>NW_027362769.1:347798457-349027579 GCF_046119375.1 Phyllobates terribilis | reverse complement strand
GGTCTGGGGAATGTGCGGGCCAGTCCATAGCTTCAATGCCTTTATCTTGCAGGAACTGCTGACACACTCCAGCCACATGAGGTCTGGCATTGTCCTGCATTAGGAGGACCCCAGGGCCAACCGCACCAGCATATGGTCTCACAAGGTGTCTGAAGATCTCATCTCGGTACCTAATGGCAGTCAGGCTACCTCTGGTGAGCACATGGAGCGCTGTGCGGCCCTCCAAAGAAATTCCACCCCACACCATTACTGACCCACTGCCAAACTGGTCATGCTGAAGGATGTTGCAGGGAGCAGATTGCTCTCCACGGCGTCTCAAGACTCTGTCACGTCTGTCACATGTGCTCAGTGTGAACCTGTTTTCATCTGTGAAGAGCACAGGGCGTCAGTGGCAACTTTGCCAATCCTAGTGTTCTGTGGCAAATGCCAAGCGTCCTGCACGGTGTTGGGCTGTGAGCACAACCCCCATCTGTGAACGTCGGGACCTCATACCACCCTCATGGAGTCGGTTTCTAACCGTTTGTGCAGACACATGCACCTTTGTGGCCTGCTGGAGGTCATTTTGCAGGGCTCTGGCAGTGCTCCTCCTGTTCCTCCTTGCACAAAGGTGGAGGTAGCGGTCCTGCTGCTGGGTTGTTGCCTTCCTACGGCCCCCTCCACGTCTCCTGGTGTACTGGCCTGTCTCCTGGTAGTGCCTCCTGCCTCTGGACACTACACTGACAGACACAGAAAACCTTCTTGCCACAGCTCGAATTGATGTGCCATGCTGGATGAGGTGCACTACCTGAGCAACTTCTGTGGGTTGTAGAGTCCGTCTCCGGCTACCATGAGTGTGAAAGCACAACCAACAGTAAAAAGTGACCAAATCTTCAGGTTGAAAGCATTGGTACTGAGATGTGGTCTGTGGTCCCCACCTGCAGAACCACTCCTTTTATTGAGGGTTTAATTTCCATCTATTGTCTATTCCATTTGCACAACAGCATGTGAAATTGATTGTCAATCAGTGTTGCTTCCTAAGTGGACAGTTTGATTTCACAGAAGTTTGATTTACTTGGAGTTATATTCTGTTGTTTAAGTGTTCCCTTTATTTTTTTGAGCAGTGTATTTTCGTGAAATTCGCTGATGTCTCGGGGGCCAAAATGGAGCATCATTTACATAAACCCCACCTAACAAATGGGTAGTTCTGGGATAGGTCACAGGTGGGAATGGTGGCTGGGCTGAATAAAAAACAAAACAAAACATTGAAAAGTTCTGGAATTTTTTAATTCTACTTTGTGTTACGTCATTTTCAAGATCTGTTAGTTGTCTCACCTTACAGTTTTCATTGTATTAGAGCCATATAAGAAATAAAAGCTGTGCTGCGATTGGTTGCTATGGGCAACATAGACTTTGTTTTTAGGCCCACATTTTCTGTACGTCTAGGACTCTTGTTCATGACAAAGAAGCGCTAAGAGGCCATCAAAACACTCTTGTCTCCACTGTCAGGGTATTTAGAAGCCTCTAAGTACAAATGAGTGCTGTAAAAACCAATGTGAAAGTATTCAAAAATAATGGTGGCCTCCTTTTTTAAAGGGATGTCCAGGGTTAGAAAAGCATGGCTGCTTTCTTCAAACATAGCGCCTCACTTGTCGAAAGGTTGAGCGTCTCACTTCAGTAGAGCTGAGCTGTAATACGTGACACAACCATCACCAGGGGAGGCGCTGATTCTGGATGAAAGCGGCCATTATCCTGTACAACCATTTTCTCCGTTCTAAACCTAAGTAATGTGAGCGAGACTGGTTGCAAGGGATATGGTTCATGATGACGCTATTTAAAATCTAGTGGTTGCTAGGCAAAATATCCATAGCAACCGAGCTGTTTAGCTCTGAGATGGAACATGGCAGATATTTTAGTGGTGTCAGCTGTGATCGTAGCCCGCACACTCGACATGATACTAACCAGATGTTGTACACAAATGCCGAGGCTGAGTCATTTACCCTTTAAATAGTTTGTGGTAATGAGGGGTCATTGGCCTGGGACAGACAGCGCCAAGAAGGTGGAATTTGTGGTTAGCGACATATACCGCATTTGTAGAGCGCCTGCCAGCAGTGACGTGGCACAGATGATTCAACAATATTTTTTTTCCTAAGAAACCATTGCTTTCCTCCAAAAAAAGATTTTGAATGTTTCAGAATACATATTCTATTTTTGTGTTTTTTTTTTCCCCATTCTGGAATATTTTATTAAAATATTGTACAATGAAATGTTTAGCAAATTTAATATATTTTTTTTTATTTCACTTTCTCACCATTTTAAAAATGTTAGATTGCCGTCAGTGAACCAAAATGTAATTATTGACCTCTAATATGTTGTAATCATAACATACAGAGGTGAATTAAAGGAGTTGGCTCATCTGAGGTGTCTGCCTTCAATAAGCAGCTGCTGGGGTGATCAGTAGAGATGAGCGGTGTTCAACTAGAACTGTTCCCCAATCTCAAATTCGAGCTGTTTTGGGCGGTGTTCGAGCCGTTCGACGAACGCTAACGATTTGCAAAAAATTCGGCTGTTCGAGGTTATGTTCGATAACTGTTCGTGCACCAAAAGCGTAACTGGATTTTTTCACATCATGCAGGGATTGTCTGCCACTCACTGTAATGTCACAGCCTTCATGGTGGTTGTGGCATTACAGTGGTTGCCCAAATCGATGGGAACAGTGCTCACAGTGAAACATGAAAAGCCGGCAATTCAGCAGCGGCATACACCGGTACCCGACAATTTAGAACAGAAAGAATAGAGCTTCACACATAGATTAGATACATAGAAACATGTCAGTCACATATATAATAAGTACAGTGACAGTGTTGGTTACTGTACTTGTCATTTAGTGTTAAAATAAAGGATTTATTAAAAAAAAAATTGGCGTGGGGTTCCCCGTAATTTTAGTCTCTAGCGGAGGTTAAGCAGACGGCTGGGGCAGATGTTTGAAGCCTGAGAAGGGGGTAATACCCACGGAGCTTCCCAGGCTACTAATATCAGCCCCCAGCTGAATACCTAGCCTTTACTAGCTATTAAAATGGGGGACCCCCAAAAAATATGACGTGGGGTCCCCCCTATTTTAATAGCTAGCAAAGGCTAGGCAGACAGCTGGAGGCTGATATTTATAGCCCAGGAAGGGTGCCATGAATATTGGCCCCCTCCCAGGCTAGAAACACCAGCCGTCAGCCGCCCCAGAAATGGTGCTTCCATAGGATGTGCCAATTCTGCCACTTAGCCTCGCTGTTCCCACTGCCCTGTAGTGGTGGCAGTGGTGTAATAGGGCTGGGGTTGATGTCAGCTTATAATGCCAGCTGACATCAAGCCCAGGTTAATAATGGAGAGGCGTCTATAAGACACCCCCATTACTAACCCCAATAGTCAAAGTTAAAAAATCCCACAAACACTCAGAATAAAGTCCTTTAATTGGAATAAACACACAATTCTTTATTGTTCTAAATTAAACCATACTTACCATCACGCCCATTCCAGCTGAAGCCAACGATCTCCTGCAACGGTTTTAACGGTGTTGGACAGTGTTCTAAGGTGTTCGACGAACAGTTCCATGAACATCCCGGTGTTCGACGAACCGAACCCGAACACTACGGGGGTGGCTCAACACTAGTGATCAGTCCTGCTTCTGGCAAAAAGGTGATATTTATTTATTTTTTATGTGGCCAATCAAACAATGGGAAATGTAGTATTAAATTTCAGCAGTTTAGATAATTTAGTTGTCCTGGTTTAAAAAAAAAACAAAAACAAAAAAAAAAAAAAAAAAATATATATATATATATATATATATATATATATATATATATATATATATATATATATATATATATATATATATATATATATATATATATATATATATATATATATATATATATATATATATATATATATATATATATATATATACTAGAACTTCAGTCTAAGTATAATAGGAGCTGCTCTCACTGAGTGGCTATCTGTTCTGGCTCAGAGAGGAGAGTCCCTAGAGATGACTAGCCACGATTAGGGATGAGCAGATCCGTGGAAGTTCTCCCTTTTCTCTTTCTCCCTTTTCTCTTTCTCCCTTTTCTCTTTCTCCCTTTTCTCTTTCTCCCTTTTCTCTTTCTCCCTTTTCTCTTTCTCCCTTTTCTCTTTCTCCCTTTTCTCTTTCTCCCTTTTCTCTTTCTCCCTTTTCTCTTTCTCCCTTTTCTCTTTCTCCCTTTTCTCTTTCTCCCTTTTCTCTTTCTCCCTTTTCTCTTTCTCCCTTTTCTCTTTCTCCCTTTTCTCTTTCTCCCTTTTCTCTTTCTCCCTTTTCTCTTTCTCCCTTTTCTCTTTCTCCCTTCTCTCCCCCCTCCCTTCTCTCCCCCCTCCCTTCTCTCCCCCCTCCCTTCTCTCCCCCCTCCCTTCTCTCCCCCCTCCCTTCTCTCCCCCTCCCTTCTCTCCCCCCTCCCTTCTCTCCTCCCTCCCTTCTCTCCCCCCTCCTTCCTTTTCTCTCTCTCTCTCCCCCCCTCCTTCCTTTTCTCTCTCTCTCTCCCCCCCTCCTTCCTTTTCTCTCTCTCTCTCCCCCCCTCCTTCCTTTTCTCTCTCTCTCTCTCCCCCCTCCTTCCTTTTCTCTCTCTCTCTCCCCCCCTCCTTCCTTTTCTCTCTCTCTCTCCCCCCCTCCTTCCTTTTCTCTCTCTCTCTCCCCCCCTCCTTCCTTTTCTCTCTCTCTCTCCCCCCTCCTTCCTTTTCTCTCTCTCTCTCCACCCTCCTTCCTTTTCTCTCTCTCTCTCCACCCTCCTTCCTTCTCTCTCTCTCTCCACCCTCCTTCCTTCTCTCTCTCTCTCTCTCCACCCTCCTTCCTTTTCTCTCTCTGTCCACCCTCCTTCCTCCCTTTTCTCTTTCTCTCCACCCTCCTTCCTTTTCTCTCTCTCTCCACCCTCCTTCCTTTTCTCTCTCTCTCCACCCTCCTTCCTTTTCTCTCTCTCTCCACCCTCGTTCCTTCCTTTTCTCTCTCTCTCCACCCTCCTTCCTTCCTTTTCTCTCTCTGTCCACCCTCCTTCCTTCCTTTTCTCTCTCTGTCCACCCTCCTTCCTTCCTTTTCTCTCTCTGTCCACCCTCCTTCCTTCCTTTTCTCTCTGTCCACCCTCCTTCCTTCCTTTTCTCTCTGTCCACCCTCCTTCCTTCCTTTTCTCTCTGTCCACCCTCCTCCCTTTTCTGTTTCTCTCCACCCTCCTCCCTTTTCTCTTTCTTTCCACCCTCCTCCCTTTTCTCTTTCTTTCCACCCTCCTCCCTTTTCTCTTTCTTTCCACCCTCCTCCCTTTTCTCTTTCTTTCCACCCTCCTCCCTTTTCTCTTTCTTTCCACCCTCCTTCCTTTTCTCTTTCTTTCCACCCTCCTTCCTTTTCTCTCTTTCTCTCTCTCCTCCTTCCTTTTCTCTCTCTCTCTCTCTCTCTCTCCTCCTTCCTTTTCTCTCTCTTTCTCTCTCTCTCTCTCCTCCTTCCTTTTCTCTCTCTCTCTCTCTCTCTCTCTCTCTCCTCCTTCCTTTTCTCTCTCTCTCTCCTCCTTCCTTTTCTCTCTCTCTCTCCTTCCTTCCTTCCTTCCTTCCTTCCTTTTCTCTCTCTCTCTCACCCCCTTCTCTCTCACCCCCCCCCCCTCTCCCCTGAAACAGACCTCCTGGAGAATTCTGTGTTCGGAGTTCAGCACTAGTGTCTGGTACGAAGCCCGAATTTTAAAGTTCGGGTGCGCTCATCTCTAGTCATGATCTCTCTGCTGTGTTTGATGTCCCACCTATATAGTGTTAGTCATTTCTAGCTGAAGCCAGACATCAATCAATGTATTATAGACTTTTTAATGGCAAGGAGACCATGACTAGTCACTGTCCAGACTGTTAGTAAGAATGGTTCATGGAGTTTTAATAAGAGTTTTGAATATGGGGACGTCTACTGAGTTGCAGGCTGTTAGACGCCCCATGAGGAAGCAATCTGCTGTGAAACGTGCAACCGCAGAGTGGTAACCTCCCAGTTCCACTATGGGTAAAATGTTTTTAGTGATATTCCCGATCACTACATTTCTGTGATGACTGGATTGGCTTCAAGCTACAGATAGTCGGATTCTGACATTGATATTTAAAAGTAATTTATAATAAAGTGGATTATTTTTCTATTGATTTTAGTGGTTGTTGACTGAAACCAAGTCACACGTCGACCATTGTTTTCATATACTAGACACTGTCTATGGACAAATGTGGCGCTGTTTCTAATTAAAATAATATATATATATATATGTGTGTGTGTGTATATAATTTTTTTTATCTTATCTTGAAAACCCCCTCTAAAGGAACACCTAACCTAGAAATAAATGCTAAAAGTACCCAGAATCTTTATCCCAGTGTTGGTCAGGCTGTAGGATTTTCTTCATGATCCTGAAATGAATGGTCTTGTAGAAATCCTGCTGAGAACTCTGATAAAATCTGCTGCTGAAGGGTCACATTGTTTGCCGATGAATGTCTGAGAGGTGGGCATTTTGATGTGAGGTTGTGGAAAACAATATTGGTGTCCTAGTGAAGACAAGGCAGAAGGGGAGAGGCTCCTGCTGCAGCCAATTGTCTTTCGGCCAGACACAATACAGTAAGGAGAAGGAGGAGAACGTGGCTTATTTCCTGGGGCACATAAAGGAGATTTCTATGTATTTGTTTTAATTTTCATTAAATAGATTAAAAGCAAGTGAGCGAATCAGAAAAATAAATAAAAAAAAAACCCTTGTCCCGTTGTTGCGTCTGCTGGGCATTGTTTTCATGTCCTGTTTCATTAGCCACCAGATCTTTATCGGTGTGCGTGGTCCTCTCTCCTCTCACAGCTGGGTCCTGTCACTTCGGCATGGGGCACTGTCATTGTGCGCTGTCCTACAGGAAGCACCTGGATTGATGATAAAGGCTCGCGCCTTGCAGATTAGTGCAGGATGTGACCACGTCCACAGCAGGTTGCCTGCTTCAACAATCCCAGCATGGTTAGAAGGATTGGGACATCTGATGTGACCTGACGGTGACTCCTTTCGTTAATCATTCATCTTGTCATCACCATTGTTGTGTATTTTTTTATTACTGATTTTAATTGACCAGGAAAATATTCCTGGGAAATGTAATGGAGCTAAAGTGTAGGAGGGAGACCAGAAATCTAGAACTGCTGCTATATGGTGGTCATAGATGGTAGGGTGTGTATTCGTGAAGCATTTCCAGTTCTGGAGACGGCTTTTGTGCCAACCAGCACTCTTCCTACATGAGTTTTATTAATAAGATCGGTAAATGGGTTTAAGGGGATCATACATAATTTTTATTAAATGTCCCAACCTCCTGAGCATCTAATGTGCATGGTGATGTCCCGACTGTCACCCACCAGCAGAAAGAAAAGAAAGGTCCGGCATCATGTGGAATTTCAACATATCCATGATGTCAAGAGCGATTACAGCTGTGAGAGGTGTCTGCAGTGGTTCTCCCCATTAAGAGATCATGCACGCTCCGCCAAGAAGAGCCTGCATGTAAACTGAGGATATACAAGAAATGGCCTGTATAGCCCACAGCTATCTAAATTGTCTTGCCAGCTCAAGGTTTTGTTTGTTCGTTCTTTTCTCATTTTTTTTCTTTTTGCTTTCTTCCCCTCTTTTTTTTTTTTTTTTTCTTTTGTTGTTTTTCTCTTTTATTCCGTTTTTTTTTTTCTTTCACGCGCTTTCTTTTCCCCGGCCCCCGCCCTCTGTCTGTGCGCCCCGGCCCCCGCCCTCTGTCTGTGCGCCCCGGCCCCCGCCCTCTGTCTGTGCGCCCCGGCCCCCGCCCTCTGTCTGTGCGCCCCGGCCCCCGCCCTCTGTCTGTGCGCCCCGGCCCCCGCCCTCTGTCTGTGCGCCCCGGCCCCCGCCCTCTGTCTGTGCGCCCCGGCCCCCGCCCTCTGTCTGTGCGCCCCGGCCCCCGCCCTCTGTCTGTGCGCCCCGGCCCCCGCCCTCTGTCTGTGCGCCCCGGCCCCCGCCCTCTGTCTGTGCGCACCGGCCCCCGCCCTCTGTCTGTGCGCCCCGGCCCCCGCCCTCTGTCTGTGCGCCCCGGCCCCCGCCCTCTGTCTGTGCGCCCCGGCCCCCGCCCTCTGTCTGTGCGCCCCGGCCCCCGCCCTCTGTCTGTGCGCCCCGGCCCCCGCCCTCTGTCTGTGCGCCCCGGCCCCCGCCCTCGGTCTGTGCGCCCCGGCCCCCGCCCTCTGTCTTTTTTTTTTTCGCTATGTCTCTTTCCTCATGTGCAGGCATTGCAGGACCTTAGGTATCCATGGTTACGTCTACTGATAAAGTGACAGCTATTTGTTAGTGGTCGTAACCATGGATACCTAAGATCTTGCAATGCCTACACATGAGGAAAGGGACATGGCGAATCAGAAGAACTATACTACATTTCTAATTGGAGGTGTTTGCTAATATTATTATTATACCTACTACATATTGAGATAGGATCTTGGAGATGGGAAAACCCCTTTAAGTACACTTCACTATGTTCCTGTGATGTATACCACCCTATGTATACTGGATACACTTCTTCTTTTATGCTTTATTTTAAGTAAATAATAAGTCCCTCTGTATGGGGTGTAAAGTGGCTTTCATGCCATGGCTATGCCATAGTTCATACTTTTCTCCAGATCCCAATTCCGTTACCCCTCCTTTGAAAACTTGAAGCCGCTAGTGGCATAGTATTACTTGAGACTTTCGCTGGCCCATTCTTGTCTCTGGAAAGTTTTGTTTTTACATGTTTCATAAACAAACATGAACGGGCAAATCTGACAATGGAAGAATGTGACCCAGGTTCTTCAGAAGCCTGCCTTCACTTTTACTTTGTATTATGTTATATGTATATTTTTGTCATGCTCCGATGTGCTCAGGATTGTTTGGTGCATCTGTGATTCTTGGAACTTAACCGACAACCTTTGTGTTACCTGCGGGTTGTTGTGCTCAGCCCTGTTCACATAACAAACCTATTTGCTTCGGCAGCTCTGCTAATGGTGAGCAGATCGGCATCCAGCAGATGACTCTTCCTCATGTCATCTGCAATTTTATACAAGGGAAATTAACCTTTTGAAGTCAGTGAGGGACCATATAATACAGGCCTGCACAACATACTGCCCATGGGAGATGCTGTCCGGGAGACGCCGCTCCCTTCTTCCTACAGTCAAATATACGGTATTTGTGTCATTCAGGGACAAATACATTTGATCACTCTGGTGCTGCATTTGTGTTCTGACAGTGGTTCTGGTGCTGCATTTGTGCGCTGGCGGTGGTTCTGGCGCTGCGTTTGTGCGCTGGCGGTGGTTCTGGCGCTGCGTTTGTGCGCTGGCGGTGGTTCTGGCGCTGCGTTTGTGCGCTGGCGGTGGTTCTGGCGCTGCGTTTGTGCGCTGGCGGTGGTTCTGGCGCTGCGTTTGTGCGCTGGCGGTGGTTCTGGCGCTGCATTCTTGCGCTGGCTGTGGTACGGCCCATGGGAGATGATGTCCGGGAGACGCCGCTCCCTTCTTCCTACAGTCAAATGTATTTGTGTCATTCAGGGACAAATACATTTGAACACTCTGGTGCTGCATTTGTGTGCTGACGGTGGTTCTGGCGCTGCGTTCGTGTGCTGGCGGTGGTTCTGGCTCTGCGTTCGTGTGCTGGCGGTGGTTTTGGCGCTGCTTTCGTGCTCTGGCGGTGGTTTTGGCGCTGCTTTCGTGCTCTGGCGGTGGTTCTGATCTTGTAGACATGTAGCAATCCATAACATGCTTCATGGCTATCTAATATATATAATCGTCTTATCCCGTCTGTCTGTCTGTCTGTCCAGGAAATCCCGGCCGCGGCCAATCAGCGACACGGGATTTCAGAAAAAGATGGCGGCCGGTAGCGGCTCATCTGCCGGACCTAGGTCAGCGGCTGCTGGCAGCACAAGTACCCCGACGGGCGGCGCCGCTGACCTCCATGCGGCTACCGTCGGGAGATCAGCGGCTTGGCCCGCTGATCTCCCGACGGCAAGTGTGAAGGGAGGACCGGGGACAAGCGTCACCGGTCGGGATACTTCAGCTGCGAGCAGCCAACCATCTCCCGGCTCTTCGCAGCAGAAGTACCCGCACAGCAGCGCCACTGCCCGGTCCTCAGTAATACGATTCGCTGATTGGTCGCGGCCGGTGGCCGTGACCAATCAGCGATATTGGCGCCAAATTTAAACACCGCTCTGCTGATTAGCCGGGGGCCACGACCAATCAGTGATTTTGGCGCCAATTGTAAACACCGCTCTGCTGATTGCGCCTGGTCGGCCGCATACATGTTCTAGAATACCTGATGCGTTAGAATCGGGCCTCCATCTAGTGTTAAAACATAAAAATCCTCAAAACTTAGAGATTTGGGATTCTGAGGAGGATTTGGTGAGTTTCTGCTCCAAAAACTCAGTGGAAGTTAGCATGTGTTCACACTGATTTTTTATTTTTTATTTTTTTTTATTTTAGCAGAAGCTCTCCAAATCCTTTTCAAAACTTGGTTCTGGGGATGTATTAATGTACTAATAGCTGTTCTAGTGATGTATTCGTGTAACTACCCCTTTCAATTTGTTTGCATCCCTTTGGGATTGGTTCAGTATGGCAATGTGGCCCTTGGACCAAAAAAAAAAAAATGTTGTACATAGTACCTGCAACTACTCTGGAACTGGAGCTGCCCATTGAAGGGGGTTTGCCAAATAAAATGGGGTCCCGAACTAATATATTGGATGTGTTTTAACATGCAGTTTCATCTTGGTTGATCATGTTCTTTAAATAAGGCATGGGAAGCGTATACTACTCTCAGCACAAGATGACTGTTCACGCCAAGTACAAGCGCTCGGTGCACCCTTGGTGTGGCCAAACAGTTCAGAGCACTTTCCTACCTGCTTGTTTTCCTTCTATCTCCACCCTTCCTAGCTCCTGTAAAGCCAAAGCTGTCAATCAAGGAAGAGGATGGCAGAAATAGGTGAAAAACAAGTAGTTTGGAAGTTGCACAGAATAGTTTGGGCATGCCAAGGGTGTACCGAGGGCCTGAGCTTAGTCTGATCAGTCATATTTTCCTGGCTGATTCCCTTTAATTCATCTGACTTCAGATATTTGCAAACATCCTCCGTCCCCTATAGACCCTGGAACCGCTGTCTAAAACCTCTTTTTGTAAAGTATGGTTGCAATAAAAAAAATCCTGTAGGAAAAATAAACGTTTTTAATCCAAATTTTTATTTTTTTTATGTTTTGCAGAAATTTCAACTCACTTAGCAAGGAGAACATCTATGAGAACAATCACTTGGTAAGTTTCCATACTCTGCACACTGGCGTCTATACGTAACCCAGAAATGCCGCGATCATCCTATACTTATGTTTGTTGGATACGTCTCTCACAATTTTGCAGTATTACGTGTTCCGCCAGTTCCTGGCATTGGTGAGGTTTCATTTCAATTTCCAAACTTATCTATTCGTATATTGAGTCTGCAAACATGTTTATATAAATTCATGTTTCCTGTGTATTGACACGTAGACTAGGCTTAAAGGGGTTGTCCACCCTTCTGGACAATTTTTTATTCTCACTTAAATGCATGCAATTGGGGCTAAAAATCATTTTTGCCATTGGGTTTCATTTGAAATTTTTAGCCCCAATTGCAAAAAAATTGTCCAGAAAGATGGACAACCCCTTTTAAAGAGTAACCATCGTTTTATTTTTATACGAGAAAATAACAAACTTTTGTAATGTATCTTATCAGAGAAATCTGCTTCTTTCTCCTCCTGGGCTGACCATTTCTTCTCAAAATTCCCAATTCTTGGGTAAAAAATTAGTGAATACTGATTTTTCCATTACGGAGATAGATGACAGTTGGTGCTTGTAAAGTTCTATGGAGAACTGTAACTGTCACTTTAGGAGAATTTCTGTGTCTGCCTCCAGCTCCTCCCCCTCCATAGAATTTTATAAGCACCAACTGTCATCTCCCATCTCAGTAATGGGGGAAATCTGTCTTCACTGAATACAAATTTTATCCATGAATTGAAAGATGAGTCCAGGAGGAGCAGATTTCTCTGGCATCTGATCCCATGATTTGAGGAGCGCCCAGCGATCAGCTGAACTTGGTGGGGGAATATGTAAAACGAGTGTTTAATTTCCCTTCAGCGCCACCACAGGAGGAATCAAGTATTACACTTTGCCAATGGTAAATCAATAGGCTGTGACTATAATGCAGAGGCATGCACAGTCCTCCAGAAGAAAAGTCTCATTGTTCCTTAATAGGAAACCCATTTTCAAATGTTCCAAGTCAGATGAAACCCTTTAAAGTCTTAATTTCCCTCTCCTCTCCCGCAAAAAAAAAAAATCATTTATAATAGGAGCACTTCGTTTTCCAAACCTGTTCCAGTTTTTCATTTAACAGTTACTAATTTTCATTTTTGAGGGATTGGCTAAGATTAGAGAAACATGGCTTCTTTGTTCCAAAAACAGCGCCACTCCAGACCACAGGTTGTTTGGGGTACTGCAACTCAGCCTCATTCACTTTAATTGCTTAACAGCTAACCCCCATAAATGGCAGGTGCTGTATGTGTTATACAGCCGCATTCAGTGTAACAGCAGCACATAGAGCTGGCTCCGGTCACTGCTGCTTGACCATTTAAATGCCGCTGTCAATCTGTCAAAAAAAAAATAATTAGGGATCTCAGAAAATGGCGACAGAAGCCAATTTTTATTAATATAATTTTTTTTTTTTTTTTTTTTACAAACTTCAGTGTTTTTTTAATCCTCTACATTAAAAAAACAAGGAAAAAAACAAAAACCTATACAAGTTTGATATCACTAAATTATTTTTACTACACAGTGAACACTAAAATTAAAACCGAAAAAACAATGGCAGAATTGCATTTTTTTTCCCTTTTTCACTTTTTGTCGCATTAATCTGAACGGTGTCATTGAAAACTACAACTTGTCCTCCATAAAAAAGCCTTCATACGACTATGTTGATGCAAAAGAAAAAAAAAAATGTCACGGCTTTTGGGAAAAGGGAAGTGGAAATTAAATGAATGGGTCCTAAAGGAGTTAATAGATCGGAGCTGCAATACCGTACATAACCTGTGGACTAGTGTGGCGCTCTTTCTGGAAGACAGCAGTCATGTTTTCCACATTTTTGGCCACCTCTTAAAATGTAAACCGTACAAATGCTAATATCTCTATATAAGTAAATAAAATATAATTGCTGCTGCTTCTCTTATGACCAATTTTGGGTGGAAATCCTCGATAATAGGCAGTTATTAATATTGAATGAGGTTGTGATTGTGTATGAATATACGCGATTATTAGGAAATCCCTTGGAGACCCACTATTTAATATGTACAGAGAAGGGGTTTTATTTGCATATATGTTAATGACTAATTTATGCAGGGTCCTTTAACAGATAAGACGGTACTGCGCTGCTGATGGCGGCTTTATTTGATAATGTCTTTGCACAGCGGGCTGTTGGAGGTCCGGTCTCGTAACGTGAGGCTTGTAATGTCTCCCATGGGCACCTTCTTATCCCCCATGTTGCAGGCTTTCCATGTGGCTGAGGAACAGCTTGGGATTCCCGCGCTCTTGGATGCGGAAGATATGGTCAAACTCAAGGTGCCCGACCGGCTGAGCATCCTGACTTACGTGTCCCAGTACTATAACTACTTCCACGGACGCTCACCTAGTGAGTAACCCACTTTATTATCATTCCATGTGTCGGTGATGGAGCTTTGGGGGGTGCAGAGGTAGCCAGCACATTTGGGCTCTTGGTGCTTTGGGGTGGACCAATGGCCCCTCTACCACGTAAGATGACGGCAGTATACATTTTTGATTTTTGGTGGCTCTTTTACACATTCTGCATTAGGACTTTCTGGTTATGTTTCCAGTTACGTCTTTCTTTGCCTAAAGTTAATGCCATAGGATAGATAAAAAAAAAAAAAGGACTACTTACCTGAAGGATTCCCTGTCGATTCAACCCCGGTGATCTTTGCCCGTCTCTGCTTTTTCCACTAGCACATTAATGTGATGGCACAAGACTGCCGATACCGTGTAGCTTTTGTTATTCCTTTTACCATTGATCAACACAATCCCATCTTTAGAAGGTGTCCTCTCTCCATAGGATAGATGATAACTTGCTGATCGGTAGAGGTTAGACCACTAGGACTTCTACCCATTCTTGGAACAGGGCTGAATGGAGCCGTGGCCGGCCATGTGCACCTCAGCTTCATTCATTCTCTAAGGGGTTTCTGAGCACTTAACCTTTTTTGGGTAGTGCCTTCGAAAATGAATGGAGCCGATGTCCACAACTCCATTCAGACTTGGCTCTGCAGCGCCCCATTCTCTGGATTGGGGGGTTGGACCCCCATTGATAAGAAAGTTATTACCGATCCTATTGAGGGAGGATAACTTCTTGTAGTGCTCATGTTTCACCATCGCTCTAGTCAACACTTGACCAATGTTCCCAAAGACCTAGAGAAGCAAAAGGAGCTGTCCACTGCCCCATTCACACTGGACCCTTATTCTCATGATCAACCTGGGTCCCAGCAATTGGACAGTCAGCGATCATACATTTAATACCTGTCCGTATATTCTTTATGGGTTGACTACAGTAATTGTCTATCTTTTAGGATAGATTATTAAGGTTTTACTTGTGGGCTTTAACCTCCGGGAACCCCATGATCTGTAGAATGGCAGCCACTGCCCTTCACCACCTGGCATGGCAACCAGGACTGTGGAGTCGGAGCCGGAGCCCATTTTGGTGGAGTCGATATAAAATGGCCGACTCCAACTCCTAAGATATATAATAAATTGGGTACAGTAGTTCAGTGCAGTTTGTGGGGAATATTTTTTCATACGAATTTGGGAAAGTTATGAAATGTCCTATAAATGTCTGTCCTATTCCTGATCTAAGGGTCTAGACTTTTAGCTGAGATGAATCTGTGCTACAGTAAATTTATCACTTAAACATGAACCACTTATGAGGGAGTCGGAGTCGTGGAGTCGGTGTCATGGAAATTGAGGAGTCGGAGGTTTGGCTTACCAACTCCACAGCCCTGATGGCGACATCCATTTGCATTTGGCCAGATTTACTACCATAGCTCAGTTTTTTCCATCGGATTTCCCCATTGTGTTTTGCTACAAGTACTCCACAAAAAGTTGCATTTGACCTTTACCCTGTGACCCTAGTTGCATGACCCAAGTGGCCATAAAGTAAGGGATGACCTATGCAACAAATGTGTTTTTATGCGTGAAAAGTATCATTAATTGGAAGAAAACCTAACCCCTTGTGATTTCAGTTTTGGATTTATATAAAGTTGTTGTTTGCAAAGGCAGATCTCTTGTGTTGTCTTCTCATAATGGGCCATGAGGCATATAGTGGTGGTTTTATGATGTGTTTTGAGGCTGTTTTCAGAGAAGGAGGTCGTGCTACTCCCCCTCCTCTGTGGGAAAGCCCTCCTTAGTGAAAAAGAAATGAAAGGACTCAGTCTCCCGGGAGGATTGTTCAAAATGTTTTCAATTGTGCTCCTCATACAAGGGTGAAACTTCTTCCAACTAGCAAGCAATGAGGAATGTGCCCTGACGATACGACCTCTACCCTGGCCCCTTGCTTTTATACATGGAGTGTTAAATACTTCAAGTAGTTACATGATATTGAAACATTAAAATAGAACCAAAAAAAAATGTTAAAATGATATTTTCCACTAAAACTAAAAACAAAATGACAAAGAAAGTTTCACATAAAGGCAATCTGTCAGCAGGATTCCATCCCCCAAACTATTTATATGTAGCTCTTTCAAAGACAAGTCCAGCAATACTTTTACATGTTCAGTCCATTCCTCCATTACTGAGAAATCAGTGTTTGAATTTACATGCAAATGAGGCTTAAGACCTATGGTAGATCTGAAGCTTCTGTCACTCCAGCTCTATTCCCCGCCCATGGCCACATCCTCCTTGACTGATGACTCATTTGCCTGCATAGAGGCTGTCAGTCAAGCAGGAGGAGGCGACACTAGGTGGGGAATAGAGCTGAAGTGACAGAGGCTTCAGATCTACCATAGCTCTTCAGCCTCATTTGCATATCAATTCAAACGCTGATTTCTCAGTATGGAGAAACAGACTGGATATGTAAAGGTATTACTGGGCTTGTCTTTGGAAGAACTGCATGCACATGTAAATAGTTTGGGGGAGAAATCCTGCCGGCATATTTCTTTTAAGCCTACAAGTTGCAACTTTTCTGTCGTGTCCTAGTAATAGCTGTTTAGTTAGCTGCTGACCAATATGGACACTGTTGCAGCGTCTACGAGTGTTGTCATTCAGCTTTATAGACTCGAATGGCCAATACCTGCTCGAAACGCTGTATAAATCAGCATATTTTGGTGCAGGGTAGGTGTAATTGTGACCATTCTGGTTTTCTAGAAGCGATTCAGACTAATAAACTGAACAGACATGGCCCCCATACACATCAGATATCTTTCCCTGCTCCGCCATACACCGGAACGATCAGCTCGGCCAAGCCCTTCTGTGTTCTCTGTGAAGAGTCGCTACCAAACTCCCATCGTAGCGGCCTATCTCTTGAATTTCCCCAAGTTTGATCCTTTTCTCCCGAAATCATCTGTCCAGAGAGTCTTGGGACCCTCATACACCTAAGACCTGTTATCCAGTCTCGAAGTTATCAGCGGGATGGGTCAACTTCAGTCTAGTGTGTATGGGTAAGTCAACTCGTAATCTGTCAGGAAAGTGTTCATTTTTCAGCAGCGCCACCATAGCTTAATGAAATAAATGTTGGCGTTGTGAAATACACAAATGTGCCGAGTCCACCACAGGAAAAGACTCGCTTTTTAGATGATGCCTGCTCTGCATAAAAAAGTAGGTCCTGAAGGAAGGACCCCATCATCAACTCTGAGTTTCCTAATAGGGAATTTGACTATAGGATTTCTATACAACCCTTTTGAGCTTTTAAACTTTTGTCAATGTTTTTCTTAAGGCGTCTGGAACGTGAATTAGAGGTCATCCATGAGTGGTTTTGCGATAAATTGCTGCAGTTACGATCTAGGTTATGGGTCTTTAACTCCAAGAAGAGAAACAATAGAGAAATTCAGAACATGCAGTAACCCGGCAGATGTGGAAAGTGAAACCAGTTTTACCGTCCACCCGGTGTGATTTAATTATCCTTGAAAAAGTCCCGAAGTGCACAATAGTTTCACTCCCAGTTATGGGAAATTCCTGGCTCTTGTGATAAATGGCCACCATGCTGCTCTCATACCCATGTACATTACATAGCTGTTGGCTTAGAGGCTCCTTTGGCCGACAGCTATTCCTCCTTACTTCCCTGTGGACCATGTTCGGCCAAGCATGGCGGTGTTTTCAGTGGGGTTGGAGAAATAAGTCCCTGCCAGACTCTCTATGGATGAAAAGTTGCCACTAGTAAACATAGGATTGGGCGTGCTGATCCTTCTTTCCTTGACATCGGCCATTGAGAGAGATTGGGGACACCACTATACAGCGGGTACTGAAAGTATTCAGATCCCTTTAAATGTTTCCATCTTTGTTTCATTGCAGCCATTTGGTAAATTCTAAAAAAATCATTTTTTTTCTCATTAAACTACACTCTGCACCCCATCTTGACTGAAAAAAAACAGAAATGTAGAAATTTTTGCAAATTTATTAAAGAAAAACTGAAATATGACATGGTCATAAGTATTCAGACCCTTTGCTCAGTATTGAGTAGACGCACCCTTTTGAGCTAGTACAGCCATGAGTCGTCTTGGGATTGATGCAACAAGTTTTTCACACCTGGATTTGGGGATCCTCTGCCATTCTTCCTTGCAGATCCTCTCCAGTTCCGTCAGGTTGGATGGTGAACGTTGGTGGACAGCCATTTTCAGGTCTCTCCAGAGATGCTCAATTGGGTTTAGGACAGGGCTCTGGCTGGGCAAGTCAAGAATGGTCACAGAGATGTTCTGAAGCCACTCCTTTGTTATTTTAGCATTGTGCTTAGGATCATTGTCTTGTTGGAAGGTGAACCTTTGGCCAAGTCTGAGGTCCAGAGCACTCTGGAAGAGGTTTTCATCCAGGATATCTCTGTACTTGGCCGCATTCATGTTTCCTTCAATTGCAACCAGTCGTCCTGTCCCTGCCGCTGAAAAACACCCCCATAGCATGATGCTGCCTCCACCATGTTTCACTGTTGGGATTGTATTGAGCAGGTGATGAGCAGTGCCTGGTTTTCTCCACACATACCGCTTAGAATTATCACCAAAAAGTTCTATCTTCATCTCATCAGACCAGAGAATCTTATTTCTCATAGTCTGGGAGTCCTTCATGTGTTTTTGAGCAAAATCTATGCGGCTTTCATATGTCTTACACTGAGGAGAGGCTTCCGTCGAGCCACTCTGCCATAAATGCCCGACTGGTGGAGGGCTGCAGTGACTTTGTGGAACTTTCTCCCATCTCCCTACTGCATCTCTGGAGCTCAGCCACAGTGATCTTGGGGTTTTTCTTTACCTCTCTCACCAAGGCTTTTCTCCCACGATTGCTCAGTTTGGCTGGATGGCCAGGTCTAGGAAGACTTCCGGTGGTCCCAATTGTGGGCGGAGCCGATTGTTTGGTGCGAACAAGCCGGAACCCCGAACACTAATTTGAAATGCCGAACAAATTCGCTCAACACTAGTCAAGATAGGGTGCAGAGTGTACTTTAATAAGAAAAAAATATGAACTTTTTAGAATTTACCAAATGGCTGCAATGAAACAAAGAGTGAAAAATTAAAAGGGGTCTGAATACTTTCTGTACCCACTGTACATGTTGGATAGTAGGGGGTGAATGCGAATTATATCCAATCTTATGAGCACCCTGAAAGGACACATTTTAGAATGTTAGTCTTTTTTTTTTTTTTGCAAGTGTTGATCATTGTGGGGTCCATATTCTGAATTGGTCTCTCAAATAAAGGAGCAAAAGCACTCGGCTTATCCTTGAGAAGAGTGGCAGTGTACCAGCTCTATAAAGGGTCACACTCAAAAAATATACTGTCTCTTGGTTTGTTTGGTGTCTAAGGACCCGGCCCACCCCTTCACTGATGACACCAATAATCAGGGATCAGAACACCTTAAAAAAATATTTGATTAGATAACCATTGGCCAGCTTTAGTCTATTTAAGTAATAATAATATTAATCTTTATTTATATAGCGCGAACATATTCCGCAGTGCTTAACAATTCAAAAGAATTTAACCTGGCTATTTATTACACACAAGCTATTTCTTCCATCTTTGCTGTGGACATTCCCTCTCTGCTGCAGTGGCATCAGCTTTGGGCATGTTTCTCTGTAGAAAAATTTGACTTTTGAGTGCTCTTCAATAAACTATATTGATATAAACCTAAAAGTAGTGTTCTAATCCTCTGCCTCCTGCTTGCTGCTCTCCTAAAACTTGCGAGCTCTACCATGCTGCAAGCAGAAGTCACTTTGCCTTTGCAGCATATGTGAAGCACAGAGGAAACTGAAGCTTGTTTGGATCCAGCAATCCGTCCACCTTCAGAGTGATGCTTGCAGGCTGTAAAATATAGAGATCAGGGCAATGTATGCCTTGTCTAGATAACAGGCCTCTCTGAGACTGCAAGGTGGCTTTTCACCGAGGCAACAAACTGTAAACTTTAAAACTAAAAATCCCTCAGTTCTTCAGAAAAATTGCTTGTTTTGTAATTTTAACTAAGACAATTCACCCCAAGAAAGTGACTATTATGGTATGTGCACACAACTTTTTCAGGCAGGTCACTCCAAAATCCCCCTGAAGAAGCACCTAGGAAACGCTCAAAAGCCTGAATGTATGTATTTGGATGTGAAGACGACTTGCTATTCATATGTTCAGTCTTTTGAGCGTCTTTTTGATGTTTCCGAAGATGACAAAGCTGTTTTATGTTCTATCTTTTACAATACAAGTCAGCGGAAAGTCTGGCCGTCATTTTTGAGCGTATTGCCAGCGTTTTTGCTTGGAAAGGTTAGTGGTTTCTTCATTGTTTTATGGAGTTTAAAACAAAGTCCGAAAAGCGCTGCAACACTAAAAAAAAAAAAAGGCTGAAAATTTGCTCAGGAAACTACCCCCAAAGTGTTACAAACACTTCAGAGAATTTTTTCTGCTGTTTTCTGAAGCATCTTCCTCTTGAAAAACTCAATGGGTTGGACCACCTCGAATAGATTCCGTATTCACTTACCTTTAAAACTTTTTTGAAGAGTCCCAAAAAGTTTCACCGAAATCATTGCAGGACTTTCCAAATTTGCTGTTTTGTTTTTTTTTTGCTCCTATGTTAGCACTTGATTTTCTTCTAAATCGAGCTTGGGATTAAGGTGTGTACATGAAATATTTCCTGAGTAAATACACAAGCTGTTTACATAGAAGTTGGCTGCCGTTCTGCCCTGAATCCGCCATGGAGGAGGCTTCAGCTGTTGTAATTAGGCTCTTCAGCAGGAGGAAAAGTTGTTTCTAAATGTGTTCCTTTCTGTTACTTGTTTGCCCGGTAATGAAGAAAACAACATGGGTATTGTTTAGCTACAGTCTGTAGGAAAGTCTCCTTGTGTGGTGTGATTTCATTATCCTCGTTAATGGATCGCTGGTTAGCACTGCATGCATGAATACGCTCGCTATGATTTCTGGCTGAATAATAGAATTCATCTGTAGGGAACATTAAAGGAACCTCATCTGCTGAAAAGATGCCAAAACCATCATGATGCCTAAATGCTCCAAGACGTAGGATCTGGACCCCATCTATCTCGCTACCTTCTGTCCTTCACTTTTACATTTAATTGTTATTTTATTCTTTTCCCATGGATCTGTGGGTCCCTTACTACATATTTATTGGGTACATAGCGTGGGAAAGCAAGAGACTAACTGGGGTTTGTGGAGTATCACATGAATTAAGTTGGTCCCGTTTTTGCATGGGATGACATTTAGGTGGCAAGAGTGGGTGAGTTCCTTTTAGATTAATTTTCTTGGGCCCCCAACGACAGTACATTTTGTTTAATTTCGAACACAGGCTGTGTGCGAGGGATCAATCCAAAATGGGCTAGGAGCGGAGGGGAAGTGTGAGCCCAGGTCAGCCAGGGGAGCAATGTGAGACCAGGGTGTGAGGAGGAGCAATTCAAGAGGAGGGTGTGATGAGGAGCAATGTTAGTGCTAATAAAAGTCTAAATCTGTTCCACCAACCTTACTATAACTTGCCTTGCCCATCCAGCAAGAACCTTTTTTTTATACTTTTATAACACCTTAGGATTATTTGTGGTTAACGCTCTTAATCTTTTTTTCCAGTTGGAGGCATGGCAGGTGTGAAACGTCCTCCTCCAGATGCTATTGAGGAACCGGCTGGAAAGAAAGTTACCAGCTATGTTCCTCAACCCACAACCGTTACTCAACCGGCACATAAGGGCAGCCCAGCTGTTGTTGAGAACGCCCCAGTTAGAGCGGTAAGACCATATATGATTCAGTTTGATCCCAGATCCTTCAGAATTGCACACCCTACTTCCAAAATCAGAGAAAAGCCAGATCTCTAATGGGTCATCTTGTGACTTCTCGATTCTTACCCTTGGCTCTCTTTCTCATATTCCTTACTGGTTAAGTTTTTGTATTGACAAGGGTTTCTTTTTTTCGTTTTTTTTTTAGGGCATTAGAGAAATTAATCCTAACAGCGCAGTAAGCAGCATCTGTGCCGTCTGCAGTGAACATGTCCACTTGGTTCAGAGGCACATGGCCGATGGGAAGCTCTATCACAGGAATTGCTTCAGGTAGGTCTTGCCGACATAAAGTGTCCATGGTAGCTGAGACTGTGCATCATCTGAAGGCCCTCTGTTATACTTGGCCATTAAAAATATATATTTTCGACCTTTTTTTCAGGTGTAAACGGTGTTCAAGAACATTACAGCAGGGCGGTTATAAAATAGGAGACCATCCGAGTACACTAGTCTGCACCAATCTCCATTGTAACAATCCCTCCCCTACTCCTACTAATGTTTCATTCACTGGACCAAATACGCCTATATTAGCTTCTTCAGGATTTAATCGGAGCAGCCCTGTTTCAAAAAGTCAACCAAGCAGTTCCCCTCCCAGCAGATCTTGGCAAACCACAGGTCCGTCTGTCCCAGAGCTAACTAACAGAACTGCTTCTGGCTTTGCCAACAAAAACACTACTGATGTCTCTAGTAAAACGGGGAAGGAGTCTGGATATAAGACCACTTCTACTGTACAATCTCCAGTCATTAAGGATGTTCCTACTTCTCCAAACACAATCAAGCATGAATCCACAAACAGGACAGCGTACGGATTTTATGGTAGCCCAGAATCAAGAACCAATATCTCTAGCCCATCAGGCTCAAATAAGGAAAAGTTGGCTTCAAATATGTCCAGCAGCCCAACAACTGGGTATTTACAGGCAAATAAAGGGAATAAAGACATTAATCACTCCTCTTCGTCTCACAAAGACGCCCAAAAAGATTCAAGTCAACAGAACAAAATCACTGGTGCCTCGGGAAATGTCATAACTGTGTCTTCCCTGTCTAATGGAAAGTGGTCTTCCTCAGCTGCTAAAGATGACAAAAAGGAACCAAATGCCTCCTTAAAGCCTTGGCTTTCATCAACCGCCAAAAATAAGGAAGCCCGTGAGAAGTTTTTTCAGTCAAGTCCTGTTCCATCAGAGCCAACAACCAACCAGTCTTCGAATGGAAGAGAATCTCCAAAAATATCTGTGTCCAATGGGCCTGGGGGATCGGTGGTTGTTAACATAACACCACGAACATCTGAGGTCAGCGCTGAAAAAGATAAAGCTAGGAACTTTCTCTTGAAAAATATTCCGGGTACTTCGCCCACGAAGTCTTCTCAACCAGCAGACACTTCCAGCAGCATATCCCCTCCTCCAAAAAGGTACGAGTTCGCTTGTAAGGTCATTGGATCTGCTGACCTCCTATTGTATTTTTTGAGACTACATTGTAATTCTACTTGGTAGGAGAATTTTATCTCTATATAGTTTATTGATAGGAGAGAAGTATATTGAAGAAATAACCAAAGGCAGATTGTTTGGCCTGGTTAGCCAACTTTGAAGAAGATCTTTCACCAGGTCAGAAGTAGACCGTTTTTTCTCTTATTTTATTCCTGCTGCTCTACTGATTTATTCAGCTTTTTTCTTTTTTTAAATCCACCATATGGTTCCATAAATGTGAGCTTTTTTTATTCAGTGCCTAATTTTTATGATCCTTACAAGGGGGTGTTGCTCACAGGATCCTCTGGGGAGTGTCCTTAGGCTGCTCTGCAGCCACACCTCATTGTAAAGACCATAAAAAGTAGCACCATATAAAAAGTTGCATATTTCTGGAACCGTATAGCAGGTTTAAAAAAAAAAAAGAAAAGCAGAATGGGGATAAAATAAGAGCTGAACATTTTTTTGACCTGCTGACAGATTTTCTTAAAATGGGTTTTCTGCGTTGGCCATTCCCTACTTGTTAGAAGAATCCAATGACAATAGGATGATCACAAAGTGTCTTCTGGCTGGAGATCGCAGCATTCGGCTATAATCTGTGAGCATACCTTGAAGAAATTAACTATCACACAGTGCCCAATCAAATTGAGAAGTCTGTGTAATGTAGAACAGGACATGTCCTCCAAAAAGGAAGAAGCGAACAGGACATGTCCTCCAAGGAGGGAGAAGCTCTTTATAAATGCTTTTTATTCATGCCAAGAGAAGAGGATCCTAAAATTGAGATCCCTTTGTAGGATTCTTAATAGGATATATGAAAATGGGTTTTCCAAACTGGACAATCCATTGTATATGGCAAGCTGTAAAGGCAGATTTTAGATCATGTAGTCACCTGAACCTCGAGATGGATCAAAGCCATCATCATGTAGCTAATAAATCCGGATAGATTATGTATAGACACTTAGGATTTGTGGTCAGTAGTTGAATTGAGCAAAAAGATTTTCCGCCAATTTCCATTTACCTGTCTTCATCCCCGGTGCCTCTTCTGATTAGTAAGCCTGGTGTGCTGCCATCAGGCCACAACAATGATGTTGCTTCAGGCCTACCAATCGGAAGAGGTGTCGGGGATGATAGTAGGTAGGAGGAGGTTCTCGGGGTCCTGGTCCAGCCATCATGGAGTACCGGTGTAACTGATGGATCCTGTGAGTCTTTTTGCTCTTAAACAAACATGGTCTATGTTTGTCAACCTAATACAAGAGGTCCACTCTGTTACCCAAGCGGCCGTATACAGCCAGTGATGACCTAGGGATGAACATAAACTTACCTCTGTGGTCACCAGCAATTTCTTTTTAACACAATTATTTTCCAGGTCACTGGATCCGCAGCCAAATGTAACAGTGGTTTCTACTCCCAAAACTGAGCCTGAGAAACCTGTTCCGAAAGAAAGAAAAACGAAAGTGACAACATCTGTGTTGATTCCCGAGCCCCCGAAAAGGACCCCATCACCCATTATCAGCAAAGCTTCTGAAACTCCTGTTCCAGCACCTCGTATACAACCTGCACAGCCTAGTGTGCCAAGTCCTGGCAGAGTCCCGAAGGTGGAGGAATCTTCTTCAAAAAGTAGGTGTTTTTCAGTCACGGGTCTTTAATTGGATCTCCTTGTGGGAAAGCTTTGCTGAGAACATGTTGATAACTTGGCTTCATCTGCACATTCCTGCTCGGTGCTTTCCGTCCTCTCTTCTGTATCTGATTGCTCTGAAGTCCATGCCAAAGAGGTTTGACTTTTACTTTCTCTTATTTAACATTTCAGCACAACATTCTGACAACAAAGTGTCAAAATCTGAAGCCCCTGAAGACTGGAGGTCAATGCTGAAGTCCGTGGACAAGAAACCCACTGTCAATCGGTAAGGTTCTGCAGGAGAGCAAAGAGGGGTTGTCTTAAGATTAGACAAAGGGGCTTACTTTTTGCCAGAATTGGCGCCACTATGCCCCTGGGCTATTTCTTGGTATTGTAATATCCACTTAAACTGCAATACCAGATGCTTCTTATAGTGGCGCTATTTCTGAAATTAAAATGAAGCCTGGTTTCTAACTCAGGTTACCCATTTTCCATATTTTGGGTGGCTTTGTTTTATACCTTCTAACATTAACGCTTACAAAGTGGATGACGCTATTATGTGCAGTATAGGAAATTCGGAGGCAAGGCTTAAGTGTCCCACAAGTGGGAATTTACATGTTGAATGTGAACTTTGCCTTGGTGGCCCAACCACAAGGTCAGTCGTCCAACTCCAGAATTACTTGGGAGATCTTACATAAGTTTGTGGAACTTTTTTGCTTACCACTAAGTTTGGGAGGTACTGACGCACCGTAAGGAGACCAGCTGAGTATGGAGACTTATTGGCCGTGCTTAATGGGGAAAAACATGCAAATTAGCTCTCTTCTAGAAGGAAGTACAACTTTATCTCCAGTGCAACCTATTGGAGGTAGACACTCTATTAGTCTATGTCACAGCTGTTTAACAAGCCAAACACCAACTTTTCCAGGGTACTTGACCTTCATCAGTGCAGAGGAGAATTTCGCAGGCTGCCTTAGACACCCTTATTACAAATTTCGAGGGACTGACTCTCCATAAAGTGACCAACAGTGTACGGAAATGTTCCAAGGGAAAAATAGGCAAACTTATTCTCTTCTCTAATAGTTCTCCTTAAAGGGATTTTAATCTTCATAGATGGGAATTGTCAGATTTTTGTCAAGTTTTGTAATGTACTGTTTATTAAAATGTTTACCTGTTCTTGAGATATTAGCACCTTTCTTTGCCTGGGTGACCGACCACCCCTCTGGTGTTTAGCAGCGGTGGCCGAACATGCACTGTGCATACAAACGCTCTATTTCTTGGAAGCTGAACAGGATCAATGGTAGCTTCAGCACAGTGCTTACAACTAGACAACAGCAGTGGTCGGTTTCCTAGGCAACGAGCTGTAAACAAAGGAAATTGTATCTCAAGATTGGCTGCAAATTTTAATAACCCTCATCTCTCAAGATGGAAATAAATCCTTTAAGGAGACAGGCTGTATATGGAAATGCTCCATGGGAAAAATATGCAAATTGTCTCTCTTGCAATAAGTGACACTGGTGAGAGTTTTTTATCTTTTTTTTTTCAGAAAAGGGATGATTTTCATTTTTTTTTCCCCCCATGGAGCATTGCCAAGACTCCTTCCACAGCTGGTCTCCTTAAGGAGGGACATTCCCCCATAAAAGCTACTTTCAAATCCCTGAGTTTCTGTAAGAATTCTTTCCCGTCTCGCTCGGCTATATGGGCGTCTTGGAATCGTTAAGACGTCTCTTTAAATAGAATCATTTACATGAATTACTGTGTCGCTGATTAACTCCAGGCTCATTCCAAGCAAGTGTCGGCTTTAGGATATTTGCATGGCTTTAGACAGATGTGTGTTTACAGCGGGTGCCTGGGAAAAATCCTGGGACTGCTGACCCCGCTGCTGCAGATCTGCCCCCTGCGTGCAGGAAAACACTTCATTAATAAGCCCCATTCATTCCTCCAGACCGCAGAGATCACACACATCTTCCCCTCATGTCGTCACTAACAGATTGCCTCTACGTGCAGACGTTTCTGTATACCCTGTAATGTCTCTTATTTTCTTCCCAGTACTGTGCACAAGCCGAAGCCAGCGACAAAGGAACCGGAGAGTACTACAACTCCCAAGAAGCCAACAACTATCACCATCGCCACTCCAAACCCTGCAGGCAAAGAGAATAAGCCAGTTCAGCCAGCTGCACCAATTACTACACCAAGCCCGGTAGTCACAGGTAAAAAATAATACATGACTACTATGCGGGAACGAGCAGTGATACATAGGCACCGCTTATCTCTTCCTGCAGAGGCAGTCTGTGATGATCATTCACCACTTTTTTAGGCAGGGGCTAAACTGCGCTAATGCAAGTGAATGGAGTCGAACTGCGACCCGCAAGGTACAGCGGCAAGCAAGTTGCAAAAAGTCAGAAACAATTGGACTTGGCTTGTCCTGGCCGGCGGACTTGGCTTGTCCTGGCCGGCGGACTTGGCTTGTCCTGGCCGGCGGACTTGGCTTGTCCTGGCCGGCGGACTTGGCTTGTCCTGGCCGGCGGACTTGGCTTGTCCTGGCCGGCGGACTTGGCTTGTCCTGGCCGGCGGACTTGGCTTGTCCTGGCCGGCGGACTTGGCTTGTCCTGGCCGGCGGACTTGGCTTGTCCTGGCCGGCGGACTTGGCTTGTGGGTTGCAGTGAGATCCCATTCACTCGGGTTATATTTGGTGGCATAAACTGTCATGACAAAAGCTGTCGTGTAGCCCTAACCTAAATCTACACATGTATAGCTGCAAGACTCTATGCAGACATTGCACTCAGGGCTCCAATGCAGCGGCACAATAGTGCCAGCCACTGAGCCATAGTTAACAGTTACAAAGGGTGGAAAGCTGATGCTTCCATGAACTTTGAGCTTTGCAAGAATAGATTGAATGGGATGGAAACTTACTTGATTGTAGATCCCATTGGTTTCAATGGAGAGAGTTGTGCAGATGTGTGATAACCTCTCTATTTAAAGGGATTGTCCAGGATTAGAAAAACATGGCTTCTCCTTTCCAAAAAGTGTCTGTGTATCATGCCTAGTGCTGCTTTGCAGCTGCTTATGTCTCTCGTTTTTCTGTATTAAACAATCTTGACTTTTTCTTTTTCTGTCCTTTTAACCTCTTCTCATACCTAGCTGAGAATGCAAACCGAGATCAGATAAGTCCCTAATGAGCGGCGTCTGTGGTGATCCGGCTGGGCGGACCTTCACACGTAGCGCTCCCGTCAGTGCTGTGATATGTGATCTGTGCATGTCTCCTATCTCCTGCTTTCCCCCTTGCATGTGTTTGCAGTTCAACCATGTCGTACACTTTCAAGATCTGTTCCAGGAGGCCCCATAGTCTGATAAACCCGCATGTAGCATCGCTGACTGATCAGTATCACATGTTACGTCTGCAGAAGATTTAAAAGGCTGTTTCCGTGGAGACAACACTTCTTTTTAAAAAAGCGAATGTCAAAAGTGTCCAGTTTGTGCTGTTATTTTGTTCCCTGGAGTATTCCGTTTTGTTTTTTCTTTAAATCCATCATAGTATTCTTTTTATTTAGTGCTATTTTTTATTGTCTTTACTAAGGGGGCATTGCTCGCAGGTTCCTTGGGGGTGTGTATTTAGGCAGCTCTGCATAGTTACCCTTAGACACGCACCCTCTTAGTAACCACCAGGAAAAGACGCACTCATTAAAAATGCCTATATCAATGGAACCATATGGCGGATTTAATAAAAACAACAACCCAAAACTACAGAATACTCAGGGGAGGAGCAGGAATAAAATAAGAGCAAAAGTGGATACTTTTAATCTGTCGACAGGTTCTCTTTGACTAGCAGCCAACTTTAACCAGTTGATCACTATTGAGAAACCTTTTGATTCTTCCCGGTGAATCCGAAGCCAGCCAGGCATTTCCTCTACAGCGTCCACTGCTGGAGAAATGTAGTATTACATGAGGAATAATCATTGATGTCATGCATTTATCTCCTCGTACAGATGGGCTCTCAATTATATCTTGGAGAGGGGGGTCCTGAACAGACTAGTGCCCTAACGGTGTATAGACAATGGTTTCCGAAGGGACTGACCCAGGTCCAGCTCCTGGCACCCCCAACACAGAACTGTTTTTCCAAGAAAACCAACACCAGCCAGGCATTTAAGCAAATGTAGTATTACAGATGAGTCAGGCTCATAGATGGAGCAGTTAGGGTATACGGATTGGTGTTGTCTTCACGAGAGTTTCCCTTTAAATACAGTATAGCAATATTAATCCTGATCTTCCTGGTTCATAAACACAATGCCAGAGCTACAGTGAAGACTGACACAAAAGTGTAAGTAGCTAGCATCTTGATGAGTCAGAAACAGGCTGAGACTTTGCAGCGGAGTGCGGTCAGTCTCCCAATCACTCCCGCGTGTGACGGCATGCTTCTCCTTTTGTCTGGAAACCTGTTTTAACCCCTTTTTTTTGCGTGAGGATGGCTTTTGAAAGACATGACAGATAGCATGCCCGTGCATGAGGGCGGCCAGTATGAGTGTGGGGTGTTTTATCGCACAAAGAAATATATCATTTCTACACAGATGTAGCAGAGTTGTTTGTGCTACAGTACATTTGTCATCATGATGGTTTTTTTTCTATTTTTAATATATATTCTTTGACTGCATGTATAATTTTTGCATCACTACAAAGGGGGTTCTCGGGGGGCTTAAAAAAATTCAAAGGGATATTGTGGGTTATAAAAAAAAAACAAAACAAAACAAAAAAAAAACAAACAAGATTCCTTCTATTACCATTATAATTCTCTTTTTGCCTTGCCAGTGTTTTTTTCTCTATCTGATTATGTAACAGGACGTTGTCGTGTCTGCATTGGAAATTATGTAATATTTGATGGTCCCACTATAAATTATTGGGGTCCATCAGCGACAGATCCGGCAGAGCATTGAGGCTTCTGGTAGAAAAGGAAACCACTAAGCAGATGTAAAAAATAAAAAGACCCCCATACACCCTAGATTAAATTCAGGCAAACCCGCCAATAACGGAGAAGTCTGCCGGCAGTCTATTATTTATTGGGGGTCCTAAATCTTCTCTGGCATAATGTGTAGAGTGAGAGAAGGATCATGTTGGATTTCCATTGGCTCCTGAGCTGAGCCACTAGGAGAGAGATGGCTGTCTACTGACCGATCCTTTAGCCGACAGCTTCCTAATGGGTATGGGGGGCCTTAAAGGTGGTCATCTCGCACGGTGGTGGGATCGTTATCGTTCCGCTGACAGCTATTGAGACTATATTACTAGCTTTAGGCTCTGTTATTCTTGCTGCCTCTGATAGACCCCATTAAAGTTCATGACGCTTCCATTATAACCGGAAGTTTGAGCCCAAGTGACTTCTTTTTCCCTATGGTGACGTCATTTTGCTGGACGTCATGGGCTTAATATTATAGGACATTGTTATATGGATGATTTCTTGTTGGACAGAAATGATCTTTTTTTTAATTTATTTTTCCTGAGTTCTTTCCTAGTATTTTTTCTTAAGGTGATACATTTTATATCTTCCATGAAGTTTCTTGTTGTGAGTGATTTATCTCGTTTTCTGTCTAGAATCGGCTAATGTAGCCCCTGCCAAAAAGAAACTTTTAGTTCCCAAAATAGACTTGATCAATGATTGGCCCAAACCTGAGCAGAAGTGGCAAGATGGCCCTGCGACCCGTGACCCGGAGGTGCCCAGTTGGCGCTCGCACTGGACATCCGACAAGACTCCAACAAATGACACATCTGGTAAGGACGGAGTATCCTGGGGGGGAGGGGGGAGTATTTTAAGAAAAACTAGTATATTCTAGCACTATGGGGGTAAGAAAAATAATGTTGATGTGGGACGCAGCTCTCCTAGGCTCCAGATTGGTAGACTTACTCTTCCCATTTTAGCGGGAGTATTTATTTTTTATTGGCATAGTTTATTTTTTGTTATTACATTTAATAGTGCCTGTTCTTGCACTCCTATGAAGTACTGCCATATAGTGCACTATACTATACAGTGCCAAATTATACATCCCGTACTGTATGCTGCTTAAATGATAGCTGCATAAAAACCATTATTATACAGTGCCGCCACTAGCATATACTGCACAAAGTGCTTAATTTATACCAACATATAGTGACCAAATAAAAGGTGCTTACATATTTGTCAGATGGATAAATGTAATGTCTAAATGATGCTGTTATACAAAGTCCATGATGGTCTCAAGTTGATATAATGCTTATATACGAGATCCATGGTGGTCTCCTTTCTAAATTAAGCTGCTATACTACATCCGTTGTGGTATAGGGTCTGAATAATGCTGATCTACAAGATGTGTGGTGGTCTCTAGTATAAATAATGCTGCTATATGAGATCCTTGGAGGTCTATGGTCTAAATGCCACTATATGTGATTGGTGGTGGCGTTTGGATTAAATAATGCCACTATACAATATCCATGGTGGCCTTTAACCTCAGCTTCCAGTCTTATCGGTGGTGCCCCTTTCATCGGCGGTGGCTAAAATGCCCAGTTTGGCGGCACCTGTCACACCCTCATGTCGGGCAGAGTTTGTCACATCGGTGTTAGTTATTTTTAACTTCCGAATGAAAGAGAATTGATGTAAACATTGGGGCTTGTGATCCCGTGATCTCAGCAATGTGACGAGTTGCACAAGTCCGGCCTCGCCCTTGTGAGTCACGTTAACGACATGGGTGGTAGGAAGTCATCACTCCCATCAGGTGAGCACCGGTGACGCCTCCTTCCCCAGAGCTAAATTTAGAGGCAGATCTTAATGTATCCGACTTTATTACAGGGATTAAAGGTAAATGCTGCTGCTGATCTAATAGCCCTAATGGTTATATGTAGCCATTAGTGATGAGCGAGCGTTTTCTCGTGCTTTCCGAGTATCTTCGGCGTGCTCGTATATTATATTTGAGTCCCTGCGTCTGCATGATTTACAGCTGTAAGACAGCCTCAACACATGTGAGGATTCCCTAACAAACAGGCAATCCCTGCATATGTTGAGGCTGTATAGTAGCCATAAATCATGCAGACGCAGGGACTCAACATAATATACGAGCACGCAGAAGATACTCGGAAAGCACCCGAGCATGCTCGGTGAAAGGATTAAACGAGCATGCTCGCTCATCACTTGTAGCCATATAAAAGTACACCCCATCTCCTGCGCGGTTCAGCGCTACATGCTGGGAACGTTCTATTCATTAAACTGTGCTTCCTGCCTTTAATCATTGCAGCTGTCTGGCCTAATGCAGAGGTAGCAGAGCTGAAATTTTTTATTTTGTGATAACAATGACCAGCACCAATTGTACCGTAATACAGTGCAAAAGTAAACTTGCCATGCAGCGCTCAAGCAGGCCGGCCATGCAGCGCTCAAGCAGGCCGGCCATGCAGCGCTCAAGCAGGCCGGCCATGCAGCGCACAAGCAGGCCGGCCATGCAGCGCACAAGCAGGCCGGCCATGCAGCGCACAAGCAGGCCGGCCATGCAGCGCACAAGCAGGCCGGCCATGCAGCGCACAAGCAGGCCGGCCATGCAGCGCACAAGCATAAGACCGCACAGGAGAAAACACAGTGGTCCCGATTAATCATTTGCAAGTTTTTTTGTATGTCCCTCCTCTTTTTTTTTTGTCTCGTTGTATTAGTTGCTGTTTTTAGCACCAAACTCATCAAAATGGCGCATACGGTTCTAAGTGTAAAGTAAAAAAAAAAAATTACCTTTTCCTGTTTGAACAGGTTTTTTTTTTACAACTTTTGATGACAAAAATTGCGCCAAATTTTGGGCGTACTCAAAAATACCACAAAGGGGCGACTGGAGTGAAGTTGCGCAAAATTTTGCAACTTTTTAAACAGTCACAATTGATATATCAGGTGAAAACATTTGGAATTGCTAAAGTCCCCCCACAAAGCGGAAAACAAAAAAAGAAATAAAACAGGCGAGCGCATGTAAAATAGACTTAAAAAAAAAGTTTCAAATAGAATAATAAATCGGGTGCAAACGAGAAAAAAGGCGCAAAACTAGACTAAAAATAGAATGAATCGGGGCTTGTATGAACTAGAAAAAAGTGCACCAAATCTGCCCAAAAACCTCATTAGGGCTACGTGCACACAGAGCCTTTTTTGCTGAGTTTTTGGATCAGAAACTGAGCGGAAACTCCTTTTTTGAGGAGTTTTGAGCTTTGGAGGAGAATTTTTGCTCCCAAATCTCCTTGAAAAACTCTACATAGAAAATGGTGACCATAATGGTTAATGAGGAAGAAGAGATGAGCAACCTGCAGCACGCCATCTATTGTGAAACTACAACTCCCAGCATGCCCTAGGATATAGTGGAGATGTACTCCCATTTGTGCATTCACAATATGTGTGGGCAAATAGTGTGCTCCATGTCAAAAACGTCTTGGGGAAGGTTCAGAAACGTCCCTCCCTTCACATCAAGAGCGAGAAGGTACCCAGTTCTAGGTCATACGCAGTAGGTAACATATGAAGCATACATGTATACCTGCTTACTGATGGTTTCCCTTTCTTCCAGGTAAAAACTCCAATTCTAGTCTGGCAGAGAACAACAATGTGGGGTCTCCTCCTAACAAGGTTTGTCATATTCCGTGACCATTATTCGACCCAAGTATTGAAAGATTGTGGTGTAACAAGGGGCAGATAAAGGTTTTTGTGTTAACATTAAAAAAAAATATATTATTTTAAATTCATTTTTATTAATTTTATTTACATTTTTTTCATATCACTAAAGTAAAGAAAATAGATTGACTCAGACCCTCTTTGTATAGAAGTATTAACTGAGGAGGGGTGGGAGGAGGTGGGCTGTTACAGGATCCACAATAGATGTGTTATCTACTGTATATAGAGGTGTTATCAGTCATTGTACAGGAGGAGGTGAGCTGTGATATCACTTATTGTGAATAGTGGATCCTTTGTTATCTACTGTATATAGAGGTGTTATTAGTCAATGTACAAGAGGAGGAGGTGAGCTGTGACATCACCTATTGTGAATGGTGGATCCTTTGTTATCTACTGTATATAGAGTTATTAGTCATTATACAGGAGGAGGAGGTGAGCTGTGACATCACCTATTGTGAATGGTGGATCCTGTGTTATCTACTGTATATAGAAGTGTTATCTGTCATTGTACAGGAGGAGGAGGTGAGCTGTGACATCACCTATTGTGAATGGTGGATCCTGTGTCATCTACTGTATATAGAGGTGTTATCTGTCATTGTACAGGAGGAGGAGGTGAGCTGTGACATCACCTATTGTGAATGGTGGATCCTGTGTCATCTACTGTATATAGAGGTGTTATTGATCATTGTAATCCTGTCTGTGATGCTAATGAGACTGCTGAACAGTCTTCTGTACAGATCAGGCAGTATGGGTCTAGTATTGTGCCCAGTGGTCAGTTTGAATATACAAATGGAGGATAAAAAATAAAAATTCATTTAACATAAAAACCTGGTTTAAACAATTAGCCACTTTCTGATTTTTCTGACATTGCCTTTAAAGTAGACAACAAAGCCAGTGACTCTTAGGCATAGAATTAAGAAAGCTGTGGCCACGTCTTTTTCCATTACGGGATGTTTGTTTTACATAGAAAAGGGGAGCGGTGTACCAGTGCCAAAGTAGTGGGGGCTGCCATAGCCGATTTTGAAAGCCTCCTCCCTTTATATTACACCGGGTCCTAGCTACTTAAAGGGGCTGTGCAGCAATCACACCGATCACCTATTCACCGGTTAGGTCATGAGTTGATGATGACGGAATATTTGCAATAACGCTCTATTAACTATCTCTGGTCACTTAGTTTGTGATGTGAAACGCTCCTCTGATCTATTGCAGACCCGTCCTGAATACATTCCAGAAAAAGAGATCCAGAGACAGCTCCAGATCATAGAGCAGGAGCTGGATTACTTGGAGCAGCGGGGAGTGGATTTGGAGAAGCAGCTGCGTAGTTGTGATGGAGGTGAGATCTTTGCTGATAACTTCTCAAAAAATTTTTTTCTGGGATTGTTAATCAGAATAGAAATTAAGCCTAAAACTTCAGGATCAAGGAGTCTCTGCCACCATGTAGCCACTGTGAGGGCACTGGCACACACTACAATGTTTCATCATAGTCTAATTATATAGGCATTGTGGGTCAGTGCTAAATAAAGCATAAAGAAAGACCCACCGTTCTATCATGATGGGCATCCGACTGAACTGCCTGCCTCTTTGCCATCGGCTGCCACTAGGGGGAGCTAACATTCAATTCTAGCTGTATAATCTAGATGTGATTAGCTCCCCTCCATTCCCTCTTGAGCGCTCCATTCCCTCTTGAGCGCTTCGTTCCCTCTTGAGCGCTTCGTTCCCTCTTGAGCGCTCCATTCCCTCTTGAGCGCTTCGTTCCCTCTTGAGCGCTCCGTTCCCTCGCGACCGCTCCATTCCCTCGCGACCGCTCCATTCATTCTCTATGGCACGGCACTTGGCAGTCCTATAGGAAATTAATAGAGCAGCGGTCCAGCATGCCCACTATCCCTCCATTCATTCTCTATGGGGCCGAGCTCCGAACTCAGCAGTCCTATAAGGAAATAATAGAGCAGCAGTCGAGCATGCCCACTACCGCTCTATTCTAATGCGGTGAAAGTGCCCTTTTCTGCCGATCAGTGTGGATCCGGACCCCCAGCAAGCTTTAAGTTCTCACCTCTGGTGGATACGTGAGAACATCGTTCTAGAAAGGGGTCATCTGGTGAAAAGAAAACCTAATAATGTCCTCCCTTATGTCATGTAGATGAATCGGAGGACTCTCTTATGGTGGACTGGTTCAAGCTCATCCATGAGAAGCAGCTTCTGCTGAGACAGGAATCGGAGCTGAACTACGTGTGAGTACCATGCCGGATGTGTCACGTCCGTAGTTATTTCCTTGTACCCGGTCCCATTAGATCATGCCCTGCACTGGTGGAGGGGGTGTTGGTAGACTCTAGGCTTGGCAAACAAGCCCTGATTGAATGATAGTAGCTTGGCCGCCGCTCAACGTGCCGGCTCCTAATGGGTTTTGTCAATGTCTTCCAGATCCAAGCAGCAGGCTCTGGAGAGCAAACAGCAGGACGTGGAGACTGAGCTCCGAAACCTCATGAACAAGCCAGGTGAGACTAGGACATTGCAAGTCACCCATAAGATCACCCGGAGGTGTGTGAGTCACAACTATTGTCAGACGGCTGGAGATAAGCGGGAAATCCCCGGGGACCTACCGCTGATCTGTAGATGAGACACACCATAGAAAGGAATGGTAAGGAGCGGCCCGCAGGGTTACAGGAGCCGAGTGAGTGGGTGTCGGGTTGTGGGTCCCACACCTGCTCCTATCCTCAGCAGCTATATGAATTACAAAAAAGGTACAGAGATATCCGTTCTATCCAGTTTATGCATTCTATTGGTCCCTGTTATCAGCCACAGGGCCCCGTACAAGAACTGGATTTGTAGCCCTTCCTTCCCCATCGGAGAACATGGCTCTGATAATTCACCAGTAGTTCTGAGCCATTAAATTCACAAGTTCACCATAGAGTACTACTTATAGAACAGGGGCCCCCTTTACCTTTCGGGCCCCTATTGTCGCACATAGGGTATAAAATGGAACAAAATGTGATCAAAACATCATATATATATTTCAAAATCATATAAAATCTTTCAGCTCGGCACATGAAAAGCAAGCCCTTTGAACAGCTCCAACGACAGGAAAAATAAAAGTTACAGATGTGAACAGACTTGAACTCACCTATTGGAAGTAGCAATCCTAAAAGTCTATATCGATTCCTTGCCACATGACTTAAAATAAAATCCAAACCAAAATCTCAATTAGCAGACATGTGTTTCGGAGTGTTTGCCTCTCCTCAGTGCAAAGCATGAGATCTGATTTGGCTGTATGAGAGGCCTCTGATTGGGGTCTATGGGTAATGTTTTTCCTAGTGGAGAGTGACATGCCTGACATTCTAGAGTAAGGAGACCTATAGGCCATGCAAAAATCCTCAAGAGGAGAGTTCCTAGAGGAACATTGCATGGCCTATAAGGCTCCTTGCCCTGGCTTGTCAGGCATGTCGCTCTCAACAAGGAGAAATGTTACCCCTTAGACCCTAGTAAGGGGCCTCTCATGCAACCAAATCAGATCTCATACTTTGCACTGAGGAGAGGCAATACCCTGAAACACGTGTCTTCAAATTGAAATTCTGGTTTTGTTTTTATCCTAAGGTAAAGGGTCAATATTGACTTTTAGGATTGACCAGGTGGCACTAGAGTTCAAGTCCCCTTCCTCTCTGAAGAGGCAATTTGCATATTTAATTTCCCAGAGAATCATTGCATGGCCTAGAAGTCTCCTTGCACTGGCATGCCAGACATGTCACTCTTCATTAGGAGAAACGTTAACCCTTAGGGCCCTTGAAAGGTGTCATTCAAAACCACAACTTGTCCAGCAATAAAATAATCCCACTTTGTCTATGTAGACAAAAGAATAAAAAAAGTGAGGGCTCTTGAAAGAAGGGATAGGCGATAACTTGCTGAGTTGTGAATATCTCTGTAACCAGCCCAGACATCTGTTACTTGGAAAGATAAGTGGTGTCGGATATGTCTTACAGTCTCTTAGCCCATTACACCATGCTAAACACAGACATGTTTGGCGACGACAAGCAAACCAGGAAAAATGGGTCGACTTTAGACTTTTGTCTCTTCTAATGTGGAGGGCATTATGGCCGATCACTATCTGCCTCTTTAGATGGTCCATTGTCCCTTAAAGCTGGCCACATGTATGATCATCTATATACTGTACATTCCTTCTTTTCAGACCATCTGAAATCTGAAAGGGATAAAGCCAAAGAGAAGGAACTTTTGGATAAGTATCTGATCATAGTCAACGACCGGAGTGAGATTGTCGAATGCCTGGATGAAGACCGGATACGGTAAGAAAGATATTCCTGTATCGTCTCTTACCAACGAGGTTGTTCAGGGGATCATTAGGAAGGGCTGTCGAGGGATCATTGGGGAGGGCTGTCGAAGGGTCAATGGGGAGGGCTGTCGAGGGATCATTGGGGAGGGCTGTCGAGGGGTCAATGGGGAGGGCTGTCGAGGGATCATTGGGGAGGGCTGTCGAGGGATCATTGGGGAGGGCTGTCGAGGGATCATTGTGGAGGGCTGTCGAGGGGTCAGTGGGGAGGGCTGTCGAGGGATCATTGGGGAGGGCTGTCGAGGAATCATTGGGGAGGGCTGTCGAGGGATCATTGGGGAGGGCTGTCGAGGGATCATTGGGGAGGGCTGTCGAGGGGTCAATGGGGAGGGCTGTCGAGGGACCATTGGGGGGAGGGCTGTCGAGGGACCATTGGGGGGGAGGGCTGTCGAGGGACCATTGGGGGGGAGGGCTGTCGAGGGATCATTGGGGAGGGCTGTCGAGGGATCATTGGGGAGGGCTGTCGAGGGGTCAATGGGGAGGGCTGTCGAGGGACCATTGGGGGGAGGGCTGTCGAGGGACCATTGGGGGGGAGGGCTGTCGAGGGACCATTGGGGGGAGGGCTGTCGAGGGACCATTGGGGGGGAGGGCTGTCGAGGGACCACTGGGGGGAGGGCTGTCGAGGGACCATTGGGGGGAGGGCTGTCGAGGGACCATTGGGGAGGGCTATCCACTGAAGTGTTTGGCCAACTATTGAAAGCGTATGGGTACCCAAAGGTCTGCAGAAACTCTTCTTCTGTTCCACCCAGGAACACCCCTAAATACCCCTTTTCGTTATGGTTGAGCACATACCCCTCTACTTTTGCAGCATGTTCCCGACCACTCCCCAAAAAGAACACCAGCTTGGCGAACATAAAAAAAAAAATACCAAGCTCCATTGACAGAAACATTAAAAAAAAATTATGGGTCTCAGAAAAATTGCAACAAAAAACGAAAATTTTTCTTTTTGAAAAATGCAGAATTTTCTTCAGCCACTAAAATATTTGAAGTAAACCTTACATGTTTGGCATCGCCGTAATCCTACTGACGTGAAGAATCATGCCGCATTGTCGTTTTTACCGCACAATGAACACCATACAGAACGAAATGAAAAAAAAAAAACAATGGCAGAATTGTTTTTTTTTTTTTACCATTCCACCCCACCTGGAAGTTATTTCCCATTTTACCAGGATATTATATGGTTAAAATGAATGGTGTCATTTAAAATCACAACTCGTCCCGTAAAAAACAATTAGTGGAAAAATGTGAAAAAAAAAAGTTATGGCTCTTGGAAGAAACGGAGGAAAAAAAAAAAAAGAAAATTAGTGCAGCCGGGAATGGGTTAAATTCTTTCCCCCATTTTTCATCCCCTGCCCTATAACTCTCAACATGTTTTTGATTTCTGGCAATTAAAGCAGTTGAAAATGTATCCTCTTTCCTCATGGCTGTTATATGCCAGTGTCCTCATAAACCAGTATAATAGAACGTGACCAGTAAAACCAGTAACACCAGATACCTAAAAATAGCAAGGCCTGAGTTATATATACTAATGCTTATTATCCCGGCCCTACAGCTATTATTTATATCACTTGTGCTGATTTTGCTTGTAAAAATAAGGGAATTGCCCTTTTATATCACTGGGAATTAGAGAAATAAAGTAAAAATATTTAAAAAAAAAAAAAAAAAAAAGTTTTCAAAAATTTAAAAGTTCAAAAACAGAGAAAGGAAACAGTAGAGAAAAATAGAGACTGTTAAGGATTAGAGAAAAAAAATAAACTGTTTCCAGAAATAGCGCCACTCTGGTCCGTAGGCTGTGTCTGGTATTGCAGCTCAGCATCAGTCACAATAGACCGTGGATGAAAATAATTAGATCTGACCTGAAACTATGGCCTCTTTCATACCATGGAGTCCCATCATTGGGATATACAGTAGATTCTGCTAATCATGAGATCCAGTAACCCTTTAATAGCTGGTCAGCATCTGTCTTTAAGTATTTTGTATTCTCACCACTATGCTTACCTTACAATACCGTCTATTACAGGGAGAAGGAGGAGGATGAAATGATGGAAAATATGATCCGCAAACATTCTGGTAAGCTTATTACACGCCTACCGAGGTTTATAGTTCTTGGGTTTTCTTATTACAAGCAAAACATAAAGGGTTAATAGACACCAGCACTGAATTGTAATAATGTCGGTATGCTACATTCCGCTGGTTAACTCGTTAATGCCTGGACTGTTTATTTTATTTATATATATATATATATATATATATTATGCATTTTTGCCTCTTTCAGCAACCGTTATTTTTTTTGCTGACGTGTCTGAATGTGGCTTAGTTTTACGTGGTACAAAGTGCATCATTTTTTATTTTTGTTTTGGGGTACATGTGAACTACTGTATTTTTGTATTTTTTTTTCCCAACAAGAGAAATACTAAAACAAAAATATATATATTTTTTATATATTATATACATAAAATTTCTACTGTTCACATTTCACACAAAATATCCTGTTGAATAAATTGTACAGGTCATTACGGTCGTGTGCATGCCTTGTGTTTTTTTTTTTTATTATATATATATATATATATATATATAATATATATTTTTTTAATATTTTATATTAACAATCTTTTTATTTATTTGTTTTTCTTTTGGTCCAGATTTTTTTTGTTTGCTGGATAGTTTTTTTTTGTGAGTCCCCTACAGTGACTGAAATCATTGGCATAGCTAGTGTGAGTTCGCTAGGACCCAGCGGTTCTGATATGCTGGCAGAGACCCAGCGATCATGTGATTGCCGGGTCCTTCAGAATTACTGAGTGCTATGTAGCCAGTGGAAGGGAAGACAGACACGGTAATAAACCACTTCTGTTTTCTCCACGTTTCCTGGATGTTTGACACCTGGAGAGACGACTTTCTCCTATTAGGTTGCTTAAGCTTTCACCCTGCTTCATAAATTTTCATTGGTTCAGGGTTAAAGTCCAGGACCAAGCGCAGTAAATTTATGGTGTTTGGTCATTGTCATGTTAAAGGAGTCTGTCATTCTAGATTATAGGCTGGGTCTGGTATTGCAGTTCTGTCTCATTTACTTGAATGAAGCTGAGCTGCAATACCAGACACAGCCACAAGAAAAAAGTGGCGCTATTAAAAAAAAAACAAACAAACAAGCAAAACATGGTTGCTTTTTTTTGAAAAAAATAAGCATTGACCCTGTGCAAAGTTTGTGAGTAGCTCATCCCCATTCACTTCATTGGAGCTGAGCTGCAATACCAGACACAACCTGACTACAAGGGTGGTGCTGTTTATAAAAAAAAAAAAATATACCGTATATAACAAAGTAGCCTTGATTTTATGTTTTACTTTCCATTAAACCTAAACCTGTTGTTTCAGATTCCCAGCCGAAGCAGCCCAGTCCGGAGCCAAACATCAAGAGGAGATCCAGGTTCAGCTTTTCCGGCTGGTTAAAGCCGAAAGATAAGAACAAAACTTAGGAGCGTCTTTGAACGACTTGCAGTAATCCACCATATCTGTGTCACATGCTGAGCTCATCCCTGGCGGAAGGACCAATACGAGCCAATCTGATGCCGCCATCGACTCTTTCTTCTCCGTATCAGACATTAGTTATATGAATATCGCTTCAAGAAGTAAAAAACTGGTCTGGTTAGAAATCCTCAGTGTCCTTCAGCCGGAGGTGGCGGTATTATACTGATTGCTTCCTGGAACTAGACTACGTGAGAATTTCCCTTCATTGCTTCCTGATGCCGACTGCCATCTACACGCATTATTTATACCGCCCACGCCATGACATGTGGACACTGCTACAATCCCTATACGTAAGGATCAATAATCCCTACCATGAAGGGCCGGTGAACTATGTCCTATATGTGTGAAGAGCCAAATCCCGGCTGATCCAAGGTCCAAAGTGCCTGTTGTCTCGAAAGTTTACACAGAGGACTACTAAAATTCTTGGAGTTCGTTATCGGCAGTACCTGGCCGGCCCTGTTGTGATTTATGTTTTCTTTGCTTTTTTTTTTGTGCATGGTTTTTGACTTTTGGAAAGGGGAAAAAAAAGCTAAAACTCCATTGTGTGCACTTGTATTTAATAAGCCATGTTCCCATTTTGTAAGTAAAGTTTTGAATAAACGTATTGTTTATTATCAGAGGGGTCATTGTACGTCTTGTCTGAGCGTGATACTATTATACAGGGACTTTTATAAATTGGGTTGTAGGAAGTGGATGGGTGCTGGACCTGTTTCACCAGGGGCAGAGGGGCGTCACACCGTCTACTATATGGCATGTAAGGATTGCCTAGTTCTGTTGAGAGTGATGACGTATTGCTGCGACATGCTGACGCTTCATAGTGATAGTCCCTTAAAATCTGCCATACAATAGCAAAATTGTGACGTGTCCAAATAATACAACGATTCATTACCTAAGAAATATTGCCATACAGTGCCCAAAGAATACATCACTATATTGCTAAAGAACACTGCCCTATATAATCCAAAGAATGGTGCCATACAGTACCCAAAGGATATAGCCATGTGCCGTTGATTGACTACTTACCAACAATGTCCAAACAATAATGCCATATACTACCTAAAAAATACTATCATATGGTGATCAAACAATACAGCTATGTACTACCTAAAGAATACTGCCATACTTTGACTAAAACAATAAAAAAATACCGCCGTGCAGTGTCCAATAAATAAATGAAGATATTGCTAAAGAATACTGCCCTATATTATCCAAAGAATGGTGCCATACAATACCTAAAGGATATAGCCGCTGATAGACTATTTACCAACAATGTCCAAATAATAAAGCCATATACTGCCATATGGTGCTCAAAAAAACAGCTATGTACTACCTAAAGAATACTGCCATACTTTGCCTAAACCTATTAAATCCCGCCATGCAGTGTTCAAAGAATACATGAGTATATTGATAAAGAATACTGCCCTATATTATCTAAAGACTGGTGCTATACAGTTCCCAAAGAATACGGTCACGTACCACCTAAAAACTACTGCCATACGGGTGCACAAACAAAACCGCTCTATACTAACTAAAGAATACCGCTATATGGTGCTGAAACAATACAGCGCTTTACTACATAAAGAATATTTCCATATGGTGCCTAAACTAGTACAGCAATTTACTACCTATAAAGAATACCGCCATGTTTTGTGCTGCTATGACAGAACAATATACCTGGTGAATGCAGATGTGAAAAGACAAAAGGGATTCCTTATGGTCAGGGGTGGACACATAAGAGCAAAGGGCTGAGGTGCAGGACAAGTTTTAGCCAAGCATACGGGGTACACATACTGTATACACACAGCACACACATACATTCCACCTATACATATTACACACACATACAAATTGAGCAGACATATACATATTCAACTCGTTTGCACATCCGATAGACATATTGTGCACACATACATATTCTGCTCCACTATACACCTTATACACCCTCCACCCACGCACTGGCTCGTTCATACACACATTTCACATACATATGCACACTTATATACTAGGCTCGCCTATACACATTACACACATTGTATACCGCATACAGTCTGCAGTGAGATGGATCTCGGCCCTCATCACACTGCAGGTGCTTTTACTTCTCTGTTCATTTACAGAAAAAAACCCGCAGCAGGAAGAGGAGACAGATGACTGACAAACTCTGGTAATTTCCTGGCGCTGCTGACAGTCCTGCAGTGTCTGCAGCCATCCCTCCTATCCCTCCTGGTGCTGACTCTTCCTCAATGCTTTGACAGGTTCTTAAAGAGGACACAAGTCATCTTGCGGTGCTTTGTTCCAGAAGCTCAGGAGCACATTGAACACTCCAAATTGAGCCACACTTTTCACACCCTTAAAGGGAACCTGCCAGAAACTTCTACCCTCCCATGCAAACCATTTATAGGACTGTGTAACTATTTAAAAGATAAGCAAGTTGATCCCTTAATGACCCCAAAAAGTAGTAGAAGTAGAGTTTTTGAAGTTCTGTATAACTGCAACTTTAATAAGAAACCAATCCAAAAAGAAAAAGTAACCTTTCGGTCAACAAGACCTTCTTCAGCTGAATTGCACTAAGATCACCGCAATAGACAAATGAAACTGCGATGTGCAGCAGGGGGACGTGTTACCCAGGAGATATGAGCGTTCTGTGCCGTTACTGATCTAACGACAACCCATCCACCTGGTCCTTCAAGAGTCCCTCTCGCCTCATCAGTTTGAAAATTCTGTCTTCAGATATTCCTTGGTCAAGTCTTGACGTTACAACTTATGACTCTTGTTCAGTGGTTGGCGGGTTTTGTTGATCCTTCTCAAATCTTTGGCAGTTAATGGGCCCCCAAAAAAACACGATTGATCACTTTTAGTAGAGAAAGGACCAGTGGTACAGCCATGCCTCCAAAGTCTTCCAGGAGCAGTTTTTCAACATGACAACATAAGGCCACATGTTGCTCGTGTTACTGTGAGCAGCCTGCGTGGCCTAAATGTCTTACCACGGCTGCAGCATCTCCAGACTTGTCTCTCATCGAGCGCATCTCAATTGCAAAAGGAGCTGCCAGCAGCGGATCTTGATGATTTCCCCAAGTGGTTTAACATCCATCAGACGACCATTAATGATAGTGCTGGGATTTTTGCGCATGGTGCTCAAAGTCCATGCTGAAGAAATTGAAATTTTTTGAATATTTTTTTCTTCATCATTTGCAAATCATTAACATGTCAGTCCATCCTGGGATTTTCATAATCTCATGACTTTTAATTATTGGTGTAATTTCAGAGTTGAGGAGGGTGTTATAATGGGGTATTACTATATACAGAATGAGGTCGGGCAGAAATCCTGTGCCCTGTAGTGTTTAGACAAGTCAGTGACCTGATTCCTGAGCCCTTCCTCTTACATTTTATAATATTTCCTTATTACAAAACACTTTCCATTTAACGTCCTTTTCTCTTTAGCTAAATACAACTTATTTTTCTGCTGTTTTCTTGTTTTTCTTTGCAGTACATTATTACAATGTTCCTGACGGGTGTGTATGGGAGACGTGACACTGTTGCAGCTGCTCCCTCTGCCAAAGTCCAGCAATGATACCAACCAAAGTCATGTTATAGTCTAGCTAATCTATTTCTACTAATATAATAACATAGCCATCCAAATACGCCAAGACGCTAAGAAAAGGACTCTTGTAAGGTACTGATACTCCTTGAGGGGAGATTCATATCTTAGGACAATGCTCCCTGGGAAAAAATTATGCAAAATAGGTCCCTTCCTCCTGGAAGAAAACTCTTTAGAGCCCCCTACTGGTGTCTAACCTGTAAGTCAAGCTCTTATTTGTTTGCATGCATTGATTCCATTCATTGGCCAAATTTAAAGTTTCCTTAAGGAGGACCTGTCGCTTGCCCTAACTATGTAATTTTTGCCTGGTGTAAATGCCGCCTCTCCTGAATACAGCATTGTTTTTCTTTTGTTTCTTACGCCTGTCCGTTCCACTTAGAGTGGATGATCACACCCACTTGGCTAAAAAGAGTAGTTTTATAAACCGGGAAATAGTGTCCATATCTCAGGAACGGAGAGGCGCAGGAACAAAAGAAAAACAACAACGGATTCAGAAAAAACGGCAGCATTTACACCGACTAAAATAAAAATGCATATTTATGGCAAATGAGAGGTCCTCTTTGTTTAAAGGGTTTTTTCAGTTTCAGAAAACCGGTATCTCCAGGTTTTGAAGGTTTAATCACTGTCTCAGTCTCTGCTCCCAGTGTCTTGTTATTGTCTGCAGCGCTGAAGTCTTGTTGACAGCGCTGCAACCAACCAGTACGCTCACGTCTACAGGACGCCAGCTTAAGGGACTACGGCCCCAGCTGGATGGATACAGATCGGCTCCATTGACAATCACTGGACCCATGGAGACATTTGGAGAAGCCAGATTGGGACCATCCGGTCACCTGGCCCCATAGAGACATTCGAAGAAGCCAGGTTGAGACAATCAGGTCACCTGACCACCTACCCCTATGGACCGTCAGCTTCCTAAGCTTGTCGTTACCTCCTCTCTGTGGGTGCCCACCAAAAGCGGGTGCTACTGGGGGGGGGGGTAGCTGGCCCTGGAAGCCCCAGAGTCGCAGCTGCTCTAATCCTAATGAGCCAGCGAAAGGGAGAGACTCTGTAATTTGCACCATCTTGGGTATTTGCTGGGACTGTTCTATATGTTATTGTCTGTTGGTGGATCAATAAAGCGTTGCCACACTGTTTTATCATCACCCTGTGTTGTCTTAGTAGTATGCTGCCAATGGGAAAGGAGTACAGGCGTTCCGTGGGATGAGCCCTGGTCCATGCAGTCTTTCGAAAGACAACCAGGCCAGTGGACGTGAGTACCCACTGACCCTCGTGTCTCCTTCACAGCCTCGATCCATCAGGACATGAGTTCTGTCAGTGAGACAAGTCCTGGGTGAGATATGATTATAGTATGTTGGTATTTTGCAACTACAGTGGGTGTGGAAAGTATGCAGACCCCTTTAAATTTTTCACTCTGTTTCATTGCAGTCATTTGGTAAATTCTAAAAAGTTATTTTTTTTCTCATTAAAGTACACTCTGCACCCCATCTTGACTGAAAAAAAACAGAAATGTAGAAATTTTTGCAAATTTATTAAAAAATAAAAACTGAAATATAACATGGTCATAAGTATTCAGACCCTTTGCTCAGTATTGAGTAGAAGCCCCCTTTTGAGCTAGTACAGTCACGAGTCTTCTTGGGAATGATGCAACAAGTTTTTCACACCTGGATTTGGGGATCCTTTGCCATTCTTCCTTGCAGATCCTCTCCAGTTCCGTCAGGTTGGATGGTGAACGTTAGTGGACAGCCATTTTCAGGTCTCTGCAGAGATGCTCAATTGGGTTTAGGTTAGGGCTCAGGCTGGACCAGTCAAGAATGGTCACAGAGTTGTTCTGTAGCCACTCCTTTGTTATTTTAGCTGTGTGCTTAGGGTCATTGTCTTGATGGAAGGTGAACCTTCGGCCAAGTCTGAAGTCCAGAGCACTCTGGAAGAGGTTTTCATCCAGGATATCTCTGTACTTGGCCGCATTCATGTTTCCTTCAATTGCAACCAGTCGTCCTGTCCCTGCAGCTGAAAAACACCCCCATAGCATGATGCTGCCACCACCATGTTTCACTGTTGGGATTGTAATGGGCAGGTGATGAGCAGTGCCTGGTTTTCTCCACACATACCACTTAGAATTATCACCAAAAAGTTCTATCTTCGTCTCATCAGACCAGAGAATCTTATTTCTCATAGTCTGGGAGTCCTTAATGTGTTTTTGAGTAAACTCTATGCGGGCTTTCATATGTCTTGCACTGAGGAGAGGCTTCCTTTGGGCCACTCTGCCATAAAGTTTCGACTGGTGGAGGGCTGCTTTGATAGTTGACTTTGTGAAACTTTCTCCCATCTCCCTACTGCATCTCTGGAGCTCAGCCACAGTGATCTTGGTCTTCTTCTTTACCTTTCTCACCAAGGCTCTTGTCCCACGATTGGTCAGTTTGGCTGGACGGCCAGGTCTAGGAAGACTTCTATTGGTCCCAAACTTCTTCCATTTAAGGATTATGGAGGCTACTGTGCTCTTAGTAACCTTGATTAATGCAGAAATTCTTTTGTAAGCTTGGCCAGATCTGTGCCTTGCCACAATTCTGTCTCTGAGCTCCTTGGGCAGTTCCTTTGAGCTCATGATTCTCATTTGGTCTGACATGTAGTGTGAGTTGTGAGGTCTTATATAGACAGGTGTGTGCCTTTCCAAATCAAGTCCTATCAGTTTAATTAAACACAGCTGGACTCCAATGAAGGAGTAGAACCATCTCAAAGAGGATCACAAGGAAATGGACAGCATGTGACTTAAATATGAGTGTCTGAGCAAAGGGTCTGAATACTTATGATCATGTGATATTTCAGTTTTTCTTTTTAATAAATTTGCAAAAATTTCTACATTTATTTTTTTCAGTCAAGATGGGGTGCAGAGTGTACTTTAATGAGAAAAAAATAACTTTTTAGAATTTACCAAATGGCTGCAATGAAACAAAGAGTGAAAAATTTAAAGGGGTCTGAATACTTTCCGTACCCACTGTATATGAGGTCACTTGTATATATTGTAAAAAAAAAATATCCAATCATATACACTGTATGCTGGGAATTTAAAGGTTAATGCTTGAAATTGCACTCGTATAGAAAGAGTATATTGCCCGGTATTCACCTTTAATAATCATCTGGGTCGCGTTGTCATCAAATAACACATTTAGAAACCAGAAGAGACTGTTGGAAGCATGCAAATGTAGACCACCAGGGCATGCTGAGGGTTGTAGTTTTGCCACTAATTACCCTTTAATCCTTTAATGGTTTTACAAAGTATCAGCTCTCATTATCTTGCATTATGACAAAAGGCTGCCTCCTTGTGGCCACTGTTGAGTATGGCAGCAGATGGATTGTATTTCACCAGGTGCACAGTAAATAAATGCTGGAGACTGAGCGGAAAAAAAATGCCATATTTAAAACTAATTAATGAGACAAGGTAATTAAATTATCACACCCACTCAGTAATACACCTGTGTTCAGTCAAAAATAACTGTAAACGTGACATATTCTGCTTGAAGGGGTTTGACGCTGCATAAAAGTTTTAGGAAATCCTTGTATTGGAAATCTATTAACGGTATTCATTGTATTACTCTGCAGTGTGTAGTCTTAGAAAGTCTTCTACTGGCTACACATGGTGTCAAGGTGGAAATGTCAACATCAGTATTATAATCAAGAGCTGTATTCACAATTCTGCAGACTTCAGAGCTGAAATCACTTACCATTGCTGAATGTCTCAGGCCATTTTCTCACGTAGCTTAACATGCTCTGGAACCAAGGTTCACATGACAAATCTCTGCAAGGAAGGATTAATCCCTTTATCTATGCGTCGCATACATGTAAATCAAACATTGGATGCTAGTAAATGTTGCGGGCTCAGGACCTGAGGATGCTCCACACTTAGTATTCGCCTTTAACTTCAGCAACTGGAGTTAGCTCCGATCACTGTTGTTAAAGGGGTTGTCCACTGTGCGCTGTCAGGATTTTCTAGCACTGGGAGCGCAAGTATGCGATTTACATACATGCGGTCACATGCCGACTAGACGTGTACAGCCTTGCTCAATACAAGTGAATTGAGCGAGGCTGGACACGTCTAGTCGGAATGTGGCTGGAATTATGAAAATCACATACTTGCGATCACATGACCGCTCACTCCCGGCACCAGCAAATCCTGACAGCTCGCACTGTACACGCTGTGGGGTTTTCTCAAGTCTGCAGTCACAAAGCGTGACTGCAAACTTGAACTCAAGGACTGGACAACCCCTTTAATTTTGACCGCGGCATTTAAGGTGAGTAATCGTGGTGAGCATGGCTCCCCTCTCTGATCAGATTGTGGGATGCTGGTACGGTAGTATTTCAGAATATAGAACAAGTGATCAAAGGTTCCGGTCCTTGAAAGGGACTAATAAAGTGAACCGAAAAAGGTTTTTTAAAAATATATAAATTGAATTATCCTTCGTTTCCTCCTAAAAATAAAGAAATGAAAAACAAAACAAAACATAAACCGTATTTAGTATCATCACGTCTGAAAAAGTCCTATCTATCAAAATATAAATTGAATTAACGCACACGGGGGTACACCGTAAAAGTAAAAAAAAAATGTAATGGCAGAACTACTATTTTTAAGTTGCACACTTCTCAAAAAATGCAATGAAAAATGATCAAAAAGTCATATGTGTCTCAAAATGGTATCCATAAAATCATCAGCTTGCCATGCAACAACAAACCATCACGCAGCTCCATAAATGGAGAAATGAAAATATTACAAGTCTTGGAATATAGCCAATATAATATTAACCAATTTATTTTTTTCTTACAAATTTTTGGACTTTTTAAAATCATATCAAATAAAAAAAGTTATAACTATTGGATGAAGAGGAGGAAAAAAAAAACTAGTGCTTGAAAATGAAGTTTGGCCAAACCAGGAAGGGATCAACATTTTGGGGTATTCTGGCTAATGACAGTAGCTCTTCTCATTTCTTCAGCCATAGGGTGGCTGAGGCTTGGTAGGCTGGTTTTACATAGTTGTATCAAGGCTGAAACACCTGGTCCCGTTCTCTTCTACTGGACTGAATTTGTTCTATGATAATGTAAGTTTGGTTCAGCAGAACTATGGAGGGAGCTAGGGTTATGGACATTAAAATGTAGCTTTATCATGGCCATGTGATATAAGGAAATAGGAAGGTGGGCTAGTCCTAGGATAGGTGAGCAAGTCCAATTTGTTTCTTACTATCTATTTCTGTAGAAGGAAACCTCTCCAGGATCACCAGCTGCACAATTTCATTACTGGGATGGGATGCATGGAACAGCGCTTCCCCTGGACCCCTTCCCCTGCACCTTAAATGCTGCTGAAAGGGATTGACAGCAGCATGTAAGTGGTTAACAGCAGCAATCGGAGTTCATCTCCTATTTCTGCTGTTAACCACTTACAGGCCAATACCGACTGTCTAACAAAGCCTGCATCTGCTGGGTATGGTGCAGGCTCAGCTCCCAAGCCCGCTTCATACATCAGCAGCTGACATTGGAAGTAGCAGTATGTCCAAAGTCAGTAAGGGGTTAAGGTTTATTCAACACCTTCTATGGAAATTCAATTCAATCTCTTATAATAGAAACCATAAGTCCCAAGAGTATGTTGTGACATCAGCGCATGCATAGGGTGGTGATCACAATTTCATCTGGTTCATATTCTATATTTTTCATCTCTATACTTCTGCAAGCAATACATTCAGCTCATCTGTAAGCAATATAAAAATTGAGCAATGATGGCGTCTGTACAAATACTTGAACATGGGCCATCGTCCTGAGAACAGTTTGTGGACATCATGATATAGAAAAATACCTCTGGAGTCCGACATATTTAAAAAATGGCTTCTCTCTTTACTGACAGCAGAACCCCTTACAGAACAATACTATACAGTATTGTGCAATATCCTGCCCGATGAGATGTGCGCAGATCCTCACCTTACAATGTAGTGGTCAAATACACCTATTATAACATAATGTATCAAAACTATAGCTGGGAAGTGCTCCTTTCCGTTCTCTCCTGTTTGTATTGAGATAACTCCTGCGTGGAGCAAGTTACAACAGCAGGTAAAAATCTCTGGCTGTTGTAACTTTCCGCTGTACAGACAGAAGATGAAGGGGGAGGCTGGAATTCTAGAGACCATCTTAATGTGTTCTATTCCTGGTTGGATCCTAAAACATCATTATAAGAGCAGAGAGGAAGACATGAGATCACTTCAACATTAGGGACCACCCAGCGACCGGTGCTGTCCATGTTAAAATTGGATATCACATGGACAGCGCACTGCCTAAGCCGCAGGATACTGGATGGAAATAGCTCTGCAGTAAGTACAGGGTTCGGACTGCTGAGGACTAGGTTAAAGTTATTTTTTTCTGATGAAGCCCTTCAGACCGTTTGGGACATCTAAAGAATGGTTGTCCGGAGAAGATGAGGTGAGCGCTACCATGAGTCCTGTGTGATGTCAACAGTAAAGCATCCTGAGGCCATTCATGTGTGGGGGCTTTTCATCCATGGAGGAGGCTCACTCACAATTGCGCCTAAGAACAATGCCATGAATAAAGAATGGGATCTAATCATCGTCCAAGAGCTTCTCCCAACCGTCCAGGAGACATTTGGTGATGAACAAGGCTTTTTCCAGCATGATGAAGACCAAGTCACAAGACAAAAGTGATAACTAAGTGGCTCGGTGAACAAAACATTGTAATTTGAGGTACACGGTCTGGAAACTCTCCAGATCTCAATCCCATTGAGAACCTGTGGTCAGTTCTCTAAAAGCGGGAGGACAAACAAACCCAAAAATTGTGAGACACTCCAAGCTCTGATTAGACAATAATGTGTTGCCATCAGTCAGGATTTGGCCCAGAAGCCGTTTTCCAGCTGCCAGAGGGTGAAGGGCAGAAGTTTTGTAAAATAAGGGACAACACTGTAAATATTGAGTCTTTTCATAAATTTGATGTAATTGCCAATAAAAATTTTAAAACTTACGAAATGCTGATAATTGTAACATACAAACATCCGACTAGAAGAGGTAAAAAAAACTTTTGACCAAGATTGTACATGATAAGCTTCCCAGAAGTAAACTGAGACCATTAGGACCAGAGCGATGAACGCTTAAAGGGGTGAGTATTGTTTATTTTATATTTATTTTTATAAACATTATTTATTTTTGTTTATTACATCCTCTTCCTTCAACCCTTTCAGACTGGGCGATTTTTCTTTTTTGCGCTTTAATTTTTTTCTACTGTTCTTCCAAGATCCATGGACATATAGTGACATATAGTAACTTAGCCTTATGAGGGCGTGTTTTTTGCAGGGTGAGTTGTTTTGAATGACACCATTCACTTTACCATATAATGTACTTAAAAACAGAAAAAAAATCCAAGTGGGTTGAAATGGAGAAAGAAAAATGACCTTCCGCCATTGTTTTGTGGGTTCTGTTTTTACGTATTTCATTGTGCAGTAAAAATGACCTAGCAACCTGATTCTTCAGGTCACCGTGATCCGAAACGTTTTTTTTTTTGCAAATTGCAAAGAAAAAACTTGGTTGGTGTCACTATTTTCTGAGACTCGTCACCTTTTTTAAAAATTTTTATTGCATTTATTAGGGAAGGACTGATACCGAAAAACGTCAGTTTTCTGCATTTCAATTATTTTTTTGCTTTACAACATATATCATAAAATTATATTTTCATAGATTGGACTTTAAAGACACAAGGATGCCAATTTGTTTTGGGTGAAGTAAACGTTTATATTTTTATTATTGTATTTTATATATATTATTTTTAGATTTTTGAAACCATTTTAATTTTTCAGTCCCCGACTTAAACCTGCAATCATTTTATGGCTTGTACTACAGTATGTATTGCAATACTACAGTATGTGATTGGGATTCAAAGGAAGACCATGATGGTGGTATTGGGGGACTTCAGTAGGCCCCCGGGTGCTATGACAAACCATCGGCTCCCAGCAATTACGTCACTGCTGTTAAAGGCAGGTGGTGGCTCTAACATACTGCAGCCTGCCAGGTGTGAAGCGGGCTCAGGAGCTGAGCCCGCTCCACACACTTGCACCCAACAAAGAATATACCTGCTTAGAAGGGGTTAAAAAAATATACTGGGGTTAAAAAAATATATAACTCGCCTACCAAGAACCTTAAAGGGGTTGTCCACTATTTTTTAAATGTCCGAGTCTACCGAGTAAAATAAGAAAAGCTTATACTAACTTTCCTCACCGGTGCCGTTCCCGAGATGTTTTCTCAGAATCACTTGAGCGCTGCAGTCAATTAGCGGAAACTGAGGGGCTGCAGCCTTTAGTATTTCATCGGAGTGGTCGTCCTTCAATCAGCGGCTGCTGATTGATTGCAGTGCTTGCGAGACTGAGCGACAACATTGCTGGAACGGCGGCAATGTGGAAACTGGGACCTGGGCATTTAAGAAGGGGTTGTCCAAGTAGTGAACCCCTTTAAGCTCAGTCTATGAAGATGGGTGTGGATATTAGAGAATATATAGAGGATATTAGAGGATATATAGAGGATAGTAGAGGATATATAGAGGATATATTGCATTGGGGTCCCGGATCCTCAGGTAAGACCTCTGATAATTTCTCGACTGCATCTGCTAATAGTAATCTATATGAACGTCATAAATTTACACTTTTTGACAGAAATCCTAATAAATGGGTAAATCCTACACGTGATAAAAGGTTATTGAAGCCAGAAACAGTCTCCATTATTATCTACAGATTCCTATATTCAGGGAATGATCTCTGCATAGCCTGAGGCGCCCACCCATGAAACCCCTCTAATATAATGTACGTTAGGAGATAAATAGTTCATCATTACGAGGCCTACCAATAATTTCAGAATGAAGAAACTGAATTTATGGCAGCCAATATAAAGCATGTTTTATTAATTATTCCTAACATTTTGATGACCCCCCCCTCCAATCTCGCTGGTTGAGTAAGCGTCCCCATTTTGGCTTATTATGGAGCATCTCCTGTCCCCGTGGACAAATTAGCATGAAAAATACCTATTTCTTCGGCTTTACCAAGCAATAACCCAGGGCCGGCTCCAGGTTTTTCTGGGCCCCGGGCGAAAGAGTCTCAGTGGGCCCTTTTAACACATACACGATTCATGATGCACAGATACGGCGGAGAAATATATATATATATATATATATATATATATATATATATATATAGTACACAGGGCCCAGCCTGCCACCTCATCCTTCACATATGCAGACATGCGCGCACACACGGTACGCAGACACACGGTACGCAGACACACGCGGTACGCAGACATGCACACACGGTACGCAGACATGCACACACGGTACGCAGACATGCACACACGGTATGCAGACATGCACACATACAGACAAACACATTTTTACACAAATTCTTAAAGACATATAAACAGACAAATATATATACACAGTCATACACACCAGGGGCGGACACAGACTGTAGTGGGCCCCTGTGCAAGAAATTTTTGGGGGCCCCCCCCCCCTGCGCTTCATAAGGCAACAAAGTTATGTAAACATAACCCCCCCATGTGCATCTCTCACCTCCCCATGTGCAGCTCACCCCCCCGATGCATCTCTCACCCCCCCCCGTGCATCTCTCACCCCCCCCGTGCATCTCTCACCCCCCATGTGCATCTCTCACCCCCCCATGTGCATCTCTCACCCCCCCATGTGCATCTCTCACCCCCCCATGTGCGTCTCTCACCCCCCCATGTGCATCTCTCACCCCCCCATGTGCATCTCTCATCCCCCCCATGTGCATCTCTCATCCCCCCCATGTGCATCTCTCATCCCCCCATGTGCATCTCTCATCCCCCCCATGTGCATCTCTCATCCCCCCCATGTGCATCTCTCATCCCCCCCATGTGCATCTCTCATCCCCCCCATGTGCATCTCTCATCCCCCCCCATGTGCATCTCTCACCCCCCTCATGTGCATCTCTCACCCCCCCTCATGTGCATCTCTCATCCCCCCCACTCCTAGTTAATTAATTGTATTTAAGAAAAATAAAACTTGTTATACTTACCCCCATGCGATCCCTGCAGAATCCTGGCGCTCGTCCACGTCGCTGCCACCAGGCTCTCCTGACGTTCGGCCATGTGACGGTGCCACATACATAGCCAACAGCTTTTGTTTTGGCCAAAAGATTTTTAAAGCTGCCACTACGATAAGGTAGACTCTTCTGGCCGGGTCCTACTCTAACCTATTAAAATTTTCTTAAAATATCCAATACTCTTTTTAGATATATTTTTATTTAGTTTTCTTTAAGGGAATGTGTCATATACATTTTTTTTTTAAATGACCAATAATACCACATACAGGGAATACCGCCACACCATCACCAGACCACATATTACCACAACATAGTGACCGAATAATACCACACAGAAGGGAGAAAAACTGCCACACCATGACCAGACCACATATTACCACCACATTACTAATATTACCACCACATTACTAATATTACCATAAGTGTCATTATACACAGGAGCTCTATACATGGTATGTATAATGTAAGTGTCCAGGTAATCTAGTGATCACCAGTGACATTATACACAGGAGCTCTGTATATAGTGTCAGTGTACAGGTAATACAGTGATCACCAGTGACATTATATACAGGAGCTCTGTATATAGTGTACAGGTAATACAGGGATCACCAGTGACATTATACACAGGAGCTCTGTATATAGTGTACAGGTAATACATGGATCACCAGTGACATTATACACAGGAGCTCTGTATATATTGTCAGTGTACAGGTAATACAGTGATCACCAGTGACATTATACACAGGAGCTCTGTATATAGTGTCAGTGTACAGGTAATACAGTTATCACCAGTGACATTATACACAGGAGCTCTGTATATAGTGTACAGGTAATACAGTGATCACCAGTGACATTATACACAGGAGCCCGGTACATAGTATATAGTGTAAGTGTACATGTAATGCACTGACTCACTGGTGACGTCTCTAGGTGAAGTCCTTCAGCTACGCTTTCCTCCTTCATCCAGCACAGACCGCCATCACGTCTTCCAGCCAGGACTCGTCTCTGCATAAAATAACACAGTTATCTAGAGCACATTCCCCAACTTCTACATTACGCAGCTGAATACAGACGTGCATCCACCATCAATATATGGTTAGTTATTATGCAACCTACCATTCCAAATATAAATTGTAATCCACCACGGTGCCCCCATTAACTGTAAATAGGCACTTAATATATAATTTAATTAGAACCTCTACTCTATACTTCCTGCTCCCCGCATTCATTATTTACATGCACCCCCTGCCCCAATTCATTATATCATGTCCGTGCTCTCCCCACCCCATCGTCATTTATCATTTACTCTCCCCCACCCCACATTCATTATGTGCAGCTCATTATCCCCCTACTCCTAATTCCCCCATGTGCAGCTCATTTTCTCCCAATTCCCCCATGTGCAGCTCTCACCCCCCCATGAGCAGCTCTCACCACCCCCCCATGTGCACATCTCTCATCCCCCTCCCCCACATGTGCCCCTCTCTCATCCCCCTCCCCCACATGTGCCCCTCTCTCATCCCCCTCCCCCACATGTGCCCCTCTCTCATCCCCCTCCCCCACATGTGCCCCTCTCTCATCCCCCCCATGTGCATCTCTCACCCCCCCCACATGTGCACATCTCTCATCCCCCTCCCCCACATGTGCACATCTCTCATCCCCCTCCCCCACATGTGCACCTCTCTCATCCCCGCCATGTGCATCTCTTATCTCCCCCCCATGTGCATCTCTTATCTCCCCCCATGTGCATCTCTTATCTCCCCCCCATGTGCATCTCTTATCCCCCCCCACATGTGCACCTCTCTCATCCCCCCACCCCATGTGCATCTTTTATCATCCCCCCCCCCACGTGCACCTCTCTCATCCCCCTCCCCCCACGTGCACCTCTCTCATCCCCCTCCCCCCACATGTGCACCTCTCTCATCCCCCCCACCCCATGTGCATCTTTTATCATCTCCCCCCACCCCATGTGCATCTTTTATCATCCCCCCCCCCATGTGCATCTCTTATCTCACACACACACACACACACACACACACACACACACACACACACACCTCCCATTCCCCCCACTCCTAGTAAATTGTATTTTGAAAAAAACAAATCTTGTTATACTTACCCCCATGCGATCCCTGCAGAATCCTGGCGCTCGTCCAAATCGCTGACACCAGGTTCTCCTGACTTCCGGCCATGTGACGGCGCCGTCACATGACCGGAAATCAGGGGAATCATGAAGGCGCTGCCGCAGGAGCGCAGCGCAGCGCTGAGATGTCCCGGACCCGGCGCTTAGCATGGGGCCGGGGGCCCCATGAGGAGAGAGACTCACAAGAGGGGGCCCCCAACGGGGCTCCAAGGGGGCCCCTACCGGCTGGGCCCCACACTGGAGTCAGGGCAGACATGCCCTGATGGCGGCCCTGCTGGAGGCTGGAGGGGCCCCCTCTCCCTCGGGGCCCCGTTCAATGAACCGGCTGCACGGGCGGTAGTTCCGCCCCTGATACACACTGACATTCACATACATGCACTCACACAGACCCATTACAAGTATTTTTAATATGGGGATTGGGGAAGCCTCACTCACCTGTCCCCAGTCCAGTGTCCTGTCCAGCAGCTCCTCAGGTATGGGGCAGTGCAGGGCCCCCGGCGTGTCACAGACTTCATGGCCCTGGACCATCAGAGGGGCCCACTTGCGGTCGGGTCCGGGCCGCTCCCCCCCCATCTGTGCAGGACCTCCGCTCCGACGGTGTTTGATTGCCAGCACTCCCACAGACATGGCTGCGCGCTGTGCGACTGTGTCTGCTAGTAATGACGCGGCAGGGGCGACACACAAGCACAATTAAAGGTGCAGTGCCGTCGACCCTGCCGTGTCATTACTAGCAGACACAGCCTGACAGTGCGCGGCCATTTCTGGGACTGGGGGAGTGCCGGCAATCAAGCAGCGCCTGCGTCACTGAACAGGTGCCGAAGATGCGGCCATGGCCCCGACAGTGAGTGGGTGTGTGGGCCCGGCCCCGACAGTGAGTGGGCGGGCGGGCGGGTGTGTGAGCCCGGCCCCGACAGTGAGTGAGTGGGCGGGCGGGTGTGTGGGCCGGGCCCCGACAGTGAGTGGGCGGCTGGGCCCCTCTGATTTTCCAGGGCCCCGGCACTTGCCCGGGTACGCCAGGTGCTGACGCCGGCCCTGCAATAACCTCTCAAGGAGCATAGTCAACAAAACATTCTCTTAATATAATGCCTCTCTCAAGGAAATATACGCCGTTTGTAAGGAGAGTGGATTTTCATGTGACTTTTTATGACCGTTCATTCGCAGACATATGAAGCATTAGACGCAGAAAACTATTTCCTCATGTTAACATTTACTGGTATAAATGACTGATAAAATGGGCTCCTATGAAGAAAATACCTACTATAGTGTTCACCCATAAACAAATGAGAAAAAAAATCAGCTCCAGGGATGACTAGGCCCAAGGTAAAGGGTCCCGTAAAGTCCTATCAGCAAGGTTTCTACACACTAGGCCTCAGCCTGCCGTGGTGGTACAGTGTGTCTCCTCAGGCACTGCCACCTCCCTCCTTGGCATTTGCCCAAATTTACCCTCCCTTTTCCCAATTCCTGTCTGACCACCCTTTTTCGATAGGTCATACTCCTGTGGGCCTGTCAAAATATGGGCAAACGCGTTTCAGACCAATGTCCTTAACCATTGCATACCAATTAAGGATTTCAGTCTGAAACGCGTCTGCCCATAGTCTCCCCTCGGTGGTTGTGACAGTTTTTGTACACCTTCATTCATGTTTTTATACTTACCTAATAAATTGAGATTTTAATGAAGATCCTGATGCTGGAATTCTCGTTCTTCGTGGTGTCACTAGCTACAAAGACTTGGGGCAATGTACATACCCCAGACGTCTGGCAGGCGTCACTTTATAACCATTATTTTAATTTTTATTTCATAAATCAATAGTACACGCAAAAATAAGCAACTTTGTATTCTATCTCATCAGAGAAATCTGCTTCTTTCTCCTCCTGGACTGATCTTTCATTCTTAATTTAGGTGTAAAAATCTATAAAATCTGTATTCATTTCCCATTACTGAGCTAGGAGATGACAGTTGGTGCTCATAAAGTTCTATGGAGAGCTGTAACTTACAGCAGAATTGTGTCTGCCTATAGCTCCTCCCCTCTATATAGAATTGTAAATAGCACCAACTCCATCATCTCCTATGTAGAGGGGAGGAGCTAGAGGCAGACACAATTCTGCTGCAAGTTACAGCTCTCCATAGAACTTTATGAGCACCAACTGTCATCTTCTAGCTCAGTAATGGGAAATGAATACAGATTTTATAGATTTTTACACCTAAATTAAGAATGAAAGATCAGTCCAGGAGGAGAAAGAAGCAGATTTCTCCTATAAGATATATTACAAAGTTTCTTATTGGCACATGCACTATTTTTTCATGAAGAAAAATAATATTAAAATGACGGCTACTCTTTAAACTGTATCCGCATCAGAATAACACCAATACAGATGGATTATGTGGTAGGCCTCAGTCTTACAAGTTGTCAGGTTCCTAGCGCAGCCGGTGTAAAGACGCCATTGCATTGTGCCCCCTATGCCGCCTGCTCTATGTGCAGGGGAGAAGTAGTCACTCAGATTAGGCGAGCAAAAATTTTACTTTTTTTTACAGGGGTGACACAAAGGATGTATTATTACTTTTGGAGGGAGAACTTTGGGGTCAAGTAATACTTTTTGCTACTCACTTATTTTACAAATTCATGGTTTCTATCTCTTATGTGTAGGTGTGTCTCACCGATAACATTAGTCAACGGCAACTTTATTGTGTTCCAAAATAAAAAAAAAAAACTGTGAACCTGCATTTTCAGTTCTTGTCCAGCAGGTGGGAGCGTAACCCTCATATATAGCGTATGGATGCGATTTTATTCACACAACCCATAGTGCAGTACAACCCTGTTATCGCTATTACATAACGTTCCAGAGAATTGATCAGAAGTGCAACAAAGACTATCAATAAATACTAATCATTAATTATATTAAAAGACGATTACGTGACTAATGTAAGTTTGCTCCATTGGTCGAAACGAGTATACTTTTTTTTTTTTCAAGAAAAATATAATATTAAAGCATTACATTTTCAAAATAGGAATGAATAAAAAAAAGGGAAGAAGATATTATATAAATCCAAAAAGCAAAATCATATATAGTCCAACTAGCTATGCGCATCAAAAACATAATTATATAACTAGAAGAAAGAATATATACATACATAAGAACATGCCCATTTTCCTGGAGTATAATGGATAACAATAAAGTATAAGAAAAATGGAAACTGGATAATAATGCATCATCAAATACATCAAATATATAAAATTCTAATTAACCAGGTGTAAGAAAAGACAAAGAAAAAAGTGCACCCAGTTAAGTTTGCACAGATAACATGTCCAAGGTAGTGCACAAATTAAAGATCCCTGTGGAGAAAGCGTTTCGCTGGAACTTGGCTTCTTCAGGGGTCCAGCGATATTCTGTTTGAACTATGTGTTAATTGATTAAAAATTATTACATTTTTATTGGAATGTGCCAATTTTTTACATAGTATCTTTTTACTTTTTTTTGGGAAGGGGGAGGGATTTTAAAGCATGTTCTTCACTATGCATTAAGTACTCCTTTCTTAATGATGTGGTACCCTCTTGGAAATTATTTTATATGTATTCTAAGGGACTGTTCCTTTAAAACACGGCTATTTGAAAGAAAGAGTTCAATGGAGGTCTAAAGGAGCACTTATTTTTTTTTATTTATCACAGACAGGCTCGGACTGGCCCATTGGGGAACAGGTGAATCCCCCGGTGGGCCCTTGTGTAGGAGTAAGCCACTTACCTCTCAACATGAGCAATAGTTGGCCCAATACAATTGATTTGCTATGTACAGACAAAAGCGGCATTCATTTTTCTTTCTTTCTTGCTTTCTTTCTCTTTTTTTGTTTCTTTCTCTCTCTTTTTCCCAGTGTATTATTATATAGATGTATATATATTATATGTCATTCTGTATACTTGTGGTCTCCAGCGGTTATGAAACTACAAGTCCCAGCAGGAAGGTGCAGGAAGATGTGACATCTAGACCGCCGCAGGGTGAAGACCTCCTCTGTCAATCCTATCAAGTGTTTAACAGTGGACATTTACAACCGCTGAATATAAAGCATTGATATCTGTGCAATCATCAAATTATACTTAAAGGCATTAATGCATTTCAACATCCATGAGTTGGGTGTGAAAACACCTGGTACCACCAAAAAAGGAATCCCAGAAATTAACCCGATCACAAATGATCGCTTCTATAACCTACAGTGATAAGTATTTCATTTCCCTGCAGTGCCACCACTGGCAAAATAAAGCATTGCACTCTGTCTGTGTAATGCATGGAGGTGCTAGGTCCTCCAAGACACTCTGGCCTATAGATGTGGGTTTTGAATAAAGAATCTCATAGCAAATTTGAACATATGTTTTCCAAGCCAGACAACTAATGTAGGGTCAACAAATCCACAGCGATTTATAGTGAAGTACAAAAACGTCGTCCTCTTATGGAAGAAAAAAAAAAAATAGAATCAAATTTGAGCATAGTGGGTGCGGGGATTAATGTCGCTCGCAGACCCCGGAGCCTAGATGGGCCAAAAAGGTCCTTTTGACCATATAAGAAGATCAATATTAATAAAAGATCTGTGATAGTCGGGGGCTCGGTTGGCCATTTCTTCATTGGGACTGCATGGGATATTATCCAGTACGTTTGGATCTGCGCTGAAGAAACAGGAGTACATGGTGGGAACGGCAGAATTTCCAGCAGAAGGATTTGATTCCACATAGATTTCCTCGGTGCTGAATGACTGAGCACAAACACTTGTGAATGATAATTAATTAAGGCAATAACATTTGGAATAATAAGCTTCTTCATTGATTATAATAGATCAACTTAAACTCCCTTTCTTGATTCCTCTTCAGCAGACAGTAACTACTCTTCTGGCTAATTGCTTGTTTTCTATTTCCATTTTTTTTTCCACCCGAGCAGTAGATAATATCCAGTATAATACAATAATACTAGAGCCAGCTTCATATATTCAGGCTCTACTACTGGAGACGTAAGGTAAAGCTCATGGGCTCCAGTGCTAAACCTGTATCTGGGGCCCCCGCCTCGCATGTGCGATTTATAACACTTTCTCTTCCCCTTTATAGCTGAGACCCTGACTACCATCCATATACCAAGGGTGCAAGTACACAGCCCATGTCTTTCATATAATATAATGCATAGCCCACAGTCAGTTCTTTAACAATGACCTTTTGTGGTGTACCCTCCGTGTGGAGTGTGTCAATGACTGCCTTCTGGACATCTGTCAAGTCAGCAGTCTTCCCCATGATTGTGGAGCCTACTGAAACAGACTAAGGGACCTTTTTAAATGCTTAGGAAGCCTTTGCAGGTGTTTTTTGTTAATTATTCTAATTTACTGAGATAATGACTTTTGTGTTTTCATTGGCTGTAAGCCATAATCATCATCATTAACAGAAATAAAGACTTGAAATAGATCACTCTGTTTGTAATGACTCTATGATATATGAGTTTCACTTTTTGTATTGAAGAACTGAAATAAATTACCTCTTTGATGATATTCTAATTTAGTGCGAAGCACCTGTATATACATATATATATATATATATATATATATATATATAGTACAGACCAAAAGTTTGGACACACCTTCTCATTTAAAGATTTTTCTGTATATTCATGACTTTGAAAATTGTACATTCACACTGAAGGCATCAAAACTATGAATTAACACATGTGGAATTATATACTTAACAAAAAAAGTGTGAAACAACTGAAAATATGTCTTATATTCTAGGTTCTTCAAAGTAGCCACCTTTTGCTTTGATGACTGCTTTGCACACTCTTGGCATTCTCTTGATGAGCTTCAAGAGGTAGTCACCGGAAATGGTCTTCCAACAATCTTGAAGGAGTTCCCAGAGATGCTTAGCACTTGTTGGCCCTTTTGCCTTCACTCTGCGGTCCAGCTCACCCCAAACCATCTCAACTGGGTTCAGGTCTGGTGACTGTGGAGGCCAGGTCATCTGGTGTAGCACCCCATCACTCTTCTTCTTGGCCAAATAGCCCTTACACAGCCTGGAGGTGTGTTTGGGGTCATTGTCCTGTTGAAAAATAAATGATGTTCCAACTAAACGCAAACCGGATGGAATAGCATCCCGCTGCAAGATGCTGTGGTAGCCATGCTAGTTCAGTATGCCTTCAATTTTGAATAAATCCCCAACAGTGTCACCAGCAAAGCACTCCCACACCATCACGCCTCCTCCTCCATGCTTCACGGTGGGAACCAGGCATGTAGAGTCCATCCGTTCATCTTTTCTGCGTCGCACAAAGACACGGTGGTTGGAACCAAAGATCTCAAATTTGGACTCATCAGACTAAAGCACAGATTTCCACTGGTCTAATGTCCATTCCTTGTGTTCTTTAGCCCATACAAGTCTTTTCTGCTTGTTGCCTGTCCTTAGCAGTGGTTTCCTAGCAGCTATTTTACCATGAAGGCCTGCTGCACAAAGTCTCCTCTTAACAGTTGTTGTAGAGATGTGTCTGCTGCTAGAACTCTGTGTGGCATTGACCTGGTCTCTAATCTGAGCTGCTGTTAACCTGCGATTTCTGAGGCTGGTGACTCGGATAAACTTATCCTCAGAAGCAGAGGTGACTCTTGGTCTTCCTTTCCTGGGGCAGTCCTCATGTGAGCCAGTTTCTTTGTAGCGCTTGATGTTTTTTGCAACTGCACTTGGGGACACATTCAAAGTTTGCCCAATTTTTCGGACTGACTGACCTTCATTTCTTAAAGTAATGATGGCCACTCGTTTTTCTTTATTTAGCTGCTTTTTTCTTTCCATAATACAAATTCTAACAGTCTATTCAGTAGGACTATCAGCTGTGTATCCACCTGACTTCTGCACAACACAACTGATGGTCCCAACCCCATTTATAAGGCAAGAAATCCCACTTATTAAACCTTACAGGGCGCACCTGTGAAGTGAAAACCATTTCCGGTGACTACCTCTTGAAGCTCATGAAGAGAATGCCAAGAGTGTGCAAAGCAGTCATCAAAGCAAAAGGTGGCTACTTTGAAGAACCTAGAATATAAGACATATTTTCAGTTGTTTCACACTTTTTTGTTAAGTATATAATTCCACATGTGTTAATTCATAGTTTTGATGCCTTCAGTGTGAATGTACAATTTTCAAAGTCTGGAAAATACAGAAAAATCTTTAAATGATGTGTGTCCAAACTTTTGGTCTGTACTGTATATGAGCTGTGCATTATACTTTATGGATGACTATGGGTTGTGCAGTATATTATATGAAGGACAATGTGCTGTGCATTATACTATACTATATATTATATGGGGGACTATGGAATGTGTATTATACTATATGGATGACTATGGACTGTGCAGTATACTATATGTACTACTATGAGCTGTGCATTATACTATATGGATGACTAAGGGCTGTGTATTATATCATATGAAAGATATAGGCTGTGTATTATATCATATGAAAGATATAGGCTGTGTATTATACTAGTATGGATGACTATGGGCTGCACAGTATATTATGTGAAGGATTATGGGGAGTGCATTATACTTCTGCTATGGAGCCCCATGACTATATAAAGGACTATGGACTGTGCATTATACGTTTGTAATGACTCTATATAATATATGAGTTTCACTTTTTGTATTGAAGAACTGAAATAAATTAACTTTTTAATGATATTCTAATTTTGTGGGAAGCACCTGTACATATATATATATATATATATATATACATATATATATACAGTGGGGGAGAAAAGTATTTAGTCAGCCACTAATTGTGCAAGTTCTCCCACTTAAAAAGATGAGAGAGGCCTGTAATTGACATCATAGGTCGACCTCAACTATGAGAGACAAAAGGAGAAAGCAAATCCTGAAAATCACATTGTCTGATTTGGAAAGAACTTTTTTTTCAAATTTTGGTGGAAAATAAGTATTTGGTCAATTACAAACAAGGAAGATTTCTGTCTCTCACAGACCTGTAACTTCTTCTTTAAGAGGCTCCTCTGTCCTCCACTCATTACCTGTAGTACTGGCACCTGTTTGAACTTGTTATCAGTATAAAAGACACCTGTCCACAACCTCAAGCAGTCACACTCCAAACTCCATTATGGTGAAGACCAAAGAGCTGTCAAAGGATACCAGAAACAAAATTGTAACCCTGCACCAGGCTGGGAAGACTGAATTTGCGATAGGCAAGCAGCTTGGTGTGAAGAAATCAACTATGGGAGTAATAATTAGAAAATGGAAGACATACAAGACCACTGATAATCTCCCTCGATCTGGGGCTCCACACAAGATCTCACTCCGTGGGGTCAAAACGATCTCAAGAACGGTGAGCAAAAATCCCAGAACCACACGGGGAGACCTAGTGACTGACCTGCAGAGAGCTGGGACCAACGTTACACAGGCTACCATCAGTAATACACTACGCCGCCAGGGACTCAGATCCTGAAGTGCCAGACGTGTCCCCCTGCTTAAGCCATTACATGTCCGGGCCCATCTTAAGTTTGCTAGAGAGCATTTGGATGATCCAGAAGAGTATAGGGAGAATGTCATATGGTCAGATCAAAGTACAACTGTTTGGTAGAAACACAACTCGTCGTGTTTGGAGGAGAAAGAATGCTGAGTTACATCCAAAGAACACCATACCTACTATGAAGCATGGGGGTAGCAAAATCATGCTTTGGTGCTGTTTCTCTGCCAAGGGACCAGGACGACTGATCCGTGTACATGAAAGAATGAATGGGGCCATGTATCGTGAGATTTTGAGTGCAAATCTCCTTCCATCAACAAGGGCATTGAAGATAAAACGTGGCTGGGTCTTTCAGCATGACAATGATCCCAAGCACACCGCTAGGGCAATGAAGGAGTAGCTTCGTGGGAAGCATTTCAAGGTTCTGGAGTGGCCTAGCCAGTCTCCAGATCTAAACCCTATAGAAAACCATTGGAGGGAGTTGAAAGTCTGTGTTGCCCATCGACAGCCCCAAAACATCACTGCTCTAGAGGAGATCTGCATGGAGGAATGGGCCAACATACCAGCAACAGTGTGTGCCAACCTTGTGAAGACTTACAGAAAACGTTTGACCTCTGTCATTGCCAACAAAGGATATAAAACAAAGTATTAAGATGAACTTTTGTAATTGACCAAATACTTATTTTCCACCAAAATTTGAAAATTTCTTTCCAAATCAGACAATGTGATTTTCAGGAATTGTTTTCTCATTTTGTCTCTCATAGTTGAGGTCTACCTATGATGTCAATTACAGGCCTCTCTCATCTTTTTAAGTGGGAGAACTTGAACAAGTGGTGGCTGACTAGATACTTTTTTTCCCCACTGTATGTATATAAAGTTATGCTACTATGTATGACTATAGGGGTGCAATATCAGAATAATGCACCCCTAAAGTCATACATAGTAGTATAATGCACCACCATTGTCATACATAGTAGTATAATGCACAGCTCATATATAGCAGTGTAATGCACCCCTATAGTCATACATAGTAGTGTATTGCACCGCCATAGTCATACATAGTAGTATAATGCATCCCATAGTCATATGTAGCAGTATAATGCACCTGCATAGTCATGTATAGCAGTATAATGCACAGCCATAGTCATACATAGCAGTATAATGCACCCCACAGTCATATATAATAGTATAATGCACCCCATAGTCATATATAGTAGTATAATGCACCTCCATAGTTATATATAGCAGTATAATGTACCCCATAGTCGTATATAATAGTATAATGCACCCCATAGTCATATATAGTAGTATAATGCACCTCCATAGTTATATATAGCATTATAATACACCCCCATAGGCATGGAACGCAGTATAATGCACCCCATAGTCATATATAGCAGTATAATGCACCCCATAGTCATATATAGCAGTATAATGCACCCCATAGTCATATATAGTAGTATAATGCACCTCCATAGTTATATATAGCATTATAATGCACCCCCATAGTCATATATAGCAGTATAATGCACCCCATAGTCATATATAGCAGTATCATGCACCCCAGTTGTCATATATAGTAGTATAATGCACTCCATAGTCATATATAGCAGTATAATACACCCCCATAGGCATATATAGTAGTATACTGCACCCCATAGTCATATCTAGCAGTATAATGCACCCCCATAGGCATATATAGTAGTATAATGCACCCCATAGTCATATATAGCAGTATAATGCACCCCATAGTCCTATATAGCAGGATAATGAACCCTCATAGTCATATATAGTACTATAATACACCCCCATATATAGCAGTATAATGCACTCCATAGTCATATATAGCCGTATAATGCACTCCATAGTCATATATAGCAGTATAATGCACCCCATAGTCCTATATAGCAGCATAATGAACCCTCATAGTCATATATAGTACTATAATACACCCCCATATATAGCAGTATAATGCACTCCATAGTCATATATAGCAGTATAATGCACTCCATAGTCATATATAGCAGTATAATGCACCTGTATAGTCATATATAACAGTATAATGCACCCATGGTCATATATAGCAGTATGGCCACTTAAAAAAATAATAAATAAATACTCACCTTTCCTTTGCTCCCCAGCTGCGCACGTTCTCCTGTGAATCCGGCAGCTGACTTCGCCTGCGACGGGAGTGCGTGACGTTACTGCCATGCACCCTGTCACGAGCACACCAACGTCAGCTGCTGGCCTCTCATTGGCCAGTTGCGTGTATTGACGCAGACAGACCCAATAGGTCTGCACCCCATTGTCATTCATAGTAATATAATGCACTCCATTTTTAAAACAAAAAATAAATATTCACCGTTCCCTCGCTCTCGTGTCGCGTGCGGACTCTTATGAAGCCAGCAGTGACTCTGGCGTGCGATGGGAGCGTGTGATGTCACTGCCATGCGCCCCATCATGTGCATGTCCACGTCAGCTGCTTGCCTCTGATTGGCTGGCAGAATGTATTGTGGCATGCAGACCTGAGGACGCACATCGAGTTGAATTTACTGCTGGCGTCGGCAACCCCAGTCGCAGTGGTCTTTATGCCCCTGCCTGTTGTAGCTTTTGCATTAGGATCCATGACCTTCAAGTTATGCCACTGTAAATAGATGTGTAAGTAGTATATATAAGGCAGTAATATCCTAAATTGCAGATTGGTCATTGTTATTTTGGCCAAAATTCTGACATGAAACTGTTTGAAATGCTGTCGGGCCAGCTTCGACAAACTTTTCTTGCTTTGAGGAAGGGGGTATGGTAGAGCATGTCCAAAAGTGGCCTAAATTCCGATAAAAATGTACTCCAGCCCCCAACTGTAGCACATTTCTTGCTGAAAGATAAGCCAAATTTCACACCTCTTAATGAATTCGGTGCCTTTTACTCCCCTGCACTGTGGAAAATGCCAGTCTTGAAGAATTGGGGTCTAGTTGTCTTACGACCCATGTAAGGAGATAGACATATTGACCACGTTCCCAAGAATATGTAAATTGTTATAATGTGTAATGTGAACTGTGACATGCATTAGTAATGTTGGTATTGGGTGATGCTTGACAGTAGGGAGAGCGAGAGTTAATGTTGAGACTAGCCCACAGTAGGAGGGTCTAAACTGAAGAGAAAGTGACAGTTTCCTGTTGGTACATCAGAAAGGGCCCAGAGTGCGTAGTAAGAGGACCTAAGGTCCAGGGTGAGCAGTGCCGCAGTTCGTAGGTATCCCCTACTCGTGAGAGTAAACCGAGAAAAAGGGATAGCGTGATGAGGAGTAGAAACAGTGAAAGTGACTGAGAGACAGAAAGAATTACTGGAGACGGGTCCTGGGAGAGGATACCGTGCAGTATGGCTCAGAGTTTGCAACTCATAAAAGGTGTAAGGATGGTGGACTGCGTTCCTACCCCTGAAGATACAAATTGGGTTAGTGTGATGTAAAGTGTTATGTGAATTCTGTCTTGTGTCTTATGTAAATATTGTCTAATGTGAATTGTATGGCATTGTAGTGTTTGCCTGTCTAATGTTTAGTGTGTAGTTGACTATAGCGTGAGTTTAGAGCTAATGTTTTGGACTAGCCCATAGTGGGAGGGGCTAGTCTTAGGGAACATGACTCTTTCTGGCTTCTGGATAGGAAGGCAGATAGGGTCTGGAATGCTGAGGGAGCAGCGCTGCTTACAAAGGTGACCGTGAGAGGAGACTGAGCAGGAGGGATAGCAAGATCCTGAAGATAAATGACTAAGAGAGACAGAGTGATTTTCTGGAGACTAGTCCTAGGAGAGGACACCTAGCCACGAGAAGTTGGGTTTCTAATGCTGAGCGGTAACGGTCCTAAACAGGACTAAATATGGGCAACTAGTGAAGGGTCCCGAGCGGACGTTCCAGGGCACCATTAGTGGAAGAAATAGGATGCGGAACCACTGTACAAGTAAAGGAGACTGGTTGATCAGGACTGTAGCTTTAAAGCTGGATTATTGTCAAAGTAGGGAGAAACAGTGGACACAAATTGCCCTGGAGTAAACTACTGAGAAAGAATACTGTGTGGAAAATGCTCCATGTTGCAAAGGAAAGGTCCATTTGTGGGTTGTAACTCGGCCAAAGAGCAGTGTTGTGAAGATGTGATGGTGGAAGAAGGTGCAGAAGATATGGAGCTATCCGGCTCACTTGTAGAAGTGGTGGAAGCTTGCGACGAGGGCCCGGAACAAGTTGACTCCACCAGCCAGACAGGGCCTGAAGGTAGTACGCGGCCTACACCTCCCGTTTTCTTGAGAACCGAAGAGTGAAGAGCGAGGATCCGGCAGCTCGTTAGCGACCTAAGGGGTCTGGGCAGGACAGCGGAGGTGAGAAGGCAGGCCAGTACTCGGGCCAGAAGCATGCTGGAAGGTCCCTTAGCTGAACATTACAGGGAGCTGGCTTCCTGGGGGGGTGGTGGCCCAGTATGACACACAGCGAAGCCAGGGGTTCATGGAGGAGCTTGGGACTTGCCATAATATCCTCTTCAACCTTAGAGTGGTAGAGACGGAGCACCTGCCCTGCAGCTTGCATGAGGGTCATGTTCTCAAAGATGGATGGCCACTATCGGTGGCATGCAGTCTGCGTAATCCATGAGAACAGAGGCCTAGACGAGTCCTTTTGGAGAGACAAGAGAGCTTGGGAAAGGGTCATGAAAGCAGGCCTCACCAAGGGTACCCCCTCAAAGCATTAGAAAACCCTTGGGGGTCCCCCCCCCAGCACGAGACCCAGCGGTGGTCCAAGTAATGCAGGGAGCAGTGGCCCATTTGTATATGGCAGGGGCCCCTATGGTATCACAGACCGGGTCACCTGCGGCCTAGGCACCAGGAAACAGAGCTCCAGGGAGCAGATGGAGATTGTCCCCAAGTTCCCCTGAAGGAGAGGAAGAAAGAGCAGACACCGGGTGAGCTGGGGAGCAAAGGTAATAGAGGAGATGCTGTCAGGAGACAAAAGTTGAGCAGGCCAAGCTTTGCTAGTTGCACCTTCCCAAAAGGCCCAGAGCTCCAGCGGGTCCAGGACCTGCGTATCTGAGACTTCCTCATGTTAATGGTCATTGACTGATGAAGTTGTTTCCCCCCTTTACCCTCCCCAAACATGAGGAAAGAAAATCTCAGCTCCTCCTCTACTTCTATCTGAACCATATGTGACATTAACTAGCTGTTTGCCAGTATATTTAAGAAAAAATTAAACTTGTCTGGTCGATTTAGTAAGAGCACTGGCGTTACCTGGCACTAACCTCTGAAAATGTAGAAGACTAGTTTGTTTTGGTCGAATATGGGATGAACTTTTCACTAGCACTCCATTAAAAAGCATGCAAGGGGCATCATTAATTCTGATACCCGGATCCATGTTCTTCGGGTGAAAGAGACATTAAACAATGACTATTTCAAGGATAATAGCAAAGAGGAAATGAAATCTACAAATAATGAATAGATCTATAATTTGTGTGTCAATGTTGTGCATTATTTGTAGTGAACCCCAAAATGCATAGCATTTTATCTTTATGGAGGATCAATTGACCTCAATGCCCTAAAATACAAATACCCCTTGGATATAGTTCCTACAGCACCCTGAGATAGTTAAATTAGTTATAGCCCTTTAAATTTTCCATTAGTATTTTGCCACTATCTGGCTTCTATCACATCGCAGCTAGACAAAAATTTCATTTGCAACTAGTATTGTAAGGAGACCATTAGAAGGAATGGCTGTCCATGTACAGCCGGGTTCCCATATATCAGTTGGGTTTGGCCTGAAGTCTTTGCTGGACAAAAATCATGACGAGCTGTGTACTTTGTGCACTTAGTGACTTTCAATAGCTCAATAAAATAAGATGGTTTGCAAAGTTTTCTGATTCAGATCTAGGATAGAGTTGAGCAAAAACAGTCACAGGACCCTAACCCAGCGACCACGTCGATAGTCTATGACCACCGAACCATGAACCTTCTACTAACTGTGGCATCCCCTGACTTTCTCAGGATTCTGGTTCCACGGCCACAGCTAACAAAAGACCAGAATCCTACAAATCTTTTTGGTGACCTCTACCTTGGGCCAGTCTGGAGCATTAACTGATGCCAAAATAATTCCATAGATGTCATGTCTTCATGATACAATCCCTTGAATAGGCATCCTACTCAGCTCTTGGTCTTGTAGAGAGCATAGTTGCTGTTAGAACCCTCCTGTTTGTTTTTTCCATCTTGTGTTTTGCGGTCACGTGACCATCTGCCTTTATATTCCAGCTCCGCCCTTTTGGCTGTGCTGGACTTCAGTGTTTGACTGTTTCTCTATCCAGGTGCTTCTGTGCCTTTCTCTGTCAGTTCATTTTGTCCTTCTGGGAGCTCTAGTACTTTTTTGTCCGTTTGTCTTTTTGTGTTCTGCAACAACTTCTCTGTTTAGGAGGTGTCCCATTTTTGTCCCAGTCCTTAGTTCTTTTAGGGACACCTCCCCTTATGCTATAGGTCTTTGCTCAGACTAGCCGAGGACTAAGGCGGGTCTGTTCGCCATGAACAGGCAGCCCGCTACATCATAGGGATTCAGCTTAGTTTTACTGTAGGGACAGTTTTCCCTTATCTTTCCTTAGTACATGTTGCAGATCATAACAGTAAGTCCAGCCCAAAAAAACTAAAAGGAAAGAAATTCGGGGATCAGTATGGTTTCCATCCAGGATTTGGCTCAACGCCTGCAGGGATTGTCTCTGGAGGTAGCCAAGTTCCAGCAACACATGAGTAGCTGTTCTGAAGCGCATTTTGTGGAACCCAAGGTAGGACTGCCTGATGTTTTTTATGGTAAACAGCAAGATTTTTTTTTTCCTTTAAAAATGCTTGTTTGTTATATTTTCATTTGAGACCAAGGTCCCCTGGGAATGAATCACAGCGTATTGGTTTTATTATGTCACTTTTGCGCAAAGAACCACAGAGGTGGACCTTTTCTCTGCAACCTAATGATCCATGTTTAAGGTCTGTAGAAGAATTTTTTTCTGCTATGGGGCTATTATATGATGATCCTGATCAAATCTCATCTGCTGAGGCAGAACTCAGGCATTTGAATCAGGGGTCAGGTGATATTGAAAATTATTGCACACACTTCAGAAGATGGGCCTCAGAAGTTAAATGGAATGATCCAGCTCTAAAATGTCTATTTCTTGCTGGTCTGAGTGAAAGGGTTAAGGATTTGCTAATTGCATTCCCCGCACCTTAGACTCTGCAGGATGACATGCAATTAGCTGTTCATGTGGATAGGAGACTGAGATTTAGACAGAATGAGGTAAAGACTCCTGTAATGCCAGGTCCTAGTCCCCAGAAAATCTGCTCTGAGGGCGGAGAACCGATGGAGGTTGGGGTGAAGTCGCTCCCCTCTCAGGAAAGAGACCGGAGATTCGCCGATGGATTGTGTCTTTATTGTGGTAAAGCTGACCATTTGATTAAGTATTGTGAGCTTCGTTTAAGTAAAGAAAAAAAAATGGTCAGTTACGCCCGTATAGCTTGTTTACGCTCTGCAGGAGTGTTTCTTTCTGGGAGTACTACTTTGCAGGAAAATTTGATTGAATTTCAGGTATTTGTGGATTGTGGTTCAACACTTAATGTGATTGATAAAGGGTTTTTGGAAAACCTTAAATTGAAATCAAAACCTTTGTCATCACCTATTTCTGTGATTGCAATTGATAACACTCCCTTGAAATGTATTACTCACAAGGTTGCTGCATTTCCCTTCACTATCAATGGAGTTCACCAAGAAATTTTGTACTTGGTTGTATTAGATAATTTACCCTCTCCAGTCGCTTTAGGTTTGCTTTGGTTAAAACTGCACAATCCTTTACTGGACTGGTCTACTAATGTGATTAAGTCTTGGAGTCCGAAGTGCTATGATAAATGTTGCAATGGTCGCATTGCGGCTGTGGAAAAAGGGGAATTACCTGTACCTATTCAAGATTTTTGGAGTTTTTTTTCAGAGGAGGAGTCACAAGTTTTACCTCCTCATAGGGACTATGATTGCGCCATTGAGTTTGTTCCTGGAGCTACTCTTCCCAAGAGTCGCTTGTTTAATCTGACTATCCCTGAAAGAAAGGCCTTGGAGGAGTACATACAGACTAGTCTGGCTTGTGGTCACATTAGACCTTCTAAGTCGCCTGTGGCAGTTGGATTTTTCTTTGTTAAAAAAAAGGACGGCGGTTTACGTCCATGTCTGGATTTTCGTGAAATTAATAAGATTACTGTACGCAATTCCTACCCATTGCCGTTAATTCATGACTTGTTTAACCAGTTGGTGGGGGCCAAGTGGTTCTCAAAAATTGATCTCCGGGGGGCATACAATTTATTACGAGTGAAGGATGGTGATGAATGGAAAACTGCTTTTAACACTCCGGTAGGTCATTTTGAGAATCTGGTTATGCCTTTCGGTCTTACCAATGCACCTGCATTTTTTCAGAACCTTATTAATGACATCCTGAGACCTTTGATTGGTAAGAATGTGGTTGCGTATTTGGATGACATTTTGATTTATTCACCAGATCTAGAGTCCCATTGGCAGAGTGTACGTGAAGGTTTGCAGTTATTGAGTGATAATTCACTCTTTGCTAAGCTGGAGAAATGTGAGTTCGCTGTGCAGAAAATTAGTTTTTTGGGCTACATTGTCTCCAGTGAGGGCTTTGAGATGGACCCGGTGAAGGTTCAGGCTGTGCAGGAATGGCCTAGGCCTATTGGTTTGAAATCTATACTGAGATTTTTGGGTTTTGCCAATTATTACAGGACATTCATTAAGAATTTTTCTGTAATTGTTAAGCCTCTGACCGATCTCACCAGGAAAGGTGCGAATACGGCCCAGTGGACTACTGAGGCCATTGAAGTGTTTAAGTATCTCAAAGAGAGGTTCAGTTCTGCCCCTATCCTTATGCAGCCTGATGAGACCAAGCCTTTTTTGGTTGAGGTCGATGCTTCATCGGTGGGGGTCGGAGCAGTTTTGTCTCAGGAGAACAAGGATGGAGTACATCTTTGTGCCTTCTTTTCAAAAAAAAATTCGGAAACCGAACTGAATTATGATGTTGGAAATCGGGAGTTGCTGGCTATTAAACTCGCGTTTGAATATTGGCGTCATTTTTTGGAAGGCGCTAGATTTCTTATTCAGGTTTTCCCAGATCATAAGAATTTGATCTATCTGGATGCTGCCAAGCGCTTGAATGCCCGTCAAGCTAGGTGGGCACTTTTTTTTTCTCGGTTTCATTTTTCCGTTACCTATATCCCTGGTACTAAGAATGTTAAAGCCGATGCTTTATCTCGCAGCTTCTCTCCTACGGTCGGCGCCAAGGAGGAGGAGAGCATTTTACAGAAAGGAGTTGTGGTGGCGGAATTGGACTCCGTTTTGGAGAATGGGATTCTGAAAGCTCAAGATGATGCTCCATCTAACACTCCCCATGGGAAGTTGTTCGTGCCTAGAGCCTTTAGGAGAGATTTGTTTGTGGAGGGTCATGAGTCTCGGTTGGCAGGTCATCCAGGAATTTTGGAGACTAAGAGACTTATAAGTCGCAGTTTTTGGTGGCCTGGATGGCAGAAGGAAGTCATCAAGTGGGTGCGTCAATGTCTTGTGTGTGCTAGGTCAAAGGCTTCACATACTCCTGATGCAGGGTTGCTTTGCCCTCTGGAGGTTCCTAGTGCACCTTGGACGCATCTCACAATGGATTTTATTACTGATCTTCCTGTGTCCGAGGGTTTTACTGTCATCTGGGTGTTCGTGGACCATTTTAGTAAGATGTGTCATTTGGTTCCATTCATTAAGTTGCCCTGCGCCAAGACACTCGCTAAGGCGTTTGTTAAGGAGATTGTCAAGCTCCATGGAGTTCCCACGGATATTGTTTCTGATAGAGGACCTCAGTTTGTGGCTCGCTTTTGGCGTGCTTTTTGTGACAGGTTGGGAGTTCATTTGTCATTTTCGTCTGGTTATCATCCTGAGTCTAATGGACAGACTGAAAGAAAGAACCAGGATGTTGAACAGTTTTTGCGTTGTTTTGTGGCAGACAATCAAGAGGTGTGGTCTGAGTTTCTGCCTCTCGCAGAATTTGCTCTTAAAAATTATACATCCTCCTCTGCTGGGTGTTCTCCTTTTTTTTGTTGTACTGGGAGACATCCGTCTTTTAGTTCGTTCTCCAAATTGGGGTCGGCAGTGCCGGAGGAGGAGAATTTTTCCGTTGATTTGGAAAGAGTTTGGACTAATGTACGTTGCAACCTGCAAGAGGCTAACAAGAAGTCCAAGAAGAATTTTGACAGGAAACGTAAAGAGGTTTTGTTTACTGTGGGTGACATGGTTTGGTTGTCCTCAAAGAACCTGCGGTTGAGGATTCTCTCTAAAAAACTGGGTCCTAAGTTTGTGGGTCCATTTAAAGTGCTTCAGGTTGTTAACCCATCTGCTGTTAGGTTGGATGTCCCTACTTCCTGGAAGATTAATCCTGTGTTTCATGTTTCCTTGTTGAAAAAGGCTGACATATCTGATAGGGACGCCACTGTCACAGTTCCTCCTGTGGTGGAAGACGGCGAATATGAAATTTCGCGTATCTTGAATTCTAGATGGCATAGAGGGAGATTACAGTATCTTGTCTCCTGGAAGGGTTTCGGTCCTGAAGACAACTGCTGGGTAAGGATGGATGATGTCTCTGCTCCTAGGCTTGTTAAAGCTTTCCACAAGAGGTTTCCGCATAGGCCTGGGCCTGGAGGATCCAGAGGATCCTCATAAAAGAGGGGGTACTGTTAGAACCCTCCTGTTTGTTTTTTCCATCTTGTGTTTTGCGGTCACGTGACCATCTGCCTTTATATTCCAGCTCCGCCCTTTTGGCTGTGCTGGGCTTCAGTGTTTGACTGTTTCTCTAGCCAGGTGCCTCTGTGCCTTTCTCTGTCAGTTTGTTTTGTCCTTCTGGGACCTCTAGTACTTTTTTGTCTGTTTGTCTTTTTGTGTTCTGCAACAACTTCTCTGTTTAGGAGCTGTCCCATTTTTGTCCCAGTCCTTAGTTCTTTTAGGGACCCCTCCCCTCCCCTCTGACCATGGGCTATGTCTGGTATTGTCACTAGCATATTAAAGTGAAATTGTCACAATCCATTGTCAGGAGTGGTGCTGTTCGTGAAAGAAAGCGCCCATGTTTTTCCAAACCATCGAAGACCTTTTTAAAGAGTTTTTACCAAGATCTGAAATTAGAACCATAGAATAGGTAAAAATTTGCTGATTGCAAAGGTCCAACCGCTAGGACCCCCATCAATCTAGAGAACAACAACAGACAATGCGGCATACAGATATACACTCCCTGACAGAACTTATGTCGCTTATCCATGTTATGTAAATAAAAGCTTATAACCTGACGTTAAATTCATCCATTGGTTTTATAAATGACTCTTTTGAAAGCTGAAACCCTCCCAAATTTGGTTTTGGTTAAGAAAATAAATTGTCATCAATGCTGAAATATTGTTCATTTAATGAACACAGAATGGTCAGATTTTGGCAAGACAAAAGTTTTGTCGCCCACAGAAAGTAATGTGATATTCAAACAAATAATTATCTTAAAATACTAATATATGTTGCATAACATTGGTGAATGAAGTTGTGATGCTATTAGAGTCATATTTAATATTTTGTGTGACTTCAATGAGCTTGAAGGACTGCATCCATGCGGTTCAACAATGATTCATACAATTTTTTAATGAAGTCATCAGAAATAGCAGAGAATGCAGTCTTCCATGCCTCCCAGGGGTCATCTAGATTCTTTGGTTTTGTCTTCCAAGCTTCCTCTTTCATCCTACCCCAAACATGCTCAATGATGTTCATGTCTGGTGACTGGGCTGGCCAGTCCTTGAGCACCTTGATCTTTTTTACCTGGAGGAACGTTGTTGTAGAGATGGATGTATGAGATGGAGCACCATCCTGTTGAAGAATTTGACCCCTTTTATGATTTGGAATGTAAGAGGTAGCTAATACGTCTTGATATTTTAGGCTATTGATATTGCCTTCCACCTTGCAAATGTTTTGCACACCCCATACTGAATGTAACCCCAGACCATGATCTTTCCACCACCAAATTGAACTGTTTTCTGGGTGTATTTTGGCGGTGGCGGCAGCGGTGGTGTAATTCTACTGAAGATTCATCAGAGAAATCCACCTTATGCCACTTTTCCAGCGTCCATCTGTTTAGCAGGCTGTGTGACTTTGCAAATGCCACACGGTTGTTTATTTGCCTTTTGTTTAGTGCTGGCTTCTGGGCACTGATTCGACCATGGAGGCCATTTCGAGACAGAATCCTACAAACTGTTCTAGTTGACACAGGGACTTGAGGTGACCAGGCCTGTTGGAGCTCTGCTGCAGTGGAAGAGGGGCTTGCTTTGGATTTTCTAACCAACAAACGTTCCTCCTGAGCAGTTGTCTTGCGGGGTCTGCCGGACCTGGGCTTGTCAAACACATCTCCCGTCTCTTCAAATCTTTTTTTAATTCTTTGTACTTGACGCTGAGACACATTAAAGGTGCCAGCCACCTCTGCAGTGGATCTGATCTTCAGCCTCTTGATAATCAACGATTTGGTTGGAGGGTTGATTTTTGGCATGTTGTCAGAGCTCGAGTTGCAGTTCAAGTGAAGGTCTGGGGTGCTGGGTTTCTTTATATACACACCCACTAATTAACCGATCATTTACTGAGCACTGGTGAGGATGTAAACTAGGATTGGGTGCATTATATGACCAGGTGACAAAACTTTTGTCTTGCCAAAATCTGACCATTCTGTGTTCATTAAATGATCAATATTTTAGCATTGATGCCAATTTATTTTCTTAACCTAAACCAAATTTGGGAGGGTTTCAGCTTTCAAAAGAGTAATTTATAAAACCAATGGATGAATTTAACATCAGGTTATAAGCTTTTATTTACATAACATGGATAAGCAACATAACTTCTGTCAAGGAGTGTATCCAAAGTTTGAGGCAAAAATATCCATCGATGGTCAATCGCCATCTCAATGCACTGGACTTCCGGGTGAAACGCTCATTGGGGTACTGACCAGTGAGTGTTACAGGGTTACAATAGCGGTGGCTAAATTACAAATTTTTCAATTATAAAATCCCCTATATGATTAGACCAACTTGGCACCCAGATCCAACGTGTCACCCAGATTTTTCAGGAAACTGAATGGCATGATTTTTTTATATGTTTTATCCATATTTTTTTAGCCTATGTAAAAATATAGGAAAGCAATTCATGTCAGTTGACGCCAGAGATATTAGCTTTGATAAGTGGTGAGGAGCCTGGATCAATAAAAGCTATTATCTAATTGGAAGCTATAGATTATAGCATTTGTGGTGTTGTTACACAATTAGCTGAGCCGCATTGTCTCATTGTCTTCTGGTTTTGCTGTGACAGCTAACAATAATGTGACATGATAGACTTCCATCGCGTGAATCTTTGACACTCTACGGAAAGCAATGGAAAAAAATAAATATTATTAATATATTGTATTAATGTTATGTTTTGTTACTGAAAGGTGCAAATTTGGCTCTAGGAAAATCTCAAAAAAAGTTCAAGATTTTCTGAATGCAATTGTCATTTTAAAGGGATCTTTCACTTTTCTTCAATTACTTTCTGCAATTTTTTTTTAAAGAATGTTTCATGCTGATGGGACCAGGGGCATAGGCTTGACAACACCTGGAGCAAGGCAAGTTTGTTACCCTTTAACCCAGTAATAATTGCCCTCTTACATTAAAGAATGCCCCCTGAGTAATTCTTTAGAAAGTATTAGTTCCCCCCGGGGTATGTGGACTCAATGGCTTTTTCAGGTGAATTCCAATCTGAAAACCGCCTGAAAAAGCGCTAAGCAAACGCTCAAAAGAATGAGAATGTAAAACAACTTCCCGTTCATATGTTGATTCTTTTGAGAGTCTTTTAACCACTTCAGGTTTCCAAGTGGCTAAAAAAAAAGTGAGCAGACCATTCTTCAGGTGGTTTCCTCTTGGAAGACGCTCTATACTTTATGATAGAAGTCAATGGGAAAGTTCAAAACTCACATTGTTTGAAAATTTTGCCACCATTTTTGATTGAAAAAGAGTTAAAAAACGACTAGAAAATGCCAGTTAAATTCTAGAAAAACGCTCAAAAACATTAGATAATGAAAAACTTTAAAACAGTGCTCAAGAAACGCAATAAAAACCCGCTAAAAAGACACTTCAGGAAAAAATAAGTCAGTGGGTTTGCCTACCTAAAAAGACGATGTATGCACATACTTTTAGACGGTAATGATACCCTCTGAATACATAATTGCACCTTTTGCCACCCTTCTCAAAAAAATTGATTATCCTCATCTAACCGGCGCTTCGGAAAACACTGTTACCTTACACACAGAGGGCCGACACAGGCGGCACAATGCAGTGACATCATTGCACCACCTGCGTTGGGACACTGATGTCCTGTAGGCCATAATCGTACAATGGTGGGGCCAAAAGTTATGGGTCCAACCATTTTGGCATCATGTTGATCTGAGTCCGGTTCCGCTGACATTTATTTAATGTGTTTGGGTGCTCCAAAGGGGTTTTCCAGTTTCAGTAAACCTTTGTCCCCTGGCTGCAGTTTGTTTTAAAAAACAAAACTGTGATTTACGAACTCTCCCTGGTCCAGCACTGAGTTTCCACCGCTGCTACTGGTGTCTGTTACTGTCTGCAGCGCCATCAGTGAGCTCAGTGGCTCTGAGTGGCTTGTGCCGTCATCTCGGGCACAGCTGATGAGCTTAGTTATTGGCTGCAGTGCTGATGACGTGACTTATTGGAATTATTAGTATTGGAATTATTTTCCAATCCCCAGATTACATGGATGACAAACCCAATGGGATTTGTAAAGCCATATTGGGTGCAGTGGTAACAGCCGCCTCCCGGTCTTGATGCCTAAGGCACAAAGTCCAGTATTAGGTCAAATTCACACGTCCATGTATCATGGATGGTCTTAGTATGGACCGCGATGCATGGACCAGCCAAGGGTCTCCTGACTTGATTTCGACAGCCTCATAAACTTACATATGAGGCTGTAATTTCAGATCAGTAAACTCGAGACCGGCCCGTGCACCCCAGTCCGTACTTGCATTGTGGGTGCTTTGTTGCAGACTTTGCACTGAGGCAAAGGAGCTTGCTTTCTATGTGAATCCATAATGTCAAGTTAGGAGTGATGTGAACAGGGGAGCGCAGATAAAAGATTAATTAATATCTAGTCGAGCTCATCAGTGCTTACAGGAAAAACAAGTGTTAAAGACAATGTCGCCTCTGAAGGCCCCACTGCTATTACAGAAGTTTCCCCAGACTCCTCCTCTCTGACTTCCCGGCTGCCGAGCTTCTTAATTACGATCCCAGAGGAACCTTCTAAAAGATCATTAAAGGTGCAAAATAAACAAGGGTCATGCATCAAGTAATATGCCAAAAACACATAGTAAGTAACTATGGATGATGAAAGGAGCTTTTCCTCTAGCAGCAGCCTCCGGAGAGTAACTCAGCAGCTTCGTAATATAAGTTCAATTCTTATATCTTACATGTATGTTTGTTCATACGTGTGTGTATGATTGACGTGGTGGCACAATGCAATATAGGCTGGCATAGATGTATGACTGTTCTGCAGGACTTTTACAAATTATGCATAAAGGAACTTCTAGGTAAAACTGATATATTCTTTTAGACACATTTCCGGGCCCAAAGAATGAGACAGGAGCCCAAAGAACACCATGCAAAAAATCTGTGTAATGCTTCATACCCTAAGGTTCTGCAGTTGGCAAACCACAGAGTATAGGATTTTCTAGAATGTTCATTTTAGGCATTTATCACCCTTTTAGGGTCCCTACAATAGACTCCTCCAATAGCTCTAGTCTTTGGCCCAATAATGGACATCAAGTGCAACAGGGCTCCAAAGGACTAGTAGAAGACAACATTATTCGGAGCCAATCACTTTAAATTAGGGTTTATTTCTTGTTTACTGATTTATTGGTTACTTATTAGGTCATATCAGTGCTATTTGTGCAATAGCAACAAATATTATGGTGATGTTAAAGGTGCTGTCTAGGGATGAGCGAATCTTCCAAAATTTGTTTTGGGCAGATTCGCTTGAATCGGCTGGCATACGGTATTTGATATGGTCTGAATATAATTTGGTTCGAATCGAACCTGCCCCTACATTTTTTTAAATTATTCTCTAAGGAGTTTCTAGAGCCCAAAACACATTGAATAGAGAGTTTGAAAAATGCTAAAATATTATACTCACATGCTCTAGGCCCACCCCTAACCTGATCTCTGGGACGCTGAGTCACTACTCACAGGCAAGCTGTGAGACAGGGTAGTGACGCGCCCAGGGGATGGGGATGACTCGGTACCCGGGCCTTTGCCTGGTTTGGGGGTGTCGCGGTGGTCGGCTCCCGGGCCCGTACCCTGGGGTCACTCTTGAAAAAGGGGATTGGAACGTGGATAAAATAAATAAACAGTTCGTGACGCCACCTGTGGTACCTGGTAAGGATTACCAGCGCTGCTTCAGACCTCTGGGGGTGTTGGGATGGCAGCTGAGGTGTTTCTGCTCCCCACAGGTGGAGCGGGCCCCCGGGGCAGTGTGTTGTTTGGTGGTGGGTGGTGCTGGGACTTGTAGTGCAGGCGGGATGGCGCAGCAGAAGTAACTGACAGAGACAGGGGATTCGCTTCAATACCTTTACTGGTGCGGATGTCAGGTACTGCCCCGGGTACTCAGTAGGATGGGTGCACTTCAGGACTTCTCCCCAGTGAGCGGGTATAAGGCTTCCTGGTCCGTGTCTGCCTCTCTGTATGCTCCTGGCCAGCCTTCAACTGGGCCTAGCTTATGTGTCGTGCTGTTCCTTCACCTGTCGCTCGGTAGTAGGACCTTCTGCTGGCAACCACTATCCCTGGTCGCCGGGGCCTTCGTGGTTCCTGGTCCTGTAATGCATCTAGCTTCAGGTCGGCCAGGGACTTGTAGTCCTCCTGGAATGCCGGTGATCCCTACTGGGTGTAAAGGGACCCTGTAGGTGCGGACCTGGTGTCCGGTTTGTATATTGGGGTGAGCCTATGATGCTCCTCTGCCCCCTCAACTCCTCTCTCCTTTCTCCTCTTGCCTTCGGCCACACTCGGGGCCCTCAGAACTCAGCAGCAGACGTGCTGCGTCTTCGTTGCTCTCAGCGTCAGCACGCTCTCAGACTCTCTGGCTCTGTCTGACCCACTAACTGAACTGCCTGGCTCCACCCTCCATATATATATATATATCCCTATCCGGGCTCCCTCTGTTGGTGTGAGGTGGAAGGGTGGAGGTGTTTGTATGTAATGAGGGCCTCTTGTTGAGAAGTCCATCCATGCACCCTGGGTCCTGTGGTACCTGTGAACAGCAGGGTGCCACAGTAGTCAGGAGGTCAGATACCAGGAGGTCTCATAGTACAGAGGGGTAAGTCAAAGGAGTGGTCAGAAAACAGTCTGGGGTCAAATGCCAAAAGGGTACGTCAAAACCAGGGAGTACAACAAAGGATACTCAAAGGCCAATTCCAGAGTCCAATACCCAAAGTCAGAGAAGTCAAAGCTAAAGGGAAAATGTAGGAGAATAGTCACAACAGATCCAAGGTCCTTCACAAGATCAGAAGTCAAACACAGAGCTAAGTGCACACACACCTACTTAGAGCAAAGCTACAACCGACACTAAGTACTAGCGGCTAGCCAGCTAAATACACTACAAATAATTAGGGATCTGGGGAACCTTCCACAGACCAGACCAGTTTGAACAGCAGGGCTGTCAATTAAAATGCTGACAGCCCAGCACGCCCCAGGATCAGATTGGATGACTGGACTGTCACTCACAAAACCAACAGTCCAGCACACTCCAGGTTCCATAGGGCGGCAGAGCTGTCACTCACTGCGTCCCTAGGCCACCATCAGTTTTGAAACCATGACAATCTCTTTATTGCTAGTTTCAGATCGGTCTTCAGTCCAAATCTTCCAGCGTTGTGGTCATGTGGGGCGCGACGCCCTACCAAAGTCTAATCTAAACATAAGCCGGGGTTCTAGAAGAGGCTGCCATAGCAGGGCAAGTGAGGGGGGAGCGTAGGACACATGAGTATAATATTTTATTATTTTTAAACTCTTCCCAGCCATATAAAGAATCAGCAAAATGGCGGCCAACATTTCTCTGAATTTGTTCTAATTAAATTCCCGAATCCAAAGTTTTCAGGATATTTGCAACAAATTTGGTTTGTTCCAAATCAATTTGCTAACTTCTAGTCTTGTCCAAATGGTGTTTTTGGGCGTATACTTGTATTAGCAAATCTCTCCTGATATCATGTTTTTAGTTCCACTTCTGGTTTATGCTGATTATACGGGAGTGTTTCTTGTGTTGGCAAGTGACCAGTGCTATTTATGAAGGGAGGTGGCTGGTTGTGTCATTTTAATCGCTAAGCAGATGGATAGGCAGAGAAGGGGTCTGGCTTAGCTATTGAAATCAACCAGTCAGCCAGTCCCTTTTACACACTGAACTGGTCTTTCGCCAAAACAGGAAACTCCTCCTGTTGACAACCCTTAGAATAGTGGATGTGCACATATTTTGCAAAAATGTGAGCAGAGCTCCAGCCCAGCCAGTCATCAAGCTGATGGTCCTTGAAGTGTACAGTATAACACAGGGTTCCTTATCTTGACACTTGAGGGTGAAAATAATCAGATAAAAATACATACACCTTTTAGATGGCAGTTTTACAGTTACATATTTGTCAATTTTTTGGATTACAAAAAAAGGTTTGTGTTTTGCAGAAGCTGCAGAATCTGGGTTCAGCCCTGTGTATTAAGGAGAGTTAGTAACTATGTCTTCTCACCATTCCATCAAAAAGTTCATGTACTGTACATGATATTAGAGTAGGCACATCCTAATATAACGGACTGTCTTCATTTTTCTCACTAACGAAGAATCTTGAATTGATAATGACTCAACTCACAATTAAATTTTCAGTACCTAGAAATTTCTCAGACCCTTTTTTGTATTCCTGGACAAAACCCTTTTAGCAAACACATATAAGATGGGACCACCCCTGTGTATTAAGGAAAGTTAGTAACTATGTCTCATCTCACCATCCAAAATGGGTCAATAAGCGTTCCTGCAGTGATAAAAATGTAAAGTGAAAAACTTACAATAAAAATAAAAAATATTTATTGAACAATCACAACGCGTTTTGGCTGTATCCACCCTTCATCAGGTGTCTAGAGAGTAGTCAATACAATGAGCTTATATATATCTATATATATCTATATATATATATATCTATGTATATATCTATATATATATCTGTCTCCATAATTAAGTAGGCAGAGCTGAAGTACAACAGTTACAAGAATGACATAAAATATAACATAAAAACATATGCACAAAATATTAGTTCCACAAGACAACAGCATCCACCCGCTGATATATAACATTAAAAGTAAGCAATACATTTTGTAATGTTATACAACAAATCCATCAAAAAGTTGATGTACTGTACAAGAAATTTTGGAAAGTAGCTATTACCTAAGAAAACATTGCTGTTTTCATCTTCCTTGCTAACGAAGAATCATATATTAATAACAGCTCGCAATTAATTTTCAGTCCTCAGGAAATTCTCAGCAAAGCTCCCTAATACCCTTGGGTGTCATGGTGCATCTAAGGAGCTTGTGGAGCCAAGGTAACTTGTTCAGATGATGAAACTTTAAGAAGAGATTGCATATATGTAAAGCATATCATGAAATTATGTGTTACCCCTTTATTTTACTATATGAGTGGTCGAGTTATATAATAACTTTGTATACATGTGTATTACTTGATCACCAAATACAAGATAGCGAAAAATAACTGAACATGAGAAGAGTGGAAAATTTATGACTTATTTAATTAAGTATGTCGTTATGCACTTCACTTAATGAACATGTGTATGTAATACAGTCTTGTAGGATACTGGGTATTATGTATTCTATTAAATACTTGCTAAATCCAGGGTGAGCAGCTCTGGTCATATAAATTATGCATTACACTTATGAATACATTAGTTAGTGCAGGACCTTCAGTTTTATTTGTTTTGCTAAGACTTGTGTGTATTATACTCATTTTCCAGCCATGGGAATAAATACAGGTTAATAGCAGGAGCATTAACGCTAGAAGATTATAATTGGGGACGTAGGTATAATTTTGGGGTGTGTGTAGACCCTACAGGTGTCCAAAAATCACATTTATTGTTGGTAACTAGCAACTAGCTGAGAGCAGTTTTACGTGATGATACAAATGGATCAGTAGGGGGGCGCAGTTTATATTTTTTCATGTGTCCCTTACATGTCACTAATAAATATATTTGTCTTATATAAAATTTATGATTTCATCTATTTCCTTAATGTATCTAACACCCCATGTAAAGATTTGATATCATTTCAGCCTTTATAAATTTCTGTATTCTTGTTATTTTTGTGCAAATAATTACACGAATGACCATTATATAGATAAGTATGAAAAAATAAGACCCCTTGTTAAAGACGCATAAACATGGCGTATATCTATACTTTAGCCCTAACTGCTACTACTTGCATTATAAAGTATAGTAGCTTATCTTTCTGATGGAAAAATTGCAAAATTGCAGCTCATAGAATGTTTAGAGAGTTTAGAGAGTTTGAAACTTTTAGCGAGTACACTGCCAGCAGTTAGTCAAATATGGAGGTTTAAATTCTGCCCTCTGAGCTCCAGTTTAGGGTTGGATTTTTGGTAAAGAATGCCCCTTTTCGGACGAGAACATGTCTGAATATGCTCCCCAAAAATTTGGAAATGTTAGCAATTTCAGCTTACTATCCAACATTTAAGCTGGTCATTCCATGCCCAGTCTGTTTTTTCTGCATTCTAGACACAACCACCAAGGAGCAACTTAAAGATCTGATCATGAGGGGCTTAAAGGAACAATGTCAGCACATTTTTATATTCAGAAGTAGAGGTACAACTGTGTACGTCATTGTTCCCCAATAAAAATTACGCTATTATTGTTCAGAGCTGAAGTCCCAGTCATGAGAAATCTAGCATAGAAGATATATGCAAATCAGACCAAAAGTGCACAGGAGGTAGGCCAATTTGCTGAGACTACTTCTTCCAAGTGCATTAAGATGCTCCCAGTGCATTTGGCTTCTACTTTAGATTTCTAATGACTGGTACATCGGATTTCTACAAAAAAAGGTATCATTTTTATCGGGGGACAAGAGACTATACAGCCATACTACTACTTTTCAAAAAGTGTTGACAGGTTACCTTTTAAAGAATGAAAATAAAAAACTTCTTGGTTTAGTGTGCACCAAAAAAATTATGGTCAAGAGGATCCACATTATCTCCATGCAGAACATGGTGGCAACACATTCTTAATGCTGCCATTCAGACAAAGTCTTTCAGGAAATCTAAGCACTTTTCCTTCTCAGAGCAGCCAATGCTTTAACCCCACTAGCCATTACTGTCACGGGTGTGTCAGGTGTAATAGACAGTTGATCTGGATCTGGCTGTAGAAGGTCACTGCGCTTGGCATTACAGACGCCTTCTTAAGCCTTCTTTCTTTTGGACCCAGAGGCGACCTCCCTTCTGCTGCTGATTGACACACCCTTGCCTGGGAATTAAAAGCACTCAGTTTGCTCCAGGGAATACTTCTTTCTACCTTTGTGCAGGCTTGGAGCACTAGCAGTCGACTAGCTTCTTCTCTGGGGCCCTTGGAGGACAGTTGGTATTTCTCCTCTGGTGTCTGCTCAAGCTAAGTTTATCCCCTTTGTTTGTCTACCTTGTTGTGTTTAGTTTGTAGTGGGGTTTGACCAGTGCTCACTTTCCCCCTCCCTATCTAGGACCAAGCTCTAGGGACTTCTAGGGCTTAGGGTCTTTCTTGGCGATAGGTGTGGAACCTATATTGGGACAGTAGGGTAGGCAAGGTGATATTAGATCTGCCTAGGGGTCTCCACTCCCTCTTTCCCTAGTCTTTGGGCTTCCTCCCTCTCTTCCCTTCGTGTTGCACTTAGTCTTTCCTACACCCTGTGAAACAATTTCCCATGGACCACACCATAGTCATAATGTCACTTTAATTGCTACAATCAAGTTTCTATCCCTTTACTTTGCACCTGCACAATAAAGAGTTAAGCCCACTGGCAAATTCTTTAAATAATGTGTGACTTGTTCTACTATGTACTCATACATGAAGATCCGATTCCACTTCAGTGCACAGGCCCCATCTGCATGTCCCTATCTGATGACTTGTGTCAGCATCCCTCCGTCACACAGCATCTTGCAGCTTGAGCATCCATTCAGGATGTTTACACTTGTCAAGGAATCAAGTTAATGTTGTTTTATGCCTGATAATGCTGTGTATCGCTGGAGTGCGGAAACCGAGTATTTGTAGGATTTTTTATTAACCCAGCAGGTCATATATTTGGAAGCTGTAAGCAGATGCCGGAACTTTACGGTAATGTTTAAAAGTACACTCATTCCTTACAGAGATAAGAAATTGTTGAGGAACCCATATTCTGTATTAAAATACGAAAAAAAAAAATTATGAAAAGATAAAAAGTCAAATTTACTAAGAAATCAAACTTGCCAAAGCTCTTGAAAAATAAATTTCCCAGACTCTCGGTAGAGTTGGCAAATCCCTTGGGAGTCACTGAAACTTATCGGAATAAGCTGTGTATTACTCTGAGATGCTTCATCATCAAACTAAGGCTAGGTGTAGACGATTGTGCATTTTCAGAGAGAATCGGGTCGAATGCTAATCAAAGTGTGATCCGATTCTCTCATGCAGGAGGAGAATATGGAGAAAAAAATGACTCTATCGTATCCATTCTGCAGTTCATAGAAATTGGACTGCACTCAGATGTCATCCGAGTGCAGTCCTATGGTTTCAATGGACGCATTAACTTGCATGGCCGAGTGAGATCCGAATATCGTATCAGACAGGACATGCATTGATCTTTCCCTCGCACCGCCTTGATCGGTGGAAAAAATCCTACATGTGTACAGCCCCATAGAATAACATTGGTCCGAGTGCGATCCAATATTTTGCCGGACTGCACTCAGACCAAAAATACGGTCATGTGCAGGAGCTCTAAGGCTGCATTTGGACATCCGCTTTTCATATACATCCATGTTTTTCACAGGTAGAACAGGCAGTTCACGTCTGTTTTTTGTGATGGACTGCATGTCATCTAGTGCTGTCTGTTTTTTTACTGTTTTTCAAGTAACTTTTCAGCAAAAACTGTCCTCTATATATGTGAAGAATAACACCATATCTGGCCATTATATGACCTGTACCGTGCATTTTCCCCAGTTTTCCCCTGTGCAGGCTCTTTCTCTAATTTGCAGTCTACTCTGAGCTGGTGGGAGGAGAGGAGCTGGAGTGATCTCTACTATACACGGCAAAGCACAGCCCACAGAGAGAGATTCCTGCTCTCCTTTCCTTTTTTGGTAGACAGAGGCAATCAGAAGCTGTATGGAGGATATTTTTCAGCAGAGCTGAACTGTCAGGGTATGAATCAAGCTCTGATGTGAGATAAAAGACTTGTTGGAAAGTTCAGCATGTCCTTTCTGTGTCTCCCTCTGCCTCATTTCTCACTCTGCTTCTTATTTTTCTTCCCCTCTATACAGAGGGTGAAGCAAATTTCTCTAATAATATATTTGCAAAATTTCTAATATTTGCCTGTATTAATGATTTATGCAAACTTTGTTGAAAAGACAGTAGCATTTGAAGGCCCCACTTAGAAGTTTGTTTTTTACTCATCCATAAAAATATCAGACCGATTTCCATGAGTGTGCTTCATCATATTTTTATCAGCGTTTGGTCAGTATGTAAGCATTACAATCAGCGATTTTTTCATTTGACGAAAAATGCATATCTTTTACTATCCATTACAATGTTAAGAATGGACAACACACAGGTGGCACATTGATGGTTTCTTTGCTGTCCATCATTTTCACAGACCCATAGACAAGTATTAGTGATTTTGACCCGTGTCTCAGATCAAAATCAGCCATGTCTCCATGATTTTTTTCAGGCACATGGTCCACTAAAAAACACAGACATGTGAATATCCCATAGACTATAATGTATATGTGATCTATCCATGAAAAACACAGATAAAAAATAGATGTGAAAAATGCATATTTCTGAATGAGGCCTACTGGGTGGCAGAAGCTTGGAATTTTTTTTAGCATATAATAAAAACAGATACCATAGTGATGGTAAAAATGGACATATGGATCAAAAATTGATGAAAATGGGATCCAGCACACTGATGAAAAAAGGTCAATTTTTTTCTTCTATGCAAAAACAAAGTCATTAAAGGGGTTAACCAGGACTAGTAATTTTTTTTGTGGGCCTAAGAACTAACAGGCATCCTTGCCCAGCGTAGATCTCTGCCGGCACAGAGCAGTCACTGACCGCTTGTGCCGGTGATTGTGTAGCTTCCGCTGATGTCACATCAACAGAGCAGCTTCTCTTCCACTTTGCTCTGTTGACAGGGCGTAACTGCAGATGTTATGCTGATTGACACCCAGTTCCCCGCTACCTAACTGCAGGAAGCCAGCTGTCAATCAGCATGACGTCAGCAGTCACACCCCGTTGACAGAGCAGTCCGGAAGAAAAAGAGCTGCTCTGTTAACATGGATCTGTATTGCCAGCAGGAGCGGTCGGTAACCATTCTGAGCCGATGCCGGGTAGAACAGGCAGAACTAGTTCGCAAAAACTTTTTTAGCTCTTAGTAAAAAAAAATATTTAGTCTTGGATAACCCCTTTAACACCAGCACATTCAGGGGGTTGGAAGGGACATGTCCTTGAAAAGGACCATGACTGTGATAAAAAATTCAAGGTGGAGGTATCTGAGTTTCTGCACAACTATATAAAAAAGTTGGCAAGTGGACTGAAAATTGCTGCAGCTCCTTCACGGTTTCCCTGGAATAGTTTTGTGAATGGGACTGTGCTGCAATACCCTGCATAGCTAGTGGCCCACAGCACTGAGGTGCACGGAAAAAGTTTGAAGAGGACCTTCTGAGGATCAGATTTTATGGGTCTCCTTCCCCTAGAAATCAGAAAGTGATGATATATCCTAGTGATACGGTAACAAAAATACAATTTTTGGCAAAAATTTCCAATGGTCACATTCCCTTCATAGAAAGACTGAAAGTTCTACAGCGTGAAGAACCCCATCAAGCAACTCCTCATATCTCAACTTATTGGACACATGTGATTATTTTCTGTTGGGTGGCATATATTCACACCAGAGTTTTTGTAGTTCTCAGATCCATTTTTTTTGCCTAGTTTTCCGCTTTTACTTTCCAGGAGCGATTGGTATTATTTACACTACGAGCGAACGAGTTAAAATGATTTGAAGAAACAAATCTGCAACATATAAATGAATTAGCATGTAAATGAGGACACTTGCCATACACAGTTTAATATAGCCTGCAGCTGTAAATAATTCTAGGAACGGGATCAGAATAAAAACAAACAACACAATTTCTGTTCGTGAAGCGGCGGCCGCTCCTCGGCTGTGTTTACAACAGCCATTCTGTATCAGTGAAGAAATTTACGGACACAAATCCCGTTAAGAAGTGCGCTGTTTATAGCTCGGTCTATACGCTCAAATGCTTTTTTATGCTTATTTTGGTTTATGAAACTTTCAATAAACACATTGCTTTATTTCTCTAATGTCCTTTTCCAAATTACCTTTCCAAAGTCCCGAAGTAGAGCTGTAATGTGTAAAAGGCCTACAAGATAAAAGAGGATGGTTGGCAAACCATAGGACAGTGGTAGAGCTTTGCCCATCCTGCTCCTCAACGCTGTCAAAGACTTCCCAAAATGGACCATAGTGGGTCCTCAACCCTGTACTGAACTTGGATCTGGTGACAGCATGCCCCTGTCGAGCTGTAATGTATACAAGGCCTTTACGGATGGTTCACAAACCATGAGATTATGGTAAAGCTCTGCCTGTCTAGCTTCTCAACGATGTCACAGACTCTAAAGTCTTTCTTCCAGAATGGGCTATTAGGTAGTGTGGATCTCAACCCTGTTCTGAACTTAGCTCCTCAGGTTTGGTTGTGCACAGGTTGTGCAAGTTCCTTGATTTCCTTCCACTAAATTGAATTCCACCTATTGTCCCTTTTTGGCTTGGTAAACCTCCTGTGCACAATGATTTCCACGCTTCCACACCACAAATCCAAAAAACCCTTCTTTATTGTAAACCACTGCATAGTAACCCTTTACCGAGATGCTCTTGTCTTCTTTCTTGAAGAACTACCCACTTCTCTAATGACCATTTTAGTGGGGACATGCTGCTCCTCCGAGCTGTGTACTACGGCCTCTAGCACTAAGTATCATACTGCCCCATTGAGGCCGTGTCTTCTTGGGCCAGAACCTCTTTGTTTGCTCACTCAGTGGCTCCATTGGGTCACTGCTAAGCTCGGAGGGATCAGACTAACCCAAGGCATGAATTCAGTTGCCAAAATTAGCTGATCACTGCAGGTTAATCTTGATCAAACCCTGGTAATGTCCCCTACAGTTTTCACTACAGAGAAAATCTATCATCACATACTTGCCATTCCAATGTTTGTTTCAGGATCTCCACTCTGGCTAACAAAGTGGGATACAAAGCAGGGGATCCCTGTCTATGACTTTGAGTTACCCTACTAGGACATTTGGAAAAGGGTTGTCTTAGTAAGACCCTTAAAGCTTTTATACCCATGCTGATTTTGGAAGGACCAACCAATCATCTTCCCCAATAGATGATTTTGAGTTTAAACACCCAATCCTTTGTTTCCCCTGGAGATTAGCTGCCGCGTAAAGACTTAGAGCTCATGCAGAAGAGCATATAAATCGGATGTGTGCTATCCCGTTTTTTACATGGACAGCACACTAACCCATGTTATTCACTAGGGCTGTTCAGATGAACCATTTTTCTCTTGGTCTGGGTGTCTATGAGAATTTTTTTTCAGCAGTGTAAGGAGGTGGATTGCTTCGTCACTTACCTTTCCCTGAACACACCAATCGCGTGATTGTGATGTATTGTGAACGGTGTTTTGTAAAGTGAATACTATAATGTGTTAATGATTAGTACTTTGACCGTAGAAACAGGTAGAGTTAATGTTTGGGACTAGCCCAGAGTGGGGTGACTAAGCTGCAGGCAAAGTGACAAGTTACTGTCAGAGAATCAGATAGGGCCTGGAGTGTGTATAGTGAGTAAATGGGGTGACCCTAAGTTAGAGGAGCCCGAAGAGAAGGGATAGCGAGATCCGGATTACAAGTGAATAAGAGACAGAGTGACCTTCCGAAAAGGTGTCCTCGGAGAGGACGTCTAGCCATAAGACCCTAAGCTTATAACACTAGAAGATAACGGACTCAAGTCGGACTGAGTACGTGGGATGAATGTCCTGGGCGGGAGTTCCAGAGCGTCAGCTTTACCAGCCATACTGGCAAGCTGAGGGGGAAAAATGACACGGAACCGCAGAACAAGTAAAGGACACCTGTTACTCAGCACTGTTGTGTTAAAGCTGGGTTGTGGCGAAGTAGGGAGAAACAGGGAGCACAGGGAGCCCTGAAGTATACTACTGAGGAAGGAAACTGTGTGGAAAATGCTTCAAGTTGAAAAAGAAACGTTCATAAGACTGTGTGCCCGCTATTACTTGTATATAAGCCTTATTAAGTTACCTTTCAGAAAAGAGTTTATTTATGAATGGTGGTCTCCCTCATTGAACTGTGAAACATCTGGTCCTGTTTAGCCCACAACACCGGCTATATGCGGTCTGCATGGGCATAATGCCCTTACAGCACACGTCCACATACCCAACCAGGACCTCCACTTTCATGTAAAGTGCCAGGGCGCCAAAGACGAGCGCTTAGCCCACGGCTACCGCCCCGTGCCATGTTATAGCAGCATGCACTACTTTCTTGCGGATTTTGGATGAGACTCACCCATTCAATGGGTAGAAAAAAAAATCTGATCCAACACAGAATGTGTGACATCCGATATGTATGGATATATTTCTATTATTAACCTTGAATAGTGTATTTGACCATGTACATTTTTTAATGTAGATATACAGTATGTGAACGGATTGCACACAGACTTCATATGGACGTAAAAAATGGACACCCGGATGGCACATGGATGAAAATTAGTTGAAAATGGTTTTCTGGAGGAATCTTGGACGATTTTTCATATGCTCGTCTGCAGCCGGCCTGAAGACCCACGTGCACAATGATCGTTCAGCCGACAGCTATCTTTCCCGACTCGCCCATACACAAGAGAGCTCATCTCGTCCGTGCGCGCCTGTGTACTCTGACAAAGCTGCTGCCTGAATCCTCTGACAGTGGCTTATACCTATGGAAAACAAAAGGATTCAACAAGGTGGGATACTTCTTTCCTCCGACGTTTACTGATCTAATCGCTTTCAGAACCGGACGACTTTGGTCTAATGAGCACTCTCCTCTCCATGTGCATGTAGGCTCTGCTGAGCTGAGGTTGCATGGTTATGGGGTGGGAGTCGGAAGAGATGACTATCAGCCAGCCAGCAGCTATTTAATGTGTATGGACACTTTTAGTGATATCTCTAGTCTATAAAGAATCCATGATGTATCAGTAAATAAACTCTAGATACAATTTTCGTAAGCAAAGTTTTTTTCCCCCTTGCTCATTACCGCACGCGCAAATCATTGTTAAAAACTTTTTTTTTTCTTTTAATTTGTGAATGTCTCCATCCTGCACTGCGTATGCTAATTGGCTAAATCTATGCAGAAAAAAAATATGCATCCCTACCTGCAGGCTGAGTACACGCTGCCAAGTTCTACGAGCGCAATCTGGGATCCTGGCCGACGAGTGTTTATTTTTGGATATTTTTGCATATAAAAAAAGGTGAGTGGTAACATAATTGCTATTGAACAAATAATCTACGCTATATCTATTGACAAGGCTTCTTTACAATTAATTAAGTTGCGTGTAAAGGTATGAAAGGCTCATTACTGACATTAAGGATGCAATTGTCTTGACTAATGATCTGATGCTGAATGCGTTTGCCAGCAATTAGTAGCTGGTAATAAACATACCTTAAGGATGATGTTAAAAACAGTTTGATAAACAGTGATAATACCTTGCTCTTTGTAGGGCGTAGAGATAAGGATTTTAATTAATGCTTGCCATTGCTTTGTTTACAGATGTTCTATAATTGACATTCTGCTGGATCCTGGTAACATAAAGGGAATACATACACCTGAACCGAGGTGAGGTCAATTCTTTTTTTCTGGCCAGCTCTGAGTTAACGCTGGGACCATAATGTTAAAATTAATTTCCATGCTTAAGACATTCATAAATCATAACCTATCCCTAAGATAGGGGTCATCAATATCAGATCGGTGGAGGTTTGACACCCGAAACACTCACCGATCAGCGGATTTCAGTTGGACGTAAACAGTGAATGGAGTCGAAATAGCACAGTGCCGTTCATTGTGTAGTGGCCATTCTCTGGTACTGCAACTCAGCGTCTATTGAAATGAGCTGCAATATCCGGGAATGGCCACTACACAGGATATTGGCTTTTGAAGATAGGTCTTCAATATCTTAAAGGGGTGGTCCAAAGACAAAGTCATTTTTCATTCTAAATACCTATCTATTTAGTGCCATAATCTAACCTATTTTCTAATATACTTGCATTAAAAATTCCCTATCCTTCCCTAACTACACTATCTGTTATTCTATTTTTTCCCTACTTCCCTTTTGATGACTCTTTGTTTGAGAATCCCAGTGCATGCTGGGATACCCAAACAAAGCATCATCAGGGAGCAGAGGCTGGGGTCACTTCTGTAGTAATGCTCATTTCAGGGACTGAGCTAGTCCCTGAACGATGTGCACAATAACAGCGCACGCTCTGTTGCCGGCTCAGATCAGTAGTAACGAGTCGGCATTGTCAAAATACCCTGTCTGCAGAGGTCAGTGACGTCACTTGCGGTGGTGCTGGTCTTTGCATGCCAGGTATTCTGACACCGCTCTTTTGCTGGCTTATTACTAATGATCTGAGCCAGTAACAGAGAATGTGCTGTCATTGTGCACATCGCACAGTACACAGCATGCAGGGACTAGAAGTAACGAGCCAGCAACAGAACAACGTCAGAATACCTGGCATGCAGAGACCAGCGCCACCACCGCAAGTGACATCACTGACCTCTGCATGTGGCAAAAAAGCAACTTTGAACATACTCTAAAGGAGTTAAACTGTCCCAAACTGCTACTATAGTGAATCTGCTATCTTTTAAATATGTACTTTTATTCCCCAGCTTGATATATGCAACTAAGAAGGACTTGTTTAGGGGGGCTTTTGTCCCACCAGACTAGTCCAACCCCAGGCATGATTGACATTGACAATGGAACTTACACTATCAAATCTACAGGGGGATCTTTTTCTCCATATTTTTCATGTTGAAATGAACACATGATGTAATAGCAGCTGCAGAGCAGAATAAAACATTTTTTCCTTTTTAACTTTGCCTCTCTGCAGCGGAGATATTAACAATCAAAGTATTTGGCACATAATACATTAAGTTTGGTTAAGTCCAATAGGACATTATCAGATAGTTTTCACCAGGGGCGTGTCCTTCTTTCTCCTGTATAATGTTGACGAATAATAAGCAGGCAGCAATAATCATAAGAAAGAATAACATGCCCACTTAACTTAGAACCATAGGCGGATTATTAGGGGGGCAATCTGGGATGCCACCCAGGGACTGAGGCTCCGGGGGGGTGCCCTTGAATTGCCCCCATTATAATTCACAATCGCATGTTTGCCACCGCCGTGGCCCCATGTTTAAACTCTCACCGCCACAGGCCCGAGGCCGCAGGCTGTTGTAATGATGTTGGGCCTGCGTTACCTAATGATGTCAGACAGAGCAGGAAAGAGGCATACACAGCGCGGGCGCATCTGTTCAAAAGCTGAAGTGACTCACGTCCATGGCAGTGACGCCATGCTCCCGTCGCACACCGAGACCTGCTGGCTTTACAAGAAGCGGGAGTATTTATTTTAAATATGGGGGTGCATTATACTACTGTGGATGTCTATGGGGGTGCATTATACTACTATGGATGGGGTACACTATACTACTATGAATGGGGTGCATTATACTACTATGGATGTCTATGGGGTGCATTATACTACTGTGGATGCCTATGGGGGTGCATTATACTACTATAGATGCCTATGGGGGTGCATTATACTACTATGGATGTCTTTGAGGGTGCATTATACTACTAAGGATGGGGTGCATTATACTACTGTGGATGCCTATCGGGGTGCATTATACTATTATTGGCTATGGGGTGCATTATACTAATATGGATGTCTATGGGGTATATTATGCTACTGTGGATTCCTATGGGTTGCATTATACTACTGTGGATGTCTGTGGAGGGACAGTATACTACTGTGGATGCCTATGGGGTGCATTATACTACTATTGGCTATGGGTTGCAATATACTAATATGAATGTCTATTGGGGGCATTATACTACTATGGATGCCTATGGGGTGAATTATACTAATATGGTTGTCTATGGGGTGCACATTATGCTACTGTGGATGCCTATGTGGTACATTATACTAATGTGGATGCCTATGGGGTGCATTATACTAATATGGATGTCTATGGGGTGCACATTATACTACTGTGGATGCCTATGGGGTGCATTATACTACTGTGGATGCCTATGGGGGTGCATTATACTATTATTGGCTATAGGGTGCATTATACTAATATGGATGTATACGGGTGCATTATACTACTGTGGATTCCTATGGGGTGCATTATACTACTGTGGATGCCTATGGGGGTGCATTATCCTATTATTGGCTATGGGGTGCATTATACTAATATGGATGTCTATGGGGTGCACATTATACTACTGTGTGACGCTGGAAGCCCTACCCTGGGAGATGGGGGACTCGGAGCCGGGTCCTAAGTTGTCGATGGGATGCAGCCGTGGCCCGGACCCGCTCCGTGCCCAGGGCCGTCACATTAAAAAGAGATGGTACGGGCTTATCCGGGTTGAGTGGCTGATCTCGACTACGCCACCTGTGGCACCTGGCGCAGGCGGAGCAGGGCTTCAGGGCAGAGAGACAGGATGGAGGGGGTTGTAGTATAGGAGTTCTGGTGCTGCGTAGCGCGCTGTAATGCAGAATAAAGAGTCCGGAGGCCATAGGGGTTAACTTCCAAGGTTTTTACTCACAGTGGAGATTGCAGTTGAAAGGCTTCTCCCTGATCCTCGCGGAGTTCTGCGGTCACCAGAGACGGGGGGTCCGACAACCTCCGAGTAAGTCCAGTGTTCAATCAGGACCCCGCACCAGAGTGTTCCTAGACTTCAGACCGGGTCCTTTCCTGTCTGTGTGTGTAGATAGGCCGGGTCTCCCTCTGAACTTCACTCAGAAAAAGGGTACGGGGGCAGCTCCGCTCCTTCCGTTACCCGGTGGGATCCTCAGGGCCTACCGGGCTTCCCTGACCAGGACGTAGAGTAACAAGGTCAGGTGTCGGGGGCCGGTACCCCTCTTGCAGCCGGAATCCCTCTGAATAGATCAGGTAGGCGAGGACAAGTGGCGTATACCGCTCCGTCTGCATCCCCCCTGGGATCCATTTGCGGTGGAGCTACACTCCTAAGCTCCGGGCCTTCTTTGTCATGGTCCTTGACCGGGCTGAGACATACATTATCTGCAAAATGCCCCTCGACCCAAGGCCAGGGTATGAGGGGCATGTCTCCATCTTCTGCAGGTCCACACAGGATCCACGCTCAGGGAGGGAGATCACGATCAAAGAACACAGAACCAAGATGGCTGTGTATTAAATATGAAATTTTAAGTGTCACTAAATGTGAGGCCTCCACCCTCACCCACTATTTGGTTCCCCTATCTCTTGGTTCCCCAGTCTCCCAACTTCCAGTAGGGGCAGCACCTAGTGCTTACTAGCCCCCTCTGGTGGGAGAAGTATGGTGTTGGATGTGGAGGTAGGGTCCTGACCATCGCACTGTTCTTACCTCAAAGGAGGAACACTACACCTCATTAAAGAGGTGCAGCATCCCTGTGGCGGTCGAACCCTCAGGAGTGCCACACTACTATGGATGCCTATGGGGTGCATTATACTAATATGGATGTCTATGGGGTGCACATTATACTACTGTGGATGCCTATGGAGTGCATTATACTACTGTGGATGACTATGGAAGTGCATTATACTACTGTGGATGCCTATGTGGGTGCATTTTACTACTATTGGCTATGGGGTGCCTGTGGGGGTGTATTATACTACTATTAGCTATGGGGTGCATTATACTATGGATGTCTATGGGGGTGCATTATACTACTGTGGATGCCTATGGGGGAGGATTATACTACCGTGAATGCCTATGGGGGTGAATTATACTACTATTGGCTATGGATACTAATATGGATGTCTATGGGGTACATTATACTATTGTGGTTATTCTTTGTTTGACAAGGACATCATATGTGTTTCTTCTTGGATTTTGCTAGGGTTTTTTTCTGGTCAGATTGTTGAATAATATTGATGAGCTACCCCTCAGCCCACTAGTATCTATATTGCATATACAGTGCCTGCAAGTAGTATTCAACCCCCTGCAGATTTAGCTGGTTGACACATGCGGAATTAACTTGGCATTGTGACATTTGTACTGTAGATCAGCCTGGAAGTGGGAAATGCACTGCAGCAAATTTTGTTTTTGTTTTTTTAAAACGTAAAAAGTTAATTCAGAGTGTCATTTATTATTCAACCCCTCAAACCACAAGAATTCTGTTTGGTCCCCCTAAAGTATTAAGAAGTAGTTCAGGCACCAAGAATAATGAGCTTCACATGTGTGGATTAAAGATCTCTTTTGCCAGCCTTTTCTGACTATTTAAGACCCTCCCCAAACTTGTGAACAGCACTCAGACATGGTCAACATGGGAAAGACAAAGGAGCATTCCAAGGCCATCAGAGACAAGATCGTGGAGTGTCACAAGGCTGGCAAGGGGTACAAAACCCTTTCCAAGGAGTTGGGCCTACCTGTCTCCACTGTTGGGAGCATCATCCGTAAGTGGAAGGCTTATGGAACTACTGTTAGCCTTCCACGGCCAGGACAGCCTTTGAAAGTGTCCTCCCGTGCTGAGGCCAGGCTTGTCCGAAGAGTCAAGGCTAACCCAAGGACAACAAGGAAGGAGCTCCGGGAAGATCTCATGGCAGTGGGGACATTGGTTTCAGTCAATACCATAAGTAACGTACTCCACCGCAATGGTCTCCGGTCCAGACGAGCCCGTAAGGTACCTTTACTTTCAAAGCGTCATGTCAAGGCTCGTCTACAGTTTGCTCATGATCACTTGGAGGACTCTGAGACAGACTGGTTCAAGGTTCTATGGTCTGATGAGACCAAGATCGAGATCTTTGGTGCCAACCACACACGTGACGTTTGGAGACTGGATGGCACTGCATACGACCCCAAGAATACCATCCCTACAGTCAAGCATGGTGGTGGCAGCATCATGCTGTGGGGCTATTTCTCTGCCAAGGGGCCTGGCCATCTGGTCCGCATCCATGGGAAGATGGATAGCACGGCCTACCTGGAGATTTTGGCCAAGAACCTCCGCTCCTCCATCAAGGATCTTAAGATGGGTCGTAATTTCATCTTCCAACAAGACAACGACCCAAAGCACACAACCAAGAAAACCAAGGCCTGGTTCAATAGGGAAAAAGTCAAGGTGTTGGAGTGGCCTAGTCAGTCTCCTGACCTTAACCCAATTGAAAACTTGTGGAAGGAGCTCAAGAATAAAGTCCACATGAGACACCCAAAGAACCTAGATAACTTGGAGAAGATCTGCATGGAGGAGTGGGCCAAGATAACTCCACAGACCTGTGCCGGCCTGATCAGGTCTTAGAAAAGACGATTATTAGCTGTAATTGCAAACAAGGGCTATTCCACAAAATATTAAACATAGGGGTTGTATAATAATTGACCCACACTTTTATGTTTAAAATGTAATAAAATTCAACTGAGCAACATAACTTTTTGGTTTGTAAGATTTATGCTTCTGTTCATAAAACCTACTCTCGTTTGCAGTTTGAAGGCTCTAACTTATTTGCATCTTATCAAACCAGCTAAATCTGCAGGGGGTTGAATACTACTTGTAGGCACTGTATTTATATATGTTCATTATATATTGTCTGATCACCTATTGAGGAGGCCTGGTCAGTTAGAGTAGTGATAGGGCTACATAGGGGCAGTGGATGAGGAGAGGGGGCGCCATCCTGAACCTAGGGTGCCGACCTCTGCCATCACAAAGGGAATTGTGAAGGGCAAAACTAGTCCCCATCTCCCCTTATTTCTGCTCTTTTTTTTTTTCTAAATCATTGTTTTTCTGTGCATTTATGTCTGTATGTATTGGGGTTTTTAAACTAACTAAAGACAATTTTTAAGGGTACTTTTTCTTATGGTTACATGTATTAGAGGCCCCATAGGTTGATCACTTTGGTTGTTGATTTAGGGAGCTATGTGGGGGCTCATATTGTATGTAGGGGACTATGTGGGGGCTCATACTGTATATAGGGTGATGTCAGCATACTTAGTTCTGCTCAATATTAAGCTTTCACAATAGAAACTGCATACATTATTAAATAGCTCTTTAAGACCTGATGAGGCTGCTGTAGTTAGTGTGAAAATCTGAGTCAGAATAACTGTATAATCCTTTCTAAAAGTTTAAACTCAATTTCCGATTAACTGATCCTCAGTGTCCCTCCTCCCGGCTGAGATCTTGCGCTGCTTAGTACAAGCTACATCTGTCAGTTCGGCTGGACGAGCAGAGACTGAGTACATTTAGACTCATGATGAGCTCTCTCAATGCTCATTTTAATATTAGAACTATACTAACATTCTGATACCTATTGTCACGGGTGTGTCAGAAGTGACAGACAGTCTCCCTGCAGTTGGTTGCAGAAGATCTCTTCATTTGGCATTACATACACCTTCTTAGCTGTCTCACTCTAGGACCCGGCGGCTACCTCCTTCCAGCTAATTGACATCCAGGCCTGGGTGTTTAAATACTTGCTGTTTGCTACAGGGAGGTGCTAGTGATTTTCACATGATCACTTGTGAACGCTTGGAGCTGTTGCAGTCAGCTTACTTACTCTTTGGTGCTTGAAGAATGTTAGGAGTAATCTCTCTGAGGTCGGCTCAAGCTAAGTAACTTTCCCCCGTGTTTGTCTCCTTTGTTGTCTTTAGTTGTTAATGAGGACTGACTAGTGCTCATTCCCCCCTTTCCTATCCAGGGCCAAGCGCTAGGGAAATGCAGGATTTAGGTTTCTGTGAGGAACCAATATAGGGACGATAGGGGAGACAGGGTGATATCAGATCAGCCTAGGAGGTCTCCACTCCCCCATTCTCTAGAGTCTGAGCTCCCTTCCCCTCTTCCCTTCGTGTTGCACTTAGTCTTTCCCACACCTTACATATATTTTCAAAGTAAGTACATCAGCCTCCTTAACCCTTAAAAGGTCTATTTATCAATATATTCAGCGTGTTTTGTGAAATCTGGTGAGGTGAAAGTATAAACCGATAGTTCCTAATCACTTAAAACAGGTGAAGCTGTACACTTTTTAACGTCTCAAGACTTTCTAGTTAATGGATGGAATGAAAATCGTCTGCAGATTGATCACTTGAGAAGGTAAACTATTTAAGGCCGACATCTGATGAATTAAAGGTGAAAACATCCTCGGTGCAATGTACCGCCACAAATCAACACGTAACCGAATAGGCTGATTTGTGTGTGTACTGCGAGGGAGGGAGGAACGCCGATAACTCTTCTCTTATCAGATCCTTCTACACGTATCCGACACTGATGAATCTCCCACTTTCGAGACTCATCATAGTCAGTTTCAGGTGCTGCACTAACTACATCTCCCGGGTGGACGGAATCATTGATGAAGACAGATAGACTGAACACAAGTCCATTAAATTGTTAATAAAGAAAATTACACCTATACCTTAATCTGCGGCTCGCCTGACACTTTATGAAGTACATTAGAATGTAATCCAATTGCATCCTCACTATCAGGAACATCTTATCTCCGCCACAAATTGAAATTATATCATATTCCTCATTTCTTAAATTAAAAAGCTAAAACCTTTTAGTTTGCTCTCATATGCTTGTGTAGAACTTAATCAGGGCTTGTAACAACATTATTTTTCAATATGGACCATTTCTTCCCTCATTTATTTACCAGAGAGAACTTCCTGGTAGAAGGTTTGATTCAATTTTGGAGAGGATACATCAAGCACTTAAGGATTTTGCAAGGATTGATTGATTATTTATCATGTAATATTGCCTGAAGTGCTTTAATGTAGTCGTATGTGCCGGGCTATTTGGATAGTGAATTAGTCCACTGGAAGAATGATGAAAAGCAAAAGCATTAACAAAATAACTTTTCTTAAAGGGAAAATGCACGACTCAGGTTAAGGCTGTATTCAGGGTTGGACTGGCCCACCAGAGAACCGGAAAATCCTCTGGTGGGCCCTGGCTTCTCCTTCAGGAGAGTTCATAGTGCAAACCTTGCAGCGGCTATGGGGCTCTTGAGTGGGGGAGAAAGGTGGGCCCTCAGAATCAAATCTTCTGATGGGCCCAATGTTCTTCAGTCTGACAATGGCTGTATTCTCACATGTAAAATGTCCCAGCATGTTCCATTTTTTTATCGGACATAAAACGGACCCATTGAGTCAAATTGATCTATTTAAAATGACGGATCTCAGAATGAGATCCATGAAACTTAGAAAATGTCCTTTTCTGATCCGATCGTGAGCTTCAGAATAGGACACACTCAATGTCTGTGTGCTCTATGATAACAAAAATTGGGCAGCACACCGACACTCCACGCGGATGTGTGAATGCAGCCTATTATCAGAAAATGACCTATTGTTTAAAAAAGGTTTTTGTGTTACATTTTTTAAACACTTTTGGGAATGTTTTTTTTATCATGATCTTTATTAAAGGGGTTGTCCTTCTGCTGTGTATAGAGGTGTCACCTGTCATTATACTATAATCAGGGGTGGATTAAGAGTAGCCAGAGCCTCGGGCAGTTTAGAAGGTGTGGGCTCCCCCCCCAGGTATCCGATGTGTCACGTGATATGTCACATGATCCCGTTTGATAGATCATGTGATAGGTCATGTAACACACAGGTGCTCTGGAGCACATATGTAGATGGAAAATGACAGAGATAGCGGCGTGCATAGCGCACCGTGCAAATTTTTCCCTTATGTACAGCACTATACATAACACAGCACTATACATAATAAAGCAGGGGTGGGAGATTAATTTTCCCAAACGGCCACATGAGAAACAGTGACTGTTATGGAGGCTGAACGAATAGGCTGACATTAATTTTACTCAATATTAATTATAATTATTTTTTATATTAATTGTATGACTTAATATTGAGCACAATTAATTATGCTGACATCCCCCTGTATACAGTATGAGTCCCCACATAGCCCCCTCAATCAACAACCAAAGCGATCAACCTATGGGGCCATTATTCTTGTAAACCATAACAAAAAAAGACATTAAAAAATTATTTCATTAATTAGTTAATTTAAAACCCCAATACATAAAGACATAAATGCACACATTTGCACAGAAAAACAGTGATTTAAAAAAAGAGCAGAAATGAGGGGAGACAGGGACTAGTTTTGCCCTTCACAATTCCCTTCCTGACAGCGGAGGTTGGCACCCTAGGTTCGGTATGGCGCCCCGCTCCTCGTCGACCACCCCTATGTATCCCGACCACTACTGTACTTGGCCAGGCATCCTCTATATGTAATGAACATATATATATATATATACACACACACACACAATATAGATACTAGTGGGCTGAGGGGTATGTGTGTGTATACACTGCGTGCCGAATTATTAGGCAAATGCATATTTTGATCACATGATACTTTTTATACATGTTGTCCTACTCCAAGCTGCATAGGCTTGAGAGACAACTAACAATTAAGTAAATCTGGTGATGTGCATCTCTGTAATGAGGAGGGGTGTTGACTAATGACATCAACATCCTATATAAGGTGTGCTTAATTATTAGGCAACTTCATTTCCTTGGGCAAAATGGGTCAGAAGAGAGATTTGACGGGCTCTGAAAAGTCCAAAATTGTGAGATGTCTTGCAGAGGGATGCAGCAGTCTTGAAATTTCCAAAGTTTTGAAGCGTGATCACCGAACAATCAAGCGTTTCATGGCAAATAGCCAACAGGGTCCCAAGTAGTGTGTTGGCCAAAAAATGCGCAAAATAACTGCCCATGAATTGAGGAAAATCAAGCGTGAAGCTGCCAAGATGCCATTCGCCACCAGTTTTACCATATTTCAGAGCTGCAAAGTTACTGGAGTATCACAAATGAACAAGGTGTGCGATACTCAGGGACATGGCCAAGGTAAGGAAGGCTGAAAAACGACCACCTTTGAACAAGAAACATAAGATAAAACGTCAAGAATGGGCCAAGAAATATCTTAAGACTGATTTTTCAAAGGTTTTATGGACTGATGAAATGAGAGTGACTCTTGATGGGCCAGATGGATGGGCCAAATGTTGGATCAATAAAGGGCAGAGAGCTCCACTCCGACTGAGACGCCAACAAGGTGGAGGTGGGGTACTGGTATGGGTTGGTATCATCAAAGATGAACTTGTGGGACCTGTTCGGGTTGAGGATGGAGTGAAGCTCAACTCCCAGACCTACTGTCAGTTTCTGGAAGACAACTTCTTCAAGCAGTGGTACAGGAAGAAGTCGGTATCGTTCAAGAAAAACATGATTTTCATGCAGGACAATGCTCCATCACATGCATCCAACTACTCCTCAGCGTGACTGGCCAGTAAAGGTCTAAAAGAAGAAAAAATAATGACATGGCCCCCTTGTTCACCTGATCTGAACCCCATAGAGAACCTATGGTCCATCATAAAATGTGAGATCTACAGGGAGGGAAAACAGTACACCTCTCGGAACAGTGTCTGGGAGGCTGTGGTGACTGCTGCATGCAATGTTGATCGAAAGCAGATCAAGCAACTGACAGAATCTATGGATGGAAGGCTGTTGAGTGTCATCATAAAGTACGGTAGCTATATTGATCACTGATTTTTTTGGTTTTTGTTTTTGCATGTCAGAAATGTTTATTTCTAAATTTTGTGCACTGATATTGGTTTACCTGGAGAAAATAAACAAGTGAGATGGGATTACATTTGGTTTTTATTAAGTTGCCTAATAATTCGGCACATTAATAGTTAACTGCACAAACAGATATCATCCTAAGATAGCCAAGTCTAAAAAAAACCCACTCCAACTTCCAAAAATATTAAGCTTGGATATTTATGAGTCTTTTGGGTTGATTGAGAACATAGTTGTTGATCAATAATAAAAATAATCCTCTAAAATACAACTTGCCTAATAATTCTGCACACAGTGTATATATATAAGTATATGGATTTTTTTTATTTTATTCTTATTTTTACACATGGACAATGCAGAAGCAAACACTACTACTCTCATCATTGTCCCTGCTGGTGCTGATCGCAGCACCGGCAGGGAACCTTGATGAGGGCAGTGTTCAGCACCCTGCACTTGGGAACAGCACGAACTGTACACTGATTCCCAAGCACACGGATGTCATCCGTGTGCAGTAAGTGTTTACTTGGACCCATTGACTTGAATGGGTCCATGTGATATGTGTAACATACCTGGCGGCGTCCTTGCATAGTGGTCCATCTCCCACTGTGCAAGAGCGCGCACTTGATCTCCAATCCAGTCTGCTAGCCTGGCTTCCCTCCATGCTGTTTGCTTGCCTCTGTTTCTGCTGCTTAAGGGCGGCGCCCGATCACTTCCTGTTTCTTGTACCTGCTGCGGGCACACCCCTTGTGCGTCCTCAGCCTATTGCTGTCTGTCACCTGGTATTTAACCCAGCTCCTCCCAGGAAACCCTGCCTGAGCATTGTGTTTCATTCAGTGTGCTCTTGCACTCTGAATGTGCCAGGTCCCTTTTTGTGTTTGCTTGCCTGCCTTTCCTGGAGGCTGTATTTCTAGGCCTGTCTGAACACGCTCCTAGCCTGTTCCTTCCACCTTCTAGGGGCTGCATACCTAGACCCTCTCCTGTATCTCGTCTGTCCTGTCTGAACACGCTCCTAGCCTGTTCCTTCCGCCTTCTAGGGGCAGCATACCTAGACCCGCTCCTGTATCTTGCTACTGTGTCTGTTCTTGTCTGAATACTCTTCTAGCCTGTTTCCTGTTTTTCTCTATGTCCGTACCTTTCCTTTTTCTGCAGAGTCTGAATTCGTACCTAACTCCTGTTCGTTGTCACTGTACTCCCGTTTGTGAGTTTGTGGTCCACTCGCTACTTCACTGCAAGTACCCTGTGGGTATCTGGTTCTGCCTTTCCCTTCCTGTCTGTTCCGTGTGAACAGAGCCCTGTCCCCTCTGCCCTGCCTCGCTCTCCGCTCCTGCGGTTCTCGCCCCGCTCTGACCCTTTGCTCGCTGCTCCGGCAGTCTCGCTCTGCTCTGACCCTTTGCTCGCTGCTCCAGCAGTCTCGCTCTACTCTGACCCTTTGCTTGCTGCTCCGGCAGTCTCACTCTGCTCTGACCCTTTGCTTGCTGCTCCGGCAGTCTCGCTCTGCTCTGACCCTTTGCTCGCTGCTCCGGCAGTCTCGCTCTGCTCTGACCCTTTGCTCGCTGCTCCGGCAGTCTCGCTCTGCTCTGACCATTTGCTCGCTGCTCCGGCAGTCTCGCTCTGCTCTGACCCTTTGCTCGCTGCTCCGGCAGTCTCGCTCTGCTCTGACCCTTTGCTCGCTGCTCCGGCAGTCTCGCTCTGCTCTGACCCTTTGCTTGCTGCTCCAGCAGTCTCGCTCTGCTCTGACCCTTTGCTCGCTGCTCCAGCAGTCTCGCTCTGCTCTGACCCTTTGCTCGCTGCTCCGGCAGTCTCGCTCTGCTCTGACCCTTTGCTCGCCGCTCCGGCAGTCTCGCTCTGCTCTGAGCCTTTGCTCACCGCTCCAGGCGGCCTCATCCTACTCTACTCTTGCTCACCGCTCCAGGCGGCCTCGTCCTGCTCTACTCTTGCTCACCGCTCCAGGCGGCCTCGTCTTGCTCTACTCTTGCTCACCACTCTTGGCGGCCTCACTCTGCTGTGTTTGTCCGCCACGTCTGTGGTTCTGTTCCTGAGTCCCAGTGTGTACTGGGTCCTATCCCGCCTGTGTTCCTGCCTGCTAGTGCCTCCCTGTCTGCACTCTAGCCCTGTACCCCCCTGCCTGCATACCCACCTGCCTGCATACCAGTTGTGCCTGCCTCGTCCTGCTCTACTCTCGCTCACCGCTCCAGGCGGCCTCATCCTGCTCTACTCTCGCTCACCGCTCCAGGCGGCCTCGTCCTGCTCTTCTCTCGCTCACCGCTCCAGGCGGCCTCGTCCTGCTCTACTCTTGCTCACCACTCCAGGCGGTCTCGTCCTGCTCTACTCTTGCTCACCGCTCCAGGCGGTCTCGTCTTGCCCTGCTCTCGCTCACCACTCTTGGCGGCCTCACTCTGCTGTGTTTGTCCGCCACGTCTGTGGTTCTGTTCCTGAGTCCCAGTGTGTACTGGGTCCTATCCCGCCTGTGTTCCTGCCTGCTAGTGCCTCCCTGTCTGCACTCTAGCCCTGTACCCCCCTGCCTGCATACCCACCTGCCTGCATACCAGTCGTGCCTGCCTCTACCCACCAGTCTGTGTGCCAGCCTAGCCTGTCTGTTCCTGAGTTCCCCGGTGTGGGTCAACAGCCGTGTCTGGGGTCTGTCCTGGAGTAGCATCTGGTCCCTCTGCTCGGTTCCGCCTGGGTGCACTGGCGTCGTATGCCGTCGTGCGACCCTGGTCGGATCGGGTGAATACTTAGTTACGCCCCTCCAGGCATTCACTCTCCGGCACGGTCCAGTGGAATCACTACATATACACGCACACGCTGCTCAGCCCGGGCGTGTGCATTACAATATGTGCTGCCGGCTAAAAACAGACATGTTAGCGTGTGGATCACACGGTCCGTGGAAACACACAGACATGCGATCTTGCATAGTGGGAGATGGTGCCCTATGCAAGAACGCCGCCAGGTATGTTACAATGGGTTTGTGTGTGTCAGTGTCTATGGTACGTGTGGAAACTGTCACCACACCACACGTACCAGACACACTGATGTCTGAAAGAGGCCTAAAATGGGGTTGTTTGAGTAGTGGAAAACCCCTTTAAGGCGTTAACAGCAGCTGGTGGAGCTCTGTTCCACCCACGACTGTGAGAGACAGATCCTGGTTGTAACTGCGCCCTGGCACTGACAGCTGCTCAGCATTAGGGCTCTTTCACATGTCCGGATATTACAGGTATTGGAAAAAACAGTACTGGAGATATCCGGGTCAGTGTGTACCTGTGTGGAATACGTGTGGCAACCGTGTGGCAACCGTGTGCTGCCCGTGTGCGGCATCAGGATCACACGTACCGATGCCTGGAAATTAGCGGTACAGTTAATGCTGTTCCCAAGCACGGGGTGCTGGAGGCATCACTCATCATTGTCCCCTGCTTGCACTCCAATTAGCACCAGCAGAGGACAATGTTGAGAGTTGTATTGTGCGGCTGCTGTTTCCAGCAAGTGTTAAAATAAGAATAAAATAAAATCCTTATACTCACCTGTCCCACGCTGTAATCCATCTGACCGACAGGCGACCGTATACACCGAGGAGCAGAGCAGAATGACTCACTGCAGCCAACGGACCCCTGACCTGCGCTGTCACTCAGTGAGCTCAGGGCAGGTCAGAGTCCCGTTCGCTGCAGCGAGTCATTCTGCTTTGCTCCTTGGTGTGTGCGGTCGCCTGTCGGTCGGATGGATTACAGCGTTAGACACTGGATTTTTCCAACTACAAATAGGTGAGTATAAGGATTTTTTAAATTGTATTCTTACTTTTACACTTGCTGGACACAGCGGGGGCTAGATACAACTGTCAACAATCAACATTATCCCCTGCTCGTGCTGATCGCAGCGCCGACAGGGAACCATGATGAGGGCAGCGTTCAGCACCCGGCTTGGGAACAGCGCTAACTTTACACTGATTCCCAGGCACCGGTACGTGTCACACGGATGACACATGGATGCCATCAGTGTGGGACGTTTTGCGGCCCATGCGGTGTGCAAAGAACGAACATGTCAGCGTGTTTTACACACGGTCTGTGGAAACACACTGACATGTGCACAGACCCATTCATTTGAATAGGTGTACATGTGTCAGTGTCTCCAGTACGTGTGGAATCTGTTCCCACACATGCTGGAGATACTGACGTGTGAAAGAGGCCTTAAAGCCGATTTTCAGTCAGTGCTGGGACGCAGTTACAGTGTACATGTATAGTAATAATGGCCCATGAGTCCACAGCATCTCTTATGTGATCGGCCGGTCATGTGACCACGTTTGCTATTTGCATGTGATGACTACTTTCTTTCTGCTTTTCTCAATTCTCTTCTATTGAGAGAAGCCAAACGTATCTAGTCGACACATGCAAATAGCAAACATGTGGTCGCATGACCGGCTGATCACATAAGTGATGCTGGTGACTCATGACAGCAGTTGCACCACACCCTGTCATGATTTACCAGTCTGCAGTCACATAAAGTGACTGCAGACTTTTATCCCAAGCCCACACAACCTCTCTAATAACTTTATACAAATAATAAGCTGCTCATTATGAAACAATTAGAGGTATTGTCTGGTCTTCAGCTACAAGTCTGCAGTGACTATATGACTGCAGACTTGTGAATCCTCACATTGCATGCACAGCACACTGTCAGGACTCTCCAGTGCAGGGAGCGGGTTGTCATGTGACCTCAAGTATGTGATTTGCATACACCTGGCCACATTCCACTTACACTGTTTCCGGTCTTGCTCAATACTCCAATACACTTGTATTGCATGAGGCCGCGCATACTCGCCGATACGGGCAATGGTGAATCCTCACAGTATGCGTAATGTAAGGAGTCACATGTCTGTAGCCACAAAGCGGCATGGCAGACTTGTAGATTTAGACCGGACAACCCCTTTAGACAGAGTGCAGCTCATGCCATTGTTATTATATTATCAGGCAGGGGCTTATTATAAGACCTAAGCTTTAAATATAATAAACCCCCTATCTCCACCCTCCCCAGACAGCAGCTATAACATGAGATTGCACATAAACTCAGTACACAAGGCCCCCAGTGCCCCACCCCCACTACCCCAAATCAGCTCCCCCTATACCCCTCACATCCACCCCACTCCCACAGTAACAGTACATGCTGCAATTCATTAAAAAAAACTAAATTTGTTCCAGCAGCACTTACATATATGAGACTGATGGTGATTGGTCCGGGCCAGGCACAATCTCTGCTGCAGCAGCTCACTAGGATTCAGGGTCCAGTGTGGACCAATCAGGGCGCTCATGGGGAGGAGCTAACTGCAGCTCTGCCAACCTATAGAAGATCAGAACAGGCTGGCTTGTTCAGCTACTCAGCTCAGGCAGGGAAGCGAGGGGGGTGGAGCGGTTCCTCTTCAGCAGACTACAGGCGCCTGAGTCACAGCTTCTGAACAGACACACCCGTGCTGTGTATGCTGGGTCCTGCTCTGCGTGACATCATGCGGCAGGGCGGGCCCAGCATTATTTGAACAGCCTACGGCCGTTGGCCCGCGGAGATGATAACACACATGCGATTGCGAATTATAATGGGGGCAATTCATGGGCCCCCCCTTTAGCCTCGGGCCCCGGGCGGTAGCCCAGATTGACCTCATTATAATCCGCCTATGACTATAATCCTGTTTCTGATGATAAGGAGCTTTCTGAAAACTCATCGTATGAGTCTAAAAAAAAGTCCAAGGGGCCACTGTGAAAATGTTTATATTACACATTTTGTGTTTTTTATACAGAGGTTGTCCACTACTCAGACAACCCTTCTCAATTACCAGGTTTCCTCAATGTTAAATAATAACAGCTTGTACTCACCTCTGGTGCTGGCGTCGTTCCTGCAATGTTGGTGCCTAGTATTCCATAACATTGCAACTTGAGCCCTGCAGCCAATCAGCATCTGCTTCACTCTCACCTCCTTCAGACAAAACTGACACCAGGAGGAAAAGGGGGAGCAGCAGCTCTCACTTCTTTCGGATGTGAATTTCATCCGAGACAAGTGAGAAGCGTGACATAATGTAGGAACGGTGCCGGAATCGGAGTTGAGTATAGCTGTAATTATTTTCTATGGGGTAAACATAGTGACCGGGTAGTCAAAATGAGTAATCTTGACATTTTCACAGAGGCCACTTGTTTTTTTTTAGAGTCGTTCTTCCTGCACTTGCAGAAAGGATTTTCAACAGGCTCCTTATCATCAGAGGCAAGATTACAATAACAGGTAACACATCTATACACAGCTGGTAACACAGTATCCACCAATCACAATAGGAGACATCACAGTTGAACCTCTCCTTTTTCAATGACCTTTGCACACACTCATTAGATGCTTTAACACTAAAGATAGAGCCAGGGTCTGATCATTGTGGCTAATATACATGTAAGTTTTCTGAAATAATGGGTAGAGTTTAAAAAAAACTCAGTGGCCAGTGCAAAAATTCCAAGACCCATGGCCAGCCACAACATCATGGTCTGCACCCAGACTGTGAATGTTGGATGTGTGAAACTTACCTGATAGTTTATTTTGCATCTCTTTAGGGGAAATTAAAACTGATATACTATGTTAAGTCTAGTGTAGGGGTAAGGCCTTAGAATGAGAAGCCCTCCAAAGATAAAAGTCATAAAATGTCCCTATCCCCTCTGCTAGACACAGCACCGTTTTTTATTGAGGGTTTCTTTTAAAAGGGACCTGACAACATATTTTTAGTGATTAATCTGATGGCATGATGTTGTAGGATACAACTTTATTAAAATCGTATTCTTCTCATTTGGGCAGAAAAAGTTGTTTTATTACATCCTAAGGGTTTACCAGGAGTCATAGGGGCGGAGTTGGAATAAGCAGAGTCATGGTATACTTATTAATGCCCATGACACTACATTTTAGGCAGAGTTGGTGATTGACTGATTATTCTGATCAGATTAGATCAATTTTTGGTCCAAGTGTCATAAGTATTTCTCTTGTACATGGATAGAAAAAAGCGTTTCTCCGCCTTCTCTTTTCTGACAGTCTGAGAAAATCAGACTGCAATCAGATGTCATCCGAGTGCGGTCTGATTTTTTCATGGACCCATAGACTTGCTTTGCCGATTTTGATCAGGCCCTCGGATCGAAATAGGACCTGTATCTGATATTTTACACAGACCTCTCAGTCTGAGGAAAAAATTGGACATGTGCCCATCCCCATAGAATATCATAGGCACGAGTGCTATCCATGAAAAGAAAACCATAGATGGCACTCGTACGAGAAAACCGGATGAGCCCTAAGACTTTTGCAATGACAAGAACTATTTATTTGTATATTGAGTTTATTAAAACATGATTAAATTGGTTAAAAATTGCCCTAGGAAAAATAAAAAAATAACCAAATACATCTGTATAAAGTTTATAAAACATTTTGCAGTAATTTTTTTTCCAATAAAAAAGTGTCTTTTATTTGCAAGTGTTAAAAAAAAATCTAAAATGAACATCAATAATATCATCAGGATAGACCAAAAAAGAACATAATACAATGAATGAACAAGCTAGAATATAGGCACTCCAATACAGTGCCTTGATATGCCAGGCCTGGCTTGTCACTCTCTACAAGGTGAAATGTTACCCCCTTAGATCCCAGTCTTAAGCCTCTCACCTAGCCAAATCAGATCTCATACTTTGCACTGATGAGGGGCAATATGGTGTCTGTAAATTGAGATTCTGGTTTGGCTTTTATCTTAAGTCATATGGCAAGGCTCGTTAAAATGTGACTTTTATGATTGCTACTTCCAATAGGTGGCGCTAGAGTTCTAGTCCTCTTCTTCTCTGAAGAGACAATTTGCATATTTAATTTCCCAGAGGAGCATACATGGTAGGTATATAAGTCTCCTCACTCTGACATGCCAGGCATGACTTATCACTCTCCACAAGGAGAAATGTTACCCAGTAGATCCCAGTCTTAAGCCTCTCACCTAACCAAATCAGATCACATACTTTGCACTGATGTGGGCCAATACGCCGAAACACGTGTCTGCAAATGGAGATTCCGGTTTGGCTTTTATCCAAAGTCATGTGGCAAGGCTCGTTAAAGTGTCGATATTGACTTATAGGATTGCTGCTTCTAATAGGTGGCACTAGAGTTCTAATCCTCTTCTTTCTTAAGAGACAATTTGCATATTTAATTTCCCAGAGGAGCATTGCATGGCGTATAAGTCTCCTCACACTGACATGCCAGACCTGGCTTGTCACTCTCCACAAGGGAAAACTTCACCCCTTAGATCCCAGTGCCTTGAAGAACACGGCTCATGCCACAAAAAAAAAAACAACAACCCTTGTACAATTATTTTGATGAAAAAAAAAAAGTTTAGTCTGAAATGTAACAATGAAATAACAATAATAACAACAATAATAATAATAAAAAAAAATATTTGTCCTCAAGTTCTAAAGGCTAAAAATACTAATTAATTTGAGCCAATCCTAACGTGTAATTCGGCCTTTGCACCCTCATCTAAAAGTTAATTGTTCCATCTAATAAGATTGAAATTAATTTACTCCGAGATTCTTGGATTATTAAAATTTTCTTGCCTCCACTTAATTCTTTACTTGTTGAAGATGCCAATTAGTATCTTAAATTCTAAAAAAAAAAAAAAAAGTTTTCCAGTCCGCTACATGTTATCACACCTTCAAAGGCGATGAGAATGAGTATGTTCAATTAACGCAGAACAGAATGTCTCATTTGAAGTTCCTGCACAAGCGCGGTATTTAAAGCTATTTTCTGTCTTGTGCCAGACACCAAATTCTCACTCAGACTGACTCCGCTAGTTACATACAAGGAAGGGTCTATTTAGCTTGGCGTCGTTCCAGACAAGCTCAGGTAAATTGTTTTTTTTTTTTTTTCCAAGAACCAACCCAGAAAATCGTGCAAGTCTATAGCTTCGAGAAAAACCGCAATCATGTGACCCATCACCTGACAAAACAGGATGACTCAGCCGGCAGCTGTCGGCTTCCTAAAATAATGACAAAAACAATTAGCAATCCAAGCAGTAGCCTCTCCTTAATTATCTCCTCCGAGTTTAATTAACTAGCTAAATTATCAGCAGTAATGTAGGCATTAATTATGTCAAATTACAGTGTAAAAATCACAGAGTGTGGAAAATGTCAATTCAGCTGTGTTCACCTGCCGGGATGAAATGCCAGCGAGTGTGTATGTTTGCGTCTATATGACAGACATAGAATTGCCTGTGAATAGCGGCGTTCGCTGGTTCACCATGGAACCATACGTAGATTGGATGGGGATATTCATAGAACAGTTGCGGGAGGGAGAGGGGGTGGTGGTGGTTTCGCCACTTTTTTTGATTTAAAGCCACATGGGATAAGCTTCATTTGTGCAGACAGGGGAGGGTTGAAATTTTTTGGCTCGTAGAATGCAAAGGAAAGGTACAGCAGTCCCTAGACCAGATGGCGTGAATGCTGAATTATTAAATTATGAATATTAATACAAATCATACACGGAAGAGGTAATAATTTTGCTGCCCTGCAGAAATAATTAACATAATTTTGATAAATTATGTGGTAACAGGATCTTAAAATTAAGGTAGATTTATCTTAATTAATATCTTGGACTGGATTCGGACGGTAAGATATTAGCGCTTGGGAATGGAAAAAGGGCTATTTTGGGCAATGTTTTCGGAAGTTGCGTTTGACCCTATTCATCTAGCCTTCATGTAGTTTCGGCAAATTGAACAGATAATCTCGACTATTAACCGCAGTGAGTGGCAGGGCGAGTAATTGTGGTGTACCAAAGGTTAAGAAGAAACCGCATATTATTAGAAAGGCATTACAAAATACAGACTTTATTGTCATTTCTAAACATTTCAGGCAGTCAATATTAGTGTAACTACTTCCGGACCACCCACAGACTTAAAACATCTGGGTGGTCCGCATTATACTCTGCAGTGACATTCTAAAATATCACTGCACAGCAGCTGCGAGAGCTGGGAGCTGGCTATCAGACACAGCCAGACTCCCCATAGAGAAGGCAGAGAGGGTTTATTACCGTCTCTGCCTTCCTGTTCACTTTATACACAGCATTGAACAAGTGCTGTGTTTACAGTATAGAATGTGCTGATAGCGCTTCCTTCCTCAGACCCAGTGATTATATGATCACTGGGTGTAGGGAGAGAGCTGCCAGGTCCTTGGAGATCCAATTAGCTCTGCTATGCAGTCAGGAGCCTAAATTCTCTCTGTAACTGGGGCTAATATACCAGACCAAATTACAGAGGAAATCATAAAAAAAGGTCTTTCAGTGTTGAAATGCCCCCCAAATGTCTTTTATGACCTTATGGTGGGGCATGACGTGTGAAATAAATAAATAAAAAGTGAAAATAACTCAAAAGACACATTGAAAAAATAAAAACAAAAAAAGTGTCCAATATGTAAAAATAATTGTTATGGAAATGTGATTACATTTTAAAATACGTTTTAGTGGTCCTTTATGGTTGTAAAAAAAATTGAAAAACTGGCATGTATTTTCTTTATTTTGACAAAAAATAAAGAGAGTATGAAAATAACATGAAAATTAGGCCCCCACGTATCTTGAAAGTAAGATACAAAAATGATTTGAATATCTGAACGAGAAAAAATGTTACAGCTCTTTGCATGTGCGAAAAAAAACAAAAATGTGTCTGGCCAGGAAGTGGGGTAAATGTCCTGGTCTTGAACTGGTTAAAGTTGATCTTTTATCTAGATATATCAAAGGGAACCATGAACTCGATTCGATATGCATTAAGGGTAGCTCAAAACTAATTGTCATAGTTAGTGTTGAGCGATACCTTCCGATATCGGGAAATATCGGATCGGATTGGATCGGACCGATACCGAAAAAGTATCGGATATCGCCGATTCCGATACCGGAAACCAATGCAAGTCAATGGGACATAAATATCGGAATTAAAATAAACCCTTTCTTTCCTTGTAGGTTATTTCTACATGAAGGAAAACAACTAAGAATAATGTAGAATGTATTGGGGGAGGTGGGGGAGACAATAAAGGCATAGAGGTTTAGCCCAGTCAAATGGAATAGCAGGAATTAATATTTTTTTATTATGTTCTGAGTTACGGAAATATTAACTATGTTAAGTATTTTTATATTTTGTCAGATATTTATGTTTCACTACTTCCATGCTCTTCACCTTCTTTTTTACTTCTCCCACACTTTCTCCTTCATCATCCTCAGCATCTTTTTCATCCACTTCTTCTTCACCTTCTTCTTCTTCACCTTCTTCGTATTATTCTTTTTTTTACATTCTTCATATTCTACTTCTTCATCTTCTTCATATTCTTCTTCTTCATCATATTCTTATTTGTGACAGGCATTCCTGTAGTTGTTATCTATAAAAGGTTGGACATTACACCTTTCGTTCTGCCCGTCACAAAAGATTTACAACAGGATTTGTCCGCGTTCAGTTTGGCCTGCAGCAGCAGGTCTTTTCCAGGGGCACCACGAGGAGGAACGGACTCACCCCCATACACTGCTTAGTCATCTTCTGCTTATAATTTAGATATTATCTTTTGCTCTGATTTTTAGTCTTATGCTTAATGTTCTTCCGCTTTTTGTTCTGCAGCTTCTTGTATTTCTGCTTCTTGGTTTTCTGTCTCTTGTTTTTCTGTATCTTGGTGCTTGTCTTCTCTTCTTTGTCTTCTTGGTCAACTTCTTCAGGGTCATCTTCTTGGTCTTCTTCGGGGTGGTCTTCAGGGTCGTCGTCTTCGGGGGTCCTCGTCTTCGGGGTCCTCGTCTTCTTCGGGTTGGTCTTCTGGGTCCTCGTCTTCGGGGTCCTCGTCTTCTTCGGGGTGGTCTTCAGGGTCCTCGTCTTCTTCGGGGTGGTCTTCAGGGTCCTCGTCTTCTTCGGGGTGGTCTTCAGGGTCCTCGTCTTCAGGGTCATTGTCTTCGGGGTCCTCGTCTTCTTAGGGTTGGTCTTCAGGGTCCTCGTCTTCAGGGTCCTCGTCAGGGAGATCCAGAGTGATTACCAAGAACCATTTCAAAAAGCTTGAACTTGGAAATGTAGCAGAAGGTACAAGAAAGCTGAGGAACTACCGAGGACCAGCTGACGGTACTGGAACCCGGATGGATAGCAGAAGGTACAAGAGCCAATGGAACTACCGAGGACCAGCTGATGTTACTGGAACTCGGTTACTAAGCAGGAGGTACCTGTGCCAGAAAGCACTACCAAGGACCAGCAGACGTTGGTGGAACTTGGATACCGAGAAGGAGGCACCTAATCCAAAGGCACTGCCGAGAACCAGCTGACGGTACTGGAACCCGGATGGGTAGCAGAAGGTACAAGAGCCAATGGAACTACCGAGGACCAGCTGATGTTACTGGAACCCGGATGGGTAGCAGAAGGTACAAGAGCCAATGGAACTACCGAGGACCAGCTGATGTTACTGGAACTCGGTTACTAAGCAGGAGGTACCTGTGCCAGAAAGCACTACCAAGGACCAGCAGACGTTGGTGGAACTTGGATACCGAGAAGGAGGCACCTAATCCAAAGGCACTGCCGAGAACCAGCTGACGGTACTGGAACCCGGATGGGTAGCAGAAGGTACCCATGTAAAAAAAAAGTTCAAGGCCGCGAGCCGGCCGCAGTTACCAAAACCCACAGTCCTACAGAGGGTGCTTGTCCTATTGGCACTATGGAACCAGCCTTCATTGCCAGATCCCGCAGCCCACATAGGAGTCACCTAAACTGCAGGCACCATAGAGTCGGCTAACCCGACCGCAACACGACAGGACAACGCATTGGAGGCAAAGTGACGTTGACACTACCCGGAAACAGCTGGCGTGCTGGAACCAGGCTGGGCAGGAGGGAGTACCCGTGCCAAAGACACTGCCGAGAACCAGCTGACGGTACTGGAACCCGGATGGGTAGCAGAAGATACAAGAGCAAATGGAACTACCGAGGACCAGCTGATGTTACTGGAACCCGGATGGGTAGCAGAAGGTACAAGAGCCAATGGAACTACCGAGGACCAGCTGATGTTACTGGAACTCGGTTACTAAGCAGGAGGTACCTGTGCCAGAAAGCACTACCAAGGACCAGCAGACGTTGGTGGAACTTGGATACCGAGAAGGAGGCACCTAATCCAAAGGCACTGCCGAGAACCAGCTGACGGTACTGGAACCCGGATGGGTAGCAGAAGGTACCCATGTAAAAAAAAAGTTCAAGGCCGCGAGCCGGCCGCAGTTACCAAAACCCACAGTCCTACAGAGGGTGCTTGTCCTATTGGCACTATGGAACCAGCCTTCATTGCCAGATCCCGCAGCCCACATAGGAGTCACCTAAACTGCAGGCACCATAGAGTCGGCTAACCCGACCGCAACACGACAGGACAACGCATTGGAGGCAAAGTGACGTTGACACTACCCGGAAACAGCTGGCGTGCTGGAACCAGGCTGGGCAGGAGGGAGTACCCGTGCCAAAGACACTGCCGAGAACCAGCTGACGGTACTGGAACCCGGATGGGTAGCAGAAGATACAAGAGCAAATGGAACTACCGAGGACCAGCTGATGTTACTGGAACCCGGATGGGTAGCAGAAGGTACAAGAGCCAATGGAACTACCGAGGACCAGCTGATGTTACTGGAACTCGGTTACTAAGCAGGAGGTACCTGTGCCAGAAAGCACTACCAAGGACCAGCAGACGTTGGTGGAACTTGGATACCGAGAAGGAGGCACCTAATCCAAAGGCACTGCCGAGAACCAGCTGACGGTACTGGAACCCGGATGGGTAGCAGAAGGTACCCATGTAAAAAAAAAGTTCAAGGCCGCGAGCCGGCCGCAGTTACCAAAACCCACAGTCCTACAGAGGGTGCTTGTCCTATTGGCACTATGGAACCAGCCTTCATTGCCAGATCCCGCAGCCCACATAGGAGTCACCTAAACTGCAGGCACCATAGAGTCGGCTAACCCGACCGCAACACGACAGGACAACGCATTGGAGGCAAAGTGACGTTGACACTACCCGGAAACAGCTGGCGTGCTGGAACCAGGCTGGGCAGGAGGGAGTACCCGTGCCAAAGACACTGCCGAGAACCAGCTGACGGTACTGGAACCCGGATGGGTAGCAGAAGATACAAGAGCAAATGGAACTACCGAGGACCAGCTGACGGTACTGGAACCCGGATGGGTAGCAGAAGGTACAAGAGCCAATGGAACTACCGAGGACCAGCTGATGTTACTGGAACTCGGTTACTAAGCAGGAGGTACCTGTGCCAGAAAGCACTACCAAGGACCAGCAGACGTTGGTGGAACTTGGATACCGAGAAGGAGGCACCTAATCCAAAGGCACTGCCGAGAACCAGCTGACGGTACTGGAACCCGGATGGGTAGCAGAAGGTACCCATGTAAAAAAAAAGTTCAAGGCCGCGAGCCGGCCGCAGTTACCAAAACCCACAGTCCTACAGAGGGTGCTTGTCCTATTGGCACTATGGAACCAGCCTTCATTGCCAGATCCCGCAGCCCACATAGGAGTCACCTAAACTGCAGGCACCATAGAGTCGGCTAACCCGACCGCAACACGACAGGACAACGCATTGGAGGCAAAGTGACGTTGACACTACCCGGAAACAGCTGGCGTGCTGGAACCAGGCTGGGCAGGAGGGAGTACCCGTGCCAAAGACACTGCCGAGAACCAGCTGACGGTACTGGAACCCGGATGGGTAGCAGAAGATACAAGAGCAAATGGAACTACCGAGGACCAGCTGACGGTACTGGAACCCGGATGGGTAGCAGAAGGTACAAGAGCCAATGGAACTACCGAGGACCAGCTGATGTTACTGGAACTCGGTTACTAAGCAGGAGGTACCTGTGCCAGAAAGCACTACCAAGGACCAGCAGACGTTGGTGGAACTTGGATACCGAGAAGGAGGCACCTAATCCAAAGGCACTGCCGAGAACCAGCTGACGGTACTGGAACCCGGATGGGTAGCAGAAGGTACCCATGTAAAAAAAAAGTTCAAGGCCGCGAGCCGGCCGCAGTTACCAAAACCCACAGTCCTACAGAGGGTGCTTGTCCTATTGGCACTATGGAACCAGCCTTCATTGCCAGATCCCGCAGCCCACATAGGAGTCACCTAAACTGCAGGCACCATAGAGTCGGCTAACCCGACCGCAACACGACAGGACAACGCATTGGAGGCAAAGTGACGTTGACACTACCCGGAAACAGCTGGCGTGCTGGAACCAGGCTGGGCAGGAGGGAGTACCCGTGCCAAAGACACTGCCGAGAACCAGCTGACGGTACTGGAACCCGGATGGGTAGCAGAAGGTACAAGAGCCAATGGAACTGCCGAGAACCAGCTGGCGGTGCTGGAGCCCAGGGTAAATACTAAAAACAGAAGAGCCAGAGGTGTATTTGGAGGAGGTTTTAAATCCGTACTACAGTGGATGTGGACAAAGCAGGAGAATTTGCCGGACACACAGCTGGGGATCAGCTGACGTTACTGAATCCCAATAACACTGGAGCAAGCGTTGACTGTGCAGACGGCACTTCTGAGCAGCAACTAGCGGTATTGGAGCCCAGGGTAAATACTAAAAACGGAGGAGCCAGAGGTGTAATTGGAGCAAGTTTTAAATAAGTAGCACAGTGAATATGGACAGAGCAGGAGAAATTGCCGTGAACACAGCAGGGGAACAGCTGACGTTACCGAACCCCAATAACACCGCAGCAAGTGTTGACTGTGCAGACGGCACTTCCGAGCGCCAACTGGCGGTGCTGGAGCCCAGGGATAAGAATGAAAACAGAGGAGCCAGAGGTGTAATTCGAGCAACTTTAAAATGTGTAGTACAGTGGATGTGGACAAAGCAGGAGAAATTGCCGTCCGCACAGCAGGAGAACAGCTGACGTTACTGAACCCCAATAACACGGCAGCAAGTGTTGACTGTGCAGACAGCACTTCCGAGCGCCAACTGGCGGTGTTGGAGCCCAGGGTAAATACTAAAAACGGAGGAGCCAGAGGTGTAATTGGAGCAAGTTTTAAATAAGTAGCACAGTGAATATGGACAGAGCAGGAGAAATTGCCGTGAACACAGCAGGGGAACAGCTGACGTTACCGAACCCCAATAACACCGCAGCAAGTGTTGACTGTGCAGACGGCACTTCCGAGCGCCAACTGGCGGTGTTGGAGCCCAGGGTAAATACTAAAAACGGAGGAGCCAGAGGTGTAATTGGAGCAAGTTTTAAATAAGTAGCACAGTGAATATGGACAGAGCAGGAGAAATTGCCGTGAACACAGCAGGGGAACAGCTGACGTTACTGAACCCCAATAACATGGTAGCAAGTGTTGACTGTGCAGACGGCACTTCCGAGCGCCAACTGGCGGTGCTGGAGCCCAGGGATAAGAATGAAAACAGAGGAGCCAGAGGTGTAATTCGAGCAACTTTAAAATGTGTAGTACAGTGGATGTGGACAAAGCAGGAGAAATTGCCGTCCGCACAGCAGGAGAACAGCTGACGTTACTGAACCCCAATAACACGGCAGCAAGTGTTGACTGTGCAGACGGCACTTCCGAGCGCCAACTGGCGGTGCTGGAGCCCAGGGATAAGAATGAAAACAGAGGAGCCAGAGGTGTAATTCGAGCAACTTTAAAATGTGTAGTACAGTGGATGTGGACAAAGCAGGAGAAATTGCCGTCCGCACAGCAGGAGAACAGCTGACGTTACTGAACCCCAATAACACGGCAGCAAGTGTTGACTGTGCAGACAGCACTTCCGAGCGCCAACTGGCGGTGTTGGAGCCCAGGGTAAATACTAAAAACGGAGGAGCCAGAGGTGTAATTGGAGCAAGTTTTAAATAAGTAGCACAGTGAATATGGACAGAGCAGGAGAAATTGCCGTGAACACAGCAGGGGAACAGCTGACGTTACCGAACCCCAATAACACCGCAGCAAGTGTTGACTGTGCAGACGGCACTTCCGAGCGCCAACTGGCGGTGCTGGAGCCCAGGGATAAGAATGAAAACAGAGGAGCCAGAGGTGTAATTGGAGCAACTTTAAAATCTGTAGTAGTGAGAATGTGGACAGAGCAGGAGAAATTGCCGTCCGCACAGCAGGGGAACAGCTGACGTTACTGAACCCCAATAACATGGTAGCAAGTGTTGACTGTGCAGACAGCACTTCCGAGCGCCAACTGGCGGTGCTGGAGCCCAGGGATAAGAATGAAAACAGAGGAGCCAGAGGAGTAATTGGAGCAACTTTAAAATGTGTAGTACAGTGGATGTGGACAAATCAGGAGAAATTGCCGTCCGCACAGCAGGAGAACAGCTGACGTTACTGAACCCCAATAACACGGCAGCAAGTGTTGACTGTGCAGACGGCACTTCCGAGCGCCAACTGGCGGTGTTGGAGCTCAGGGATTACAGTTCAGGTGGTAGAAACATGAACAGAACAGGAGACCTGGATACTGTTGCCAACCAATTATTTATTCTGGAAGAGGACTGGCAAATTCATGAGAGATCCAGGCCTTGTTCATTTTGAGAAAAGTAAGCCGGTCAACGTTATCGGAGGATAGTCGCATGCGACGGTCTGTTAGTACACCACCTGCGGCACTAAAGACGCGTTCCGATAATACACTAGCAGCAGGGCAAGCTAGCACCTCCAGTGCATACTGACTAAGCTCTGGCCATGTATCCAGCTTACAGACCCAAAACTTGAAGGGAGAAGAGCCGTCTGGGAGTACACTAAGAGGGCAAGACATGTAGTCTGTCACCATCTGACGGAAACGTTGCCTCCTGCTGACTGGAGCTGTCTGTGATGGTGTAGACATTTGTGGCGGCGGGGACACAAAACTTTGCCACATTTCGGCCATACTGGTCTTGCCTTGTGCTGAGGCGCTGCTTCTGCTCCCTCTTTGTGCAGAGCTTCCTCCACTGCCTCGACGCACTGAGCTGCTTTGTAAAGCACTAGCAGCACTGCTCTCGGTTGGAATGGAGAACATGATGGAATGCACCAGTGCGTCTTGGTACTCCCGCATTTTACGCTCCCGGTTCAATGGTGTTATGAGGCTTTGTAAGTTGTCCCGGTAGCGAGGATCTAGGAGGGTGGACACCCAATAATCAGCCGTGTTGAGAATGTGGGCGATGCGGCGGTCGTTTCTGAGGCACTGCAGCATGAAATCAACCATGTGCTGCAGACTGCCAACTGGCCAAGAAACGCTGTCCCCTGCTTGAGGCGTGATCTCTGCCTGCTCTGCATCACCCCACCCTCGCTCTAGATACTGACTACTAGAGCATTGTGTACCTCCCTCCTCTGGACAGATGTCTTCCTCATCCATTGACTCCTCCTCATCCTCCTCACAAAGTGTCCCCTGCCTAGGCCTTTGTGAGGAACCACGTTGCGCAGACTGTAGAGAAGCAGATGGCATTTGTGACTCCTCATCCTCCACCTCTTCCAAAACCTCGTCCCTTAGTGCTTGCAGTGTTTTTTCAAGCAGGCAGATAAGGGGGATAGTCATGCTGACTAGTGCATCATCTGCACTCGCCATCCGCGTGGAATAATCGAAGGCACGCAAAACGTGGCAAATGTCCTTCATAGAGGCCCACTCAGTGGTGGTGAAGTGTGAACGGCGCGCACTGCGACTTGTTTGCGCCTGCTGCAGCTGGTACTCCATTACTGCTGCCTGCTGCTCACACAACCTCTCCAACATATGTAACGTTGAATTCCACCTGGTGGGTAGGTCACATATGATGCGATGTTCCGGAAGACATAATCGGCGCTGCAGAGCTGCAATGCGTGATCTTGCATTGCTGGAACGCCGCAAGTGAGCGCACTCTATGCGGACCTTGTGAAGCAGTGCATCAAGATCCGGATAGTCCCTCAAAAAACTCTGCACGACCAAGTTGAGCACATGTGCCAGACATGGGATGTGAGTGAGGTTGCCTAGGCCCAGAGCTGCCACCAGATTTCGGCCATTGTCACACACTACCATGCCTGGCTGGAGATTCGCTGGCACAAACCACACGTCACTCTGCTGCTTGATGGCATTCCAGAGCTCCTGCGCTGTGTGGCTTCGATTCCCCAAAGAAATTAATTTTAATACGGCCTGTTGACGTTTGGCCACGGCTGTGCTCATATCGGTCATCATAACAGGTAACCGTTCACGGGTCGATGTGGAGGTAGACCGTGACGGCTCCTGCAGCGCTGATTCAGAGGAACTGGAGTATGAGGAGGAGTCAATGTGTACAGACTGGATTCCTGCAATCCTTGGAGTTGGCAGAACACGTACAGCGCCACTCTCAAGATCTGTACCCGGCTCCACAACATTTACCCAATGGGCAGTGAGGGAAAGGTATCGTCCCTGTCCATGCTTACTGGTCCACGCATCAGTGGTCAGGTGGACCTTGCTACTGACGGCGTTTTGTAGCGCATGTTTAATTTTTCCCTCCACATGATGTTGCAGGGCAGGGACGGCTTGCCTGCTGAAATAAAAGCGGCTGGGCACGTTGTATTGTGGGACTGCCAATGCCATAAAGTTACGGAATGTGTCAGTCTCCACCAGCCTGAATGATAGCATTTCAAGGGCCAGTAGTTTAGCAATGCCAGCATTCAGAGCCTGTGCTCGGGGGTGGTTTGCCGAGTATGGGCGCCTTTTCTCCCATGCCTGTGCTAACGATGGCTGTAGACTGGCCTGGGAGTGTGAGGATGACTGGGAAAGTGGTGCTGTGGGTGGAATTACACTGTGTCTCTGTACAACAGTGCCAGAGATTCTTCCATGGCGATCCTGTGAGGAAGCCGAACCAGCTGTGTGTGAGCTGGAGGAAGAGGCTACAACACGAGCTGAAGAGGTGGTAGGTGGCGCTGTAGGTTGGCCTAGGTCTTCAGTGTGTTTGTGTAACTCCACCACGTGCTTGGTCCGCACATGTTTCCACATATTTGTGGTATTGAGGTTGCTGACACTTTTCCCTCTTTTCACCTTCTGATTACACAGCTTGCATTTGACAAAGCAAATGTCATCTGCAACTGTGTCAAAAAAGGACCAGGCACTGCAAGTCTTGGGAGCGCCCGCTTTGGATTTTGGAAGAGCCATGCTCCTAATGGGTGCCGAAGTGGAGGCTACAGGCAACCAAGTCTGCCCCCTCCCTCTCCCTCCTTTTTGGGCCGTTCGGGGAATATCTTCCTCAGAGCTGCTCCCACCACCTTCCTGTCCCTCACGCCATGATGGGTCAAGGACCTCATCATCTACACCACCCTCTTCAAACAACTGCTTCTCCTGGGTAGTCTCGACAGCACAGTACGCACCAGAAAGTGGCACCTGAGTCTCATCATCAGATGCGTACTGAGGTGTGCTGCTGACCATAGGCACTGGCCCACCCGCCTCTTCAGATTCAGAGAGACAAAACGGTTGCGCATCACTGCATACTACCTCTTCTTCAAATTCTCGAATTCTGCTTGGCTGGCCCCCTCTTTCCAAGCCAAGAGATTCAGAGAACAGAAGTAGAGATGGCTCCTGTCCAGGGCTCTCTGACTGCCTGGGCAATTTGGCAGGTGGTGAAGAGACAGATGGGTGCTCTTCAGTGCTCAGGACCTGAGAGGATCTGGAACTAATTGAAGTCGATGCGTTAGCTGCCATCCATCCGACAACGGCTTCAATTTGGTCCTCGCGCAGCAGTGGGGTACGGCTAGCTCCTACAAAGCTGCGCATAAAGGACTGTTCCCTGGTAAAACTGGGGGATGCTGAGTCACTGGTGCCCGCAGCAGGCACAGAATCCCCACGTCCTCTCCCTGCAGGCACAGAATCCTCACGTCCTCTCCCTGCAGAAACTCCACGCCCACGCCCACGACCACGACCACATGCCTTACTCCCTGCCTTCTTCATCTTGGTAGACTGATAAAGATAGGCAGAAAAGTACTAAGGGCTTAGTGTGCTTATTCCTGAACAGCTGCTAACAGGTATAAGAAACACTAATTTTATAAAGTGTGGACTAGACTTTAATATGAGCTAATGTGGCCTACACAACTGTAAAGTGGAGTGTTTGGTGAACTTTATTTAGGTTTTTTTTGTCACAAAAAGACACTGGATGTGCCTAAAGATGTAATAACGATAGTATCACAAACTTTTTGTAGCTATTACAATGTAGGAAGGTAACCTACAATGCAATAGATGAGGCTGCAAAAAATAGGCTAATACTAATCTGGCTGGGGCTGCAGGGCCCAATGCTGCAGAAAGGCTCCTCTATCTACTCCTATATAGTGTGTTTGGAATCAATTTAGCTGAATATGGATGGAACCACCACACTAATAGGAGATATCAGGAAAAATTATGAATTGGCAATAAAGGACAATGTATGAGGCAGTGACACACACTGAGTGCACTACAACCAGACGGGGTTGAAGCACACACTACAGGGTGAGCTGCACTCACACACCAGACCTTGCAGACAGCGGTGAACAGTACAGATGCAGAGCACTGTGCACTAGTGCTGCAAGACGGAAAAAAATTCTCTATCTACTCCTATATAGTGTGTTTGGAACCAATTTAGCTGAATACAGATGGAACCACCACACTAATAGGAGATATCAGGAAAAATTATGAATTGGCAATAAAGGACAATGTATGAGGCAGTGACACACACTGAGTGCACTACAACCAGACGGGGTTGAAGCACACACTACAGGGTGAGCTGCACTCACACACCAGACCTTGCAGACAGCGGTGAACAGTACAGATGCAGAGCACTGTGCACTAGTGCTGCAAGACGGAAAAAAATTTCTCTATCTACTCCTATATAGTGTGTTTGGAACCAATTTAGCTGAATACAGATGGAACCACCACACTAATAGGAGATATCAGGAAAAATTATGAATTGGCAAAAAAGGACAATGTATGAGGCAGTGACACACACTGAGTGCACTACAACCAGACTTGGCTGAAGCACACACTACAGGGTGAGCTGCACTCACACACACAGACCTTGCAGATAGCGGTGAACAGCACAGGGAACTGTGCACTAGCACTGCAAGGCACAGTGATTTAGAAAGTAGCTTGGGTAAAGCAGTATAGAGCAAATAGGTAGCTAAAACTGTCCCTCAGAACAACAGCGTCCTATCCCTAACTGAATTCACAGCAGAGTGAGCTCAAAATGGCGGCGGTGGCTTTTATAGTGCATCATGACATCATTTCAGCAGCCAATCACAGCCATGCCATTAGTTAAGATGCCTACATGCCTAACAGGATGTGCCCACACTTCTTAGGATCCTCATTGGCTGAATAAAATGAAAATGTCTCATTGCATTATGGGAACTTCCGATTCCGGTATACGATATTGCAATAGTATCGGAATTAAGTATCGGAATTCCGATACCGCGAATATCGGCCGATACCCGATATTTCAGTATCGGAATGCTCAACACTAGTCATAGTTGGATGCAATTTGGGCATAATAGTCCAGTTGGACAGGCCACCAGAGGACCCATATGTTCTCCAGTAGGCCCACGTTTTAATATAGTACTGGGTCCTTAAGGTACATAATTGAAAGACCAATGATTGACTTAGAAATTATGACTAATTATGACTTAGAAATTATGACTGCACCATTCTACTGAAACTGCCTAGACTAAACTCATCAACAACCTACTAACCGCCAAATCAAAGCGGCACTACTCTGTCCTCCTCCTCCTGGACCTGTCATCTGCCTTCGACACAGTGGACCATTCCCTCTTACTACAGATTCTCTCATCTCTCGACATCACAGACTTGGCCCTATCTTGGATCTTCTCATACCTAACAGACAGGACATTCAGCATCTCCCACTCACACACCACCTCCTCATCTCACCCCCTATCTGTCGGTGTCACTCAAGGTTCAGTTCTAGGGCCCCTGCTCTTCTCCATTTACACCTTCGGCCTGGGACAGCTCATAGAGTCTCACAGCTTTCAGTATCACTTCTATGCGGATGACACACAGATCTACCTCTTTGGACCCGATATCTCCTCCCTACTAACCAGAATCCCTCAATATTTGTCCGCTATTTCATCCTTCTTCTCTGCTACATTTCTAAAACTTAACATGGATAAAAGAGAATTCATCATCTTTCCACCGTCTCACTCAACCACCCCATCTGACCAATCTATCAACGTCAATGACTGTCCACTCTCCCCAGTCCCGCAAGCTCGCTGCCTTGGGGTAACCCTGGACTATAATCGCTCCTTCAAACCACATATCCAAGCTCTTTACACTTCCTGCCGACTCCAACTCAACAATATCTCTCCGATCCGCACGTTCCTCAACCATGAATCTGCAAAAACACTAGTGCACGCCCTCATCATCTCCCGCCTCGACTACTGCAACCTCCTGCTCTGTGGCCTCTTTTCTAACACTCTTGCACCCTCCAATCTATCCTAAACTCTGCTGCCCGACTAATTCACCTGTCCCCCCCGCTATTCCCCGGCCTCTCTTCTCTGTCAATCCCTTTACTGGCTCCCCATTGCCCAGAGACTCCAGTTCAAAACCCTAACCTTGGCATACAAAGCCACCCACAACCTGTCTCCTCCATACATCTGTGACCTAGTCTCCCGGTACTTACCTGCACGCAACCTCCAATCCTCACAAGATCTCCTTCTCTACTCCCCTCTTATCTCCTCTTCCCATAATCACATACAAGATTTCTCCCATGATTCACCCCTACTCTGGAACTCTCTACCCCAACATATCAGTCTCTCGCATTCTGTGGAAACCTTCAAAAGGAACCTGAAGACCCACCTCTTACGACAAGCCTTCAACCTGCAGTAACCACTGCTCCACCATCAGGGGAGGACACAGACTGTAGTGGACCCCTGTGCAAGAATTTTTTTGGGCCCCCCCCTGCCCTTCATAGGGGGCATGAAGCCCCCCCCCCCCGTGCATCTCTGATTCCCCCCACTCCTAGTTAATTAATTGTATTTTAAAAAAAAACAACTTGTTATACTTACCCCCAGGGCCGGCTCCAGGTTTTTGTGGGCCCTGGGTGACAGAGTTTCAGTGGGCCCCTTTAACACATACCACGATTCACGATGCACAGATACCGCAGGGAAATATATATATATAGTACAAGGCCAAAGATTTCACTTACTACATTACATGAGCGATATCTATTGTAAATTCTACAATAGCTCAGAAACCGGCGAATCCTCACAGCGCACAGTGCAGACCGGACAGTATAGTCCTCCATACAGTATTATGGGCCCCATATAATGCTCCATACAGGAAACTGACCCCCTTATAATGCTCCATACAGGATACTGGTCCCCATATAATGCTCCATACAGGATACTGGTCCCCATATAACGCTCCATACAGGATACTGGTCCCCATATAACACTGCATACAGAATACTGGCCCCCATAAAATGCTCCATACAGAATACTGACCCCCATATAACGCTCCATACAGAATACTGACCCCCATATAACGCTCCATACAGAATACTGGCCCTCATATAACGCTCCATACAGAATACTGGCCCCCATATAACGCTCCATACAGAATATTGGCCCCCATGTAATGCTCCATGCAGGCTGTTCCCCCTTATAATGCCCCATGCAGGATGACACCCCCCTTTTAATGCCCTATGCAGGATGTCACCTCTACCCCCCATAAAATGCCCCATGCAGGATGTCACCTCTCCCCCCCATATAATGCCCCTTGCAGGATGTCACTTCCCCCTGCTATAATGATCTAGTATGTCTGTTTATGCTATTTTCTTCCCCCTCAGGTGACTGGTCACATGACTGTGACATAGCTCAGGTCCTGTGCGCACAGAATGTCTGTCTGATCACATGACTGTGACATCAGCAAGGTCCTGTCTGTGTGTGTGTGTGTGTGTGTGTGTGCTACAGGATATATAAACCCTGGGTGATTTGTGACAGGTGTGTTCCTGTGTTGGGAGTTCCTGTGTTAGGTGCTCCCGTGTGGGCACCGTGTGAGAGGCATGAGGCTGTTCCCTGTGTGTGGGGGGAACACCGCTCGTGTGAGGCCTGGTGAGGCCTGGGGAAGCCTGGTGGACTCCTGGAGGGTGAAGCCTGGATCGCTGAGAGTGTGAACATGATGCCAGTAAGCCTTGGAGTGCCAGAGGCTGGAATGTAAACGTCCTGGAGGACAGAGCCTGGATCTGTGTGTGAGAGATGCCAGTGGTCTTGGATGGGATAAGGTCAGGAGACCACGTGTGGTAAGCCTTAAAGCCACAGTGGTGGAAAACCTAATAGACTGAGACAGGTAAACCCGGCAAAGATAATACACTACGTTATATGGACATTGCTATGGACATTGCTATATGATTACCTTGCTGAAGGCTGTACCTGGAGCAAGTGGGCCTGTGTGCCACTTGGCTCACGAATACTGTATATATGTGTGTCGGCGTGCCACTGAGTTGGACCCGGTCATATGTGGTTTATGAAGCAATAAACTGCAGCATTGTGAAAAAACGGAAAGACATTGTACGTGTGCATTGATTGTCGCAGCGAAGCGAGTATCCCCCAGGATGATGACAAGCGTTGCCTTACACCCCCTTTTCAATGCCCCATGCAGTATGTCAGACCACCCCCTCCCTTATAATGCCCCATGCAGGTCACACCCCCCCTCCTTATAATGCCCCATGCAGTATGTCACACACCCACCCTCCTTATAATGCCCCATGCAGGATGTCAATTTCCCCCTCCCCCTCTTATAATGCCCCATTCAGGATGTCACACCCCCTCCCTTATAATGCCCCATGCAGTATGTCACACACCCACCCTCCTTATAATGCCCCATGCAGGATGTCAATTTCCCCCTCCCCCTCTTATAATGCCCCATTCAGGATGTCACACCCCCTCCCTTATAATGCCCCATGCCGGATGTCACTTCCCCCCTTCCCCTCTTATAATGCCCCATGCAGGATGTCACACTCCCCCCCACCCCCATATAATGCCCCATGCAGGATGTCAATTCCCCCCTCCCCCTCTTATACTGCCCCATGCAGGATGTCACCCCCCCTCCCTTATAATTCCCCATGCAGGATGTCACTTCCCCCCTTCCCCTCTTATAATGCCCCATGCAGGATGTCATTTCCCCCCCTTCCCCTCTTATAATGCCCCATGCAGGATGTCACCCCCCCATATAATGCCCCCATGCAGGATGTCAATTCCCCCCTCCCCCATATAATGCCCCATGCAGGATGTCAATTCCCCCCTCCCCCTCTTAAAATGCCCCATGCAGGATGTCACACCCCCTCCCTTATAATGCCCCATGCAGGACATCACTTCCCCCCCTTCCCCTCTTACAATGCCCCATGCAGTATGTCACCCCCCCATATAATGCCCCATGCAGGATGTCACCCCCCCATATAATGCCCATGCAGGATGTCACACCCCTCTCTTATAATGCCCCATGCAGGATGTCACTTCACCCCTTCCCCTCTTATAATGCCCCATGCAGTATGTCACCCCCCATATAATGCCCCATGCAGTATGTCACCCCCCCTTATAATGTCCCATGCAGTATGTCACCACCCCCCCATATAATGCCCCATGCAGGATGTCACCCCCCCATATAATGCCCCATGCAGGATGTCACCCCCCCATATAATGCACCATGCAGGATGTCACCCCCCCCATATAATGCCCCCATGCAGGATGTCAATTCCCCCCTCCCCCATATAATGCCCCATGCAGTATGTCACCACCCCCCCTTATAATGCCCCATGCAGTATGTCACCCCCCCATATAATGCCCCATGCAGGATGTCACCCCCCCCATATAATGCCCCATGCAGGATGTCACCCCCCCTCACCTTATAATTAATGCCCCATGCAGGATGTCACACACACCCCCCACCATATAATGCCCCATGCCCCCATACATGAAAAAAATAACAAAATCCAATACTCACCTCACTTCTTACCTGCTGCTGGCGCTGCTTCGGACTCCAGCATCGTCCGCGTCTTCCTGCTCTGCACTGTGACAGGTCAGGAGAGAGCGCGCGCGGTGTAAAGACGTCACCGCGCCCTCTGACCTGAAACGTCACAGTCAAAGGACGCGGAAGACGCTGCGGAGGCACGGGGAGGGGTAAGTATTGTGCCGGCGCCGTCACATGACCGGAGATGTCCCTGTGCTCAGCGTGGGGCCTGGGGCCCATGCTGAGTGCAGGGACATCTCCGGTCATGTGACGGCGGGGGGGCCCCATGAGGAGACGCACAAGAGGGGGGCCCCAACGGGGCTCCGAGGGGGCCCCGACCGGCCGGGCCCCATGCTGGAGTCAGGGCAGTCATGCCCTGATGGCGGCCCTGCTGGAGGCTGGAGGGGCCCGCTCTCCCTCGGGGGCCCCCGTTCAATGAACCGGCTGCACGGGCGGTAGGTCTGCCCCTGTCCACCATACTGCTGCACGACCAGCTCTACCCTCACCTACTGTATCCTCACCCATCCCTTGTAGATTGTGGGCCCTCGCGGGCAGGGTTGTCTCTCCTCCTGCACCAGTCACGTTTGTTCAAGATTATTGTAATTGTTTTTGCTATGTATATGACGCGCCCCCTGGGCCGTGTGTGTGTGGGGATACCCGGAACCGGGCCTGTTGTGGACGCTGGAGGTTGTAGTCTCCGTGGCGGCGACCCGGTCCGTGCCCTGGGCGGTCAAACCAAATGGCAGTCTATAAGCTGAATGTCCGACTGCGCCACCCGTGGATTGCGGTCAGAGTGAACCGCCGCTGCAGGGCAGACCGCAGAGGCTGATGTTGTGAGTGCAGCAGAGGATAGTATAACTCCCCACGGGAGGAGTATAGCCTCAGGGCAGCAAGTGGGGATGTTGGGGGTGATGGTGCGCGGAAGCAGCAGTAACGACACAGAGTCCTGTAATGCAGTCCAGGGTATTTACTCACAGTTCTTTATCCACGTTACTACAGCTGGTCATAACGTTCCACGTCGCACTGTGCTCACCAGGTGAGGGGCTCGGCCTACTCCCAGGTAACTTTGGAGCATTTCACAGGACCCCCTTTGTGTGTCCTTTCTCTGGCCTGTCATACCCCGCCAGTGACCTCGCTTCTGTCCGGCTGCCTCGGGCCTTCTCTGGTAAACCTTGGCGCCAGTTTCCCAGACCCTATATGGTGCCTTCCTAGCGGGTGTAGCTAGGGGCTGCGCCATGTAAAATGTCACAGCCTCCGGTTTCTAGCTGAGGGTAGTTCCCCGCCTCCACTAGTTTCGGGGACCGGTCTCCCCCCTTTGGCCTGACCCCCCTATGCAGGTAGATTCGGGCGTGTGGTGGCGACTTGCCGGTCCACACCCCTGGGGTCCCTTCGTTCCTTGTTCCTGGAGCCTCCTCCGCTCCTTTTCCTTCCTTCTCCTTCCTTCTGCTTCCTCCAGGCCCCGGCCTCTCTCTTAGGCCTGCCTGCGGAGCAGAGCCCATGCAGAGCCTCTGCTCCCACCTCCTGCTCCCTCTTCTCTCTGTCTGTACTCAACTTCTCTCTATCTCTAAGATGGTGCCCCCCTTTTATACCTCCCTCTAGGTGCACCCAGGAACTGCCCTCTCCCTCCTATGCACTACAGGGTTCCCCCTACCTCGGTGTTCCCTCCCCCCACTCCAGCCAGGGACAGGGACTGTCATGCTCTACTTGGAGCATATCGGTCGCCCTGCCCCCCGGAAATGTGGTGTAATGCATGCAGGTGTCGGGGTCCTGATCCACACTCCATCCTTACCTGGAAGTGAGATATCGCACATCTGGATGAGATGCAATACCTCTGTAGCAACCGAGCCCTCAGGGTGCTACATATACCCCCTTTCTCACATGTAAAGCGCCATGAAATAAATGGCGCTATAATAATAAATAATAATAACTTAACCGCCACTGATGACATATGCTAAGCTACTCTGTAAGAGTGGACTTGTACACTCTGCATCAATAGATAGTTGGCCATTAGAATCTGTTATTGTGGTGGGCCCATGGTATGCCCCTACCCTACACTGCATACTAGATTGAAAATAGATGATTTGAGGGCCCAAAGACCCACTTCCTTGTTAAGTTTGGTGGTTCATGCCAAGATAGGCCAGCAGATCAAGTTTGCCTGATGAACAAATTTGTTAGCAGATAAGTCCATCATTCTCCTGCGTAGTTTAGTCTCACCATTATATACATGCCATGCTTCACCACTGTACATGGAATATACATTTACACATCAAAACTAGAGAGAGGAGCACAATTTACTTATTTGTGTCAATTTTTTAGGAATTTGGTGAACCATTTGCAGAAGATTGAACGAGCCAGATCATCTGACCTCAGGCAGACTTCCCTATAATTCCTTGCAGCTATCATATTACATGGTATAGAACACTAGGAGGGACTTTGATAGCCAGTATAAAAGCAGAAACAGTAAATGTAGCAGCCATTTTTTGAGAATCTGGATACTGAGTGGACGTCAAAGCTCATAGCTTAGTTATAGAGATAGGGAGAAAAAGCCATAAAACACTGAATAAACATTACAAATGGTATGCGATAGCACAGCGGTGAAAAAAAATTTGAGTGTGTGGAAAAGAGAAAAGTGTCATACACCTTTTTCAAGGCTTTGAACTAATTTTGATTTGCAGTAAATTGAATTTCCTGCGAAAAAAACTCTGATTGGCAGATTTCTGTGCACACCTCACTGTACATTGACAGAGAGCTACCAATCAGTGGTGTGGGCGGAGTTGCACAGAGCAGGAAGACTAGGAGGCAGGAGACAACTAGTTCTGTAGTGATAATCTACTGTTGATAAAGCACTGATTTTATTAAAACAACACACAGCCTACTAAGTGACACATCGCTGGAATCAGGCTCTCAGCCTCTTCGTCATGCTACTGACAAAATCGAAAGAAAAGAACTGGCATACAAGTTAGTATGCATGCAACGTGTAGGCGCATGTTCACAGCTGCCAATAAACAGAGAAAATCTAAGATAAAAACAAAATGAGAAAATACCCTATAGTGAGTAAATAAATAGCAATAGTGACATAGGGTACTTAGCTAACATTGATAACAAAAACGTAGAAGCCATCTCACCACGTCAAGGTGACCCTACTTGGGATGGTCCTAACCTCTAGTACTAAAACATTACCATATTGACATTTGTGCCATTTGACATAAGGACTGAGCAGGACTGGGGCCCCGACTATTTGACACTCAGGGACCTTATTTGCAAAAACCTGCTTGGCCCTTATTCACATAGGTATTTTCTTATGTTGTTTTTATCTTAGATTTTGTCTGTTTAATGGCCAGTGTGAACATGCACCATTTTGCTTTAGGTTTTTGCAGTCAGTGCAAATAATGGTATAGCCTCTCTTTTCTTTGAGCTGGACATTACGTTTATATAGCTTCCCATTGCTGGGTGTCCAATAGTTCTGCTCGGCACTTATTTACATTTAAGTCATTTGACACATGGTAAGGTTTTAATCCTAGAGGTTAGTACCATCCCGAGTAGGGTCACCTTGACATGGTAGGATGGTTTTTACATTTTTTTTTATCAAAACAATGTTAACTAAGTACCCTATGTTATTTTCATGCACTATTGCTATTTATTTACTTACTGCAGGGTATTTTCTCATTTTGTTTTTGTTTTAGATTTTCTCGGATTACAAAGCAAAAACCTGTTGACAGATTCCCTGAAATCTCCACCAAAGTTTCCTTTAAGTTTAGCAATCTGGAAAGAAAAGAAATAAAACAGCCTAATTTTTAGGTTAATGAGCCCAATTACATATATAATTCACTGTAGAGTTTGATATTCTTTCTTTAATTCTACCATTTCCAGAGTGCACAATTTAGAGGGAACAGTTGTCTCCACCCACTAGCTTAGAGTGAACTGAAAATTAGAGATGGAGCTTACAAAAGGGAAAACATGTGAAAAATGGAGAATACAAGACATATAATGACCAGAAATAATATTATTCCTCATGCACACAAACACCACAGCTTATTCCGAAAAGTTACCTGAAACGATAGGTATGCTGACGATGGCTGGAAGGTTGTAAGAATCCATGACCTTATCTGGGTTGCATAAAATACATTTGCTGTTGTTGGTAATTGACCCATTCATAGGAAATGAGCTGCTTCCAGTAATCATATCTGCAGATTACCATTCCTGTTCTCAAGTGTGTGACCTTTAAGAGCAATAATTATTTTCATTGTCAATTGAACTAATTCAAACCAACTAAAACCCAGAAAACATGGCCTTTGGGGGCTTACAGCGAGAGAGCAGAAGTGATTACCGATACCAGTCCTTAGAGGCTACTGACAGGTCAGGTGTCATTTTAATCCCCGCATGTGCCCAGGTGGTCTAATTATAACGGCTGTACTTGTGTGAAGGTATCCTTATAGACAAAATGGCCTAAAATTAGTCTCCTGGGTCATATGTAATCAGACACCAAGGAAGGACAGTTATCTTTCAGAAATCCATTGTATTAGGTTTAGGTTTTTATCAAAGACAAATGGGTGTAATAGGCTTTTATAGAGCATATTTAACAAGTTGTTTGGGTTTCTCAGTACCAGAATATCCTGCCTTCTTAGTAGTGTCACACCATTTTATCCATTAGACCAAAAACATTGACTATTAGCCTGAATGAAGTGATCTCAGTAAAGGAATTGACCTCTTTGGCCAGCTCATTAATGATTGTTATAGCCCCCTGTTTTCTGCATTATAGGTGTTACATCTCGCCTGGTGAGATGGATCTTCGAAGCCTTTGGTCTGGATGAGCAGTTGCGAATCCAACACGGACAGATGATGTTGATACTTCAGAGAGATCCACATGGAACAATGGAAGTTTGACTTCAAGGTTGGGTTACAGAAAGGCAGGTTTTAAGGGACTCAAAAAGAGAATAGGAGAGATCCAATGGATAGATGTCCTTAAGAACAGAAAGGCCAGGAAGTATGGAAAATTTTTGCAAAATGAAACTGGTGGCAGAACAGCAACAAAGAGAGAAAACGGGAGTCACGTGAACAGATGAAGCCGAGTTGCAAAAACAGTCACAGGAGTAAAAGAGTTGTAAACCATAACGAAGCAGAAGAGACTCAGTGATTTGGAACCAAACTGAGTCACATAAGAGGTTTTATGGTGGGATTGGACCAGAAGTGTTGTAAAGTCAGTGATATAGCAAAGCTGAGTTTGTTGGAGTCCAACGCAGAGCTGGCAGCAGCATGGCAGAGTTGAATTAAAAATTTAGCAGAGCTATGTTTGTCATGAAGTCCACTGCAGAGCTAGCAGGGGTACGGTAGAGTTAACACAGTGGTAGAAAAGAGATGAGGAGTCTAGCGTAGCAGAGCTGATCAGCATTATAGGGGATTGTCAGAAAGTCCAGTACAGCAGAGCTGGTTAATGGAAGTGCAGAGCTAGCTTTGTCAGGTGGCCACTAATAGCTGGTCTGCAGTCCACAGTATGGACTGGACGCAAACTACCTTAATATTCAGTTGTAGAATATGGTTAGAACATTGCACAGGCCAAAGGACATAATGGGTGTTGACTGCCATTTTCCATTAATTACACTTCTTAATAAGAATTACATTGTAAGTTTCAGGAAGGTGTAATTATCCTGAAAACTTGGACTACTTTGGAAGGTAGTTCTAATTACCTGAATACTCAGGTGGTGATTCACTGCCTGAGCCGACCTCTAAAGCTTGAGGACACTGTGCCCAATTGCATTCCCATTAGTGCAACTTTATCAAAATGGCGGGAATAAAAAAATATATAAAAATAATAAAATAAAATGAGATTAGCTAATTTACGGTGATACATTTCCTTTAAGCTCAATCACAAAGGATCATTAAATCTCTTTTAAGACAACAAATTCCACTTATGCATAAAAGTAGAATAGATTTGAGGCTTAAAATAGCTTGTATTTCGTGTCTTCTAAGACAGACAGACCAATTCTTGGAGCGTGTTTGTCTTTTTTTTTTAATTTGGGAACCACACAGTAAGAAAACATTTCTGATGTTCACGTAATAGTCAGACCGAGCTATCGTAAACGCACCAATTAACACCCAATACCAACACACATAAAATTAGCAAATTAGGAGCGATTATGGTACAAAGCTGCTTTAAACAGTATCACATTAAAAGCTGACACATCTATGTGTGTTTTTTGGCTCATGGCATCTGCAAATGACACACCTGGGCGCCAACACACCAAACAAAGCACCTGTCATGAGATTAACACAAGGAAGTGAGTGTTACTTTCTTTAATATCCTGTGCGCATTGTGTAGGGAACCTGTAAGCAATAGGAACTCTCTTTAGAGATGGAGGGGATATTTCCTGTAGATCGTTACATGTCGCCTGCAGTAGATAAAGTCCCAAACCGGCAGATATGTCCTATGTGCACTATGAAGTTAACGTTTATGAGGTTGGTAGGCCGTCCACATTTTCACTAAAGGAAAAACATACATAATTCATACGGGACAATTATGCACAACATGGACTCATGAGTGGACACAGATAACCAAAGGCCCTTGTGCAAAAATAGCACGTGAAGGGGGCTTCTGCCAGTATTCCCACAGCTGATATCTTCTAATGACTGTAAAAAAAAATTGTTGCTATTTTAACTGTGGAAAGTGGACAGATAATGAGTAACAGCCCTGGTGGTCTAGAGTAGTGAATGGATTCCTAGTAGGCTATGATATGACTGGACTTAGGCTGGTTTCACCCATCTAAAGCCGACCATACACATTAGATGGCTGTGGGCCGAACAATTGTTTGACTCACAGCCATCTCAATTGTCCCACTAGGCCACTTGCTCCTGGGTTCTCTATGAGAAGTGGTAAGTCCATGTGGACTCCCTTTAAAACCCCTCCCTGCTGCAGGGCCTGGCATAACTATTCAGTCTTCCCTGACCCCGTGTCTGAAATGTTGATCTCTCACTCTACAACTATCAGGACCTTTCACCGAATTTTTCATGTTGTGCTGGACACAGGATGCAATAGTGGCTGCAGAGGGGAATAAAAGTTTATTTTTCTTTTTACCTCTCCGTTGCCGAGAGATTAACAATCAAAGTATTTTGCATCTGAGTGAATTTTAGTTAGGTCCAGGTGGGCGTTTTCACAAAGGGCATGTACTTCTTCTCCCAGTGTGAAAACTGGGGATGTGCACTTCTTCTCCCTGTATGAAAACTGGGGATGTGTACTTCTCCCTGTATGAAAACTGGGGATGTGTACTTCTTCTCCCAGTGTGAAAACTGGGGGCGTGTACTTCTTCTCCCTGTATGAAAACTGGGGGCGTGTACTTCTTCTCCCTGTATGAAAACTGGGGGCGTGTACTTCTTCTCCCTGTATGAAAACTGGGGGCGTGTACTTCTTCTCCCTGTATGAGCACTGGGGTGTGTATTTCTCCCTGTATGAAAACTGAGGATGTGTACTTCTTCTCCCAGTGTGAAAACTGGGGGCGTGTACTTCTCCCAGTGCCAAAACTGGGGGCGTGTACTTCTTCTCCCTGTATGAAAACTGGGGATGTGTACTTCTTCTCCCTGTATGAAAACTGGGGGTGTGTACTTCTTCTCCCTGTATGAAAACTGGGGGCGTGTACTTCTTCTCCCTGTATGAGCACTGGGGTGTGTATTTCTCCCTGTATGAAAACTGAGGATGTGTACTTCTTCTCCCAGTGTGAAAACTGGGGGCGTGTACTTCTCCCAGTGCCAAAACTGGGGGCGTGTACTTCTTCTCCCTGTATGAAAACTGGGGATGTGTACTTCTTCTCCCTGTATGAGTACTGGCGCATGCATTTCCCCCTGTATGAAAACTGGGGGCATGTACTTCTTCTCCCTGTATAAAAACTGGGGATGTGTACTTCTTCTCCCAGTGTGAAAACGGAGGCCTGTACTTCTTCTCCCTGTATGACTACTGGGGGTATGTATTTCTCCCCGTATGAAAACTGGGGGCATGTATTTCTTCTCCCTGTATGAAACCCGGAGGCATGTATTTCTTGTCCCTTCTTGAGTTGCTACCTGATAACACCCACTTGGACTTAACAAAAGTTAACATATTAGGTGCCAAATACTTTAATTGCTAATATCTCTGCAACAGAGGCAAAATTTAAGGCTATGTTCACACATTTGCTTTTTTTTGCAGCATTTAAAAAAAAAAATACAAATTAAAACCTGCTTTTTACAGTACCAGAAAAGCTATGAAAGTTCAGAAATCTCATTACTGTTTTTTTTTCGGACGGATTTGGAAAACTGCAGCATTTTTTTGAATCTGCAGCATGTCAATTCTTTCAGCGTTTCTTCACCCATAGAAGGTAATGAGAGTGCAATAATGCCGCAAACGCGCTGAAGCAAAGAGTTTCTTGCAGAGTTTTTGGTGATTAAAACTAACTTTATTAAACATGGCTCACAGAAAAGGACATGAATTCAAAAAACATCACAGAAAAGAAACAGGTCTTACCAACACCAGGTCAGATTACCAATGCACAAGAAGGATGCAGCAGACCTCCATGATAAAGGTGGGGGCAGCACAGGTGCGAAATACTGATGCGACAGCCACCCCCTCCATGAATTGGCAGATATATGAGTGGCTGTATAGAATTACAAATGCACACAGATGGGGCTTGCATAGAACGCCAGTCACACAGATAGGTGTGGTGAACAGTTTCCGGCTTACAGCCTATTGATGACGTCCATAATTTTAAATCAGGCGGGCTGTTCAGCACTATATACGTGCATCCCACAAGATAGATGCCCCAATTTACCAAACCAACACTAGAGGGCCCGGCTGCATCCTGCAAAAAATGGAAAATGTGCAATAAAAAGATGAAAAATAATGTATAGGATAAAGGTCTAAGGGGTAGCGTTTCTCCTTATGGAGAGTGACACACCAGCTCTGGCACATCAAGGTAAGGAGGCTTATTCGCCATGCAATGCTCCTCTGGGAAATCTGGGATTGCTGCTTCCAATAGGTGGAGCTATAGAGTACAAGTCCTCTTTTTCTCTGAAGAGGCAATTTGAGTATAGGATAAATACATAACGTGAGGTATTGGTTGACATTTTGGCCAAAATACGCAAGCTCGCAACCCACGTCAAGGGTCCTCATACTTGCGAGTCCCTACTCTAAAATTAAAAATGGCTCACAGAAAACAACATGACTTCAAAAAACATCACAGAAAAGAAACAGGCCTTACCAACTGTTCTGCAGCCACTATTACATTGTGTGTCCAGTTCAACATGAAAAATTTAGTGAAAGGTCCTCCTTAAAGGGATTACAGTGCAATAACAGAATTATATCAAATATTAATTTCCCAGGATGTGTATAACACAGAAAAGACAAGGCATTTGATACACTTCACTAAGTTTATAAACACATTTTAGTATCACGTAGCTGCAATACAATCTTCGGGTGTACAGGAGATCGCTTGCACCTCTACAAGTGGCATGGTCACTCTGCTGGTCTGAACAGTCAATTTTCAGAAGTGCACCATCCCCCAGCAGGCAGGAAGTCACAAGGCTGGGGAGTGGTACGCTCCTGAAGAAATAGACTAAAGGGAATGTCCAGGACTATTTTATTTATTCTGGGTCTACCTGCCTCATGTACCCGGTACTAGCTCAGAGAGATCACTGACTGCTCCTGCCAAAGGTTCAGCTGCTCCACATCAACAGAGCAGGTCTTCTTCTTCCATGCTGCTCTGTCGACAGGGCTTGACTGCCAACTTCATGCTGATTGACAGCCTGCTCCCCACAGTTAGGCAGCTGGGAGCTGGCTGTCAGCATGACGTTGATAATCACACCCCGTCAGCAGAGCAGAAGAGAAGCCGAGAAGCCACTGCGCGGTCGACGTGATGTTAGCGGAAGCTGCTGAATCGCCGGCAGGAGTGATCTGTGCCCGTTCTGTGCCGGCAGAGATAAGTTCATAGGCCTGTAGTAAAAAAAAAAATAGTCCTGGATAACCGCTTTAAATAACCCCTTTAAAAGTTATAATTCATGAATTGTTATTATTAGTAAGAGAAAACATAAATCCATTTTTGGATTGGGAAGTTTTTTTTGGTAGATAGTACACCCACAAAAAAGGTGTGGCTGTGCTGCTGCTGGGACCCAGTGACCAGTTGTAAAGTCTGATGGAATGTGGCAAGACTTCAGTTTTGCTGCAGTGCCCCCACAGGGGAAATAAAGTATACACTGAACCTATTGAGACTAATAGGTTATCTGTATAATGCAGGGCAGGTCCTCTATAGTCCTCTATTTAGGACAATTTTCAAATGATATTGGGATTGTGTTACTAACATAGGCGGATTATAATGAGGGCAATCCGGGCGACCGCCCGGGGCCCCGAGCCTGCAGGGGGCCCGCGGCTCCAGACGGGGTGTCTAATGCCGGATTGCCCTCATTATATGTGCGGGCCGCCGCGGCACATACCGGTAGCAGTGGCGGGAGGGGGGGCCCCGTACCGCTCCCCCAGCAGCGGCCGCCGCTACTTCTTCATCGGCCGGGCCAGCACTGCAGCAGTTAACTTCCCTGTGCTGGCCTGGCCGCGTCACTGCTAGGAGACACGGCCCTGTGCGCGGCCGTGTCTCCTAGCTGTGACGTCACGCAGTGCTGCACCGAAGAGCCTGAGGACTGGAGCCGAGCCGGGGGATGGTGAGTGTGTATGTGTATGTGTGTGTGTGTGTGTGTGTGTGTGTGGGCAGATGTCATTGTGTGATGTCTGTTTGTGTGTGTGTGGGCAGATGTCATTGTGTGATGTCTGTTTGTATGTGTGTGTGTGTGTGGGCAGATGTCATTGTGTGAAGTCTGTTTGTGTGTGTGTGTGTGTGTGGGGGCAGATGTCATTGTGTGATGTCTGTTTGTGTGTGTGTGTGTGTGTGGGGGCAGATGTCATTGTGTGATGTCTGTTTGTATGTGTGTGTGTGTGTGGGCAGATGTCATTGTGTAATGTCTGTTTGTATGTGTGTGTGTGTGTGTGGGCAGATGTCATTGTGTGATGTCTGTGTGTGTGTGTAGGCAGATGTCATTGTGTGATGTCTGTTTGTCTCTGTGTGTGTGTGTGTAGGCAGATGTCATTGTGTGATGTCTGTTTGTGTGTGTATGTGTGTGTGTATGTGTGGGCAGATGTCATTGTGTGATGTCTGTTTGTGTGTGTGTGGGCAGATGTCATTGTGTGATGTCTGTTTGTATGTGTGTGTGGGGGGCAGATATCATTGTGTGATGTCTGTTTGTGTGTGTGTGGGCAGATATCATTGTGTCATGTCTGTTTATATGTATTTTTGTGTTTCAAATGTGTTTATGCGTGTATGTATAAGTTTGTGTGTGTGCGTGACTGCGTGCGGCCTCCTGCTGAGTATAGTTGGCGCCATGCGGCCTCCTGCTGTATCTGGGGGGAGCGCCGTGCGGCCCCCCACTGTGTATAGATGGCTACGTGCGGCCCCCCGCTGTGTATAGATGGCTACGTGCGGCCCCCTGCTGGGTATAGATGGCTACGTGCGGCCCCCCACTATGTATAGATGGCGTTGTGCGGCCCCCCGCCGTGTATTGATGGCGCCGTGCGGCCCCCTGCTGTGTAGAGATGGCGCCGTGCGGCTCCCCGCTGTGTATAGATGGCTACGTGCGGCCTCCCGCTGAGTATAGATGGTGCTGTGCGGCCTCCTGCTATCTCTGGGGGGGCGCCGTGCGGCCTCCCGCTGTGTATATATGGCTACGTGCGGCCTCCCGCTGAGTATAGATGGCGCTGTGTGGCCTCCTGCTGTCTCTGGGGGGAGCGCCATGCGGCCTCCCGCTGAGTATAGATGGCTACGTGCGGCCTCCCGCTGAGTATAGATGGCGCTGTGTGGCCTCCTGCTGTCTCTGGGGGGGGCGCCGTGCGGCCTCCCGCTGTGTATAGATGGCTATGTGCGGCCTCCGGCTGAGTATAGATGGCGCTGTGCGGCCTCCTGCTGTCTCTGGGGGGGGCGCCGTGCAGCCTCCTGCTGTGTATAGATGGCTACGTGCGGCCTCCCGCTGTGTATAGATGGCGCTGTGCGGCCTCCTGCTGTCTCTGGGGGGGTGCGCCGTGCGGCCTCCCGCTGTGTATAGATGGCTACGTGCGGCCTCCCGCTGAGTATAGATGGTGCTGTGCGGCCTCCTGCTGTCTCTGGGGGGGCGCCGTGCAGCTCCCCGCTGTGTATAGATGGCAACGTGCGGCCCCCCGCTGTGTATAGATGGCTACGTGCGGCCCCCTGCTGTGTATAGATGGCTACGTGCGGCCCCCCGCTATGTATAGATGGCGCCGTGCGGCCCCCCGCCGTGTATTGATGGCGCTGTGCGGCCTCCTGCTGTCTCTGGGGGGGCGCCGTGCGGCCTTCCGCTGTGTATAGATGGCTACGTGCGGCCTCCCGCTGAGTATAGATGGCGCTGTGCGGCCTTCTGCTGTCTCTGGGGGGGCGCCGTGCGGCCTCCCGCTGTGTATAGATGGCTACGTGCGGCCTCCCGCTGAGTATAGATGGCGCTGTGCGGCCTCCTGCTGTCTCTGGGGGGGGCGCGTGCGGCCTCCCGCTGTGTATAGATGGCTATGTGCGGTCTCCGGCTGAGTATAGATGGCGCTGTGCGGCCTCCTGCTGTCTCTGGGGGGGGCGCCGTGCGGCCTCCCGCTGTGTATAGATGGCTACGTGCGGCCTCCCGCTGAGTATAGATGGCGCTGTGCGGCCTCCTGCTGTCCCTGGGGAGGGCGCTGTGCGGCATCTATACTCAGCAGGAGGCCGCACGTAGCCATCTATACACGTATACTCAGCAGGAGGCCGCACGTAGCCATCTATACGGTGCCATCTATACACAGCGGGAGGCCGCACGGCGCCATCTATACACAGCGGGAGCCCGCACGGCGCCATCTATACACAGAGGGAGTCTCAGTGCTTTGCAAGAGCAGTCAATAAATTCTGCTTGATTAATTCTGAGCACCATAAAGTCTGGTTCGCTTCCAACCTGCTGTCTTCAGTTTCAGCTTGCTGAATTCTATCTCATTTACTGTCATTTGAGACGATGCCTTTGCTGGTCTCTTTCACCTTGAATACCTGTAAGTGCTCCACTTAATGTCATATTTTTGATTCTGTTCTTCTTCATCTTTGGCATGTGCAATTGTATGAGCAAGTATTCATATGAATTTATGACCTACTTAAACCTTCGAGGACCTTAAATTTTATTCAACCAAATTTTTTTCCAGTTTAAAACTATGGGACATATATGTGCCTTGGTCCTCAAAGGGTTTTTAAAGGGGCTGCAAACATAAATACGAAAAAAATAATTCAATTAGTGCTTTTTGTGTTCATTTAATTTTTATTTGAAGTCCATTTTTTTTATATACCTTGAAATTAAGCCCTACCCCATGGAATGAAGCCCTACCTACATGACATCTGAGAGCTACATGGATCCCGCTTGTGAGGTGCCTGTCCGTCGCTACTATTCAGTTTTAGGGTCCACTTACTAAGCCATATATTCTCTCATGAAAGAGAATAGGGCCAATTAGGCTAATGACATTCGGCTCAAACTCTGTCAGAGCTTCAACTGAGTGTGATCCGATTCTCTCGCAGCACAGATATGGAGAAGATGGAGAACTTACTTTCTCCATCTTCTCCATAGTCTCTGTGAGTGTTCATCGGACTGCACTTGGATGACATCCGAGTGCAGTCTAATGTTTTACGTGCACCCATAGGCTTGTATGGGTGCACATGGTCCGAATATCGAATGAGATTATTTTCTCATGCCAATAATCGCAGATCTGCACTGTCCCATAGTATAACATAGGACCGAGTCCTATCCGATAAAACATCACATAGCATTCGGCCGTGTTATACGACAGTGTGAGAGAACCCTTAGAGTCAAGGAATATTTACATGCAGATGATGATATTACTCTCCAAGTGTATATTTTTTTAGGCGAGTTCATAGTAAATGCTTTGCCTTTTTGACATGTGATCAACTAAAGAACAAGAAAGATTTAGGACCTCCCCTATAGAGAAACGGAAAATAGTTTGGAGGACTTGCATGTCCTTTTTTATTTATTATGAGAAAATCATAAAAGATCCCGTTTTTTAACCATGCTGTGACTTTCTGCTGAGGGAGAGGGAGAGAGCTGCCCTATTCAGAGTCTGTAATAAGACCTGCTGACAAAAGTGTTGAAGATACAGTCTAATGTGAATTAACAATGAAAAAAAGTTAATTTAAAAAATGGCTTGTATTTTTTTTAATACAAACTTTTTTGTGTTTACAGCTCCTTTAAAGGGAATCTGTCATCAGGTTTTTGCCACCTAATCTGAGAGCAGCATAATGTAGGGTTAGAGGCACTGATTCCAGTAATGTGTCACTTACTGGGCTGCTTAGTGTTGTTTTGATAAAATCATTGATTTGTCAGAAGGTAATTATCACTAGATGACTAGTAAGTTCTGTAGGACCCCACCCCCATCACTGATCAGTAGATTTCTGTGTACACTGAGCATGGGCAGAAAGCTGCCAATCAGTGGTGTGGGCGGGGCTATACAGAGCGCAGCATTCAGAGAGCTGCTAGATCTGCAGCAGATAAAACGGTGATTTTCTCAAAATGACAACAAGCAGCTGAAAAAGTGACACATCGCTGGAATCAGGGTATCTGCCCCAATATTGTGCTGCTCTCAGATGAGGCAGCACAATTAATATTGTGCCAAATTAATTTCCCGTGAACTATCACATGATCTATCACAGGGGATCATGTGACATGTCACGTGATAAATCAGGTGTGTGTGTGTGTGTGTGTGTGTGTGTGTGTGTGTGTGTGTGTGTGGGGGGGGGGCCGCGCCTTCTAAACTGCCCGGGGCCCTTGCTACTCTTAATCCACCCCTGGTTACTAATATCTCAGCGATAAATAAGATTGAAGTATAATAGCAGTATTTTGACTAATTAAGCATTGTAGAACATGTAGATTCTTATTGTGAGCAATGATTCCTGTCTAGCAATGCTTTCTGTACACCGGGGACTTTTCTGCAACTCTTCGCGTTGTATCACTGAAACACATAAGCGATTGCTTCTGTCAGTCTTGGCAAATGCAGAAGTCACAATACAATGTGATAAAAAGTGTGAGAAAGTGATATTAGCAATATGGACTCCAACTGTGGATTGATTAATATGGCTGAGATCCAAGCTCCTATCTGCTAGGGCATGTCTTAATTTATATTATCTCATAATGAGAAGACAATAGCAATACATGAGAGTTATATGTTGGGCGAGAACAACATCGCACTTTCATGTTCCGCAATAACTGTCAGACAGTCTAATACTTTTAAAAATTTTTGGATTATTGCAATATTTATCAGCCGATGTTAAAAGACTCCTATTACCTGTAAAAAGAAAAATAGCGATATCACTGCTTTTTAGCAAATTAAAGGGTTATTCCCAAAATATTAAATTACTAGATGGTGGCCCGATTCTAACGCATCGGGTATTCTAGTATATGTATGCGGCCGACCGGGCGCAATCAGCAGAGCGGTGTTTAAATTTGGCGCCAAAATCGCTTATTGGTCGAGGCCGGCAACCGTGACCAATCAGCAAAGCGGTGTTAAAATTTGGCGCCTATATCGCAGATTGGTCACGGCCGGCGGTCGCGATTAATCACCAGAGCGGGGTTTAAATTTGGCTCCAATAATGCTGATTGGTCGCGGCCAGCGAACGCGACCAATCAGCAGAGCGGTATTTAAATTTGGTGCCAATAATGGTGATTGGTCACGGCCGCGAGCAATCAGCAGAGCGGTGTTTAAATTTGCCGCCAATAATGCTGATTATTCGCGACCGGTAACCACAACCAATCAGCAGAGCGGTGTTTAAATTTGGCGCCAATATCGCTGATTGGTCACGGCCGGTGGTTGTGACCAATCAGCAGAGCGGTGTTTAAATTTGGCGCCAATATTGCTGATTAGTCGCGGCCAGCGACCGCGACTAATCAGCAGAGCGGGGTTTAAATTTGGCCCCAAAATCGCTGATTGGTCGCGCTCGGCGGTCGCGACCAATCAGCAGAGCGGGGTTTAAATTTGGCGCCAATACTGCTGATTGGTCGCGGCCGGCGACCGCGACCAATCAGCAGAGCGTTGTTTAAATTTGGCACCAAAATCGCTGATTGGTCGCGGCCGGCCACCGCGAACAATCAGCAGAGCGGGGTTTAAATTTGGCGCCAAGATTGCTGATTGGTCGCGGCCAGCGACCGCGACTAATCAGCAGAGCGGGGTTTAAATTTGGCGCCAAAATCGCTGATTGGTCGCGGCCGGCGACCGCGAACAATCAGCAGAGCGGGGTTTAAATTTGGCACCAAAATCGCTGATTGGTCGCGGCCGGCGACCGCGAACAATCAGCAGAGCGATGTTTCAATTTGGCACCAAAATCGCTGATTGGTCGCGGTGGCCGGCCGCGACCAATCAGCAGAGCGGGGTTTAAATTTGGCACCAAAATCGCTGATTGGTCGCGGCCGGCGACCGCGAACAATCAGCAGAGCGATGTTTCAATTTGGCACCAAAATCGCTGATTGGTCGCGGTGGCCGGCCGCGACCAATCAGCAGAGCGGGGTTTAAATTTTCCGCCCATATCAGTGATTGGTCGCGGCCGGCGGCCGCAACCATTCATCGTCGTATTAGTGAGGACCAGGGAGCGGCGCTGCCTGTGCGGGTACTTCCGCTGCGAGCAGCTGGGAGATGAGCAGCTGCTCGCAGCAGAAGCATCCCGACCGGCGGCGCCGCTCCTCAGTCCTCCGTTCACACTTGCCGTCGGGAGATCAGAGCGTTGTTTAAATTAGGCGCCAATCTCGCTCACTGGTCGCGGTCGGATGGCGGCCGCAACCAATCAGCAGAGCGTTGTTTAAATTTGACGCCAATCTCGATGATTGGTCGCGGACTCCAGCCGCGACCAATCATCAGAGCGTTGTTTAAATTTGGCGCCAATCTCGCTGATTGGTCGCAGATGCCAGACGCGACCAATCAGCAGAGCATTGTTTAAATTTGGCGCCAATCTCGCTGATTGGTCGCGGCCGCCAGACGCGACCAATCAGCAGAGCGCTGTTTAAATTTTGCGCCAAAATCGCAGATTGGTCGCGGCTTGCGTCCGCGACCAATCAGCACAGCAGTGTTTAAATGTGGCGCCAAGATCGGTGATTGGTCGCGGGCAGCGGCCGCGACCAATCAGCACAGAGGTGTTTAACTTTTGCGCCAAGATCACTGATTGGTCGCGGGCGGAGACCGCGACCAATCAGCGAATCGTATTGGTGAGGACCGGGGAGCGGAATCGTATTGGTGAGGACCGGGGAGCGCCGATGCCTGTGCGGCTACTTCTGCTGCGAGAAGCCGGGAGATGAGCGACTGCTCGCAGCAGAAGTATCCCGACCCGCAGCGCCGCTCCCCGGTCCTCCCTTGACACCCTAGCCGCATGGATGTCAGCGCCGCTGCCTATGCGGCTACTTCCGCTGCGAGAAGCCGGGAGATGAGCGGGCGCTCGCAGCAGAAGTATCCCGACCCGCAGAGCCGCTCCCCGGTCCTCCCTTGACACCCTAGCCGCATGGATGTCAGCGCTGCTGCCTATGCGGCTACTTCTGCTGCGAGAAGCCGGGAGATGAGCGGGCGCTCGCAGCAGAAGTATCCCGACCCGCAGCGGCGCTCCCCGGTCCTCCCTTGACACCCTAGCCGCATGGATGTCAGCGCCGCTGCCTATGCGGCTACTTCCGCTGCGAGAAGCCGGGAGATGAGCGGGCGCTCGCAGCAGAAGTATCCCGACCCGCAGAGCCGCTCCCCGGTCCTCCCTTGAGACCCTAGCCGCATGGAGGTCAGCGGCGCCGGCGGTCGAGGTCCTTCTGCTGCTAGCGGCCGGGAGATGAGCGCCTCGCGCCGGTCATCTCCCGGCTGCATCGCCGCGGAGCTCCGTCCCGCAGATGAGCCGCTAACGGCCGCCATCTTTTTTCTGAAATCCCGCATTGCTGATTGGCCGCTGCCGGACCAATGAGCGACGCGGGATTTCCTGGACAGACAGACAGACAGACGGGATAAGACGATTATATATTTAGATCCCGAATACATAAGATAGTGAAGATAGAGGATAACTTGGTGATTGCTATAACCCCAAGCGATCCCAAGAATGGGGCTCTACAGCCCTGTCTAGAATGGAGTGGAGGTTCGCAGGTGTGACTTCTGCTCCATTTATCAACTATGGGACTGCCATAATTACTGTAGCTGAATGTTGTGCTCAGCATTCTCCAGCAGTGCCATAGTTAATAAATGGAGCAGCTCTGCACCATTCAAGACCCAGCTGCAGAGCCCAGATCTCGGGATCGCTGTTGGCCCCAGAGGTTGGACCCCCAGCAATCAACAAGTTATTCCCTGTTCTATCGATAGGGGATAACTTGTTATTTTGGTAAAAATCCTATAAACAATTACAACTCAAAAAATGGCCCAGCCCTCAAAAAGATGGCAGTTTTAACATATACGATGTTGAAAATCTAATATATATAATCGTCTTATCCCGTCTGTCTGTCTGTCTGTCCTTCTGTCAAGGAAATCCCGCGTCGCTGATTGGTCCGGCTGCGGCCAATCAGCGACGCGGGATTTCAGAAAAAGATGGCGGCCGTTAGCGGCTCATCTGCCGCACGGAGGTCAGCGGCGATGCAGCCGGGAGGTGAACGGCGCTAGCCAGTCATCTCCCGGCTGCTAGCAGCAGAAGGACCCCGACTGGCGGCGCCGCTGCCCTCCATGCGGCTACCGTCAGGAGATCAGCGCCTAGGGCCGCTGATCTCCCGACGGCAAGTATGTAAGGAGGACCGAGAAGCGCCGCCGCCGCTCGCAGCGGAAGTACCCGCAAAGGCAGCGCCGCTCCCCGGTCCTCACTAATAGGATTCGCTGATTGGTCGCACCCACCAGCCGCGACCAATCAGCGATATTGGCGCCAAATTTAAACACCGCTCTGCTGATTGGTCGCTGGCCACTACCAATCAGCATTATTGGCGCCAAATTTAAACACCGCTCTGCTGATTGGTCGCGGTCGCCGGCCGGGACCAATCTGCACTATTGGCGCCAAATTTAAACACCGCTCTGCTGAGTGGTCGCAGTCGCCGGCCGCGACTAATCAGCATTATTGGCGCCAAATTTAAACACCGCTTTGCTGATTGGTCGCGACCGCTGGCCGCGACCAATCAGCGATTTTGGCGTCAAATTTAAACATCGCTCTGCTGATTGGTCGCGGCCCGCGACTACGACCAATCAGCGATATTGGCGCCAAATTTAAACCCCGCTCTGCTGATTGGTCGCGACTGCTGGCCGCGACCAATCAGCGATATTGGCGCCAAATTTAAAAACCGCTTTGCTGATTGGTCGCGGTCGCCACTAATCAGCGATTTTGGCGCCAAATTAAAACAACGCTCTCCGGTCCTCACTAACACGGTTCGCTGATTGGTCGCGGCCGCCGCCCGCGACCAATCATCGATATTGCCGCCAAATTTAAACACCGCTTTGCTGATTGGTTGCGGCCGGCAACCGTGACCAATCAGCGATTTTGGCACCAAATTTAAACAACACTCTGCTGATTGCGCCCTGTCGGCCGCATACATATTCTAGAATACCCGATGGTTAGAATCGGGCCACCATCTAGTCTGCTTATAATTAGGGATGAGTGGACCCGTGGAAGTTCAGGTTCGCCGGGTTCGACTGAACTTTAGTCCAAAGTTCGGTTTGGATATACACCAGAACTATACCCAAGCATAAATCTGAACCCCATAGAAATCAATGATGACCCAAACTTTGGAGCTGGAAAATCTCCCTCTCTCACTCCCTCTCTCTCTCTCCTCCCCTGACTGCCGAACTCTAAAACAGACTTCCAGGAGAAGTCTGTGTTCGGAGTTTAGCATCGGACGCCTACAAACTCCGAACTTTACGGTTCGGGTTCGCTCATCTCTACTTGTAATGTCTGATTTAATCACGTTTGTAGTTTCACTACTGTATTTATTTGAAGTTTAAATTTAATGTTCACTTTTTAATACGTCGTATTTGGTCCAACATTCTGTGCAGATTAATTTCCTAATATATCCTTATAGTGGTAAGAGCTCTATTATGCTAATATAGAATAATAAATCCACTGCACATAGATGAATATTAGAATTCTGGCTGCCTACAGCCACCAGTAGAGGGGGCTACTGAGCTTTCTGCATACGGGTTTATTATTCAGTTTATTATCTAAATGAAAGACATATTGGAGCTAGAGAGGGTACAAAGGAGGGTGACTAAGGTAATAAAGGGAATGGAGGGACTAGAATACCCAGAGAGGTTGTCAAAATTAGGCCTATTTACGTTGGAAAAGAGAAGGCTTAGGGGAGACCTCATAAACATGTATAAATACATCAGGGGGCAGTACAGAGATCTCTCTCATGACCTGTTTATACCAAGGATGGTGACAAAGACGAGGGGGCACACTATGGGTCTGGAGGAAAGGAGGTTCCTGCACCAGCATAGAAGGGGATTCTTTACGGTCAGAGCCGTGAGACTCTGGAACTCTCTGGGAGAGGAAGTGGTGATGTCCAACTCACTTAATGAGTTCAAGAGAGGCCTGGACGCCTTTCTTGAGAACAATAAAATTACATCTTATGCTTAGTCATAGTTAATTAATCCAGGGATTTAATCTGACTGCCAGATTGGTGTCGGGAAGTGAATTTTTCCTCAGTGATGTAAATTGGCCTATACCGCATGGTTTTTTTTTTTGCCTTCCCCTGGATCAACGCTGCGGAATAGCTGCAGTGCACAAGAAATAGGCTGAACTGGATGGACGCTTGTCTTTTTTCGGCCTTATAAACTATGTAACTATATGTAACTATGTAAATCCAGTAAGCTCTTAAGCTCCCTCTAGTGGTGGTTGTATGAGGCCAGAATTTAATTTTCTCTCATGTAGAATATGGGGAGCTCTATGTGACGCCCTGCGGCTGCAGGCTGTCACAGAACTCCTTGGTGTTGCACCAATGAGATTCTCCCCAGTGGCCTCAATACATGCAGACACCTCCACCCAAGTCCACTAGATGGAGCCCTGTCAGGTATATATATACTGGGGGGTGGAGTTCAGGAAGTCAGTGAGTGTGACACGATACTGCAGCACCAGACAAGCTGAAGTCTGTGTGGCTGAAAGCCAGGTTAGGCACAAGCTGCGGGCTAGTCTGGCCAGTGAGAGCCTAGAGTGGGCTAGAAGGCAAGGAGAAGAAAAGAGCCATGAGGGACAGAGGAACCAAAGAGAGTTCGTCCCTTGATGCAAGCCGGGCACCGGGCCCGAGCCTATTGGGATCTCTATGCCCAGTAGGGAATCCGGCATACTGAGGAGGATTTCATATCCCTCAGTCCACCCGTGAATAGCACACACTCAGAGGACTAGGTACCACGAAGGCCCCAGCATCCAGGGATCGTGGTAACCAGTGGGAAAGCCCTCGCCGCCAAGCATACGGGTGAGAGAAACATCAAGGGAGCTAGACCCTGTTCCAGGCAGGTCAGAAGCTCCAGGGAGAGAGACAGGAAGATACAGAAAGGAGGCCTTACACCCGCTCACTGGGGAGCAAGACCAGAAGTGCACACCACCTACAAGTACCCCGGACCGTACCTGACTACCATCTGCAGTAAAGGTACTGAAACTAGCCCCGGTGTGTGTGTCTGTTCTTCCTCTGACCCGGCTGGGTCCCCTCTCCCCAGCATCCACCATCTACCCCTACACTGCCCTGGAGCTAGCTCTACCTGTGGAGAGCCACACCATCCCTGCTGCCGTAACACCAGCTCCAGAGGACTGCTCCGAAGTGGCGGCTCCCTTTAGCCGCATTCCACAGGTGGCGTCACGAACTTTCCAAATCCCCTATCAAATCCTCCTTTTTACTGACCGCCCTGGGTCACGGACCGGGCCAGCCACCATGATATCCCCCAGCGACCAGGGGCCTGGCTGCCAAGTACCCCACGGCCCAGGGGGCGCGTCATCTATATTGAAGAAACAGTGGCTTTACCACTATAGACATAAATAAGCTGTTTAGAATTTATTATTTTAAAGGGGAACTACAGATAATAAAGCTTCATAATTTACCCATTTAAAATAATAGGTGGCATAACCATTAATAGTTTCAGTTCAAGTCTTTCGGGTTGTGAGTCCAGAGATTCCATTCTTGAGATGGTCTGGCCCAGCAAAGGTACAAAATAATGCTCAAGTGACAAAAAGCTCCAACTCAACCCTATCCCAGGTGACCTTGGAGCCAATAATTTGTCACTAGGATCTATTTTTCATGGATTGATGCAAAAATATCATATTTGATCTTCTCAATGTTATGTCTTGGGAGAAGATGCTCATGGAGGCTGTTTAGATCCCATTCTTTATTAATGGCAGTGTTCTTAGGAAAAATTGTGAGTGAGCCCCCTCCCTTGAATGAAAAGTCCCCACACAAGAATAGTCTGAAAATGCTTTACTGTTGGCATTGTACTGGACTCATGGTAGCGCTCACCGCTTCTTCTCAGGACAATCATTTTTCCAGATGTCCAAAACAATTTGAAGGGGTCTTCATCAGAGCAAATAACTTTGCAAGAACTTTAGTTATTGGACTGCAGAAGACAGGGGTAGAGTTTTTTTTTCTGATGAAGCCCCCTACAGACTGTTTTGGACAGCTAGAAGAATGGTTGTTCAGAGAAGGAGTGGTGAGTGCCACCATGATTCCTGTGTTATGCCAACAGTAAAGCATCTAGAGACCATTCATGTGTGGGGGCTTTTCATCCATGGAGGGGGATCACTCACAATTTTTCCTAAGAACACAGCCATGAATAAAGAATGGAGTCTAATGGTAGTAGTTGCTTTCCTCTGGTGGGCCTAAAGAACGTCAGTAGGACACTTCTCCCCTCCAATATCTTGCCGGTAGGGCGCTTGACAGTGGTGTATCTATTGCGGACGATGTTTAATGAAGAAATTCACAGTTAATTTAGATCACCGGGCAATTGTCTTCAAGGACTTCTAGCTGTCACTTCCCAACCCATCTCTCCTGGTCCTGTATGGGTAGACCCCTACTGCAGAACATCTTCACACACCTCCGTACTGTACAAGGAATCACACTTTCTCTAGACCGGTTGTTCTGTGTGTTATTTCCAATTTGTCTCTGCTTTTTTTTCCCTCTTCCCTCTGTTGGGATCCTGGACACTTTGCTTCTTCTGTAATTATATAATTACTTCACAACACGGCTGGTAGAAATAACCAGGCAGACAGCTAAACCACCACAACAATAACGACAACGGAAACATTAATTTCTAGAGTTCTCTTAATTAATTCATCAGGAGCCGTGCTGTGCAAAATGATTACGTTAAAGTGTTTAATTACAAATTTATATGTAATGATGCACTTTAATTACTTTGGACGGTTACAATATTATCGGGCCTTTTTCCCAAGATTCCTGGCACCGTGTCTGGGTTTTGCAGAGAACTGCCACAAACACTTCTGCCTCTCAATTATTTACATGGCGTGTGAAATATCTGGCTCGGATTTATAAAGGAAGGACGAAAAAAAAAAAAACCACTTAAGCTGAATGGTAACTCAAACCACCCCCAGGAAAATACAGTCAAAGAGTGTCAGGTCAGGCAGAAGATTCTCTGTGCAACAGCAAACACTAATCCAATAAAATGAGATTATAGAAACTGCGGGAAGAACACAACGTTTATTGGAAAGAGTCAGCATACATGACATGTTTCTGGATCTGATCAGATACGCTGATACAATGTAATCCCTTTCCATATCTAATTATAAACTTTCTGTACAGAAAAGTCTCTAAAATTGATTTCTTGATACGTTTCGATACATATTTAGATATTTCAATTGTCAAGTCGGTAAGCTGGTTTTCTCCTCTTTTGAAGACATGTTTCGACTTAATTTATTTTCATATAATAGGTTCTGTTCACATTGGTGCCATGCAGGCTTGGACTGGCCCACAGGAGAACAGGAGAATCCTCCGGTGGGCCACCACTCTCTTATATGAGCAGTACTTGGCACTATACATTTGAATCACTATGTACAGACAAAGGCAGCATCGTATTCATTTAATAATCTACCCAGTTCATTGTTATATAAATATGTGATTTAGAAAAATGTCACATTTGCATGTAGCTGAAAAGTGGGGCTCTGGAGTTGGTTACTGGTGGGCCCTTGGCACCTCAGTCCGACACTAGTGCCATGGCTTCTGTTTCAGAACTGATGAATCTAAACCATGACTGTCCCAGTGACTTATGTTGATCCCACCAAGGATAACATCTGCAAGGAGTTTGTATGTTCTCCCCGTGTTTTCTTGGGTTTCCTCCGGGTTCTCCGGTTTCCTCCCACACTCCAAAGACATACTGATAGGGAATTTAGATTGTGAGCTTCAATGGGGACAGCGATGATAATGTATGTAAAGCACTGCGGAATATGTTGCGCTATACAGTTGTGCTCAAAAGTTTACATACCCCGGCAGAATTTTTCCTTTCTTGGCCTTGTTTCAGAGAATATGAATGATAACAAAAAAACTTTTTCTCCACTCATGGTTATTGTTTGGGTGAAGACATTTATTGTCAAGCTACTGTGCTTTCTCTTTTTAAATCTTAATGACAACCAAATACATCTAAATGACCCTGATCAAAACTTCACATACCCTGGTGATTTTGGCCTGATAACATGCACAGAATTTGACACAAATGGCTTTGAATGGCTACTAAAGGTAACATCCTCACCTGTGACCTGTTTGCTTGTAATCAGTGTGTGTGCATAAAAGCTGAGTGAGTTTCTGGGATCCAGACCGACTCTTGCATCTTTCATCCAACCACTAACGTTTCTGGATTGTGAGTCATGGAGAAAGCAAAAGAATTGTCAATGGATCTAGGGGAAAAGGTAGTTGAACTGTATAACACAGAAAAGGGATACAAAAAAAATCCAAGGAATTGATAATGCCAGTCAGCAGCGTTCAAACTGTGATTTACAAATGGAAAATCATGGGCTCTGTAAAAACCAAACCACGGTCAGGTAGGCCAACAAAGGTTTTGGCCACAACTGCCAGAAAAATTGTTTGGGATGCAAAGAAAAACCCACAAATAACATCAGCTGAAATTCAGGACTCTCTGAAAACTAGTGGTGTGGCTGTTTCAAGATGCACAATAAGGAGGCACTTGAAGAAAAATTGGCTGCATGGTGGAGTCGCCAGAAGAAAGCCATTACTGCGTAAATGGCACAAAGTATCTCGCCTACAATATGCCAAACAGCACAAAGACAAGCCTCAAAACTTCTGTAACAAGGTAATTAGGAGGGATGACACCAAAATTGAACTTTTTGGCCACAACCATAAACGTTACATTTGGAGAGAGGTTAACAAGGCCTGTGAAAGGAACACCATTCCTACAGTAAAGCACAGAGGTGGATCGCTGATGTTTTGGGTATGTGTGAGCTACAAAGGCACAGGAAACTTGGTAAAAGTTGAAGGAAAGATGAATGCAGCACGTTAGTAGCAAATACTGGAGGCAAATTTGCACTCATCCGCCCAGAAGCTGCTCATGGGACATACTTGGACGTTCCAACATGTCAACGATCCAAAACACAAGGCCAAGTCAACCTGTCATTGGCTACAGCAGAACAAAGTGAAGGTTCTGGAGTGGCCATCTCAGTCTCCTGACCACAATATCATTGAGCCACTCTGGGGAGATCTCAAGTGTGCAGTTCATGCTAGACAGCCCGGGAATTTACAGAAGCTGGAGGCTTTTTGCCAAGAAGAATGGGCAGCTTTACCATCTGAGAAATTAAAGAACCTCATCCACAACTACCAAGAAAGACTTCAAGCTGTCATTGATGTTAGAGGGGGCAATACACGGTATTAAGAACGGGGGTATGTGAACTTTTGATCAGGGTCATTAGGATGTTTTTAGTTGTCATTAAGATTTAAAAAGAGAAAACACAGTAGTTTGGCAATAAATGGCTTCACCCAACCAATAACCATGAGTAGAGAAAAAGTTTTTTGTTATCATTCATATTCTCTGAAACAAGGCCAAGAAAGGAAAAATTCTGCCGAGGTATGTAAACTTTTGAGCACAACTGTATAAAAATAAAAATTATTATTATATCTATCGGGATTGAATTTGCTGTTGTTTTGTTGGAAAGAATAGCTATTCTGCATGTCAAAAATAATCTACCCCACCCCTCATACACAAGATACTCTGACAGATGCCTAAAGACAGATGTGAAGAAAGCCTTATTGTAGGACAACAAATATTATTGTATATAAATGGCATAGCTTTGCCATCAAAAAATGCTGGAATACCTGACGGACTTCATCGACTCAATTTCGTATCAATGTGAGCTGAGCAGCAATACAACAGAGCAGCCACTACACAGTGAACTGAGTTCTGCTGTTTCATCTATGCACACTGTGTACTTTTGGTCATAGCAGCTCCTACTAACAGCTAACCCTAAGGGTGCTGGGTGTTTGGACCCCCATAAATATGGTATTTCTGATTAGCATTTGGAATTTCTCAGTGAAGGGCCACTGTGCAGAATTTCTGCCTTCATCAATCTCTGATTTTTCTTATACAGTTACATAGAGATATATTGGTATATAGGGATGTGTCTCTATGTACCAGTAAAATATACCTGTGGCATTTTACATTTTTAAGTAGAGAAAATCCTCCTGTACTTAGCAGTGCAGCCTGTGACTAACTGCTAAAGCTTCTTTCTGCCATGCTGGAGGTTGTGAGTCCTACAACAGACCACAATTCAAGAAAAGTAAAGAATTAATTAATATATTAAGAAATGTATTGAGCACAGACAGAAGCTGGAGGTCCTTCCTCAACATCCAGGAGAAAACAGAGTGATGCTAGCAGCTTTATGACTGAAATACAGGCAGTGCGACTGGGCCCTCCTTCCCCACGGGCCCCTATTTCTGACGTTTCCTAAGTACAGGTCATCAACATCTTAGTCCTGGATAAACCCTTTAATAGAGTCTATCTGGATTCGTTGACATATGTTAAAAAATGGATACAGTATAGTTGGCATGGGTCTATTATAAAAGTAAGGCATAATGCTGATGTGACTAGAGCCTAAAGTCAAAAAAGCAGGTACCTGACAGCACTCATGTAGGTGGATGCACGTCCAAACTGCCCAAGGGAACATACTTGGAAATATTGAGGCATACATACAGGTAGACAGCGTCCAATCCAGAGTGTTTAAAATGGAATATGGATTTTTTTTGGCCATTTTATGTAAGATGCGTTTTGTGTAGATCTCCACTTCCATTTTTCAGATTTTTACAGCTGGAGTGTGTTCCTTGTCGTACAACAATATGGCATCCTGATTTTAACTATACCAACTACTAGCAGTGGATTGATAAAACAGGTTAAGTGATATCGTTTTTTTCTCTCCACTGTAGTATTTACTCTATGTTGATTTATCACCTATCCATGGGATAATCACAGGGAGTCCGACTGCTTGGACCCCCACTAAACAGGTATATGAGGGTCCCAAAATGCCATGTGTAAATTAAGTGGTAGGGCGCATGCATGGCCACCTCTTCATTCACGTCTTTGGAAGTAGTGGTCACGCATTGCTCCCCCAGACAAGGACTTTGGGATCTCGTTATTATTATTAGTGAAGATCGAAGCAGTTGGGCGTCCAGTTATGTTACATTTATACCGATCTTAAGTTGGAATCCTTGGTTCCCAGACTTTGTTCTGAGAACTCTTCTTAATCCACAGACAGAGTAAGGCTTTCTTCTACCTAGAGAAATATTCAATTTGCTGTTTTAGCTCTCGATATTCATTAGCCATGTAATGTAACCTGCCTCAGCCCCCGGTACTCAGCGTCCAGACCCTACCCTCTCTCTGGCCTCACTTAAATATTTCTGAGCTGCAGTACTTGGCACCGCCATAGCTGTCTATGTAAGCAATGAAGGGGATGGGGTGGTCATTATCGGATTTTGTTGGTTGGGGAGGGGTCATGTGAATTAGATCTCCTCAGATCAAATATTGATGGCCTGTCCTAAGGATGTAATGGGAACCTTCTAATAATATTGCTTCCATTAAGCCACTACGCCAAACAACCCCTTTAAAGAATTATTCCCTTTTCCAGTAGGAACAAATTTTCCAGCATGTCTATGATCCTCCAAAGATGTAATTGAAGATGTCATAAACATTCTACTCATACATTTCCAAAAAATGTTATTTCGGCAAGCTAATTATATTTGTTCAAGGATTATTCTCAACTTGGCAAGTTATCACCTACACACAGGATAGTTGACAACTTGCTGATCTCTGGTGGTCCATTTGCTGGGAACTCCATCAATCCTGAGAGAGGGGTTCTGAGGTGCACTTTTAGAATGGAATGGTGGTCACGCATGTGTGAGACTACTCCATTTATTGTCTGTAGGACTGCTGGAGATCTATGTGTAAAGCGCTAATGGGACATTTCAGATCCCTGATCCTGAAATCGATCGGGATCCCAATGGTCAGATCCTCCTGTGGATAGGCGATAACTAGCAAATATGGGAATAACCCTTTAAGTAAATTATTAAGATTAATCTGTTGAAATTTGAAGGTGCCAGTTCCAACAAACTTTGTTGAAAAATATGATTTGCAGCGAATCAATTTTCCACAAATTGAAAGTATTCCGAAGCCTCCAATGGCCCTGAAAAAATGAGTATGACTTTCTGAGGTCTTATAGGACTATATCTAACCTCTTTCAGGCTTTTTAGTGTAAACACAACCATAGTAACGTGATAGTGACCTCACTATATACAGTACAGACCAAAAGTTTGGACACACCTTCTCATTTAAAGATTTTTCTGTATTTTCATCACTATGAAAATTGTACATTCACACTGAAGGCATCAAAACTATGAATTAACACATGTGGAATTATATACTGTACTTAACAAAAAAGTGTGAAACAACTGAAATTATGTCTTATATTCTAGGTTCTTCAAAGTAGCCACCTTTTGCTTTGATGACTGCTTTGCACACTCTTGGCATTCTCTTGATGAACTTCAAGAGGTAGTCACCGGAAATGGTCTTCACTTCACAGGTGTGCCCTGTCAGGTTTAATAAGTGTGATTTCTTGCCTTATAAATGGGGTTGGGACCATCAGTTGTGTTGTGCAGTTGTCAGGTCGATACACAGCTGATAATCTTACTGAATAGACTGTTAGCAGTTTTTTCTTGCCATAATACAAATTATAAGTAAAGAAAAACGAGTGGCCATCATTACTTTAATAAAAATGAAGGTCAGTCAGTCTGAAAAATTGGGCAAACTTTGAATGTGTCCCCAAGTGCAGTTGCAAAAACCATCAAGCGCTACAAAGAAACTGGCTCACATGAGGACCGCCCCAGGAAAGGAAGACCAAGAGTCACCTCTGCTTCTGAGGATAAGTTTATCCGAGTCACCAGCCTCAGAAATCGCAGGTTAACAGCAGCTCAGATTAGAGACCAGGTCAATGCCACACAGAGTTCTAGCAGCAGACACATCTCTACAACAACTGTTAAGAGGAGACTTTGTGCAGCAGGCCTTATGGTAAAATAGCTGCTAGGAAACCACTGCTAAGGACAGGCAACAAGCAGAAGAGACTTGTTTGGGCTAAAGAACACAAGGAATGAACATTAGACCAGTGGAAATCTGTGCTTTGGTCTGATGAGTCCAAATTTGAGATCTTTGGTTCCAACCACCGTGTCTTTGTGCGACGCAGAAAAGGTGAACGGATGGACTCTACATGCCTGGTTCCCACCGTGAAGCATGGAGGAGGAGGTGTGATGGTGTGGGGTGCTTTGCTGGTGACACTGTTGGGGATTTATTCAAAATTGAAGGCATACTGAACCAGCGTGGCTACCACAGCATCTTGCAGCAGCATGCTATTTCATCCGGTTTGCGTTTAGTTGGACCATCATTTATTTTTCAACAGGATAATGACCCCAAACACACTTCCAGGCTGTGTAAGGGCTATTTGACCAAGAAGGAGAGTGATGGGGTCCTAAGCCAGATGACCTGGTCTCCACAGTCACCAGACCTGGACCCAATCGAGATGGTTTGGGGTGAGCTGGACCGCAGAGTGAAGGCAAAAGGGCCAACAAGTGCTAAGCATCTCTGGGAACTCCTTCAAGATTGTTGGAAGACCATTTCCGGTGACTACCTCTTGAAGCTCATCAAGAGAATGCCAAGAGTGTGCAAAGCAGTCATCAAAGCAAAAGGTGGCTACTTTGAAGAACCTAGAATATAAGACATATTTTCAGTTGTTTCACACTTTTTTTTTGTTAAGTATATAATTCCACATGTGTTAATTCATAGTTTTGATGCCTTCAGTATAAATGTACAATTTTCATAGTCATGAAAATACAGAAAAATCTTTAAATGAGAAGGTGTGTCCAAACTTTTGGTCTGTACTGTAAGTCAACTGGTAAATCGATGGTGCCCATTCTTCACTCGTACTGTCACACACTATCTGTATAGTTTCTTCAGTGTTTTATGACTTTCTCTCCCTATCTCTATGATTAAGCTGTGAGCTGTGATATAACCTCACTATCCAGATTCACCATAAGATAGCTGCTGCATTCCCTGCTTCTGCTTTTATACAGGCTATTATAGTCCTTCCTGATTGGCTGTGCAATACTATGCGATGTGATAGCTGCATGCATTTTCAGGAAGCAAATTTTGCAGTGCCCGAGTGCTTGTGTTCCTTCTCTGGCTGATGCAATCTTCTGAAGCAAATCGCATATCGTTCAGAAAATTCCTTAAAATTTGACATGGAATCGATTCGTATTGAATCATCTATAGATATGGGGTTTGAATATTTATGCAATTGCCCAATATTTTTGAATATATTTACCAAGTTCTCAAATTTACAAAACAAATAAAAAGAAATGTTTTCTGCCACTTGAAAATACAACTTTTTTTTCAAACACTCGTGTACTGAGCTTTAAGAAAAAGATCTTTAAGTATTTCTTAGAAAGTCGTATAAAGTCACTCGCGCACTATTGTGAATGTGAATAAAATAAAGCTCTCTGTTGATACCGACAACTTTACTTAGGGAAATTTCCTAAAGCTTCATATACAGAATATCAAACACCCGTCTCTGCGTGCGCTCCGCTCTCTGCTTCTGTTCTATTTTTGTTCTACTAGTTGAATTCTTCACCGACTTGTCAGCCCACTGTGATCCTAAAGACACTCCACTGTTATCACTACCTACGTCTCATGCAAGACTGTGAGATGGTTTTATTGTGTGTATTATTCCACAGTCTGTTGATTCCAGCTCACCGCTGAATCTGTCATTTCTGGTTACTCATCAAGCGATGATCACTGGTTACATCAGACCGTTCTCCGCTATGTGGAATCTGCATCGCTCAGCGTAGACAACCCAAGAATAGATGAACAGCTTTACCTTGGATAACTCTTCATGTTATGGAACAGTTCAGAAAAACAGTATGCAATTATTTTTAATAACAGTTGCCACTTGCTTGACCTTGACACAATTGCAATGACGTGGCATTCAGTCGCGAAAAACCGCAGTGTCTGATATATAAGTTGGTTCTGCATGAAAAGGCAAAAACTCTGCAAAAACAAGAACATTGTAGACATTCTGTGTATGTCAATAATGTATGCTGAAAATGTTAATTATTTATATGAGTACTTTGCTTTCCTCAAGCCCTACTTTTTGTATTGGGGTATATATTTAGAATGTCATCTAAAGATTGTCGAATTGTTTTAATGCTGAATCGAATTTGTGTCAAATTTTTAGGAGCTGTAAAAATTTCCAATTGCTTTCCTTTCCCGTCATTTTACATAATGCAGAAGATTGAACCAGAAAAAAAACTACAAGAAGCAAAATGAACATAAACCCTGGTGTAAATAAATAAAAAGCAAAAGTGCATTTAAATAAAATAGGGTTCTTAGTAACACTATTTTTGATCAAAAATAGTATGAAAGCTATCCCACCACGACAAGGTGAACCTATTCGGGGTAGCTCTACTCTGTCTAATATTAAAAACCTTACCATGTGTCAAAGTTGACCTCAGTGTGTGAAATATAGCATGAAAAATAGCATGAAAGCTATCCAACCATGGCAAGGTGCACCCATTCGGGATAGTTCTACTCTATCTAATATTAAAAACCTTACCAATTTGTCAAAGTTGACCTCAGTGTGTGAAAAAGGCCAGAGAAAGGACTGGGTCCCAAACTGTGGACACCAGCCAAGGGAAGCTATTTAAATGTATTATCCAGCTCTAGGAAGGGAGACCGCACCCTGGCTTGCACAGAATGTAAAAATACAAAGAAAAAACACAGAATTTGAGCTTGGTTTAAGCTGGTATACATGCAGCATATAAATGCATGTTCATAATGGCCATAAATCAGAAAAAACTACAAGAAGCAAAATAAATATAAACCCACTGTAAATAAATAAATAAAAAGCAAAAGCTCATTTAAATAAAATAGGGTTCTTAACACTGTTTTTGATCAAAAATAGCATGAAAGCCATCCGACCACGGCAAGGTGATCCCATTCAGGATAGTCCTACTCTGTCTAATATTAAAAACCTTACCATGTATCCAAGTTGACCTCAGTGTGTGAATAAGGGCAGACAAAGGACAGGGTCCCTAACTGTGGACATCAGCCTAGGGAGGCTGCACCCTGGCTTGCACAGAATGCAAAAAATACAAAGAAAAAACACAAAGCCTATATAAAAGAAGAGGTAGGGAATGCAGCAGTCACTTTGTAGCAAATCTGGATAGTGAGAAGACATCACAGCTCACAATTTAGCAATAGAGATAGGGAGAAAAAGCCATAAAACACTGAATAAACTACAGATAGTGTGTGACAGCAGAGCACTGAATAAGATTAGTGTGTGAGGGAAAGAGAATAATGTATTTCAGGTCAATTGAAGGCAGATCCCTGATCCTGCCATTTTCATCACTGGCGTCTTTTCCCTTATATTTTCATTAAGAGAGTTGGCTGAACATGTTACTACTTTTAACCAATTACTTCAATGTCGTTTTTACATTGCAGCGCATTACGTCCACTTTTTTTCACTGGGAAATAAAAAGGAAAAAGTAATTTCTCAAAACTCCTAATATGATCAGCAAAGTGAATTTCCCATAGAAATATATAGGAAGCGTTTTCTAAGCATTTTATGAAGTGGTTTTTGAGGAGGATTTTGGAGTGGATCAGCTCAGAAAGGCATCTAATGAAAACATTGTGTGAACGTAGCCCTTACTTTATATTTCTGTATGCATGATGAAGATCTCCAACATTTTCAGGAGATCTTGGATAGTATACTCCAGTTGATCAGCGTGGAGCCGTATGCTCCAGTTGATCGTGCAGGCGCTGTGTAGAAGACGCGACTGGATGATGATAGACTTCTTAGTTATCAATAAAGTCATAATAGCATCAATTTAACTAAAATGTACAGCGACATAATTAGGTTATAAATTGGAAAACAACATATACATAAAGGGATCTCTGCATCGTCCCTGGAGATTCCACTATATGACTGCAAGAAGCACGGCAGGTCTCTGGGAGTTTCTTCCGACTGTAAAAGCAGCATTCATATTTAGGTGAAGTTGACAGATGTAAGGTCTCCCTAAGGAGTAGGCTTCGTATATTGGAACTGGAAGTTGTTTGTTATCATACAGCCACCTGATCAGATATCACTGCATTTTGTTTCTCAGGTATAAGGACTCATGCAGGCGTCTGTGCAAATCAGTCCGAGCAGGGACCGCAATGCACCGACTGGCCGCCCGAGCATAAGAGCCTTATAATTTTACTTGAAGCTGTCACGCTCAGGTCAAGAAGACCCTGCGGCCAGTTCGTGCTTGAACCAATTTGCATGAGCCGTAGCTAGTTGGGTTTGCTGCCATACATATGCACCACCAGGCTCGGACTGGCTGACAGGAGAACAGGAGGATCCTCTGGTGGGCCCCCCCTGCAAAGATGGGTTCTCCACGCCACCTCTATGAGAAGTATTTGGCACAATACATGTTTCACTATGTACAGACAAGAGTATCATCTCAACATTAATTTAACAAGCTACCCCTTTTATTATTACATAGAAATATAGGCAAATTTGAGAATGAGGTTAATGTGATATTTGCAAGTAGCTGAACGGTTGCCCACCAGAGTCAATATTACTGGTGGGCCCTTGGCACCCATGTCCGGCACTATGTACCATTGATATAAATGACCAGGCAGCATAATTCTCTTGGTCAGTACAATTTTGACAATACTAGACATGGATAGTGTTTTATTAATTGACTATTTTAGTTGCTTAAAAAAAAATCTCATCTTTGTAAAAAAAATTAAAAAATTGTTTTGTCTCACTATTTTCTGAGAATCATCCTTTTTTTTTATTTTTCCATTGAAGAACCTCTATGGGGGCTTGCTTTTTTGGCATGGTGAGCTATAATTTTTAATGGTACCATTTTGGGTACTTACAAGGTTTTTACTGCTATATTTTGTGCAGTTGCAGCAACTCCTCCCTCCCTCCAAAAAAGGCAATTTTGGAGTTTCGATTATTTTTCATTACAAAGTTCATTGTATGGGTTAAACAAATTTATGCTTATTTAAATTTTGGTAGATCAGACTCTTAGGGATACGGCAATCCACTTTTCAAATTTTTTTTTATTTCTTCATTATTGAAGGAAAAAAGTGCGATTTGAATATTTATTTTTTATTTACACTATATTTTTTAGTCCCCATAGGGAACTTGAACTAGCAATCACTTGATCGCTTATATTATATACTGCGATACTCCGATATTACAGTATATAGTGTAAATCATGGTCTGCTATCAAGCCCAGCCTATGGCTGAGTTTTATAGAGGAGTACCAAGACAGCAGTAATGGGTGCCATCAGCAGGCCCTTGGCTATAATAGCGACCCAAAAGCACCTCACGATTACATTGCATAGGGGGCAATGGGTGCCCAAATGGAAACACCACAAAGATGGAGCTATTTAAATGCCATTTCCAGTGATTGATAGTAGCATTTAAGAGGTTAAACAACAGTGATTGGAGCTATCTCTGATCGCTGCTATTTGAGACAGATTTTAGATGTATAACACATCTATCTCTATAACGCAACCCACCCCATAATGGTTAAAGATGAGATGAGAAGGAAGGGTCTTTTTTTTTTTTACTTTATAGAAACAGCGCCACTCTTGTTTGTAGGCTGGGCCTGATATTGCTGCTCAGTCCATTCATTGAATGCAAAACTACACTGAGCCTATATATATATAAGTCTGCCGATGTTGAAAAAATCTTTGAATCGTGCGATGATGTAAAAAGCTCCTAATTCATTAAGAGGCGTGCATCTCTTAATGATTAGCACATTTTTCAGCAGCCATGAGCCAATACAAAAAATGGCTTTGGAGTAATGGCTCCTTCCTGGCAGAGTGGCCTTTCAGCCCATGTTGGTACAGTACTCGTTTCACTGTGGTTATTGACTCAATCTTACCAGCTTCCGCCATCATCTTCACAAGGTCTTTTGCTTTTGTCCTTGGGTTAATATGCACATGTCGGACCAAAGCACGTTCATCTCTGGGACTCAGAACCCGTCTCCTTCCTGAGCGGTATGATGGCTGGACATTCCCATCTTGTTTGTCCTTGCGTATAATTGTTTGTGCAGATGATGCACGAGGCACCTTCAGGTATCTTGAAATTGTACCCAATGATGAGCCAGACTTGTGCAAGTCCACAATTCTCTTCCAGATATCTTGGCTGATTTCTTTAGACTTTCCCATGATGCTACACAAAGAAGCAGTGTGTTTCAGGTGTGCATTAACCCCTTTACAGCCTGTGGCGTATTAGTACACACCAGGCTGTAACCTCCGGTTCAGTGAGGGCTCCGGCGCTGAGCCCACACTGAACCGGGCACATGTTAGCTGATTATTACAGCTGACATGTGCCCGCAACAGCCATGGGTGGAATCTCGATCCACCCGCAGCTGTTAACATGTGAAATGCCGTTGTCAATCTCTGACAGCAGCATTTAACATCACCGCGCCAGAAGCGCTTCACTTACCCCGCCCATCGGTGACCCCATCACGTGATCGCGGGTCACCGATGCGTGGGCATGACAACCCTGGGTCTGCAGCAGACTCCAGTGGTTGTCATGAGCTGATCGCTATGAGCACCACCTAGTGGTCGGCGATCATAGCACAGGACCATTTCTGCTAAATACAGGTGATCTGCTGATCACCTCTATGTAACAGAGGCGATCAGACAGTTGCTGCTTCTAGTCTCCTATGGAGACTATAGAAGCAAGCAAAAAGTGAAAAAAATGTTTTTAAAAATATTATTATTTTTTTTTAAAATATAAAAGTTTAAATCACCCCCCTTGTGCCCCATTCAAAATAAAATAATTAAAAAAAAACCCCACATACACATATTTGGTATCGCCGCATTCAGAATCGCCCAATCTATCAACATAAAAAGAGAATTAATCAGATCGGTAAACGGCGTAACGAGAAAAAAATTCTAAACGCCAGAATTACATTTTTTGGTCGCCCCAACATTACAATAAAATGCAATAATGGACAATCAAAACATCGGATCTACCCCAAAATGGTATCAATAAAAACTTCAGCTCGGTGCACAAAAAATAAGTCCTTACCCGGCCCCAGATCCCAGAAAATGGAGACGCTGGAAAATGGAGTCATGGAAAATGGCGCCATTTTTTAGCAAACTTTGGAATTTTTTTTTTACCACTTAAATAAAAAATAACCTATGCCTGTTTGTTGTCTACGAACTCGAAATGACCTGGAGAATAATAATGACAGGTCAGCTTTAGCATTCAGTGAACGTGGTAAAAAAAAAAAAAAAAATCTGTGGTATTGCACTCTTTTTGCAATTTCACCGCACTTGGAATTTTTTTGCCGTTTTCTCGTACACAATATGGTAAAACCAGTAAAGTCATTCAAAATTACAACTCGTCCCGCAAAAAATAAGCCCTCACACGGCCATATTGACCAAAAATAAAAACGCTATGGCTCTGGGAACAAGGGGAGCAAAAAACGAAAATGCAAAAACGGAAAATCCCAGGGTTGCGAAGGGGTTAAAGTACATCCACAGGTGTGTCTTTAATTAACTCAGATGTTGCCAAAAAACCTATCAGAAGCTTCCAAACACATGACATCATCACATGGCCAGTCCAGAATTGTTTAAAGGCATCTAAGGTAATCTTAGTGCATGTAAACTTTTGACTTTGCATTAATAAAAATTCTCTCTCTCTCATTATTCTGGCATTTGGAAAATATTAAAAATTATGGTAATCCTAATTGACCTAAAACAGTAAAGGTTTATTCTGATTTCATGTCAGATATTGAGAAAAACATGCATATGTGTCTTTTTATATAGTGTACTAGATGGTGGCCCGATTCTAACGCATCGGGTATTCTAGAATTGGTCCCGGCGGCCGGGACCAATGAGCAGAGCGGTGTTTAAATTTGGCGCCAAAATCGCTGATTGGTAGCGGTCGCCGGCGGCCGCGACCAATCAGCAAAGCGTTGTTTAAGTTTGGCGCCAATCTCGCTAATTGGTCGCGGCTGGCGGCCGCGACCAATCAGCACAGCGGTGTTTACATTTGGCGCCAATCTCGCTGATTGGTCGCGGTCGGCCGGCAGCCGCGACCAATCAGCAGAGCGGTGTTTAAATTTGCAGCCTATATCGCTGATTGGTCGCGGCCGGCCACTTCGACCAATGAGCAGAGCGGCGTTTAAATTTGCCGCCCATCTCGCTGATTGGTCGCGGCCGGCCACCGCGACCAATCAGCAGAGCGGCGTTTAAATTTGCCGCCCATCTCGCTGATTGGTCGCAGTGGCCAACCGCGACCAATCAGCAGAGCGGCGTTTAAATTTGCAGTCTATATCGCTGATTGGTCACGGCCGGCCACCGCGACCAATCAGCACAGCGGCGTTTAAATTTGCCACCGATATCGCTGATTGGTCGCGGTGGCCGGCCGCGACCAATCAGCAGAGCTGCGTTTAAATTTGCCGCCCATCTCGCTGATTGGTCGCAGCCGGCCACCGCGACCAATCAGCAGAGCGGCGTTTAAATTTGCCGCCCATCTCGCTCATTGGTCGCGGTGGCCGGCCGCGACTAATCAGCAGAGCAGCGTTTAAATTTGCTGGCCATCTCGCTGATTGGTCACGGCCGGCCACCGCGACCAATCAGCACAGCGGCGTTTAAATTTGCCGCCCATCTCGCTCATTGGTCGCGGTGGCCGGCCGCGATTAATCAGCAGAGCGGCGTTTAAATTTGCCGCCCATCTCGCTGATTGGTCGCAGTGGCCAACCGCGACCAATCAGCAGAGCGGCGTTTAAATTTGCAGTCTATATCGCTGATTGGTCACGGCCGGCCACCGCGACCAATCAGCACAGCGGCGTTTAAATTTGCCACCGATATCGCTGATTGGTCGCGGTGGCCGGCCGCGACCAATCAGCAGAGCTGCGTTTAAATTTGCCGCCCATCTCGCTGATTGGTCGCAGCCGGCCACCGCGACCAATCAGCAGAGCGGCGTTTAAATTTGCCGCCCATCTCGCTCATTGGTCGCGGTGGCCGGCCGCGACTAATCAGCAGAGCAGCGTTTAAATTTGCTGGCCATCTCGCTGATTGGTCACGGCCGGCCACCGCGACCAATCAGCACAGCGGCGTTTAAATTTGCCGCCCATCTCGCTCATTGGTCGCGGTGGCCGGCCGCGATTAATCAGCAGAGCGGCGTTTAAATTTGCCGGCCATCTCGCTGATTGGTCGCGGCCGGCCGGCCATCGCGACCAATCAGAGTCGTATTAGTGTGGGCCCGGGAGCGGCGCTGCTTGTGCGGCTCCGTATTAGCGAGGACCGGGGAGCGGCACTGCCTGTGCGGCTCCTTCTGCTGCGAGAAGCCGGGAGATGAGCGGCTGCTCGCAGCAGAAGCATCCCGACCGGCAGCGCCGCTCCCCGGTCCTCCGTTCACACTTGCTGTCGGGAGATCAGCGGGCCAAGCCGCTGATCTTCCGACATTAGCCGCATGGAGGTCAGCGGCGCCGGTCAGGGTAGTTGTGCTGCTAGCGCCGCTCATCTCCCCGCTGCATCGCCACTGACCTCCGTCCGCCAGATGAGCCGCTAACAGCCGCCATCTTTTTTCAGAAATCCCGCGGATCAGATTGGCCGCTGCCGGACCAATGAGCGACGCGGGATTTCCAGGACAGACAGACAGACAAACAGACAGACAGACAGACAGACAGACAGACAGACAGACGGGATAAGACAATTATATAGTAGATGTAAATGTCTGGTTTCAACTGTATATCCATCATACCCTTTTTTGATCTGATCTTTGATTAACTATGAAATGCTGTGACTATATGGCGTTCAATATCTATTGTTCTGAGATGCGATATGTTCAATCTGTATGCTGAGGACCTGTACGCATGCGCACCATGGTCCCTGCGTGTCTCCTGGCATCCTATCACATGATTCTGACGTCGCTCACCACATGATGCCGTCGCCACAGGACACTTCGGTTACCATGACACTGCATGCGTCACTTCTGGTCCACAATACAGCGACATTGGAGGACGTTTCCTTTATAAACTCAGCTGCCCTACTGTGCACTATGTCCTGACGAAGGCTCCGCTGAAATGTGCGTTGGGGTGGACGTACGCCCAACTAGTGAATCTGCAGCACCTTGTCATACTATATCAGGTATACTAAACAATAACCTGCCTGTAATTTGTTACTGTTATATGTTAGTCACCGTTAGGTCATACGGGCATATACAGTACAGACCAAAAGTTTGGACACACCTTCTCATCCCCTTCAGGACCCAGCCTATTTTGACCCTTGGCATTTTTGTCAGTTCTGACCAGTGTCCCTTTACAAAGTAAAAACTCTGGAACACTTCAACGGATCCTAGCGATTCTGAGATTGTTTTTTCGTGACATATTGGGCTTCATGTTAGTATTAAATTTAGGTCAATAATATTTGCGTTTATTTGTGAAAAAATAAAAAATTTGGCAAAAATTTTGAAAATTTTGCAAGTTTCAAATTTTTAATTTTTATTCTGCTAAACCAGAGAGTGATGTGACACAAAATAGTTAATACATAACATTTACTACATGTCTACTTTACATCAGCACAATTTTTGAAAAAAATTTTTTTTTGGGTAGGAAGTTTGAAGGGTTCAAAGTTCATCAGCAATTTATCCTCTTTCCAGTAAAATTTACAAAACCATTTTTTTTAGTGACCACATCACATTTGAAGTCCCTTTGAGGGGTGTACATGACAGAAAACACCCAAAAGTGACACCATTCCAAAAACTGTACCCCTCAAGCTACTCAAAACTACATTCAAGAAGATTATTAACCCTTCAGGTGCATCACAGGAACTAAAGCAACATGGAAGAAAAAAATGAACATTTTAATTTTTCTAACAAAAATTTTCTTTTAGCCTAAATTTTTTAATTTTCACATGGGTAACAGGAAAAAATGCATCCTAAACTTTGTTGGGCAATTTCTCCTGAGTACACCGATACCTCAGATGTGGTCATAAACCACTGTTTGGGCGCACGGCAGGGCTCAGAAGGGAAGGAGCGCCATTTCACTTATTGAATGGAAAATTAGCTCCAAAAGTCAAATTGTGCTCCTTCCCTTCGGAGCCCTGCCATGCGCCCAAACAGTGATTTATTACCACATATGAGGTATCGGTGTACTCAGGAGAAATTGCCCAACAAATTTTAGGATGCATTTTATCCTGTTACCCATGTGAAAATTAAAAAATTTAGGCTAAAAGAAAATTTTTGTGAAAAAAAAGAACTTTTTCGTTTTCACAGATCAATTTGTGAAGCACCTGGGGGTTTAAAGTGCTGACTATGCATCTAGATAAGTTTCCCTGGGGGGTCTAGTTTCCAATATGGGGTCACTTGTGGGGGAGCTCCAATGTTTAGGCACACAGGGGCTCTCTAAACGCGACATGGTGTCCGCTAACAAATTGGAACCATGTCGCGTTTGGAGAGCCCCTGTGTGCCTAAACATTGGAGCTCCCCTACAAGTGACCCCATTTTGGAAACTAGACCCCCCAGGGAACTTATCTAGATGCATATTGAGCACCCCCAGGTGCTTCACAAATTGTGTAGTGTATGTCAGGTTGGTGTGCGGTGTGGTATAGTGTAGTGTATACACCACACACACACACACTACAACACACACACTAGCCTGACATAGCCTCCTCAGCTGAGTACACCCTAGACTGGGATGAGCGGGACGGGCGGGACATTTTATGTGCTGTGTGCGTGTGTAAAAAAAAAAAAAAATCAAAACTTTATTATAGTGTGAGTGTACGTGTGTGTGTGTGTGAGTGCTTGGTGTAACCTTCTGCAGTCACGTGTGGGGGCGGTCAGGCGTAGGGGACGGTCAGGCGTAGGGGAGGTCAGGCGTAGGGGGCGCAGGAGGGGGCGCGCTCAGGCACACGGGGCACGCTCAGGCACACGGGGCGCATGAGGGGGCGGTTAGGCGTAGGAGGGGGCTGAGGAGATGGAGGAGCCAGCAGCAGCAGCAAGGGGGGTGATAACTGGGGCAGAAAGAGGAGCAGGAGCCGGCAGTAGCAGCAGCAGCAGCAAGGGGGTGAATCCTGGGGCAGAAAGGGGGCAGGAGCCGGCAGCAGCAAGGGGGGTAGGAGGCTGGCAGCATCAGGGGGGGTGATCACTGGCTCAGAAAGGGGAGCAGAAGCCGGCAGCAGCAGGGGGTGATCACTGGGTTTGCGGGGGGGGATGATCACTGGGACGGGTGATCACTGGGACGGGACGGGGGGTGATCACTGGGATGATGGGGGGGTGATCACTGGGACCTCATGGGGGGGTGATCACTGGGACGACAGGGGGGGTGATCACTGGGATGACAGGGGGGTGATCACTGGGACGACAGGGGGGTGATCACTGGGACGACAGGGGGGGTGATCACTGGGACGGGGGGGTGATCACTGGGAGGGGGGATGATCACTGGGAGGGATGGTGGGTGATCACAGGCGCAGGGGATTCACAGTGAGCCTGCTGCTGCCTGTGATCACCATACACCGGCTGGCAGAAGGAGAGCACCAGCCGGTGGATGAAGACGTGGGAGAGGGAGAGGAGGGAGCAGAGGTCGGGGTGCAGGTATGAAATTGGACTGGGGTGGAGGGGGGGTGGAGGGGGTTGGAGAGGGGGTCGGGGGGGGAGTGGGAGCTGGAATCGGACAAGGGGGGTTAATATTACCGGCGGTGGATCGTCGTCGGATCAGTGGCGGCGGTAGACCGGCGGCGGCAGCAGCAGATCAGTGGGTGACCAAGCTCCACAGCTTTCACGGACGAGAGAAAGCTGTGGATCTTGGTCAGCTATTGTAAAAATGACACCCTCCACATCTGATTGGAGGGCTAGCGTCACATGGACACTAGAGCCAATCAGATCTGGGGGGGGGGGTCGTGACAGAGCTGACACTCCCCCCAGCCAATGGCTGATGCTATATGCATCAAGCCATGCCCAGATCATAAATACTTCACCAATTTCCACTGGTGAAATATTTAATTCATTCCGATTAGCAGTTTCACTAAAGTGAAAGTGAAACTGCCAATCGGAGGGGTCCTAGGCACGGGGGGGTTAATCCACCCCCCATGGGGTCAACTACTGGTTGCCCAGTTGCAGTAGCAACTGTGACACCTGAGCGACCCCGCTCGCAGGCGCTGCAGGGGCGCGATCCCTCCATGTCACAGACGCTGTGACACGAGTCAAGAAGGGGTTAAAGATTTTTCAGTATTTTCATGACTATGAAAATTGTACATTCACACTGAAGGCATCAAAACTATGAATTAACACATGTGGAATTATATACTTAACAAAAAAGTGTGAAACAACTGAAAATATGTGTTATATTCTAGGTTCTTCAAAGTAGCCACCTTTTGCTTTGATGACTGCTTTGCACACTCTTGGCATTCTCTTGATGAGCTTCAAGAGGTAGTCACCGGAAATGGTTTTCACTTCACAGCTGTGCCCTGTCAGGTTTAATAAGTGGCATTTCTTGCCTTATAAATGGGGTTGGGACCATCAGTTGTGTTGTGCAGAAGTCTGGTGGATACACAGCTGATAGTCCTACTGAATAGACTGTTAGAATTTGTATTATGGCAAGAAAAAAGCAGCTAACAGTCTATTCAGTAGGACTATCAGCTGTGTATCCACCAGACTTCTGCAGAACACAACTGATGGTCCCAACCCCATTTATAAGGCAAGAAATGCCACTTATTAAACCTGACAGGGCACACCTGTGAAGTGAAAACCATTTCCGGTGACTACCTCTTGAAGCTCATCAAGAGAATGCCAAGAGTGTGCAAAGCAGTCATCAAAGCAAAAGGTGGCTACTTTGAAGAACCTAGAATATAACACATATTTTCAGTTGTTTCACACTTTTTTGTTAAGTATATAATTCCACATGTGTTAATTCATAGTTTTGATGCCTTCAGTGTGAATGTACAATTTTCATAGTCATGAAAATACAGAAAAATCTTTAAATGAGAAGGTGTGTCCAAACTTTTGGTCTGTACTGTATGTTAGAATATTATTACCATAATCATCATGCTTATACTCCTAGGCCATATGGGTTGTTGCAATATAGCTAAATTCTATCAATGATACATTTCGGTATCCACAATTATATGTGATATATAGGATGCTTTGATTCATGACAGTGTAGCATGCATGTGCTTAATTACATGTATGTTTTTCCTGTCACCATCCTCCATCTACTTGTCATTTTTAATCCTTAGTGTTATCTAAATAAAGTTTTATGTATTAAACTTACATTCTACGTTAATTGGGACTTCTTGATCTTTTTTTTCTTTTTTTGTTCTCTGCATCTCCTATCTCAGTAATGTGAAATCTGTCTTCACTGAATACAGATTTTATCTCAGAATTGAGAATTTTGATAATGAAAGGGTTATTCTTCCCTAAAAAGTTTTCCCTTATCCATTTTATTGGGAAAAGTTTCTGAAAGCTGGGGTTCTGAGCACTGATACCCCCAGTGATTTAGAGAACAGGGCTCTGGAACAGGGCTAGAGAGCTTTGTCTTGAAGGACTCCAAAGCGGGCATTCAAATTAATTGTGAAAGGGACTGCTAGAAATAGCTGAATACAATGGAGACAATGAATGCAGTGGAGTCTGAGCATATGAACCTCATCTCCATTCAAGAAATTGCTATTCAGCGATGTTCTCTGGGTTCCAGACAGGGTTGCACTGGTCCACCAGAGATCCGGAGAATCCTCCGGTGGGCCCTGGCTTCTCCTTTAGGAGAGTTCATAGTGCAAACCTTGCAGCTGCTATGGGGCTCTTGAACGGGGGAGAAAAGTGGGCCCTCAGAATCAAATCCTCTAGTGGGTCCAAGGTTCTTCAGTCTGACACTGGTTCCAGATTCCAGTTGGGATCAGCAGTTGGAACCCCATGAATAAACAAGTTATCCTCAATCCAATGGACAGAAATATATCTTGTCTCTTTGGGAAGAATCCTTTAATGCACTTAGCTGCCCTCTTTAAAGGACTTTTGGTAGATTTTATGGATTGATACATCCTCATCCTAAATGACTTCTTATTATATTGAAAGATGTCGCCTGTTCAAAATTTGGCGCTTATATTAAGTCAATTTGAACTTCATAAAACGACATTACAGTTCAATAATAATCCATTGACCACACATTAGTGAATATTAGCAGATCTTCTTCCATGTGTTCATAGAGTTATCAACCTTGGTTGGTTGAAATTTGGCTCGGAGAAGTCCATCTAAAGATTTGCTGCTTAGATTTGCCATAGAAAGAGCTTCTTCTGTTAATGTAAAGGGTGCTGCATGTGGGCTGTGTGTGTGTTATATGCAGCTAATGAGCACAGAAGAGTGTTTGCCCATTCACATAATGGTTTCACTGGTGCTCGTCCTGCCAATGGCAGATGGTGTTTGTGAGCAGTGCCAGGTCCCAGTTGAGTAGTGCCCTGGGAGACCCTAACAGAAGCTGCCTCTGCAGAAAGCACTGCCAAACACAGTGGCATATGCTCCACTCTGCCCTACACCTGTCGGTGGGTAGGATTCACACAGAACTCTCGTGGCACCGGCTGCAAGGAAGGAGAAAGATCTAGTTTCCATCTGGAATGTGTTTAACCGATAATCAACTGAAAGAAGAACAAATCAAGATAAAGAGATGGATGTTCTCTAGACCGAGTGCATGTCAATGGCCGTCCCCTGCATTGTCATCATGAATTCATATCTACCTTCATACATTGGATCACACTAATTGGTTTCATCAATGGACACAGATGTATACACAAATTAAAATAAGCCCATCACCCATATACAATTATGTCATTGGCTCCCTATTGGGGCAAAGGCCACTTCACTGTTATGATGGCCATGGTGGAGGGGGGGGCTAGGGTGGAAGTATTCCCCAAAATACAGATTACAGATTCCAAAATCAGCATTTAAGTGAAGACTATTTTAGTTCTCACTCAACCAACCCTTGAATCTCCCAAGATCATAACATCCAGAACCCACCATTACCTGGTTTAGCTTGATTTTGGCATTACTACAGTGAAACAATAATATGAAACTCTTGATTAACTAATAAAATGTTGACTTTTTGGAGATGTCTTTGTAAGGAGAGTGATACGAGACCTCCATATATTTCAGGTTATGGACGGTAGTATCCTTTTCTGTTGCATGGTACTTTAAAGATGTGGATGGAACGTATTTGCTCAGATAGGGCTATACCGTAAGGAACAAGATGGGGGTGAGGGTGATGGTGGTAATGGTGAGGGTCTGATGTGCCGTAGCGCTGCAGCACTGTGACTGGAGGAGAATATTGTCCAAATAGCATTTTGGCAAAGTGAAGATTAAGATTATCACCATGTGCAGGCTACGCTCACGGAAAGGATGAGATTAAGAGTGTAAACAACGCTTTTTATTATTTTTATTCACACCAACACCTTTCGGACCAAGTGAGCACTTGGTATTTATGTGGATTATGTAGATCCTTACACCAGAGGCAGCTGAGGTGCCGTGGCAGAGATGGAGACCCTACCCACAGTTCCACCCCACGGGCCCGCCCCAACCAGCTTGTTGCACCAAAACTTCTATTGGTGAATTAAGAATAACCAGGTTGCATATTTCTACAATTAAGGTACTTATTAAATGAGTAGAACAGCGACTTTATGCCCATATCTTTAATTTATCATGCCTGATCCTGATGATAGGTTCTCTTTAAATAGTGACCAAATTAATTAGATTGAAAGTGACCAGCAATATAGTGTAGAAAATGACCAGCAAAATAAGGTGGACAGCAATTAGTGCGATGTGTGCCCTCATATTTTAATCTGTTCCTGGGGCAGCGGGAGAAGGAGGTGCTCCATAACACAGTAGGCTTCTTAGAGTGCTTTTTGAGAAGATTGAATACAATTTATCCAAAATATTAATTGACCTGGAAGTCGAGGCTTTTGACATATCAATAGAAAAAAAACTAACTTTGGCCACATCACTACTGATCCACATATTAAATGTACATCTACAAATACGTTATTATATGGAACGTCTTCGCATTATTATCCCCATAACAAGACAGGCGATCCCAATTCAACAATTGCTTCACATTAAATGAATATGCTCCAGTGAAGAGAAATTGAAGACCCAGGTGACAGTTTTAACTAAAATTCATACTGCCAAAATCACAGGTTTATCAAAGCTTTATCATTTGTTCGCAGCCGGAACATCCATATCCAGTTCGATGCCATGGACACCTGCACCACGGTATTAATCTCGGGTAGTGTTGAGCATTCTGATACTGAAATATCGGGTATCGGCCGATATTCACGGTATCGGAATTCCGATTCTTAATTCCGATACTTTTGCAATATCGTATACCGGAATCGGAAGTTCCCATAATGCAATGAGCCAGTTTCATTTTATTCAGCCAATGAGGATCCTAAGAAGTGTGGGCACATCCTGTTAGGCAGGTAGGCATCTTAACTAATGGCATGGCTGTGATTGGCTGCTGAAATGATGTCATGATGCACTATAAAAGCCGCCGCCGCCATTTTGAGCTCACTCTGCTGTGAATTCAGTTAGGGATAGGACGCTGTTGTTCTGAGGGACAGTTTTAGCTACCTATTTGGTCTATTCTGCTTTACCCAAGCTACTTTATAAATCGCTGTGACTTGCAGCGCTAGTGCACAGTTCTCTGTGCTGTTCACCGCTGTCTGCAAGGTCTGGTGTGTGAGTGCAGCTCACCCTGTAGTGTGTGCTTCAGCCACGTCTGGTTGTAGTGCACTCAGTGTGTGTCACTGCCTCATACATTGTCCTTTTTTTGCCAATTCATAATTTTTCCTGATATCTCCTATTAGTGTGGTGGTTCCATCCGTATTCAGCTAAATTGGTTCCAAACACACTATATAGGAGTAGATAGAGAATTTTTTTTTGTCTTGCAGCGCTAGTGCACAGTGCTCTGCATCTGCACTGTTCACCGCTGTCTGCAAGGTCTGTGTGTGTGAGTGCAGCTCACCCTGTAGTGTGTGCTTCATCCACGTCTGGTTGTAGTGCACTCAGTGTGTGTCACTGTCTCATACATTGTCCTTTTTTGCCAATTCATAATTTTTCCTGATTTCTCCTATTAGTGTGGTGGTTCCATCCGTATTCAGCTAAATTGGTTCCAAACACACTATATAGGAGTAGTTAGAGGAGCCTTTCTGCAGCATTGTGCCCTGCAGCCCCAGCCAGATTAGTATTAGCCTATTTTTTGTAGCCTCATCTATTGCATTGCAGGTTACCTTCCTACATTGTAATAGCTACAAAAAGTTTGTGATACTATCGGTATTACATCTTTGGGCACATCCAGCGTCTTTTTGTGACAAAAAAAACCTAAATAAAGTTCATCAAACACTCCACTTTACAGTTGTGTAGGCCACATTAGCTCATATTAAAGTCTAGTCCACACTTTATAAAATTAGTGTTTCTTATACCTGTTAGCAGCTGTTCAGGAATAAGCACACTAAGCCCTTAGTACTTTTCTGCCTATCTTTATCAGTCTACCAAGATGAAGAAGGCAGGGAGTAAGGCATGTGGTCGTGGTCGTGGGCGTGGAGTTTCTGCAGGGAGAGGACGTGAGGATTCTGTGCCTGCAGGGAGAGGACGTGGGGATTCTGTGCCTGCTGCGGGCACCAGTGACTCAGCATCCCCCAGTTTTACCAGGGAACAGTCCTTTATGCGCAGCTTTGTAGGAGTTAGCCGTACCCCACTGCTGCGGGAGGACCAAATTGAAGACGTTGTCGGATGGATGGCAGCTAACGCATCAACTTCAATTAGTTCCAGATCCTCTCTGGTCCTGAGCACTGAAGAGCACCCATCTGTCTCTTCACCACCTGCCAAATTGCCCAGGCAGTCAGAGAGCCCTGGACAGGAGCCATCTCTACTTCTGTTCTCTGAATCTCTTGGCTTGGAAAGAGGGGGCCAGCCAAGCAGAATTCGAGAATTTGAAGAAAACGTAGTATGCAGTGATGCGCAACCGTTTTGTCTCTCTGAATTTGAAGAGGCGGGTGGGCCAGTGCCTATGGTCAGCAGCACACCTCAGTACGCATCTGATGATGAGACTCAGGTGCCACTTTCTGGTGCATACTGTGCTGTCGAGACTACCCAGGAGAAGCAGTTGTTTGAAGAGGGTGGTGTAGATGATGAGGTCCTTGACCCATCATGGCGTGAGGGACAGGAAGGTGGTGGGAGCAGCTCTGAGGAAGAGATTCCCCGAACAGCCCAAAAAGGAGGGAGAGGGAGGGGGCAGACTTGGTTGCCTGTAGCCTCCATTTCGGCACCCATTAGGAGCATGGCTCTTCCAAAATCCAAAGCGGGCGCTCCCAAGACTTGCAGTGCCTGGTCCTTTTTTGACACAGTTGCAGATGACATTTGCTTTGTCAAATGCAAGCTGTGTAATCAGAAGGTGAAAAGAGGGAAAAGTGTCAGCAACCTCAATACCACAAATATGTGGAAACATGTGCGGACCAAGCACGTGGTGGAGTTACAAAAACACACTGAAGACCTAGGCCAACCTACAGCGCCACCTACCACCTCTTCAGCTCGTGTTGTAGCCTCTTCCTCCAGCTCACACACAGCTGGTTCGGCTTCCTCACAGGATCGCCATGGAAGAATCTCTGGCACTGTTGTACAGAGACACAGTGTAATTCCACCCACAGCACCACTTTCCCAGTCATCCTCACACTCCCAGGCCAGTCTACAGCCATCGTTAGCACAGGCATGGGAGAAAAGGCGCCCATACTCGGCAAACCACCCCCGAGCACAGGCTCTGAATGCTGGCATTGCTAAACTACTGGCCCTTGAAATGCTATCATTCAGGCTGGTGGAGACTGACACCTTCCGTAACTTTATGGCATTGGCAGTCCCACAATACAACGTGCCCAGCCGCTTTTATTTCAGCAGGCAAGCCGTCCCTGCCCTGCAACATCATGTGGAGGGAAAAATTAAACAAGCGCTACAAAACGCCGTCAGTAGCAAGGTCCACCTGACCACCGATGCGTGGACCAGTAAGCATGGACAGGGACGATACCTTTCCCTCACTGCCCATTGGGTAAATGTTGTGGAGCCGGGTACAGATCTTGAGAGTGGCGTTGTACGTGTTCTGCCAACTCCAAGGATTGGAGGAATCCAGTCTGTACACATTGACTCCTCCTCATACTCCAGTTCCTCTGAATCAGCGCTGCAGGAGCCGTCACGGTCTACCTCCACATAGACCCGTGAACGGTTACCTGTTATGATGACCGATAAGAGCACAGCCGTGGCCAAACGTCAACAGGCTGTATTAAAATTAATTTCTTTTGGGAATCGAAGCCACACAGCGCAGGAGCTCTGGAATGCCATCAAGCAGCAGAGCGACGTGTGGTTTGTGCCAGCGAATCTCCAACCAGGCGAATCTGCTGCCGAAATCTGGTGGCAGCTCTGGGCCTAGGCAACCTCACTCACATCCCATGTCTGGCACATGTGCTCAACTTGGTTGTGCAGAGTTTTTTGAGGGACTATCCGGATCTTGATCCACTGCTTCACAAGGTCCGCATAGAGTGCGCTCACTTGCGGCGTTCCAGCAACGCAAGATCACGCATTGCAGCTCTGCAGCGCCGATTACGTCTTCCGGAACATCGCATCATATGTGACCTACCCACCAGGTGGAATTCAACGTTACATATGTTGGAGAGGTTGTGTGAGCAGCAGGCAGCAGTAATGGAGTACCAGCTGCAGCAGGCGCAAACAAGTCGCAGTGCGCGCCGTTCACACTTCACCACCACTGAGTGGGCCTCTATGAAGGACATTTGCCATGTTTTGCGTGCCTTCGATTATTCCACGCGGATGGCGAGTGCAGATGATGCACTAGTCAGCATGACTATCCCCCTTATCTGCCTGCTTGTAAAAACACTGCAAGCACTAAGGGACGAGGTTTTGGAAGAGGTGGAGGATGAGGAGTCACAAATGCCATCTGCTTCTCTACAGTCTGCGCAACGTGGTTCCTCACAAAGGCCTAGGCGGGGAACACTTTGTGAGGAGGATGAGGAGGAGTAAATGGATGAGGAAGACATCTGTTGAGAGGAGGGAGGTACACAATGCTCTAGTAGTCAGTATCTAGAGCGAGGGTGGGGTGATGCAGAGCAGGCAGAGATCACGCCTCAAGCAGGGGACAGCGTTTCTTGGCCAGTTGGCAGTCTGCAGCATATGGTTGATTTCATGCTGCAGTGCCTGAGAAACGACTGCCGCATCGCCCACATTCTCAACACGGCTGATTATTGGGTGTCCACCCTCCTAGATCCTCGCTACCGGGACAACTTACAAAGCCTCATAACATCGTTGAACCGGGAGCGTAAAATGCGGGAGTACCAAGACGCACTGGTGCATTCCATCATGTTCTCCATTCCAACCGAGAGCAGTGCTGCTAGTGCTTTACAAAGCAGCTCAGTGCGTCGAGGCAGTGGAGGAAGCTCTGCACAAAGAGGGAGCAGAAGCAGCGCCTCAGCACAAGGCAAGACGAGTATGGCCGAAATGTGGCAAAGTTTTGTGTCCCCGCCGCCACAAATGTCTACACCATCACAGACGGCTCCAGTCAGCATGAGGCAACGTTTCCGTCAGATGGTGACAGACTACATGTCTTGCCCTCTTAGTGTACTCCCAGACGGCTCTTCTCCCTTCAAGTTTTGGGTCTGTAAGCTGGATACATGGCCAGAGCTTAGTCAGTATGCATTGGAGGTGCTAGCTTGCCCTGCTGCTAGTGTATTATCGGAACGCGTCTTTAGTGCCGCAGGTGGTGTACTAACAGACCGTCACATGCGACTATCCTCCGATAATGTTGACCAGCTTACTTTTCTCAAAATGAACAAGGCCTGGATCTCTCATGAATTTGCCAGTCCTCTTCCAGAATAAATAATTGGTTGGCAACAGTATCCAGGTCTCCTGTTGTGTTCATGTTTCTACCACCTGAACTGTAATCCCTGAGCTCCAACACCGCCAGTTGGCGCTCGGAAGTGCCGTCTGCACAGTCAACACTTGCTGCCGTGTTATTGGGGTTCAGTAACGTCAGCTGTTCCCCTGCTGTGCGGACGGCAATTTCTCCTGCTCTGTCCACATTCTCACTACTACAGATTTTAAAGTTGCTCCAATTACACCTCTGGCTCCTCTGTTTTCAGTATTATCCCTGAGCTCCAACACCGCCAGTTGGCGCTCGGAAGTGCCGTCTGCACAGTCAACACTTGCTGCCGTGTTATTGGGGTTCAGTAACGTCAGCTGTTCCCCTGCTGTGTGGACGGCAATTTCTCCTGCTCTGTCCACATTCTCACTACTACAGATTTTAAAGTTGCTCCAATTACACCTCTGGCTCCTCTGTTTTCAGTATTATCCCTGAGTTCCAACACCGCCAGTTGGCGCTCGGAAGTGCCGTCTGCACAGTCAACACTTGCTGCCGTGTTATTGGGGTTCAGTAACGTCAGCTGTTCCCCTGCTGTGCGGACGGCAATTTCTCCTGCTCTGTCCACATTCTCACTACTACAGATTTTAAAGTTGCTCCAATTACACCTCTGGCTCCTCTGTTTTCAGTATTATCCCTGAGCTCCAACACCGCCAGTTGGCGCTCGGAAGTGCCATCTGCACAGTCAACACTTGCTGCTGTGTTATTGGGGTTCAGTAACGTCAGCTGTTCCCCTGCTGTGCGGACGGCAATTTCTCCTGCTCTGTCCACATTCTCACTACTACAGATTTTAAAGTAGCTCCAATTACACCTCTGGCTCCCCTGTTTTCAGTATTATCCCTGAGCTCCAACACCGCCAGTTGGCGCTCGGAAGTGCCGTCTGCACAGTCAACACTTGCTGCCGTGTTATTGGGGTTCAGTAATGTCAGCTGTTCCCCTGCTGTGCGGACGGCAATTTCTCCTGCTCTGTCCACATTCTCGCTTCTACAGATTTTAAAGTTGCTCCAATTACACCTCTGGCTCCTCTGTTCTCAGTATTATCCCTGAGCTCCAACACCGCCAGTTGGCGCTCGGAAGTGCCGTCTGCACAGTCAACACTTGCTGCCGTGTTATTGGGGTTCAGTAACGTCAGCTGTTCCCCTGCTGTTCGGACGGCAATTTCTCCTGCTCTGTCCACATTCTCACTACTACAGATTTTAAAGTTGCTCCAATTACACCTCTGGCTCCTCTGTTTTCAGTATTATCCCTGGGCTCCAATACCGCTAGTTGCTGCTCAGAAGTACCGTTTGCACAGTCAACGCTTGCTCTAGTGTTATTGGGGTTCAGTAACGTCAGCTGTTCCCCAGCTGTGTGTCCGGCAAATTCTCCTGCTTTGTCCACATCCACTGTACTACTGATTTAAAACTTGCTCCATTTACACCTCTGGCTCTTCTGTTTTCAGTATTATCCCTGGGCTCCAATACCGCTAGTTGCTGCTCAGAAGTGCCGTTTGCACAGTCAACGCTTGCTCCAGTGTTATTGGGGTTCAGTAACGTCAGCTGTTCCCCAGCTGTGTGTCCGGCAAATTCTCCTGCTTTGTCCACATCCACTGTACTACTGATTTAAAACTTGCTCCAATTACACCTCTGGCTCCTCTGTTTTTAGTATTTACCCTGGGCTCCAATACCGCTAGTTGCTGCTCAGAAGTGCCGTCTGCACAGTCAACGCTTGCTCCAGTGTTATTGGGGTTCAGTAACGTCAGCTGATCCCCAGCTGTGTGTCCGGCAAATTCTCCTGCTCTGTCCACATTCACACTACTACAGATTTTAAAGTTGCTCCAATTACGCCTCTGGCTCCACTCTGTTTTAAGTATTTACCCTGGGTTCCAGCACCGCCAGCTGTTTCCCAGCAGTGTCTTTGGCACGAGTACTCCCTCCTGCCCAGCCTGGTTCCAGCACGCCAGCTGTTTCCCGGTAGTGTCAACATCACTTTGCCTCCAATGCGTTGTCCTGTCGTGTTGCGGTCGGGTTAGCCGACTCTATGGTGCCTGCAGTTTAGGTGACTCCTATGTGGGCTGCGGGATCTGGCAATGAAGGCTGGTTCCATAGTGCCAATAGGACAAGCACCCCCTGTAGGACTGTGGGTTTTGGTAACTGCGGCCGGCTCCCGGCCTTGAAACTTTTTTTTACATGGGTACCTTCTGCTACCCATCCGGGTTCCAGTACCGTCAGCTGGTTCTCGGTAGTGCCTTTGGATTAGGTGCCTCCTTCTCGGTATCCAAGTTCCACCAACGTCTGCTGGTCCTTGGTAGTGCTTTCTGGCACAGGTACTTCCTGCTTAGTAACCGAGTTCCAGTACCGTCAGCTGGTCTTCGGTAGTTCCATTGGCTCTTGTACCTTCTGCTACCCATCCGGGTTCCTGTACCATCAGCTGGTCCTCGGTAGTTCCATTTGCTCTTGTACCTTCTACTACCCATCCGGGTTCCAGTACCGTCAGCTGGTTCTCGGCAGTGTCTTTGCACGGGTACTCCCTCCTGCCCAGCCTGGTTCCAGCAAGCCAGCTGTTTCCAGGTAGTGTCAACGTCACTTTGCCTCCAATGCGTTGTCCTGTCGTGTTGCGGTCGGGTTAGCCGACTCTATGGTGCCTGCAGTTTAGGTGACTCCTATGTGGGCTGCGGGATCTGGCAACGAAGGCTGGTTCCATAGTGCCAATAGGACAAGCACCCCCTGTAGGACTGTGGGTTTTAGTAACTGCGGCCGGCTCGGGGCCTTGAAACTTTTTTTTACATGGGTACCTTCTGCTACCCATCCGGGTTCCAGTACCGTCAGCTGGTTCTCGGCAGTGCCTTTGGATTAGGTGCCTCCTTCTCGGTATCCAAGTTCCACCAACGTCTGCTGGTCCTTGGTAGTGCTTTCTGGCACAGGTACCTCCTGCTTAGTAACCGAGTTCCAGTACTGTCAGCTGGTCCTCGGTAGTTCCTCAGCCTTCTTGTACCTTCTGCTACATTTCCAAGTTCAAGCTTTTTGAAATGGTTCTTGGTAATCACTCTGGATCTCCCTGACGAGGACCCTGAAGATAAGGACCCTGAAGACCAACCCGAAGAAGACGAAGACCCCGAAGACGACGACCCTGAAGACGAGGACCCTGAAGACCACCCCGAAGAAGACGATGACCCTGAAGACCACCCCGAAGAAGACGAGGACCCCAAAGACGACGACCCTGAAGACGAGGACCCCGAAGACGGCGACCCTGAAGATCACCCCGAAGGAGACCAAGAAGATGACCCTGAAGACGTTGACCAAGAGGACAAAGAAGAGAAGACAACCACCAAGATACAGAAGAACAAGAGACAGAAAACCAAGAAGCAGAAGTACAAGAAGCTGCAGAACAAAAAGCGGAAGAACATTAAGCATAAGACTAAAAATCAGAGCAAAAGATAATATCTAAATTATAAGCAGAAGATGACTAAGCAGTGTATGGGGGTGAGTCCGTTCCTCCTCGTGGTGCCCCTGGAAAAGACCTGCTGCTGCAGGCCAAACTGAATGCGGACAAATCCTGTTGTAAATCTTTTGTGACGGGCAGAACGAAAGGTATAATGTTCAAACTTTTAAGGATAGCAACTACAGGAATGCCTGTCACAAATAAGAATATGATGAAGAAGAAGAATATGAAGAAGATGAAGAAGTAGAATATGAAGAAGAATAATAGTTGAATAAGAAGAATATGAAGAATGTAAAAAAAAAGAATAATACAAAGAAGGTGAAGAAGAAGAAGATGAAGAAGGTGAAGAAGAAGTTGATGAAAAAGATGCTGATGCTGAGGATGATGAAGGAGAAAGTATGGGAGAAGTAAAAAAGAAGGTGAAGAGCATGGAAGTAGTGAAACATAAATATCTGACAAAATATAAAAATACTTAACATAGTCAATATTTCCGTAACTCAGAATGTCTTAAAAAAAATATTAATTCCTGCTATTCCATTTGATTGGGCTAAACCTCTATGCCTTTATTGTCTCCCCCACCTCCCCCAATACATTCAACATTATTCTTAGTTGTTTTCCTTCATGTAGAATTAAGCTACAAGGAAAGAAAGGGTTTATTTTCATTCCGATATTTCTGTCCCATTGACTTGCATTGGTTTCCGGTATCGGAATCGGCGATATCCGGTACTTTTTGTGTATCGGTCCGATCCAATCCGATCCGATATTTCCCGATATCGGAAGGTATCGCTCAACACTAATCTCGGGCGCATAACAGGTTTGACCAAGTCTCTGGTCTGTGTTCAACCTCACACATCTAGGCACACATACGGAACCTCCATCTCTGCTGCACAGGAAAACAACACTGACACACCTAACCCTTATCTGCAGGTTTAAATGTGAATAGTGGCCATGGGCCACTTGCGAAACTCGGACTGGAGGGAAAGACCCGTCCCACTACCTTCCTACAGATCTTTCCAAAATTAAAAGCCCATATCAGGTTTTCCTAAATCCGACTTGGTTAAATAACTTGACCCAGTCCACACTTACTTTTATTTTGTGTTGTAACCACAGCTGTTGCTGTGATTACAACACTCTCCAGCAGGTTCAGTATGTTTCCAGACAAATCCTGGGTGGGACACGTAACGAGTCTAACGACCCCCGTATATGGTTCCCATCACTGTCTCACAATACAAACACCAGGGAAGTTTTATGGAAACATTTTCCAAGAAGATGTCTATGAATTTGATCGCTCCTCCTGCTTTGTGACATCCTGCTTACAGATCAGATGCCATCTCCAATATGACTGGTTACGTTAGAGTTTAAGGTTTAAGAGTCTGGCTTTATTGCCATAAGTATTTGAGAGTAAATCATTTTATGGTTCATTTTTTTTTTTACGAGCTCTAGTTTGGTTACAATGTGAGTGCTGCAGGCTGTGGTCTTTTTTGCTGCTATGTTTTGGTTTCTTTGTGAAACTGTTGAACAGAGTATCCTTATCATGGTGGTAACCTTCTACTTGTATAGCGCCACTAAGTGACCCTATTGTCTGTTATTGTATTCACTTTTTTTTTGCACCATTGATAAATATTGCCATTTATTGATCTCTATATTGGTTTTAGTGCAGATCATCTTATGTTATATTGTTTCTACTAGTATTTACTGCACATTATGCTAAGATAACTTTTTGGCATCTAATGTAAGCACTGCAGGCTATGGACTATCGCTGATACTTTTATGTGATATTCTTTCAACATACAACTCAACTAAGAGACCGCATTAATCAGCATATATGTTCTTTACCCCTGGTATTGTATTTACCTTCTTGTTTACCATTGATGAATATTGGCATTAATTGATTATTTTGGATTCATGGTGCGCCTCCTCGTCATCATGACCGACATGCGCTTTTTATTGCTAAGTAGAGCATCCTCCTCAGTCTATTTAATGCCCTGTAGTATGCATGTACACTTACCTTCTGACGAAGCCATGGCAATATGGTGAAACTCTCATTGAAGATTTTTAAATACCCTCCGTGTACCCACATTGTCATGCCTACAGGTATAATGGTTCACCTTATATCTATATTTGGTCTAACAGATTGGTAATATTCATATAGATGTTTATGAATTTCTCTTCTGAACACTTGCATATTTTACACATGGCTTACTGTCCTTGATTTATTGGCATTTTTCAGTTTACATCTTTATGAAATTTGAGAATATTTTATTAATATGGGACAGTTTTCACATTAACATTTTCATTTTTGGGGTGAGCAGATCTTGGGTGAGTGTAAGCTCCAACCATCTGTAAATTACACCTAATTGTTATGAAAAAATATCTCAACCTCTTATGATCCCACGGAGCACCATTGAATCCATTATCATCAAATTGAAAGAACATGATGCCACAACAAACATGTCAAGAGAGGACCGTCTACAAAAACCCTCAGCACGGGCAAGTAGGGCATTAATGAGAGGCAGCACAGAGACCAAAGGTAACCATAAAGGAGCTACAGAGTTCCCAAGCAGAGACTTGAGTATCTGTCCATACAACCACAATAAGCCATACACTCCATAGAGATGGCCTTTATCGAAGAGTAGAAAGAAAAAAATCTTTACTTACATATAAAAATTGTAAGGCTTGTTTTGAGTTTGCCAAAAGACATGTGGGAGACTCCCCAAATGTATGGAGGAGGGTGCTGTGGTTGGCTGAGACCAAAATTGAACTTTTTGGCCACCAAGGTAAACACTATATCTGGTGCCAAAACAACACAGCTCATCACGCTAAGAACACCATCCCCACAGTAAAAAATGGAGGTAGCAGCTTTGGGGATGTTTTTCAGCAGCACGGACAAGGAAAATGGTCCGAGTTGAGGGGAAGATGAATGGTGCAAAATTCAGGAATATTCTTGAGCAAAACTTGCTTCATTCTGTCAGTGATTTGAGACTGGTTCATCTTCCAACAAGATAATTACCCAAAGCATACTGCTAAAGCAACACTTGAGTGATTTAAGGGGAAACGTGTAAATGTTTTGGAGTGACCTAGTCAAAGTCCAGACCTTAATCCATTTGAGAATCTGTGGTCAGACTTGGAGATTTCTGTTCACCAGAGGAAACCATCTAACTTGTAGGAGCTGAAACAATTTTGGCTTGAGGAATTAGCAAAAATCCCAGTGGCAAGATGTGGAAAGCTCAGAAACTTTTCTAAAGAGACTTGCGGCTGTAATTGCCACAAAAATAGGCCCTACAAAGTACTGAATTTATGGGGTTGAATAGTTATGTACTATGACGTTTTCTGTTTTTTTGTCTTATTTTTTGTTTGCTTCACAATAAAATGAAAAACAAATGTTCAGTTCACAGTTGAAGGCATGTTCATTACATGAACTAATGCAAACCCTAAAAAAAACAGTGAAATTCCAGGTTGTGAGGTAGCAAAACACAAAAAGTGCCAAGGGGAGTGAATACATTCGCAAGCCAAACACCTGCCTAACTCTGCTACAAAGGTGAGATTATGGAAAAAAGGAAAGGAGATACCAGCTTCCAAAAATAGAGAAATTTATTGAGATAAATCCACGCAGTTTAAAATTTCCATATCATGTCGGGGAATCTCACATAGAAAAATCGCAACGCGTTTCGAACAATCCTGTGTTGTTTGTCAAAGCTTGGAAGCTGGTATCTCCTTTCCTTTTTTCTATCCAAACACGTGAGGCCACACGTATCCATGCTTCCCTGCACTCAAAGCCTGCAGCAATCAGGTGAGCTGATCATTTTTTATTTTCTTTTTGAGGTTATGGAAGACAGTTTTATGTCACAGATCATCCACCATGGCAAGACTGTAGATAGCAAAAAGGCACAAGGTAGTTGTACTGCATCAGCAAGGTCTCTCCCAGGAAAATTTTCAAAGCAATTTGGGTTTCAATTTGTGCTGTTCAAGCTCTTTTGAAGAAGTACCAAGAAATGGGTAACGTTGAGGGTCATAGACACAGTGGTCGGCCAAGAAAACTTAATGTAGCATTTGTGACTCAAGTGACTCAACTGTGCACAAAAACATAGAAACTGGAATGCATAAAAATGGCAGCAGGTGCTCTGGACTGATGAGTCAAATTTGTCTTATTTTTTGTTTGCTTCACAATAAAAAGAAAAACAAATGTTCACAGTTGTAGGCATGTCCATTACATGAACTGATGCAAGCCCTAAAAAAAACCCAGTGAAATTCCAGGTTGTGAGGTAGAAAAACACGAAAAGTGCCAAGGGGGTAGATACTTTCGCAAGCCACTGTATATATATTTACAGTACAGACCACAAGTTTGGACACACCTTCTCATTTAAAGATTTTTCTATATTTTCATGACTATGAAAATTGTACATTCACACTGAAAGCATCAAAACTATGAATTAACACATGTGGAATTATATACTTAACAAAAAAGTGTGAAACAACTGAAAATATGTCTTATATTCTAGGTTCTTCAAAGTAGCCACCTTTTGCTTTGATGACTGCTTTGCACACTCTTGGCATTCTCTTGATGAGCTTCAAGTTGTAGTCACCGGAAATAGTTTTCACTTCACAGGTGTGCCCTGTCAGGTTTAATAAGTGGGATTTCTTGCCTTATAAATGGGGTTGGGACCATCAGTTGTGCTGTGCAGAAGTCTGGTGGACAAACAGCTGATAGTCCTACTGAATAGACTGTTAGAATTTGTATTATGGCAAGAAAAAAGCAGCTCAGTAGAGAAAAACGAGTGGCCAGCATTACTTTAAGAAATTAAGTTCAGTTGTGTCACCCTGGCCTGGATGCCACAAATGTATAATAAAGCTGTGTCTGAGAGCAAGGGGGAGGTTCTCTGGTCAGGGACCATTAGCATGCAGCACCTCCTGTCCCAGGCCAGTAGGGGGAGCAGGCTGCCCCTATAAAAGCTGGAACTGGGGGCAGGGTTAGAGAGTTCTGGACGACCTGTCTCTGGAGTGAGAGGTGTCCCAGAGAAGGGAGAGCCAGTTCAGCTGAGGCTGAGGAGGACGAGTGGCAGTAGAGGAGCCACAAGCCAGGGACGGAAGGCGAGGTGAGCCTGTCCTGGCTGAGAGAGAAACTGAACTACCGGACTTTGGTGTCCGAGGCTGTTAGGATTCCAAGTCCTACAGCAAATAACCAGTCCGCAGGGGATTGTATGTCACTTGGCCTAAGAAGCCCAGAGGTTCCACCACAGCAGAAGGGACTAGCAAAGCTGCACCAGGCCAAGAATAGAAAGGAACCCAAGTTGCAAGCCATACAGGCGAGAAGACACACCGAGCTCAGGAACGTGGGCTGTTAGACCACCAGGAGGGAAATAGCCAGAAAGAGCGCAGAGAATACGGTAGGCCTTCATCCTCACCCTGACCAGGTGTCACGCTGTCTCTGTATACTGGAGGTAGGGGGCCTAAGCTGACCCTAAGCTGGGGCCCTGACTAATCCCTCAACCTGGAGGTACTGTTAAAGGTACAGAGGTCCAGGCCGCCAGCGTAACCCCTACCTCCTGAGGATCCCTGCACCTAAGTAATCTAGTCCTGAGAAGGACCCCGATCACAACAAAAGGGGACAAGTAATAATATGCCCACACACAGTACTTAGACGAACGAGACAGTACAAGGGAAAAACCAAAACCACCTTGCATACAAAAACTACACAACTACAACAGAGGGAACACCAACGGGAAAGGAGATAAATGATAAAGCGAGGAAGGGAAAAAACACTCCAAATACACTTATCTCAGAAACTCCAAATACCACGATCCGCTCTGTTAGTCTGCATGAAATGCTTTCACCGACACTTCCTAAACAGACCAGCAGGCATTTGAAGGAGTCTCACTACAGCAGCATTGATTGCAGCTGGGCGAGGCTGGACCTCGTCTAGCACAGAGAGAGAGAGAATTAACTCCCTCACTGCCGAAAAACACAAAGCACCAAAAAGTCAGCTGCGAGAAGTCAGGCTGTGTAATCGTGATGATCTTCGTGGCGACACACCCGTGACAGTACCCCCCCTTCTACGAGGGGCCTCCGGACCCTCAGGGCCAGGTTTATCCGGGTGAGTCGTGTGGAAGGCCCGAACTAATCGGTCTGCGTTAATATCCGACGCAGGAACCCACATCCTCTCCTCAGGACCATACCCTTTCCAATGAACCAGGTACTGAAGGGACCGGCGATTAAAGCGTGAATCGATGACCCTCGATACCTGGAACTCCAAGTTACCATTGACCACCACTGGAGGGGGAGGTAAAGGTGACGGTACCACCGGCGCCACATACCTCTTAAGCAACGATCTGTGGAACACGTTGTGAATTTTAAACGTAGGGGGGAGGTCAAGACGGAATGCCCACACACAGTACTTAGATGAACGAGACAGTACAAGGGAAAAACCAAAACCACCTTGCATACAAAAACTACACAACTACAACAGAGGGAACACCAACGGGAAAGGAGATAAATGATAAAGCGAGGAAGGGAAAAAACACTCCAAATACACTTATCTCAGAAACTCCAAATACCACGATCCTCTCTGTTAGTCTGCATGAAATGCTTTCACCGACACTTCCCAAACAGACCAGCAGGCATTTGAAGGAGTCTCACTACAGCAGCATTGATTGCAGCTGGGCGAGGCTGGACCTCGTCTAGCACAGAGAGAGAGAGAATTAACTCCCTCACTGCCGAAAAACACAAAGCACCTAAAAGTCAGCTGCGAGAAGTCAGGCTGTGTAATCGTGACGATCTTCGTGGCGACACACCCGTGACACCAGGGCCAGCTTTCCACTTGTTCTCAGACATCCAGGCCCCCTCCTAGCCGGGACTGTTTTTGGGTCGTCTCACCTGTTCTAATAAAGACCCTGAACTGTTTAAAAGGCCTCCGTCTCCTGGCTATTGCGACCGGAATCATCCCCTCCATCATCCATCTATATACTGCCTTGGGGCCATACTCCTCCCGTGGGGAGTTACTACTTAGTGCTGCACACCTACATCTGCCCCAACGGTCTGCACTGCAGCGGCGGTTAACCCTGACCGCAATCCACGGGTGGCGTAGTCGGACATTTAAAACCCTACAAATAGACTGCCACAACGTTTGGTGTGACCACCCTGAGCCACGGACCGGGTTGCCACTACTACCCCCAACATTGCCCTGTTGTCCGGCTCCGAGTGCCCCACGGCCCAGGGGGCGAGTCAGCTTTGGCGTAGTCGACAGAATTGTGACCAACCCGCCACAAACGGGTATTGCGTGCCTGAAAAAGACTGTACGCGTACCTTAAAAAGAGGTTTCCCGCCATCTTCGGTCGTCTCCCGCCATCTTCAGTCGTTTCCCGCCATCTTAAGCCATTTTCCCGCCATCGGACGCCATCTTCAGGACGCCGCGCGGGAAGAAGAGGGGCGTGAACGTCCAAACCGTGCGAGACCTGAAGCCCCGCCCTACGCACCGACGCTGCGCAAGGTCCTGGAAGGAGAGAGAGCGACGCTGACGTCACCAGGACGCGACGCAAGGTCCTCGTCCGGAGCAGCACCAGCGGAGCCGCGGCCTACAGAAGAGGATCGTCGGAAGGTAGGCCACGCTTAACTAGGGGGGAGGAAGATGACTGACGCGGAGGGACCTTCAACCACCAGCGTGGCTGCAGCAGCGGTGATGCCGTTCTCTATGCCCTACATACCCGGAGCAGCCTGGCTGCCCCAATACTCAGGGGAATCCCATACATTGATTGACTTTAAAGAAAGACTGCACAGTTTATTTAAAGTTTACCCCCTGACAGAAGAACAGAAAGTGAGCATTCTGATGGGGCAGCTAACCGGTGCAGCCCAGCGGGAGGTGAAATCCTGGTCAGATGAGGAGAAAAGGACAGTAAAGCACATTCTGACCCGGCTGCGGAGTACCTTTGATACCCGTACCTCGGCAGAGATTAAAATGCGGTTCTATGGCTGTAAGCAGCGAGCCCAGGATAGTATCAGAGACTATGCCTTGAACCTGCAAGAAGCCCTGAGAGCTATCAAACAAGCTGACCCTGGTAGCGTGCAGGACACCGATAAGCTGTTAACTGACCAGTTCATAGAAGGTCTGCTGTCCAGCGCCCACAGGACCCAGCTGCGCCTCATGGCCCTACAGAACCCCGATTTGACTTTTGCGCAGTTCAAGGATAGGGCCATCCGGGTGCTCCGAGAACCCCCACCAAGTGGCGCTGTAACTTCCCGGCGCCCTGCCATTACTTACCACCAGGGGGCGGTGCCCTACCCTGCAGGCACTGTGGGGGCTGATGCACAGGTCTCAAGCCCATCCCCGCCTGCAGACCTGCACCATCAGGTCCAGGAACTAACCAGAAGTGTTGCTGCATTGACCAGGACCGTACAGTCGTTACAGGTGGACCCGTCAGGACCCATCAAGTTGGCTTCCATTCCGGAGGATGTCCCGTGGCATTGACAGAGGAGGATCCCGTCGTTCAGAGGGAGGCCCGCCGACCGCTACGCTGAGGATGGACAGCCGATTTGTCGCCGTTGCAGTCAGCCAGGACACCTAGCAAGGTACTGTACTTTAAATTGGCCTGACCTGGGGCAGAGGGCCAACCCCCAGGCATAAGGTCACCAGGCCCGTCTAATTGGCGTGATAAGTACGTGGGGGGACGCCCGGTCTTACCCGTAGTGCTGGACGGTATCCCCATGAGTGCACTGCTGGACACCGGGTCTCAAGTAACTACCATCCCCTACGTACTTTTCAAGCGGTACTGGAATGATGCGGATATAACCCGTTATCCAGACGATGACTTAAGCATCATCGCCAGCAATGGCCAACCTGTGCCGCAATTGGGGTTCAGAGAGATGACCATCAAGATTGGTAAGGTTGAACTGCCGGCACAGGGAGTGATCATTGTGGACATTGATCGCCGTGAGAGTCACCCTAAAATAACTGTGGGTACTAACGTGATTGAAAACTATCTTTCAGAAGTAATATGATTTTGCAGCAGGTGGCGATGAATGCTAGTTCCAGCCAACAGAGAGTCCTCAACAAAGAGATAAAGGCTCTGATGAGACGGCAGCAGGTAGAACTGTCTTGTGGTGAGATCGGTAGCGTGAGAATGAGTGACCCATTCCCCATTTCCATGCCTCCCAAAAGTGAAATGATGATCTGGTGTCGGACTGCAATCGGGTTGAGAGGCAGAGACTACCAAGCCATGGTAGAACCCGTGTACTCAGACTGCAGGCCCACCATTTTGACAGCCCGGGGGGTGGTTGATGTCCGTCATGGGAGGGTGCCCGTTCGCATTCTCAACATTGGGGAGAGGGAGGTACACTTACCCAGGTACGCTACACTTGCCAAACTGTTTGCTGTTGAACACAAAGCTATCAGGGTCGTGGAACCTTTGCCTACATCTCCACAGGCGGAGGGTAATGGCTTCCAGAAACAAAAGGAGGACTGGTGCCAGAAACTCCACGTGCGTGCTGACTCCACTCCCCTGCACCAAAAACAAGGAGTCTACCGGGTGGTTCAGGAGTACGAGAGAATTTTTAGTAAACACCCGCTAGACTTCGGCCGAGTGAAGGGAGTGGAACACCACATCCCCACGGAGAGCCACCCACCAATAAAAGAGAGGCACAGACCTGTACCCCCTGCACATTATCAGAACGCAAAGGGCATGCCACGAGAAATGAAAGAAGCTGGGGTCATTAGAGATAGCTGTAGCCCCTGGGCAGCCCCCTTGGTTCTGGTAAAAAAAAAAGACGGTACCATGAGAATGTGCGTGGACTATAGACAAATCAACCGTATCACCCATAAAGACGCGCATCCGTTACCTAGGATAGAGGAGTCCTTGACCGCCCTAAAATCAGCTAACTTCTTCTCTACTTTGGACCTTACTAGCAGGTACTGGCAGGTTCCTGTGGCAGAGGCTGACAAGGAGAAGACCGCCTTCACCACCCCGATGGGACTGAGCGAGTTCAACTGTATGCCCTTCGGGCTCTGCAACACACCAGGGACCTTCCAGAGGCTGATGGAATGCTGTCTAGAGCACCGACACTTCGAGACCTTCCTACTTTACCTGGACGACGTGATCGTCTATTCGAAGACCTACGACGACCACCTAAAACACCTGGCAGAGGTGTTCGAAGCCCTGGCAGGCTATGGCCTGAAGGTGAAACCATCAAAGTGTCACCTGTTGAAACCGAAGGTCCAGTACCTAGGGCACGTGGTGAGTGCAGAAGGAGTAGCCCCCGACCCTGATAAGGTCACAGTAATCAAGAGATGGCCAAGCCCCTCAAACATCAAAGAAGTGAGGCAGTTCCTCGGGTTGGTAGGCTACTACCGAAGGTTCATCCCCGGGTTCACTAAGATGGCAGCTCGAATGCAGGACCTCCTGATAGGTCAATCCAAATCCCAAAGTCAAAAGCCACCCTTCAAGTGGGACAAGCCGGAAGAGGAGTCCTTCCGCCAGTTGAAGATGGCCCTCACGGGGGATGAGATCCTGGCCTACCCCGATTATGGCCAGCCTTTTATCCTCCACACAGACGCCAGTAATGTGGGGCTGGGAGCCGTACTGTCACAGAACCAACAGGGCAGAGAAAGGGTGATCGCATATGCCAGCCGGAAGCTGAGGCCCACTGAAAGAAACACGGAGAATTACAGCTCCTTCAAGCTAGAATTCTTGGCAGTGGTGTGGGCCGTCACAGAACGGTTTAAGCATTACCTGCCCTCCGCAAAGTTCACCGTGTACACGGACAACAACCCGTTGACACACCTGGACAATGCAAGACTAGGTGCCCTAGAGCAGCGGTGGATGGCGCGACTCTCGAATTATGACTTCACAATCAAGTACCGGGCAGGCAGAACCAATGCCAACGCTGACGCCCTATCAAGAATGCCTCACTTACCTGACGGAGGCGAAGACCCAGAAGAGCTGGAGGAGGTAGAACTCCCTGCGTTTCACCGGTATGGAGCCACTCAATACTCCCACTGCGTGAAGGAGGAAGACTTAACAACCATCATGATCAATCCCCTACCTCACCACAGTTGGGCCGAGACCCAAGATAGTGACCCTGCAATCCGCATGGTGAAAGACCTGCTGACCCGGGAAGACGCCCGTCTAGATCCGGATGCTCCAGAGGAAGCCAAGCAGCTATGGAAAGAGAAGAGCAGGCTGTTCCTCTATGAAGGTGAGCTGTGCAGGAGACTCGTCAACCACCGGAAGCACGAGCTGACCTGGCAAGTCGTGGTCCCAAGGCGAGATGCAGCTATGGTCCTGGAGGCTTACCATGACAAAGCGGGGCACTTCGGCTGGAAGAAACTGGAGTTCCTGCTAAGAGGACGGTTCTTCTGGATCGGCATGAGAGAGGCTGTAGAGAAGTGGTGCAGAGACTGTGGCCCTTGTAATCTAAGGAGGAAGGACCGCACCAGCCAGAAGACACCCTTGAGGCCCATCATCACCAAGCAGCCTCTTGAGCTGGTAGCTCTGGACCACGTCAAATTGGCTCCAAGCCGGTCAGGATACGTTTATGCCCTGACAATCGTGGACCACTATTCCCGATTTCTAGTGGTGGTCCCTGTAAAAGACTTGACAGCTCAAACGGCGGCCAGAGCCTTCCGGCAACACTTCTGCCGCCCACACGTGTATCCGGAACAGGTCCTGACAGACCAGGGTCCAGCGTTCGAGGCTGAAATCTTCCAAGAGTTCTGCAACCTCTATGGCTGTAAGAAGATTCGGACAACGCCTTACCACCCACAAACCAACGGGATGTGTGAGAAAATGAACAATATAGTCATTGATCTCCTGAAGACGTTGCCCCTGGAGGAACGCAGCCTGTGGCCTGAAAAACTGCCGGACCTGATAGACTTATACAACCATATCCCGGTGAATGCTACAAACTGCACCCCGGCTTACTTGATACGATCCAGACCAGGTAGGCTGCCCATAGACCTGGAGATGGGAGTCCTAGCACCCGAGGACACCTCCCCAGATGTGGACTGGGATACGGAAAGGCGACTGCAGTACAAGAAGGTACAGAAGAGTGTGGAGAAGAGCCTGGCCCAGGTGAGAGAAAGGCAAGAGAGACTCTTCAACCAACATGCCCCTGCTGGTCCCCTAGAACCTGGTGAGCAGGTCCTGAAGCGAAAGAGGAGGTTACACAAGCTGGACGACCAGTGGGAAAGGGAACCCTACACAGTACTGCAGTCTGATCACGACAACCCGAAGGTATGCGTGGTCACTAAGGATGGAGGAGAAACCACTAGTACCGTCTCCAGAGACCACCTAAAAAGGTGCCCCGAGCAACCACGGAATGCAGAAGAGGTTCAAAGAGACTTTGAACCCGCAGAGGACAAGGAAGAAATGATCAGCACCGTTCTCGGAGAGTTCCCCCGGACCTGGACTCGGATAAACGATGCCATAGTGGTACCCGTCCTGCATTTCCTGCAACCAACTCAGCAGCAACCTACACCAGAGCGGGAAGGTGGAGAGGAACAAGCAGTTCCAGAGGCAGAAGAGCCTGTACCAGCAGCCCAGGAGAATCAACCCTCTGCTGACAGTGAGCCTGCCATGCCTGTGGTAAGCCAGAGGACCCGCAGACAGCTGCCTGCCCTGCCTGTAAGTCTAGCCAGTGACTGCACCCCGAGCGCTAGTGAGAAAAACCAAGTTAGACCACCACCAGACAGTGGGTTACGTAGGTCAACCTGGAGCACTAAGGGGCAAATACCAGCTCGCTGGAGAGTGTAGGGTATAATAGCAAATGTAAATAGCCTGCAAAATGTTGAATTGTGTAAAATATAATTGCATGACCAGTAACTACGCGTTTTCTCAGTTTCTTTCAATTAAAACATGGACTAACAGGTTATGAACTGTGAGTAACCGAGACTTTCCTGCAAATATGTTTGGAGCCTAACCAAAGGAGTGAATAAAGACTGTCATGGACTCGGGGCAAGGACAGACCCCCACCTGGTTAGAGCTCCCCTTTGTTGTTGGTGAGATGGACACCCGGTCACAGATCACACTGTGACCTTAAGAACTCAACCTGTGCGTCGTTTGTTTCTACCTGCTGTAATGCAGCGACTTGCTGGCATTACGGTAATGGTCCAGGATGTGTTTTACCTGACCATGTACCTTCCCCCTCAGGTGACTGGTCACATGACTGTGACATAGCACAGGTCCTGCGCGCACAGAATGTCTGTCTGATCACATGACTGTGACATCAGCAAGGTCCTGTCAGTGTGTGTGTGTGTGTGTGCACGGGATGCATATATAAACCCTGCTTGATGGGAGACAGGTGTGTTCTGTGAGAGAGGCGTAAGGCCTGTTCCCGTGTGTGTGGGACACCGACCGTGTGAGGCCTAGTGAGGCCGAGTGAAGCCTGGTGCCTGAAAGGTCGAGACTGGATCCTGTGTGGATGTCAGTGGCCTTTGAGGGAACGACGGCTGGAGACCCCTACCTGGGAAGCCGCAAAGCCACAGTGGTGGCAAGCCTAATGGACGGCAGCAGCTAAACCCGGCAAAGGTAATACCCTGTGTTATATGGACATTAATATGGACATTGCTATGTTATTACCTTGCTGAAGGCTGTACCTGGAGCAAGTGGGCCGGTCTGCCACTTGGCTCGTGAACATTATATATATATGTGTGTCGGCGTGCCACTGAGTTGGACCCGGTGAACTGTGGTTTATGAAGTGCAATAAACTGCAGCGTTGTGAAATACCGGAAGGACATTGCTGGTGTGCTTTGATTTACCCAGTGCAGCGAGTATCCCCCATTATGATGACTAGTGCTGCCTTACACTGCCTAGTAATGTTTTTATGGTCATGCATATTACTCTTGTTTCTTGTTTAGTCCCGGAGTACTAAATTTTACTAGGGTGGAATGTGTCACCCTGGCCTGGATGCCACAAATGTATAATAAAGCTGCGTCTGAGAGCAAGGGGGAGGTTCTCTGGTCAGGGACCATTAGCATGCAGAACCTCCTGTCCCAGGCCAGTAGGGGGAGCAGGCTGCCCCTATAAAAGCTGGAACTGGGGGCAGGGTTAGAGAGTTCGGGACGACCTGTCTCTGGAGTGAGAGGTGTCCCAGAGAAGAGAGAGCCAGTTCAGCTGAGGCTGAGGAGGACGAGTGGCAGTAGAGGAGCCACGAGCCAGGGACGGAAGGCGAGGTGAGCCTGTCCTGGCTGAGAGAGAAACTGAACTACCGGACTTTGGTGTCCGAGGCTGTTAGGATTCCAAGTCCTACAGCAAATAACCAGTCCGCAGGGGATTGTATGTCCCTTGGCCTAAGAAGCCCGGAGGTTCCGCCACAACAGAAGGGACTAGCAAAGCAGCACCAGGCCAAGAATAGAAAGGAACCCAATTTGCAAGCCATACGGGCGAGAAGACACGCCGAGCTCAGGAACGTGGGCTGTTAGACCACCAGGAGGGAAATAGCCAGAAAGAGCGCAGAGAATAAGGTAGGCCTTCATCCTCACCCTGACCAGGGACAGCTTCCCACTTGTTCTCAGACATCCAGGCCCCTTCCTAGCCGGGACTGTTTTTGGGTCGTCTCACCTGTTCTAATAAAGACCCTGAACTGTTTAAAAGGCCTCCGTCTCCTGGCTATTGCGACCGGAATCATCCCCTCCATCATCCATCTACTGTATATACTGCCCTGGGGCCATACTCCTCCTACTTAGTGCTGCACACCTACATCTGCCCCAGCGGTCTGCACTGCAGCGGCGGTTAACCCTGACCGCATTCCACGGGTGGCGTAGTCGGACATTTAAAACCCTACAAATAGACTGCCACAACGTTTGGTGTGACCACCCTGAGCCACGGACCGGGTTGCCACTACTACCCCCAGCATTGCCCTGTTGCCCGGCTCCGAGTGCCCCACGGCCCAAGGGGTGAGTCACAGTCAGTGCGAAAAATTGGGAAAACTTTGAAAGTGTCCCCAAGTGCAGTTGCAAAAACCATCAAGTGCTACAAAGAAAGTGGCTCACATGAGGACCGGCCCAGGAAAGGAAGACCAAGAGTCACCTCTGCTTCTGAGGATAAGTTTATCCGAGTCACCAGCCTCAGAAATCGCAGGTTAACAGCAGCTCAGATTAGAGACCAGGTCAATGCCACACAGAGTTCTAGCAGCAGACACATTTCTTCAACAACTGTTAAGAGGAGACTTTGTGCAACAGGCCTTCATGGTAAAATAGCTGCTAGGAAACCACTACTAAGAACAGGCAACAAGCAGAAGAGACTTGTTTGGGCTAAAGAACACAAGGAATGGACATTAGACCAGTGGAAATATGTGCTTTGGTCTGATGAGTCCAAATTTGAGATCTTTGGTTCCAACCACCATGTCTTTGTGCGAAGCAGAAAAGGTGAACGGATGGACTCTACATGCCTGGTTTCCACCGTGAAGCATAGAGGAGGAGGTGTGATGGTGTGGGTGTGCTTTGCTGGTGACACTGTTGGGGATTTATTCAAAATTGAAGGCATACTGAACCAGCATGGCTACCACAGCATCTTGCAGCGGCATGCTATTCCACCCGGTTTGCGTTTAGTTGGACCATAATTTATTTTTCAACAGGACAATGACCCCAAACACACCTCCAGGCTGTGTAAGGGCTATTTGACCAAGAAGGAGAGTGATGGGGTGCTACGCCTGATCAGCTGGCCTCCACAGTCACCAGACCTGAACCCAATCGAGATGGTTTGGGGTGAGCTGGACCGTAGAGTGAAGGCAAAAGGGCCAACAAGTGCTAAGCATCTCTGGGAACTCCTTCAAGATTGTTGGAAGACCATTTCAGGTGACTACCTCTTGAAGCTCATCAAGAGAATGCCAAGAGTGTGCAAAGCAGTCATCAAAGCAAAAGGTGGCTACTTTGAAGAACCTAGAATATAAGACATATTTTCAGTTGCTTCACACTTTTATATAATTCCACATGTGTTAGTTCATAGTTTTGATGCCTTCAGTGTGAATGTACAAATTTCATAGTCATGAAAATACAGAAAAATCTTTAAATGAAAAGGTGTGTCCAAACTTTTGGTCTGTACTGTATATTTATATTTATAAGGAACAGTTTATTTTTCCCACACCTGCCTAACTCTGCTACAAAGGTGAGGTTATAGAAGACAGTTTTATGTCACAGATCATCCACCATGGCAAGACAGTCGATAGCAAAAAGGCACAAGGTAGTTGTACTGCATCAGCAAGGTCTCTCCCAGGAAAATTTTCAAAGCAATTTGTGTTTCAATTTGTGCTGTTCAAGCTCTTTTGAAGAAGTACTAAGAAATGGGTAACGTTGAGGGTCATAGACACAGTGGTCAGCCAAGAAAACTTAATGTTGCATTTGTGACTCAAGTGACTCAACTGTGCACAAAAACATAGAAACTGGAATGTATAAAAATGGCAGCAGGTGCTCTGGACTGATGAATCAAATTTGAAATATTTGTCTGTAACAGAAGGCAGTTTGTTTGTTGAATGGCTGGGAAGTGGCACAATAATGAGTGTCTGCAGTCAACAGTGAAGCATGGTGGAGGGTCCTTGCAAGTTTGGGGCTGCACTTCAGCAAATGGATTTAGGGATTGGACAGGATTAATAGTGTCTTAAATGCTGAGAAATATAGGCAAATACTTATGGGCAGCACAGCGGCTCAGTGGTTAGCACTGCAGTCTTGCAGCGCTGGGGTCCTGGGTTCAAATCCCACCAAGGACAGCATCTGCAAGGAGTTTGTATGTTCTCCCTGTGTTTGTCTGGGTTTTCTCCAGTTTCCTCCCACACTCCAATGACATACTGATAGCAAACTTTGCAGTAAGTATTAAAAATGCCTTAAAACATTCTCTCTCTCATTATTTTGGCATTTGGCAGATATTAAAAATTATGGTAATCCTAATTGACCTAAAATGGGAAAGGTTTATTCTGATTTTATGTTCGATATTGAGAAAAACATGCATTTGCGTCTTTTTATATAGTGTATGTAAACTTCTGGTTTCAACTGTATACAGTTGCTGGGACATACAGTATGTAGTTCATTTTTTTTGTTGAAGGTGGGGCTAGAAACTACTTTTTTGTTACTTTTATATGTCACACATTGTGCCTCCCATAAAGTCAGAAAAAATCTTTTGAAGGGAATTTTAAAATATATTATTTTGATTGCAGATTTCCCCTGTAACTGGCATATTAGGCTGCGTTACAGGGCAAATGCAGGCTCCAGACAACACTTTGGTGCTTATCTGGGTCTAGCAGATCCTTCACTCTCCAAGCCCACAGCTAGCGATCATATGATGGCTGGGATAAGAGAAGTACGAGATATCACCATCTCTTGACTTGCATACACAGCGCTGACTGTTGTTTGTAGCTACCTCCCCACTCCTGCAGTCGCATGATCGCTATGCAAACATCTCTGCTGAGTCATTTGAAGGGGGGAGGCACAGGGCCGATATCAACACACTGTGGGCCGGAACTGAGTTCTCTTCGCCATGTGTCCCCTCTTCTATAAAGGACTGAGAGTGGAGTGTGTAGTGTGATGAAGAATTTTCTGTACTCACTGTTATATTGTCCATGGGACCGGAACTGATTTCAAACAAGACAGGAGATCTTAGATCTGGACTAACAGACTAATTTTTACTGTGCAACTCTTCTGAGCACCTCTGATGGGTCCTAAGCCCAGGACTGTGCCGGCGTCCAGATCGAGTATCCAACGTGTCCTCATGCTGTTCTGACAACTTGCACTATTAAAACACTTTCTCCACTGCTGAACCTTCTCTTGGAATCTGTCTCCCTGTCTGTTCAGTCTTCCTCCAACACTCCACTCTCTCTCTTTGGAACAGGACCTGCACTGGTACTATGCTGTTGGGGTCATGGATGCAGAACGTGGGTGTTCTTGTCAGAGACTACACCCTAGCAGGCTCTCTTCCTAGCTCTGTCTGACTCTCCCTCTTACTTTAACTGTCTGCAACCTGGAAATTGTTTTCTATGAAAACTGTTCTAACCCCTCCCAACTAATGATGCAACTTCATGCAACCCTTGAGTTTAACTATCTAATGTCTAAGTAATGTAGTGTAAACTAAATCCCTGTCTATTGTATGGTTGCCGTCTGAGCAGACCTCCCGCATCCCAGGGACGGCCTTAAGCAGGGCCTATAGGAGAACCGGCATACAATAACAGCTATAGGTATAAAACACAGCAAAAACCTTTTAATCAAAAACACACATTTAACATAAAATTCCAACTCGATTAACCCTTTCTGGACTTGGCATCTTCTCAGTCTGCCACCCTCCTACATGCCCCTACAGCAAAACATGGTCGTCCCCGACCATTCTATATATATGAAAAAACATTTTAACTCGTTTACACAAACCCTTCTTTACTTCTCCAGTGAATGATGTCCTGGTCTTTGATTGGTCGGCCGATAGCAGAACGGCTTGACTGGAGTGTCCAGTGTCCGGTGCTATTGGCAGCAGGGCAACAGACCCTTGAATGGTACAATGCTGCAGGTGGCAAACGGCCATATAGGGAAAACTGTCTGGACAAGCACTGTAGAGCTATAAAACTTCAGCTCTGGATGGCCTCAAACTCGGCTACATGGGACGGCTTCCAGGAGAAAAACAACCAAAGCAAAAAAAAAAACACTCACTTTTTTAGTTTTTTAAAGTAGTCGTCTTGTAACATTCGGACACAGGAATTAGGAGAGGGAGGACGGTCTCACACAGAAAAAACCTTTTTATCAATAACACTCATTTAACATAAAATTCGAACTCGATTAAACCTTTCTTGACTCGGCGTCTTCTCAGCCCGCCACCCTCTTACACATTCATGAACAATCAACGCTTGGCAAGTATAGTACAGTGCTATCTCTTTCTGAACACTGTAAATTATAAAAATCTCTGCGTCTGTAGCCACCACTAGGGAGAGCTCAGGGCATATAGATGTATACAGCCACTACATAACTCAGTGGCAGGTGAACAAGTCTCTACGCAGTGAGCTCCTTCTAGTGGCAGCTGCAAGCAAATACTATGACTTTATACCTGGAAGCAGGGAAGTTGTACCCATTAAATGCCCATCGAAAAGTCACTTGTTCTCCAAGGAGGTATATAGGAGGTATGCAGGTAGATCTAGGTAAAGAAAAATTTTCTTATCCCTCTTAATCCCTATGATGATATATTACATAGTTGATCTGGGTGACTTTAGTGTTTGTGGACTTGGTACACTAATTTTGTTACTATGTACAAGTCTGTGATCTTATTGTACCCATGAAAATCCACGCTAAAATACAGTATATTTGGCAAAGTTACTGCACATATAAGCCCCTGCTGTGATTCTCTGTTCTTGGAGTGGAAATTCTTCACATTGGCATGTTCACATCTGCCAGTCTGTATTCCTCCATAATGCAAAATTTCTCCCCAGCAAACAGAGTATATTGTCAGTGCCAAGGTCTCTGTTCTTATACTTCGATATCAAGGGAATTCGATATTGTAGGGCTGTCACTGCCAGCGCACTAGCGATGTCACAGCAAGTTTGCCAGTTCAGCTACTGCTACAATCCACCCTTATGTTCAGAAGCAAGGCAGCCAACAAGGCTGGGTGTAAACAGGCGCATGGATGTTACGCTACCTGGCACTACATACATCCAAAGTCTGAAATAGAGCACTTCACTGGTATTTGGAAAATGACTTCAGTCATCTTTCAATACTTGTTCGAAGAGTACATTTTTTTTTAAACACAGTGCCACCTTGTTTATAGGCTGTTTATGGTATTGCAGGTCATCCCCATTTAATGGCATGCTTCTATCTTAGAAAATAATGGCATATCACTATGATTTAATGGTCCACAAGGGTCCAACCTCTGGGACCCCAATGATCCTAGGATTGAATGGGACGCAGTACTGGAATGGAGCTATGTCCCCTTCAGTTTTTTCCCTGCATAGCGGCGTTCCCAGTCATCTAGTTGTGCAGGGGATAAAGCACCTCACCAGCATGCCAACCATATTCAATGGATTGCTGGGAGCTGTGAATGGAGTCGTGGATGCAAATGACCTCATGTAGAGGAAAAACTATGAAAAGGATAGAGAAGTGAGTATAAGTTTTCTTTTATTTTATTTGGGGGACTTTAGCATTTAAGAAGGGGTTGTCGGATAAACGCTTTAAGCATTTCTCCAATATCCCTTTAAGTGATTCCGAAGGAAAAGCTTAATTTAAAGGGAAGCTGTCAGGTTAAACATGGTGTCTGATCTGCAAGTGGCAAGTTATAAGAAGGAGAGTGGCAAAGAGCCAAAAGAAGTCAACCAAAATAGTCCATATTCATTAAAGACAGAAAAACTTTATTGATCATGTATATGCTAAAAGGTTTAAGGAGCAAAAAGATACATAGGGCAACTACACAGAATAAAATAAAAAATGGACTGTGCAGTATAATGGGAGAACCCTTTAATTAGGTCACACAAATCATAAGTGTATCTGCAGAAAGCCCCACAGCATTAGGAACATATGACTAACATACAAGACCATCCCTAACAAACCATGTGTCCAATAACTAATGATGCCAAAGTCAAATTATGTTACCTAAAAGAGCTGATGGCGGCTGCCGGGACTCCCACTCTGCGCATGTCACCCCAATGCGCTTTTCAGCACCAGCCTTTCTCAAGGGGTGGTAAGTTATAAAGGCAGAGGAGCTGAGTTCATTGATAAATATTTTGTGGGGAAAGATTAAAGAGAACTTGTTTATTCATTTAAATCCCTATTCTTGATTGGCTGCAGCGGTCACCTGACTCCTTCCCCTCTTGAATAAATAATAATAATAATTTTATTTATATAGCACCAACTTATTCTGCAGCACTTTACAATTAAATAGAGACATGAATAGACAATAAATACTATACAAAGTAACACATAGCTCAACAGTTACAGGAGGAGTGAGGATCCTGCTTGCAAGCTACAATCTATAAGGAGATAGATGGGACACAATTGGTAAAAAGTGATTGTCCAGCCATCGTTATAATAAATAAGGGTTTTCAAATAAGCTGCATGATCCAGTCATCAGCCAGTATCTGTCTAAGTACAGTTACTAAGTTGTTTTGGGTGCAAGGAGGATGTGGATGAGGAGGGACTAGATTTTGAGGAAAAATTAGATTAGTGAAGTGAGGTGATAAGCCTGTCTAAAGAGATGTGTTTTTAAAGCAAGCTTAAAAATGTGGAGGCTACATATTAGTCGTATCCTCTGGGGTAGTGTATTCAAGAAAACTGGTGCAGCATAAGAGAAGTCTTGGAGATGGAGGTGGGAAGTTCGGATTAAGGAGGATGTTACTTTTAGATCAGTTGCAGATTGGAGAGCATGGATAGGGCGATAGACTGAGATGAGGAGATGTATGATGATGCAGAACTGTGTAGAGCTTTGTGCGTGAAAGAGATAAGTTTGTATTGTATTCTGTAGCGAATGGGTAACCAGTGTAATGACTGGCACAAGGTTGAGGCATCGGTGGAGTGACTGGACAGAAATATGATCCTGGCTGCTACATTCAGGACGGATTGCAGAGCAGAAAGTTTGATTAGAGGGAGACCGATGAGTAGAGAGTTGCAGTAGTCCAGATGAGAATGAATAAAAGTGACAGTAAGAGTGTCTGCAGATTCAAATGTGAGAAAAGGTTGGATTATGGAGATCAAGTAAGCAATGGGGGATATTATAGCCACTATCAACAGAAATGTAAAAGCAAGCTGTGGTAATATTAAAATGTAACTTTTATTTGATATGCAATAAAATAGATCAAAGTGAGTATCTACTCAAATCACAAATTAAACACACAAGGTCCTCATGACCCCAAATCCAGAGACAAGTGCATGTACTGATATAAAATTCTACAGCAGAAAATGTTACTAAGTATGTATATCAACCACTAAAATGAGTATAACTTTAGCCAAAGTCTATACCCATACAGATTCAGTGCATACCCAGTAGATATTGCAGTAAGGTAGGTTAAAGATAATAGAGTTATACACCTACCTAAGAAACTAGGAAAATGGTGACCAGATGTATGCAAATTGCACTTAGGAACACTGATAATTTAGAGTCCGACATAAGTATCATAAAAGGTGCTTCTGTGCTGCACACCTATCCTTTAGATAACAAACATACAGGGCAAACATCTAAATACACAAATCACCACAGAGTGCAATAAGACGAACTCTGTCTGTCATAAGTCAGAACCAACCTCTCAAAGAGTGCAAAGGACTCCTACTGTAGAAAAAACTGAAACAGTCTTACCAAGTCCTGCAAATCAGTATGGCTCACTCAGTGCCAGTGTGGCATCAATCTCATAAGTCCCACTAACTGGTCACATAGAAGAGAGATGGAGGTGCGGTGCTCCCTACGCGTTTCCTCTCATCCAGATTCATCAGGGGAGACTTTCATGACTGGGAATGCTCCAGCATGACTGACCATACTGTGGTTATCCTCCTAGGTGGTCACATTTGACCATGAGCGCCATAATAGCTCCCTAGATCTATTTTATTGCATATCAAATAAAAGTTACATTTTAATATTACCACATCTTGGATTATGGAGATGTTTTTAAGATGCAGGTAATATGAGTGAGTGATTGGATATAGGGAATGTGAAGAATATGGGGGATATAATTTCATGCCAATCGACTGTATCATATCCGGTCCAAGATCATAGACCTCCTTCAAAATGTGAAGCTGAGACAGGACACCTGGCTCAACTTGTGGTCCAGCTTCAAAAGCTCAGAGTGGAAAAGCTCACACCCCAGCAGCCTAACTGGTACCAAGGCCTTTCGGCATGATGAACCCCTGCTGGGAGCCCAACCTGATTAACAGCTTCAAAGATTCCCCCCACCTGTATGGGAGCCCTAATTTCATAAGGAGTTATGAAGTTATTTTACATCCTAGTCGTATACAGGTTAAATTTTCGAGATCTCGGGAACAGGCCGAACGCCCATCGATGTCTCGACCTGTTCTAGCACCCAGAGGTGGGGAGATACATAGAACGGCTAGTAAAATCCAGGTAGCAAAGCCGTGTTTGGTCTCCAAGCGTAACAGGGGCCCGGTCGAATACGACGGCACCAAAACCACCTCCCTATGACCTTCTGTTGAGAAGGTATGATCCATCATAGGTTTTGGAGTTTCAGCTACCAGACCCAAAGGGAGGGAAGCTAGGACCAACCTTGGGGCGGGAAAGAGAGTGACTGACCAAGGGGTTAATTGCTTGTGCAAAGCTGTGGTCCTTGTTATCTTCTAAGGGAGGTCATGCAATGTATCATATTGGAAGAAACAGCTGGCACCCCCACACCTCCCATATGGCTGCCAGCACCAAAGCCTAACAACAACTGGTAACTAACTTTTGTATCATCTGCTTATACTTATTGTACTACCACCTGTATTTTCATATTTGACCATTCTATATGTATATCCATTGTGTACATAAGGTTTTGTCTGGTGTGCCCTTAAGGCGATTAAATATCCAATTTAACCTTGGGCTGCTCTTTTATCTCGATCCACGAATTCACAAGTCCGTATTCTCAGTTTAATACCTACTTCTGGGGCTGGTTTCTGGACCAATATAATCCTGTTAATGGACCAAGCTTATATCCAACGAGGAACTGATGGCAGTCCTACCGGGTTGGTAAGGCTCTGTTTCACTGGTGCCTTACCAACCCGGTGAAAGGGGTCTCTAAGCCTTGTGAGCGAGTGTTGTGCCACACCGGTAGTCACGTGGACCACCCTCTCTCACACACCATGCCTATTGGTGCCCCTGTGGACAGGGGGCGTCTGTGTAAAACTGTGCCAAGCTGACCTTAAGTATCCCCAGTGGGAGCCGAAAGTCACGTTGGTGAAAGTGGGGAGACCGTACTGTGTGACCCCCGACATATTAGAGACATTAGGCGGGGCTGCTAGATGCGGTTCTTCACAAGGAATAAAGGAAAGTTCTGTGTCAAATATGACCCCAAGACAAGAGGTGTGCTGTCTTGGGGTCATATTATAAAACAGAATAAAAACAGCTGGTGGGGGACACCAGCAGATATATGGAGGAGCGACCTCATTTTTGGTAATTGAGTATTTCCTCTTTTATTGCGCTTTTTGACCACCTTGGGCAAATAAATAAAATGTTAAAGTAGTGGATAATCCCTTTAAAAACAAATAGAATCACCTACCTTTTCCAACTGTCTAATTAAAAATATACGTTAAAAGAATAACATAATTTATCCTGCATGGTGAAAGCAATAAAAAAAAAATAGAAAAGCTATGACTCTTGGAAGATGGGTGAGGAAAATCTAAAACGAAAAATTAAAAATGGCCTCAACGGAAAGAGGTTAGTACCAACTATATTGCATAAAAGCAGTTATAAAACAGTGATCTCTAGTGGACCAAGCTGGTAATGGAGTTTCTAAAATGCATGGACACAGTAGATTCTAGTAAGGAATGAATGTACTTCTTCTATATTGCAGACAATTATTGCAAATGGCCTATATCCTTCCAAATGTTATATTCTGAATAACACAAATTTGTCTCACAAAGTAATCAGATTCACCAGCATTAGAATATCGTGTGATTATATTGCTACATATCCAGCTCATAGGCCATTTTGCCAGAATTAATTTTTTTTCCGAATGCGCTAGAACTTTATATTTTTGAGATTAGATTAGCATTAGTCCAGCAAAATGGTGGGTATGGGATGAGATGGGATTGAAAAGAAATAAAAAATACTCATTTGACTCTCATCTGTCTTTTTTGGTCTGATTACCTGTGCGACTGTCACTAGGCCATCCTCAGTGTCTTTTGGCACCCGGCATCTTTGGCGTCTCCTACACTGAATAGGCCGCAAAATTGTGAAGTCGTCCAAAATCTTCAGTGCAGGAGATGACAAAGATGTCAGCGCATGAAGGTGTTGAAAATGTAGCAGTGAAGACGGAACTGGTCAAGAAGACGACCCGGCCAGTGGTGGGACAGATGAGGGCGGTGAGTATATATTTTTATTTTTTTTCACCCTTTGTTTATTACTAGAGATGAGTGACCCCTGGGTCTTCAGATTCATTGGGTTCGACCAAACTTTAGTCCAAAGTGGTGAACTTGAATCCAAACCTAATAGAAGTCAATGGGGACCTGAACTTCAGTGCTGTAACATGGCTGTAAAATGGTCATAGTAGAGGTCATGGTTGGGTTCGCTCATTATTACCCTTTGAGTTCCAGAGAGACCTCAAAGAATAATAATGTACATTCGATGCAAATAAAATTTTGTGGCCAAATTCGAAAATACTGCAGAAATTGGAATTTTGTGAGATTCTCTCATCACTAGCTCTGTCCTTTGTAACCAGACTCCTTTCTGTTGTGGTTTCATAGATTTCTAGATCTGCATGTACAGAGCTAGCACAAAGGCCTACAAAGTGATATTTACAGGCCTACTCAGGGCGCTTCCCTCCGTCCTCATACAATGGCTCTCTGCCTTTGTTCATACTGCAAGTCGAAGACGTACTTACACCCCCCCGCTTCCCCTTGAAAACCCTCAGGAGTAATTTTATGGGTTTATCCTGTCAACGATATATCCATTGTTTTCATCATTATTTTTTTATGAGTCCCAAGGATGACGGTTGCTAAGGGAGTTACCTCGCTGTTACCGTGTAATACACGGATCAATTAGCTCAGTTGCTAGGTTTCACTTGGAATCAATTAAGTGGAACTGAAATTAACTAAAAATATCCTTTGCCTATTAGCAGACTAACTAATTGCCAGGGAATAAAAAAAAGAAGAAGGAAAAACATAAAGGAGATGAGAGGAATTAGCAGGGGAACGGAGCGAAGCATCGTTACCACAGTGCCCGTGTCCTCACATCCACCTCTCGGTGACACCGGCTGACGGACAGATTTGGGGTTAAGTGACCCAGAGGACGTGACTTTGCTGAGCGTACAAAGCCTTATAGGATATTTGCACTAATAACTTTACAGAACTCAGAATCAATAAGAGAAATCTTGTCACGCGAATGATGTATCGCTGATGCTTTAACCTTCTTTGAGGAAGCATCGTCTTCGCACACCTGCTGAAGTCTAGCTCATTTCCCAGATAGGACTGATTATAAAGAAATTGAGACCCTCAGCCAAAATAAAAAGTGGGGGCCTCTGATACTTTACACAGTCTCTTTTCCCAGACAGGACTGATTTTAGAGAAATTTAGACCCTCGGCCAAAATCAAAAGTGGAGGCCTCTGTTATTTGATTCAGTCTCTTTTCCCAGACAGGACTGATTTTAGAGAAATTTAGACCCTCGGCCAAAATCAAAAGTAGAGGTCTCTGATACTTTATACAGTCTCTTTTCCCAGACAGGACTGATTTTAGAGAAATTTAGAACCTCGGCCAAAATCAAAAGTAGAGGCCTCTGATACTTTATACAGTTTTGTATTAACAAAGTCTTGAAGAAATATCTGTATGACGCTTTTGAATTTAACTGAGACATTTAGGGCCGGATCCATTATTGCATTTGTGCCTTTTAAATCTAGTTTTTTTTTTTTTTTTCACCTATTTTTGATTTGCGACTTATTCTTCTTTTAAAGTGCTCCTTTTTTAAAAGTCTATTTCATACGAGTAAGCCTGTTTTTTTTTCTGTCTGCTAATGTGGGATTAGTTTTTGTTTTACACGTTTGCAACCAATTTAATAAAAATCGCAAAATTTTTGTGCAGATGCATGTAAGCCCGCAGCCTCCATGAGTATTTTTTTTTTGTTCTACAAAGGTGCAAAATAGGTTAGAAACAAAAAATAAAGAACGTTTTTGATTTCGGGCAAAATTCATAAACCGCGTATTTCAGTTTGAAGAATTTGGTGCAAAAAATGAATATTAAGAGACAAAAAAAAAGAAAAATTACCTAAGTAAAACCCGTAATGAATACTACAAGACAAAAAAAGAAAATGACATAAATAAAATCTATAATGAATACTACAAGTCCAGAAATGATGAATCACATCCTTAATATCAAGCATTGGCTAATATGCAAATATTTGAAATGTATAGCCCTGCCATACACTCACACTAAAAATTTTGCCTCAATAAAAGTAAAAAATGTTACATACCGGTAAATGTTATAAGTGCTGGTGAACATTCTTTGGATCTACCACATATTCCAAAATCAAGTAACACTATATAAATGATTAAATTAATTATTGGTATTCCAAATAAATAAACAGGATATAGTTTAAATAATACTGTCATATAGTTGCTAAATGTTAGCAGCATATAATGGTACCATAATACAATATATAGTGACTAGTGTTGAGCGAACATGCTTGACACTGCTCGGTACTCGCCCGAGCATCACGCTAATCGGGATGTTCGGCGAGCACCGAGCATTTCCGGGTTACTCGGGCGGGAGCTCGGGTCTCCGCCCTGCACGTTTGGCGCTCTTTACAGAGCCAATGAACATGCAGGGATTGCCAGCCAGTCACTGTAATGCCGCAGCCATGTTGGTTGTGGGCATTACATTGATTGGCTGGCCGCACAGCGTCACCTCGAGTATTTAAAACCGGGCGCCGCCATCTTGGACACAGACGGCTGGGATCAGACAGTGTAGGGACAGCGCTGCTGATTTAGGGAGAGATATATACAGCGAAATAGTTAGTGTAGGGTCTGTAAAGGCTGCCAGATCAAACAAACAGTCCTTCTCAGGACTAATATCCATCCCAGATATCAGGCAGGCAGGCTGTATAGGAGACGCAGTGGTTATACCAGCAAACGCTGCATTACAGTCCTGTGTGCTCCTGTTGCTGAAATTGCTGGACTTAGCTCCAGGTCTCGGGGGCCAGGAAAAATCCTTTTTTTTTCATCTAAATCCTTTTTTTCCCCCTCCTTCACACTGTACAAATACCCGTCTTATCAACCTTTTGGTGTCCCCCCCCCAAAAAAAAAAAAAAGTGTGTCTGTGACAGTTCAGACACAAATATATCTGTTTAAAATAGTCTGATGTAGGTAGAGAAACAGAAGTGTGGTTTTGCAGTTCCACGGTTCAAACCTCTGTATTATCCACTTTTGGGCCATTTGTACCTAAAAAAAAAACTGTTTGAGTGTGTCGCTCACTGTTCAGCCGCAAATATATATATTTAAAAAAGTCTGGTATACACCAGTAAATTATAACTGTGGTTTTGCCGTTCCACGGTAAAAAAATCTCTATTATCCTGCTTTTGGCATTTTTTGCCGTAAAAAAAAAAAAATTTAATAGTGTCTCCCTGATTGTTCAGACACAAATATATTTGTTGAAAATAGTCTGGTGTAGGCCAGAGAAATAGAAGTGAGGTTTTGCAGTTCCATGGTTCAAACCTCTGTATTATCCACTTTTGGGCCATTTGTACCTAAAAAAAACAGTTTGAGTGTGTCACTCACTGTTCAGCCGCAAATATATATATTTAACCCCTTTACAGCCCAAGGTACTTTGCACGTTAATGACCAGGCCAATTTTTACAATTCTGACCACTGTCACTTTATGAGGTAATTACTCGGGAACGCTTCAACGGATCCCCCTGATTCCGAGATTGTTTTTTCGTGACATATTGTACTTCATGATTGTGGTAAAATTTCTTCAATATCACTTGTGTTTATTTGTGAAAAAAATGGAAATTTGGTGAAAATTTTGAAAATTTTGCAATTTTCAAAATTTGAATTTTTATGCCCTTAAATCAGAGAGATATGTCACACAAAATAGTTAATAAATAACATTTCCCACATGTCTACTTTACATCAGCACAATTTTGGAACCAACATTTTTTTTTATTAGGGAACTATAAGGGTTAAAAGTTGACCAGCGATTTCTCATTTTTCCAACAAAATTTACAAAACCATTTTTTTAGTGACCACATCATATTTGAAGTCACTTTGAGGGGTCTTTATGACAGAAAATACCCAAAAGTGACACCATTCTAAAAACTGCACCCCTCAAGGTGCTCAAAATCACATTCAAGAACTTTATTAACCCTTCAGGTGCTTCACAGGAATTTTTGGAATGTGTAAGAAAAAAATTAACATTTAACTTTTTTCACAAAATTGTTACTTTAGACCCAATTTTTTTTATTTTCGCAGGGGTAACAGGAAAAAATGGACCCCAAAATTTGTTGTGCAATTTCCCCTGGGCACACAGATACCCCATATGTGGGAAAAAAACACTGTTTGGGCGCACGGCAGGGTTCGGAAGGGAAGGAGCGCCATTTGACTTTTTGAATGTAAAATTTGCTTGAATAATTAGCGGACGCCATGTTGCATTTGGGGAGCCCCTGATGTGACTAAACAGTGGAAGCCCCCCACAAGTGACAGCATTTTGTAAACTAGACCCCTCAGGGAACTTATCTAGATGTGTGGTGAGCACCTTGAACCCCCAGGTGCTTCACAGAAGTTTATAACATTGAGCCATAAAAATAAAATTTTCATATTTTTCCCACAAAAATGTTTTTCAGCCCCCACTTTTACATCTTCATAAGGATAATAGGAGAAATTGCACCATGCAGTTTGTTGTACAATTTCTCCTGAGTAAGCAGATACCCCATATGTGGGGGAAAACCACTGTTTGGGCGCACGTCAGGGTTCGGAAGGGAAGGAGCGCCATTTGACTTTTTGATTGTAAAATTTGCTTGAATAATTAGCGGATGCCATGTTGCGTTTGGAGAGCCCCTGATGTACCTAAACAGTGGAAACCACCCACAAGTGATACCATTTTGGAAACTAGACCCCTCAGGGAACTTATCTAGATGTGTGGTGAGCACCTTGAACCCCCAGGTGCTGTTTTTCAGCCCCCACTTTTGCATTTTCATAAGGGTAATAGGAGAATTTGCCGTTTGTTGTGCAATTTCTCCTGAGTAAGCAGATACCCCATATGTGGGGGAAAACCACTGTTTGGGCGCACGGCAGGGTTCGGAAGGGAAGGAGCGCCATTTGACTTTTTCATTGTAAAATTTGCTTGAATAATTAGCGGATGTGCCCCTGATGTGCCTAAACAGTGGAAACCCCCCACAAGTGACACCATTTTGGAAATTAGACCCCTCAGGGAACTTATCTAGATGTGTGGTGAGCACCTTGAACCCCCAGGTGCTTCACAGAAGTTTATAACATTGAGCCGTAAAAATAAAATTTTCACATTTTTCCCACAAAAATGTTTTTCAGCCCCCACTTTTGCATTTTCATAAGGGTAATAGGAGAATTTGCCATTTGTTGTGCAATTTCTCCTGAGTAAGCAGATACCCCATATGTGGGGGAAAACCACTGTTTGGGCGCACGGCAGGGTTCGGAAGGGAAGGAGCGCCATTTGACTTTTTCATTCTAAAATTTGCTTGAATAATTAGCGGATGTGCCCCTGATGTGCCTAAACAGTGGAAACCCCCCATAAGTGACACCATTTTGGAAACTAGACCCCTCAGGGAACTTATCTAGATGTGTGGTGAGCACCTTGAACCCCCAAGTCCTTTACAGAAGTTTATAACATGGAGCCGTGAAAATAAAAAAATCAAACTTTTTTCCACAAAAATGATGTTTTAGCCCAAATTTTTTTATTTTCACAAGAGGAGAAAATGGACTCCAAAAACTTTTGTGCAATTTCTCCTGAGTACGCCAATACCCCATATGTGGGGAAAATACAGTGTTTGGGCGCACGGCAGAGTTCAGAAGGGAAGGAGCACTGTGTGACTTTTTGAACGCAAAATCGGCTGGAATCGAGAGCAGACGCCATGTCGCGTTTGGAGAGCCCCTGATGTGCCTAAATAGTGGAAACCCCCCACAAGTGACCCCATTTTGGAAACTACACCCCTCAAGGATTTTATCAAGGGGTATAGTGAACATTTTGAACCCAGAGGTACGACACAAAATTTGATAACATTAGGTCATCATATTGAATAAGTTGTCATTAGTCTTGAGCGCAAGTGCTCGCTACTTGAGTTTGCATCGGGTACTCAGGTATGCACCATCTATCGCGGGTGCTCGAGTGACATGCTCGAGTCCCTACCCGCATGTTTCACGGTTATTAGACACCCAAAAAAAAACATGCGGGGATCACTCATGCATGGCAGGCAATCCCCTCGAGATTTTTTTGGCCGCGAGGCATATGGGGCAGAGACTCGAGCAAGTCACTTGAGCACCCACGATACTCCGTGCATACCCGAGCACCCGAGCACTTGCTCTCAACACTAGTCGCCATATTGTCATCTTTTTTTTTTTTTTACTTTTTTTTACTTTTGAAAAAAAAAAACAACAACTCTAACCCCAACCCTAACACCAACCCCAACCCCAGCCCTAGCGTTTATTTTTTACGCCGTTCCTAGTGCGATATAAGTGATTAGACTACTTTATTCTTTGGGTCGGTGCGATTACAGCGATACCAGAATCATATGGGGTTTTTATGATTGACAGCTGTCACACTCTAAAAGACACATTTTGTAAAATCTAGTTTTTGCATCGCCATATTTTGAGAGCTATAATTTTTCCATATTTTGGCTGACAGAGTCATGTGATGGCTTGTTTTTTGCGGGACAAGTTGATGATTTTATTGGTACTGTTTTCGGGCACATGACATTTTTTGATCGCTTTCTATTCCGATTTTTGGGAGGCAGAATAAACAAAAACCAACAATTCAGGAATTGTTTTTTTTTTTTATTCTGCTCCGCATGTGGTAAAATTGATAAGGCAGCTTTATTCTTCGGGTCAGTACGTTTACAGCGGTACCACATTTATATCTTTTTTTATGTTTTGGCGCTTTTACACAATAAAAGCTATTTTATAGAAAAAAATATTTTTTTGCATCGCTTTATTCTGAGAGCTATAACTTTTTTATTTTTCAGCTCATGGAGCTGTATGGTGGCTTGTTTTTTGCGGGATGAGATGATGTTTTCAGCCGTACCATTTTTATTTACATCCGTCTTTTTGATTGCGTGTTATTCCATTTTTTGTTTGGCGGTATGATGATAAAGCATTGTTTTTTGCTTCGTTTTTTATTTTTCGTTTTTACCGTGTTCACTGAAGGGGTTAACTAGTGGGATAGTTCTATAGGTCAGGTCGTTCCGGATGCGGCGATACCAAATATGTGTACTTTTATTGTTTGTTGCTTTTTTTTCATAATAATATTTATTGATGGGTACATTATATTTTTATTTTTGGTGAATTATTTTTTTTATTTATTTTTTTATATTTTTACAATTTTTTTTTTTTCACTTTCTAACAGTTTTTTTATTTGTATACTTTGCCCCACTATGGGACTTTCACTTTTTTTATTCTGATCGCCTGCATAGCATAGGGATGGAGCACAATCCCTGTGCCATGCAGGCAGTTAGCGCTGCACAGTGAGAAGATCGTTTGGTCATATACTGCGCATGACCAAACGATCTTACTGCTGTCTGGTGACCCGGATGTTGTCATGATGACATCGAGTCGTCATGGCAACATGGCAGACAGCGCTGGAGGCCGGAAGAGGAGGTAAGTATCCCGATCACCTCCCCTTAGCCATCGCAATGCTGCGATCGACTTCGATCGCAGCATTGCAGGGGTTAATGTGCCGGGAGCGGTGCGGGACCGCTCCCTGCACATAGTACCGGGTGTCCGCTGACACCCGGCGGCGATCGCGCCCTCACAGCCTGTGCTCGCGCGCGATCACCATGACGTACTAATACGGGTCAGACTCTTAAGTACCAGGGCACAGATGCGCATTAGTATGTCATGGGCTTTAAAGGGGTTAAAAAAGTCTGGTATACACCAGTAAATTATAACTGTGGTTTTGCTGTTCCACGGTAAAAAATCTCTATTATCCTGCTTTTGGCATTTTTTGCCGTAAAAGAAAAACTGTAATAGTGTCTCCCTGATTGTTTAGACACAAATATATCTGTTTAAAATAGTCTGGTGTAGGCCAGAGAAACAGAAGTGTGGTTTTGCAGTTCCACGGTTCAAACCTCTGTATTATCGAATTTTGGGCCATTTGTACCTAAAAAAAACAGTTTCAGTGTGTCGCTCACTGTTCAGCCGCAAATATAGCTATTTAAAATTGTCTGGTTTACACTAGTAAACAATAACTGTGGTTTTGCCATTCCACGGTAAAAAATCTCTATTATTCAGCTTTTGGTATTTTTTCCATAAAGAAAACAGTAAAAGTTTCTCCCTGATTGTTCAGATTGTTTAAAAGAGTCGGGTGTAGGCCAGAGAAATAGAACTGTGGTTTTCCTCTTCCATGGTTCTAATCTACTTTTTATTACCCTTTTTCCATTGATAGTGCGAGGGTAAGCTATTTTACTTCCTTTACAATGGGCAAGGCGCGTGGCAAGGGACGTGGAACTGGACGTTCTGGTGATGGTGCGTGCAGAGGGCGGGGCCGTGGCCAAGGTGAAAATTTGCCACAACCAACAGCCACATCTTCTCGCTCCCACTTCTTGACCGAATTACTAGGGAAGCACAGAACAACACCAGTATTGCGAACCGATCAGTGTGAACAGGTTATTAATTGGATAGCAGATAATACTTCCAGTTACCTGGGCACCACCACCTCCGGTCTGTCTTCCACACGGTCAAATCTTAGTAGCCGTGAGTCTCGACCACATACTCCTCCTCACCCTGATGCTCCTTCCTCCCACCATGCCGAGTGTCGTCAGACAGCAACTGATCCCCCATTTGGACACTCTGAAGAGCTGTTCACTGGTCCATTTCCATATTTGTGCCCCTCGCCTGCTCCGCTTGAAGTGGTGGAAGAGGAGATCCCATGCAGCGATGCCCAAATATTTGAACAGCCACGGCCACAGGAAGTCGACGCTGGCAATTTGTCACAAGAGGTGGATGATGACGAGACACAATTGCCAGGAAGTGAGGAGGAGGATCGTGGTGCGCAAGTGGAAGAGGAGGAGGTGGTGGATGATCTAGTAACTGACCCAACGTGGCAGGAGGACATGCAGAGCGAGGCCAGCACCACACAGGGTGAGGGAGGCAGAGTACCCCAACAGGCAGGAAGAAGCAATGTGGTGGCCGAACACAGAAGGCAGGCAACAGTTCCCCGTAACACCAACACCAGGGAAGTTGCCAGTACAACCTGTAGGTCTTCCAGAGTCTGGAATTTTTTTAAAGACTCTGCTGATAACCCCAAAAAGGCCATTTGTACCACCTGCCATGCCAGCATCAGCAGGGGTGACAAAACTACCAGCCTGACCACCACCAGCATGATCAGGCATATGGCAGCAAAGCACCCGACTTTGTGGGGCGAACCCCAGGGTCCACGACCAGTGTCAGCGGGTGTCACCACTGCTTCTTCCACTGTTGTGCATGCAATAGAACCCCCTGTTGTGTGTGCAAGGCAATCCCCTGTCCATACTACATGCAAAGATGCCCCCTCCTCTCAGTCTTCACTTGTTATGACAGTTTTCTCAGCATCAACGTCCACGTCCACGTCCCACCGCTGCGTTCAATTGTCCATATCCCAGACCTTTTAACGAAAGCAGAAATTCGCAGCTAACGCCCCACAGGCCACAGTCCTAAATTTGCACATTTCACGACTGCTTGTGTTGGAAATGCTGCCTTTTAGGCTGGTGGAGACGGAATCCTTCCGCAACCTTATGGCGGTGGCCGTCCCTCGGTACTCGGTCCCCAGCCGGCACTATTTTGCCCGGTGTGCCATCCCCGCACTACACAAGCACGTGTCCCAAAACATCTGCCGTGCCCTCAACAACGCAGTTACTGGGAGAGTCCACCTGACAACGGACACGTGGACAAGTGCTTGTGGCCAGGGACGGTACATCTCCCTGACGGCACACTGGGTAAACATAGTGGAAGCCGGGACCCAGTCGGACCTTGGGACGGAACACATCCTCCCCACACTGAGGATTGCGGGCCCTATGTCAGTCAGAGTTGCCCCCACAGTGTACAGCTCCTGCGCATCATCCTCCTCCTCCTCATGTTCAGCCTCCATCTCAGATATCACCACATAAGTTACAAGCTGGAAGCACTGCAGTACTGCCTCCGCCAAGCGGCAACAGGCTGTGCTGAAACTCATAAGCTTAGGTGAGAAACCTCACACTGCTTGTGAGTTGTGGACAGCTGTGAAAGAGCAGGCAGATCTGTGGCCGACACCTCTGAACCTACATCCAGGCATGGTCGTGTGTGACAATGGCCGTAACCTGGTGGCAGCTCTGAGGCGAGGCGAGATCACACACGTACCATGCCTGGCTCATGTGCTTAACCTCGTGGTTCAGCGGTTTCTTAAATGGTACCCCAAGTTGCCAGATCTGCTCGTCAAAGTACGCCACCTGTCAGCTCATTTTCGCAAGTCGGCTACAGCTTCCGCCGCCCTTGCTGTGTTGCAGCAGCGTTTCCAGCTTCCGTCACACCGACTGGTGTGTGATGTACTCACACGTTGGAACTATACCCTCCACATGTTGCAAAGTATTTGAGAGCAGTTGTGGAGTACCAGCTGCAACAAGGCCATCGATATTCAGGTCCGACTCCACACATAAGACCTCAGGAGTGGACCTGGATGTCTGACATATGTACCATCTTGACAAACTTTGAGGAGTCCACCAAGATGGTGAGTGGCGATGATGCCATCATTAGCTTCAGCATTCCACTTGTCTGTCTTTTGCAACGCTCTCTGCAGAGAATTAAAGAGGAGGCATTGCAGCCAGAGTATGATGAGATGGATCAAGAAGCCATAGCGGTCGATTACACACAGCCCAGCCTCATCTCATCCCAACGTGCTTTGGGGGACAATGAGGGAGAGGAGGAGGAGGAGGAGGAAGAACAGGAGCTTGTATCATGCACTGTAGACGGTAGTACCTGTACAACTGTCATACCGTCGGTTCAGCGTGGGTGGCCTGAGGACAGGGGGGGGAGGAGGAGGAGGAGGAGGAGAGCATGGTCAGTCGTCATCTTGGTGAGGACATGGAAGTCTTGCCCGTTACCAGTCTGGCACACATGGCTGACTTTATGTTACGCTGCCTTAACCGTGACCCTCGCGTTGTCAAAATGTTGGGTGACAGTCATTACTGGTTGGTGACACTTTTAGACCCCCACTACAAGGAGAACTTTCACTCTCTTATTCCTGAGGTGGAGAGGTCTACAAAAATGGGGCAGTACCAGAAGGCCCTTGCTGCAGAACTGTTAAAAAAATTCCCATCTGAACACGCTAGCGGCAGAGGTCACAGTTCGTTGCCCAACCAAGGCGTACATGCGAGAGAGACGCAACTCCAATCCAGCAGAGGCAGGGAAACACTGTCAACGTTCTGGGACAGTTTTCTCAGACCCTCCCTTCGGACAGACCCTGAGGCGAGGGGTACTCTCACAAGGAGTGGAAAGTTTCAAAAGATGGTGAGGGAGTACCTTTCCGACCGTGCCAGTGTCCTCCGTGATTCCTCTGTGCCTTTTAATTATTGGATATCCAAGCTGGACACTTGGAATGAACTCGCTCTGTACGCCTTGGAGGTCCTGGCCTGCCCTGCCGCTAGCGTGTTATCGGAGCGTGTTTTTAGTGCCGCTGGGGGAATTATAACTGATAAGCGCACTCGCCTGTCAACTGACAATGCTGACAAGCTGACCCTTACCAAAATGAACAAGGGCTGGATTGGGCCAGACTTCTCATCACCACCAAATGACAGCAGAGTAACATAAAGTCAAATCCACTGTGTTATTTCGGGAGGTATATTCACATGCACCGCTTCACACCCTCAGATGGGTATACGCTTCCTCATTTCGGCTGTTTTATGTTCTTCTCCTTATCCTCAGCCTCCACCACCACTATACCACCAGGGTGACCGTGGTCCGTGTTGCCATTATTGAAAGTTCCTCCGTCCTTATTTTTGTCAGCTTTTGCTTGGAAGGCATAAGCAAAGACTGTGGGAGACCCACTCCCCAATAATGGGAATAATATTTTTAAGATGCTGTACTGTATGGCTCTTGTAAGGGGCATTAAAACCGTCTTCTTAAGCTACTGGGACTTCCACGTCTCTTCCGAGGGGCATGAATACCGTCCTGTTAAGCTACTGTGACCTCCACGTCTCTTCCGATGGGCATTAAAACCGTTTTGTTAAGCTACTGTGACCTCCACCACTTTTCCAAGGGGCATTAAAACTGTCTTGTTAAGCTACTGTGACCTCCACCACTTTTCCAAGGGGCATTAAAACCGTCTTGTTAAGCTACTGTGACCTCCACGTCTCTTCCGAGGGGCATTAAAACCGTTTTGTTAAGCTACTGTGACCTCCACCACTTTTCCAAGGGGCATTAAAACCGTCTTGTTAAGCTACTGTGACCTCCACCACTTTTCCAAGGGGCATTAAAACCGTCTTGTTAAGCTACTGTGACCTCCACGTCTCTTCCGAGGGGCATTAAAACAGTCTTGTTAAGCTACTGGGACCTCCACGTTTCTTCCGAGGGGCATTAAAACCGTTTTGTTAAGCTACTGTGACCTCCACCACTTTTCCAAGTGACATTTAAACTGTCTTGTTAAGCTATTGTGACCTCCACCACTATTCCAAGGGGCATTAAAACCGTCTTGTTAAGCTACTGGGACCTCCACGTCTCTTCCGAGGGGCATTAAAACCGTCTTGTTAAGCTACTGGGACCTCCACGTCTCTTCCGAGGGGCATTAAAAGCGTCTTGTTAAACCACTCTGAACTCCACAGCTCTCCCAAGGGGCATTGAAATGTTGATTTAATTAACTCTAACCTCCACGACTCTTCGAACGGGCATTGCATTTCCTCCTAATTTTTAGCAGCTTTTGCTTGGAAGGCATAGGCAAAGACTATGGGAGACCCACTCCCCAAAAATGGGAATAATGTTTGTAATATGCTGTACTGCATGGCTCTTGTAAGGGGCATTGCAAGTTCCTCCGTCCTAATTTTTGGCAGCTTTTGCTTGGAAGGCATAGGCAAAGACTATGGGAGACTCACTCCCCAATAATGGGAATAATGTTTGTAATATGCTGTAGTGCATGGCTCTTGTAAGGGGCATTGCAAGTTCCTCCGTCCTAATTTTTGGTAGCTTTTGCTTGGAAGGCATAGGCAAAGACTATGGGACACCCACTCCCCAATAATGGGAATAATGTTTTTAATATGCTGTACTGCATGGCTCTTGTAAGGGGCATTAAAACCGTCTTGTTAAGTTACTGCGACCTCCACTTTTCCAAGGGGCATTAAAACCATCTTGTTAAGCTACTGTGACCTCCACCACTTTTCCAAGGGGCATTAAAACCGTCTTGTTAAGCTACTGTGACCTCCACGTCTCTTCCAAGGGGCATTAAAACCGTCTTGTTAAGCTACTGGGACCTCCTCGTCTCTTTCGAGGGGCATTAAAACCATCTTGTTAAGCTACTGCGACCTCCACGTCTCTTCCGAGGGGCATTAAAATCGTCTTGTTAAGCTACTGGGACCTCCACGTCTCTTCCGAGGTGCATTAAAACCATCTTGTTAAGCTACTGTGACCTCCACCACTTTTCCAAGGGGCATTAAAATCGTCTTGTTAAGCTACTGCGACCTCCACCACTTTTCCAAGGGGCATTAAAACCGTCTTGTTAAGCTACTGCGACCTCCACGACTCTTCCAACGGGCATTGCATTTCCTCCTAAGTTTAGTCAGCTTTTGCTTTTCAATGCATAGGCGAACACTAAGGGAGACCCACTCCCCAATAATGGGTAGAAGGTTTTTAGTACGCTGTAATCCACGTCTATTTCAATGGGCATTGCAGTTCCTCATAATTTTTGGAAAGCTTTCCATTCACTGCTTAGGCCAACAGTGCACAGGAGACCCAGTTGCTATAAATGGACAAAATGGTTTAGTTAAGGCCCTCTGACCTCCATGTCACTTCCAAGGGGCATTGGAGCGCCTCTAAATTTTTGGTAGGCATTGCACTCACTGTATGCCCTATAACTGTGTAGCCGAACCGCTCCTTTTGGTACAGAAACATATCCTACAAGACATGTGTGGTTGACTGGCCTGATATTGATGTGAATGGTCCTTGTTCCTCCTGCTCTTTCTCCTTTGCCACCACCTCATCCATCATTTATCACATGAAGCTTTGTTTTAACGGGAGTCATAGAACTGGGATAGTAGCAGGAAAACATCCAGCAATCCTCGGAGGAGGTAGGATATGCACAAAAACGCTGACCACCTCAGGCCTAGCCGCTACTACATACACGCGCTTGCATTCCAAGAAAACAAAGCAGATGCTAACTTCTATCATCATCATGCTCCTCTCCTTGGCACTCTCAACTCCCCTGATGGAGAAGCCAGGGCCCACCGGAGGAGTCTGGTTCTCTGGTGGGCTCGTCCAATGCAGCCCTAAAGCAGGCCAGGCTAAGAAAAGTGTGTGGGGGGAAGTTGACAGGAGAAATAGGGGCAGCTGGGGACTGTTTATGTAAACCCGGCCGCGGGGTGGCTGGGGACTGAGTATGGATACCTCGCTGCCGAAGCAGCCATGAGGTAGTGGCCAGCTTCGGCCTCCTCCAAACTAAAAGGCCCCATTTCAAGTTAAAGCTAGCAGTATGGTATTGCAGCCTGCGGGTGGGTGGTTGGTTGGTTGGCTGCATATTTGCGCTTGTGACGCTCCCCCTGGGCCATGTGCAAGGGATACCCGGAGCCGGATCTCGATGGGGGTAGTAGTCCTTGTGGCGGTGACCCGGTCCGTGCCCAGGGTGTCAAACTAAGTGGCAGTCTATGGCAGTAGATGTTAATTTGATCGACTACGCCACCCGTTGAGTGCGGCTTTGGAGCCGCCGCTGCAGAGCAGTCCGCTGAGGCCGGTGGTATATGTGCAGCAGTGATGGTATAACCCCCAACGGGAGGGGTATGGCCTCAGGGCAGCAGGTGTGGATGATAGGTGTAGTTATGTTGTAGAAAGGAAAGTCAGAGTCAGGAGATGCAGTTTCAGGGGTTTTACTCACAAGTGTTCTCTCAGTCACTCTGGCCTTGAGTGACCACCCGAGCCATGCTGCGTCCACCAGGTCCTGGACTCGGCTAACCCCCAGGCAGTTCTGGAGCGTGGTCCTGAGCTCCCTTCTCCCTCTCTGTCTCTGGCCATTCCCACCAGGGATCCACCTTTGGCCGGCTCCCTCGGGTCTCTTAGTGGTCAAACCTCCTCTGGGTTCCCTGACCCTATGCTTGGTGTGCCTTTCTGGTGGATTTGGTGAGGGTCGTGGCAAATCTTGACCACGACCTCCGGTTCCTGGCTGAGGATAAGTGGCCTCCACCAGTTCGGGTTCCGGTACCCGTGTCCGCCAACCCTTCACCCTTTTTGGTCTGATTCTGGGTTCTTAGGGTTCCCTCTGTCCTTCTCTCTGGGTCCTTCTTACTCCTCTCTCCTCTGCAGGCTTGGCTCTGGAGCTGGGCCCAGCCGGAGCCACAGCTCCCTGTCAGCCCTCCTGGCTGAGCTCCTCTGCTCTGCTCCTCAGGCTAAAAAGACCCTGTCCTAAGATGGTGCCCACCATATATACTCCCTCTATGTGTGAGCCCAGGTGACTAGCACCCAATGAGCTCCTAGCTTTACCCAGAGTACTCCCCCTATCTGCCCCTACACTACTGGGATGTTCCACCCCCCTCCCACTCCAGCCAGGGACAGACGCTGTCGTACCTGCACATAAACTTGGTGGGAGTACCGTAGTTCTGTCCCCCGGAAATGGGATGTATGTAGTGCATGCAGCCTACTAAGCTCAGTTCCACACTCCATCCTTACCCGGGAGTGGAATACCACACCTCTGGCTTGAGGTGTAATACCCCTGTAGCAGCCGAATCCTCAGGGTGCTACATTCCCCCCTGGTAAACCACAGCACGTCCTCGGGCTGTAAAAGAATAAAATATCCAATAACATACAATTTTTTTTCAAAACATCATAAACATATAAAACACTATATAAATTATCAGCAGCATAATACTCTTCATATAAAACTTTTCATTATAAACATTCTTGTTCCTCCGGCCACGGTGCAACTTGTGACCGGGTAAAGTGCAACAGTCTCTTCTGGAAAAAACACAGTTCCTTATAAAACCAGTAGGGGGCGCCTTAGAAAGCGCAACTATATACAAGGGGAGGTGGCCGCTCTCAGTCCTCGGCCAGTGGGATTAGGGAAGAATGACCGCTCTCAGTCCTCGGCCAGTGGGATTAAGGGACATACGGGCAACAGTTTAATTTGCTGGTCCCAACGGGGACTATAATGGTAATAGTTCCTGTACCCTAACGGGTAACTATTTTACAGTTCCATTTACCGTACTTAGTAGCGGCGTCCTCCTGCTCCTTCCTCCGTGTACCCTTCAGACCCGTCCGGGTCCTCTTGCTCCTCCTGACACCTCAGCTCTTCCTCTGTCAGTCGGTGTACATGAAGGGCATAGGGTCCTTTGGCACATTGGTGCCGGGTGAAGGTGACCTCATCACCCAGGTAAAGGTCACGACCTCTGTGTCCCTCCGGTAGGTGGGACTCGACATCTCTTCTGGTCACGAAGACGTCGCCGGGGGTGTGATGATCTCTGATGAAGCCCCAACCGTGCTGCAGTTGGAATTTGATTACAGTCCCGTGGCACGGGGACCGTGAGCTGCACGGGGGTTCCTTCGGGTCCGGCTCTTTTGTTCTGCACTCTTTACTTGCAGCCGCTCCTCGCGGACCCGTCTCTCTCTCCGTTCTCGCTCAAAGGCTTCCAACTGCTGGCGGCAGCACTCTGCACGCTCCGCTGCAGCCGCCCGGGTCTCCTGAGTGAACCCGATGAGGTCTCCTCCTGCGGGGTCCCACTCAAACTGCGCCTCCTCTAACGAGAGCGGGGTCATCTTGACGGGCGCCGGAGCCGGGATTAGGGGCTCATCCAGGGGTCTTTCTTTCCGGAGTCGGGGATGGTGGTACTCCGGCGGCCACACAAAGGACTGCCCATCCGGGCAAGTGTGCTGGGCAAACAAGTCCTCACCCCGGTGTGGCACAGTGGAAGTTGAGGGCGCGGTGGTGGCAGCGGCGCCCGGGATCACTAGGCCTTGCGACCAGGCTTGGGGTACCCTGAAGGTAAAGGGCACCGTGAAGACAGCGGCGCCCGGGGGCACTCGGCTTTGCGACCAGGCCGGTGGCTCAGTAGAGGGCGCTGTTGGTACTGCGGCGCCCGGGGACACTCGGCCTTGCGACCAGGCCGGTGGCGTCTCCTGCTTGGCCGCGCTCAGGGTTGAGGCGCGTGACGTCACAGGGGGCGTGGTCGCGGCTCCTGCTTGGGGCCTAGTCTGGAGCGGTAGCGGTGCGGCAACGGGCACGATCGGTGGGATTTCGGGCTCTGCGACGGGGAGCGGGGGTAGGCTTACGGTGGCTGGGCTTGGGGTAGTAACGTCCCCTTTACTTGCCTCCGTCCCTTCAGCTCCCTCTGCGGCGTCGTCTCCGGCCTCCGTCCCTTCTGCATCCTCTTCAGGGGCAGGCGTGCTCCTCGTTGCGGGTGGTGTGCTCCGCTGGCGGGTTCCAGCCTGCTGGGCCATCTCCCTGCTCCATTCCGTCAGCGTTTCTCGCTGCACCTGGGCCATCCTCCGTGCGAGGCCCTCCAGCGCGGTCTGGGCACGCTCCCGGTCTCGGGGGAGCTGTGCCAGGATCTCCACCAGGTCTTGTGGGGTGGTTGCTTGCATCAGGCTCCTGACCACAGGGTCGGTGCTGCCTGCCTCTCCCTCCATCTCCGGGTACGGCTCCTCCAGACTCCTCCAGGCTGCACCCATCTTCTCTGTTTTGTTCTGTATCCGCCCACACTCAGGGCGGTCCTGGGGCAACTTGGTGATTGTCAGTTCCAGGGGCAGACCCCCCACGCTGATGGACATCTCTAGCATCGCAGCCTCTGCTGGTGGGGGCGGTCTTCGTTTTTGGCGCCATTCTTGGTCCTGACCCACGATGGGAGGTGGCCTCTTGCCACCCTCTGGCACGCCCATAATGGCGTCCGCTCTGCCAGGGCGGGAAATTGTCCAAGATGGCGGGAATCGCCTCCCAGTGGCGGGAAACTCCGTGGATGGCGGGAAAAAGCTGCAGATGGCGGGCAACCGGCGGGAAACGACCCGTGATGGCGTCCGATGGCGGGGACCCTCCGGAATTGGCGGGAGACTTCTTTTTGAGGTAAATGTGAACTTTTCTTCAGGCACGCAGTACCCGGTGGTTGCGGGCACGTTATCCTGCCGACTACGCCAATGTTGATGCGCCCCCTGGGCCATGTGCAAGGGATACCCGGAGCCGGATCTCGATGGGGGTAGTAGTCCTTGTGGCGGTGACCCGGTCCGTGCCCAGGGTGTCAAACTAAGTGGCAGTCTATGGCAGTAGATGTTAATTTGATCGACTACGCCACCCGTTGAGTGCGGCTTTGGAGCCGCCGCTGCAGAGCAGTCCGCTGAGGCCGGTGGTATATGTGCAGCAGTGATGGTATAACCCCCAACGGGAGGGGTATGGCCTCAGGGCAGCAGGTGTGGATGATGGGTGTAGTTATGTTGTAGAAAGGAAAGTCAGAGTCAGGAGATGCAGTTTCAGGGGTTTTACTCACAAGTGTTCTCTCAGTCACTCTGGCCTTGAGTGACCACCCGAGCCGTGCTGCGTCCACCAGGTCCTGGACTCGGCTAACCCCCAGGCAGTTCTGGAGCGTGGTCCTGAGCTCCCTTCTCCCTCTCTGTCTCTGGCCATTCCCACCAGGGATCCACCTTTGGCCGGCTCCCTCGGGTCTCTTAGTGGTCAAACCTCCTCTGGGTTCCCTGACCCTATGCTTGGTGTGCCTTTCTGGTGGATTTGGTGAGGGTCGTGGCAAATCTTGACCACGACCTCCGGTTCCTGGCTGAGGATAAGTGGCCTCCACCAGTTCGGGTTCCGGTACCCGTGTCCGCCAACCCTTCACCCTTTTTGGTCTGATTCTGGGTTCTTGGGGTTCCCTCTGTACTTCTCTCTGGGTCCTTCTTACTCCTCTCTCCTCTGCAGGCTTGGCTCTGGAGCTGGGCCCAGCCGGAGCCACAGCTCCCTATCAGCCCTCCTGGCTGAGCTCCTCTGCTCTGCTCCTCAGGCTAAAAAGACCCTGTCCTAAGATGGTGCCCACCATATATACTCCCTCTATGTGTGAGCCCAGGTGACTAGCACCCAATGAGCTCCTAGCTTTACCCAGAGTACTCCCCCTATCTGCCCCTACACTACTGGGATGTTCCACCCCCCTCCCACTCCAGCCAGGGACAGACGCTGTCGTACCTGCACATAAACTTGGTGGGAGTACCGTAGTTCTGTCCCCCGGAAATGGGATGTATGTAGTGCATGCAGCCTACTAAGCTCAGTTCCACACTCCATCCTTACCCGGGAGTGGAATACCACACCTCTGGCTTGAGGTGTAATACCCCTGTAGCAGCCGAATCCTCAGGGTGCTACATTTGCATTGCAAGGAATGGGGGAGGTACAATTGAACACTGCCCTGGAACAAGGACTTGCACGGGGATAGTTGCAAGTCTGCATCTTCTGATGCGGGAAGGATCACTTCTGATGAGCACACTTTTAGGCAGTGACCTGGGTGTCAGAGATGCTTCCAGTGGTCTTCCCCATGCTGTTCCCATGTCTTTTCAGCACTGTATGCATGTGTCACACAGCACATGGCCAGATAAGATTGTAAAATGTTAAAATGACATTTCCCGGTGAATGCATTTGTCACGGTTGAAAGCAATACAAAAGTGCAAAAATACATAAAAAATGCTACTTGTGTGGAGGTGTGGAGGAGTATTTTTTTTTGGTTATTTATTTTACCTTATACACAAGTCTTTACCCTGGAAAGGAAATTCCTTAACATATTTCACAGGAAAACCGTTTCAGTTTCGTTTTTGAATGTTTTATTGTGAGCCCTTAAAAGTGGCTTAATACCTCTGACCACGTTGTTGACAGCAGTGACCTGGGGGTCAGAAATGCTTCCTGGGGCGATCCCCATGCTGTCCCCATGTCATTTGAGCACTGTCACTATCGTTTTGGGCACTTGTTAGGCTTTTAAAAGACTGCCGGGGGTGTGTGGCGCCCTTGAGGGTTCAGTCACCACAGGGGTACTGCACCTCAGAACGAGGTGTGGTATCTCCTCTCCAAGGTAAGGATGGAGCACCACACAGGACCCCAACGACACACTCAACACTACACCACTCCAGTTCTGAAGGGGGCCTAAAAGCACCATAGTGCTGCCCCGGGCCGGAATGGAGGAGTCGGGGGGAACCAAAGTTAGGGGGAACCATGTAGTGAATGAGGGTGGAGGAAGCACTTTACTTTAGCACTTAATAGAATCATATATAACTGGAGGCCATTTTAAGAACTGGGTCTGTGGTCGTGGGTCTTAGGTGCGGCAGGTCAGCACAAGGCTGCAGCCGACTGAGGGTCCACGGTTCCCGGTCTCAGGCCTCGAGACGGGGGATTGGGGCAGAGATTACAACTGGCTCTGTCCCCGGTCTTAGTCCAACCAAGAAGGCCCAGGAGGGGAGCAGAGGAGATAGGCTCCACAGGCGAAAGGATCTCAGGGGGTGTGGATGGAGCGGAGTCACCACCTGCATACCTTTTTCTGGCCAAGCCAGAGAGACCCTGCCGCAAGAGGGGGTACCGGTCCCTGATTATCTGACTTTGCACTTCACGTCTCTGTCGGAAAAGTCCGGAGGCTTATGTGGATCCCAGGGGGATACGGACGGAGCGGAGTCGCCACCTGTATGCCCTAATCTGAGTTTATCCAGAGGGACCCGGCCTTATGCCACGTTCTCACCACCAGTCACCAAGAAGGGCACCCAGTCGGTCCGGGAGCTGTACGCTACCCATCAAGGACATCGCAGTACCCGTACGGGACACAGTGGGGGACACAAGGTGGGAGAAGTTCAACCAGGATAGGAACACTTTAGAGCAGGGGTCCTGCCAAGCGCTCCTGAACTACTTGGAGTGTGCTGAACCCCACCCAGGCGGCCGCAGCTCGCCGTGTGACAGCAGAGAGAAGCTCTGAGCTGAGAAAACACTATCGTGAGTAAAAGACTTGGATGACTTCAAATACTGCCTCTGTCTGTTCTTTCCTCCGCGGCCCTGCACCCGCCAACGCTCTACTCTGTCTCCCTCTCTACACTGTCCTGAGGCCCCGCTCCACCTGTGGGGAGCAGCACCAACTAAGCTGCCTGAACACCGGCCTCGGAGGACTGTAGCAGCGCTTCCCGGCTCTAAAAAGAATCAAACAACATGGTGTCCATGAGGTCATCATTTAGCTTGATTCATGCAAATCGAAGAAAAGTCAAGTTCTGCTGTATCCGTATTTTTTGCGAAAATTGTAGAAAATTCGATTCACTTTAAATCAATTCGTTCATCTCTAATAGCAAGCAATGGAATATATCAGTTCAATTTCAGATTAAAAAAAATGGGAAAAGCGATCTGATTGCTTCCACACAAGGCCGTCGTGCAAATACATTTTTTGGAAAACAAAAATACACAAATTTTAAAAGATTTCTATTTAAAAAACAAAATCCTGATACAATTTTCTACAGAATAATGTAGTCATCTGGTGTCATTCATTTTCTCCTGCCCTATTGTACCGAGAGTATTAATAATGTCAGAGCAGTGATTCTGCCGCCCATTTGCACTCGATAGTTGCCATCAATATCAATTCTCCATGTTACCATGATAGTCATCATTGCACGACTTCCCTCCTCACCCCCTGTGCAATTAGTGTCTATGGACATAATCAGAAACCTGCGCAGCCTTCCAACACTATTAATTTTTCGGCCCTGTGGGAAATCAGAGATATTGGGCAATTAGGCTCTGAGATGCTCTTCATCTTCAGATGTAAGTGATAAACAACCGGTGTCCAGGTTGCTGCTGTATACGGGGCCGGCACTGAGCTTGGTTTTCCAGATTTATCCTAAGGAAACATTTGGTATCTGGATACGTCATATGCAATGGTAGCCATTTTGACAAGTGAAGGAACAGGAATGTGTTAAAGGTGTATTTCCATGTGGTCAGCCATGTTTCATCACCAGACAGAAAAAGCAAAAATATAGACTTTACCAAATGCAATTTTTAATTCTCCTGATATTCTTTTCACCCTGACTGTTAACAGTACATCGAAAAGGTTTATGGCTACCTTGGCAATCCAGCAGAAGTGGCCACACTTGAGCTCAACTTCATTTTCACTTTCTATGAAGGATGACGGAGCCTGATGGTAGCCCTGTGCCCACCTTCCTCCGGCAGTTCTATTGAAGTCTACTGGATGGCCCCAGGTAGGGATGAATGGACCCGTGGAAGTTCGAGCTCTGGTACTTTGGAATAAAGTTCGGGTCGGGTACCAGAACTGTACCCGAACTTGAACCAGAACCCGAACCCCATTGAAAACAATGGAGACCCAAACTTTTTGAGCTGGAAAAATTCTCTCTCTCGCCTTTCCACCTAACTCCAAACATTGCAATGTTCTTCCGGGAGAAGTCTGTGTTTGGCATTTAGCATACTCGTAGTCCTGCAGATGTTCTATGGAACTACAGACCTCACAAAGCTGCTGATACTACTATAGTTAGTTTTCGTAGCTGCAATGGGAACATGCACAATCAGGCCAGCTGTGAACTGTCAATCGAGGCCACATTTACATCCGTGACCACTTGGGCGCATGGAGGAAGCATCTATCAATGCATCAGGAAGAGAGGTAAAAGGAGAGAATGGGAATAGCTCTTAAAGGTTGGTGGATACTACTGGGGAAGAAAATGGTATGGGCCCATATCACCAATGTGTGATTAGAAAAATATATCCAAAATGGTGGAAGCATTGGGGCATTTACGAGGTGTATAACTTGGGGGCGGCAAATGGGGCAAAGTGCTAAATGTCAGGGAGAGAGACCTAAGAGACACTTTACCTTGGGCAGGGTATTTCCATACAGATGTTGATCAGCAAAATGAATCTTTCCCACAAGTGCAAGAAAGCCTACATAGTACAGCTCTGGCCCTTGCCACCTCTTCCTTTGTGACTAAATAAGCAACGGACAGGGGGGATTTACCAAGGGCTTAAGGCTTCCATACGCATTAAAGGGAATCTGTCACCAGACTTTTGATACCTCATCTGAGAGCAACATAATGCAGGAAAAGAGACCCTGATTCCAATGATGTATCTCTTAGTTTACTGGGTGCAGTTGTGACAAAATCAGAGTTCTTAGATGTAGCATGAAGCAGAGCTCAGAAAACTGTCCCTTCCCACACCACAGCTTTTGTGTGCATTGTCTATTGACAGTGAGCTGCTTATCAGAGGTGGGGAGGAGCCGGACCAGAAGGCACGCGAGCATCACTCCAGGCAGTGATAATCTCCTGGTGATAAAACATTAATTGTATGGAAACAACAGCACACAGCCTTATAAGTGACACATCTCTGAAATCAGTGTCTCAAAAAACCTGCAGACCAATTCCCTTTAAATTGCTGTCAGCTGAACAATTGCTTTCCCAACTCCGTCATAGGATATGTTCATACAAATGTATTTCGACCTTGGTGCTATCTGTGTAAGAAACTAACATCACACGGACAGCATTCAGACGTATGTTATTCACTTGGGCTGTCCAGATGATGCTGCATGCTCTATTCTTTTCCGTATTTCAGAAGGGACTGGCCTATTATTGTCAATGGCTGTACAAAAAAAAATCAGATCCCATAGGGATCATCCATATACCATCCTATTTTTATAGATACATTAAAATTCTTAGCATAAGAAACTGTATTTGGTCTTGTAAATTTTATTAACTGCTGATGTATAAATACGGATTCCACACGGATGTTAAAAATGGACATATTGGTGGAATATACATTGGTCTATTGGCAGATCAGAGGGTTGAGTTGGTTGACTTTAGTCTAATGTGTGGAGGTCTTAAGATAGGGGAGAGACTAGGCATGTTCCTCAACTGGTCTGCAACAAGAACACATTTCCTTGGCCCAGTGGTGGAATCAGATGGAATATGGCCCTTGTGCAAGAACAGTATATGGGTGCCTCTTTGTATATGTGACAGACGTTGCTTGCTGATTTGGAGGTGGTAGTGGCCCCCTCACCTCTTGGGCCCCTGGGCGACGAATGATATATCCGCCCCTGACTCGGCCAGAGTATTTAGATATGCGGGTATGTGCACACAATGGGCCCAATTCATCAAAGCTTTCACATCAGAGTTCTAGCGTAAATTTTGTGAAAAGTCGTAAAATTTAGGACAACTCAGAGTTGCGCCCAAATTTTGCGACTTTTGACGATTTTACGCCAGGTTCTCTCAGCTCGACCAAAATGGGCAAAGCTGAGGCAGGACGGGGGTGCTGAAGGGGCATGACGCCACAGCTTGTCTAACTCATGAGGAGCTGTGGTGTTCCGTAAGCCAGAAATCTCACTCCAGTCCCCGAGTAGAGTAAGATTTCTGGTGTAGCGCACAAAGGCGTTCACCTCTTCATGAATCAGGAGCGTCAGACTTCAGCACACCCTCTCATCAAGACTGACGTGAATAACGCTGGGCTTCATGAATCGGGCCCTATGTCTATTACAGACGGATTCAGCCTTGAACTTGCCTGAGAAAGAGCTAAAAACACGCTAGAAAGAATGAGCCCCCATCTTTCCGGGGATATGACAGCTGATCTGATCAGTTGTAATGTGCCCCTAACAGCCGCGGGTGGAATCGCGGAAGGACTTCATTAGTCCTGCCCATTGGTGCCCGTGTCACATGACCACGGGTCGCCAATGGATTGGCATGACAACCCGGGGTCTGCAGGAGACCACTGCGGTTGTCATTGCTGGGATGCTGTGAGCGCCGGCCAGCGATCGGCCCTCATAGCAAGTGAGCAATTCTGCTACACACAGGCGATCTGATGATCGCAGCTTCCAAAAATATAAAAAAAATAGAAAAGTTTAAATCTCCCCCTTTCGCCCCATTCAAAATAAAACAATAAAAAAAAATCACACATACACATATTTGGTATCACCGCGTTCAGAATCACCTGATCTATCAATATATAAAAAGAATTAATCCAATCGGCAAACGGCATAACAAGGAAAAAAATCAAAATGGTAGAATTACGTTTTTTTTGGTCGCCGTAACATTGCACTAAAATGCAATAATGGGCGATTAAAAATTGTACCTAATCTAAAAAGGTATCAATGAAAACATCAGCTCGGTGCACAAAAAATAATCCCTCACTTGGCTCCAGACCCCGAAAAATGGAGACACTATGGGCCTTGGAAAGTAAAAAAGAACCTATACATGTTTGGTAACTACAAACTCGTAATGACAGTTTTACCATATAGTGAATGTGGTAAAAGAAGCCCCAAAAAAAACAATTGTGAAATTGCACTTTTTTTGCAATTTCAACGCACTTGGATTCTTTTTCCCATTTTACAGTACACGATATGGTAAAACCAATGGTATCATTCAAAAGTATAACTCGTCCCACAAAAAATAAGCCCTTACACGGCCATATTGACCAAAAAATAAAAAAGTTATGGCTCTGGGAACAAGGGGAGCAAGAAACAAAAGGACAGAAAATGATAAGGGCCGCGGTGTGAAGGGGTTAAACAAGAACAGCACACGGACGGCACATGGATCCATAGACTTGTATTGGCTCTTGTCATCCGTGCTGTCAGACATGTCTCCGTGTGTTTTGACAGGAGAGAAGGTCACTGTAAAAACATGGACATATCCGCAGCACCATAGGTTAAAATGGGTACGTATATCATCCGTACAAAAAATGGATACCACATGTACTGGAAACACGGATGTGTGAAGAGCGTCTTACTGCTTTAGGCTTGAAAAGTCAAGAAGCTGTAAGGGGGAAGACCGGGGTGTAAGTACTTTCAGAGCAAGGGATCCGGAACTGACGGGGTCGTGCCTCTGGTTGCAGAGGGGAGACAGACTGCGAGCACAGGAGTCAGGTGACTGGGAAGTTGGGGGCGTGTCCAGAGTGAAAGCTGGGAGGTCAGGTGACCGAGAGACTGTTGACTTGGGTAGAGAGAGGAAGAGACGAGGACATTTGCGCGGGAAAGCGGAGCTGGGTCCTGCTCAGCAGAGCAGTGTGAGAGGGTCCAGGCTCCTGGCTCCAGGACTGGGAGTAAGAGCCGAGTGCAGTGGACCGGAGGAGTCAAGCCGACTAGAGAAGAGACACTGGGTCGGTGGAGCCGGGCACATGAGGTGCCGTGTTATGGAGTAGGGGCTCAGCGGGTAAAACCGGAGACCGCCCGCTGCTGCCAGAAGATGGAGCATTGTTTGGGCGGGGAAGTCTGAAGAAATCAACACCGGCCCCAGCTGGCAACTGCCTTGTGGAGGAAAAGAGTCAGCTAAGTGTAAAAACTGTTGTTTACAACTGGTTCGACTCTGCTATATCTAGTTAAACTGTGAACTGTCAGTTAAAGACTTTTACGTGCTACTTTCCTCATATTTTCCCCTGTTATTCCCTGCGTGGAGATTTACCCTGTTATCATAAACCTCCCCTGTGTATTAACCCTGTATTGGCTGCTCTGTGTTTCTGTGTCGCTGCATCTAAAGTACCTGTGTTACAAAGCGACTAAAAGAAGTGACCTTCTTTGCTATTAATAGTTTAAATGATTAAAAAATAGGTTGCATAAATGAGTGAAAAGACGCCAGAGAAGACTCTTCATGAAAAAGAACACTGGTGCTTTCCTGAAGTGCATTCACCTTGAAAAATTTGGCGGGGTCTTAAAGACTTCGTGTGCACGCATTTATTATTTGGTGAGTTTTTTACCTCAGAATTTGTAAGCCAAAATCAGGAGTGGAACAATCAGAGGAAAAGTATAATAGAAACACGTCACCACTTCTGTATTTTTCACCCACTTCTGGTTTTACATACTCCCTACATTCATAGCCCCTACATACAGTATGAGCCCCCAAATAGTTCCCTATATACAGTATGAGCCCCTGCATAACTCCCTGGATACAGTATGAGCCCCCCACATAGCCTCCTAGATACGGTATGAGTATCCCCAAATACTGAAGAGTAGCTGGAGTGACATTGAGGGGCGAGGATCTAGGCTGAGGTCCTGGAGCCCATGGATGAATGGCCTATGGAGTTTCGAAATCGGTTGCTGGCTTGTCTGGATACACGGACTACGGTTGAGGGATCTATTGTCTGGATTTTAGAAACTTTCTTAAGGACTGTTGCTGCTTGATACATGGTCTTTTGTCGTGGTATCTGTTGTCTGGAGGAGTGTGGACTGTGACTACAGACTATACTGGCGGGAGATACGAAATCTGTGAGCCAACCAAAAGTTGGGAGACAGTGAGTATCACCTGGTACGGGGGCAGTGGGACTATCGGCCCCTGTGAGGGGATCTTGTAGACTGAGGGCAATGTATTTTGGTCATCTACCCGGAGTTGTTGTAAAATTATGGACTTAAAGAAGATGTCCACTACTTTTACATTGATGCCCCATCCGTACGATAAGGCATCAATGTCTGATCGGCCAAGGTCCTGGTTATATTTCTGGCATTTGCCCCTTGCGTCTTGTGAATAAATACGACACCTGTGTAAAATGCAGCCACTGCGCAAAAGCGCATTTGTCCATGTGTGAACGGGTCTTGGCAAATGAAACCATTTTTTTTTGGTTGCAGAGCAGAACCCTCCTCGGCTCGGCGCTCTCACATACCCCGCTGTTCTGTAGACAGGGGAATGTTAGAACATTGTTTAATCTTAACGGCGATATCTCTGTTTCCCAGGTAGAGAGCAGCCGCTCCTCCGCCGCTGGAACTCCGGGCTGTGTGTGTGTGTTTTGTAATTAAGCAGTTAATTGCACTGGAGTTCTTGATTAGCTTTGGGGGATGGTAATGTACTAGCAGGATGATATGTTGTGTACAGTTCAGAGTCATTTACAGAAATTGGAGCTAATTTTGCTGTCTGTGCTTATTACTGCATTAATTTAATTTGGGTTGCTTTTAGCTCATTAACACATCTAATTAATTCGTTGACATCACTATTAAGATGTCTCTTTGAAATTGGCGTCTCCAGATAATCAGGATGGAAGAGGCTGACAGATCAGGCGCGAAGCTGTCTGGGAAAAAGAGAAAGGCAAAAAAAAACAAGTAATAATGAATTTCCCGTCAGAACCAGTGAATTTGTCAGTCACGAGAAGTGAGCAGGGAGGCAGACGTGGAGGTACAGGGGAAACAATTGAAGCCGACATTTATTACTGAGGAACTCTCTAAAAGCACATTACGCGTTTCCGTGTTTAATTTCGAAGGCTTTAATGCGATGTGACACATCCTAATAGCGATGCTCTCGGTAGCGGGAAGATTTCCCACATTTATGGAATATAATGTGTGATTTGGTGTAATGACATCATTCTCTTTTGGGATTTGCGATGCAGTTTACAACCATTTACCAACATATGAAAACCAAATTATGGCACATTTCAAACCCATTCTGCATAGGAACCTGTCACGCAAGGTGAGGGAAGGCACAAGTGTACAACGATGGGAAGGGGGGGAAAGGGAGCCCAACAACTAGGGAAAAGGGGAGTGGAGACCCCTAGGCAGATCTAATATCACCCTGCCTACCCTATCATCCCTATATAGGTTCCACACCTATCGCCGAGCAGGAACCTAATCCCTGAATGTCCCTAGAGCTAGGCCCTACATAGGGAGGGAACAGGGTGAGCACTAATCAGGCTCCATTACAAACTAAAGACAACAAGGTAAACAAACAAAGGGGATACACTTAGCTTGAGCAGACACCAGAGAGATAACGCCAACTGTCCTCCAAGGGCACCAAAGAAGAAACTAGTCGACTGGTAGTGCTCCAAGCCTGCACAGAGGTACATAGAACTATCACCGACGACTCTCTGGAGAAACTGAGAGTTTTTAACTACCAAGCAAGGGTGTGTCAATCAGCAGCAGGAGGGAGGTCACTGCTGGGTCCTAAAGGAAGAAGGATATAACTACAGAGAGGATCAAGAAGGTGTCTGCAATGCCAAGCACAGTGACCTTATACAGCCAGATCAGGGTGACTGTCACACCTAACACAACCGTGACAGAACCCTGCAAAACACAAAGAAACACCACCTGGCACAATTTAGTATACACTCTAACCCCCCTTTCTTAGAGTAGGTTCATACACCTGAGGAAGGCTTTTTCCAGCTGAAATGCGTTGTGTGTTAATTTTGTTTTTTAAATGGTTTTACTGGTTTAAATAAATTTCTGCCAGAAACAATCTGAAATATTTCACCTTGATCATACTTGGTGGCAAAGAAAAAGTCAATTCTTGATTTTTACTCTGACTCTTCCTTAGGTTAGGTTCACAGATTGCATATTTGCTGCGGATTTTACGCATGGATTTTTTCGACACAAAAAATCTGCAGCATTTTACATTCGCACCATTAATTTTAACTTAATTTTTCAGTACAAATTAAGGAAAAAAATTGGCTTATGTGCAGAAAGAAACAAACCTTTTTGGCGCGGATTTTACCCTTTCATTTCAATGAGGATCCTAAGGCCATGTTCATACAGTTTTTTGAGGTATTAAAGAACAGAGTGGAAACTTCTTTAGGAAATGTTTCTTTTTTGGGGAAATTTGAAAAGTTTTGGAAGAATTTTTTTTCCTAAAGCAACCTTTTGATTGAACAGTTTGGAGCAGATTCCATCAGGATCCGCTACAAATAAGTGACATGCAAAGAAGTAACATTTACTTTTTATCTACCAGGTGTTTTTCAAAACCTTTTCAGTAGAAAAAAAAGCTCCTCATTTGTACAGTAAAGTAGATTTGAATAGGTAGTTTTTGATGCAGTTTTTGAGGAGAATATTGCAATGGATCTGCCTAAATCTGCATGTTCAACCTCTGGAGTAGGATTGTTTTGCTGCATTTTTTGGTGTGTTTCTGCAACCAAAAATGCAGATAAAAACCCATGAATAAGTGCAGAAATTATGTGTTTGGTTCGATACAGAAAAGCAGCAGTTTTCAATTTAAAATCTGCACATAAAATCTGCACCAAACATGCAACATATGAACCTAACTTACGTTTAGGTTTGTATCCTGTGAAAATCAAAACTGGCTATGTGCACACACATTCTTTTTGCTGAGTTTTTTTTAACAGAAACCATACGTTTTTGAGAAGTTTTGAGATTTAGAGAAGGATTTTGAGAGTTTCCGCTAAGTTTTTACTCCAAAAACTCAGTGAAAAACTCAGTGTGCACAGTGACTATTGGCATCTATGTTTTTTAAACAAGTGATACAGAACAAAATAGCTTGTGAACTTTTATAGGGCCACACTAGACTGTTATATACCACCAATTTCATATGGCGTCATACAGACATTTTCCTTCCAGAATTCCATATGAATCCAACAGAATAAAATTTCAGGCATACGCCCAGGGCTGGTTCCAGGTTTTTGTGGGCCCTGGGCGAAAGAGTCTCAGTGGCCCCTTTAACACATTCCATGATTCATGATGCACAGATACCGCAGAGAAATATATTGTATATATATAGTACAATGCCGAAGATTTCACTTCTTACTTTACATGAGTGATATCTATTGTAAATTCCACAATAGCTCAGAAACCGGCGAATCGCTCCATACAGAATACTGGCCCCCATAAAATGCTCCATACAGGATACTGGCCCCCATATAACGCTCCATACAGGATACTGGCCCCCATATAACGCTCCATACAGAATAGTGGCCCCCATATAACGCTCCATACAGAATACTGGCCCCCATATAAAGCTCAATGCAGGCTGTGCCCCCACATAATGCTCCATGCAGGCTTTTCCCCCCTTACAATGCCCCATGCAGGATGTTGCCCCCATATAATGCCCCATGCAGGATGTCACCACCCCTTATAATGCCCCATGCATTATGTCACCCCCCTTATAATGCCCCATGCATTATGTCACCCCCCTTATAATGCCCCATGCATTATGTCATCCACCTTATAATGCCCCATGCATTATGTCACCCCCCTTATAATGCCCCATGCAGGATGTCACCCCTTATAATGCCCCATGCAGGATGTCACCCCCCTTAAAATGCCCCATGAATTATGTTACCCCCCCCTTTTAATGCCCCATTCTTGATGTCACCCCCCATTTAAATGCCCCATGCAGGATGTCACACCACCCCCCCTTATAATGCCCCATGCATTATGTCACCCCCCTTATAATGCCCCATGCATTATGTCATCCCCCTTATAATGCCCCATGCATTATGTCTCCCCCTTATAATGCCCCATGCAGGATGTCACCCCCTTATAATGCCCCATGCAGGATGTCACCCCCCTTAAAATGCCCCATGAATTATGTTACCCCCCCTTTTAATGCCCCATTCTTGATGTCACCCCCCATTTAAATGCCCCATGCAGGATGTCACACCACCCCCCATATAATGCCCCATGCAGGATGTCACCTCCCCTCCATATAATGCCCCATGCAGGATGTCACCCCCATATAATGCCCCATGCAGGATGTCACCCCCCATATAATGCCCCATGTAGGATGTCACCTCCCCCCATATAATGCCCATGCAGGATGTCACCTCCCCCCATATAATGCCCCATGCAGGATGTCACCCCCCCATATAATGCCCCATGCAGGATGTCACCCCCCCATATAATGCCCCATGCAGGATGTCACCCCCCATATAATGCCCCATGCAGGATGTTACACCCCCATATAATGCCCCATGCAGGATGTCACCCCCCATATAATGCCCCATGCAGGATGTCACCCCCCTATATAATACCCCATGCCTCCATAAATGAAAAAAAAAAATCAAATACTCATCTCATGTCTCACCTGCTGCCGCTGCTCCGGACCCCTCAGACGCGCCGGCATCTTTCCGCTCTGCGCTGTGACAGCTCAGGGGAGGGTGCGGTGTAAAGACGTCATGGTGGGGTGCCAGACGGCGAGTGGGCCCCCCGCCTGTTCAGGGCCCTGGCACTTGCCCGGGTGCGCCGGGTGCTGACGCCGGCCCTGCATACGCCATGAGATACTGTATTATAGAGAAGTATTTCCCTAGAAGCAATGTTTTTGGGGTAGAATATCTTCCTAATATGATGCCAAATGGAGGTACCACATGGCATCACCTATAGTGCCTCAATATAGGCTTTGTGCATGTAATATTCTCCATTTTAATTCTAACATCACTCAATGAGAGGGAACTTTGCAACATAACGGTCTACTGGTCACAACTCAATGACCTGTCCTGGACCATAAAGAATCGGTGAGTATGTACCCTATTCAAAATTGGACGATTCTGGTTGGTCTGGTGTGCTCCGTCATGGAGCTGTGGGTGTTCCCAGACAGGACTTGAGACAGGGTTTAAACATCTCTCCCTTCCAACCACAATATTGGTAAGTATCTCCCTTACTCAATACTGATATACTCCACCTATTTTATGGTTTCCACCCTAGCAATGTAAAAGTGATACAACAATGACCAAGGCTTTTCCCATCTTGCCTGGCCGAGTGCTACAACCTTCTCCCGGCCAACATGGCACCCAAGTTGACTTTAACTTAGCACTGTTGATGAGAAAGCGCCTTGGTCAAGGTGGAAGAACCACCATTTTTGGAGAGACATACTAAGACAAGAAAGAACTCTTCTTCTACATCTGTTTTCATTAACTCAAATGTTACATTAACTGGATCTGGGCAACCTCGTTCCAAAAATGATCAGTTTGCAGTTTGCTTTATATTCTGTAAGTGGATAAAGCAAAGAAGAATTTTCTATATACACTTCTCCATATGTCGATAAAATCCACATGTTCCATCCTACATGAACATCTGTGGTGCCTGCCCTCGTAAATTAGCATATATATGGAATGGTTCGTGTTTTGACTGGATGTTGTCAGCTTCTTCTGTACAGCGTTGACCTCTTGTCTTGGTTTCTGAGATGTTTCCTTCTCACCACCTAGTAGAGGTTACCTGTAGTGTTCCCGTGCTGATGTTGGATTTCGCCTATGAAGAGTGATGTTTGCATATTCCTTAGTAAATATCATCTGCTTGCATGAACATATTTTTAATTGATTTGATATGTAAAGGTTTTGTTGCATTTTTCCTGCTGCAGGTTTTGGTAAAAGATAAAAAAAAAATGGGAAGATTGTCATTAAAGTGATTGGGATTGTAACGATGAAGCCTTGGATTAATGGGGCATAATACAGTGATGAAATATATCAGAATAGGTAACATAAAAAAAACTAATAAATGGATCAACCATTAAAGAATATACTGTATATTTATCCAAAATTCCTGAACTTCCAAAATTCTGAATATAATAACAATAATCAGAGTGTCACACTAGTGCCCCCAGGACAATGCCGTCATAAAGTTAGTCAATAAACAGATACATACAGTATTTCCCCCTTAAAAATGTGCTAGTTTTTTACATCTGGAATTTAGCTGTAAATAATTAGTTTTCATGAAAAAAACAGTCACATGCAACTAATATTGGAGGCAAATTTGCATGCAAACTGTGACTAAAAATCGAATAGGCAAATAGCCTCTTCAGAGAGGAAGAGGGCTAGTGTCACCTATAGGAAGTTGCAATCCTAGAAGTCAAAATCGACCCTTTCATGAGCCTTGTAATATGACTTAGGATAAAAGCCAAATCAGAATCTAAATTTGTAGACATGTGTTTCGGGGTATTGCCCCTCGTCAGTGCAAAGTATGAAATCTGATTTGGCTAGGTGAGAGGCTTAAGACTGGAATCTAAGGGGTAACATTTCTCCTGGTAGAGAGTGACAAGCCAGGCCTGGCATGTCAGAGTGAAGAGACTTATTCGCCATACATGCTCCACTAGGAAAATCATATGGAAAGGCTTGTTAAATGGACGATATTGACTTTTAGGATCGCTGCTTCCAATAGGTGGCACTAGAGTTCAAGTCCTTCTCCTCTGAAGAGGCAATTTGCATATTTAATTTCCCAGGGTAGCATGCATGGCATATAAGTCTCCTCACTCTGACATTCCAGGCATGGCTTGTCACTCTCCCCAAGGAGAAACGTTACCTCTAAAAAATTGAAATCACAGCTAGTCGAGGGTTGCAACTAGAGATGGATGAATCAATTTGAAGGGAATCGAATTGGTATGAATTTCACCCCAAATTTTTTTAGAATTCGATTTCTCCGTAACCAGCAAAATTGGAGATGTTTGGCTACAATTTACTGTATTCTTTTTAGGGTAGGGAAAAGATTAAAACAATAAAAAGATATTTTAATTACCTCGCTCCTCTACTGTCCTGCAGATCTTTGCCCGATCCTCTGCTGGATCCTCTACTTGCATCAGGCCAGGCTTTAAGTAATGTCATGACTTGCTTCTCTACACGACGTCATGATGTCAAGTGAGGCCTAGTCAGTGGTGGAGGTGCTAGAGATTGATGACTTAACAGAAGAGCGGAGCCGTGGGGAGGTAGCCTGAACAGTACAGGGAGAGGTAGGGGAAGGGAGCTACGGAAGAGGGACAGAGGAGGAGTGAGGTGAGTATATTTTTCTAATTTTTTTAAACATTGTGTTTTGCACCTAGAGATGAGTGAATCAATTTGAAGGGAATCGAATTAGCTACAAATTTCACCAAAACATTTTTTGCTATTGTATTTCCTCTTAGACCATTGACTTTTCCTACTATCCTGCCTCATCTTCCTTCATCGGTGGTCTCTTGTGTGTGTTGAAGCATGGTAAACCAAAGTGCTACATCAGGGAATCCAGACAATATGGAGCCAAGTATACCCCTCGTTAGGCCATAGTAGGATAGCACTAATTCTGAATCTGACTTACCATGAGATGGACTTTTTCAGATAGTCATTATACACAAGATAACACAAGTACATGCTCAAGCTTCATTTTCCTTACAGAAAGTATGACGTTTTCTCCTAAAATTTCCTAATGTTTGATTGAATGTATCTTGCCATCCACACAACTCTCATCGTGCAAAGTAAAACACATACCAAATGCTGAAGGTCTCCATGCCCGAAGTCCAAGACATGCAATTTAGTGTCCTGCACTTTTTAGGACGGCGCATGCGGCCCCTTCAAGAGGGAGGGAGTGCGCGTGCGCCCTAAGCACAGTGCCCAGGAAGCTGCGCGCAGTGCGCGCCACAGTAGCTGCAGGACGGGAGCCGGAAGACGCTGGACCAGGGCCGTGGCGGTGAGGGGAACGGCATCTCTGCCCAGCAGGAGGCAGAGACGCCGATGCTACAGTATGTACATTACGGGCTGGTAGGAAGAGCTTGTGGTCTAGTAGGAAATCCAAAAAGGAAACCATGAATTTAGGAGGAATCTACCGTGCTACAAGAAGATCCCCTGGAATTAATGCTAAATACTGTATATCCAATATAACACCAAAAGCACAGAGCCAAATAGTCAACTAGTAAAAGTAAATATTTCTTTATTAAAACATAACCAAAATATAGGCACTCATATGTAGTACATATAACAGACAAGATAATTAATAAAAAAAACTTGGGTAACCAGGGTGAGAGATCAACACATGATTACAAGGATGGTGGAGTAGGTCTACAGAAAGTGCTAGTGCAAATATGGTTATTTATAAATATGATACGTCCTGATATGAATCACTCTTGCATTACCTAAAGGAAAATTATCCACCAATCAGTATACAGTATATACCGGTAAATCCTGTATAATACCATAGTAGGCAAGTCCAAATACTAATAATGAAATCAGTCTATCCACAAAGACCACTCTTACCCATGTTCACCACTTTGCGATCTCAAATCAGCAGCTCCAACGCGCGTGTCGCATGGGGCTTCCTAGGGGGGCTGTCCGAGCACTTCCAAACAACAAAAGACAAATGTGCAAGCTAAGAAAGCCACTCTATGTAACTAAAAAAATTAAAGATGCACTCTGAAACGCCATAATATGTAACTATTGAATATCAAGGAACTGCAATGGGGGCTAATGTGGTCCCCACATACGTGAATTTATTAATGGCAGAATTCGATGAGTCTTGTGTAACACAGCCAGTCCTAAATGCAATTTTGTAGGACTTGCTGCAGTACATTGATGAACTCTTTGCCATATAAACTAGGAATGCTACATCTTTACATTTTTTGAAGAATTGAGTTCCCACCATATCAAACTTACTATGGCGTATTAAAGTATCAAATTGAGTTTTTTGACACATTGGTGCATATTCCAGAAGATGCTTTTTTGGTAACAAACTTATTTGAAAAAAGGGCAGATAGGAATTCACTGTTATTGTACAATAGCTTTGACTCAAGAACAACTAATAGGGCTTTTCTGAATAGGCAATTTTAGAGGGTGGCTAGAATTGCCACAGTGCGTCTGATTACTTGGATTTTTTTCAATAGGATTAATCAGCAGTTTGGTGGATTGTTACCCCAAGATAAGCACGGAGTAGTAGAAGTGGTGCATCTGAATTTCATATATCTGCAAGTTTGTGAGTGCCATTAAACAGAAGCAATGTATTTTCACAGAGTGTGCCGGAGAGTCTCAATAAACAATGCTAATAGTCAGGGCCGTATTTGGAGTTTCTGCTGCCCTAGGCACTGTCAGTGGTCGCCCCCCCCCGGTCACGAACACCCTCACCCCCGTCACACCCCCCCCACATCGTGCCCCCCTCGCATCCAATATCTTCCCCCCCGTCGCGGCCATTTCCCCAAGTTTCATGTAGAGCGGTATGGGAGCAGCCCACACAGACCACAGGGCTGCAGCATTGCATATGGGGGTGGTGGGGATGGGAGCGGCCCACACAGACCACAGGGCTGCAGCATTGCATATGGGGGTGGGGGGGATGGGAGCGGCCCACACAGACCACAGGGCTGCAGCATTGCATATGGGGGTGGGGGGGATGGGAGCGGCCGACACAGACCACAGGGCTGCAGCATTGTATATGGGGGTGGGGGGGTGGGAGCGGCCCACACAGAACTGGGCTGCAGCAGTTACTGCAGCATTGCATATGGCCCATATGCAATGCTGCAGTGCCTGATGCAGCCCATGTCTGGGATTCAGACCCCACTGTGTCCCTCCCTGCTGCTGCCTGCCATCATGTCTGACCAGTGACAACAGTCACAGACTAGTCCGACTCCTCAGAGTCTGAGACTAGTCAGAGACTCAGGCAGTCTGGGCTCTGTCAGGCTGGCACTGCTGCCCGCTGGCTGTACTGTCTGTGCACAGCACAGAACACAGTACCGGCGGCAGCTGCTGACTGCGCGTCTGCGCCTAAACTATGATCCCACCGCCCGCCTCGCCGCCAGCCATCATCAATTATGCTGCAGAGCAGACTGTCTGCAGAAGCGGCAGCTCCTCAGCCAGCATCATGCACCGGCACCACGACCCGGGTGGCAGTGTCGGCGCAATGGCACATCACAACAGGACACAATTACCGGCGCTGCCTGCTGAGATGAGCCGCCGCCAGCGATGTGCTGCCCGGGCCTTCGAGGGAACTTCAAGTGCCCAGGCTCCTCCTCTTCTTTCCAGATCGCAGCAGCAGAGCAGACTAGAGAGGTTAGGTGGGTGGGCGTGACCGGAGGGCGAGAGGGCGCGATCAGGGGTGGATTAAGAGTAGCAAGGGCCCCGGGCAGTTTAGAAGGCGCGGCCCCCCCCACACACACACACACCTGATGTATCACAAGTCACATGATCCCCTGTGATAGATCATGTGATAGTTCACGTGAAATTAATTTGGCACAATATTAATTATAATATTTTTTTTTAGGCTGTGTGCCCACTATGCGTTTTTTAAGCAATTCCGCTGCAGAAACGCTTAAAAAATGCTTGGTAGAAGGTCTGCCATGTTCCTCAATGACAATCCGCATGTGCTGTGCACATGCTGCGGAAATTTCCGCTGCGGATTATTATTGTGGAAAAATCCACAGCACTACCAATGCTCGGCGTTTTCGCTGCCATTGACTTGCATTGGAATGCATGTAATCCGCATCACTGCATCTGTACATGCAGAATCCATGCGTTTCAATGTGTGTATGGTACCTGGGTTTGGAGAAGAGGAGACTCTCCTCCAGACCCGGGTACCATAGTACCTGTAAAAAAAAAAGAATAAAATAAAAAATAAATATCATGCTTACCTTCTGATGGCCCCCGATGTCTTTATCCGATGCGTCCTGGCTTGCCGGCAGCTCACGATGGTCTGAAAAGGACCTGCCGTGACGTCATTTAGTCATGTGACGGGTCACGCGACCGCTGACGTTGGCAGGCTATCAGAAGGTAATTATATATTTATTTTTTACCATTCTTTTACAGTCACACTATATAAATCAATGCCGGTTGCATGGATTTATATAGTGTGACCAAGTTTTCAAGCACTTTCCAAGTGATGCTAAAATCGCTTGTCAACCCACATGCGGAATTGCAAGTGAAGAACGCTTCACTTCCGCATGTCCCTGGCAGGAAAAACGCATGTAAAATCCGCATGCATTTTTTCTGCCAGGGAGATGCAGAAACGCTCAAAAAAAATCCGAAGCATTTCTGCATCGTGGGCACATAGCCTTACATTAATTGTATAGCTCAATATTGAGCACACGTAGCCATCTATACACGGCGGGAGGCCGCACGGCGCCATCTATACACAGCGGGAGGCCGCACGGCCCCATCTATACACAGCGGGAGGCCGCACGGCCCCATCTATACACAGCGGGAGGCCGCATGTAGCTATCTATACACAGCGGGAGGCTGCACGTAGCCATCTATACACAGCAGGAGGCTGCACGTTGCCATCTATACACAGCAGGAGGCCGCACGTAGCCATCCATACACAGCGGGAAGCCGCACGTAGCCATCTATACACAGCGGGAGGCCGCACGTAGCCATCTATACACAGCAGGAGGCCGCACGTAGCCATCTATACACAGCAGGAGGCCGCATGTAGCCATCTATATACAGCGGGAGGCCGTACGTAGCCATCTATACACAGCGGGAGGCCGCACGTAGCCATCTATACACAGCAGGAGGCCGCACAGCACCATCTATACACAGCAGGAGGCCGCACAGCGCCATCTATACACAGCAGGAGGCCGCACAGCTCCATCTATACACAGCAGGAGGCCGCACAGCGCCATCTATACACAGCAGGAGGCAGCACAACGCCATTTATACACAGTGGGAGGCCGCACGTCGCCCCCAATGAAACAGCGGGAGGCCGCACGCAGTCACGCACACACAAACATATACAGACATATACATACACGCATAAACACATTTGAAACACAAAAATACATATAAACAGACATCACACAATGATATCTGCACACACACACACACACACTCAATCACACATACACACACTCACTCTCACACATACGCACTCTCTCACACACACATACACACATAGACTCACCTTCCCCCGGTTCGGCTCCAGTCCTCTCTGGTGGTAAGTAGCAGTGCAAGGTGCGCACTGCGTGACGTCACAGCAGTGACGCGGCTGGGCCAGCATGCAGGGAAGTTAACTGCTGCAGTGCTGGCCCGGCCGGAGAAGAAGCAGCGGCCGTGCGCCGCTGCTGGGGAAGCAGTGCGGGGGCCCCACCGTCACTGCCTGCCAGTATGTGCCACGGGGGCGGAGCCACCCGGCCGGCTCGGGGCACGAACCCAAAAAAAAACCACACACAAAAAAAACACGCTCAGGCGCCACCCTCCCCGAATTCCGGCGCCCTAGGCACGTGCCTACAAGTGCCTAAGGACAAATACGGCCCTGCTAATAGTATATAATGCTGGGAAATAGTAAATTGTTTTGACCAGCAAGAGCAGTCAAGTGACTGACAGTTGCTACTTAAAAGACTCTTAGAATTGTGGGAGAACTGCCTGCCCCTGCGGTATCTGGGACATATACCTTGTTTTAAGGGACATTCCCAAGAAGTATGCCGGGGTTAGCAAGTCTGATGTTAATTTGTCCCTTCTTTTCATTACAGAATATATTTTTCCTCAATTCCACTAATTATCATAAATTTTAGTGTGCTCATATTACCAAAAAGCAGGGCATTCTGGGAGTTCATATGCCAATCATACAGTTTACTTTTACTTACTAGTGCCAATCGTATTAGCAACAATCTTAAATAAGCAGATGACACAACATTGATAGCAACAAGCGTAGATGGAATGAAGGACTTACCGAGTGTCAAGATGAAAAGCTCGAGCATGGGACTTCTATTCAATACAAGGAAGACAAAAATATTGACTACTGCCAGGAACAACCAGGACACATTTGAATGGATGGTGACCAACTGGAAGTTGTAAAGGACTTCAACTTACTTAGATCAATGATCACTCAAGATGCAACAATGACACCAGAAGTCAATAGGAGAATAGCAATGGGCAAATCAACAATGAAGTCACTGGACAAGGTCTTCAAATTGAGGAACATTCCACTGGTGACGAAGACACGACTCAGAGTCTGTTTTTTTTCTGTAGTAACATATGGATGCGAAACCTGGACGATAAAGAAACAAGATAGAAGAAGAATCAATACCAGCACCCGATGGCTTGATACAATCAAGATAACGGTGGAGAAGACTCTGGTGGACCTATCTAGGCTTGCACAAGATCGATCTTCCTCCAGAGCATTCATCCATTAACTTGCCATGGCTTGAGATCAAGCTGAAGGCCGTTAATAATAATAATAATAATAATAATAATAATAATAATGCCAATGGAAAAGAAAACAACATACCATCCAGAATCAACGCAGTATAAGGAAAATATTCACAAAGGTAATTACCGCCTATATTGTAATTAGATGCCTCCAAAAAATGGAATGCTGAGTGGGATTTTTTGTATGTCGAAACAGGACCAGGACGAAGAGACCATGGGAATCTAATAAGCATCCGAATTGGCACAGCAGAGGATTGATAAGGGTGAATCTTTCTTTTTTTTTTTAAGAAAAAAATCAAAACAGCCAGACATGTGGATGAGCTGCAGTACCAGGCCAACCCAAAGGATAAGAGAGGTGCTTTTTCTGGGAGAAAACAGCCATTTGCATACCTCCCAAATTTTGAAGAAGAGAAAAAGGGACAGATCATGCGGCAAATATTCATTTTCTTTAGCAGTGGGCACATGTGGTAGCTGCAGCTGCCGGCTACTACCCATGCCTGCTGATCGACCGCCGCAACAACCTCCACCACCCTCCACCACCCTCCACAGTTGGGAAAACAGCTGAGCTGTGACAAGACGTGGGACTGAGCCCTCAAAGTGGGACAGTCCCGCCTAAAATAGGACGGTTGGGAGCTATGCATTTGTTATCTTGCACAACTGAATTTTCCACCCTAGAAACAGAGCAACTCTTATGCCTGGTTAGAGTCTTGTATTGCTTCTCTTCTCCTGGTCGTGGCAATTTTTTTTTTTTTATGTCTCAGGATGGGATTAAAAAAAAAAAAGTAAAAAATAAAAAAGTAGCAATGCTTACCTTTACCAAACTTTCATTGATCCCCAAGTTTTTGTGGGTGTTTACTTCCAGGTCCTTCTTGATGTGCAGGAAGTGTCACTCAGCCAATCACCGGGTGACATGGGTCAATACTGAAGCCAATGATTGGCTGACTGGCATTTCCTGTAAGTCAAGACAGGATCAGCAAGCATTTACCAGCGGATACTCTCTAAGCATTAGAACAAGAATTTGTTTTTGGGAAATTGATTTGTCGGACAACCTCGTTAATGTGGATAAGCCGTAATACTAGACCCAGTGATACTTTTGCCGTAAAAAAAAAAGAGTCCTTTTTTCTTCTGGACAACACTTTAAACTCTATTGACATGGGCTTAGAAATTACCCAAGAAGCCACAGAGCCTTTCTAGTCTTCTTCTACGCAAACTCCTTTGGCAGCAGCTATTTTAACAGACACATCAGTTTAAGCTAAGCCCCTGCCATCTGTCCCACCCTCTAGTTACAAATGCAAGAAAAAGCACGTAATTCACAGTGGCAACGGAAAAGTGATTCACATGCAAGTGTCTGTCCTCTATTCATTGCTGTATGCATCTGTTATCTATTCTCCTGCATCAGGCTGGAATACAGCTCCGTGTCTAGTAAATCCTTTTATGGAGGGAACCGAACAGACATTGAGAGTTTAAGAGGTTTTCACCGCTCTCTGTTATTCATTTCAATTCTTAAGTCTTTTTTTCTCCTGGAGGAAAAAAGCTTCAACTATAGTGATCACAGATATCATGGTGTAGGGATTGCGAGATTTATTGTCAAGGACATCCCATGCTCCCCCAGGTTTTTATCAGGAAGCTTTTTTTTTTGGCTGATTATTACAAAAAGCATTGCTTTCACAAGGCAATGGCAGATGTTTATTAGTCATAGTAAGAGAAAAGCCTGGCTGTATTACCAAGAGCGAGCTCATTCCATTTACAGGGTAATGGGCGCGATTAGCCCAGGCTACGGATTACATGGGACACAAGTGATTTCCCAAACTAAGTATATTAAATTCAATACTCTTTTAAGTTGACTCTAATGGACGCGAATTTCCGCTGGAAGAATAATTTACGGCCATTTGCATCTCACTACAGGCATTTAGTTCTTTTTTTTTTACCATAAAACTGGAGGATTTCGTGTCTTTGGTGGGTGGCAGCAGTGACCCCTGAGTAGAACAAGCCTTTTTCACTCTACATTAGTCTTGACAGATGGGAAAGAAAATAGAAAGTATTGTAAAGCACGTGGTTGGATGTGCTCATGTGTCATAGGAGCGAGGCAAGGGAATATGAAACCTATTAGATAAGTGTAAAACAAGATTTCGAGCTTATTATAAATAGCATTACAGTTACAGGGCTGCTTAGTTAGATTGAGCATGTTGTTGACGTGTCTTCTGTTTCTTGGTGGTGGTGTGGCTGGGGATGTTCTCACATTCGTATGAATTATGTAAATTTTTTACATGTTGATGTTTCATGTAATGTTATAGATAAGTATGAGAACACTTAATTAGGGCAAACGCTGTGTATGTGTTGAGTGGAGGATCTATCTGTCAATAAACGGAAGAAGGAACAATACTTAAGGTGGCCGTACAAATGTTCAAACTCATTGCTGATGACAGGCTGGTGATGAGAGGTACTGAACTTGCTGGATTCCAACATGCTGTCACGGGTGTGTCAGGTGTAATAGACAGTCGCTCTGGATCTGGCTGTAGGACGTTGGCATTGTGCAGACCTCTTCTTAATCCTTCTTCCTTTAAGACCCAGTGGCAACTTTCCTCCTACTGCTGATTGACACACCCTTGAATGGGAATTAAAAACTCTCAGTTTGCTCCAGGCAATTGCGGGTGATATTTCTATGTACCTTTGTGCAGGCTTGGAGCACTAGCAGTCAGCCAGCTTCTTTTCTGTAGCACTTGGAAGACAGTTGACGTTACTCCTCTGGTGTCTGCTCAAGCTAAGTTATCCCCTTTGTTTGTCTACCTTGTCGTCTTTAGTTTGTAGTGGGGCCTGATCAGTGCTCATCCCCTCGCCATTCCTATCTAGGGCCAAGTTCTAGGGACATACAGGGTTTAGGGTCCTGCTAGGTGATAGATGTAGAATCTATATAGGGACGGTAGGGTAGGCAGGGTGCTTTTAGATCTGCCTAGGGGTCTCCACTCCCCATTTACCTAGTGTTTGGCTTCCTCCCCCTCTTCCCTTTGTGTTGCACTTAGTCTTTCCCACATCGTGAGTGACACATGCCCAATTCATTTGTTCGCAAGGAAGATAAGCCTCTGCCAAAGGTGTGTAGCAATGACTTATGTCTATCAGCAAAAAAACTCTAAATACTTATAAAAGTAAATATGTACATGAAAAAGACTCCAATATATATATGGTATATACACAGTATATATGTGCCATTTTTAGCTGCTCTTTTGTGCATTTTTAGCACTCTTGGAAAATTACGATCCTGGAAATGATAGGTGGCAGGAAACTTTTACAAGATGTAATTTGGAATTTTTTTTTTTTGTACATATGCCTTTACGCGCCAGTCTAGGGTGAAACAAGACCTGACATGTATATAATCATATTGGAAACTTTTTCACAACCTGCTGGGAAAGGGCTTCTAATCCTTAAAGGCAGAGAGCTTGGTGTGTTACGCAGTAAAAGGCTTTTATGGCAGACTGCATTTCTATCCATTTGCTTTACTAACGTGTTGATAAGTGGGACTTTTCCTTTAAATAGCTTGTTTAAATAGAGTCATGAGTCTAGAGCAGTGTTCCTGCGCCAGCATTGTGACTCTTACTGTAAGCTGAGCTTCACTGCCTTCCAGTCATTTGTTAACATGTTTTTTTTTGTACCAGTGACTGTTGGCAATTAAAGGTGTGATTTGCAGCTCCTATAGCTCTGGGGTTTGATCCTTTTGCACCTTAATGCTCTTTGGGTCTTCTAAAAGTTGTTCTCAAGTTTGTACATCTCAGTTTTTGTAAATGAAACAGATTGTTAGCATACGGCACTAACTTGCAATCTAGACTTCTTTACAGAGTTCACGATGGAAAAAAAGAAGACCGGTAGCCTAATAGCTAAACTTTCCATCAGTTTGGTAGGGCAAAGATTCTGTTTGTTGCCTTAATGCCTCATTTAGGAGACCATAAAGGGGTATTCTCAAATTTGGAAGTTATCCTCTATCCCTGTGGGAATGGAGAGTTAGTCAATCATGCGCACAGCCGCTCCTTTCTTAACTAGACCATTGGAGATGGTCGAGCATATTGTTTGGCATCTTTGGCACTCCCTTAAGAATGAATGGAGCAGCAGTGCGCATGGTCGAAGTCTGCTCCATTCACATAAGGTTCTTTGGAGCCCCGGTTCTGGGGACTGATGAAGGTCCCAGTAGTCCAACCCCCAACGATCAGAAAGTTAACCCCTATCCAATGGAATTTGAAGATCTCTGGATTAGTGATATGGAAAATAATAAAAATAAACTTCAGCAAAATATTTTAAAAATAGATGTAAGATAAAAGCCAGATTTATACTGTTGGTCATTTTCTGATGACTTAATCCCTTTAAGGGGGCCTGTCAGACGGCCATATAACACGGACGGCGATTGAATTGCAATGCTCGGACTGGCCACCGGCTCTCCTGACCTGAGCGTGACAGCTGCATAGAAATACAGGCCATCACACTTGGGCCAGGAGAGCCGACGGCCAGTCCATTGCGATGCGATTATCTTCAGTATTATACAGCCGCCTTAAGGCTCATCTGAGAAAATTGGTCCAATTATGCTAATCAGTCTCTGATAAGAATGTGATCAGAGTCTGATCAGAGGGTGATCCAATTTTCTCTGATGTGGAGAAGAAACAAAAATTCTCCATCTTCTCCATTCAGTCTGTCCGTGAAAATCGGACCATACTCAGATGTCCAATTTTTTTCCATGCACCCATAGACAAGAATGGCCGACTGAGATCTGATAATTGGACGCAATTCATGCATGCTGCAAATTTTTCCTTGGACCGATTCAGTCCGAGGAAAAAAATGGGATATGTGTATGGTCCCATAGAATAACATGGGGACGAGTGCGATCCGTGAAAGCCGGATAGGACTCGTCCAATCACGAGCCTTAACCCCTAATTCCATACAAAGCATTGCATTAAATGAAAATGCTCATGCTCAAAAAATTGAGTCACATTGTAATAATGGTACAGGATACTCCTGACTAGGCAAATTTTTTTTTTTAGTATTTTAGTGGAGAAAAATGAAGAGACTTCACATAGTTGAATCCATGATTCCATCAGGAGCCTTATCAGCTTAGTGATAAATAGACGATGAACTACGAGGTTTTGGCTAATGACCCCCAGAGACTTTAATCAGGGACACGTGAGCACAAAATAAACAGATGCATCAATAAATCCCCTATTCTCCCGGGTGTCATTACCGGGTGAGGTGTCCTTAGAAAGTGCATATGGCTGCAATTAGGCTTAATATACGGACGTGTCAATAGTCCCACTTATTTGTGCTCTCCGCTATTGATCTGCTTCCCTTTTCTACATTAAACAGTCGTTTTAAAGTCATCAATAAATTAAAAGCCGAAGATGGATGAACTTTTCCTCTATCTCCTTCAATCACATATAAATGGAAGTGATAGTTAAGGGTTTTCGGGTCAGGCCGCTGGGTGCCAACCGCAAACAGGGGTTTTTAGGGAAGATGTGGGCTGACGTGCGGCTATCAGGGAAAAGTGTAGCTCTCGGAAAGGTTAGCGCAGAACAAAATCGCTGGATCTTGAAACGTTTAGTAGACACGCCGTACTGTCAGCGCTAAATGTTCAGGTTAAGGGTTAGGAATAATAACGGAGACGAGTGACACGAGTATACATCTTCCTTAAGCTGCCTGTTAAAGGAGCATGGATATAGCTCAGCAGAAATGATGGAGCAGAAGCTAAAACTATCAATTCTCCTGGCAAGCGTTAATGCGCACTATATGATGTGGGGAAGGAAGATTTACATGGATGATTATAGGATTGGCATTTTTTTTTTTAAATTGCATAGACGTGGTAAATTACAGCAGAAATAATTAATAATGTCTTTAGTTGTGATATAATAATGAGAAAGATATAGTTGTTTTCTTTCAAAAACAGCGCCACTCCCGTGCATAGGCTGCGTATGGTATTGCAGCTCAGCCCCATTCTCAGAGCTGTAGTACCAACTATAATCTTTGAATAAGAGGGGCACAATGCTTTACTTATATCACCCCTTTAAATTCTTCCCATTTTTTTTCCTCCCCATAATTTTTTTATTTTTCAATCAACATAGCCATATGAAGTTTTTTTTCTGTTTGTTTAGTTTTTTTTTGCTGGATGACTTGTAGATTTGTATGACAGCATTTATTTTGTCACAGAATGTACAGGAAAATGGGGAAAAAATCTAAGTATGGAGATACCAACTTGTATAGCTTTTTTAGTTATTTAAAGGGAACCTGTCACCAGCTTTTTCCAATATAAAGTAGAGCCAGCACCTGTACGCCCTTATGTACAGCATTCTAGAATGCTCTATATACCATAAGTCCCCAATCCAGTCTACATAGCACAAAAAAGACCTCTTATTATAGTCACCTATGGCATAGTTCGGTCCGAGGGGTGTCACTGGTCTTGATCCGGCGCCTCCTCTCTTCTTATGATGGCCATCTTCCTTCTTGCTTCGTGTGATGACCCATCCTACGTCATCCACATAGTGTCCTCCATCTCACTTCTGAGCAGGAGTAATTCTCTCTGCCCTGCCAAGGGCAGAGCAATGTATTGTAGCGCGAATGCGCCTGCACTTTTTGCATTTTCCAGGAACATGTGCACTACAATCCTTTGTTCTGCCCTCAGCATGGCAAAGATAAGTATACCTGCACAGGTGTACTTATCACTGTAATAATGACACTGTGTGGATGTCATAGGATGCATCATCCACACAAAGCAGGGAGGACGCCGATTGCAAGAAGAGATGAGGCGCCGGCTCAAGACTGGTGACACCCATCGGACCGAACCGCTCCATCTGTAAGTATAATAAAAGGTCTTTTTTGTGTTCTGCAGAGTGCATTGGGGACTTATTATATACAGCATTCTAGAATGTTGTATATAAGGGCATACAGGTGCTGGTCCTACTTTATATGGGAAAAAAAGTGGCGACAGGTTCCCTTTAAGTGGTGACAAAGCCCCCCATAAATTTTAAAAATAAAAGAAAATTCGCCAATTTGCCAATTTCTGAGTTGTGTAACTTTTTAAATATAAGATTGATGGAGCTGTGTGAAGGTTTTCTTTTTGTGCGTAAGCTAAAGTTTTTATTGATACCATTTTTAGGTGCAATGATATTTTGATCGTTTCTTAAGACATTTTTCAGATAAGGTGTGGCAATCAAACAATGGCAATTATTGGCTTTTCAATTTTATTTTTGGCATTACGGCTTTTACCATATGAGCTAAATAATTTTAGATTTTCATACAATGGACTTTTCCGGAAGTGACGATACCAAGTACGTTTTTTTTTTTTAAGAGGGTGATTAAAAATTTTTAAGTGGTTTTCATTTTTTCAGTAAATTTTTTTTTTACTTTTTACTTTTTTTTTAGTCTCTATGACTTAACTTGACTTGTTTTACAGTACATAGGGAAAATGACTCTTTCCTATGAGGCCTGTGCTATAGCTGGCGCCAAAGGAGTGCAAATATGATGGAGATGGGGGCCTTCAACAGGCCCACAGCCTTTATGGCCAGGGCCGGCTCCAGGTTTTTGTGGGCCCTGGACGAAAGAGTCTCAGTGGGCCCCTATAACACATACCACGATTCATGAAACACATACCGCAGAGAAATATATATATAGTACAATGCCAAAGATTTCACTTCTTACATTACATGAGCGATATCTATAGTAAATTCCACAATAGCGCAGAAACCGGCGAATCCTTACAGCGCACAGTGTAGACCGGACAGCATAGTCCTCCATACAGTATTATGGGCATCACATAGTCCTCCATACAGTATTATGGGCTCCATATAACGCTCCATACAGAATACTGGCCCCCATATAATGCTCCATACAGGATACTGGCCCTCATATAACGCTCCATACAGGATACTGGCCCCCCATATAACACTCCAAACAGGATACTGGCCCCTATATAACGCTCCATACAGGATACTGGCCCCTTATAATGCCCCATGCAGGCTGTACCCCCCACATAATGCCCCATGTAGGCTGTTTCTCCCCCTCCACATAATGCCCCATGCAGGCTGTTCCCCCCTTATATAATACCCCATGCAGGATGTCACCCCCCCTTATAATGCCCCATGCAGGATGTCACCATCCCATATAATGCCCCATGCAGGGTCTCACTCCACCCCCATATAATGGCCCTTGCAGGATGTCATCCCCCCATATAATGCCCCATGCAGTGTGTCACCCCCCCCATATAATGCCCCATGCATGATGTCACTCCCCCCCATATAATGCCCCATGCAGGATGTCACCCCCCATATAATGCCCCATGCAGGATGTCACTTCCCCCCATATAATGCCCCATGCAGGATGTCACTCCCCCCCATATAATGCCCCATGCAGAATTTCACTCCCCCCCATATAATGCGCCAAGCAGGATTTCACTTCCCCCCCATATAATGTGCCATGCAGGCTGCCCCCCCACATAATGCCCCATGGATGATGTCACTTCCCCCCCATATAATGCCCCATGCAGGATGTCACCTCTCCCCCCTCATATAATGCCCCATGCAGGATGTCATTCCCCCCCATATAATGCCCCATGCAGGATGTCATCCCCCCATATAATTCCCTATGCAGGATGTCATCCTCCCCCTTATAATGCCCCATGCAAGATGTCACCTCCCCCCCCATATAATGCCCCATGCAGGATGTCATTCCCCCTCCCCATATAATGCCTCATGCAGGATGTAATTTCCCCCACCATATAATGCCCCATGCAAGATGTAATTCCCCCCCATATAATGCCCCATACAGGATGTCCCTTTCCCCCCATATAATGCCCCATGCAGGATGTCACTTCCCCCCATATAATGCCCCATGCAGGATGTCACTTCCCCCGTCCCCATATAATGCCCCATGCCGGATGTCATCCCCCCCCCATATAATGCCCCATGCAGGATGTAATTCCCCCCATATAATGCCCCATGCAGGATGTCACTTCCCCCCATATAATGCCCCATGCAGGATGTCACTTCCCCCGTCCCCATATAATGCCCCATGCCGGATGTCATCCCCCCCCCATATAATGCCCCATGCAGGATGTAATTCCCCCCATATAATGCCACATGCAGGATGTCCCTTTCCCCCCTCATATAATACCCCATGCAGGATGTCACATCCTCCCCCATATAATGCCCCATGCAGGATGTCACTCCCCCCGTCCCCATATAATGCCCCATGCAGGATGTCACCCCCCCCCATATAATGCCCCATGCAGGATGTCACTCCCCCCCATATAATGCTCCAGGCAGGATGTCACTTCCCTCCCCCATATAATGCCCCATGCAGGATGTCATTCCCCCCCCATATAATTCCCCATGTGTTCAGTCTCTGCTGTTTGAGGCAGATGTCGTCTGTATAACACAGCCGGCACCTGACATATACGAAGTAGCCGTTATGGATTCTCTTGGCCTTATGGCAAAACATATATCAGTGGCGTGGCATGGATTGCCAGCGGCTGAGGGAAGGCAAGCATTTTGCATCCCCTAACCTGTGGACTTAGCATTTCCTGAAACCCTTTCACCTGTACAACGTTGAACCCTTAATCCCCCAAGCAGATGAATTGTATGTTAGTAAAATACTGATGTAATTATAGTTTTCCCTTTGATCCTCCAGTTATTTTCTGTTGTTTTTTTTTTTTTCTCTTCATTTTTTAAATACAATTTTTTATTACGTTTTTGCATTTTTAGTCTATTTTATTACCCTAGGCCAAAACCTAACCCTAACTTTAGCACTATCCCTAACCCTAGTCCTATCCTTAACTTTAGTCTTAGCCCTAGTTCTAATACTAACCCTAACCCTAACTCTAGCTCTAACTCTTCTTCGGGTTAGAAAAGGTATATCAAAACTTAAAGTTTGTTATATTGTTAGTGTATTTTTTTTTACAAGAGACATTTTTTAAATTTGAGAGAACACAGTGCAGCCTTTGTCATCTCAGTCACTGGCTATGCAGAGTACAGCAGTCGAGAAGAGTCTGTCAAAGCTCACATCTTCTTCATACTTTGTTATCTTGGTAGCTGCCTATGCAGAGAGAGGCAGCCGATAACAGACTCATCTTTCTTGACTGCTGCGCTCTGCATAGGAACCTGTGGCACTGACTGAGGTGTGAAAGCAGTCCCTGACCTTGGGCAAAAATTTGAACAAACCCTGAAAAAATCTGAAACTTAGGGCAACACCCTTGTGCACCCCCCATGCTATGTCACAGCCATATAGTGCTCAAATTATACATTATAGATAGAGATGAGCGTTGTTCTACTCGAACTGTTCGCCAATCTCAAATTCGAGCTGTTTTGGGCGGTGTTCGAGCCGGTCGGCGAACACGAACAATTTGAGAAAAATTCGGCTGTTCGAGGTTATGTTCGATAACTGTTCGTGCACCAAAATCATAACTGGATTTTTTCTCAGTAATGATGAAAATTAATGTTAATACGCAGTTTGAGTGTACAGCGGGGCGGGGGGAGGGGCAGGGGATGGATCTCTGCAGGAATAATGAAGATCTCCATTTTTTTTTCTCTTTCCCGCATTTGCAGTGGGGAGGTGCAATCTGTCAGCCTATCAGCAGCGCACACACGGAGCGAAGTGCTTTTTTTCACACAAGCAAGGGCATGTGTGATTGGCAGTGTATGTCACATGTCCTTGCCCTATAAGACCAAGCCATTTTCCCCGTCGCCACCATTTTCTCACTGCTGCAGCTGCGTGTTAGACGGCACCGCTGTTGCTGTGTGCGCTATACCTTGTTAATTTCAAGCCAATTTTCGCACAAATATACAGATAGCTTGGGAGTAGGGAATAGTTGTGATTGCAGTCCTTTTAAGGACTAGGTTACAGCATTTCCTACGACTTTTATCAGGCAGGTCTGTGCTCTTAAATAGATAGATTGTGGGAGTAAAGACTAATTGTAATTGGAGTCCTTTTCAGGACTAGGTTACATCAGTTCCTATCAGTTTTTGCCAGGCAGGTCTGTGCCAGTGCTGTGCAAGTTTTTTTCACAGCATTTGGCTGAATCTAGCAAAGCTAATCCTTTTTGGCCTATTGCAGAGTGTGTTTGTCAGTGGAGTAGCCTATCTGTGTTGCAAGATATACCACCTGTGTATAGAATACCAATTTTTTTACTGCACCTAGTGAAGTAAAATCTTTTGGGCATAGCATCATTCTATTAGTCCATCTATACTGACCTCCATCAGGTTGCAAACTGAATATAATTTTTTTCTGCATCTAGCTCTGAAAAAATATTTGGGCTTCTAGCGGTGTGTGGGACTTGGTCTATTAGTCCATCTATACTGACCTCCATCAGGTTGCAAATTAAAAATAATTTTTTTCTGCATCTAGCTCTGAAAAAATATTTGGGCTTCTAGCAGTGTGTGGGACTTGGTCTATTAGTCCATCTATACTGACCTCCATCAGGTTGCAAATTAAAAATAATTTTTTTCTGCATCTAGCTCTGAAAAAATATTTGGGCTTCTAGCAGTGTGTGGGACTTGGTCTATTAGGCCATCTATACTGACCTCCATCAGGTTGCAAATTAAAAATAATTTTTTTCTTCATTTATCTCTGAAAAAATATTTGGGCTTCTAGCAGCGTGTGGGACTTGTTCTATTAGTCCATCTATACTGACCTCCATCAGGTTGCAAATTAAAAATAATTTTTTTCTGCATCTAGCTCTGAAAAAATATTTGGGCTTCTAGCAGTGTGTGGGACTTGGTCTATTAGTCCATCTATACTGACCTCCATCAGGTTGCAAATTAAAAATAATTTTTTTCTGCATCTAGCTCTGAAAAAATATTTGGGCTTCTAGCAGTGTGTGGGACTTGGTCTATTAGACCATCTATACTGACCTCCATCAGGTTGCAAATTAAAAATAATTTTTTTCTTCATTTATCTCTGAAAAAATATTTGGGCTTCTAGCAGCGTGTGGGACTTGTTCTATTAGTCCATCTATACTGACCTCCATCAGGTTGCAAATTAAAAATATTTTTTTTCTGCATGTAGCTCTGAAAAAATATTTGGGCTTCTAGCAGTGTGTGGGACTTGGTCTATTAGTCCATCTATACTGACCTCCATCAGGTTGCAAATTAAAAATAATTTTTTTCTGCATCTAGCTCTGAAAAAATATTTGGGCTTCTAGCAGTGTGTGGGACTTGGTCTATTAGTCCATCTATACTGACCTCCATCAGGTTGCAAATTGAATAAAAAAAATTTCTGCATCTAGCTCTGAAAAAATATTTGGGCTTCTAGCAGTGTGTGGGACTTGGTCTATTAGTCCATCTATACTGACCTCCATCAGGTTGCAAATTGAATAAAAAATTTTCTGCATCTAGCTCTGAAAAAATATTTGGGCTTCTAGCGGTGTGTGGGACTTGGTCTATTAGTCCATCTATACTGACCTCCATCAGGTTGCAAATTAAAAATAATTTTTTTCTGCATCTAGCTCTGAAAAAATATTTGGGCTTCTAGCAGTGTGTGGGACTTGGTCTATTAGTCCATCTATACTGACCTCCATCAGGTTGCAAATTAAAAATAATTTTTTTCTGCATCTAGCTCTGAAAAAATATTTGGGCTTCTAGCAGTGTGTGGGACTTGGTCTATTAGTCCATCTATACTGACCTCCATCAGGTTGCAAATTAAAAATAATTTTTTTCTTCATTTATCTCTGAAAAAATATTTGGGCTTCTAGCAGCGTGTGGGACTTGTTCTATTAGTCCATCTATACTGACCTCCATCAGGTTGCAAATTAAAAATAATTTTTTTCTGCATCTAGCTCTGAAAAAATATTTGGGCTTCTAGCAGTGTGTGGGACTTGGTCTATTAGTCCATCTATACTGACCTCCATCAGGTTGCAAATTAAAAATAATTTTTTTCTGCATCTAGCTCTGAAAAAATATTTGGGCTTCTAGCAGTGTGTGGGACTTGGTCTATTAGTCCATCTATACTGACCTCCATCAGGTTGCAAATTAAAAATAATTTTTTTCTTCATTTATCTCTGAAAAAATATTTGGGCTTCTAGCAGCGTGTGGGACTTGTTCTATTAGTCCATCTATACTGACCTCCATCAGGTTGCAAATTAAAAATAATTTTTTTCTGCATCTAGCCCAGCCAATAGTTTTGGCCTAATACCACAGTTTGGCCACTCAGCTCTGCTCGGTTACCATCCATTGTTTTTTTGTGCAAACAACTCCAGAGTTGTGAATTAGTTAACCACCAAAATGAGTGGAAAAAGGCCTGCTGCTGGTGGAAAGGGGAATAGGCGTGTTGGGAAGGGGAAAAAAGGTTGTGTCCGTGGGGTAGGTGCAGAAGAAAGACCATCTTCCAGCCAAACTAAAATGTCTACTTCTTTTAGCGGACAATGTGATAAGATCCCTTTCTTACGGCCACGCCAATCGCTACAAATTCCAGATGAGGCACAAAAACAGCAGGTGCTTCAACGGATATCAAGTGCTCCTTTAAGTGGGCTCTCCTCCACATCAACTTCAACATCACAAATACTCCAGTCCTCAAAGGTGTCACCCAAATCGCACTTGCTTCCTCACAGCTCCCAAATCTCCAGCTGCCCGTCTGAGTATGAGGTAGAACAGATGGTTGAGTCTGCAGAGCTGTTTACTCATACTATAGCCTGGGAATCAGAGGTCGACTCCAGCGCTTCTGTGAATCCAGACGAGGAAATGATCTGCACTGATGCCCAGAATCTTTATGAGTCGGATCCAGGACCAGACGCAGAAGGTTCTGACCATAATGTAGACCCTCATTCCCAAACTGTAACTCCTGTTGGTGGAGACAATGAGGAAGACGATGATAAGACTCAAATACCTGATTGGAGCGACAACTTTAGTTTTTTGTCAGGGCAGGAACAGGTTGGCTCTGAGGACGACGGGTGTGATAACGCACAGGGTGATGATGATGAGGTCGGAGATCCCACTTACTGTCAACCCACAGTCAGCCAAGAGATGAGGTCAGCAGAGGAGGTGGAGGAAGATGCTAGTGACGACGAGGTCAGGTTGCGCCTTCCTGGACAGAGACGTAGTACTGGAAGCACGTCAACAACTGCATCCTCAAACACAACTCTGCCTCTCACCACAAGTCATGGTGGCTCTTCAGGTCGCATGGGTGCTAAGCCTTGCATAGCCTGGGCATTTTTTCAGATCGATAAAGATGACCCAACTCGTGTTATCTGTAACATTTGTCAGCAAAAGCTAAGTAGAGGCCAAAAAATACATAGTTTGAGTACTTCATGCATGAACCGGCACATGGACATGAAGCATAAGTTGCAGTGGGAAGCTCAGTGTGCTACAATGCGGCCTAGCCGGCCGGGCCAATCACCGTCTGCCATATCTTGTGCATCCGCGGCCTCTTCATCCTCTGTGACTGGGGGGACAGCAGTCACACCTGTTTTGGGGCGCAGACCTGCCACCTCTTTACCCGCAACAGCCAGCGTGATTGGCAGGTCATCATTTTCTTTGGAGGTGGTAACACCAGCTGGTGTTGAGCGCTGTCCGACATCGATAGCACCACCTTTGGATCAAGGCAACCTAACATGTCCGCCTGCATCTTCCTCACAGACCGGCAGTTTGCCGGGGACACCCTTATCAACCCCGTCTAAGCACAATAGCCAGCCCTCGGTCCCTCAGATGTGGACAAGTAAAAGACCATTTCCTCCTAGCCATGAGAAAGCTAAGAGGTTGAATTTCACCATCTGCAAGCTCTTGGCTACAGAAATGCTGCCTTTCCGCCTGGTGGACACAGAGGATTTTCGAGACCTTATGTCCGTCGCAGTGCCCCAGTACCAGATGCCCAGTCGGCACTACTTCTCAAAGAAAGGTGTGCCTGCGCTCCACCAGCATGTCGCACACAACATCACCGCTTCTTTGAGAAACTCTGTGTGTGACAGGGTGCATTTCACCACAGACACTTGGACGAGTAGGCATGGACAGGGGCGTTACATGTCGCTGACTGGGCACTGGGTAACTATGGTGACAGCAGGACAAGGGGCTGCTGTCCAAGTCTTGCCGTCCCCACGAGTTGTGCGTCAATCCTCTTTATGTCAAAGTTCCTCCACTGCTTCTGCCTCCTCAACCTCCTCTCGGTCTTCCACCTGCACCCAAAGCCTGTCTGGTCATGCCACAAGCTTTCTAACTGCGCAGAAGGGATCCTGCACACCTCCTTACTATGCTGGCAGTAGGGCTCAACGTCATCAGGCGGTTTTTACATTGAAATGTCTGGGAAATGTGAGTCACACAGCTGAGGAGTTGTGGTCAGCTCTGGAGAACCAATTTCATGAATGGTTGTCTCCACTGGACCTGAAACCAGGGAAGGCCGTGTGCGACAATGCTGCAAACCTGGGTGCGGCCCTTCGCCGGGGCAATGTCACACACGTGCCTTGTATGGCTCACGTGTTGAACCTGGTTGTCCAGCAATTTTTAGCCCACTATCCCAGACTAGATGGCCTTCTGCAGAGGGCACGGTCGCTGTGTGCTCACTTCCGCCGTTCGCATCCCGCAGCTCAGCGACTTACATCTCTACAGAAGTCGTTGGGCCTGCCACTTCACCGGCTAAAATGCGATGTGACTACCCGGTGGAATTCAACTCTGCACATGTTGCAGCGACTGTGGCAGCACCGACAAGCCCTGGTGCAATACGTTCTGACGTATAGCCTGGGCCAACGAGATTCAGAGGTGGGGCAAATCACGCTGGAGGAGTGGTCTCAGATCAGGAACCTATGCACCCTTCTGCACAGTTTTGAAATGGCGACGAAGATGTTTAGTGCTGACGATGCCATTATCAGCATGACTATTCCGGTGATTTACATGCTGGAGCACATGTTAAACAGAATTCGGAGTCAGGTGGTGGCACAAGAGGAGGTGGAGGAAGTAGAGGAGGAGGAGTTGTATGCGGAAGGGCTAACATCTGCAAGGTCCAGACGGTCGGCAGCACCAAGGCGGCAGGCATGTGAGGGTGGGGGAGATGGTTTTACCAGGGCGCATGGTAGCAGCCAAACTAGTGAGGAAGGTGCAGGAGCCCAGGAAGAAGTGGAGGACGAACTGATGGAAGACTCATCAGATGAGGGAGACCTTGATCACATTTCTGTTGTGCGAGGTTGGGGGGAGAGGACAGAGGAAGGAAGCATGATTGTTACCTCGCCACCAACACAACAGGGACTTGGTGCTCCTGGATGCGCAACACACATGAGTGCCTTCTTGCTGCACTACCTGCAACATGACCCTCGAATTGTGAGAATTAGAAATAATCCTGACTACTGGGTTGCCACACTGTTAGATCCCCGGTACAAAAGTAAATTTGCAGAAATTATTCCTGCCATAGAAAGGGATGCACGCATGCAGGAGTATCAGCAGAGACTGTTGCAGAATCTTACATGTGCTTTTCCACAAAATACCAGTGGTGCACGTAGTGAATCTCACAGTTCCAACTTGCCAACCGTGGGACCGTCAAGTGTTCAGCACTCAAACCGTAACAGAACCACAGTATCTGCTGGTAACATCAATTTTGCGGAATCATTTCACCACTTTTTTAGCCCATCCTTTGCAAGGCCACAGGAGACAAGAAGTCTGACACATAGTCAACGCCTAGAGACGATGGTACAGGAGTATCTCCAAGTAAACATTGAAGCCACGACTGTGTCACTGGACCCTTGCTCTTTTTGGGCTTCCAATCTGGATAAATGGCCGGAGCTAGCCACTTACGCCTTGGAGATCTTGTCATGCCCCGCAGCCAGCGTTCTGTCTGAACGTGTGTTCAGCGCTGCTGGTGGTGTGCTGACAGATAAGCGCACGCGGCTCTCCACTGATAATGTAGACAGACTCACGTTCATAAAGATGAACAAATCATGGATCCGAAACGACTTTTCTACCCCTGTGTCATCCTGGGGAGAGTAAAAGCTTGATGATTGGTTAAAATCACCCTACCAACCGTTTTAAGCTTTCAAATTACTAATCATGTTTATCTGTATCTTGACTGGAAAATAATTTGGGCTTTGTAGCAGTGTGCAGCACTGATCCTATTAGGCCATCTATAATAAGCTTCACCAGATTTAAAATTAAAAATAATTTTTAGCTGCATCTAGCCCGGAAAATAATTTTGGGGCTCCGAGATGCGCAAGACACATAAGTGCCTTCTTGCTGCACTACCTGCAGCATGACCCTCATATTGTCAGAATTCGAAGTAATCATGACTACTGGGTTGCCACACTCTTAGATCCCCCAAACTTTTCGATCAACCTTTTCATTTTAATAAAGACCAAAAAAATGGTCATTTTTGAAATTATAAGCATTAGCAGGTTGTTAGAAACTGAAATCAAACAGTTTTCAACTCAAAACTTTATTCTAGGTGATGTTACATTTTCACATAGGACCCCTTGTTCGAAAGGAGCTTCTGAACTCTCTCGTCCATTGAATTTGTCAGGTTTTGGATGGTTTCTGCTTCAATTGTTTTGCATGAGGACAGAATACCCTCCCAGAGCTGTTGCTTAGATGTGAACTGCCTCCCGCCATCATAGACACTCCTTTTAATGATGCTCCAAAGGTTCTGAATGGGGTAGAGGTCAGGGGAGCATGGGGGTCACACCATAAGTTTGTCCCCTTTTATGCCCATATCAGCCAGAGATGCAGATGTTTTATGTGCAGCATGAGATGGTGCATTATCATGCAGAAAAATGATCTTGCTGTGAAATACACGGTTCTTCTTCTTGAACCATGGCAGGAAGTGCTGTTTGAGAAAATCCACATACATTATGGAGTTCATCTTTAGCGCCTTCAGGGATCCTAAAGGGGCCGACAATCTCTCTCCCCATGATTCCAGCCCAAAACATTACTCCACCTCCTCCTTGTTGGCGCTGTAGCCGTGTTTGCGTGGGGTGTCCATCAACCAGCCATCCTCCACTCCATTCATCTGGACCATCGAGCGCTGCACGGCACTCATCCGTGAACAAAACAGTTTTGAAATCAGTCTTCATGTAATGTTTGGCCCACTGGAGCCGTTTCTGCTTGTGTGAAGTGGATAGAGGAGGTCGACAGGATGGCGTATGCACAGCTGCAAACCTCTGAAGGACCCTGCATCTTGTTGTTCGGGGGACGTTGGAGGCACAAGCAGCTTCAAAAACTTGTCTGCTGCTATGACAAGGCTTTTTTGCCGCTGCTGTTTCAACCTGACGTAATTGCCTGTAGGAAAGAGTCCTCAATTTGCCCTTATCAGCACGCACACGTGTGTACTGTGAATCAGCTACATACTTCTTGATTGCCAAGACACTTCATCCTGATCATCGCACAATGTTGATTGTAGTCATGCCTTGACCTAAACACTCCACAATTTGTTGCTTCTCAGCAGCCGACACATCCTTTTTCTTTCCCATTTTGGCAGAAAATGTAGGCTGCTTAATAATGTGAGAGAGCCTTCTTAAGTAGTCTTGCCTTTCATTGGACACACCTGCCAAACTAATTAGCACAGGTGTCTGCAATTGCTTACAGTGATATAAAGAGCCCTGACACACATCACCATCAATGAGTTTAACTGACAAACAAACAAATTCTTCCCTTATCACTCCTAAACACTTTTTGCATAATAATTTGGAACGCGGTGTACATGTGCTTTTCCACAAAACACCAGTGGTTCACGTAGTGAATCTTACAGTTCTAACTTGCCAACCGTGGTCTGTATGGAATTGTTCAATAAAGGGCCCAAAATTAAGATAACATAGATGGGAGAGGTCTCTATGAATAGGAATTCCTAAGTATTTGATACCCTGTGAGGGCCAGGCAAAGGGAAAGTTGGACTGGATGGAATCCTATATGGATTTAGGGAGGGAGACATCGAGGGCCTCAGACTTCGCTGCATTGATTTTAAAATTTTACCATGTAACAAAGTGATCTATTTCAGCCATAACAGCAGGGATGGATATATGTGATTGAGTGATATATACTAGCACATCATCAGCAAATAGAGAGCACTTGTACTCGGTGCCTCCCACCTCAATCCACCTAATATTGGGGTTATGGCGAATTGATGAGAGCAGGTGCTCCGTCACTAGGATGTATGAGAGGGGACAGAGGACATCCCTGCCTTGTCCCATTGGTGATTGTGAAAGGTGATGAAAATGTTCTGACGCACCCCCTGGGCCTTGGGACACCCGGAGCCGGACACTTTTTGGTGGATGCTGGTGGTTGTAGTCTTCGTGGCGGCGACCCGGTTCCTTGGCTCAGGGCGGTCAAACCAGTGGCGGAACTATTTATGTGGTTTTGATGTTTAAATGTCCGACTACGCCACCCGTGGATTGCGGTCAGAGTGAACCGCCGCTACAGGGCAGACCGCTAAGGCTGGTGTTGTGGGTGCAGCAGAGCGTAGCATAACTCCCCACGGGAGGAGTATAGCCTCAGGGCAGTGTATGCGGAGGATGGGGGTGATGGTGCAGGGCAGCAGCAGTAACGACACGGAGTCAGTGATGCAGTTCAGGGCCTTTACTCACAGTTCTTATTATCCAGACCACGTCTGCAGGTAACGGCTGCCCACGTCGTACTGTGCTCACCAGGTGAGGGGCTCAGACAACTCCCAGATAACTTTGGAGCGCTTCACAGGACCCCCTTTGTGTGTCCTTTGTCTGGCCTTTCTTACCAACACTTCTGTCCGGCTGCCTCGGGCCTCCTCTTGGTAAACTTGGCGCCAGTTTCCCTGACCCTATGTGGTGCCTTCCTAGCGGGTGGAGCAAGGGGCTGCGCCACATAAAATGTCAGAGCCTCCGGTTTCTAGCTGAGGGTCGTTTCCTGCCTCCACTAGTTCGGGGACCGGTCTCCCCCTTTGGCCTGACCCCTCCACGCAGGTGGATTCGGGCGTGCGGTGGCGACTCGCCCGTCCGCACCCCTGGGATCCCTTCATTCCTCGTTCCTGGAGCCTTCTCCGCTCCTCTTCCTTCCTTCTCCCTCTTGCAGGCCTGGGCCTCTGTTACTAGGCCCGCCTCCGGAGCAGAGCTCATGCAGAGCCCCTGCTCCCTGCCACTTCTGCTCAGACTTCTCTGCACTGAACTAAGATGGTGCCCACCTTTTATACTCCCTTCTCAATGCACCCAGGAACTGCTTCCTCCCTGCTCCTGCACTGCAGGGTTCCCCTTCCTCAGTGTTCCCTCCCCCCACTCCAGCCAGGGACAGGGACTGTCGTGCCCATCTCAGGGGCATATTGGTCGCCCTGCCCCACGGCAATGTGGTGTAATGCATGCAGGTGTCGGGTCCTGATCCACACTCCATCCTTATCTGAGAATGAGATATCACACCTCTGGGTGAGGTGCAATACGTCTGTAGCAACCGAGCCCTCGGTGCTACAGTTCCATTTATCTTCAGCCTAGGTGACGTATTGTGATACAGGGCCGTGATTTTGGCTATAAAAGGGTCCCCTAGACCCCTACCCCAAGCTTTTTAAGAGAATCATATATGGCGTGCCAGGAGACTCTATGGAATGCTTTCTCAGCATCCAACGAGAGTATCTACTTACAAATTTTTAACTGCATCTAGCCCAGGAAATACTTTGTGCCTAGTAGCAGTGTCTGCTAGTCAGCGGATTATCCCGGCTGTTAAGCAAGCTACACCACCTGTAGTTTGGACACTTAATTTTTTCAAAGGAAATGCTTCGGGACCACGGGATACTTAGTGAAGAGCATCAGGAGGCACCCCAAGGCATAGGGGCTGGGACTGGCACTAGGATGCCTTGCGGTGGACAGCCGAGCTCGATCCTTATAAAAGCTTTTTAACTGCAGCAGCTTTAGTGGACGCTACTGGAGCTGGAATTACGCGGCTGCTGGCATGAGACTTGCCCTCCAATAGATCCTTGTAAATGGATTTAAAGTGTATTCATTCAAATTAGAGGGACAATTTAAATTAAAAAGCTTAGAGCTGCCTCCACCACAGGGGGGCTCTCTCGACCCACTAGCGGACAGGCACCAGTATTGGGAGAGGGGGGCTGGCCGTCAGGGTTCACCGCGGCTCTGGCACAAACCCGGCGACACGGAGGTGGCACGGGCAGGAGCGGACTGGCCGTCTCGGCTTCTCACTTTTTGGATTTTAGAAGGGCATGACATGCCTATATCTGTGTCTCCCCCTCCTTTTACTCCTCCACCTCTTTTCTTTTCGCATGACTATATGTACTTGTCACTTTTCCATGTGTTAGTTGTGTCTTCTGAGCAGTTTGTCAGCTTTTGGACACCTTTGAAGGTGTTTTCTATGTGTTTCTATGTGTTTTTGTTTGCCTGTCATTGTTTTTAACGGTGTTCGAAGGTGTTCGACGAACAGTTCGACGAACAGTTCGGCGAACACACGGGTGTTCGACGAACCGAACCGAACTCGAACACTACGGGGGTGGCTCAACACTAATTATAGAGTATAGAAGTAACCAGGATTGGACTGGCCCACCAGAGAACTGGAGAATCCTCTGGTGGGCCCTGGCTTCTCCTTCAGGAGAGTTCATAGTGCAAACCTTGCAGCTGTTATGGGGCTCTTGAGTGGGGGAGAAATGTGGGCCCTCTGAATCAAATCCTCTGGTGGACCCAATGTTCTTCAGCCTGACACTGGAAGTAACCCTAAGCTTGTACCCTTATACAAGGCCCAAACACTATAAGAGTACAAGCTTAGGGTGGCCAGGTCTGTACAGATTGCATACCCCTGAGACCAGCCATTCCCTTGAACCCTAGTACTCTTGTACCGGTGTTATGTCCAGCTTTGCTTTACCGTCGGCTACATGTTTAGAGTAGGATTAACAGGAAGGAACTCTAGTTACTTGTAATTAAGAAACTGAGATGTTTCTATTCTCCGGTAGAAATGACTTGTATCACAAAAGAAACGTGTGTCTCCCCAGCCTGCGCCTTGTACCGCACTGCACTGTGATATATCTCCTATTACACATTAGTAATAAATATGGTAATTAATTCACACAAAAGACATTATGGAATTAAACAGTATGAGTTACATTACGGCTGCATCTCATTCTCCACCACGCTATCCATCCACAATAATTTCAATATTTGGTACAACTGCATATGCTTTCCTTATATTTCCATACTAATTTGATTATGTGATATAACGGTGAATGGTGATGCAATTATTGAAAAGTAACTTTGTGATAAGAGAATTTGTAAGGTGTAAATTCAATCTTACCCGCTCTCCCTGGTAGAACGCCGGTGAGATAGGAGAGTTGGGGAACAGGTACGGTTCTGCGTGAAATCCGAGACAATCGGTGGCTTCCTTGACGAGAATCTCATTACATTCGGTTCTAAACAATAAAGAGTTCCAATGATACGGGATATTTAAGTTCATTTTTTATAACATTTTCCTTCCTTTTTTTTTCCTGGGAATTTATCAATATAGCTCAAATATCAGAGTACTAGACATGATCTGATTTCCTAAGAAGCTTCGTGTTCTTTGGGTCTCCAAGCAATGCTCCTGGGGATCATAGCTCCATAAAGGCCACAGTTCACTGTTTTGTGTCTTGTTCTTATGTTTATGGCTAGTAATATTTTCTTGCAGCGCTGAGGCCCTGGGTTCAAGCCTTACCACGTACAAATTTTGCATGACGTTTATATGTTCTCCCCAAGGGTTCCTTCCAGTTTCTCCCATTCTAGTTCATTTTGTGTGAAAGAAAAATGAGATTTTGAGGGGCAATTATGTAACGGATGATAAATCTGTGTCCGGAATTGAGGACTTTGGTGACACATTATATGTAACAGGTCATTTAGAAAGAATTTTTTGTTGCAGATTCATTTATAGAGTTGAACAAAAACATTAGCAGGACACTGATCCGGTGTCCACGTCAGTACTACATGGCAGCCGCATCAGGGCAGTTTGGAGTTTCTAGGCCAGTACTCGAATGCCAGCATCCTGGGCATTTCTTGTGATTTCTAGGTCTCATACGATATCATGATGACACAGGGGTCTAATAATCCTAGTGTCCTAAAACTTCACTAGGAAGTGCCGCAAGTCCATCACACTATCTATCTATCTATCTATCTATCTATCTATCTATCTATCTATCTATCTATCTATCTATCTTCTATTATCTATCCATATCTATCTATGCAAATTTCATAAAAACATAATGAGATTGCACAAATGAGACTAAAGATGGGTACACCTGAAAAATGAGTGTGAATACCCTACACAAATAGGTATAGTATACTAAATCCTGCAAATCAATGATAGATAAGGTAATCCATAAGATCATCAATATTATACATTACTAAATATCTTGGAAAATAGCATGGTATAATGCATAATACATAACATTCAGATAAATATAGTGAGAAAGCGAGAAGTTTGGCAAAAAACAAGGTACTACATCAAATATGCCACTCATAACTCACTTAAAGGTGTTTTCCCACTAACAAATTTCATTTTAATTAATAAATCTTGGAATAAAAACAAGTTCCACAATTGGAATTGTTTAAAAAAAATGTCCCTGTGCTGAGATAATCTTATAAATGTGTCCCTGCTGTGTACTGTGTAATGGCTGTGTCTGACCGTACAGGGACATGGTCTGATCATACCACATCTCCTGGGCAGGGGGGAAAGGGAAAGAGAATACAGACAGGATAGCACGGGATCACAGCTGATTCTGTTTGTGAGGTAAAACATTTTCCTGCCTGTTTTCAAGCAATGTTTTACCTGAAAGAATCAGCTGTGATCCCCTGCTGTCCTGTCTGATGCTCTCTTGATTCCCCCCCTGCCCAGGAGATGTGGTATGATCAGACCATGTTCCTGCACGGTCAGGCACATCCATTACACAGTACACAGCAGGGACACATTTATAAGATTATCTCAGCACAAGGACATTTTTTGTAAACACATCCAATTGAGGAAATTATTATTCAAAGATCTATTGAATAAAATGTTGATTAAAATTAACTTTGTTTGTGGGAAAGTCCCTTTAAATATATCAAATGTATACAAGGGCATATGTATGTTCAAAAACATCCACCTAGTATTAAGCAATGATCAATTATCATTTCCCAGATGCATATAATATACAATAATCATACGTGTAGAAGTGTACTGTATATGCAGGAGGGTATTACCTAAAGGATACACATCCAGGAACCCACCACCCCCGACGCACGTTTCGCGTTGTCCACTGCTTTATCCAAGGCATCCAGATCTATCTATCTATCTACAGTATCTATCATATCTATGTATCCATCTACCCATCTATCAATGCATCCATTTTATAACTAGCTATCTATGTAACATATATATATTTATCTATCCACTAACTTTCTATGTTTCTATGTTAGAATATAAATGCATTTTAATGAAATTATTAAGTATAAAACAAAATCCATGGTAAAAGGGAAATTCCGTCTATCCTCTCTTTTGCTCTTCTTATTCCGCCTTGTGCGTATTTAATTTTTAAAATCTGCACTTTGTCATTTCTTCTGAGATGCGGAGGACAGATGTGACTATGTCAGAGTGTTATTAAAACTCTAATTTATTAACAGACGATATGGCTATTAGATGAATAATGTAGCTGCCCATTTATCAGCGATCGGGCAGAATAGAGGGAGCAGCATCCAGTTCTGTTACCCAGAACACCAGGCGATGCTGATGGGACTGGTGAGACCTGGAGATTAATAGAACTGGATGACATTGATGCCACTCTGTTATTTTATGAAACCGCATGCAATTTATACCATTTGTTATTTAATGAGGATAACTTACACAAAAAAGCAGTATACTCACTATTAGTGATGGGCGAGCACTAAAATGCTCGGGTGCTCGATTCTCGGGTCAAGCAAATTGAAATACTCGGGTGGTCGACCCCAGCAACGAGCCCAATGTAAGTCTATGGGAAACTCGAGCATTTTTCTGGCGGTTCGCTCCTGCGGTCTGCGGAGGGCCTAAAAATTGGCCAAATCGATGGGAACAGTGCTCAAATGACATGGGGACAGCATGGGGAAGACCCCTGGAAGCATTTCTGACTCCCAGGTCACTGCTGTCAACAACGTTGTCAAAGGTATTACGCCACTTTTACGGACTCACAATAAAGCATACAAAAACGTAAACCAAAATGGATTTTCCTGGAAATGTATTAAGGATCATCCTTTCCAGGGTAATGACTTGTATTTAAAAAAAAATAAATAACCAAAAACAAAAATACTCCTCCACACCTTGGGCTATGTTCACACTTAGCATTTTGATGCATTTTTGCACTTTTGCATTGCTTTCAACCGTGACAAATGCGTTCACCAGGAAATGTCATTTTAACATTTTACAACCTTATCTGGCCATGTGGTGTGTGAGATATCATCAGACACATCATGTTTCATTTATTAAGGAGGGACTCTGAAAGTCACAAAGCCTATTTTTATAGGGCCATCAGGCGGCCTTTACTATTGTTAAAGGGCCAGCAGTCGGCCCTCACTATTCTTAGAGAGCCATCAGCCGGCTATGTTTTATTGTTCCCATTACTAAAGAGTGGGTCTCCTATATTGTTATTGCGTATGCAGTGAGTGGCAGGGCTGCCCAAAATTTGGACGCACCCCAGTACCATTTTGAAGAGACTTAGAGGAGGGACTCCTGAAAACAATGTTCCCATTATTAGGAAGTGGGTCTCCCATTGTGTTCGCCTATGCAGTGAATTCAAGGGTTGCCAAAAATTTGGAGGCAGTCCAATGCCCCTTGGAAGAGACGTGGAGGTCAGAGGGCCTCCTGAAAACAATGTTCCCATTATTATGAAGTGGGTCTCCCATTATGTTTGCCTATGCAGTGAATGCAAGGGTTGCCAAAAATTTGGAGGCACTCCAATGCCCCTTGGAAGAGACGTAGAGGAGGGCCTCCTGAAAACAATGTTCCCATTATTAGGAAGTGGGTCTCCCATTGTGTTTGCCTATGCAGTGAATGCAAGGGCTGCTAAAAATTGGGAAGCACTCCAATGCCCCTTGGAAGAGACTTGGAGGAGGGCCTCATAAAAATGTTCCCATTAGAAAGGAGAGGGTCTCCTATACTTGTAATGCCCATGCACTAAGTGTATGGGCTGACAAACATTTACCCCTGGGGGTATACATGAACATACTGTATACATTTTTTTTTACAGGCATCATAAATGACTCGCCCCCTGGGCCGTGGGGCACCCGGAACCGAGCTTCTGTGCGTGCTGGGGGTAGTAATAGCAACCCGATCCCGTGGCTCAGGGTGGTCAGACCAAATGCTGTGGCAATCTATTTGTAGAGCTATGAATGTCCGACTACGCCACCCGTGGATTGCGGTCAGGGATGACCGCCGCTGCAAGGCAGACCGCTGAGGCTGATGTTGGTGTGCAGCACAGGGATAGGATAACTCCCCACGGGAAGAGTGTAGCCTCAGGGTAATGTAGGTGCATGCTGGGGGTGATGATGCAGGCGCAGCATAGATCACACAGAGTCCAATGGTGCAGTTCAGGCCTTTTACTCACAGTTGTTATCCAAGTCACTTTCGTCGGCAAGGACTGCCTGAGCCGTGCTGCGTCCACCAGGTGAGAGGCTCGGTCAACCCCCAGGCTATTCAGGAGTATGGCACAGGACCCCCTTCTATCCTTTCTCTGGCCTCTCGTGCCCCACCAGTGACCACGCTTCTGTCCAGCTGCCTCGGGCCTTCTCTGGTAAAACTTGGCGCCAGTTTCCCTGACCCTATGTGGTGCCTTCCTAGCGGGTGTAGCAGGGGGTCGCACCAATAGATGATCACGACCTCCGGTTCTTGGCTGAGGGATGATTTACCTCCACCAACTTGGGAATCCGGTACCCTTCCGCGGCCTGACCCTTCACTCGATATAACGTGGGCTTGCAACGGTTGCTGTCCGTTCTGCTCTCTTAGGGTCCCTTCTGCCTTCTTATTTCTGGAGCCTTTCTATTCCTCTGTCTGTCCTCTTTCCTTCCTTCTCCTTCTTCTCTCTTCCCTCAGGCTCCAGCCTCCATGCTAGGCCTGCCCAGGGAGCAGAGCCCATGCAGCAGCTCTGCTCCCTGCCTTCTCCTCTCACAGAACTCCCTCCTAAGATGGCCCCCACCTTTTTATCTGCTTCTCTGTGTCTGAGCTCAGGTGACCTGCACCCAATGAGCTCCTTCCTATGCTCCAGAAACCGTCCCCTCTGCTCCTACATCACTGGGTTCTCTCCCCCCTCCCCACTCTAGCCAGGGTCATGGTCAGTTGTGCCTGCAATTATATGGGAGCACCGTTGAGCTGTCCCCCGGAAATGGGGTGTGTGTGTGTGCAGCTAACTGAGCCCTGGTCCACACTCCATCCTTACCTGGGAGTGGAATATCACACCTCTGGTTGAGGTGCAATACCCCTGTAGCAACCGAACCCTCGAGGCGCTACATAAACACCCTTTAAAAAAATTATGTGGGTGTTGCATCACGGACCACGGTCACCCTGGTGATATGGTGGTGGAGGATGAGGATGAGGAGAAGGAGGAGGACAAGAGCAAATAGCCAAAATCAGGAAGCATATACCCATGTGTGGGTGTGAAGAGGTGCATTTGAATACACCTCCCAAAAAAAGACACAGGATTTGAGTTTGCTATGCTCCTATCATTCGGTGGTGTTGAGAAGTCTGGCCCAATCCAGCCCTTGTTCATTTTTATAAGAGTCAGCCTGTCAGCATTTTCAGTTGACAGGCAGATGTGCTTATCAGTTATAATTCCACCAGCGGCACTAAAAACCAGCTCTGATAAAACGCTAGCGGCAGGGCAGGCCAGGACCTTCAAGGCGTAGAGAAACAGTTCATTCCACGTATCCAGCTTGGATATCCAATAATTATAAGGCAGAGAGGAATCATGGAGGATGTTGGTACGGTCAGCAAGGTACTCCCTCAGCATCTTCCCAAACTTTGCACTCCTTGTGAGAGTACCCCGCGCCTCAGGGCTTGTGATGGGAGGGGCTGAGAAAATTCTCCCAGAACTTTGACAGTGTTCCCCTGCCTCTGCTGGATTGGAATTGTGTCTCTCTCGCCTGTAGTCCTTGGTTGTCCAATAAACTATGACCTCTGCCGCCAGCATTTTCAGATGGGAATTTTTTTAATAGTTACGCAACAAGGGCCTTCTGGTACTGCCCCATTTTTGTAGACCAGTCTGCCTCAGGAGTAAGAGATATAAAGTTCTCCTTGTAGCATGGGTCTAGAAGTGTCCCCAACCAGTAATGACTGTCACCCAATATTTTGACAATGCGAGGGCCATGGGAAAGACAGCGTAACATAAACTCAGCCATGCGTGCCAGACTGCTAACAGGCAAGACTTCTGTGTCCTCACCAAGAGGACGAGTGACCATGCTCTCCTCCTCCTCTCTGTCCTCAGTCCATCCATGCTGAACAGATGGTATGACAGTTGTGCAGGTAGTATCATCTATAGCGCATGAAACTAGCTCCTGTTCTTCCTCCTCCTCTTCCTCATTGTCACCCAATCCACGATGGGATGAGATGAGGCTGGGCTGTGTGCAATCACCCTGTATGGTTCCTTGCTCCATCTCATCGTGCTCCGCCTGCAATGCATCCTCTTTGATTGTGAGCAGAGAACGTTTCAGTAGACAGAGAAGTGGGATGGTGACGCTAATTATGGCGTCATCGCCGCTCACCATCTTGGTGGAGTCCTCAAAATTTTGGAGGATGGTACATATGTCTGACATCCATGTCCACTCCTGAGGTCTTATGTGTGGAGACTGAACTGAATACCGACGGCCTTGTTGATGCTGGTACTCAACAACTGCCCTCTTCTGCTCCCAAATCCCTCCCAACATCTGCAGTGTAGAGTTCCAAAGCGTGGGGACATCACACACCAGTCTGTGAGCTGGAAGCTGCAAACGCTGCTGAAACACGGCAAGGGCGGCGGAAGTTGTAGGTGACTTTCTAAAATAGGCACACAGGCGGCGTACTTTAACAAGCAGATCCAGCAGCTCCAGGTAGGATTTGAGAAACCGCTAAACCACGAGGTTAAGCACATGGGCCAGGCATGGTACGTGTGTGAGCTCGCCTCGCCTCAGAACAGCCACCAGGTTCCGGCCATTGTCACACACGACCATGCCTGGCTATACATGCCTGGCCAGGGCCGGCGTCAGCACCTGGCGTACCCGGGCAAGTGCCGGGGCCCTGGAAAATCAGAGGGGCCCAGCCGCCCACTCACTGTCGGGGCCCGGCCCACACACCCGCCCGCCCACTCACTCACTGTCGGGGCCGGGCTCACACACTCGCCCGCCCGCCCACTCACTGTCGGGGCCGGGCCCACACACCCACTCACTGTCGGGGCCATGGCCGCATCTTCGGCACCTGTTCAGTGACGCAGGCGCTGCTTGATTGCCGGCACTCCCCCAGTCCCAGAAATGGCCGCGCGCTGTCAGGCTGTGACTGCTAGTAATGACACGGCAGGGTCGACGGCACTGCACCTTTAATTGTGCTTGTGTGTCGCCCCTGCCGCGTCATTACTAGCAGACACAGTCGCACAGCGCGCAGCCATGTCTGTGGGAGTGCCGGCAATCAAACACCGTCGGAGCGGAGGTCCTGCACAAATGGGGGGGGAGCGGCCCGGACCCGACCGCAAGTGGGCCCCTCTGATGGTCCAGGGCCATGAAGTTTGTGACACGCCGGGGGCCCTGCACTGCCCCATACCTGAGGAGCTGCTGGACAGGACACTGGACCGGGGACAGGTGAGTGAGGCTTCCCCAATCCCCATATTAAAAATACTTGTAATGGGTCTGTGTGAGTGCATGTATGTGAATGTCAGTGTGTATGACTGTGTATATATATTTGTCTGTTTTATATATGTCTTTAAGAATTTGTGTAAAAATGTGTTTGTCTGTATGTGTGCATGTCTGCGTACCGTGTGTGCATGTCTGCGTACCGTGTGTGCATGTCTGCGTACCGTGTGTGCATGTCTGCGTACCGCGTGTGTCTGCGTACCGTGTGTCTGCGTACCGTGTGTGCGCGCATGTCTGCATATGTGAAGGATGAGGTGGCAGGCTGGGCCCTGTGTACTATATATATATATATATATATATATATTTCTCCGCCGTATCTGTGCATCATGAATCATGTATGTGTTAAAAGGGCCCACTGAGACTCTTTCGCCCGGGGCCCAGAAAAACCTGGAGCCGGCCCTGTGCCTGGCTGTAGGTTAAGCGGTGTGAGCCACAGATCTGCCTTCTCTTTCAGAGCTGTCCACAACTCTTCAGCATTGTGCGGTTTGTCACCTTAGCATATTAGCTTCAGCACAACCTGTTGCCGCTTGGCCGAGGCAGTGTTGCAGTGCTTCGAGCTTGTGACTGATGTGGTCATTTCGGAGATGGAGGCTGAAGAGGAGGAGGCTGAGGAGGATGAGTTGCAGGAGCTGTAGACTGTGGAGGCAACCCTGATTGACCTAGTGCCCGCAATCCTCGCAATTGAGCGCAAGCAGTCGTGATATGTGGGAATTTAGTAGTGTGGCCTGTGGGGGGTTGGCTGCGTATTTGCGCTTGCATTCCAAGGACTGGAGTATGGACAACTGAACGCTGCGCTGGGACAAGGACGTGGACGTGCTTCCTGATGATGCTGTTTGAGAGTGTGCAGCAACAGGTGCAGGGCAGGAGGCATATTTGCATGCACTATGGACAGGGGATTGGCTTGCATGCACAACAGCGGAAGAAGCAGCGGTGCCACCCGCAGACACTGTTCCTGGACCCTGGGGTTCGGCCCACAAAGTCGGGTGCTTTGCTGCCATGTGCCTGATCATGCTGGTGGTGGTCAGGCTGCTAGTTTTGCCACCCCTGCTGATGCTGGCCTGGCAAGTGGTGCAAATGGCCTTTTTGGGGTTATCGGCAGAGTCTTTAAAAAACAACCAGACTCGGGAAGACCTAACAGTTGTACTGGCAACTTCCTTCGTGTTGGTGTTGCAGGGAACGGTTGCCTGCCTTCTGTCTGCAGCCACCACACTGCTTCTTCCTGCCTTTTGGGGTGCTCTGCCTCCCTCCCCCTGTGTACTGCTGTCCTCGCTCTGCATGTCCTACTGCCTGGTTGGGTCAGTTACTATATCATCCACCACCTCGTCTTCCACTTCCGCACCCTGGTCCTCCTCCTGACTTTCTGGCAATTGTGTCTCATCATCATCCACCTTTTGTGACACTTTACCACCGTCGCCTTCGTGTGGCCGTGGTTGTGTGTCACCCAGGGGGAATATAGGGGACTCGGTACCCGGGCCTTTTACCCTGTTTAGGAGATCACGGCAGTCGGCTCCCGGGCCCATACTCTGGGTCTCTCTTTAAAAAGGGGTTTTAGTGTACAGTTTGTCTCGTGACTCCACCTGTGGTTTCTGGTAATGGTTACCGGTGCTGCTGCAGACCTCCGGGGGGTGATGGGATGGCAGCTGGGATGTTTCTGCTCCCCACAGGCGGAGCGGGTCCCCTGGGCAGTGTAGGTGCAAATGGTGGTGATGCTGGGGCTTGCAGTGCAGGAGAGATTGTGCAGCAGGAGTAACTGACAGAGACAGGGGATTCACTTCAGTACCTTTACTGGTGCGGATGTCAGGTACGGTCCAGGGTACTCGGCAGGAAGGGTGCACTTTAGCACTTAGCGCTGTATGGAAAGGACCTGGCTGTATTCTGAAGTGCCAACAAGCAAATGGCGCAGAACAACGGTGTTCTCTGGATTGCTTTTTAAGGAAATAATGAGGATTAAGATCCAAAAAAAAAAATATTCCTGGCCCCTGAGACCTGGGCCTATTTCTAGAAATATCTACCATCAGCCGCAGACAAAACTGTAATGGAGCCTCTTGTGTTATGTGCACTACAGTCTGCTATATACTCTGCCTGCCTATATACATTGCCTGCCTGATATCTCTGCAGATAGATTAGTCCTCAGAAGGACTGTTTGTTGAGATGGATATGTGTCTCTAATATAGTTTGGTACACCTACACTAACTAGAAACAAGCAAATCTCTCCCTAGCTCAGCAGCAGCTCTCCCTACTGTCTGTTTCCGGAGTGACTGTAACGAGCATGGCGGCACCAGGTCTGATATAGACCTGATGACACTGTGCGGCCAGCCAATCACTGTAATGCCACAACCAACATGGCTGCAGCATTACAGTGAGTGGCAGGCAATCCCTGCATGTTCATTGGCTCTGTAAAGAGCGGCAAACATGCAGGGAGGAGACCCGAGCTCCCGCCGAGCAACCCCGGAAATACTTGGCGAGCGCCGAGCATCTCGAGTATACTCACTATTTAAACATAATGGTATACGGTAATCCATATTATATACTGCCCATATAGGACTAAAATAGCCAGATCATCATATCACAATAAGCAAAAAGGGGGGGGCAAAGACCGAAGATGATGAAGCAGAGGCATGCAGATATTATAAACATGAGAAATTTTATTAATAAAAATCACTAACAGATGTGGGGGATACAAGACATATACAACAATACAATTGTGAAAAAATGAAGCGCATGGCAGCACTAAACATATTCATGGGCACCAAACAACCTCCCTATAATGAGGGTATCAATACTCAATTGGCCTATTAATGTATGTGTGTAAGTGGTAGCTAAGATATATCAAAGGGCCAAAAACAGGGAAGACGATCTATACTGATGCTCACTAAGTTACCAATATACAACTATGTGGTGAATTACCTGTGATATATAACAGCCACTGACACGATGCCACCGCCTGCGCGCCAACCCCGAAGCGCGTTTCGGCAACGAGCCTTTGTCAGGGGGCTTTTTTTTTCATTCTTTATTTAAGGTGGACCTGTCAGCTAGGATACAATGCGGTTGGGGAAAGACTGACTTGGGATTTGCTGCCTGCACATGAACAAACTCAGCGAGTATTAAGAACACTTATAACTAGAGATGAGCGTTGTTCTACTCGAACTGTTCGCCAATCTCAAATTCGAGCTGTTTTGGGCGGTGTTCGAGCCGGTCGGCGAACACGAACAATTTGAGAAAAATTCGGCTGTTCGAGGTTATGTTCGATAACTGTTCGTGCACCAAAATCATAACTGGATTTTTTCTCAGTAATGATGAAAATTAATGTTAATACGCAGTTTGAGTGTACAGCGGGGCGGGGGGAGGGGCAGGGGATGGATCTCTGCAGGAACAATGAAGATCTCCATTTTTTTTTCTCTTTCCCGCATTTGCAGTGGGGAGGTGCAATCTGTCAGCCTATCAGCAGCGCACACACGGAGCGAAGTGCTTTTTTTCACACAAGCAAGGGCATGTGTGATTGGCAGTGTATGTCACATGTCCTTGCCCTATAAGACCAAGCCATTTTCCCCGTCGCCACCATTTTCTCACTGCTGCAGCTGCGTGTTAGACGGCACCGCTGTTGCTGTGTGCGCTATACCTTGTTAATTTCAAGCCAATTTTCGCACAAATATACAGATAGCTTGGGAGTAGGGAATAGTTGTGATTGCAGTCCTTTTAAGGACTAGGTTACAGCATTTCCTACGACTTTTATCAGGCAGGTCTGTGCTCTTAAATAGATAGATTGTGGGAGTAAAGACTAATTGTAATTGGAGTCCTTTTCAGGACTAGGTTACATCAGTTCCTATCAGTTTTTGCCAGGCAGGTCTGTGCCAGTGCTGTGCAAGTTTTTTTCACAGCATTTGGCTGAATCTAGCAAAGCTAATCCTTTTTGGCCTATTGCAGAGTGTGTTAGTCAGTGGAGTAGCCTATCTGTGTTGCAAGATATACCACCTGTGTATAGAATACCAATTTTTTTACTGCACCTAGTGAAGTAAAATCTTTTGGGCATAGCATCATTCTATTAGTCCATCTATACTGACCTCCATCAGGTTGCAAACTGAATATAATTTTTTTCTGCATCTAGCTCTGAAAAAATATTTGGGCTTCTAGCGGTGTGTGGCACTTGGTCTATTAGTCCATCTATACTGACCTCCATCAGGTTGCAAATTAAAAATAATTTTTTTCTTCATTTATCTCTAAAAAAATATTTGGGCTTCTAGCAGCGTGTGGGACTTGTTCTATTAGTCCATCTATACTGACCTCCATCAGGTTGCAAATTAAAAATAATTTTTTTCTTCATTTATCTCTGAAAAAATATTTGGGCTTCTAGCAGCGTGTGGGACTTGTTCTATTAGTCCATCTATACTGACCTCCATCAGGTTGCAAATTAAAAATAATTTTTTTCTGCATCTAGCTCTGAAAAAATATTTGGGCTTCTAGCAGTGTGTGGGACTTGGTCTATTAGTCCATCTATACTGACCTCCATCAGGTTGCAAATTAAAAATATTTTTTTTCTGCATCTAGCTCTGAAAAAATATTTGAGCTTCTAGCAGTGTGTGGGACTTGGTTTATTAGTCCATCTATACTGACCTCCATCAGGTTGCAAATTAAAAATAATTTTTTTCTTCATTTATCTCTGAAAAAATATTTGGGCTTCTAGCAGCGTGTGGGACTTGTTCTATTAGTCCATCTATACTGACCTCCATCAGGTTGCAAATTAAAAATAATTTTTTTCTGCATGTAGCTCTGAAAAAATATTTGGGCTTCTAGCAGTGTGTGGGACTTGGTCTATTAGTCCATCTATACTGACCTCCATCAGGTTGCAAATTAAAAATAATTTTTTTCTGCATCTAGCTCTGAAAAAATATTTGGGCTTCTAGCAGTGTGTGGGACTTGGTCTATTAGTCCATCTATACTGACCTCCATCAGGTTGCAAATTGAATAAAAAAATTTTCTGCATCTAGCTCTGAAAAAATATTTGGGCTTCTAGCAGTGTGTGGGACTTGGTCTATTAGTCCATCTATACAGACCTCCATCAGGTTGCAAATTAAAAATAATTTTTTTCTTCATTTATCTCTGAAAAAATATTTGGGCTTCTAGCAGCGTGTGGGACTTGTTCTATTAGTCCATCTATACTGACCTCCATCAGGTTGCAAATTAAAAATAATTTTTTTCTGCATGTAGCTCTGAAAAAATATTTGGGCTTCTAGCAGTGTGTGGGACTTGGTCTATTAGTCCATCTATACTGACCTCCATCAGGTTGCAAATTAAAAATAATTTTTTTCTTCATTTATCTCTGAAAAAATATTTGGGCTTCTAGCAGCGTGTGGGACTTGTTCTATTAGTCCATCTATACTGACCTCCATCAGGTTGCAAATTAAAAATAATTTTTTTCTGCATCTAGCTCTGAAAAAATATTTGGGCTTCTAGCAGTGTGTGGGACTTGGTCTATTAGTCCATCTATACTGACCTCCATCAGGTTGCAAATTAAAAATATTTTTTTTCTGCATCTAGCTCTGAAAAAATATTTGGGCTTCTAGCAGTGTGTGGGACTTGGTTTATTAGTCCATCTATACTGACCTCCATCAGGTTGCAAATTAAAAATAATTTTTTTCTTCATTTATCTCTGAAAAAATATTTGGGCTTCTAGCAGCGTGTGGGACTTGTTCTATTAGTCCATCTATACTGACCTCCATTAGGTTGCAAATTAAAAATAATTTTTTTCTGCATGTAGCTCTGAAAAAATATTTGGGCTTCTAGCAGTGTGTGGGACTTGGTCTATTAGTCCATCTATACTGACCTCCATCAGGTTGCAAATTAAAAATAATTTTTTTCTGCATCTAGCTCTGAAAAAATATTTGGGCTTCTAGCAGTGTGTGGGACTTGGTCTATTAGTCCATCTATACTGACCTCCATCAGGTTGCAAATTGAATAAAAAAATTTTCTGCATCTAGCTCTGAAAAAATATTTGGGCTTCTAGCAGTGTGTGGGACTTGGTCTATTAGTCCATCTATACAGACCTCCATCAGGTTGCAAATTAAAAATAATTTTTTTCTTCATTTATCTCTGAAAAAATATTTGGGCTTCTAGCAGCGTGTGGGACTTGTTCTATTAGTCCATCTATACTGACCTCCATCAGGTTGCAAATTAAAAATAATTTTTTTCTGCATGTAGCTCTGAAAAAATATTTGGGCTTCTAGCAGTGTGTGGGACTTGGTCTATTAGTCCATCTATACTGACCTCCATCAGGTTGCAAATTAAAAATAATTTTTTTCTGCATCTAGCTCTGAAAAAATATTTGGGCTTCTAGCAGTGTGTGGGACTTGGTCTATTAGTCCATCTATACTGACCTCCATCAGGTTGCAAATTGAATAAAAAAATTTTCTGCATCTAGCTCTGAAAAAATATTTGGGCTTCTAGCAGTGTGTGGGACTTGGTCTATTAGTCCATCTATACTGACCTCCATCAGGTTGCAAATTGAATAAAAAAATTTTCTGCATCTAGCTCTGAAAAAATATTTGGGCTTCTAGCGGTGTGTGGGACTTGGTCTATTAGTCCATCTATACTGACCTCCATCAGGTTGCAAATTAAAAATAATTTTTTTCTGCATCTAGCTCTGAAAAAATATTTGGGCTTCTAGCAGTGTGTGGGACTTGGTCTATTAGTCCATCTATACTGACCTCCATCAGGTTGCAAATTAAAAATAATTTTTTTCTGCATCTAGCTCTGAAAAAATATTTGGGCTTCTAGCAGTGTGTGGGACTTGGTCTATTAGTCCATCTATACTGACCTCCATCAGGTTGCAAATTAAAAATAATTTTTTTCTTCATTTATCTCTGAAAAAATATTTGGGCTTCTAGCAGCGTGTGGGACTTGTTCTATTAGTCCATCTATACTGACCTCCATCAGGTTGCAAATTAAAAATAATTTTTTTCTGCATCTAGCCCAGCCAATAGTTTTGGCCTAATACCACAGTTTGGCCACTCAGCTCTGCTCGGTTATCATCCATTGTTTTTTTGTGCAAACAACTCCAGAGTTGTGAATTAGTTAACCACCAAAATGAGTGGAAAAAGGCCTGCTGCTGGTGGAAAGGGGAATAGGCGTGTTGGGAAGGGGAAAAAAGGTTGTGTCCGTGGGGTAGGTGCAGAAGAAAGACCATCTTCCAGCCAAACTAAAATGTCTACTTCTTTTAGCGGACAATGTGATAAGATCCCTTTCTTACGGCCACGCCAATCGCTACAAATTCCAGATGAGGCACAAAAACAGCAGGTGCTTCAACGGATATCAAGTGCTCCTTTAAGTGGGCTCTCCTCCACATCAACTTCAACATCACAAATACTCCAGTCCTCAAAGGTGTCACCCAAATCGCACTTGCTTCCTCACAGCTCCCAAATCTCCAGCTGCCCGTCTGAGTATGAGGTAGAACAGATGGTTGAGTCTGCAGAGCTGTTTACTCATACTATAGCCTGGGAATCATAGGTCGACTCCAGCGCTTCTGTGAATCCAGACGAGGAAATGATCTGCACTGATGCCCAGAATCTTTATGAGTCGGATCCAGGACCAGACGCAGAAGGTTCTGACCATAATGTAGACCCTCATTCCCAAACTGTAACTCCTGTTGGTGGAGACAATGAGGAAGACGATGATAAGACTCAAATACCTGATTGGAGCGACAACTTTAGTTTTTTGTCAGGGCAGGAACAGGTTGGCTCTGAGGACGACGGGTGTGATAACGCACAGGGTGATGATGATGAGGTCGGAGATCCCACTTACTGTCAACCCACAGTCAGCCAAGAGATGAGGTCAGCAGAGGAGGTGGAGGAAGATGCTAGTGACGACGAGGTCAGGTTGCGCCTTCCTGGACAGAGACGTAGTACTGGAAGCACGTCAACAACTGCATCCTCAAACACAACTCTGCCTCTCACCACAAGTCGTGGTGGCTCTTCAGGTCGCATGGGTGCTAAGCCTTGCATAGCCTGGGCATTTTTTCAGATCGATAAAGATGACCCAACTCGTGTTATCTGTAACATTTGTCAGCAAAAGCTAAGTAGAGGCCAAAAAATACATAGTTTGAGTACTTCATGCATGAACCGGCACATGGACATGAAGCATAAGTTGCAGTGGGAAGCTCAGTGTGCTACAATGCGGCCTAGCCGGCCGGGCCAATCACCGTCTGCCATATCTTGTGCATCCGCGGCCTCTTCATCCTCTGTGACTGGGGGGACAGCAGTCACACCTGTTTTGGGGCGCAGACCTGCCACCTCTTTACCCGCAACAGCCAGCGTGATTGGCAGGTCATCATTTTCTTTGGAGGTGGTAACACCAGCTGGTGTTGAGCGCTGTCCGACATCGATAGCACCACCTTTGGATCAAGGCAACCTAACATGTCCGCCTGCATCTTCCTCACAGACCGGCAGTTTGCCGGGGACACCCTTATCAACCCCGTCTAAGCACAATAGCCAGCCCTCGGTCCCTCAGATGTGGACAAGTAAAAGACCATTTCCTCCTAGCCATGAGAAAGCTAAGAGGTTGAATTTCACCATCTGCAAGCTCTTGGCTACAGAAATGCTGCCTTTCCGCCTGGTGGACACAGAGGATTTTCGAGACCTTATGTCCGTCGCAGTGCCCCAGTACCAGATGCCCAGTCGGCACTACTTCTCAAAGAAAGGTGTGCCTGCGCTCCACCAGCATGTCGCACACAACATCACCGCTTCTTTGAGAAACTCTGTGTGTGACAGGGTGCATTTCACCACAGACACTTGGATGAGTAGGCATGGACAGGGGCGTTACATGTCGCTGACTGGGCACTGGGTAACTATGGTGACAGCAGGACAAGGGGCTGCTGTCCAAGTCTTGCCGTCCCCACGAGTTGTGCGTCAATCCTCTTTATGTCAAAGTTCCTCCACTGCTTCTGCCTCCTCAACCTCCTCTCGGTCTTCCACCTGCACCCAAAGCCTGTCTGGTCATGCCACAAGCTTTCTAACTGCGCAGAAGGGATCCTGCACACCTCCTTACTATGCTGGCAGTAGGGCTCAACGTCATCAGGCGGTTTTTACATTGAAATGTCTGGGAAATGTGAGTCACACAGCTGAGGAGTTGTGGTCAGCTCTGGAGAACCAATTTCATGAATGGTTGTCTCCACTGGACCTGAAACCAGGGAAGGCCGTGTGCGACAATGCTGCAAACCTGGGTGCGGCCCTTCGCCGGGGCAATGTCACACACGTGCCTTGTATGGCTCACGTGTTGAACCTGGTTGTCCAGCAATTTTTAGCCCACTATCCCAGACTAGATGGCCTTCTGCAGAGGGCACGGTCGCTGTGTGCTCACTTCCGCCGTTCGCATCCCGCAGCTCAGCGACTTACATCTCTACAGAAGTCGTTGGGCCTGCCACTTCACCGGCTAAAATGCGATGTGCCTACCCGGTGGAATTCAACTCTGCACATGTTGCAGCGACTGTGGCAGCACCGACAAGCCCTGGTGCAATACGTTCTGACGTATAGCCTGGGCCAACGAGATTCAGAGGTGGGGCAAATCACGCTGGAGGAGTGGTCTCAGATCAGGAACCTATGCACCCTTCTGCACAGTTTTGAAATGGCGACGAAGATGTTTAGTGCTGACGATGCCATTATCAGCATGACTATTCCGGTGATTTACATGCTGGAGCACATGTTAAACAGAATTCGGAGTCAGGTGGTGGCACAAGAGGAGGTGGAGGAAGTAGAGGAGGAGGAGTTGTATGCGGAAGGGCTAACATCTGCAAGGTCCAGACGGTCGGCAGCACCAAGGCGGCAGGCATGTGAGGGTGGGGGAGATGGTTTTACCAGGGCGCATGGTAGCAGCCAAACTAGTGAGGAAGGTGCAGGAGCCCAGGAAGAAGTGGAGGACGAACTGATGGAAGACTCATCAGATGAGGGAGACCTTGATCACATTTCTGTTGTGCGAGGTTGGGGGGAGAGGACAGAGGAAGGAAGCATGATTGTTACCTCGCCACCAACACAACAGGGACTTGGTGCTCCTGGATGCGCAACACACATGAGTGCCTTCTTGCTGCACTACCTGCAACATGACCCTCGAATTGTGAGAATTAGCAATAATCCTGACTACTGGGTTGCCACACTGTTAGATCCCCGGTACAAAAGTAAATTTGCAGAAATTATTCCTGCCATAGAAAGGGATGCACGCATGCAGGAGTATCAGCAGAGACTGTTGCAGAATCTTACATGTGCTTTTCCACAAAATACCAGTGGTGCACGTAGTGAATCTCACAGTTCCAACTTGCCAACCGTGGGACCGTCAAGTGTTCAGCACTCAAACCGTAACAGAACCACAGTATCTGCTGGTAACATCAATTTTGCGGAATCATTTCACCACTTTTTTAGCCCATCCTTTGCAAGGCCACAGGAGACAAGAAGTCTGACACATAGTCAACGCCTAGAGACGATGGTACAGGAGTATCTCCAAGTAAACATTGAAGCCACGACTGTGTCACTGGACCCTTGCTCTTTTTGGGCTTCCAATCTGGATAAATGGCCGGAGCTAGCCACTTACGCCTTGGAGATCTTGTCATGCCCCGCAGCCAGCGTTCTGTCTGAACGTGTGTTCAGCGCTGCTGGTGGTGTGCTGACAGATAAGCGCACGCGGCTCTCCACTGATAATGTAGACAGACTCACGTTCATAAAGATGAACAAATCATGGATCCGAAACGACTTTTCTACCCCTGTGTCATCCTGGGGAGAGTAAAAGCTTGATGATTGGTTAAAATCACCCTACCAACCGTTTTAAGCTTTCAAATTACTAATCATGTTTATCTGTATCTTGACTGGAAAATAATTTGGGCTTTGTAGCAGTGTGCAGCACTGATCCTATTAGGCCATCTATAATAAGCTTCACCAGATTTAAAATTAAAAATAATTTTTAGCTGCATCTAGCCCGGAAAATAATTTTGGGGCTCCGAGATGCGCAAGACACATAAGTGCCTTCTTGCTGCACTACCTGCAGCATGACCCTCATATTGTCAGAATTCGAAGTAATCATGACTACTGGGTTGCCACACTCTTAGATCCCCCAAACTTTTCGATCAACCTTTTCATTTTAATAAAGACCAAAAAAATGGTCATTTTTGAAATTATAAGCATTAGCAGGTTGTTAGAAACTGAAATCAAACAGTTTTCAACTCAAAACTTTATTCTAGGTGATGTTACATTTTCACATAGGACCCCTTGTTCGAAAGGAGCTTCTGAACTCTCTCGTCCATTGAATTTGTCAGGTTTTGGATGGTTTCTGCTTCAATTGTTTTGCATGAGGACAGAATACCCTCCCAGAGCTGTTGCTTATGTAGCACCCTGAGGATTCGGCTGCTACAGGGGTATTGCACCTCAACCCAGAGGTGTGATATTCCACTCCCGGGTAAGGAAGGAGTGTGGAACTGAGCTCAGATAGACTGCATGCACTACATACATCCCATTCCAGAGGAGCAGGCCGACGGTACTCCCACTTAGAAATGTGCAGGTACAACCGAGCCTGTTCCTGGCTGGAGTGGGAGGGGGGTGGTACATCCCATGTAGTGTAGGGGCAGATAGGGGGAGCAGTCTGGGTAGTGATAGGAGCTCATTGGGTGCTGGTCACCTGAGCTCACACATAGAGGGATATATAAGGAGGGCACCAACTTAGATCAGGGTCAGACGCTGAGAACAAGTCAGTTGGAGAGGAGAGAGAAGGAAACAGCAGCCCTGGAGAGAGAGAGAGTGGAGCAGAGAAAGACCCAGAGGGGGAAGACTGAAGGGACCCAAGAACCCAAATTAGAGCACCGGGTGAGGAGTCAGCAAGAGGGTACCGGAACCCAAGCTGGTGGGGGCAAAGACATTCCCCAGCCAGAGACCGGAGACCGTGGGCAGTGTCTGTCACGGTCACCCACCACATTCACCCCGAAGGCACACCACATGAAGGGTCAGGGAACCCAGGGCCAAGGGTGTCCCAAAAGAAGGCCCGAGGGAGCTGGACCTAGGTGAATCACTGGTGGGGACGGCTGAAGAAAGGACAGAGGGAGAGCTCAGGGCCACGCTCTGGACTTGTTTGGGGGTTGGCCGGATCCAGGACCTGGTGGACGCAGCACGGCTCGGGTGGTCACTAGCAGCTGGAGTGACCAGTACAACATCAGCAGTAAGTAAACACCCTTAACTGCACAACCCGAGTCTGTCTTCATTGCCGGCTGCATCGCACCACCACAACCCCCATCCTCTGCGCCTGTCCCCTCTGAGGCTATACCCCTCCCGTTGGGGGTTATCTCACCAAGCTGCGCACCCACCATCAGCCTCAGCGGACCCTGCAGCAGCGGCGGCCACAGTGACCGCATCACAACGGGTGGCGTAGTCGACACAAAAGAACTTTAGTAACATCTGTAAAGCTGCCACATAACACTTAGCTTGACGCCCTGGGCACGGGACCGGGTCACAGCCGCTCGGAGACTACAACCCCCCATCTGATCCGGTGCCGGGTATTCCCCTCAAAAAGGAATATGTCCCAGGGGGCGCGTCACTTAGATGTGAACTGCCTCCCGCCATCATAGACACTCCTTTTAATGATGCTCCAAAGGTTCTGAATGGGGTAGAGGTCAGGGGAGCATGGGGGTCACACCATAAGTTTGTCCCCTTTTATGCCCATATCAGCCAGAGATGCAGATGTTTTATGTGCAGCATGAGATGGTGCATTATCATGCAGAAAAATGATCTTGCTGTGAAATACACGGTTCTTCTTCTTGAACCATGGCAGGAAGTGCTGTTTGAGAAAATCCACATACATTATGGAGTTCATCTTTAGCGCCTTCAGGGATCCTAAAGGGGCCGACAATCTCTCTCCCCATGATTCCAGCCCAAAACATTACTCCACCTCCTCCTTGTTGGCGCTGTAGCCGTGTTTGCGTGGGGTGTCCATCAACCAGCCATCCTCCACTCCATTCATCTGGACCATCGAGCGCTGCACGGCACTCATCCGTGAACAAAACAGTTTTGAAATCAGTCTTCATGTAATGTTTGGCCCACTGGAGCCGTTTCTGCTTGTGTGAAGTGGATAGAGGAGGTCGACAGGATGGCATATGCACAGCTGCAAACCTCTGAAGGACCCTGCATCTTGTTCGGGGGACATTGGAGGCACAAGCAGCTTCAAAAACTTGTCTGCTGCTATGACAAGGCTTTTTTGCCGCTGCTGTTTCAACCTGACGTAATTGCCTGTAGGAAAGAGTCCTCAATTTGCCCTTATCAGCACGCACACGTGTGTACTGTGAATCAGCTACATACTTCTTGATTGCCAAGACACTTCATCCTGATCATCGCACAATGTTGATTGTAGTCATGCCTTGACCTAAACACTCCACAATTTGTTGCTTCTCAGCAGCCGACACATCCTTTTTCTTTCCCATTTTGGCAGAAAATGTAGGCTGCTTAATAATGTGAGAGAGCCTTCTTAAGTAGTCTTGCCTTTCATTGGACACACCTGCCAAACTAATTAGCACAGGTGTCTGCAATTGCTTACAGTGATATAAAGAGCCCTGACACACATCACCATCATTGAGTTTAACTGACAAACAAACAAATTCTTCCCTTATCACTCCTAAACACTTTTTGCATAATAATTTGGAACGCGGTGTACATGTGCTTTTCCACAAAACACCAGTGGTTCACGTAGTGAATCTTACAGTTCTAACTTGCCAACCGTGGTCTGTATGGAATTGTTCAATAAAGGGCCCAAAATTAAGATAACATAGATGGGAGAGGTCTCTATGAATAGGAATTCCTAAGTATTTGATACCCTGTGAGGGCCAGGCAAAGGGAAAGTTGGACTGGATGGAATCCTATATGGATTTAGGGAGGGAGACATCGAGGGCCTCAGACTTCGCTGCATTGATTTTAAAATTTTACCATGTAACAAAGTGATCTATTTCAGCCATAACAGCAGGGATGGATATATGTGATTGAGTGATATATACTAGGACATCATCAGCAAATAGAGAGCACTTGTACTCGGTGCCTCCCACCTCAATCCACCTAATATTGGGGTTATGGCGAATTGATGAGAGCAGGTGCTCCGTCACTAGGATGTATAAGAGAGGGGACAGAGGACATCCCTGCCTTGTCCCATTGGTGATTGTGAAAGGTGATGAAAATGTTCTGACGCACCCCCTGGGCCTTGGGACACCCAGAGCCGGACCCTTTTTGGTGGATGCTGGTGGTTGTAGTCTTCGTGGCGGCGATCCGGTTCCGTGGCTCAGGGCGGTCAAACCAGTGGCGGAACTATTTATGTGGTTTTGATGTTTAAATGTCCGACTACGCCACCCGTGGATTGCGGTCAGAGTGAACCGCCGCTACAGGGCAGACCGCTAAGGCTGGTGTTGTGGGTGCAGCAGAGCGTAGCATAACTCCCCACGGGAGGAGTATAGCCTCAGGGCAGTGTATGCGGAGGATGGGGGTGATGGTGCAGGGCAGCAGCAGTAACGACACGGAGTCAGTGATGCAGTTCAGGGCCTTTACTCACAGTTCTTATTATCCAGACCACGTCTGCAGGTAACGGCTGCCCACGTCGTACTGTGCTCACCAGGTGAGGGGCTCAGACAACTCCCAGATAACTTTGGAGCGCTTCACAGGACCCCCTTTGTGTGTCCTTTGTCTGGCCTTTCTTACCAACACTTCTGTCCGGCTGCCTCGGGCCTCCTCTTGGTAAACTTGGCGCCAGTTTCCCTGACCCTATGTGGTGCCTTCCTAGCGGGTGGAGCAAGGGGCTGCGCCACATAAAATGTCAGAGCCTCCGGTTTCTAGCTGAGGGTCGTTTCCTGCCTCCACTAGTTCGGGGACCGGTCTCCCCCTTTGGCCTGACCCCTCCACGCAGGTGGATTCGGGCGTGCGGTGGCGACTCGCCCGTCCGCACCCCTGGGATCCCTTCATTCCTCGTTCCTGGAGCCTTCTCCGCTCCTCTTCCTTCCTTCTCCCTCTTGCAGGCCTGGGCCTCTGTTACTAGGCCCGCCTCCGGAGCAGAGCTCATGCAGAGCCCCTGCTCCCTGCCACTTCTGCTCAGACTTCTCTGCACTGAACTAAGATGGTGCCCACCTTTTATACTCCCTTCTCAATGCACCCAGGAACTGCTTCCTCCCTGCTCCTGCACTGCAGGGTTCCCCTTCCTCAGTGTTCCCTCCCCCCACTCCAGCCAGGGACAGGGACTGTCGTGCCCATCTCAGGGGCATATTGGTCGCCCTGCCCCACGGCAATGTGGTGTAATGCATGCAGGTGTCGGGTCCTGATCCACACTCCATCCTTATCTGAGAGTGAGATATCACACCTCTGGGTGAGGTGCAATACGTCTGTAGCAACCGAGCCCTCGGTGCTACAGTTCCATTTATCTTCAGCCTAGGTGACGTATTGTGATACAGGGCCGTGATTTTGGCTATAAAAGGGTCCCCTAGACCCCTACCCCAAGCTTTTTAAGAGAATCATATATGGCGTGCCAGGAGACTCTATGGAATGCTTTCTCAGCATCCAACGAGAGTATCTACTTACAAATTTTTAACTGCATCTAGCCCAGGAAATACTTTGTGCCTAGTAGCAGTGTCTGCTAGTCAGCGGATTATCCCGGCTGTTAAGCAAGCTACACCACCTGTAGTTTGGACACTTAATTTTTTCAAAGGAAATGCTTCGGGACCACGGGATACTTAGTGAAGAGCATCAGGAGGCACCCCAAGGCATAGGGGCTGGGACTGGCACTAGGATGCCTTGCGGTGGACAGCCGAGCTCGATCCTTATAAAAGCTTTTTAACTGCAGCAGCTTTAGTGGACGCTACTGGAGCTGGAATTATGCGGCTGCTGGCATGAGACTTGCCCTCCAATAGATCCTTGTAAATGGATTTAAAGTGTATTCATTCAAATTAGAGGGACAATTTAAATTAAAAAGCTTAGAGCTGCCTCCACCACAGGGGGGCTCTCTCGACCCACCAGCGGACAGGCACCAGTATTGGGAGAGGGGGGCTGGCCGTCAGGGTTCACCGCGGCTCTGGCACAAACCCGGCGACACGGAGGTGGCACGGGCAGGAGCGGACTGGCCGTCTCGGCTTCTCACTTTTTGGATTTTAGAAGGGCATGACATGCCTATATCTGTGTCTCCCCCTCCTTTTACTCCTCCACCTCTTTTCTTTTCGCATGACTATATGTACTTGTCACTTTTCCATGTGTTAGTTGTGTCTTCTGAGCAGTTTGTCAGCTTTTGGACACCTTTGAAGGTGTTTTCTATGTGTTTCTATGTGTTTTTGTTTGCCTGCCATTGGTTTTAACGGTGTTCGAAGGTGTTCGACGAACAGTTCGGCGAACACACGGGTGTTCGACGAACCGAACCGAACTCGAACACTACGGGGGTGGCTCAACACTACTTATAACTTGCTCCACGTCTCCTCCACTAACACGGTCTGCCTATGTAGAGCAGCTGATCCTGGCTGACCACTCCAACTTAAATGGCTGCAGAATAGTTTTATGATGTGTGCATTGATGAGATTGAGCTGAAACAAGGCACAGCTCAAAGTATATGTATGTGCTGTGCCTGTGTATATGCTGTAGCATAAGTGTCAATCACTAGTCATAGTGACCCTGGGGACTAGCCCCACTGACCGAATATTGAGCTGTCCACCTACAAAAGACTTTGCCAGTACCTATCTAAAATGCATGGCAAGTGTTAAGCTTCCCCTCCGTATACCTTAGCTAAATGCCAACCGAATAATAGTTTGGCTGCCAACCATTTTGGCTGTCTCTCCCCATATACAGGATGACTCTTTCTGCTGAGCGCTCCTGTGTTCTGCATGTGACAGCCACTGCTAGAAATCTCTGAAGGCAGCTTATCTCAAAGAGAATAAAAGTACCGGCAGTTTGAAATCGGACATATCAGATCCTTATCTTCCTGGATAATCAACTGTCTAGGCCCCCATACACATTTGACTATCGGCCAAACCCACTTTAGTATTTCATAGTTTTTAAGGTTGGCAGCAGACATAAAAGTCCATCGAGTTCAGCCTATAGCCTAACATGATGATCCAGAGAAAGGCAAAAACTCCAGGGGACTGATGCTAATAGCTCCATATTAGGGGAAAAAATCCTTCCTGGCTCTATACAGAAATCAGACTAGTTTCCTTAATTAACGTCCCATCATAGAATCTAGTGCCCATAACTTGTAATATTCACTCCTTGAACTTTTGTAGTGAATTAACCAATATCATATCATGTGGCAGAGAGCTTCATAGTCTCACTGCTCTTACAGTAAAGAATCCATAGTCTCACTGCTCTTACAGTAAAGAATCCATAATCTCACTGCTCTTACAGTAAAGAATCTGCATCTGTGACTATGATTAAATCTTCTTTCCTCTAAATGTAGAGGATGACCCTTGTCACCGTTGCAGGTCTAGGTGTAAAAAGATCATTATACAGATTTCTCTACTGTCCCCTCATATATTTGTACATTGTAATAAGTTTGCCCCTAAGCCTTCCTTTTTCCAAACTGAATAACCCCAAGTTTGATAACCTATCTTGGTATCACAGTCCACCCATTCCCTTAATATCCTTGGTGGCTCTTCTCTATACCCGCTTTAGATCTGCTATGTCCTTCTACTGTGTGAGTCAGCCAATCTAGTACCAAGAAATCCAAAGACACAACATCATCAAAGACAACTTGTGAGGATGGTGGGTGTGGATCCACTGCCCCACGGGCCAGGCTTACCCTGGAGGGATGGGACTAAGTGGCTACCTGGTCTTTGCTAGAGCCTCTGATGGTGAGGTTAGGCTTGGGCAGCAGGGTAGCCACCAGGTGCCAGTCCAGGACAGTGTCCGGACCTGCAGCAGCTGACCCACGGGTAAAGGAAGGGATGCGAGGTACAGAGGGCACAGGTAGAGATGTAGTCAGACAGTCCGAGGTTGGGGCAGACAGCACAGGTTCAGGATATAAAGCCGAGGTCAGGAGCAGTGAAATAAGAGAGAACGGGTAGACAAGCCAGATCGTTAACAGGAGACAAAACATGACCAGAGGTCATCTTCATAAGGCAACCCCTTTTAATTAACTTCAATCAAATTCTGACCACTTAGACCTATTGTGCAATGGAAGCAATAAAGTCAGCCATACCTGTTGATTTCAGTGGGACTGACAGACCATCTAATTTGTATAGGGACCTCCCAACTCTCTCTCTCTACAGATGATGTCAGGGAAGAGAACGATTGGGCATGTTGAATTATTATGCTTTATCCTCTTGTTTCCCCAAGAAATAAGTAGCAGAAGAAATGTCCGACTGTACTTTACTACTGATATTATTCTTAATTGAAGATGACATAAGGATTGCTGTTGAGTAGATAGAGCTGATCGTCTTGGACCACTTCTTGATGCACAACGACAAGCCCCCATTTTCAAATTAACACACCTTGTTTTTTTAAAAATGATTCTTACAATATACCTTTCATTAAACGATCCCGATGAAAAGGTGGTGGAGACCTAATTATATGATTTGCATGCATTTTCTTTTAGCTGGCGGCCACGTGGTTTTGCTTCGGCATGATCAGCGTCACTCGGGACGTCAGCTGCAACCAGACAGCTGCTCATCAACGTGTGCAAGAACAAAGAGGACATTCCCCTTTAAGAACATGATTTGTTAAGACCCTATATAAGTCTTCAAGACGAAAGAAGAATCTCGCCAGGCTATCTACTGTGCCTGCGATTATTTTACTTAGAGCTTGTGTTTCTCATATGTGCCGCTCAGGTCATTTCAAGCAGCTGTATATAAATGGCACCCAATTCTCAATTATACGCAAAATTGAATTTACAATTTGCTTTTGGGCAATGTGTAAATTGCCACTTCATTGATTATTAATGAAGTGCTAATTGGTTTTTGCAACCAATTTTTATGCAAATGCCCTGAGTGTTATTTGCACAATTTTACAATTTGCAGCTTTTTGTTGTGCAGCAGCTTGTGAGAAGGAGATGCTGCAGAAGACAGGTTGTCAAAAACTGCAACATATTATAGTAATTAGGAGGAAAGGAAATTAGCTACCCCACATAGGCTGGTTCCTCTTCACTGTGCTAAATATAACAGTATTCTCTCTGCCGCCTGGAATCTGCATTCTCTCACTCCTTCCCATTCATTGGCAGTTTTTATTTTTATTTTTGTTACATACAATAAAATTTTTACTCCAGTAAGTTTTTATACGTTACATTATTCTTTCTAAATAGGCTGTGGAGTATTTGTAAGAAGATAGAACCAAGAACATTTTTACAAATATTTCGATATATTGTATATACAGTATATAGAGACTACATGGACTATTAAGGAATGTGGGTCAAACTGGCCCACCAGAAAAACAGAGGGCACAATAGTAGAACCCAAACCCAGACAACACCCAAATTTGAAAGTGATTTTGGACTCAATCACTTGCCACCAGGGCTTATTTGTATTCTTTTGGAGGTCTCCCAAATGACTAGATATGAGTGCATTGATTTAAAAGGGTTGTCCAGTCCAAATCAATAAGTCTGCAGTCACTCTGTTTGACTGCAGACTTATGAATCCCCCTGTGCACGCATTGCGCGCTGAGGGGATTCGCCGGTTTCTGAGGCGGGACCGGAGGATATGTATGAGGTGTACATACTCCCGGCCAGTGGGCGTGACCTCGCTTTCCATACACTTATATTGAGTGAGGCCGCGCCCCATCTAATGACACGACTGTTGAGTGGATGTGGCCGATTAGAGGGTCCGGCCTTGCTCCATATAAGTGTATGGAAGCGAGGCTGCGCCCACTGGATGGGAGCATGTATAACGCATACATACCCTCTGGCAGCGCGTGCGCTGGGGGGATTCATAAGTCTGTTAGGGGTGCAGGATGGTAGTGGTGGCGAGGGGCTGTTGTTGTGTTCCCACACCCTGACTCCCCACAAATAATAAATAGTGTCCAGTCTGCCTAGTAGTCTGAGTATATTGCACAGCACTCATGGTTTTCCTGGAGGTCCTCATTAGCTTCAGGTTTCCTGATGTTGCAGGCAGACAATCATTTCCAGACTCTGTGTTTTTTCCAATCAAAACAACTTTACTCATCTTTTGCAACAGTTCAGTTCTGGTCACAGATACAGCATTTTGGGACATAACCGACACAGACTCTATTCCCTCCTCTGTCCCTTTCTTCTCTACCTTCTCATCCACTTGGTAAAGCCCACCCGGTACCGCAACTTCTAGGAACATGGTCCTGCTCTCCATAGGTGCATCCCCGTCTGTTTTCTTTTCCTTGGGAACAGAAAAGGCTGGCTCCTCCATGCCTTCTCTAGGCCCTGGACATTCAGGTAAGTTTCCTGGCAGTTGTCCAATTTCTCATTCCTCATGCTGTCCTCTCTCCTTTCCATTTCTTGCAGCATCTCCACTGACCATCAGCCCCTAGGGCCCTGAACTCTTTCCTCTTTCTCAGTGTTCCTCTTGCTCAAACTTAAACGTTGCAAACACTTTAATGTTATTGCCCTATCTGAACCATACAGGAAGTGCTAGAACTCTTTTATCAGCCAGAGAAGACTCACATTACCTCGAGTGTAGACAGGCAGACTTCCCCATAATGCCTTATAACTATTCCATCACTCAAAATAGCACAGCCATTGAGGAGGGACTATCATAGCCTGTATAAAAGCAGAAACAGGGAATGCAGCAACCATTTTGCGGTAAATCTGAATAGTGACAGGATTTCACATCTCACTTAGCCATAATGATAGGGAAAGAAAGCAATAAAACAGTGAAGAACGGTTAACTTTCGTTTACCTGTAGCCATGTATGTGGAGATCACTTTGACATTGCTAAGACTGTTTGTGTAAAAACCTTGAAAGGGGTTGGATGGAGTCCTAGGAGACCTCAGACCGTTATACCAGTCTTTTCAGGGCAGTTGAATGCTTTGCAAAACTTTTGGATAACAGTAAAATAATTTTTTGGGAAGAATTCCGTAAAGAAGGCAAATTCAATTGTCAAAAGATTCATCTCAACAAACAACCAAATTGTTGAGATACAAATGTTTTGAATAGATGTAGGATGGCCCCCAAAAATAAATTCTTTAAGGAAGACCAGTCCAACATTGAGGGACACTATCCTTAAAAGGAATCTGTCATCAGGTATTTGCTATGTTATCTGAGAGCAGCATAATGTAGAGGCAAAACCCGGATTCTAGCAATGTATCACTTGGGTTGCTTACTGCAGTTTTGATACAATCACTGTTTTCTCTGCTGATAGTTCTCTGAATATTGAGCTCCGTATAACCCCACCCACACCACTGATTGGCAGCTTTCTGTTTGCACTGTGCATGGGCAGAAAGCAGCCAATCACTTGTAGGGACGGGATTACAAAGAACAGGAAGACTGCATGAGTCCTGATAATCTTCTGAGATGGTTTAGTGAATCCTGCATTGGACCAGATGACCGTTGATGTCCCCTCCAACTCTAACATTCTATCATTCTATGATTTTGCTGATAAAACACTGATTTTATTGAAACAACAAGCAGCCTAATGAATGAAATCAGGGTCTCTGCCCTTAGATGCTGCTGCATTCAGATTACATATCAAAAATCCGGTGACAGATTCCCTTTAAAGCCTGTCACCTAACCTTCCACCATGTCTTATCCACACTAAATCTAGTGCAGTCAAATTGCAAAAATCTCTCTTTAAAACACCTTATGTTGTTGTATGCAAATTACCATTGAAGATTCATATGGGTGGTGACAATAAGAGGAAGAGTTACCCAGTCCAGGCTCCAACCCCATCCTTCCTGCTTTGACTAACATCCTTTGGTTGCTCTACATCACTCCAAGTCTCTGCCAAATCTTGTATATTGTACTCCAGGGCATGCGCAGTACAGCAAGATGTACCCTCTAGCCTTGGAAGAGGGTATACACTATGTGGTCAATTTGACCATATGATGTATACCCTCTTCCAAGGCTAGAAGGTTCAGCATTCGTAGTGTGACCACACTGCTGAAATTTTCATGAAAAGTTCTACTGTCTATAATAATTGTGGTCTCACAATTCAACTTACCCATTCTCAGTGGTCTCCGTTTTCAGACTCTACATATTTTGTGGTGCAGACTATCCACAACCCAAATAATCCCAACCATGAAAAGCCAAATCTCAATTTTAGTAAATATTACACAATTTTGTATTTAAAAGACTAATTTGCAAACTTTTTACATCACTCTACTATTTTTGTAAACAGTTTGCCATAGTCATTATTTGCACAGTCATTATTTGCCCTCTCAAAGCCATTGGGGTCTTCTTCTGCACAACGTAACTGTATTTATGGCTAGCCGGTTCTCACAACGTCTCCTTTGTGGAATCAAAGTCACCTTCTCAATGTAAGCCTAAGAGACTCATTATTGAGGCTGTCATTGACTTTCTTTGAGAAAGTGTCTTCTAGTCCACATAGAAGACCTTAAGAGAGATGTGGTCAAGTGGTACAGAAAAGGACCGGGAACGGGAGAAGGTGGCGCTTGGTAAGAATCTCAATCATGCGCTGTGCATATAACTATGGCTAAGGAGGAAATAATATTAAAATGTCACGCAAGGTGTGAGAAAGACTAAGTGCACAATGACGGGAAGAGAGGGAGGAAGACCAAACACTAGGGAAAGGGGGAGTGGAGACCGCTAGGCAGATCTGACAACACCCTGACTCCCCTAACATCCCTAAATAGGTTCTGTACCTATCGCCGACCAGGAAACTCTGACTGGCCCTAGCGATAGATCCTAGAAAGGAGAGGACAGGGAGAGCACTAGTCAGCCCCCATTGCAGCTAAATAAAGACAAACAGGTAAACAGACAATGGAATACACTTAGCTTGAGAAGACACTTCAGAGATCACGCCAACAATCTTCCAAGGGAACTCCAAGAAGATGCTAGCCGACTACTAGCACTTCAGGCCTGAACAGAGGGAAATAGAGCTATCACCGGTGACTCTCTGGAGAGACTGAAGGTATTTAAACATCCAGCAAGGGTGTGTCAAATAGCAGCAGAAGGTGAAGTTCACTGCTAGGTCCTAGAAGAAGAAGGATATCACTACACTACAGAGATGAAGAGATCAATAAGGTGCCTGCAGAGCCAAGCTCAATGACCTTCTACAGCTAGATTCAGAACAACTGTCTGTCACACCTGACACACACAATTAAAAATTGCCAGAAAATTCAATTGTTTTCTCTTCTACTAATATTATATAGGCTGTACCATCGGCCAAACCAATTTTTGGCCAAATGGAAGTCAAAAAGGGGTCTCCAACACAGTCTTTAGTCAAGTTAGAACCTCAAGGGCGGGTTTATTTCAAGCAGGGGTTGTCTTCTGGACAGTTACTTTGGATATAAATGCACAGGCATATAATATATGTTCTTCCAATAAACCCCACATTGCCAGTTGTGTATAGTTCTTATAGTAATGCAGCTCCAATAGTCTTTGACAATAGTATAAAGCATCTGATTAAGCCCCCTTTATGATAACTTTTGCTCTTTCTTTCTCTTTTTTTTTTTCATTTCTTGGTGAACCTAATTATTATTCTATTTAATCTCCCCTTTCAGCTGCCATAATTCCATATTCTTCTACCGTCTGTGCAAACTCATAATTCCACGCCATGCCCTCTCTCAACATCCAACCCTTAGAACTAGCAATCATTTTGAAAAGGAAATCTCATTTAAAAATTTGTGAAAATTGTACTTTAAACATAACGCGGCGAATTGTAATACATTTTTAATTTTATTTTTATTAAATCTTAAATTGATGATGGCTGATACTTTATTAAAGTGTCAGAGCCAGTGTTCATACATTCTAATAACTGATTGTAACAAGGGGTAAAATCTTCGGGAAACGTGCAAGTTAATGTGTGACTGTGTATGAGGGGCAGTCTCGTTAGGTAACACCTATTAAAATATCATTTGCACCTTGAGGCATCTCATTAATATCCCGGTGACAAAGCATTCCTAGCCCAAGGCAACTTCATAAGAAATGGCTTCTGAATTCCATTCTTCAGTTTCCGCTGCTAATAATTCCTATAAAATTAATAATGACGATTGCTACTAATTGAATTTCTGATAAATGAAGAACCGAGGTAGTCTATGTTAAACAAATCATGGGTTTAAGGAACTGAAGGAAAACCTGAGAACAAAGACCTGCCTTTATTATCAGCTATTACTGTACCAAGCATAAATCAGACCCACCTATAAAGTGTTAGCACCTAAAATTTACGCTCAATGTAGACTCTCATTTCATATTAGGTAGGTTAATGCGTTTAGACTTTATCTAATATTAAATAATCTGTATATATTAGCCATAGACATACATGATAAAACCTTGCAGTTTGAAGCCACCACTAGGGGGAGCTCACTGCAGACAGATTTAGACTTTACCCAATACTGAATATTCTTTATACACTATAGTAGCCTTACAGATACATGATAAAACCCTGACTGACTACAGCCAAGACTAGGGGGCGCTCACTGCAGACAGATTTAAACTTTACCCAATGCTAAATATTCTATATACAGTATAGTATGTTTAGAGATACATGATAAAACCCTGACTGACTGTAGCCACCACTAGGGGGAGCTCACTGCAGACAGATTAAGACTTTACCTAATACTAAATATTTGTTATACTATATAGCAGCCTTAAAGATATATGATACAACTATGGCTGACTACAGCCATCAGATACATGTTAAAACCAAAACCATGAGTGACTGCAACCACCACTAAGGGGAGCTCACTGCAGGCAGATTTAAACTCTACCCAATACTAAGAATTCTTTATACAGTATAGTATGCTTAGAGATACATGATAAAACCCTGACTGACTGCTGCCACCACTAGGGGGAGCTCACTGAAGGCAGATTTAAACTCTACCCAATACTAAGAATTCTTTATACAGTATAGTATGCTTAGAGATACATGATAAAACCCTTACTGACTGCTGCCACCACTAGGGGGAGCTCACTGAAGGCAGATTTATAATTTCCTTAAAGAGAAGACGTAATTAGAAAATGACCTACTGCTTAAATCATGTTTTTGTTTTATGTATTTTTTTAACTTGGCAATTTTTTGTTCATGATCATGATCTATATTTAATAATTAAAAACATCAATCTTGCAACTTTCACACTTTTGCAGCTTTTCTTTAAACGGTCCTTTCCCTTAGAGTTTGCAGCAGGCTCCTTATCAGAGGCAGGATTCCCATGACAGGTGACACCTTTACACACAGCTAATAACATAGGATTCACCAATCACAGTAGACGGTGTGACAGCTCCCCTGCACCCTCTCCCTTCACAATGACCTTTGCACCCGCTCATTAGATACTTCAATACAAACAACGTTAGAGTTTAAAAAAGCCCCGGTGGTCAGTGTGAAAATTGCAAGATTTTTTAGATAATTTTTTTTTATTTGTAATACAGATTGTGCTATGTAAAAAAACCTTTTCCAAAAATTTTAAAAATATATATTTTACAGAAAAATCTGATTTAAACAATAGGTCATTTTCTGATGACACATTCCCATTAATACTAAATATTTGCTATACAATAGCCTTAGAGGCTCATGATAAAATCTTGCTGCCTGCAACCACCACCAGGGGGAGCTCACTGCAGACAGATTTAAACTTTAAAGGGAACCGAAAAGATGATACCTGCTGCCCGATCCACAGGCTACATGTATCAGGCACTGGCTGTATGATTCCAGTCCAGTATGTAATCTAATACTAAATATACTGATTACAGCAAGCATAGAGGCACATGATAAAACCCTGACCGACTGCAGCCACCACTAGGGGGAGCTCACTGCAGACAGATGTAGAATTGATCTAATACTAAATATCCTGTATGCAGCAAGCATATAGGCACATGATAAAACCCTGACTGACTGAATCCACCACTAGGGGGAGCTCACTGCAGACAGATGTAGAATTGATCTAATACTAAATATCCTGAATGCAGCAAGCATAGAGGCACATGATAAAACCCTGACTGACTGCAGCCACCAGTAGGGGGAGCTCACTGCAGGCAGATGTAGAATTGATCTAATACTAAATATCCTGAATGCAGCAAGCATAGAGGCACATGATAAAACCCTGACTGACTGAAGCCACCACAAGGGTGAGCTCACTGCAGACAGATGTAGAATTGATCTAATACTAAATATACTGATTACAACAACCATAGAAGCACATGATAAAACCCTGACTGACAGCAGCCACCACTAGGGGGAGCTCACTGCAGACAGATGTAGAATTAATCTAATACAAAATATCCTGAATGCAGCAAGCATAGAGGCACATGATAAAACCCTGACTGACTGCAGCCACCACTAGGGGGAGCTCACTGCAGACAGATGTAGAATTGATCTAATACTAAATATACTGATTACAGTAAGCATAGAGGCACATGATAAAACCCTGACTGACTGCAGCTACCACTAGGGGGAGCTCACTGCAGACAGATGTAGAATTGATCTAATACTAAATATACTGATTACAGCAAGCATAGAGGCACATGATAAAACCCTGACTGACTGAATCCACCACTAGGGGGAGCTCACTGCAGACAGATGTAGAATTGATCTAATACTAAATATCCTGAATGCAGCAAGCATAGAGGCACATGATAAAACCCTGACTGACTGAATCCACCACTAGGGGGAGCTCACTGCAGACAGATGTAGAATTGATCTAATACTAAATATCCTGAATGCAGCAAGCATATAGGCACATGATAAAACCCTGACTGACTGAATCCACAACTAGGGGGAGCTCACTGCAGACAGATGTAGAATTGATCTAATACTAAATATCCTGAATGCAGCAAGCATAGAGGCACATGATAAAACCCTGACTGACTGCAGCCACCAGTAGGGGGAGCTCACTGCAGGCAGATGTAGAATTGATCTAATACTAAATATCCTGAATGCAGCAAGCATAGAGGCACATGATAAAACCGTGACTGACTGAAGCCACCACTAGGGTGAGCTCACTGCAGACAGATGTAGAATTGATCTAATACTAAATATACTGATTACAACAACCATAGAAGCACATGATAAAACCCTGACTGACTGCAGCCACCACTAGGGGGAGCTCACTGCAGACAGATTTAAACTTTAAAGGGAACCGAAAAGATGATACCTGCTGCCCAATCCACAGGATACATGTATCAGGCACTGGCTGTATGATTCCAGTCAAGTATGTAATCTAATACTAAATATACTGATTACAGGAAGCATAGAGGCACATGATAAAACCCTGACTGAGTGCAGCCACCACTAGGGGGAGCTCACTGCAGACAGATGTAGAATTGATCTAATACTAAATATCCTGAATGCAGCAAGCATATAGGCACATGATAAAACCCTGACTGACTGAATCCACCACTAGGGGGAGCTCACTGCAGACAGATGTAGAATTGATCTAATACTAAATATCCTGAATGCAGCAAGCATAGAGGCACATGATAATACCCTGACTGACTGCAGCCACCAGTAGGGGGAGCTCACTGCAGGCAGATGTAGAATTAATCTAATACTAAATAGCCTGAATGCAGCAAGCATAGAGGCACATGATAAAACCCTGACTGACTGAAGCCACCACTAGGGGGAGCTCACTGCAGACAGATGTAGAATTGATCTAATACTAAATATACTGAATGCAGCAAGCATAGAGGCACATGATAAAACCCTGACTGACTGAATCCACCACTAGGGGGAGCTCACTGCAGACAGATGTAGAATTGATCTAATACTAAATATCCTGAATGCAGCAAGCATATAGGCACATGATAAAACCCTGACTGACTGAATTCACCACTAGGGGGAGCTCACTGCAGACAGATGTAGAATTGATCTAATACTAAATATCCTGAATGCAGCAAGCATAGAGGCACATGATAAAACCCTGACTGACTGCAGCCACCAGTAGGGGGAGCTCACTGCAGGCAGATGTAGAATTGATCTAATACTAAATATCCTGAATGCAGCAAGCATAGAGGCACATGATAAAACCCTGACTGACTGAAGCCACCACTAGGGTGAGCTCACTGCAGACAGATGTAGAATTGATCTAATACTAAATATACTGATTACAACAACCATAGAAGCACATGATAAAACCCTGACTGACTGCAGCCACCACTAGGGGGAGCTCACTGCAGACAGATTTAAACTTTAAAGGGAACCGAAAAGATGATACCTGCTGCCCAATCCACAGGCTACATGTACCAGGCACTGGCTGTATGATTCCAGTCAAGTATGTAATCTAATACTAAATATACTGATTACAGCAAGCATAGAGGCACATGATAAAACCCTGACTGACTGCAGCCAGCACTAGGGGGAGCTCACTGCAGACAGATGTAGAATTGATCTAATACTAAATATCCTGAATGCAGCAAGCATATAGGCACATGATAAAACCCTGACTGACTGAATCCGCCACTAGGGGGAGCTCACTGCAGACAGATGTAGAATTGATCTAATACTAAATATCCTGAATGCAGCAAGCATAGAGGCACATGATAAAACCCTGACTGACTGCAGCCACCAGTAGGGGGAGCTCACTGCAGGCAGATGTAGAATTGATCTAATACTAAATATCCTGAATGCAGCAAGCATAGAGGTACATGATAAAACCCTGACTGAATGAAGCCACCACTAGGGTGAGCTCACTGCAGACAGATGTAGAATTGATCTAATACTAAATATACTGATTACAACAACCATAGAAGCACATGATAAAACCCTGACTGACAGCAGCCACCACTAGGGGGAGCTCACTGCAGACAGATGTAGAATTAATCTAATACTAAATATCCTGAATGCAGCAAGCATAGAAGCACATGATAAAACCCTGACTGACTGCAGCCACCACTAGGGGGAGCTCACTGCAGACAGATGTAGAATTGATCTAATACTAAATATACTGATTACAGCAAGCATAGAGGCACATGAGAAAACCCTGACTGACTAAATCCACCACTAGGGGGATCTCACTGCAGACAGATGTAGAATTGATCTAATACTAAATATCCTGAATGCAGCAAGCATATAGGCACATGATAAAACCCTGACTGACTTAATCCACCACTAGGGGGAGCTCACTGCAGACAGATGTAGAATTGATCTAATACTAAATATCCTGAATGCAGCAAGCATAGAGGCACATGATAAAACCCTGACTGACTGCAGCCACCAGTAGGGGGAGCTCACTGCAGGCAGATGTAGAATTGATCTAATACTAAATATCCTGAATGCAGCAAGCATAGAGGCACATGATAAAACCCTGACTGACTGAAGCCACCACTAGGGTGAGCTCACTGCAGACACATGTAGAATTGATCTAATACTAAATATACTGATTACAACAACCATAGAAGCACATGATAAAACCCTGACTGACTGCAGCCACCACTAGGGGGAGCTCACTGCAGACAGATTTATACTTTAAAGGGAACCGAAAAGATGATACCTGCTGCCCGATCCACAGGCTACATGTATCAGGCACTGGCTGTATGATTCCAGTCAAGTATGTAATCTAATACTAAATATACTGATTACAGCAAGCATAGAGGCACATGATAAAACCATGACTGACTGCAGCCACCACTAGGGGGAGCTCGCTGCAGACAGATGTAGAATTGATCTAATACTAAATATCCTGAATGCAGCAAGCATATAGGCACATGATAAAACCCTGACTGACTGAATCCACCACTAGGGTGAGCTCACTGCAGACAGATGTAGAATTGATCTAATACTAAATATCCTGAATGCAGCAAGCATAGAGGCACTTGGTAAAACCCTGACTGACTGCAGCCACCAGTAGGGGGAGCTCACAGCAGGCAGATGTAGAATTGATCTAATAATAAATATCCTGAATGCAGCAAGCATAGAGGCACATGATAAAACCCTGACTGACTGAATCCACCACTAGGGGGAGCTCACTGCAGACAGATGTAGAATTGATCTAATACTAAATATCCTGAATGCAGCAAGCATATAGACACATGATAAAACCCTGACTGACTGAATCCACCACTAGGGGGAGATCACTGCAGACAGATGTAGAATTGATCTAATACTAAATATCCTGAATGCAGCAAGCATAGAGGCACATGATAAAACCCTGACTGACTGTAGCCACCAGTAAGGGGAGCTCACTGCAGGCAGATGTAGAATTGACCTAATACTAAATATCCTGAATGCAGCAAGCATAGAGGCACATGATAAAACCCTGACTGACTGAAGCCACCACTAGGGTGAGCTCACTGCAGACAGATGTAGAATTGATCTAATACTAAATATACTGATTACAACAACCATAGAAGCACATGATAAAACCCTGACTGACTGCAGCCACCACTAGGGGGAGCTCACTGCAGACAGATTTAAACTTTAAAGGGAACCGAAAAGATGATACCTGCTGCCCGATCCACAGGCTACATGTATCAGGCACTGGCTGTATGATTCCAGTCAAGTATGTAATCTAATACTAAATATACTGATTACAGCAAGCATAGAGGCACATGATAAAACTATGACTGACTGCAGCCACCACTAGGGGGAGCTCACTGCAGACAGATGTAGAATTGATCTAATACTAAATATCCTGAATGCAGCAAGCATATAGGCACATGATAAAACCCTGACTGACTGAATCCACCACTAGTGGGAGCTCACTGCAGACAGATGTAGAATTGATCTAATACTAAATATCCTGAATGCAGCAAGCATAGAGGCACATGATAAAACCCTGACTGACTGCAGCCACCAGTAGGGGGAGCTCACTGCAGGCAGATGTAGAATTGATCTAATACTAAATATCCTGAATGCAGCAAGCATAGAGGCACATGATAAAACCCTGACTGACTGAAGCCATCACTAGGGTGAGCTCACTGCAGACAGATGTAGAATTGATCTAATACTAAATATACTGATTACAACAACCATAGAAGCACATGATAAAACCCTGACTGACAGCAGCCACCACTAGGGGGAGCTCACTGCAGACAGATGTAGAATTAATCTAATACTAAATATCCTGAATGCAGCAAGCATAGAGGCACATGATAAAACTCTGACTGACTGCAGCCACCACTAGGGGGAGCTCACTGCAGACAGATGTAGAATTGATCTAATACTAAATATACTGATTACAGTAAGTTTAGAGGCACATGATAAAACCCTGACTGACTGCAGCAACCTCTAGGGGGAGCTCACTGCAGAAAGATGTAGAATTGATCTAATACTAAATATACTGATTACAGCAAGCATAGAGGCACATGATAAAACCCTGACTGACTGAATCCACCACTAGGGGGAGCTCACTTCAGACAGATGTAGAATTGATCTGATACTAAATATCCTGAATGCAGCAAGCATAGAGGCACATGATAAAACCCTGACTGACTGAATCCACCACTAGGGGGAGCTCACTGCAGACAGATGTAGAATTGATCTAATACTAAATATCCTGAATGCAGCAAGCATAGAGGCACATGATAAAACCCTGACTGACTGCAGCCACCAGTAGGGGGAGCTCACTGCAGACAGATGTAGAATTGATCTAATACTAATTATACTGATTACAACAACCATAGAAGCACATGACAAAACCCTGACTGACTGCAGCCACCACTAGGGGGAGCTCACTGCAGACAGATGTAGAATTAATCTAATACTAAATATCCTGAATGCAGCAAGCATAGAGGCACATGATAAAACCCTGACTGACTGCAGCCACCACTAGGGGGAGCTCACTGCAGACAGATGTAGAATTGATCTAATACTAAATATACTGATTACAGTAAGTATAGAGGCACATGATAAAACCCTGACTGACTGCAGCTACCACTAGGGGAAGCTCACTGCAGACAGATGTAGAATTGATCTAATACTAAATATACTGATTACAGCAAGCATAGAGGCACATGATAAAACCCTGACTGACTGAATCCACCACTAGGGGGAGCTCACTGCAGACAGATGTAGAATTGATCTAATACTAAATATACTGATTACAACAACCATAGAGGCACATGATAAAACCCTGACTGACTGAATCCACCACTAGGGGGAGCTCACTGCAGACAGATGTAGAATTGATCTAATACTAAATATACTGATTATAACAACCATAGAGGCACATGATAAAACCCTGACTGACTGCAGCCACCACTAGGGGGAGCTCACTGCAGACAGATGTAGAACTGATCTAATACTAAATATCCGAATGCAGCAAGCATATAGGCACATGATAAAACCCTGACTGACTGAATCCACCACTAGGGGGAGCTCACTGCAGACAGATGTAGAATTGATCTAATACTAAATATCCTGAATGCAGCAAGCATAGAAGCACATGATAAAACCCTGACTGACGCCACCACTAGGGGGAGCTCACTGCAGACAGATGTAGAATTGATCTAATACTAAATATACTAATTACAACAACCATAGAAGCACATGATAAAACCCTGACTGACAGCAGCCACCACTAGGGGGAGCTCACTGCAGACAGATGTAGAATTGATCTAATACTAAATATCCTGAATGCAGCAATCATAGAGGCACATGATAAAACCCTGACTGACTGCAGCTACCACTAGGGGGAGCTAACTGCAGACAGATGTAGAATTGATCTAATACTAAATATACTGATTACAACAACCATAGAGGCACATGATAAAACCCTGACTGATTGAATCCACCACTAGGGGGAGCTCACTGCAGACAGATGTAGAATTGATCTAATACTAAATATACTGATTATAACACCGATAGAGGCACATGATAAAACCCTGATTGACTGCAGCCACCACTAGGGGGAGCTCACTGCAGACAGATGTAGAATTGATCTAATACTAAATATCCTGAATGCAGCAAGCATATAGGCACATGATAAAACCCTGACTGACTGAATCCACCACTAGGGGGAGCTCACTGCAGACAGATGTAGAATTGATCTAATACTAAATATCCTGAATGCAGCAAGCATAGAAGCACATGATAAAACCCTGACTGACGCCACCACTAGGGGGAGCTCACTGCAGACAGATGTAGAATTGATCTAATACTAAATATACTGATTACAACAACCATAGAAGCACATGATAAAACCCTGACTGACTGCAGCCACCACTAGGGGGAGCTCACTGCAGACAGATGTAGAATTGATCTAATACTAAATATACTGATTACAGTAAGTATAGAGGCACATGATAAAACCCTGACTGACTGCAGCTACCACTAGGGGGAGTTCACTGCAGACAGATGTAGAATTGATCTAATACTAAATATACTGATTACAGCAAGTATAGAGGCATATGATAAAACCCTGACTGACTGAATCCACCACTAGTGGGAGCTCACTGCAGACAGATGTAGAATTGATCTAATACTAAATATCCTGAATGCAGCAAGCATAGAGGAACATGATAAAACCCTGACTGACTGAATCCACCACTAGGGGGAGCTCACTGCAGACAGATGTAGAATTGATCTAATACTAAATATCCTGAATGCAGCAAGCATATAGGCACATGATAAAACCCTGACTGACTGAATCCACCACTAGGGGGAGCTCACTGCAGACAGATGTAGAATTGATCTAATACTAAATATCCTGAATGCAGCAAGCATAGAAGCACATGATAAAACCCTGACTGACGCCACCACTAGGGGGAGCTCACTGCAGACAGATGTAGAATTGATCTAATACTAAATATACTAATTACAACAACCATAGAAGCACATGATAAAACCCTGACTGACTGCAGCCACCACTAGGGGGAGCTCACTGCAGACAGATGTAGAATTGATCTAATACTAAATATCCTGAATGCAGCAATCATAGAGGCACATGATAAAACCCTGACTGACTGCAGCTACCACTAGGGGGAGCTAACTGCAGACAGATGTAGAATTGATCTAATACTAAATATACTGATTACAACAACCATAGAGGCACATGATAAAACCCTGACTGACTAAATCCACCACTAGGGGGAGCTCACTGCAGACAGATGTAGAATTGATCTAATACTAAATATACTGATTATAACACCGATAGAGGCACATGATAAAACCCTGACTGACTGCAGCCACCACTAGGGGGAGCTCACTGCAGACAGATGTAGAATTGATCTAATACTAAATATCCTGAATGCAGCAAGCATATAGGCACATGATAAAACCCTGACTGACTGAATCCACCACTAGGGGGAGCTCACTGCAGACAGATGTAGAATTGATCTAATACTAAATATCCTGAATGCATCAAGCATAGAAGCACATGATAAAACCCTGACTGACGCCACCACTAGGGGGAGCTCACTGCAGACAGATGTAGAATTGATCTAATACTAAATATACTGATTACAACAACCATAGAAGCACATGATAAAACCCTGACTGACTGCAGCCACCACTAGGAGGAGCTCACTGCAGACAGATGTAGAATTGATCTAATACTAAATATACTGATTACAGTAAGTATAGAGGCACATGATAAAACCCTGACTGACTGCAGCTACCACTAGGGGGAGTTCACTGCAGACAGATGTAGAATTGATCTAATACTAAATATACTGATTACAGCAAGTATAGAGGCATATGATAAAACCCTGACTGACTGAATCCACCACTAGTGGGAGCTCACTGCAGACAGATGTAGAATTGATCTAATACTAAATATCCTGAATGCAGCAAGCATAGAGGAACATGATAAAACCCTGACTGACTGAATCCACCACTAGGGGGAGCTCACTGCAGACAGATGTAGAATTGATCTAATACTAAATATCCTGAATGCAGCAAGCATAAAGGCACATGATAAAACCCTGACTGACTGAATCCACCACTAGGGGGAGCTCACAGCAGACAGATGTAGAATTGATCTAATACTAAATATCCTGAATGCAGAAAGCATAGAGGCAAATGATAAAACACTGACTGACTGAAGCCACCACTAGGGTGAGCTCACTGCAGAAAGATGTAGAATTGATGTAATACTAAATATACTGATTACAACAACCATAGAAGCACATGATAAAACCCTGACTGACTGCAGCCACCACTAGGGGGAGCTCACTGCAGACAGATGTAGAATTAATCTAATACTAAATATACTGAATGCAGCAAGCATAGAGGCACATGATAAAACCCTGACTGACTGCAGCCACCACTAGGGGGAGCTCACTGCGGACAGATGTAGAATTGATCTAATACTAAATATACTGATTACAGTAAGTATAGAGGCACATGATAAAACCCTGACTGACTGCAGCTACCACTAGGGGGAGCTCACTGCAGACAGATGTAGAATTGATCTAATACTAAATATACTGATTACAGCAAGCATAGAGGCACATGATAAAACCCTGACTGACTGAATCCACCACTAGGGGGAGCTCACTGCAGACAGATGTAGAATTGATCTAATACTAAATATCCTGAATGCAGCAATCATAGAGACACATGATAAAACCCTGACTGACTGCAGCCACCACTAGGGGGAGCTCACTGCAGAAAGATGTAGAATTGATCTAATACTAAATATACTGATTACAACAACCATAGAGGCACATGATAAAACCCTGACTGACTGAATCCACCACTAGGGGGAGCTCACTGCAGACAGATGTAGAATTGATCTAATACTAAATATACTGATTATAACAACCTTAGAGGCACATGATAAAACCCTGACTGACTGCAGCCACCACTAGGGGGAGCTCACTGCAGACAGATGTAGAACTGATCTAATACTAAATATGCGAATGCAGCAAGCATATAGGCACATGAAAAAACCCTGACTGACTGACTCCACCACTAGGGGGAGCTCACTGCAGACAGATGTAGAATTGATCTAATACTAAATATCCTGAATGCAGCAAGCATAGAAGCACATGATAAAACCCTGACTGACGCCACCACTAGGGGGAGCTCACTGCAGACAGATGTAGAATTGATCTAATACTAAATATACTGATTACAACAAGCATAGAAGCACATGATAAAACCCTGACTGACTGCAGCCACCACTAGGGGGAGCTCACTGCAGACAGATGTAGAATTGATCTAATACTAAATATCCTGAATGCAGTAATCATAGAGGCACATGATAAAACCCTGACTGACTGCAGCCACCACTAGGGGGAGCTAACTGCAGACAGATGTAGAATTGATCTAATACTAAATATACTGATTACAACAACCATAGAGGCACATGATAAAACCCTGACTGACTGAATCCACCACTAGTGGGAGCTCACTGCAGACAGATGTAGAATTGATCTAATACTAAATATACTGATTATAACAACCATAGAGGCACATGATAAAACCCTGACTGACTGCAGCCACCACTAGGGGGAGCTCACTGCAGACAGATGTAGAATTGATCTAATACTAAATATCCTGAATGCAGCAAGCATATAGGCACATGATAAAACCCTGACTGACTGAATCCACCACTAGGGGGAGCTCACTGCAGACAGATGTAGAATTGATCTAATACTAAATATCCTGAATGCAGCAAGCACAGAAGCACATGATAAAACCTTGACTGACGCCTCCACTAGGGGGAGCTCACTGCAGACAGAAGTAGAATTGATCTAATACTAAATATACTGATTACAACAACCATAGAAGCACATGATAAAACCCTGACTGACTGCAGCCACCACTAGGGGGAGCTCACTGCAGACAGATGTTGAATTCATCTAATACTAAATATCCTGAATGCAGCAAGCATAGAGGCACATGATAAAACCCTGACTGACTGCAGCCACCACTAGGGGGAGCTCACTGCAGACAGATGTAGAATTGATCTAATACTAAATATACTGATTGCAGTAAGTATAGAGGCACATTATAAAACCCTGACTGACTGCAGCTACCACTAGGGGGAGCTCACTGCAGACAGATGTAGAATTGAACTAATACTAAATATACTGATTACAGCAAGCATAGAGGCACATGATAAAACCCTGACTGACTGAATCCACCACTAGGGGGAGCTCACTGCAGACAGATGTAGTATTAATCTAATACTAAATATCCTGAATGCAGCAAGCATAGAGGCACATGATAAAACCCTGATTGACTGCAGCCACCACTAGTGGGAGCTCACTGCAGAAAGATGTAGAATTGATCTAATACTAAATATACTGATTACAACAACCATAGAGGCACATGATAAAACCCTGACTGACTGAATCCACCACTAGGGGGAGCTCACTGCAGACAGATGTAGAATTGATCTAATACTAAATATCCTGAATGCAGCAAGCATAGAGGCACATGATAAAACCCTGACTGACTGCAGCCACCAGTAGGGGGAGCTCACTGCTGGCAGATGTAGAATTGATCTAATACTAAATATCCTGAATGCAGCAAGCATAGAGGCACATGATAAAACCCTGACTGACTGAAGCCACCACTAGGGTGAGCTCACTGCAGACAGATGTAGAATTGATCTAAAACTAAATATACTGATTACAACAACCATAGAAGCACATGATAAAACCCTGACTGACTGCAGCCACCACTAGGGGGAGCTCACTGCAGACAGATTTAGAATTAATCTAATACTAAATATCCTGAATGCAGCAAGCATAGAGGCACATGATAAAACCCTGACTGACTGCAGCCACCACTAGGGGGAGCTCACTGCAGACAGATGTAGAATTGATCTAATACTAAATATACTGATTACAGTAAGTATACAGGCACATGATAAAACCCTGACTGACTGCAGCTACCACGAGGGGGGGCTCACTGCAGACAGATGTAGAATTGATCTCATACTAAATATACTGTTTACAGCAAGCAGAGAGGCACATGATAAAACCCTGACTGACTGAATCCACCACTAGGGGGAGCTCACTGCAGACAGATGTAGAATTGATCCAATACTAAATATCCTGAATGCAGCAAGCATAGAAGCACATGATAAAACCCTGACTGACTGCAGCCACCACTAGGGGGAGCTCACTGCAGACAGATGTAGAATTGATCTAATACTAAATATACTGATTGCAGTAAGTATAGAGGCACATTATAAAACCCTGACTGACTGCAGCTACCACTAGGGGGAGCTCACTGCAGACAGATGTAGAATTGAACTAATACTAAATATACTGATTACAGCAAGCATAGAGGCACATGATAAAACCCTGACTGACTGAATCCACCACTAGGGGGAGCTCACTGCAGACAGATGTAGTATTAATCTAATACTAAATATCCTGAATGCAGCAAGCATAGAGGCACATGATAAAACCCTGATTGACTGCAGCCACCACTAGTGGGAGCTCACTGCAGACAGATGTAGAATTGATCTAATACTAAATATACTGATTACAACAACCATAGACGCACATGATAAAACCCTGACTGACTGAATCCACCACTAGGGGGAGCTCACTGCAGACAGATGTAGAATTGATCTAATACTAAATATCCTGAATGCAGCAAGCATAGAGGCAAATGATAAAACCCTGACTGACTGCAGCCACCAGTAGGGGGAGCTCACTGCAGGCAGATGTAGAATTGATCTAATACTAAATATCCTGAGTGCAGCAAGCATAGAGGCACATGATAAAACCCTGACTGACTGAAGCCACCACTAGGGTGAGCTCACTGCAGACAGATGTAGAATTGATCTAATACTAAATATCCTGAATGCAGCAAGCATAGAGGCACATGGTAAAACCCTGACTGACTGAAGCCACCACTAGGGTGAGTTCACTGAAGACAGATGTAGAATTGATCTAATACTAAATATACTGATTACAACAACCATAGAAGCACATGATAAAACCCTGACTGACTGCAGCCACCACTAGGGGGAGCTCACTGCAGACAGATGTAGAATTGATCTAATAATAAATATACTGATAACAACAACCATAGAGGCACATGATAAAACCCTGACTGACTGAATCCACCACTAGGGGGAGCTCACTGCAGACAGATGTAGAATTGATCTAATACTAAATATCCTGAATGCAGCAAGCATAGAGGCACATGATAAAACCCTGACTGACTGCAGCCACCAGTAGGGGGAGCTCACTGCTGGCAGATGTAGAATTGATCTAATACTAAATATCCTGAATGCAGCAAGCATAGAGGCACATGATAAAACCCTGACTGACTGAAGCCACCACTAGGGTGAGCTCACTGCAGACAGATGTAGAATTGATCCAAAACTAAATATACTGATTACAACAACCATAGAAGCACATGATAAAACCCTGACTGACTGCAGCCACCACTAGGGGGAGCTCACTGCAGACAGATGTAGAATTGATCTAATACTAAATATACTGATTACAGTAAGTATACAGGCACATGATAAAACCCTGACTGACTGCAGCTACCACGAGGGGGGGCTCACTGCAGACAGATGTAGAATTGATCTCATACTAAATATACTGTTTACAGCAAGCAGAGAGGCACATGATAAAACCCTGACTGACTGAATCCACCACTAGGGGGAGCTCACTGCAGACAGATGTAGAATTGATCCAATACTAAATATCCTGAATGCAGCAAGCATAGAAGCACATGATAAAACCCTGACTGACTGCAGCTACCACTAGGGGGAGCTCACTGCAGACAGATGTAGAATTGATCTAATACTAAATATACTGATTACAGTAAGTATAGAGGCACATGATAAAACATTGACTGACTGCAGCTACCACTAGGGGGAGCTCACTGCAGACAGATGTAGAATTGATCTAATAATAAATATACTGATTACAGCAAGCATAGAGGCACATGATAAAACCCTGACTGACTGAATCCACCACTAGGGGGAGCTCACTGCAGACAGATGTAGACTTGATCTAATACTAAATATGCTGAATGCAGCAATCATAGAGGCACATGATAAAACCCTGACTAACTGAATCCACCACTAGGGGGAGCTCACTGCAGACAGATGTAGAATTGATCTAATACTAAATATACTGATTATAACAACCATAGAGGCACATGATAAAACCCTGACTGACTGCAGCCACCACTAGGGGGAGCTCACTGCAGACAGATGTAGAATTGATCTAATACTAAATATACTGATTACAGTAAGTATACAGGCACATGATAAAACCCTGACTGACTGCAGCTACCACGAGGGGGAGCTCACTGCAGACAGATGTAGAATTGATCTAATACTAAATATACTGATTACAGCAAGCATAGAGGCACATGATAAAACCCTGACTGACTGAATCCACCACTTGGGGGAGCTCACTGCAGACAGATGTAGAATTGATCTAATACTAAATATGCTGAATGCAGCAATCATAGAGGCACATGATAAAACCCTGACTGACTGCAGCCACCACTAGGGGGAGCTCACTGCAGACAGATGTAGAACTGATCTAATACTAAATATCCAAATGCAGCAAGCATATAGGCACATGATAAAACCCTGACTGACTGAATCCACCACTAGGGGGAGCTCACTGCAGACAGATGTAGAATTGATCTAATACTAAATATCCTGAATGCAGCAATCATAGAGGCACATGATAAAACCCTGACTGACTGCAGCCACCACTAGGGGGAGCTAACTGCAGACAGATGTAGAATTGATCTAATACTAAATATACTGATTACAACAACCATAGAGGCACATGATAAAACCCTGACTGACTGAATCCACCACTAGTGGGAGCTCACTGCAGACAGATGTAGAATTGATCTAATACTAAATATACTGATTATAACAACCATAGAGGCACATGATAAAACCCTGACTGACTGCAGCCACCACTAGGGGGAGCTCACTGCAGACAGATGTAGAATTGATCTAATACTAAATATCCTGAATGCAGCAAGCATATAGGCACATGATAAAACCCTGACTGACTGAATCCACCACTAGGGGGAGCTCACTGCAGACAGATGTAGAATTGATCTAATACTAAATATCCTGAATGCAGCAATCATAGAGGCACATGATAAAACCCTGACTGACTGCAGCCACCACTAGGGGGAGCTAACTGCAGACAGATGTATAATTGATCTAATACTAAATATACTGATTACAACAACCATAGAGGCACATGATAAAACCCTGACTGACTGAATCCACCACTAGTGGGAGCTCACTGCAGACAGATGTAGAATTGATCTAATACTAAATATACTGATTATAACAACCATAGAGGCACATGATAAAACCCTGACTGACTGCAGCCACCACTAGGGGGAGCTCACTGCAGACAGATGTAGAATTGATCTAATACTAAATATCCTGAATGCAGCAAGCATATAGGCACATGATAAAACCCTGACTGACTGAATCCACCACTAGGGGGAGCTCACTGCAGACAGATGTAGAATTGATCTAATACTAAATATCCTGAATGCAGCAAGCATAGAAGCACATGATAAAACCTTGACTGACGCCTCCACTAGGGGGAGCTCACTGCAGACAGAAGTAGAATTGATCTAATACTAAATATACTGATTACAACAACCATAGAAGCACATGATAAAACCCTGACTGACTGCAGCCACCACTAGGGGGAGCTCACTGCAGACAGATGTTGAATTCATCTAATACTAAATATCCTGAATGCAGCAAGCATAGAGGCACATGATAAAACCCTGACTGACTGCAGCCACCACTAGGGGGAGCTCACTGCAGACAGATGTAGAATTGATCTAATACTAAATATACTGATTGCAGTAAGTATAGAGGCACATTATAAAACCCTGACTGACTGCAGCTACCACTAGGGGGAGCTCACTGCAGACAGATGTAGAATTGAACTAATACTAAATATACTGATTACAGCAAGCATAGAGGCACATGATAAAACCCTGACTGACTGAATCCACCACTAGGGGGAGCTCACTGCAGACAGATGTAGAATTAATCTAATACTAAATATCCTGAATGCAGCAAGCATAGAGGCACATGATAAAACCCTGATTGACTGCAGCCACCACTAGTGGGAGCTCACTGCAGACAGATGTAGAATTGATCTAATACTAAATATACTGATTACAACAACCATAGAGGCACATGATAAAACCCTGACTGACTGAATCCACCACTAGGGGGAGCTCACTGCAGACAGATGTAGAATTGATCTAATACTAAATATCCTGAATGCAGCAAGCATAGAGGCAAATGATAAAACCCTGACTGACTGCAGCCAACAGTAGGGGGAGCTCACTGCAGGCAGATGTAGAATTGATCTAATACTAAATATCCTGAGTGCAGCAAGCATAGAGGCACATGATAAAACCCTGACTGACTGAAGCCACCACTAGGGTGAGCTCACTGCAGGACAGATGTAGAATTGATCTAATACTAAATATCCTGAATGCAGCAAGCATAGAGGCACATGGTAAAACCCTGACTGACTGAAGCCACCACTAGGGTGAGTTCACTGAAGACAGATGTAGAATTGATCTAATACTAAATATACTGATTACAACAACCATAGAAGCACATGATAAAAACCTGACTGACTGCAGCCACCACTAGGGGGAGCTCACTGCAGACAGATGTAGAATTGATCTAATACTAAATATACTGATTACAACAACCATAGAGGCACATGATAAAACCCTGACTGACTGAATCCACCACTAGGGGGAGCTCACTGCAGACAGATGTAGAATTGATCTAATACTAAATATCCTGAATGCAGCAAGCATAGAGGCACATGATAAAACCCTGACTGACTGCAGCCACCAGTAGGGGGAGCTCACTGCTGGCAGATGTAGAATTGATCTAATACTAAATATCCTGAATGCAGCAAGCATAGAGGCACATGATAACACCTTGACTGACTGAAGCCACCACTAGGGTGAGCTCACTGCAGACAGATGTAGAATTGATCTAATACTAAATATCCTGAATGCAGCAAGCATAGAGGCACATGATAAAACCCTGACTGACTGAAGCCACCACTAGGGTGAGCTCACTGCAGACAGATGTAGAATTGATCTAAAACTAAATATACTGATTACAACAACCATAGAAGCATATGATAAAACCCTGACTGACTGCAGCCACCACTAGGGGGAGCTCACTGCAGACAGATGTAGAATTAATCTAATACTAAATATCCTGAATGCAGCAAGCATAGAGGCACATGATAAAACCCTGACTGACTGCAGCCACCACTAGGGGGAGCTCACTGCAGACAGATGTAGAATTGATCTAATACTAAATATACTGATTACAGTAAGTATACAGGCACATGATAAAACCCTGACTGACTGCAGCTACCACGAGGGGGAGCTCACTGCAGACAGATGTAGAATTGATCTAATACTAAATATACTGATTACAGCAAGCATAGAGGCACATGATAAAACCCTGACTGACTGAATCCACCACTAGGGGGAGCTCACTGCAGACAGATGTAGAATTGATCCAATACTAAATATCCTGAATGCAGCAAGCATAGAAGCACATGATAAAACCCTGACTGACTGCAGCCACCACTAGGGGGAGCTCACTGCAGACAGATGTAGAATTGATCTAATACTAAATATACTGATTACAGTAAGTATAGAGGCACATGATAAAACCCTGACTGACTGCAGCTACCACTAGGGGGAGCTCACTGCAGACAGATGTAGAATTGATCTAATAATAAATATACTGATTACAGCAAGCATAGAGGCACATGATAAAACCCTGACTGACTGAATCCACCACTAGGGGGAGCTCACTGCAGACAGATGTAGAATTGATCTAATACTAAATATGCTGAATGCAGCAATCATAGAGGCACATGATAAAACCCTGACTGACTGCAGCCACCACTAGGGGGAGCTCACTGCAGACAGATGTAGAATTGATCTAATACTAAATATACTGATTACAACAACCATAGAGGCACATGATAAAACCCTGACTAACTGAATCCACCACTAGGGGGAGCTCACTGCAGACAGATGTAGAATTGATATAATACTAAATATACTGATTATAACAACCATAGAGGCACATGATAAAACCCTGACTGACTGCAGCCACCACTAGGGGGAGCTCACTGCAGACAGATGTAGAATTGATCTAATACTAAATATACTGATTACAGTCAGTATACAGGCACATGATAAAACCCTGACTGACTGCAGCTACCACGAGGGGGAGCTCACTGCAGACAGATGTAGAATTGATCTAATACTAAATATACTGATTACAGCAAGCATAGAGGCACATGATAAAACCCTGACTGACTGAATCCACCACTAGGGGGAGCTCACTGCAGACAGATGTAGAATTGATCCAATACTAAATATCCTGAATGCAGCAAGCATAGAGGCACATGATAAAACCCTGACTGACTGCAGCCACCATTAGGGGGAGCTCACTGCAGACAGATGTAGAATTGATCTAATACTAAATATACTGATTACAGTAAGTATAGAGGCACATGATAAAACCCTGACTGACTGCAGCTACCACTAGGGGGAGCTCACTGCAGACAGATGTAGAATTGATCTAATAATAAATATACTGATTACAGCAAGCATAGAGGCACATGATAAAACCCTGACTGACTGAATCCACCACTAGGGGGAGCTCACTGTAGACAGATGTAGAATTGATCTAATACTAAATATGCTGAATGCAGCAATCATAGAGGCACATGATAAAACCCTGACTGACTGCAGCCACCACTAGGGGGAGCTCACTGCAGACAGATGTAGAACTGATCTAATACTAAATATCCGAATGCAGCAAGCATATAGGCACATGATAAAACCCTGACTGACTGAATCCACCACTAGGGGGAGCTCACTGCAGACAGATGTAGAATTGATCTAATACTAAATATCCTGAATGCAGCAAGCATAGAAGCACATGATAAAACCCTGACTGACGCCACCACTAGGGGGAGGTCACTGCAGACAGATGTAGAATTGACCTAATACTAAATATACTGATTACAACAACCATAGAAGCACATGATAAAACCCTGACTGACTGCAGCCACCACTAGGGGGAGCTCACTGCAGACAGATGTAGAATTTATCTAATACTAAATATCCTGAATGCAGCAATCATAGAGGCACATGATAAAACCCTGACTGACTGCAGCCACCACTAGGGGTAGCTAACTGCAGACAGATGTAGAATTGATCTAATACTAAATATACTGATTAGAACAACCATAGAGGCACATGATAAAACCTGACTGACTGAATCCACCACTAGGGGCAGCTCACTGCAGACAGATGTAGAATTGATCTAATACTAAATATACTGATTATAACAACCATAGATGCACATGATAAAACCCTGACTGACTGCAGCCACCACTAGGGGGAGCTCACTGCAGACAGATGTAGAATTGATCTAATACTAAATATCCTGAATGCAGCAAGCATATAGGCACACGATAAAACCCTGACTGACTGAATCCACCACTAGGGGGAGCTCACTGCAGACAGATGTAGAATTGATCTAATACTAAATATCCTGAATGCAGCAAGCATAGAAGCACATGATAAAACCCTGACTGATGCCACCACTAGGGGGAGCTCACTGCAGACAGATGTAGAATTGATCTAATACTAAATATACTGATTACAACAACCATAAAAGCACATGATAAAACCCTGACTGACTGCAGCCACCACTAGGGGGAGCTCACTGCAGACAGATGTAGAATTAATCTAATACTAAATATCCTGAATGCAGCAAGCATAGAGGCACATTATAAAACCCTGACTGACTGCAGCCACCACTAGGGGGAGCTCAATGCAGACAGATGTAGAATTGATCTAATACTAAATATACTGATTACAGTAAGTTTAGAGGCACATGATAAAATCCTGACTGACTGAATCCACCACTAGGGGGAGCTCACTGCAGACAGATGTAGAATTAATCTAATACTAAATACCCTGAATGCAGCAAGCATAGAGGCACATGATAAAACCCTGACTGACTGCAGCCACCACTAGGGGGAGCTCACTGCAGACAGATGTAGAATTGATCTAATACTAAATATACTGATTACAACAACCATAGAGGCACATGATAAAACCCTGACTGACTGAATCCACCACTAGGGGGAGCTCACTGCAGACAGATGTAGAATTGATCTAACACTAAATATCCTGAATGCAGGAAGCATAGAGGCACATGATAAAACCCTGATTGACTGCAGCCACCAGTAGGGGGAGCTCACTGCAGGCAGATGTAGAATTTATCTAATACTAAATATCCTGAATGCAGCAAGCATAGAGTCACATGATAAAACCCTGACTGACTGAAGCCAACACTAGGGTGAGCTCACTGAAGACAGATGTAGAATTGATCTAATACTAAATATCCTGAATGCAGCAAGCATAGAGGCACATGATAAAACCCTGACTGACTAAAGCCACCACTAGGGTGAGCTCACTTCAGACAGATGTAGAATTGATCTAATACTAAATATACTGAATACAACAACCATAGAAGCACATGATAAAAACCTGACTGACTGCAGCCACCACTAGGGGGAGCTCACTGCAGACAGATGTAGAATTGATCTAATACTAAATATACTGATTACAACAACCATAGAGGCACATGATAAAACCCTGACTGACTGAATAAACCACTAGGGGGAGCTCACTGCAGACAGATGTAGAATTGATCTAATACTAAATATCCTGAATGCAGCAAGCATAGAGGCACATGATAAAACCCAGACTGACTGCAGCCACCAGTAGGGGGAGTTCACTGCAGGCAGATGTAAAATTGATCTAATACTAAATATCCTGAATGCAGCAAGCATAGAGGCACATGATAAAACCCTGACTGACTGAAGCCACCACTAGGGTGAGCTCACTGCAGACAGATGTAGAATTGATCTAATACTAAATATCGTGAATGCAGCAAGCATAGAGGCACATGATAAAACCCTGACTGACTGAAGCCACCACTAGGGTGAGCTCACTGCAGACAGATGTAGAATTGATCTAATACTAAATATACTGATTACAACAACCATAGAAGCACATGATAAAACCCTGACTGACTGCAGCCACCACTAGGGGGAGCTCACTGCAGACAGATGTAGAATTGATCTAATACTAAATATACTGATTACAACAACCATAGAGGCACATGATAAAACCCTGACTGACTGAATCCACCACTAGTGGGAGCTCACTGCAGACAGATGTAGAATTGATCTAATACTAAATATCCTGAATGCAGCAAGCATAGTGGCACATGATAAAACCCTGACTGACTGCAGCCACCAGTAGGGGGAGCTCACTGCAGGCAGATGTAGAATTGATCTAATACTAAATATCCTGAATGCAGCAAGCATAGAGGCACATGATAAAACCCTGACTGACTGCAGCCACCACTAGGGGGAGCTCACTGCAGACAGATGTAGAATTAATCTAATACTAAATATCCTGAATGCAGCAAGCATAGAGGCACATGATAAAACCCTGACTGACTGCAGCCACCACTAGGGGGAGCTCATTGCAGACAGATGTAGAATTGATCTAATACTAAATATCCTGAATGCAGCAACCTTAGAGGCACATGATAAAACTCTGACTGACTGAATCCACCACAAGGGGGAGCTCACTGCAGAGAGATGTAGAATTGATCTAATACTAAATATACTGATTATAACAACCATAGAGGCACATGATAAAACCCTGACTGACTGAATCCACCACTAGAGGGAGCTCACTGCAGACAGATGTAGAATTGATGTAATACTAAATATCCTGAATGCAGCAAGCATAGAGGCACATGATAAAACCCTGACTGAATGACGACACCACTAGGGTGAGCTCACTGCAGACAGATGTAGAATTGATCTAATACTAAATATACTGATTACAACAACCATAGAAGCACATGATAAAGCCCTGACTGACTGCAGCCACCACTAGGGGGAGCTCACTGCAGACAGATGTAGATTTGATCTAATACTAAATATACTGATTACAACAACCATAGAGGCACATGATAAAACCCTGACTGACTGAATCCACCATTAGGGGGAGCTCACTGCAGACAGATGTAGAATTGATCTAATACTAAATATCCTGAATGCAGCAAGCATAGAGGCACATGATAAAACCCTGACTGACTGCAGCCACCAGTAGGGGGAGCTCACTGCAGGCAGATGTAGAATTGATCTAATACTAAATATCCTGAATGCAGCAAGCATAGAGGCACATGATAAAACCCTAACTGACTGAAGCCACCACTAGGGTGAGCTCACTGCAGACAGATGTAGAATTGATCTAATACTAAATATCCTGAATGCAGCAAGCATAGAGGCACATGATAAAACCCTGACTGACTGAAGCCACCACTAGGGTGAGCTCACTGCAGACAGATGTAGAATTGATCTAATACTAAATATACTGATTACAACAACCATAGAAGCACATGATAAAACCCTGACTGACTGCCGCCACCACTAGGGGGAGCTCACTGCAGACAGATGTAGAATTAATCTAATACTAAATATCCTGAATGAAGCAAGCATAGAGGCACATGATAAAACCCTGACTGACTGCAGCCACCACTAGGGGGAGCTCACTGCAGACAGATGTAGAATTGATCTAATACTAAATTTCCTGAATGCAGCAACCATAGAGGCACATGATAAAACTCTGACTGACTGAATCCACCACAAGGGGGAGCTCACTGCTGACAGATGTAGAATTGATCTAATACTAAATATACTGATTACAACAACCATAGAGGCACATGATAAAACCCTGACTGACTGAATCCACCAGTAGGGGGAGCTCACTGCAGACAGATGTAGAATTGATCTAATACTAAATATCCTGAATGCAGCAAGCATAGAGGCACATGATAAAACCCTGACTGACTGCAGCCAACAGTAGGGGGAGCTCACTGCAGGCAGATGTAGAAATGATCTAATACTAAATATCCTGAATGCAGCAAGCATAGAGGCACATGATAAAACCCTGACTGACGGAAGCCACCACTAGGGTGAGCTCACTGCAGACAGATGTAGAATTGATCTAATACTTAATATACTGATTACAACAACCATAGAAGCACATGATAAAACCCTGACTGACTGCAGCCACCACTAGGGGAAGCTCACTGCAGACAGATGTAGAATTAATCTAATACTAAATATCCTGAATGCAGCAAGCATAGAGGCACATGATAAAAGCCTGACTGACTGCAGCCACCACTTGGGGGAGCTCACTGCAGACAGATGTAGAATTGATCTAATACTAAATATACTGATTACAGTAAGCATAGAGGCACATGATAAAACCCTGACTGACTGCAGCTACCACTAGGGGGAGCTCACTGCAGACAGATGAAGAATTGATCTAATACTAAATATACTGATTACAGCAAGCATAGAGGCACATGATAAAACCCTGACTGACTGAATCCACCACTAGGGGGAGGTCACTGCAGACAGATGTAGAATTGATCTAATACTAAATATCCTGAATGCAGCAATCATAGAGGCACATGATAAAACCCTGACTGACTGCAGCCACCACTAGGGGGAGCTCACTGCAGACAGATGTAGAATTGATCTAATACTAAATATACTGATTACAACAACCATAGAGGCACATGATAAAACCCTGACTGACTGAATCCACCACTAGAGGGAGCTCACTGCAGACAGATGTAGAATTGATCTAATACTAAATATACTGAGTATAACAACCATAGAGGCACATGATAAAACCCTGACTGACTGCAGCCACCACTAGGGGGAGCTCACTGCAGACAGATGTAGAATTGATCTAATACTAAATATCCTGAATGCAGCAAGCATAGAGGCACATGATAAAACCCTGACTGACTGCAGCCACCACTAGGGGGAGCTCACTGCAGACAGATGTAGAATTGATCTAATACTAAATATACTGATTACAACAACCATAGAGGCACATGATAAAAACCTGACTGACTGAATCCACCACTAGGGGGAGCTCACTGCAGACAGATGTAGAATTGATCTAATACTAAATATCCTGAATGCAGCAAGCATAGAGGCACATGATAAAACCCTGACTGACTGCAGCCACCAGTAGGGGGAGCTCACTGCAGGCAGATGTAGAATTGATCTAATACTAAATATCCTGAATGCAGCAAGCATTGAGGCACATGATAAAATTCTGACTGACTGAAGCCACCACTAGGGTGAGCTCACTGCAGACAGATGTAGAATTGATCTAATACTTAATATACTGATTACAACAACCATAGAAGTACATGATAAAACCCTGACTGACTGCAGCCACCACTAGGGGGAGCTCACTGCAGACAGATGTAGAATTAATCTAATACTAAATATCCTGAATGCAACAAGCATAGAGGCACATGATAAAACCCTGACTGACTGCAGCCACCACTAGGGGGAGCTCACTGCAGACAGATGTAGAATTGATCTAATACTAAATATACTGATTACAGTAAGTATAGAGGCACATGATAAAACCCTGACTGACTGCAGCTATCACTAGGGGGAGCTCACTGCAGACAGATGTAGAATTGATCTAATACTAAATATACTGATTACAGCAAGCATAGAGGCACATGATAAAACCCTGACTGACTGAATGCACCACTAGGGGGAGATCACTGCAGACAGATGTAGAATTGATCTAATACTAAATAGCCTGAATGCAGCAATCATAGAGGCACATGATAAAACCCTGACTGACTGCAGCCACCACTAGGGGGAGCTCACTGCAGACAGATGTAGAATTGATCTAATACTAAATATACTGATTACAACAACCATAGAGGCACATGATAAAACCCGGACTGACTGAATCCACCACTAGGGGGAGCTCACTGCAGACAGATGTAGAATTGATCTAATACTAAATATACTGAGTATAACAACCATAGAGGCACATGATAAAACCCTGACTGACTGCAGCCACCACTAGGGGGAGCTCACTGCAGACAGATGTAGAATTGATCTAATACTAAATTTCCTGAATGCAGCAAGCATAGAAGCACATGATAAAACCCTGACTGACTGCAGCCACCACTAGGGGGAGCTCACTGCAGACAGATGTAGAATTGATCTAATACTAAATATACTGATTACAACAACCATAGAGGCACATGATAAAACCCTGACTGACTGAATCCACCACAAGGGGGAGCTCACTGCAGACAGATGTAGAGTTAATCTAATACTAAATATCCTGAATGCAGCAAGCATAGAGGCACATGATAAAACCCTGACTGACTGCAGCCACCACTAGGGGGAGCTCACTGCAGACAGATGTAGAATTGATCTAATACTAAATATACTGATTACAACAACCATAGAGGCACATGATAAAACCCTGACTGACTGAATCCACCACTAGGGGGAGCTCACTGCAGACAGATGTAGAATTGATCTAATACTAAATATCCTGAATGCACCAAGCATAGAGGCACATGATAAAACCCTGACTGACTGCAGCCACCAGTAGGGGGAGCTCACTGCAGGCAGATGTAGAATTGATCTAATACTAAATATCCTGAATGCAACAAGCATTGAGGCACATGATAAAATTCTGACTGACTGAAGCCACCACTAGGGTGAGCTCACTGCAGACAGATGTAGAATTGATCTAATACTTAATATACTGATTACAACAACCATAGAAGTACATGATAAAACCCTGACTGACTGCAGCCACCACTAGGGGGAGCTCACTGCAGACAGATGTAGAATTAATCTAATACTAAATATCCTGAATGCAGCAAGCATAGAGGCACATGATAAAACCCTGACTGACTGCAGCCACCACTAGGGGGAGCTCACTGCAGACAGATGTAGAATTGATCTAATACTAAATATACTGATTACAGTAAGTATAGAGGCACATGATAAAACCCTGACTGACTGCAGCTACCACTAGGGGGAGCTCACTGCAGACAGATGTAGAATTGATCTAATACTAAATATACTGATTACAGCAAGCATAGAGGCACATGATAAATCCCTGACTGACTGAATCCACCACTAGGGGGAGATCACTGCAGACAGATGTAGAATTGATCTAATACTAAATATCCTGAATGCAGCAATCATAGAGGCACGTGATAAAACCCTGACTGACTGCAGCCACCACTAGGGGGAGCTCACTGCAGACAGATGTAGAATTGATCTAATACTAAATATACTGATTACAACAACCATAGAGGCACATGATAAACCCCTGACTGACTGAATCCACCACTAGGGGGAGCTCACTGCAGACAGATGTAGAATTGATCTAATACTAAATATACTGTTTATAACAACCATAGAGGCACATGATAAAACCCTGACTGACTGCAGCCACCACTAGGGGGAGCTCACTGCAGACAGATGTAGAATTGATCTAATACTAAATATCCTGAATGCAGCAAGCATATAGGCACACGATAAAACCCTGACTGACTGAATCCACCACTAGTGGGAGCTCACTGCAGACAGATGTAGAATTGATCTAATACTAAATATCCTGAATGCAGCAAGCATAGAAGCACATGATAAAACCCTGACTGATGCCACCACTAGGGGGAGCTCACTGCAGACAGATGTAGAATTGATCTAATACTAAATATACTGATTACAACAACCATAGAGGCACATGATAAAACCCTGACTGACTGAATCCACCACTAGGGGGAGCTCACTGCAGACAGATGTAGAATTGATCTAATACTAAATATACTGATTATAACAACCATAGAGGCTCATGATAAAACCCTGACTGACTGCAGCCACCACTAGGGGGAGCTCACTAAAGACAGATGTAGAATTGATCTAATACTAAATATCTTGAATGCAGCAAGCATAGAAGCACATGATAAAACCCTGACTGACGTCACCACTAGGGGGAGCTCACTGCAGACAGATGTAGAATTGATCTAATACTAAATATACTGTTTACAACAACCATAGAAGCACATGATAAAACACTGACTGACTGCAGCCACCACTAGGGGGAACTCACTGCAGACAGATGTAGAATTAATCTAATGCTAAATATCCTGAATGCAGCAAGCATAGAGGTACATGATAAAACCCTGACTGACTGCAGCCACCACTAGGGGGAGCTCACTGCAGACACATGTAGAATTGATCTAATACTAAATATACTGATTACAGTAAGTATAGAGGCTCATGATAAAACCCTGACTGACTGCAGCTACCACTAGGGGGAGCTCACTGCAGACAGATGTAGAATTGATCTAATACTAAATATACTGATTACAGCAAGCATAGAGGCACATGATAAAACCCTGACTGACTGCAGCCACCACTAGGGGAAGCTCACTGCAGACAGATGTAGAATTGATCTAATACTAAATATCCTGAATGCAGCAAGTATAGAGGCACATGATAAAACCCTGACTGACTGAATCCACCACTAGGGGGAGCTCACTGCAGACAGATGTAAAATTGATCTAATACTAAATATACTGATTATAACAACCATAGAGGCACATGATAAAACCCTGACTGACTGAATCCACCACTAGGAGGAGCTCACTGCAGACATATGTAGAATTGATCTAATACTAAATATACTGATTACAACAACCATAGAGGCACATGATAAAACCCTGACTGACTGAATCCACCACTAGGGGGAGCTCACTGCAGACAGATGTAGAATTGATCTAATACTAAATATACTGATTATAACAAGCATAGAGGCACATGATAAAACCCTGACTGACTGCAGCCACCACTAGGGGGAGCTCACTGCAGACAGATGTAGAATTGATCTAATACTAAATATGCTGAATGCAGCAAGCAGAGAAGCACATGATAAAACCCTGGCTGACGCCACTTCTAGGGGGAGCTCACTGCACACAGATGTAGAATTGATCTAATACTAAATATACTAATTACAGTAAGTATAGAGGCACATGATAAAACCCTGACTGACTGCAGCTACCACTAGGGGGAGCTCACTGCAGACAGATGTAGAATTGATCTAATACTAAATATACTGATTACAGCAAGCATATTGGCACATGATAAAACCCTGACTGACTGCAGCCACCACTAGGGGAAGCTCACTGCAGACAGATGTAGAATTGATCTAATACTAAATATCCTGAATGCAGCAATCATAGAGGCACATGATAAAACCCTGACTGACTGCAGCCACCACTAGGGGGAGCTCACTGCAGACAGATGTAGAATTGATCTAATACTAAATATACTGATTACAACAACCATAGAGGCACATGATAAAACCCTGACTGACTGAATCCACCACTAGGGGGAGGTCACTGCAGACAGATGTAGAATTAATATAATACTAAATATCCTGAATGCAGCAAGCATAGAGGCACATGATAAAACCCTGACTGACTGCAGCCACCACTAGGGGGAGCTCACTGCAGACAGATGTAGAATTGATCTAATACTAAATATACTGATTACAACCATAGAGGCACATGATAAAACCCTGACTGACTGAATCCACCACTAGGGGGAGCTCACTGCAGACAGATGTAGAATTGATCTAATACTAAATATACTGATTATAACAACCATAGAGGCACATGATAAAACCCTGACTGACTGAATCTACCACTAGGAGGAGCTCACTGCAGACATATGTAGAATTGATCTAATACTAAATATACTGATTACAACATCCATAGAGGCACATGATAAAACCCTGATTGACGGAATCCACCACTAGGGGGAGCTCACTGCAGACAGATGTAGAATTGATCTAATACAAAATATACTGATCACAGCAAGTATAGAGGCACATGATAAAACCCTGACTGATGCCACCACTAGGGGGAGCTCACTGCAGACAGATGTAGAATTGATCTAATACTAAATATCCTGAATGCAGCAAGCATAGAAGCACATGATAAAACCCTGACTGATGCCACCACTAGGGGGAGCTCACTGCAGACAGATGTAGAATTGATCTAATACTAAATATACTGACTACAACAACCATAGAAGCACATGATAAAACCCTGACTGATTGCAGCCACCACTAGGGGGAGCTCACTGCAGACAGATGTAGAAGTAATCTAATGCTAAATATCCTGAATGCAGCAAGCATAGAGGCACATGATAAAACCCTTACTGACTGCAGCCACCACTAGGGGGAGCTCACTGCAGACAGATGTAGAATTGATCTAATACTAAATATACTGATTACAGTAAGTATAGAGGCTCATGATAAAACCCTGACTGACTGCAGCTACCACTAGGGGGAGCTCACTGCAGACAGATGTAGAATTGATCTAATACTAAATATACTGATTACAGCAAGCATAGAGGCACATGATAAAACCCTGACTGACTGCAGCCACCACTAGGGGAAGCTGACTGCAGACAGATGTAGAATTGATCTAATACTAAATATCCTGAATGCAGCAAGCATAGAGGCACATGATAAAACCCTGACTGACTGCAGCCACCACTAGGGGGAGCTCACTGCAGACAGATGTAGAATTGATCTATTACTAAATATACTGATTACAACAACCATAGAGGCACATGATAAAACCCTGACTGACTGAATCCACCACTAGGGGGAGCTCACAGCAGACAGATGTAGAATTAATCTAATACTAAATATCCTGAATGCAGCAAGCATAGAGGCACATGATAAAACCCTGACTGACCGCAGCCACCACTAGGGGGAGCTCACTGCAGACAGATGTAGAATTGATCTAATACTAAATATACTGATTACAACAACCATAGAGGCACATGATAAAACCCTGACTGACTGAATCCACCACTAGGGGGAGCTCACTGCAGACAGATGTAGAATTGATCTAATACTAAATATACTGATTATAACAACCATAGAGGCACATGATAAAACCCTGACTGACTGAATCCACCACTAGGAGGAGCTCACTGCAGACATATGTAGAATTGATCTAATACTAAATATACTGATTGCAACAACCATAGAGGCACATGATAAAACCCTGATTGACGGAATCCACCACTAGGGGGAGCTCACTGCAGACAGATGTAGAATTGATCTAATACTAAATATACTGATCACAGCAAGTATAGAGGCACATGATAAAACCCTGACTGACTGCAGCCACCACTAGGGGGAGCTCACTGCAGACAGATGTAGAATTGATCTAATACTAAATATACTGATTACAGCAAGCATAGAGGCACATGATAAAATCACGAATGACTGCAGCCACCACTAGGGGGAGCTCAATGCAGACAGATTTAAACCACATTCATTATTTGTTCAGATATTACATTGAAAAGTCACAGATTATTACACCAATAAATGGCAAGGAATCTAATCAACACGCAGATGTGCCGTCCCATCTGAGGCAGAAATGCAAATTTTAGCCTTGGATTTCTGCTACAGTTGAATATATCTTATACAGCTATTGTTGAACTACATTATAAATCAATGCTCCCCCTAGTGGTGGCTATAGGAAGCCAGACTTTTATAAACTGACACTCTTTGAACATGGGGATATTTAAAAAAATAAATACATTTTTATTAACTTTCTCTGATTTTTGGGACCCAAATCTTCCCTTTCATTGCCATTTCCCTAGTCTCAGAATCTTCATACTTGTGCAGTATGCGCCATCAGAAACTGACGTCAGCGCGGTGATGACATGTATGTTGGGAGAAGGAACGAGCCGGAAAATATCATATACTGATGGCATCTCATCTAGCACGTCTTCTGGAGAAGGGGTAAAGTGTCATGCGATTGCTGCTATGTTAGGAGTTTTACAGGATTAGAAAAACATGGCTTTTTCCATAAACAGTGCCACCCCTGACTATGAGTTTGTTCCTGGTATTGCAACTCAGTTCCATTGAAGAGAATAGGACTGAGATGAAATTCAACACACAACTTGTGGACTGGTGCTGTTTTTGATAAAAAAAAATATTCCTATTTAATATACAAATGCAAAATATGTTAAAGTGGTATCCAGTACAATTAATTAGCTTAAAAATGGGTGCATGGTGGTCCTAAAATAATAATAAAAAAAAACGACCAAACACTTCGTCCGTGCCTGCTACCAGTGTGTTCCCTACTGGATTCCTGGTTCTCTCTTCTGGTGTTGGTAGTGGTGGGGGGAGGGGCAGGTAACCTCTGCAGCCAATCAGGGACCACTAGCAGTCCTGATCCATAAGGGCCGGAAGAAAGAGCAAAGAAACTGTTACATATTGACTAATCATGAGTGGTAGCAAATTAGCTGCAGTTGTCACATGATGCCCCTCACCCGCCAGAAGAGAAAGACAGGAGACCATTGGGGGACACCTGAAGCCGTATGGAGGAGTCAGTGATTATCTTTTTTTAAATTTGGGACCATTTTTAAAATAATTAAATATAGTGTATAACACCTTCTCAGCATAGAATACACTGGTATGTCCTATGTCGGGTCCCTGTGTACAAAGTTGGTTCAGGAGCTGAGACCGCACTATATGCTGCAGATGCCAGTTTTTTTACAAAGCCAGCATCTACTGCACAACCGATCGCTGCTATTAAGTCCTTACATGCCATGGTCAGTCTCAGCATTTAAGGCGCACGGTCCAGGGAGCGTGTCTTTCTGGGCATCCATTGTCGCCCTCATCACCGGTGATGCGATCGCAGCATGCTAGTGGTTTGCCATGGCTGCCATGTTGGTATTCTTGTGAAATCCGACCACAGGCTATGATTTTATCAATATATTGCGTACTGCATATACAGAGGACGATCAAATGTTCAAGTACCCTAAAGAGCCTAATAAAGTAAAAAAATACATAAAATTCAGAGTACTCCCTCATTCCCATTAAAAGATAAATTAATAAAAGACAGATTAGACTATTACAGATAAAGAGATTTCAAATCTGTCAACCCATACAATAAAAGTTTAAAAAAAAAAATCAAAACTAGTCAAGACGTAAAATGGTACCAATAAAACATCAATTCGCCATACAAAAAAACTCCATTGTTTTAAAAACGAAAACATCATGGGTTTCAGAATACGGCGACACAGTCCAAACTTTTTTTTTTTTACTAATTTCTGAATTTCTTTCACCGTTAAATAAAAAAAAACTTTTCCAAATTTGGTATCCCTATAAAGGTAGGATAACACGGGCGTATAAAAAATTGTTCATATTTTAATTCAGAAAACTCTGAAGATTTTTTATCACTTCTATGTACAATTCGCTTTTTTTATTAATCATTCACAAGACCATTTTAAGTTTCCTAAGTTACGGAATTACAATGTATCTGTAATACTCGCATGTCCATATGACATCCGATTTTTTTTTTTCAGATTTGAATGGACGAGTCTCATCTAATTTATGGACACAATGCTGCTATTTTTTTCACGCGCAGATTCGGTCGGTAAAAAAAAAAAAAAATTCTCATCTGCTCTGCCCCATTGAATAACATTGGTCCAAGTGAGGTCCGTTTTTTCACGGACAGCGCTCGGACCGAAAATATGGCTGTGTAAATGCGCCCAAGAGACAATCTATGAATGCTGTAAAAACAAATCCCAAATAACATTTTTTTTTTAGATTTTTTTCCCCCCATTTTTAGCACATTCTATAGTAAAATGAACGGCATCGATCAAAACTACAACCCGTTCTGCAAAGAAAACAAACCCTCGCACGGCTACGCTGTCGAAAAAAAACTAAAAAAAAAAAGTTATGGCTCTCCAAAGAAGGAGGGGGGAAATCGAACGCACAAAAACGGAAAGTCACCGGTATTGCAGGGGTTAAAGGTGGCAATGTATACTGCGCTATAATGACCCTAGTGGTCATTCTCAGTACTGCATTTTAGTTAAAGTAAAAAACAGTGTTACAAAAAAAAGCTGCATTAAAATAGTAATTCATCTTAGAAAAGCCGGATATCAAGTATATTCTGCTCTGTTCGCAGCCGTCAGACCTTGCAGGTTTTATTGTAATTGGAAAACAGTGCCCCGTCAGGTAAGGGGTTAAGTCTAATTTGATCTATACGTCAATTCTATTACTGTAATGCTTCTTCTAATTACTAGAGAAAGATAGAAAATTAAACAGATATAAGGTGATAACAGCTGTATTTTTTTCGTGTGAAGTTACAAATGAGTTTCCAATTGCATTATCTTACGAATGGCGGAGGCTGGTTATTCGGTAGTTGTACACATGAATAATAAGGCTGACCCTCTCCTGACCTGAGAGGAGCATAACTGATTGCCTCCATGGACCATTCATAATTGCATCCTCCGCCGCTTAATCTAAACACAACGTGTTGGACGGGAACGCTCCATTCAGCTTTGTGTTGACAGGTGAAAGTTGTGTGTGTTTTACTTGAGTCGCTTTGACCGTCGGTGTCACTGCCAGATGCCGGAGGCGAGGGCTGGTCACTGGAAGGGGACTCACATGTGGATAGGTTAAATAAATCGCGTCCTGTTCAACAAAAATACATAATTGAATAACGATTCCCGTAGAAAATCATGTTCTGTGTATGAAAATCACATTACTTCTTTCTGTACTTGTATTCTAGTAGGCACTTGCTCCTATCTAGGCAGAACCCATTGCATTGTTCATCCGGATGGTCATTGAGTATACAACAGCTGCAGGCTTTTGCCGTGACAAAATTGTTTTAAAGGGGCTAAAAACCTGCTTTACTCCCCGAGTCCAATGCTCAGACTCTACTCCTGGTGCCTGTAATTGTCTGCAGCGCTGATGTTATGTCGACAATGCTTTCAGACAATCAGTGAGCTCAGCAGCGGCTCTGTTCGAGTAGATTGATTAGAGCCACTGATTGGCTTCAGTGCTGTCGATGTGACTTCAGCGCTGCAGACAATAACAGGCACCGGTAAAGGTGATGGAGACTCAGCACTAGACATGGGAATAGTAAGCAATACGCAGGTTGATTTTTTTTTAACAAAAGATGCGCCTGGGGATAGGTAACAGAATGCCTCCAGACACCTCCTGACGAAGCCGCAGAACGGGCGGTGAAACGCGCGTCGAGGCATTTTTAGGTGGCCCTACACTCCTGTGACCCCAGGTTGGTGACCCTGTAAACATGAGCACAGGTATTATGACTAGGTTGATTTGTTTGATAGTTTGATACCTTTCCCACTCTTGTATATAGTGAGTTAAATATTTTTAGGTATCTACCAGGATATTTTTTACCTAGTAGCCTTTAGTACAGTTAGTGCTTACATACATCTGGGTGTCTTGAGGAATGTGGGCCATTTATGTATTACTGCTTTTATAATTCTGATTATATATGTTTAATCCATATTGTATTATGTGATTTATATATTTGTTACTATATACAGTTATATGAAAAAGTTTGGGCACCCCTATTAATCTTAAGCTTAATGTTTTATAAAAATTGGTGTTTTTGCAACAGCTATTTCAGTTTGATATATGCAATAACTGTTGGACACAGTAATGTTTCTGCCTTGAAATGAGGTTTATTGTACTAACAGAAAATGTGCAATCTGCATTCAAACAAAATTTGACAGGTGCATAAGTATGGGCACCCTTATCATTTTCTTGTTTTAAATTCACCTACCTACTTTTTACTGACTTACTAAAGCACTTTTTTTGGTTTTGTAACCTCATTGAGCTGTGAACTTCATAGCCTGGTGTATGCAATCATGAGAAAAGCTACTTAAAGAGGCCACTTGTAAGTTGTTCTCCTATTTGAATCACCTCTGAAGAGTGGCATCATGGGCTCCTCAAAACAACTGTCAAATGATCTGAAAACAAAAATTATTCAACATAGTTGTTCAGGGGAAGGATGCAAAAAGCTGTCTCAGAGATTTAACCTGTCAGTTTCCACTGTGAGGAACATAGTGTAATGCACACGCCCGGGCTGAGCGGCATGTGCGTGTGATTCCACTGGACCGTGCCAGAGAGTGAATGCCTGGTGGGGCGTAACTGGGTATTCTCCCGATCCGACGACGGCATACGACGCCAGTGCACCAAGGAGGAACCAAGCAGAGGGACCAGGTGCTACTCCAGGACAGACCCCGGACACGGCTGTTGACCCACACAGGGGAATACAGCAACAGACAGGTTAGGCTGGCACACAGACTGGTGGGTATAGGCAGGCACGACTGGTATGCAGGCAGGCGGGTATGCAGGCAGGGGGGTACAGGCAAGCACGGCTAGAGTGCTAGAGTGCAGACAGGGAGGCACTAGCAGGTAGGAACACAGGCGGGATAGGACCCAGTACACACTGGGACTCAGGAACAGAACCACAGATGTGGCGGACAAACACAGCAGAGTAAGGCCGCCCAGAGTGGTGAGCGAGAGCAGGGCAAGACGAGACCACCTAGAGCGGTGAGCGAGAGTAGAGCAGGACGAGGCCGCCTGGAGCGGTGAGCGAGAGTAGAGCAGGACGAGGCCGCCTGGAGCGGTGAGCAAGAGTAGAGCAGGACGAGGCCGCCTGGAGCGGTGAGCAAGAGTATAGCAGGACAAGGCCGCCTGGAGCGGTGAGCAAAGGGTCAGAGCAGAGCGAGACTGCCGGAGCAGTGAGCAAGGAGTCAGAGCAGAGCGAGACTGCCGGAGCAGTGAGCAAAGGAGTCAGAGCAGAGCGAGACTGCCGGAGCAGTGAGCAAATGGTCAGAGCAGAGCGAGACTGCCGGAGCAGTGAGCAAAGGGTCAGAGTGGAGCGAGACTGCCGGAGCAGTGAGCAAAGGGTCAGAGCGGAGCCAGACTGCCGGAGCAGTGAGCAAAGGGTCAGAGCGGAGCGAGACTGCCGGAGCAGTGAGCAAAGGGTCAGAGCGGAGCAAGACTGCCAGAGCAGTGAGCAAAGGGTCAGAGCGGAGCAAGACTGCCGGAGCAGTGAGCAAAGGGTCAGAGCGGAGCAAGACTGCCTGAGCAGTGAGCAAAGGGTCAGAGCAGGCCAGAACCGCTGGAGTGGTGAGCAAAGGCAGAGCAGGCTAGAACCGCCAAAGCGGTGAGTAAGGCAGAGCAGGCTAGAACTTCCGGAGTGGTGAGGAAGGCAGAGCAGGGGGGACAGGGCTCTGTACACACGGAACAGGCAGGAAGGGAAAGGCAAAACCAGATACCCACAGGGTACTTACAGTGAAGTAGCGAGTGGACCACTAACTCACAAACGGAAGTACAGTAACAACGAACAGGAGTTAGGTACGAGTTCAGACTCTGCAGAAAAAGGAAAGGTACGGACATAGAGAAACACAGGAAACAGGCTAGAAGAGTATACAGACAAGAACAGACACAGTAGCAAGATACACGAGCGGGTCTAGGTATGCAGCCCCTAGAAGGCGGGAGGAACAGGCTAGGAGCGTGTTCAGACAGGACAGACAAGATACAGGAGCGGGTCTAGGTATGCGGCCCCTAGAAGGCAGAACGAACAGGCAAGGAGCGAGTTCAGACAGGACAGACAAGATACAGGAGCGGGTCTAGGTATGCGGCCCCTAGAAGGCGGAACGAACAGGCAAGGAGCGAGTTCAGACAGGCCTGGAAATAAAGCCTCCAGGAAGGGCAGGCAAGCAAACACAGAAGGGGACCTGGCACATTCAGAGTGAAAGAGCACACTGAATGAAACACAATGCTCAGGCAGGGATTCATTGGAGCAGCTGGGTTAAATACCAGGTGACAGACAGCAATAGGCTGAGGACGCACAAGGGGTGTGCCCGCAGCAGGTACAAGAAACAGGAAGTGATCGGGCGCCGCCCTTAAGCAGCAGAAACAGAGGCAAGCAGACAGCATGGACGGAAGCCAGGCTAGCAGACTGGACTGGAGATAAAGTGCGCGCTCTTGCACAGTGGGAGATGGACCACTATGCAAGGACGCCGTCAGGTTCGTTACAGTACCCCCCCCCTTACGCCCCTCTTCTTCAGGCCTGCCAGAATGTTCCGCAGGGAATTCGAGGGCCAATTCTTCACTTCAAGGAGATCACTTCCACTGTCCATCGGAAAAACTGGTCTCCTCTGGGTAGCTAGGATGCTACCTCCTATCCAGCCATCCTCAGCAACAGACGAAACGGGTGGAGTACCAGGAACAGCACACAAGGAAGTCTCTCTCCACTTATTATAAGGTAGCACCCCAGAGGGTTCAGGAGACAACTGGAAGTCATCTGCCGGGTTGGAGGGGTGCAATAACTCAGGGGTAACCTCTGCTTCGGGGTACATCTTGTCAATCTCACAGGATGAAATGGGTGAGGTATCAGGTACAAGGTGTAGAAAAGTCACTGTCTCTTTGTTATCAGGTGGTACCCCGGAGGATTCAGGAAACAACTGGGGGTCCTCCGCCGGGTCGGAAGAGTGCAGAGACTTGGGGGTAACCTCTGCTTCGGAGTACACTATGTCGGACTCACTGGAAGAAGCGGGCGAGGTATCAGGTACCAAGTATAGGAGAGTCTCTGTCCATTCGCTATCAGGTAGCACCCTGAAGGGTTCAGGAGACAACTGGAGGTCCTCCGCCTGGTCGGAGGGGTGTAGAGACTCGGGACAAACCTCTGCTTCGGAGTACACTAGGTCGGACTCACTGGACGAAGCGAGCGAGGTATCAGGTACAGAGTATAGGGAAGACTCTGTCCATTTGCTACCAGGTAGCACCCCGAAGGGTTCTGGAGACAACTGGAGGTACTCCGCATGGTCGGAGGGGTGTAGAGACTCGGGGTTAACTACCGCTTTGAGGTACCCATTGTCAGGCTCACAGGACGGAGCGGACGAAGTATCGGGTACCGGGTGTAGGGAAGTCTCTCTCCATTTGTCATCAGGTGGTATCCCGGAGGATTCTAGGTGGGCAGAAGTCTCTTCGGGCAGGAGAACAGGTGCGCTACCCATGCATATTACCCGTAGGGGCTGCTCCGGGATACAGGGAAATGAAGCTTCAGCAGGGACTTCAAGGTTGGGATCAGGAGGTCTTTGGGAGGACAGACCCAGGCGTGATGGCTTGCCTCTACGCCTAGCACGTCTGGACTGCCTCTTGAGGTTGGGAGAAGTATTCCGAAGAGCGTAGTCATCCTGTGTGGATTCTGGATGGGCAGTAGTCTCTTCGGGCAGGAGGACTAGTGCGCTACCCACACACATTACCCATCGGGGCTGCTCCGGGATATTGGGAAGTGAAGCTTCAGCAGGAGCCTCCGGGTTAGGATCATCGAAGACCATTAGAAAGGCCACCAGGAAGGCCATTATGTCCAGGACGATAGGATCCTGTGCGTCCCATAGGGGGGTGATCCATTTCAAGGCATCACCAGCTAGGTAAGACATCATGAATCCCACCTTAGCCCGATCGGTGGGAAAACAAAGAGGGTAGAACTTGAAGTGTAGTATGCATTGCTCCACAAATGCACGACTCTGTCTTGGATCCCCATAGTACCGTGGCGGATCCGCAGGAACGAGTGCAGAAAGATCCATCTGGACGGGTGCGTAATTCGCCTGGAACTCAGCTAAAGAAAAAAAAAAATATATATATTTTTTTATTTATTTTTAATGCACGTATTCGCTGGAAAACGTCTCAGAGAGCGAAGGCCGTGGGGCTCAACGGGAACCATGGCCTGAGCATGCTGTAATTCTCACGCCCGGGCTGAGCGGCGTGTGCGTGTGATTCCACTGGACCGTGCCGGAGAGTGAATGCCTGGAGGGGCGTAACTAGGTATTCACCTGATCCGACCAGGGTCGCACGACGGCATACGACGCCAGTGCACCAAGGAGGAACCAAGCAGAGGGACCAGGAGCTACTCCAGGACAGACCCCGGACACGGCTTTTGACCCACACAGGGGAATACAGGAACAGACAGGTTAGGCTGACACACAGACTGGTGGGTATAGGCAGGCACGACTGGTATGCAGGCAGGCGGGTATGCAGGCAGGGGGGTACAGGCAAGCACGGCTAGAGTGCAGACAGGGAGGCACTAGCAGGTAGGAACACAGGCGGGATAGGACCCAGTACACACTGGGACTCAGGAACAGAACCACAGATGTGGCGGACAAACACAGCAGAGTAAGGCCGCCCAGAGTGGTGAGCGAGAGCAGGGCAAGACGAGACCGCCTAGAGCGGTGAGCGAGAGTAGAGCAGGACGAGGCCGCCTGGAGCGGTGAGCGAGAGTAGAGCAGGACGAGGCCACCTGGAGCGGTGAGCGAGAGTAGAGCAGGATGAGGCCGCCTGGAGCGGTGAGCAAGAGTATAGCAGGACAAGGCCGCCTGGAGCGGTGAGCAAAGGGTCAGAGCTGAGCGAGACTGCCAGAGCAGTGAGCAAGGAGTCAGAGCAGAGCGAGACTGCCGGAGCAGTGAGCAAAGGAGTCAGAGCAGAGCGAGATTGCCGGAGCAGTGAGCAAAGGGTCAGAGCGGAGCGAGACTGCCGGAGCAGTGAGCAAAGGGTCAGAGCGGAGCGAGACTGCTGGTGTGGCACCCCAGGGGTCTGGTTTCCACAGTAATAGCAATATTACGTCTGTGAGCAGGTGGGAGGTCTCCTGGTCAGGAATCCTATGCATGCCACACCTCCTGCCCAGTCCTGGGAGGGGAAGAACTTCCCCTATATAAAACTAGGGCTGAGGCAGGGTTAGAGGAAGAAAGAGTAGAGAGAGAAGAGGAGAAGCAGCTATAGGAAAGAGAGATCAGGAGCTCTGGGGAAGTCGTGCTAAAAGGAATCAGGGGCTGGCAGCTGTAGAGCTCGCCCTGATTGAAGAGTTACCACCGGACCCGGAGTCCGAGGCTGTGGGGACTAATCCTTACCCAGCAGCAGAAACCGACCGGCAGGGGATTTCAGGTCCTCTGGCCAAGAAACCCGAAGGCACGGTCACACGCGTGGGACCAGCACCGCCGTCGTGGCGCGGAAGCCACTAGAAGGCCCCGAGTCACCGGCCATACGGGTGAGCACCACACGGTACACTCAGGGACGTGGGCTACTTTTACCCGCCTCTAGCAAGGTAGCCAGTAGAGTACAACTAGTTGGGGAGGCCTACAACTCCGCCTGGCCAGGGGAGATCCCATCTGTTCAAGGACTGACCAGGCCCCGACCGCTAGCCAGTACTCCGGGAGGGTCTATTTTTGTCACCAGTAAAGACCCTGAACTACACCGCATCGTCTCTGAGTGGTTCCTGCTACCCCCATCATCCACGTCGGCTGCCCTGAGGCCATACCCCTCCCGTTGGGGGTTATACCATCCACGCTGCACAATCCTTCCACTGGCCTCAGCAGTCTGCCCTGCAGCGGCAGCTCCATAGCTGCATTCAACGGGTGGCGTAGTCGTCCAACATCTACTGCTAATACTCAGCCACACAGTTTGACTCCCTGGGCACGGACCGGGTCACCGCCACGAGACTACTACCCCCAACAGGCCCGGCTCCGGGTAGTCCCCGCGTGCGCAACGCTACACCAAGTAGGCCCAGGGGCGCGTCAACTTTTGGCGTAGTTGGCAGGATTTCGTGCCCGCAACCACCGGGTACTGCGTGCCTGAAAAAGACTGTTCAAACTTACCAGTGGTGAAGATTCCCGCCATCCGGCGCCATCTTCTACCTTCTTCCCGCCGTCCGCGAAGTTTTCCCGCCATCCGGCGCCATCTTCTGCCTTCTTCCCACCATCCGTGGAGTTTTCCCGCCGTTGGACGCCATCTTGAAGACGCCGCGCGGGAAGAAGAGGGGCGTGGACTCCGAAAGCGCGCGAGAACTGAAGCCCCGCCTCACGTCCGGACGTTGCGTAAAGGTCCTGGAAGGAGCCCAGTAGACGCCGACGTCACAGGAGCGCGACGGAAGGTCCTCAACCCTGACGATCCACTGCGGAGCCGCGGCCTACGGAAGAGGATCATCGCAAGGTAGGCCACGGTCCACTAGGGGGGGAGAAAGATGTCGGATACGGAGGAGAGCTTCACTGCCTCAACCCCCGCCAGCGCCACCGCTGCTGCAGTCATGCCTTTCACCATGCCCTATATCCCGGGAGCAGCCTGGCTACCCCAGTACTCAGGGGAGTCACATACCCTGAATGACTTTAAAGAAAAGCTGGATAGCCTCTTCCAGGTGTACCCCCTCACAGAAGAGCAAAAAGTGAGCATCCTGGTGGCCCAACTAACCGGGGCAGCCCAAAGGGAGGTAAAGTCCTGGCCACCTGGGAGGAGGACTGTCGCAGGGATACTAACCCGGCTGAGGGACACCTTTGATACCCGCACCTCAGCCGAGATTAAGCTTAGATTCTATGGGTGCAAGCAGCGAGCACATGAGAGTATAAGGGACTATGCACTAAACGTACAAGAGGCCCTGAGAGCCATTAAGCAGACCGACCCTGACAGCGTGGGAAACGAGGACAGGCTGTTGACCGAGCAATTTATAGAGGGACTATATTGCAATGTCCACCGAACCCAGTTGCGGGCCATAGCCTTACAGGATCCTCATCTGGACTTTGCACAGTTCAAGGACAGAGCCATCCGGGTGCTCCGAGAACCGACACCGGGTGGCGTTGTGACCCACAGGCGCCCAGCTATCACTTACCACCAGGAGGCGGCGCCCTTGTCGGCAGGGCCTGTGGGGGCTGATGCGCAGGCTTTGAACAATGACCCGGCTCCGGACCTGCACCATCAGGTCCAAGAGCTAGCTAAAAGCGTTGCTGCGCTAACCCGAACTGTGCAGTCTTTACAGGTTTCCACTCCAGGGAAGATCCAGCTGGCATCCGGACCGGAGGACATCCCGTGGCGTCGACCAAGGAGGACCCCACCGGCCAGAGGAAGACCCAGCGACCGGTACAACGAGGACGGACAACCTATCTGCCGCCGCTGCAATCAACCCGGACATATGGCAAGGTACTGTCCTTTAAATTGGCACAACCTGGGGTAGAGGGCCAACCCCCAGGAAAAAGATCACCAGGCCCATCGAACTGGCGCGACAAATATGTGGGAGGACGTCCAGCCTTGCCTGTGGTACTGGATGGCATCCCTATGAGTGCCCTACTGGACACCGGGTCACAGGTCACCACCATCCCGTACGTGCTCTTCAAGCAGTACTGGAATGACTCGGATATAACCCGCTATCCAGACGACGACTTGAGTATCATCGCCAGTAATGGTCAGCCCGTGCCACAGATCGGATTTAAAGAAATGACCATTAAAATCGGTAGAGTCGAACTGGCAGCACAGGGACTGATCATTGTAGACATTGACAAGCGCGAGAGTCACCCAAAGATAACTCTAGGAACTAATGTGATTGAAAATTGTCTTGCAGAGGTGATTTTCATTTTACAGCAGGTTGCCAAGAACGCCAGCTCCGGCCAGCAGCGAGTGCTCCAGAAAGAGATCCGGGCACTGATGCGACGGCAACAGGTGGAACTCTCCGGTGGTGAGATTGGTAGCGTAAGAATGTGTGACCCTTTCCCTATTGCCATGCCCCCGAAAAGTGAAATGATGATTTGGTGCCGGGCAGCTATTGGTCTGAGAGGTAGAGATTACCAGGCCATGGTAGAACCAGTCTACTCAGACAGTAGGCCCACCATTTTGACAGCACGGGGGGTAGTTGATGTACGCCATGGGAGGGTGCCCGTTCGTATAATAAATATCGGGAAAAGGGAAGTATACCTGCCCCGGTATGCTACGCTAGCCAAATTATATACTATCAACCAAAATTCTATACAGTCTGTGGAACCCTTGCCTCCATCTCACCCGGAGGAAGGTAACGGCTCTACGAAAATAATGGAGGATTGGTGTCAGCAACTACATTTGGGTACTGACTCCACTCCCTCCCACCAGAAACAGGGAGTCTACCGGGTGGTTCGAGAGTACGAGAGAGTGTTTAGTAAACACCCGTTAGACTTCGGGCGAGTCAAGGGGGTAGAACACCACATCCCCACGGGAGACCATCCTCCCATAAAAGAGAGGTATCGACCCGTACCCCCTGCACACTACCAACACGCCAAGGGGATGCTTAGAGACATGAAGGAGGCTGGGGTAATCAGGGATAGCTGTAGCCCCTGGGCAGCTCCACTAGTCTTGGTCAAAAAGAAAGACAACACCATGAGAATGTGTGTAGATTACCGGAAAATTAACCGTATCACACACAAAGATGCGTACCCCTTACCAAGAATAGAGGAGTCTTTGGCTGCTTTAAAATCTGCTAACTTCTTCTCCACCTTGGATCTCACTAGCGGGTACTGGCAGGTTCCTGTAGCAGAGGCGGACCGGGAGAAGACCGCATTCACCACCCCGATGGGACTTAGCGAGTTTACCTGCATGCCGTTCGGACTCTGCAACGCACCAGGAACCTTCCAGCGATTGATGGAATGCTGTCTGGGACACCGAAACTTTGAGACGGTCCTGTTATACCTGGACGATGTCATCGTCTATTCCAAGACCTACGAGGACCACCTGAAACACCTGGCGGAAGTGTTCGAAGCTCTGGCAAGTTACGGCCTAAAGGTGAAACCCTCCAAGTGTCACCTCCTGAAGCCAAAGGTGCAGTACCTGGGACACGTGGTGAGTGCTGACGGAGTGGCTCCCGACCCTGATAAGATCACCGCTATTAAGGAATGGCCAAGCCCCTCCAGCGTAAAGGAAGTGAGGCAGTTCCTCGGGTTGGTAGGCTACTACCGAAGGTTCATTCCCGGTTTCACCAAAAAGGCAGCTCCTATGCAGGACCTCCTGATAGGCCAGTCCAGGAAGGCCAAGAACCAGAAGCCACCCTTCAGATGGGAGAAGCTGGAAGAAGAGTCCTTCCGCCAGCTGAAGATGGCCCTCACGGGGGATGAAATCCTGGCGTACCCTGATTATAGCCAGCCCTTTATCCTCTACACCGACGCCAGTAACATCGGGCTAGGAGCCGTACTGTCCCAGATCCAGCAGGGGAAGGAACGGGTAATTGCTTACGCCAGCCGAAAACTGCGACCCACCGAAAGAAACCCTGAGAATTACAGCTCATTTAAGCTAGAGTTCCTGGCAGTGGTGTGGGCAGTCACCGAACGCTTTAAGCACTACCTCGCTGCTTCCTGGTTCACCGTGTACACGGATAACAACCCGTTGACACACCTGGACACTGCAAGACTCGGTGCCCTAGAGCAGAGATGGATGGCCCGCTTGTCCAACTATGAGTTTACAATCAAATACCGGGCAGGACGCTCCAATACCAACGCGGACGCCCTGTCCAGGATGCCGAACCTACCGGACGTAGGGGAAGATTCAGAGGAACTGGAAGAAGTTGAACTCCCCGCGTTCCACCGTCATGGGACTATCCAGTATTCCCACCGTGTAAGGAGTAAGCAATCCGCTACGTTCAACCCATTACCTCATTACAACTGGGCGGAGACGCAAGACAGTGACCCTGCCGTCCGACTGGTAAAGGAGATGCTGACTCGGCCAGATGCACGCCTTGACCCAGACGCTCCGGAGGAAGCCAAGCAAATGTGGGCTGAGAAGAGTCGACTGTTCCTTTACAAGGGGAAGTTGTGCCGCAGAATGGTTAACTCCCGGACGCATGAACTAATCTGGCAAGTAGTGGTGCCAAGAAGAGACGCAGCTATGGTGATGGAGGCATACCACGACGGAGCTGGGCACTTCGGATGGAAGAAGCTGGAGTTCCTGCTGCGTGGGCGGTTCCATTGGGTAGGCATGAGAGGAACCATCGAGAGGTGGTGCAGAGACTGTGGCCCATGCAACCTAAGAAGGAGGGACCGTGCCAGCCAGAAGACTCGCCTGCAGTCCATCATCACCAGACAGCCGTTGGAACTGGTAGCCTTGGATCATGTAAAACTGACCCCAAGCAGAAGTGGCTACGTCTACGCGTTAACCATTGTGGATCACTACTCCCGGTTCTTGGTTGTCGTCCCCATCAAGGACTTAACGGCTCAAACAGCAGCTAGAGCCTTCCAGCAGCACTTCTGCCGTCCGCACGGATACCCGGAGCAGGTGCTGACGGACCAGGGGCCTGCCTTTGAAGCGGAAGTCTTCCAGGAGTTCTGCACCCTGTATGGCTGCCGGAAGATAAGAACAACACCCTATCACCCGCAAACTAATGGACTTTGTGAGAAAATGAACCAGGTGGTGATAGATCTTCTGAAAACATTGCCCCTGGAAGAACGTAGTCTGTGGCCTGAAAAGCTGCCCGACCTGGTGGACCTATACAACCACATCCCTGTAGGTTCCACCAACTGTACCCCGGCTTACCTAATGAGGGCAAGACCTGGTAAGCTTCCTGTTGATCTGGAGATGGGAGTCCTGACACCCGAGGACACTTCACCAGAAGCAGACTGGGACACAGAGAGGCAGCAGCAGTACCGGAAAGTACAGGAGAGCGTGGAGCGAAGTCTCTGTCAAGCTAGGGAAAGACAAGAGAAAACTTACAACCAGTATGCTCCCGCTGTTCCCCTGGTGCCCGGAGAGCAGGTCTTGAAGAGGAAAAGACGGCTCCACAAGTTGGACGACCAGTGGGAGAAGGACCCGTACACCGTACTGCCCTCAAGCCACGACAACCCAAAGATCTGTACAATCAGTAAAGACGGAGGGGAAACCACAGCCATTGTATCCCGGGATCACCTGAAGAAGTGTCCCGAACAGCTACGGAACCCTGAAGAGGAACAAGAAGACCCTCGACCCGTAGAGGAAAGGGAAGATATGGTTAGTACTGTGCTCGGAGACTTCCCTCGGTCTTGGACTCAAGTCAATGGTGCTGTTGTGGTACCCGTCCTCACGTTCCTCCAACCAGCATCCCAAGTGCCTACGGAGACACAGGTAGAGCTGGAAGAACAGCCGGTCCAGGAGGCAGAAGACCCCACACAAGCAGACCAGGAGAATCAACCCTCTGCTTATAGTGAGCCTGCCATACCCCTAGTGAGCCAAAGAGTCCGTAGACGGCTGCCCAGTTTACCCTTGACAGCTCCTATACCCTGTAGCTCAGGACCAGTCAGCCAGCTCCGTAGGTCCACTAGGGTCACTAGAGGCCAGTTGCCCATACGGTGGAGGATCTAAATGTTCAAGCTATTTTATTAATGTTTACCTGTTTATTGTTGCTTGTGTATAATTATGTGTTTCTAGTTATTTGTAGGAGTCTTTGGTGGATTTACCGGGGATCCTTTGTACATATGTTGGAGCGTAACCCAGGAATGGACAAAAGACTGTTAAGGACTCGGGGCAGGACAGACCCCTACCTGGTTACGGCTCCCGGTCTCTTGGTGAAATGGACACCTTTGTTTTCTTCAAAGACTGCACCCGGTTGCGGACATGCCGTGACTATCCTAATGTGTTTTTCTTTATTGTACTGTTTCTGTTTTTACTTGTAATGTTTTATAAAAATATGTTTAGTCCCGGAGTACTAAATTTCACTAGGGGGGAATGTGGCACCCCAGGGGTCTGGTTTCCACAGTAATAGCAATATTACGTCTGTGAGCAGGTGGGAGGTCTCCTGGTCAGGAATCCTATGCATGCCACACCTCCTGCCCAGTCCTGGGAGGGGAAGAACTTCCCCTATATAAAACTAGGGCTGAGGCAGGGTTAGAGGAAGAAAGAGTAGAGAGAGAAGAGGAGAAGCAGCTATAGGAAAGAGAGATCAGGAGCTCTGGGGAAGTCGTGCTAAAAGGAATCAGGGGCTGGCAGCTGTAGAGCTCGCCCTGATTGAAGAGTTACCACCGGACCCGGAGTCCGAGGCTGTGGGGACTAATCCTTACCCAGCAGCAGAAACCGACCGGCAGGGGATTTCAGGTCCTCTGGCCAAGAAACCCGAAGGCACGGTCACACGCGTGGGACCAGCACCGCCGTCGTGGAGCGGAAGCCACTAGAAGGCCCCGAGTCACCGGCCATACGGGTGAGCACCACACGGTACACTCAGGGACGTGGGCTACTTTTACCCGCCTCTAGCAAGGTAGCCAGTAGAGTACAACTAGTTGGGGAGGCCTACAACTCCGCCTGGCCAGGGGAGATCCCATCTGTTCAAGGACTGACCAGGCCCCGACCGCTAGCCAGTACTCCGGGAGGGTCTATTTTTGTCACCAGTAAAGACCCTGAACTACACCGCATCGTCTCTGAGTGGTTCCTGCTACCCCCATCATCCACGTCGGCTGCCCTGAGGCCATACCCCTCCCGTTGGGGGTTATACCATCCACGCTGCACAATCCTTCCACTGGCCTCAGCGGTCTGCCCTGCAGCGGCAGCTCCATAGCTGCATTCAACGGGTGGCGTAGTCGTCCAACATCTGCTGCTAATACTCAGCCACACAGTTTGACTCCCTGGGCACGGACCGGGTCACCGCCACGAGACTACTACCCCCAACAGGCCCGGCTCCGGGTAGTCCCCGCGTGCGCAACGCTACACCAAGTAGGCCCAGGGGCACGTCACCGGAGCAGTGAGCAAAGGGTCAGAGCGGAGCGAGACTGCCAGAGCAGTGAGCAAAGGGTCAGAGCGGAGCAAGACTGCCGGAGCAGTGAGCAAAGGGTCAGAGCGGAGCGAGACTTCCGGAGCAGTGAGCAAAGGGTCAGAGCGGAGCGAGACTGCCGGAGCAGTGAGCAAAGGGTCAGAGCGGAGCAAGACTGCCGGAGCAGTGAGCAAAGGGTCAGAGCAGAGCGAGACTGCCGGAGCAGTGAGCAAAGGGTCAGAGCGGAGCGAGACTGCCGGAGCAGTGAGCAAAGGGTCAGAGTGGAGCAAGACTGCCGGAGCAGTGAGCAAAGGGTCAGAGCGGAGCAAGACTGCCAGAGCAGTGAGCAAAGGGTCAGAGCGGAGCAAGACTGCCGGAGCAGTGAGCAAAGGGTCAGAGCAGGCCAGAACCGCCGGAGCGGTGAGCAAAGGCAGAGCAGGCTAGAACCGCCGGAGCGGTGAGCAAGGCAGAGCAGGCTAGAACCGCCGGAGCGGTGAGCAAGGCAGAGCAGGCTAGAACCGCCGGAGCGGTGAGCAAGGCAGAGCAGGGGGGACAGGGCTCTGTACACACGGAACAGACAGGAAGGGAAAGGCAGAACCAGATACCCACAGGGTACTTACAGTGAAGTAGCGAGTGGCCCACTAACTCACAAACGGAAGTACAGTAACAACGAGCAGGAGTTAGGTACGAGTTCAGACTCTGCAGAAAAAGGAAAGGTACGGACATAGAGAAACACAGGAAACAGGCTAGAAGAGTATACAGACAAGAACAGACACAGTAGCAAGATACAGGAGTGGGTCTAGGTATGCAGCCCCTAGAAGGCGGGAGGAACAGGCTAGGAGCGTGTTCAGACAGGACAGACAAGATACAGGAGCGGGTCTAGGTATGCGGCCCCTAGAAGGCGGAACGAACAGGCAAGGAGCGAGTTCAGACAGGACAGACAAGATACAGGAGCGGGTCTAGGTATGCGGCCCCTAGAAGGCGGAACAAACAGGCAAGGAGCGAGTTCAGACAGGCCTGGAAATAAAGCCTCCAGGAAGGGCAGGCAAGCAAACACAGAAGGGGACCTGGCACATTCAGAGTGAAAGAGCACACTGAATGAAACACAATGCTCAGGCAGGGATTCATTGGAGCAGCTGGGTTAAATACCAGGTGACAGACAGCAATAGGCTGAGGACGCACAAGGGGTGTGCCCGCAGCAGGTACAAGAAACAGGAAGTGATCGGGCGCCGCCCTTAAGCAGCAGAAACAGAGGCAAGCAGACAGCATGGAGGGAAGCCAGGTTAGCAGACTGGACTGGAGATCAAGTGCGCGTTATTGCACAGTGGGAGATGGACCACTATGCAAGGACGCCACCAGGTATGTTACACATAGTAAGGAAATGGAAGAACACAGGGACAGTTCTTGTTAAGGCCAGAAGTGGCAGGCCAAGAAAAACATCAGAAAGGCAGAGAAGAAGAATGGTGAGATAAGTCAAGGACAAGCCTCAGACCACCTCCAGAGAGCTGCAGCATCAACTTGCTGCAGATGGTGTCACTGTGCATTGGTCAACTATACAACGCACTTTGCACAAGGAGAAGCTGTATGGGAGAGTGATGCGAAAGAAGCCGTTTCTGCAAGCACGCCACAAACAGCGTCAGCTGAGGTATGCAAAAGCACATTTGGAGAAGCCAATTTCTTTTTGGAAGAAGGTCCTGTGGACTGATGAAACCAAGATTGAGTTGTTTGGTCATACAAAAAGGCGTTATGCATGGCAACAAAAAAACACAGCATTCCAAGAAAAACACTTGCTACCCACAGTAAAATTTGGTGGAGGTTCCATCATGCTTTGGGGCTGTGTGGCCAATGCTGGCACCGGGAATCTTGTTAAAGTTGAGGGACGCATGGATTCAACTCAGTATCAGCAGATTCTTGACAATAATGTTCAAGAATCAGTTATAAAGTTGAAGTTACGCAGGGGATGGATCTTTCAGCAAGACAATGATCCAAAACACCGCTCCAAATCTACTCAGGCATTCATGCAGAGGAATAATTACAATGTTCTGGAATGGCCATCCCAGTCCCCAGACCTGAATGTCATTGAACATCTGTGGGATCATTTGAAGAGGGCTGTCCATGCTCGGCGACCATCAAACTTTACTGAACTGGAATTGTTTTGTAAAGAGGAATGGTCAAAAATACCTTCATCCAGGATCCAGGAACTCATTAAAAGCTACAGGAAGCGACTAGAGGCTGTTATTTTTGCAAAAGGAGGATCTACTAAATATTAATGTCACTTTTCTGGTGAGGTGCCCATACTTATGCACCTGTCAAATTTTATTTGAATGCAGATTGCACATTTTCTGTTAGTACAATAAACCTCATTTCAAGGCAGAAACATTACTGTGTCCAACAGTTATTACATATATCAAACTGAAATAGCTGTTGCAAAAACACCAATTTTTTATAAAACATTAAGCTTAAGATTAATAGGGGTGCCCAAACTTTTTCATATAACTGCATGTTTAATAAAATCATGTAATTTTTTATTAAATACACTCTGTGTGTGTCTCTGATGGGTTCTATTAGTAACAGAATGCTCCTGTCGGCAGTTCAGTGGCTTCCGCTGACGTCATATCGACAGAGCAGTGGCTTCTCTTCTACTCTGCTCTGTTGAGGAGGCATGACTGCCGACATCATGCTGGTTGACAGCCAGCTCCCCACTACCTAACTGCGGGAAGCCAGCTGTCAATCGGCATGACATCGGCAGTCACGCCCCATCGACAGAGCAGCTCAGAAGAAGAAGAGCTGCCCTATTGACTCTGAGAAGTGGAATCACTGGCAGGAGCGATCAGTGATCGCTCTGAACAGGCACCGGGAGAAACAGGCAGGTAGTTGACTCTGTTAGCAACTGCTAACCTATTAATTATTAGGCCCATAGTGAAAAAAATAAAATAGTCCTGGACAATATCTATAGCATGATCTCACCCACTGACTCCTTTGCCCTTTGTAGATTATGCTCTGGCACTCAGAAGATCCCCAGATGGCAGCATACTATAATAACGCAGAATGATGTCTTCTCCCTTCAATGCTTTACTGGCTGCCATTACAGGTTGTCCTCCAAGATTTTTTAACAATCATCATTTCCTTCATGCATTTGAACAAGTCAGAGACTTGATATTTCCCGAAAACTTGTTCAAAACATATTATTAGGAGACAATATTGGTACAGTTCTCCTTAGCTTGCAAAACAGTGGATTGGGGTCGAAAAGATGAGACCTTCACCTTTTAGACCTTTATGACTTATTCTATGCCATAAAGTGGAATAAAAACAGAGTTCCTTACACAGAAATTGTCTTGATTATTTTTTTATTCCTATATGTTTTTCCCATTTTTTTTATGTTACTAAAATGTTCGTTAAAAAAAAAGGTCATGCCTAAAGTGGGCTTTGTTTTGAAAAAAAAAGACCCCACAGAGGAACCTAAAGTATATGAAAGACACAAAACACACTCTTTAAGGTGGTGTTTCATATTTCCTTATCAATAGGTGATAACTTATTGATTGCTGGGGATGCAATGGTTGGGACCCCCACTGATCCTGAGAACGGGGCTCTGCACAGTTCTCTCTGAATTGAGCAGAGGTCCAGGATGTGCGTCTTCTCCATTCATTCTCTATGGAAATTGTAGAAATTGTGGAGTGATGTCCTCGTCTATCTTCCATAGATAATGAAAGGAGTTGAAGTGCGCATCCTGGACCCCTGCTCGATTTAGACAGGACTGTGCAGAGCCATGTTTTCTTGATCGGTCAGGGTCCCAATGGTTGGATCCCCAGCAATCAATGTGGTACCCCTATAGCAATTCTATCAATAGTCGATAACTTATATTGTTGGTACAACCGCTTTAGAGGGAACCCGATAGAAACTTCCTCCAGCCCAAACATTGGGCAACATGAATCAGAGACCGGCTGCATAATTGCACTTGTGTATGCTTTACTCTGTAAAAATACTTTGGAAATCTAGTCGTCCAGTATCTATTCATCTCAGATGACTAGTCCGAGTCTCCGGTGGCTTCTTCCCCAGGGACCTGCCTTGGTATAGTCATCTGAGCCACATAGGAGGCGATTCATTTAAGAGTTTTCACCAGATTTCTGTAAAAAAAAAAGCTTTAAAAAGTGGCACTTTTTTTGTGCAACACGAGGATGTCCCAAAAAAATGCAAATTCTCGTATTTTCGCTCCATTTTCACCCCAGCTGGGCTGAGCTGGGGCTTGACGAGGACATGGTGACCGCCACTCTTCATATTCGTGACGAGCGGCGGTGTTTGCTATGCCACAAATCTTACTCCAGCAGGAACTTGAATAAGATTTGTGGGGCAAGGCACACGTCACAGCGCTCCTTACCTGATTCATTCAGGGGTGTGTGTCTGCTCTAAAATGCCCCCTTGTCAAGACCAACGAAAGAATCGGCGGTCTTCCTAAATCGAGGCCAAATGCTCCGGTTGAAGAGCGTTTCAGAGTAAAACATACCTGACTGTAATAGGGCAACCAGTATCTGGGGACATCCGTGATTCGGGCAGCATAAAAACCAGAGGACCGTTCCCTTTAAGCACATACATACAGTACAGACCAAAAGTTTGGACACACCTTCTCATTTAAAGATTTTTCTGTATTTTCATGCTCACCCCAAACCATCTCGATTGGGTTCAGGTCTGGTGACTGTGGAGGCCAGGTCATCTGGCGTAGCACCCATCACTCTCCTTCTTGGTCAATTAGCCCTTACACAGCCTGGAGGTGTGTTTGGGGTCATTGTCCTGTTGAAAAATAAATGATGGCCCAACTAAACGCAAACCGGATGGAATAGCACGCCACTGCAAGAATCTGTGGTAGCCATGCTGGTTCAGTATGCCTTCAATTTTGAATAAATCCCCAACAGTGTCACCAGCAAAGCACCCCCACACATCACACCTCCTCCTCCATGCTTCACGGTGGGAACCAGGCATTTCGAGTCCATGCATTCACCATTTCTGCGTCGCACAAAGACACGATGGTTGGAACCAAAGATTTCAAATTTGGACTCATCAGACCAAAGCACATATTTCCACAGGTCTAATGTCCGTTCCTTGTGTTCTTTAGCCCAAACAAGTCTCTTCTGCTTGTTGCCTGTCCTTAGCAGTGGTTTCCTAGCAGCTATTTTACCATGAAGGCCTGCTGCACAACGTCTCCTCTTAACAGTTGTTGTAGAGATGTGTCTGCTGCTAGAACTCTGTGTGGCATTGACCTGGTCTCTAATCTGAGCTGCTGTTAACCTGCGATTTCTGAGGCTGGTGACTCGGATAAACTTATCCTCAGAAGCAGAGGTGACTCTTGGTCTTCCTTTCCTGGGGCGGTCCTCATGTGAGCCAGTTTCTTTGTAGTGCTTGATGGTTTTTGCAACTGCACTTGGGGACACTTTCAAAGTTTTCCCAATTTTTCGCACTGACTGACCTTCATTTCTTAAAGTAATGATGGCCACTCGTTTTTCTTTACTTAGCTGCTTTTTCTTGCCATAATACAAATTCTAACAGTCTATTCAGTAGGACTATCAGCTGTGTATCCACCAGACTTCTGCACAACACAACTGATGGTCCCAACCCCATTTATAAGGCAAGAAATCCCACTTATTAAACCTGACAGGGCACACCTGTGAAGTGAAAACCATCTCCGGTGACTACCTCTTGAAGCTCATCAAGAGAATGCCAAGAGTGTGCAAAGCAGTCATCAAAGCAAAAGGTGGCTACTTTGAAGAACCTAGAATATAAGAGATATTTTCAGTTGTTTCACACTTTTTTGTTAACTATGTAATTCCACATGGGTTAATTCATAGTTTTTATGCCTTCAGTGTGAATGTACAATTTTCATAGTCAGGAAAATACAGAAAAATCTTTAAATGAGAAGGTGTGTCCAAACTTTTGGTCTGTACTGTATGTTATGGGTCATTTTATAGGGATTTTTGGATAGGTGGAGAAAGTTGAAATATCAGACCTGAGGAGAACATATGAATTGTCGTAAGAGTATTAATATAGATTAGTAAAATCATCCTGTGACTATAGATACAATATATGAGATGTATCAACAAAATGTCATAAAAAAAACCAGAATCTGTTTAGAAAGAAATGTTTTCCTTCGGTTTGTGCTGGAAGAGCCGTGGATCTATTTCATCTCAAGTCTCATCTCGTCTGTCATAAATGTTGTGCTTCTGGAATATAGCTTTAGCCAGAGGTCATCGCAGCAATACAAAGAAGGACAACTGGTGGTCTTCTCCGGTCAAAGGTCAGGGGAATAAATGTTTGGACATGAGGCCGGCGGGATTCATTTTTTAATGCTGTCACCAGTGCACATGTGTTTAGTTAGGTGGTGAAAGCCAACGTGTTGACACTGATGACAGTATCAGTGATTAGTTATGTTACGCTGGACAACCGGGCACAGAGGTTTTTGTTTTAGGACTATCTCTGGGTGACTCCTCTTCACAGTTCACAAAGTAAAAGTTTTCCTCCAACATCAGGGTTGGTGTTTTTGCAGTACTAAATATAATGTACAAAGAGTCCGTCCTGAACAACAATGGTGAGGAAACAATTATCATCTGCTTACGTACTTAGCCCCTCTGTCCAGAACGTAGGAGAAAAGTCTAAACACATAAATGTTGCTGACAACCCACCCTGGAGGCTTAAATAATTGCTTTATGTTAGGACCCAAGGACTTAATTCTTCAAAAATAATGTCTGGCAAAGGCCAACAAACCACCATTATGACAGTATCAATCCTGCTCGTCAGTTCAATTATTTCACAACTTTCATTATGTAAGACATTTTTGATGATCTGGGAACACATTAGTGGCAACCCTTGTTGTTCCGGGGTTTGGGGTGTGAGTCTCTAAGTCTAAAATATGAATCAATATGTTTAGACTTCATTGGCTCAGTGGTTAGCACTGATACCTTTCAAAGATGAGGTCCAATGTTCAAATGGGACCATGGCCAACTGCTCCATTGCGTAAAGCCCCCCATACACTTTAGATAACTGTCAGCAAACCATGGTTTGGCCAATCACTTGGGCGGCAGCTGGTTCGCCTGTGTCTTTCATACTTAGGAGCACTCACTCTTATGAGTGCTCCTGTATTCTCTATGAGACTTCTCTGATGGCTTTTTTTTCTCGGAGAGAACAAAAGGATCGTCAGTCTGAAATCAGGCATGCCAGATACTTATCTCCCCTGACATAATTTGTCTGGGGGCCCCAAACATATTATACTGGTGGCTGAACCCATCAATATCGACTGGACTAGCTGACGTTAGTCTAATGTGTATGAGGGGCTTGAAGGTTCACTTACCAGAAGGAGGTCAATTGGACTCTCTAAGGGCTCAAGCAGACATCTGTGCAAATAAGTCCGAGCATGGACTGCAATGCATGGATTGGCCGCAACTCTCCCAACCAGAGCGTCCCAACCTCATAAAGCATACATAAAGCTGTGACACTCAGGTTGGGAGAGCAGCGGCCAGTCCATCCATTGCGGTCTGTGCTCAGAACGGATGTCTGCATGAACCCAAAGTCTCAGTTCAATTGGTGTTTGTATAAACAGAGGAGAGGAGTCTAAAGGTATGTTCACACACATATTTGCAGCAGATTTTTCTGCAGCAAAAATGAGAGTGTTGGCAGGAAAAATGCTGCATAAAATATGCACATTTTTTACACATTTTTTGCGTGAGAATTGTACATTTTTACATGCAATTGGGAAAAAAATGCTGCAAAAGCACTGAAAGAATTAACACACTATAGTTTTAAAAAAAATTTCATGGTTCAAATCTACAAGGAAAAAATAAGCATCATGTGCATGAGATTTCAGAATTCTCATTGACTTTGCTGGTACTGTAAAAAGCTGCACTTTTTCCTTGGCAAAATTGCGCGGAACAAACACAGCATGTGAACAAGGCCTAGGGGTCTGTTCAGATATGGCGTTTTTCCAGCATTTTTGCTGCATATAGCATTTTTGCTGCATATCTTATAAGGCGTATTTGGAGCACAAAATAACCAGCGTTTTACAGTGCCAGAATAATCAATGAGATTTCTGAAATCTCATGCACACTCTGCATTTTCTCTTTTGAGCCCTGCTGGCTGCGTTTTTTTGCCAAAACGTAGAATGTCAATTCTTTCAGAGTTTTTGTAGTGCATTTCACCCATTCAAATGAATAGGTGAAAGATGCAAGCAAAAACACTACAAAAACACATGTGAAAATAGGACACTAAAACGTGTATTGTAAGCAGCAATTTTCCTGCCACCACTCTGGTTTTTAGTGCTGAAAAAAATACTGAAATGTGTGGACATACCCAAGCAGTGTTCTCCAACTCTGGTCCTCAAGAGACACCAACAGATCATGTTTTCAGGATTTCCTTAGTATTGCCCAGGTCATGGAATTATCACCTGGGCAATAGTAAGAAAATCATGAAAATATGATCTGTTGGTGGTTCTTGAGGACTGGAATTGGGGAACACGGCCTTAAGGGATTCCTTGGGAGATATCCTTCAACCCCTATTGAGAGATCTGAACTTTACTGGTCCCAAAGTAGTGTCGGATTGGTGACTTTGGTACTGTAGCAAGGTCAGGATCGCCACTGTTCATCAATAGGTAGTCAGAGACAGAGAGCAACATGTCAGGGGATAATACATTAATATAGTCAAGTCGCGAGCCATAGGTCACAATCAGAAAGAATAAACAATGACCTGCAAGGTGTCTAAAAAACATGGCATGAATGGTCAGGAACGAACCTGTGGTCAGGATCCAGGAAGCACTGGAAATACCAGGCAGACTAGACAGGAGATCTTTGGAAGGTCAAGGCCAAGAGCAGAAGAGAGAAGTCAATAATTGATATAGTACATTGCAGGGGCGGACACAGACTGTAGTGGGCCCCTGTGCAAGAAATTTTGGGGGCCCCCCCCTGCCCTTCATAAGGCAACAAAGTTATGTAAACATAACCCCCCATGTGCATCTCTCACCCCCCCATGTGCAGCTCTCATCCCACCCATGTGCAGCTCTCACCCCCCGTGCATCTCTCATCCCCCCATGTGCATCTCTCATCCCCCCATGTGCATCTCTCATCCCCCCCATGTGCATCTCTCATCCCCCCCATGTGCATCTCTCATCCCCCCATGTGCATCTCTCATCCCCCCATGTGCATCTCTCACCCCCCATGTGCATCTCTCACCCCCCCATGTGCATCTCTCACCCCCCATGTGCATCTCTCACCCCCCCATGTGCATCTCTCACCCCCCCCATGTTCATCTCTCATCCCCCCCGTGCATCTCTGATTCCCCCCACTCCTAGTTAATTAATTGTATTTAAAAAAAATAAAACTTGTTATACTTACCCCCATGCAATCCCTGCAGAATCCTGGCGCTCGTCCACGTCGCTGCCACCAGGTTCTCCTGACGTTCGGCCATGTGACGGCGCCACATACATAGCCATCAGCTTTTGTTTTGGCCAAAAGATTTTTAAAGCCGCCACTACGATAAGGTAGACTCTTCTGGCCGGGCCCTACTCTAACCTATTAAAATTTTCTTAAAATATCCAATACTCTTTTTAGATATATTTTTATTTAGTTTTCTTTAAGGGAATGTGTCATATACATTTTTTTTTTAAATGACCAATAATACCACATACAGGGAATACCGCCACACCATGACCAGACCACATATTACCACAACATAGTGACCGAATAATACCACACAGAAGGGAGAAAAACTGCCACACCATGACCAGACCACATATTACCACTACATTACTAATATTACCACCACATTACTAATATTACCATAAGTGTCATTATACACGGAAGCTCTATACATGGTATGTATAACGTAAGTGTCCAGGTAATCTAGTGATCACCAGTGAAATTATACACAGGAGCTCTGTATATAGTGTCAGTGTACAGGTAATACAGTGATCACCAGTGACATTATACACAGGAGCTCTGTATATAGTGTACAGGTAATACAGTGATCATCAGTGACATTATACACAGGAGCTCTGTATATAGTGTCAGTGTACAGGTAATACAGGGATCACCAGTGACATTATACACAGGAGCTCTGTATATAGTGTCAGTGTACAGGTAATACAGTGATCACCAGTGAAATTATACACAGGAGCTCTGTATATAGTGTCAGTGTACAGGTAATACAGTGATCACCAGTGACATTATACACAGGAGCTCTGTATATAGTGTCAGTGTACAGGTAATACAGTGATCACCAGTGACATTATACACAGTGTACATGTAATAGACTGACTCACCAGTGACGTCTCTAGGTGAAGTCCTTCATCTTCGCTTTTCTCCTTCATCCAGCACAGACCGCCATCACGTCTTCCAGCCAGGACTCGTCTCTGCATAAAATAACACAGTTATCTAGAGCACATTCCCCAACTTCTACATTACGCAGCTGAATACAGACGTGCATCCACCATCAATATATGGTTAGTTATTATGCAACCTACCATTCCAAATATAAATTGTAATCCACCACTGTGCCCCCATTAACTGTAAATAGGCACTTAATATATAATTTAATTAGAACCTCTACTCTTTCCGCCAATTTGTTACCAGTCACACTCCTGCATCCGCAACGCCCCCTACTCTATACTTCCTGCTCCCCGCATTCAATATTTACATGCACCCCCTGCCCCAATTCATTATATCATGTCCGTGCTCTCCCCACCCCATCATCATTTATCATTTACTCTCCCCCACCCCACATTCGTTATGTGCAGCTCATTATCCCCCTACTCCCAATTCCCCCATGTGCAGCTCTCAAACCCCCCCATGTGCACCTCTCATCCCCCCCATGTGCACATCTCTCACCCCCTCCCCCACATGTGCCCCTCTCTCATCCCCCTCCCCCACATGTGCCCCTCTCTCATCCCCCTCCACCACATGTGCACCTCTCTCATCCCCCCCCACATGTGCATCTCCCATCTCCCCCCCCCACACATGTGCATCTCCCATCTCCCCCCCCACCACATGTGCATCTCCCATCCCCCCCCACACATGTGCATCTCCCATCTCCCCCCCACACACATGTGCATCTCCCATCTCCCCCCCCCACACACGTGCATCTCCCATCTCCCCCCACACACACATGTGCATCTCCCATCTCCCCCCACACACACATGTGCATCTCCCATCTCCCCCCCACACACATGTGCATCTCCCATCTCCCCCCCACACACACATGTGCATCTCCCATCCCCCCCCACACACATGTGCATCTCCCATCTCCCCCCCTACACACATGTGCATCTCCCATCTCCCCCCCCACGCACACACATGTGCATCTCCCATCTCCCCCCTCCCCACACACACACACACACACACATGTGCATCTCCCATCTCTCCACTCCTAGTTAATTGTATTTAAAAAAAAATAAAACTTGTTATACTTACCCCCATGCGATCCCTGCAGAATCCTGGTGCTCGTCCAAATCGCTGACAGCAGGTTCTCCTGACTTCCGGCCATGTGACGGCACCGTCACATGACCGGAAGTCAGGGGAATCATGAAGGCGCTGCTGCAACAGCGCAGCTCAGCGCTGAAATGTCCCGGACCCGGCGCATAGCATGGGGCCGGGGGCCCCATGAGGAGAGAGACGCACAAGAGGGGGGCCCCCGAGGGGGCCCCTACCGGCCGGGCCCCATACTGGAGTCAGGGCAGTCATGCCCTGATGGCGGCCCTGCTGGAGGCTGGAGGGGCCCCCTCTCCCTCGAGGCCCCCGTTCAATGAACCGGCTGCACGGGCGGTAGTTCCGCCCCTGGTACATTGTTGAACAGCTAACAGGTATGAGTTGCGGAAATATTGTACCGTGAATGTCTCGCCCCCGTGGGCCTTACTGTTTGGGAACAGTATATATATATATATGTATCACGGTGGCTGGCCCAGGGCGGACAGTGCACAAAAGGGGTAGCGATTACTAATAAAGTTCAGAGAAATTCGTGACGCCACGTGTGGTGTCTGGTGAAGGTCACCAGCGCTGCAGCAGTCCTCTGAGGCTGGTGACAAGGCAGCTAAAGGTGGTACAGCTCCCCACAGGTGGAGCGCGCCTCAGGGCAGTGTAGATAGATAGATGGTGGGTGCGCTGGGCGTTGTTGTGCAGGTAGAGGTATAATAGCGCGGCCGGAGTAACGTACAGAGACAAGGGTTTTTGCTTCGTTACCTTTACTGGTACAGCTGGTAGATACGGTCCAGGGTACTCTAGGTGAAGGGCGCACTTTTGGACTTCTCCCCAGGGAGCGGGTATAAGGCCTCCTGATCCGTGTCTGTCTCTGTGTAAGCTCCTGGCCAGCCTGCAACTGTGCCTAGCTTATGTGTCTTGCTTTTTCTACTCCACCTGTTGCTCTGAAGTAGGACCTCCGGTTGATAACCACTTTCCCTGGACATCGGGGCCTTCGTGGTTCCTGGTCCTGTATGTGTCAAGCTTCAGGTTTGCCAGGGACTTGTAGTCCTCCTGGGATTCCGTTTATCCCTACTGGGTGTAAAGGGTCCCTGTAGGCTTGGACCCGGTGTCCGGTAGATTTACTGGGGTGAGCCTGGTATGCTCCTCTGCCCCCTTTTTGTCACTCTTTCCTTCCTCTCACCTTTGGCCACGCTCGGGGCCCTCACTAGGCTTCAGTACTGCTGGAGGCCTAGCTTGCCTCACACAGCAGCCTGCATGCTCCTCTCACTCTGAGCACTCACTGTAAACTAAAAACTATTCTAAACTGCCTAGCTCCACCTTCCCTTTATATATCACTATCAGGGCTCCCTCTTTTGGTATGAGGTGGAAGGTGGAGGTGTTTGCATGTAGTGAGGGCCTCTTGTGGAGAAATCCGTCCGTGCACCCTTCTGGGTTCTGTGGCACCATGCGCAGCAGGGCACCACATTCCCCCCTAGTAAAACTCAGTACTCCTGGACTGAAGCATTTTTGCAAAAACAAGTTAAACAACAATAATAACAATTACATTAATATTTACAAAAATACCAATATGGTTACAGCAAGTGCCGTAAGCAGGTGTCCTTTCCACCAAAAGTGCATGGTAGTATGAGGGACCCATCCGCAAACCCTCCACGTAGGCCCTGGGCGTAGCTGCAGGGCATAGGTCATCCAGGTGATGGACCACGTCTTCCGCCACGCCAAACGGGTTTTTGTTCAATGGTCAGTAACAAGGCACTCCAGGGAGTGCAATTATGTACATGAATAGTTTTTGGGCTGCTCACAGTCCTCAGCCACAGAGTCTTTTTATATATATGTGGCGCCCCTGAGGGTTCGGACGCCACAGAGTTATTGCATCTCATCCAGAGATGTAGTACCTCACTCTCAGGTAAGGAAGGAGTATGGCTCAGGACCCTAATACTACATCCACTACACCACATTTCCGGGGGACAGGGCAATAATGCTCCTATAGTAGAGCACAAGTGTCCCTGATCCCTGGCTGGAGTGGGGAGGAACCAACTAGAGAGGGGGAACTATGTAGTGGATGGGTGGATCCTGGGAGCACTGGAGTAGGAGGTATAAAAGTAAGGAACCATCTTGGTTCAAGGAGAGAGTCGGAGGAGTAGTTCAGTTCAGTCAGACAGACTGAGGAGGAGTCAGTTAGAAGGCCTGAGCCTGGAAGGAGAAGAGAGGAGAGGGAGCAGGAAGGCTCCAGGAACCGAAGGGACCCTAGGGGTACGGGCCGTGCAGCAAGCCACCCGCACGCCCGCCGCTGCCAGGAGGTAGGGGGGTCAGGCCAGAGAAGGGTGAACCGGGACCCCCAACCAGCAGAGACTACAAGGCTCAACTGGGAACCGGAGGCTGCAGCACTTCAAGTACAGCAGGCCGTCCACACCAGCCACTAGGAAAGTAGCCACATAGGGTCAGGGGACGGAACCCACGTCGCCCGCCAAGGCCCGAGGACACTGGACAGAGGTGCTGCTAGGTGTGAGATACAAGGAGAGAGGCCAGAGAGGACACACAGAAGGGGGTCCTGCTAAGTGCTCCAGAGCTACCTGGGAGTCGACTGAGCCCCTCACTCGGTAAACACAGGACGACGCGGGAAGTTATAAACCTGCAGTAATAACTTGGAGTGAAAGAACTGTGAGTAAAGACCCTGAGACCGCATTGCAAAGACTCCACGTTGTCACTACTGATTCCCTGCACTATCACCACCATCATCCACTCACGCTGCCCTGAAGCTACACTCCACCTGTGGGGAGTCACATCACCTAGCTGCATATACTACCAGCTTCAGCGGACTGCCCCGCAGCGGCGGTTACCAATAACCGCAATCCACAGGTGGCGTAGTCGGACATTGACATCTTCACACATAGACTACCCCCTTGGTTTGACCGCCCTGGGTCATGGACCGGGTCTCCGCCACGGTGACTACAACCCCCAGCGTTTACAAGGCCTGGCTCCGGGTACCCCCATGGCCCAGGGGGCGCGTCATATACCCTTACGAGTAACTAATTCAATAGAAAAGTGTCCATGTCACCAGGGCCGGCATCAGCACCCGGCACACCCGGGCAAGTGCCGGGGCCCTGAGCAGGCAGAGGGGCCCACTGGTGGTCATGCACCCCGCTGGGCTATGGGCGGAGGAGAGCGGTGTCAGCGCCCGCCCTTCCCCCCCGCTTGCTCAGGGCCCCGGCAGCCGGATACTTACCTCTCCCCATGCCTCCGCAGATGTGCTGTCTTCCTGGTGCGCGCTCCCTGTGACGTCTCAGGTCAGAGGGTGCGGTGACGTCTTTACACCGCGCCCTCCCCTGAGCCGTCACAGGGAGCGCTGAGCGGGAAGAGTCCGGACCCGAGCAGCGGGCAGCAGGTAGCAGGTGAGGAGGAGGGAGGTGAGTATTTGATTTTTTTTTTTTAATGTATGGAGGCATGGGGCATTATAAAGAGGGGAGGGGTGGCATGGGGCAGTATAAAGAGAAGGGGGGTGGGATCCTGCATGGGGCATTATAAAGAGAGGGGGGGGGATCCTGCATGGGGCAGTATAAAGAGAAGGGGGGTGGCATCCTGCATGGGGCATTATAAAGAGAGGGGAGGTGGCATCCTGCATGCGGCAGTATAAAGAGAAGGGGGGTGGCATCCTGCATGGGGCAGTATAAAGAGAAGGGGGGGATGGCATCCTGCATAGGGCATTATAAAGAGAGGGGGGGTTGGCATCCTGCATGAGGCATTATAAAGAGAGGGGGGGTGGCATCCTGCATGGGGCAGTATAAAGAGGGGGGGGGTGGCATCCTGCATGGGGCAGTATAAAGAGAAGGGGGGTGGCATCCTGCATGGGGCAGTATAAAGAGGGGGGGGTGGCATCCTGCATGGGGCAGTATAAAGAGAAGGGGGGTGGCATCCTGCATGGGGCATTATAAAGAGAGGGGGGGTGGCATCCTGCATGGGGCATTATAAAGAGAGGGTGGGTGGCATCCTGCATGGGGCATTATAAAGAGAGGGGGGGTGGCATCCTGCATGGGGCATTATAATGAGAAGGGGGGTGGCATACTGCATGCGGCATTATAAAGAGAGTGGGGGGTGGAATCCTGCATGTGGCATTATAAAGAGAGGGGGGGGTGGCATCCTGCATGGGGCTTTTTAAAGAGTGGGGGGGGTGGCATCCTGCATGGGGCATTATAAAGAGGGGGGGTGGCATCCTGCATGGGGCATTATAAAGAGGGGGGGGTGACATCCTGCATGGGGCATTATAAAGATAGGGGGTGACATCCTGCATGAGGCATTATAGAGAGAGGGGGTGACAGGCTGCATGGGGCATTATAAGGGGGGGGGGGGAACAGCCTGCATGGAGCATTATAAGGGGGGGGGCAGGTTGTATGGGGCATTATGTGGGGGGTAACAGCCTGCATGGAGCATTAAAAGGGGGGGACAGCCTCTATGGGGCATTATGTGGGGGGTAACAGCCTGCCTGGAGCATTATAAGGGGGGGACAGCCTGTATGGGGCATTATTTGGGGGGTAACAGCCTGCATGCAGCATTATATGGGGGCCAGTATCCTGTATGGAGCATTATAAGGGGACCGGTATCCTGTATGGAGCGTTATATGGGGGCCAGTATCCTGTATGGAGTTTTATAAGGGGACCAGTATCCTGTATGGAGCGTTATATGGGGGCCAGTATCCTGTATGGAGCTTTATAAGGGGACCAGTATCCTGTATGGAGCGTTATATGGGGGCCGGTATTCTGATTGGAGCCTTATATGGGGGCCAGTATTCCGTATGGAGCCTTATATGGAGGCCAGTATTCCGTATGGAGCCTTATATGGAGGCCAGTATTCCATATGGAGCCTTATATGGGGGCCAGTATTCCGTATGGGGCCTTATATGGGGGCCAGTATTCTGTATGGAGCCTTATATGGGGGCCAGTATACTGTGTGGAGCGATTCACCGGTTTCTGAGCTATTGTGGAATTTACAATAGATATCACTCATGTAATGTAAGAAGTGAAATCTTTGCATTGTACTATATATATATATATTTCTCTGTGGTATCTGTGCATCATGAATCGTGATATGTGTTAAAGGGGCCCACTGAGACTCTTTCGCCCGGGGCCCAGAAAAACTTGAAGCCGGCCCTGTATGTCACCTATATTGTCCATAAGCAAGGCAAAACAAAACATTAATTACATACATGGCAATTTCACAATTATAACATACCCCAGGGGCAACTATTTATACTGTAGGTATCTCTGCTTATTCGCTAAACCTAACAGGGGCCTGGCCTTTGGTGCTACGTGTAGATCTACGTAGTACGGGATTGTGGATGGTATCTGTGTTTGTTACTCTGTCAGTTCTATGTGTGGGCAGGTTGTAATACTGCCTTAACCTCTCCATGGGACTGGCAAGTGTACCATTGACTGGGCCTTCTTGCTCTGCTCCAACCGGGGATCCTTCTTCTGGGGATTCTTCTTGAGCAGGCTCTTCTGGAGCACTTATAGGTTCTTCTTGCTGTGGAGGGTCTTCTGGCTGTTGGAAGAAGGGGATCACAGGTATTATCACTGCTCCTCCTATTTGGGGCCAATCTGCTGGGAAATCTCCTAATTCAGTGTGTATCACTGCTTCTTTGAGCTCCTCCGGTTCAGTGAGAGGCACTTCCTCCTGGGGCTTTAGCAGGTGTGGACACAACTTCAGGTGGTCCCTTGATACCATTGCAGTTGTTCTTCCTCCGTCTCTACTAATTAGGCAGGTCTTCCTATTATCGAATCTTGACTGTAACACATTGTAGTGTTCTCTCTTCCATTGGTCATCAAGTTTATGGCTCCTTCTCTTTCTCTTTAACACCACTTCTCCTGGTGTGAAGGGTTCTGCTGGTGCACTTTTATTGTAGTGAGCTTCCTGCTTGTCTCTTACCCTATTCAGACTGTCTTTGAAACAGGCCTGTACTCTTCTGTACTGCTCCTGTCTGGTCGTGTCCCAGTCCTCAGTGGACATATCTGCTTCTGGTTCTACTACACCAAGCTCCAGGTCCATGGGCAACTTCCCGGGTCTTGCTCGCATGAGATATGCTGGAGTACAATTGGTGGAACTCACAGGTATGTGGTTGTACAGATCTACCAGGTCAGGTAGTAGGTCTGGCCACTGATTTCTCTCCTCTAATGGTAAGGTCTTCAGCAGGTCGATGACGATGTTAATCATCTTTTCACAGAGACCGTTGGTTTGGGGGTGGTACGGTGTAGTCCGGATCTTTTTACACCCGTACAGATGACAGAACTCCTTGAAAAGTTCGGCTTCAAAGGCTGAGCCTTGATCTGTCAGCACCTGCTCCGGGTATCCATGGGGCCTGCAGAAGTACGCCTGAAACGTCTTCGCCGCAGTTTCTGCCGTCAGATCCTTGACGGGGGCGACCACCAGGAACCGGGAGTAGTGATCCACCATGGTCAGGGCATAGGAGTATCCTGACCTGCTGGGTGACAGCTTGTCATGATCCAGGGCCACGATCTCTAAGGGCCGAGTTGTCTTGATGGGTTGCAGGGGTGCCTTCTGGCTGCTGTAGTCTTTCCTTCTGAGGCTACAGGGTCCACAGTCTCGGCACCATCTCTCTATGGAGCTCCGCATTCCAACCTAGTAAAACCGACCTTTTAGCAGGGTTTCTAGCTTCTTCCAGCCAAAGTGCCAGGCTTGATCGTGGTAGGCCTCCAACACCATCTGGATGTCCGTCCTGGGCACTACGATCTGCCACACCATCTCATGGGTCCTCGGGTTGACGTACCTTCGGCACAGCTTCTCTCTATAGATGAACAGCCGGCTTCTCTCACCTCACAGTTGCTTGGCTTGTAGAGACGCTTCCTTCTCCAGGGAGGAACCTTCCTGGGTTATCAGTTCCTTGATACGGCTGACAACCGGGTCGCTGTCCTGGGTCTCTTTCCAGCTGTGGTGAGGCAGAGGGTTTAGCGTCTTACCGCGATGCCTCCTGGAGGCTCGGTGCTCATGGACCATTCTATTACGGTGGAAGGCAGGTAGCTCAATCTCTTCCAGGTCATCCACTTCTTCTTCAGTGTCCGACTGGTGAGGCATCCTGGACAGGGCATCGGCGTTGGCGTTCTTGCGGCCCGCCCTTTACTTAATAGTGAATTGGTAGCTTGATAGCCGAGCCATCCATCATTGTTCCATGGCTCCTAGCTTGGCTGTCTCCAGATGAGTCAAGGTGTTATTGTCTGTGTAGGCAGTGAACTTACTGGAGGCTAGGTAGTGCTTGAACTGCTCGGTGATGGCCCAGACCAGGGCCAGGAACTCCAACTTGAAGCTGCTATAGTTCTCTGGGTTCCTCTCGGTCGGGCGGAGCTTCCTGCTTGCATAGGCGATCACTTTTTCTTGGCTATTCTGCTTCAGACTCAGTACAGCTCTTAATCCTTCGTTGCTGGCATCAGTGTACAGCAGGAATGGTTGGCTGCAGTCAGGGTAGGCTAGGATCTCCTTCATCACCTTAAAGGATTCAGCTTGCTCCGTACCCCACTGGAACGGGGGGTTTCTGCCTCTCCCGGACTGTCCTACCAAGAGATCTTGCAAAGGCGCCGCTTTCTTGGTATAGTCCTTCACAAACCTCCGGTAGTATCCGACTAGTCCCAGGAACTGACGTACCTCCTTGAGGCTCTTCGGCTCCGGCCATTTCTGGATGGCAGTGACCTTCTCCGGGTCTGGTGCTACTCCTTCTGGACTGATGATGTGCCCCAGGTACTGTACCTTTCGCTTGAGCAGGTGGCACTTTGAGGGCTTCAGCTTCATCCCATACCGGGACAGCGACTCAAATACCTCTGCCAGGTGCTTCAAGTGGTCCTCATACATCTTGGAGTACACTATCACGTCATCCAGGTATAGTAGTACAGTCTCGAAGTTGCAGTGTCCCAGGCAGCACTCCATCAATCTCTGGAACGTTCCGGGGGCATTGCAGAGTCCGAATGGCATACTGTTGAACTCGCAGAGTCCCATCGGGGTGGTGAAGGCCGTCTTCTCCCGATCCTCCTCAGCAACAGCTACTTGCCAGTACCCACTTGTGAGGTCAAGGGTGGAGAAGTAATTTGCAGACTTTAAGGCAGCCAGGGATTCCTCAATATGTGGTAAAGGGTATGTATCTTTATGTGTAATGCAATTTACTTGTCTGTAATCTACACACATTCTCATGCTTCCGTCCTTTTTCCTGACTAGAAGTAGGGGAGCTGCCCAGGGACTACAACTATCCCTTACTACCCCTGCCTTCTTCATGTCGTGCAACATCTCCTTCACCTTCTGGTAGTGTGCTGGTGGTATAGGCCTGGAACGTTCTTTGATGGGTGGATGGTCACCTGTGGGTATATGGTGTTGTACCCCTTTAATCCTCCCAAAGTCAAGTGGGTATTTACTGAATACCTGCTCGTATTCCTGAACCACCCGGTGTACACCCTGCTTCTGATGGGCAGGAGTGGTGTCTGTCCCAACATGGAGCTGTTGACACCAATCCTCCACCTGGGTTCCCGGGTCATTATCCTCCACTTCGTCTGGTGAGGTTAAGGACTCCGCCGTGTGTATGGAGTTGTTATCTACTGTGTACAGTTTGGCAACAGTGGCGTAGCGTGGTAATCTAATCTCGTCCTCCCCATAGTTTAGGAGGCATACGGGCACCCTCCCATTGCGTACATCTACTACCCCTCTGGCAGTCAAGAGTGTAGGTCTATGCTCTGAGCTAAGGGGCTCTACTACCGCCTGGTAGCTCCGTCCTTTGAGATCTATTGCTGCTCTACACCAAATCAGCATTTCACTCATTGGGGGAATCCCAATGGGTATCGGGTCTGTCACCCGTACATTACCAATTTCACCACCTGATAATTTTACCTGTTGCTGGTACATAAGGGCTCGGATCTCTTTCTGGAGCACCCTCCTCTGCCCTGGTCTGGCGGTGTCAGCCATCTGTTAGAGCAAGAACAACACTTCTCCCAAACAGTTACTAACAATATTTGTGCCAAGTACCATATACAAGTCTGTATCATCAGGATTAGTCTCTACTACAATTAATCCCTGGTCCTTCAGTTCCACTCTTCCCACCTTTACTGCCACATATTTAACCCCGACTAGGTTAAGGGGAAGGCCATTGGAGGCATACACAGAAAGGTTTGGAGCTGGCGGGCTCAGTTCGTCTATGGACCAGAATCTTTTGTAGAGGACATCAGGCATAATGGTTACATGAGATCCTGTGTCCAGCAGGGCAGGGGTCGTGATGCCGTCCAGCACAATGGACAGGAAAGGTCTTCCTCCCACGAACCGGCAGTACCAGTTTGATGGGCCTCGTTGGTCTACTCCTGGGTGTCGGCCCTTGGCCCCAGGGTTTTCTCTTTTAAAGGACACCTCTGCGTGGTGTGGCCTGCTTTATGGCAACAGTAGCAGATGAAGTCCTCTGGAGGGCGGCGTTGGTCGCTGGTCCTTCCACGGGGTGGCGTTGTCCCCCTCCGGGGTGGTGTTGTCCTCCTTCTTCTTCTCATCCAGGGGACGTCCTCAGGGCTGTCGGCTAGCAAGATCCTTCCTTCCGGCTCAGGCTCCGTCTGTAGCTTCAGGGTGCTCATGACAGTAGCCAGGGTTTTACTTAGCTGGCGCACCTCAGAGCGTAGGCTGTCTAGCTCGCTAGGGGGCACTGTTTGCATCCTTGTTTCGGCCGTTAGTGAAGGAGCGGTGGGTGCTGCAGGCATGGGGGTGGCCCCACCCTGGTAACGCTGGATAGCAGTGTCTGTGGTTTCCAGGGGCTGCAGACCCTTTATAGCCATGTCCTTAAGAGTGTCAAAGGTGGCATCTGGATGGTCTAAGGCCCACCACCGTACAGTTCTGCTCTCTTCTTGGGACTTTAACCCCCGGATGAACTGTTCCGTCAGCATTTTATTTTCATCATGGATGCTGGCTGGACTAACCTGTTTCAGGGACCGCAGGGCCTCCTGTAAGCGCCAGGCATAGTCCCGGATACTGTCCTCAGGTTTTTGGACACAATGGTAGAACCTCATCCGGAGATCTGTTTCAGTGCGGTTTTCAAACGCGGTTTGCAGTCTTTTAAAGATGATGGACACTGATTCTTGGTCTGCGGCTGGCCAGGTTTCAACTTCTCGCTCAGCGGCACCAGTCAATTGTCCTAATACTACAGCGGCTCTCTGCTTGCCAGTCATAGAGTACATGTCCAGTATGCCGCATATCTTCCTCTTGAATCCGAACAGTGTGTCCGGTTTGCCGTTATACTGGGGGAACCACTTCGCTCCCGGGATATACGGCAGGGCCATAGGTATGACAGGGGTTACAGGCCCTGCTGGTGGAGCGGCCGCTTCAGCCTGCTCAGCGCCGAGCGCAAGTGGGACATCGGGGCCGTTAACCGGTATTCCGGCGCTCTGCTGGGCTTCGGACATCGTTGCGCCCTAGTGAACCAGAGCCTACCTTCTTTACCTTTCTTTTAGGTAGGCCGCAGCTCTGGGGGCGACGGTCTTCTTTCAGGACCTTGAGTCGCTCGCTTCTGACGTCAGGGCGTCCTCTGGCTCCTTCCAGGACCTGACGCTTCCTGGTTCCACGTCAGGGGTGGGGCGTGTCCTCGACTTCGCGTGCGGTTACGCCCCTCTTCTTCCCGCGCGGTGACCTGAAAATGGCGGATAATGGCGGGAAACAGCGGCAATTGGCGGGAAAACGTCACCACAGTAAGATTTACAGTCTTTTAAGGTGCACAGTACCCGGTGGCAACGGGCACGCAATCCTGTTCGTGACGCCAGTTGGGAATGTCACGCCCCCGTGGGCCTTACTGTTTGGGAACAGTATATGTATATATATATATATATATATGTATCACGGTGGCTGGCCCAGGGCGGACAGTGCACAAAAGGGGTAGCGATTACTAATAAAGTTCAGAGAAATTCGTGACGCCACCTGTGGTGTCTGGTGAAGGTCACCAGCGCTGCAGCAGTCCTCTGAGGCAGGTGACAAGGCAGCTAAAGGTGGTACAGCTCCCCACAGGTGGAGCGGGCCTCAGGGCAGTGTAGATAGATAGATGGTGGGTGCGCTGGGTGTTGTTGTGCAGGTAGCGGTATAATGGCGCGGCCGGAGTAACGGACAGAGACAGGGGTTTTTGCTTTGTTACCTTTACTGGTACAGCTGGTAGATGCTGTCCAGGGTACTCTAGGTGAAGGGCGCACTTTTGGACTTCTCCCCAGGGAGCGAGTATAAGGCCTCCTGATCCGTGTCTATCTCTGTGTAAGCTCCTGGCCAGTCTGCAACTGTGCTTAGCTTATGTGTCTTGCTTTTTCTACTCCACCTGTTGCTCTGAAGTAGGACCTCCGGTTTGGTAACCACTTTCCCTGGACGTCGGGGCCTTCGTGGTTCCTGGTCCTGTATGTGTCTAGCTTCAGGTTTGCCAGGGACTTGTAGTCCTCCTGGGATTCCGGTTATCCCTACTGGGTGTAAAGGATCCCTGTAAGCTCGGACCCGGTGTCCGGTAGATATACTGGGGTGAGCCTGGTATGCTCCTCTGCCCCCTTTTTGTCACTCTTTCCTTCCTCTCGCCTTCGTCCACGCTCGGGGCCCTCACTAGGCTTCAGTACTGCTGGAGGCCTAGCTTGCCTCACACAGCAGCCTGCGTGCTCCTCTCACTCTGAGCACTCACTGTAAACTAAAAACTATTCTAAACTTCCTAGCTCCACCTTCCCTTTATATATCTCTATCAGGGCTCCCTCTGCTGGTATGAGGTGGAAGGTGGAGGTGTTTGCATGTAGCAAGGGCCTCTTGTGGAGAAATCCGTCCGTGCACCCTTCTGGGTCCTGTGGCACCGTGCGCAGCAGGGCGACACATAAACACCGAGAAAGGTTCAGACACCGAAGAGTGCTTCAAGTACCAAGTCCAGGACAGATAACATCAAGAGGCAACAGTCTCCAGCACAACCCGAATTGGTGACCTTCAGGTAGAGCAAGGACGTATTTTATATAGGTATGGCCATAGGTCACCTCGGTTAGATAAAACATCCTACTGACATCAATCAGTGGGTCATATAGGATGCTAATGCACTCTCTTTAGGGCTTGTGCACATGGCCGCATTTTTCGGTCCAGCAAAACATTGAATTGCACTCGGACCAATGTTATTCTATGAGCTCATGAACATGACCAATTTTTTTCTTGGACAGAGCCGGTCTAAGAAAAAAATTGCAGCGTTTCCGAGTTTGATCCGTTGTTCGGATCGCACATGACCGTGCAAGTCAATGAGTTCGAGGAAAACATCGGACTGCACTCGGATGACATCTGGGTTTAGTCAGATCGCACTTGGACCGAACATACGGCCATGTCCATGAGCCCTAACAATAAAATATGATTTCTTAAATAGTAGCAGTTATATACCTGTTCAGCTGCCCCACTTGACTAAATGACCCCAGAACGCTTAAAAATTTATTTCAATTTTTTTTTCTACTAACTTTGCACTTTTTGCGAATTTTCAAGCCGGAGAATAATTTCCACCAATTCCTATTTTTTTCTTACTTATTCAATTCAATCAAGAAAAATGTGCTTCCTAATAATCTGCAGTAAACGGTTATTAGAAGCTTCCATTTGTTTATTTTAATTTTAACATTAATTTGAACACACTCATTAGTGCATGCTTCAAACAATTAACTTTTAACATGCTAATAGGTTAATAAACAAACGACTCGCTTTCAAGTGAATATTGATGCTTCCATTTTTACAACTGCGGTTATTTTAGCAAGAATTTGTGACGGCTTTGCTTTTTTTTTTTTAATGACATCCCCAAATGGAGGGAGCGATGTCTCCACTGGAGCTTTCCAAGAATCCACGACAATCTGTCAAATTAAGTCATTCCATTAGCAAAAATATGACTGTTTAAAACTTAATGACACAAGAATAATTAAACAACCTGTCAGTTTTTAGGAAAGCACAACACAGGCCTCAGTTTTGCAACCTGTTTCGGAACGCGGAGATCACAAGCAGATCAGGGAATGAATTCCCAAATGATTGAATGAGCTGTCTGTACAGTCTGGCATTTCTGTCTAGTCTAAAATGAAATCATACAGGGCCTATAGATCCATGATCAGCATAAAAATATGGAGTGTAAAGGTTCAAAATGCACCATAAAAGAAATCCCTACGATATCATAAATCATCTACATTCTGATGTCAGAATTCCAAAGCATATACTGTATACAGTGTGATGTCAATTGACATATTCTAACAAACGAGTTTTGGACATGATTTTGTGGAATTTACATTTAAGAATTTTAGGTTATCACTGATTTCAATTAGAGGAGGCTGACAATCAGGTATGCCTTCCAACTTTGAAAAATAAGAAAGAGGGATACACACTGTGGCACGCAAATGTAAGGTGCCCCAGCGAGGTAGTCGTGGGCGAGCTGTAGCCCCCTCTCGCTCTGGCACCCTACAGACAATACGTGTCCTCCCTCTGAAGTGTGGCTGTGTATGTGGTGCTCTTCACTTACTTCAAGCCATCCGATCGCGGCTGTCTCCAAGCATTTCTCTTCTGGGACCAGGGCAGCAATAAATTCAGAGGACACGAGTTTCTTAACCAGAACTTGAACTTTACTTGGGGAAGAGGAATATATACAATATTTACAGGCAGATATAATGGATAAGGCCCGACAGGTTATCATCTCTCTCACAGGCGCTGGCAACATCTTCAGCCCTGGTTCCCTCTTTGAGTGAAACATCTCTGTGACTCTATCTCTAGCCCAAGAGACTCTTCTGTAATACTAACAGTGATCTGGATCCAATCTCTCCCCCAACGTCTTAGCCTGGAGTCCTATTTATCTTCTTCTGCTTCCTGCAGACTAGAAGTGCCCCAGGTCCTCAACACTTCCTTTGAGTTTCTCCGGCCGGCTAACAGGACTCTTGCTCTTGCGTAGGGAGACTTTTGCACTATTGATCCCACTGTCTGAGGGTATGGAGCTCCCGTCTACCCTAACAGCCACATATATTCAGGCTGCCCGTAATGGTCACTGTCCTATCTCTTACTGAAGAATCACTTCCTGATTCTGGAAACTAAACCGAGATTTTCCTAATGTGCCCATCCTCAGTGAGCTGTCATCACACAGCATTAACTCATCACTGTCTGTAACACTGCTAGCAGACTCAACCTGACATCTGCACCCAGGACAGTGGCATCTTGTAGCTGTTTACAGGTACTGCAGCCCACAAGGAATTATGCCAGGAACAAGCTCTATATCACTCAAGGCTTGATCAGGGCATTAAGTTCCCCCTCTACTCTACTGACTGGACCACTAAAGCTAACCCCTTAGCTTGGTCTACCAACAGTTCAGAGAGGTCTGACTTCAGGAACACTTCCTTTAACTATCTCAGTGCCAAGGGAAGGCTATGCCCTTCCCCACTATTGCACATAGACAGCTTATATGTTATGCTAAGCCAGCACCCTAACCTTTCCAAGTCCTTTAAAAGTGCCAACACCAAAATATTTTCCTAGTGAAGCCAATTAGTGTTTCCAGACAAAATGTACCCTTTTCAAGGCCACCACACCTAGCCTAATGTGACCATAGTGCATTGCCCCACAGCTCCTCACACAGTATGAAGCCCCCACAGCTACCCACACACAGTATGTTCCCAATACAGATCCCCACACACAGAATGATGCCCTCACATCTCTCTATATACAATAGGATGGCCCCCACAGCTTCTCCATACACAGTATGATGCAGCCACTGCTCATCATTCACGGTATGATGCCCCACAGCTACTCATACACAGTATGATGCCTCCACAGCTATCCATACACAGTATGATGCCTCCACAGCTATCCATACACAGTATGATGCCCCACAGCTCCCAACACACAGTATGATGCCCCACAGCTCCTCATATGCAGTATGATACCTCCACAGCTCATCATACACAGTATGATGCTCCACAGGCAGCTACTCATACACAGTATGATGCCCCACAGCTACTCATACACAGTATAATGCCTCCACAGCTATTGAAATACAGTATGATGGCTCCACAGCTATCCATACACAATATGATGCTCCAAAGCACCCCATACACAGTATGATGCCCCACAACTCCTCATACGCAGTATTAAGTCCCCACAGGTATATTCCCCCACACAAAATGATGCCCTAAAGCCACCCACACAAACAGTATGAAGCCCATTACAACCCCCAAAACACGGTATGAAGCCCCCAAAATCCCCAACAAACAGCATGAGTCCTCACAACCCTGAATACACAGTATAATGCCCCACCCATTGCCCCCGACAATGCAATGCCCCTGCAGCCACCTATATAGTATAATGTCCTCACAGCCACCCACACAGTATGATGCCTTCTAAAGTCCTGCGCTACATGCTGTGAGGATTCGCCGGTATCAGTGCCGGATATGGCAGTCACATGACCGCAAGTATGCAATATGCCTACTCCGGGCCACAATCCAACTAGACTGTTTCCGGCACGTTCAATACAAGTGTATTGCGTTTTGCAATTTTTTCAGCAAGAACCAACTGAGACTCTAGTTGGCACATTACCGCAAGTATGCAAATTGCATACTTAGGGTCACTTGACTACTATTGGAATTAGTAAGTGGAGCAGCACACCTTTAGGATTCGGCAAGCTCCATCACTTGCCTATGGTTTCACCAAGGGTGGACAATTCCTTTGAATAGGTATTCTCATCTCAGATAGCTATTGCATATTCACAGGATTCTCATTCAGTTTCTAAGCTAGTCAACACAGAGGAGAAAATTAAAGATTCTGAGGCCCAATGTGAAATCTATATCTGGGCTCCCCAAGTATCATGTGCCATTTCAGGGTGTCTTCTGACCATTGGGCCACGTCATGCCATAATAATGATTCCTACTTCTGCTCCACCTAAAGCGTCGCCCATGAGTTAAGACCATCTATTCAGAAGAGTTGATCTTATTTCCAACCTATTCATGGGAGGAAAACCGCAATCGACTTTTACCCTTTGTTTCCTTCATCCGTTTCCAAGAACAAAACCTGATCATTGTCAAAGGCGAGTGTAAGTAATTTTCTAAGGGTTTGATGAGCTTGTGGGAGCTAGTCAGAATTGCAATTCTTTTAACCACTTCATTAATCCAAGCCTGCGGAAATAAGTGCACAGCTTGTGGTCTTTGGTCCTTGGCCAGATTTGTGGAAGAGAGGAGTAGGGGTGGTTATAGGGATATTTATGAATATTTAAAAGCATCCAAATAGGAATTTGGGCATCTGTGCAGCTGTTCTCATTGTGCTTTCTGTAAAAAGAGCATAGACAACCACAAGACTGGAGAATGTAGTAATGTGCTTTCCGTGGTCCCCCAACGCTTCATTGAACAAACATCTAAACAGGCTTGCCATCTAATTACTTCTAAATAAGCTGGTGTGTAGCCATGCCATCTATACTGGCACTAATATAAATATATGGTCACTAAGTTACCCATAGACCGGTAAGAGCTGGTCCCTATGAAAATAATAATCATATGGAAGTCCTAAAAGGATTGCACATAAAGTGAGGCAACGGAGCTACAAAAAGCCATTAAAATCTCCTATTTCTTTACTACGGACTAATAGTAAAGAGAGAATCTTCCACTCGGTTAGTTGTGAAAGTAGTAATATTTATCCATGCCATAAAATCCAAAGTGTAAAGTGTAACATTTCGGTCTAAAACACTAGACGTTCATCAGTCACAGATGACGGTGATCGCATTTCTTATAGCACTTTTTTCATCTTGACTTCACTTTCTTCTGGCTGTATTCAATTGATTGTCTGATGAAGGTCTATTGTTGTAGACCGAAACGTTACGCTTTACACTTTACATTGTATGACATAAATTAATATTACTACTTTCTCAATGTGACGTATTCGCTCTTAACTATTATACCTATGGAATGGATCCCTATCTGAACACCACAGCTCCAGAAGTGTCATATTTCCAAGTATACTTTACTACAGACTGTCGTTGTATTTGCCCCCGATTGTCCTACTTTAGTATTTTTGTTCTATTTGAGCTCCGTGGTACCAATAGACAGTGCAATGCACTGGGCAATTTGAGATCTAAAAAGAGGAAATTAGAAATATATCTATTGACCCTTCTTCAGGACTTGTCACCAGATCCATAGCATTTTTTTCTCAGCTGGCTCGTGAAGTATTGAGAACAAAAGGAGTAATATCTAAAAGGCAAACTTTGACCAAGTAGCTGCTGCTTTGATGGATTTGGCCCAGCCACATATTACATGGTTGCCCATTTATTTGTGAATGCCACTGCTTTAATAATGCAAAAACTGTGGATCTCAGGAGCCAAAACCGCAACGATCATCAATTCCCCAGTATGGAATCTTTTTAAGCACAGTTAATATTGTTGAGATAACCCATGTATGTTCTTGAATGTTTTTGTATTTTTTTTCAGATTGAGGTTATAACAGTAGTTTTTCATTTTTAGGATACTCCTGAACTTCACCTAATTTTTTTTTAATCTAAATCATCTCCATAAAGCTGTTCTGTCTCTGCCCATCCCTCTTAAAAAGTCTATTATTATATTACATTCTTCGTAAGTGAGCATGATGGATCAGGGCCTTGTCTGAGCAAGTGTTCAGTACATTCTTTATAGACTTATTTTGAGATTATCATTCCCTTTGTTTGGATGGATTTGCGCTTAAGGAGATGGACCCATCAAGACTATCTATGAGACCTTCTATGAGTCATTGAGAAGAGCTGCAAACACATTTTTCTTGCTCTGTTTTGAAAGAATAGCTATGCATATGATAATTCTGTGTGTAATACTACTTTCCCGTTTCAGGGGCTCACCTTTTCCCATGGCTATCATCCAACTTTCTACTGCCACTCTCTTACCCAGGTCCCATGTTAAAGAGCTTCTCCCTCTGTTTTGCCTTCCACCCTGGCTGGAGCCATGGTTTTGTTACTTCTTCCCTACTCTGGTCTCTCGCCTCTGCCTCTCATCCTGGCTCCTCATTTTTTAAAGAGCCTGCCAATTCCAAAGTTTGCCCTCTTCAGCCAATGGCCAGCTTCTTAAGGGCCCTTCTCCATTATCCAGTGCCTGAGGAATAAGGTCCATTTGGTTTGAATGCTCCTATTGCAATTGGTATCGACCAGGCTTGCATATTTATCTTTATGTTCTCTTCTGCTGCTTGCCCCAAACCCGCCAGCCCTGACTTATACCATTAAAATTGAACTGTACACTCAAGTTCTGTTCTTAACACTATAATTTCTGCCTGATCTTACATCATTGTCTGAACCAAACTATTCCTATAACCTTTGCCTCTCTCACCATGTGGCACCACTCTTACACTGGTGCTGGGCAATACAGGCATCATCCAGCCAAGCTCTCTGTTTAAGTACTCAAAGCAGGGCGCTACCTTTCCTGAGGTCCCCCTTTTCCACTGGACCGTACTTTTCCAGGACATATAAGCTTTCTTTTCTGCAGGGGTCCCCACTTGCCTGAGAGGTCCTGCTGCCTCTGTAGCTAGCTTCTTTCCATGCTGAGCCTTGTAGTCCCACAACCAATAAACCTGTCTTCTCCTTTCACTTCTCTCCATCACACAGCCTACTCAACACTGACTACCTACTTCCTATATCCCTATGACCTTCCCACTGGGTCCCCTATAGGGCCACCCTCCTACACTCCCTGAGAACGGCCTTGCAGTTAACCCTACAGGAACCTGACATAGACACCGGCCATAAGGATAAAACATATTTTTATACATTGTAAACAGAAATACAACTTCTCACAAAAATAACCTTCAGCATCTTGCCTCGACATCTTCTTCAGGGGGACAGGACTCATTGTCCACCCTCTTACATACCTCAATACTTTAAAGATGATCATCTTCGACCATACCAATATCTGAAACAAAAGCTCACTCAACCAGCATGATGGATGGAGGTCTGTCCCACATCCAGGGCTGCTCAGAGAACTATCACTCCCTTACCGGCCATGAACACCTGGGCGGAACCGTTTCTGGACAGATGTTCATGCCGGATCTGGCCATATAAGGTATTTCTGAGCCAGGAAGCTCTCCTTCAACTTCCTCAGTCCCGAACGGGAGTCTGGATCTCCGCATCTTCCTTGTGGTGCTAAAGTGGCTTCTCCTTCTGGTCTCTACCAACAGACCGGCTGACTCACTTCTGCGTTGCTGCTGGTGTTGTCGCTTGAAGTCAGGCCCCTCCTTCCACTTCTCTACCTCCTCAATGGTCACGGGGCGAATTACCCCCACTGCATACCAGCCTTTGTGGCGCCACACTTTGCAGAAATTCATCTTTTCTCCCACTTTTCTCCCACTCAAAGGCTATGCAAGCTGTAAGGCAGGGTCTCGTGCTTCACCATAGCTTGGTTAACATATACCTCGCCTCCTGTTCCTTGTTCCCAAATGAAGTCATGCCCCTTTACGAGGTTAAAGTCCACCACCCAGCCTTTGGTACATTGCTCCTAGAATAGGGCCTGATTGGGGCCTGCCAACCACTCCTGGACCAGAGCATCAGCCTTTATACACTCTTCTACTACATTGGCCTCTTCCCGAGGCCATAGGATTCCCTGGGAGTTCTCCTTCACAGGGGAATGAGGGGGGCCCAACTCCCGCGGCACCAGTCAAACTTATCGGGTCAAACACACTTTGGGGGTCCAGGTGAAGGATTCAGAGCATCCCCCTCTTCCTCAGCCTCTTCCTCCCCAGGGCCCTCACATGCTCCCATGGGCAGCGTTTCACCGGCCACCTTGGGTGAGGTTGGCTTAGCAGGGACAGACTGACCTGATGCAGCAATCTCTTTGAGGGCTGGCACCTGGTCTTCAGCAGGCATCTGGCTCCAGAATAGTACCCGGACCTCATGCTGGTAAAGCCCCACCTGGGGCTGAGGGGTTGTCTGCCACTGTATGGAGACTGGTAGAGACACCACCTGGCCTGCAGTCGCACCTTGTGGATACTCTCCTCCTGCCATGGCTCCGGGGGTCACAGAGTGAATCACCTCCTCATCGGAAGACATCTCCATTTCTGTCTCTCCGGCAACACCACTCCTGTTGTATACGCTGTTCATCGCTGCTCAGCTGCTGTCCTGTACATCTGGTGCATGCCAGTCACTCATCGTGCTCTTCCTGCCAGACTGGCTCCACCCTTCTGAAGGCCGTACTAGTGATGCGACCGACACTTATTCTGTCACTCCCAGTGACTCCGCCTCTGGACACGCCCACTTCACTTGGTGTTCTCACCCTATGGGCCGTCTTCCTTGCTGGACCTTGCCCCCTTCTGCTATGCTCCACCTCTTCTAGGTCGGACGTTGGCTCTGGCACACCTCCTCTTCGAGGTCATCACTTTGGTGGGCTGATCACATCTTCTTCGAGCCTTCAGATGCCGTCTACTTCCACAATGGTTTTGACTTCTCTACCTCAGACCACAGCACACCGCCATCTTGGGATCTGCATCGCAGTCCACCATGTTGGAATTCGCAATGCCGTCCGCCATCTTGGGGTTTGTGCCGTTTTCTGCCATTTTGTTCGTACTACAGGTATTAGGTTCCCTGATTTCTCCATTTGAAATGTTCGAATCCTGCCGACTCCGCCACTTGTAAGTTTTCCTTTCTGCAGGGGTCCCCACTTGCCTGACATGTCCTACCGCCTCTGTAGCTTCTTTCCATGCTGAGCCTTCTAGTCCCACAACCGATAAACCTGTCTTCTCCTTTGACATCCTCTTCAACACACAGCCTACTCAACATTGACTAACTACTTCCTATACCCCTATGACCTTCCCACTGGTTGCCCTATAGGGCCGCCCTCCTATACTCCCTGGGGACGGACTTCCGGTTAACCCTACAGGAACCTAAAACACAGCAGCCATAAGAATAAAACACATTTTTCTATATTGTAAACAGAAATACAACTTCCCACAAAAATAACCTTCGGCATCTTACCTCGACGTCTTCTTGTGGGGGACAGGATTCATTGTCCACCCTCTTACATATTAATAACATTATGGATCCACATTTAATTAAAAATGGTGGCCAAAAAAAATTAAGACGTGCAACTATATATATTTTCTATATGGACTACAAATCATTGCTGTAACTGTAATGTATGGGGAAGGCTATATGTAGTAAAGGCAATAAAAAAATTACTTGGCACTCAAAATTGAAAATGATATTTGAGACTTTATTGTCAAGCAATCCAAAAATAGTGACGTTTCGGTTCTTACAATTGGAACTTCATTAGACACGGTTTGTTGCTGGATGATAAGGGGACAATGCAGATGAACACGCCGGAGAAAAGCAACCGTGGTGCGCCATACACTGCGACCACGGTTGCTTATTTCCAGCGCGTTCATCTGCATTTGTCTCCTTATCATCCAGCAGCAATCTGGGTCTGATGAAGGTCCAATTATAAGGACCGAAATGGTACAATTTTTCTTTGGATTGCCTGACAGTAAAGTATCAAATCTCATTTACTTTTTGCAGTGCCAAGTATGTTTTTACTTTTTACTATCGAATGTGGAACCCTTCGTGAGCACCCCCATCTAATAGGTTTGCCATATAGTAAAGATAGTGTTGCAATGTAAGGGGAAGAACCATGGCTTCCTAAAAACCATATATACAGTACATACCAGGTATTAGATAATTATTATGAGCAGGATTTACCTACAGCACAAGAAATTGGTGATACGTTACCTAAGACACCAGAGTACTGTATGACCAAGATTGATAAAACAACCATATTGATCCATTACTGTGCATTATGCATTGAGACTATGAATTTTCATGTGAGTTATCTAGCCCGGAATCATCACAGCAACCAATTAAAATCTCTAGATGATAATTCAAAGTTTAATTAATGAAAACATTTATCCTTAGAGTCTTCAGGGAACATAGAGACGTATCTGTAGAATGATGCAACTCATCTGTGGGACTTACATCAGTCACTTAGTGAATGTTTAACTTGTAATAACCCATCAGAGTCCTCACTGCTGGTAAATGATGGAAGTTCGGAATGACGCCGGTCCATTGACAACGCTGTCTGACATTTTTCATGCTATTCCTTTCCTGAAATGTTTCATGTATTACAACTAAGATCATACAGGAAACATGGTGGTCATATAGGATCCAATGTTCTAAGAGGGTCCTAGGTTTCATTGTGTTCCAAGAGGGCAGTTGTAATATTGGTGGAAAGACCTCTAGGCGCTTCTCCAACCTCTGCACCCCTCATAAGCTTTTCTTGTTGCGTTCAATTTTGGTTCTATACAGTATGTAGATGTCACTTCATTGTTACCCTATCTCGTTCCAGCGACACAGACCAACAGACGGCAGCTTTTGCAGGTGGCCACGTCCGGTTGGTAGGCATCTGGATACTTTTTGCTCCTCTACTCCAGTTCCAAGTCTGCTAAGGCAACCAGTGCTCAAAGAAGACATCAAGGAGAATCGTTCTACCATTCCTTGCCTGGTGTTTTCGGTTCAATTCCTACCTTTTACCACTTATTTAACTTCTGACCCTTTGTGCTACATTACTGATAAAGTTCCTGTCTTTTCCTCCGGGCTGTTGCATTGTGTCCAAACTCCTGTTGACTTCTACTTCGCACTACTATATGAGCGCTTCTGCCACCAATCCATGGCGATAGTGGGGTCATCACCAAACCAATTTCTCAGCATCAAGATCCAAACCTCAAAGCAGCACATAGGATGACCATATAAAGTTCTATAGGAAATTTTCAAAGTCCAAAGTCTACACCTCCGTATATGGGGGGTTAAGGGTGAAGATCAGAGGATCCCAGAAACTCTGCATTCAAGTCCAGCCGATGCTAAATATATTACAATCTATGATGCAAACATCATAGAATCAATAGTTTCTTTCCTAATCATAAAGGCTCATTCAGATGTTTGATTTTCACGTATGAGTGCTACCTGTCATTTTCATGGATAGCACTCGTACCTGTGATAGTCTTTGGCGCCATTCACATGTCCGTGATTTGTCTATGTGTTCATTAAAAAATTGGATCGCGCTCAGGGTTTTCATGGACAGTCACATAGGAGAAGGTGGAGAAACTTTTCTTTTTTCTCTTTTCAATGTACAAGGAAAATGGATGACACTCGGACCAAACTCTGATCAACGTCTGATCAAAATAATTAGTCCTTTTTTCTCGTACGTGAGAAAAATGGACGTCTGAATGAGCCCTAAGTCAGACATGAACTTTGAATAGTTGGTAGGACATAAGCCTGGGTGATGGGTGCCAGGAAAGCGGCCTACAAGACATTTCCTTGGCTAGGTAATCAGGTACAGTGCACATGGTGGCTTGGTGGGTAGCGTTGGGGTTCTGGATTCAAATCCCACCAAGGACAACATCTGCAAGGAGTTTGTATGTTCTCCTCCTCATATTTGTATAGGTTTCCTCCGAGAATTTAGCTTCTGATCACCAAATGGAGGCAATGATGATAATGTTTGTAAAGCGCCATGGAATATGTTGGCGCTATATAAATGAAGCACCAAACTGGATATTAGTAAAACAAGGCCCTGCTAAGCTCTATGATTCTGCACCATGTTCGAGGGTTAAATGTTCGATATCTTTCATATAATTAGAGGTTTCCTTACTGAATTAGAGAACATTTCTTGCTAGCAGCGAAGGGGTGAAGACGACATGGCTATTCCTTCAGTTGTCCAGAAGGTGGAGCAGTGATCCTTCTCTGGGCTCTGTCTGTGCCCCCAATGGACCAGACTGTCTGAACTCTGAATGAATTTCGCTTTCTTTTCATCACTCTGTGATGTCCAGCTGCTCCTGTCAACACCTTCTTATAGCATGTAATTCATCGCTCACAGTGACAGCTGGGGCCATGTGCCTGGGACCAGCTTCTCCGGAGTGTGGCTGCACCCTCAGAGGGTCCCTCGCCTAAAAACAAGGCACTTGTCTCCTGCTCCTTTATCATATCGTCCAGCATCTGAGCCTGTTTAACTTTCCCAAGGGTTCTGCACAAGTGGGAGAAGAAGAAAAAACCTCCTCCTCTCTTATCTAGGCCTCCTTTGAACAGAACATTCACCAGGATCAAATACACATTTCAGAAACACAGGGCATCCCGCTTGTCCGCTCTCCAGGGTAGGGGGCTCTTTTGATGCATGCACTTGGATTATACATGGGGCTGGACAAGAGTTTGGTTTGCAATTGTCAATTTGTGCTGATGACAAAATGTTCACTCTTGCTTGTCTGCCACAATATACACAAAAATTCCTTTAATACGGCATCCGATACTCCAGAAAATCATAATCTTGCAATTGTCACTAATACAAGATGCAATAGTATAACATCAGAAGAGAAAAAGGAGTGATTTATATCAAGAAATTTTTATTATTACATATCAAAAATTTACATGAATATATCAAAGTAGTCATCACAATTATTAGCACTTAAAAATGGGGAGCACACAAGGGAACCAGGGAATAATAGCACTAGATGATATGTAAAACCACATAGCCAACCCCACATGTAGATGTCAAATATCAAACTGGTGCAGTGGGGACCCCTAAGGCAAGAGGCTGACTCAGATAACAATTATAACAGGACAAAAGGTATGCCAAGTAACATCATAATAGACAATAAGCCACCTAAATGTAACCTTCACTCAGTATTATAAGAAGAGCCATCTTACCAAAGGATGCGAGGGATTAAAGTGCTGAGTGCAAGATACCCATGCAGACAAACGCATCACTCACTTACTGATCTGACTGCTCCTGCCACCCGAAGATGGCTTCCCATTATATATCTCCTACCATGGTGCTCCTCTAAATTGCTTCCTCCACCCACACCCACTACTGTTTCCCCCTACCTTTGGGTTCCCCCCACTCGAGCCAGGGTCAGGGCTCGGCAGCTGCGCACATGCATGTTGCCCCTCCAGCTAGTCTGGAGCAGTGTAGTGTTGGATGCAGGTGTTGGGGTTCCGGACAGCACTGCCTCCTCACCTGAGAGAAGGAGATACCACACCTCTGGGTGAGGTGCAATACCTCTGTGGCGACTGAACCCTCAGGGGCGCCACAGCAGTACCTGGTTCCTGTAGAACGAGACGGCCGGAGCTACGGCATCACCCTCTGTGGAGGGCTTGAACTGGCCGAAGAGAAGCGAAGGCTGGCGGAGGAGAAGATGTGTCCGGGAGTCTAAGGACAGTGGAGACAAAGGCCTCAAGGTGAAGTTCCAGCCAAAGTTTCCGGAGGAAGAACTCGAGGACCAGACGGAGGCAGAAGCACGAGAGTAGACGACACCTAGTGGCAGTGGAGAGCTGCTGAAGAAAAGCATCGCAGTCCGGCCGGTGAGTCCACCACAGGCACCTACCTCCAAGCCCCTGCCCATTATGTGTGAGGAGGAGGTTCTGACCCCTACTCCCGAAGGGGCGAAATAGATAGCTGGGGTGGTGGATGGAAAGAAGAGGCGGGAGAGATTGGTGCGGGCTGAACTGGGACATCCCTGGAGAGGAGCAGTAGCTGGCTGGATGACCCGTGGCCTCATCCAGTTCTTCAATCCTAGTCGGGGATACGGCTCCATTCACGAGGCTGGGACCAGGACTAGATATACGTAAATGCCAATGTTCTAATGTACCCCACATCAGTGGGACCCAGTTACCTTCATTAAGGAGGACAGGCCTAGGGGATGGTACATGGTAACGGTCACTCTAGTCTCTCCTGAAGAGGACTGGAGAGCAGTATAGATCCAGGAGGTCAAGCGACCGCAGGCAGTGGCCGCCCCACAGGAGAGAGCTACCATCCCTAGGCCACCAAGCCCTGTGTGCCAGCAGGCAGTAGCAGAGCCCCAAGTGAAGGCCACACCCAAGCCACCGTGCCCCAAGAACCAGGAGAGAGGATCCGGAGAGATAGCGAAGAATCCAGCTCAAGCAACTCCTGTACGGGCACCACCATCTTTGTCTACCCGGGCCCGGGATCAGCCACCTACGTGGGAAAGACGGGAGCCCGGGAGGCATAGATATTATGCGGCTGCAGTAGAGCAGAAGTTAAATGGCGGCCGGAAGTTACGATTTGTTCCGTAAGTGCTTGTTGCACATCAAACTGAACTGTTTTGTGTCACTGAGGGCAGGAGGCCCTAAGTGAGCCAGAAAATACCTGTGTTGGCCAGTACGGCCAAAAGTTTTTTTGTGTGAGTTTCCCCTCCTTCAAAGTTGTTTTACACACCCCCACTGCTGGATTGCAGGACTGTGAACTCTTAAAGGGACTGATACCCCTGTGGCCCCTATGAACTGTGCAACTGCCCAATTAACTCTGTCCCATTGTCTCCATGAACTCTGCATAATTCTATCCATGAACTTTTCACCAGGGACTAATGGGCACCACTGTGCATCTTAAAGGGACCATGGGGGGCAACGGATCGAGCCAGGTCAGTACTCCTGGACTGTCAGAGCCGGTGTTAAGTTGGCCAACGGGCCGTTATTTTCTGGAATGTGAATATTCTGTGTCGGGGTCCTTGGAGAAGTGGGACTGGGGTCACGTGGAGCCATGGAAAAATGGACAAACTGATGTGCCTGCCCGGTTGAAGAGGAAAAGGACTGTGCCCATGGACGGTTGGGTGGCTACTTGCTTGTGGGTTGGCCAAAGGGCCGGTGTTACTGAAAAAACTTGAACTCTAAGTTCCAGGCTCCCAATCGAGTGGGACCGAGGTCAAAGTTGACTGACAAAAAGACTCTTTTTGTCCCTGGATGGAGGGAGCGTTAAAGTTTATATGCATTTAAAGTGAAAGTGGATTTTATGTGCTTAGTTGTAAATTGTTGTCTTACAGGTTCCGTTATGATCGAGGACGACCATATTTAAAGGGGTGAGGTATGTAAGGGTGTGACAGAGACTGTCATATACCTTCCCATGAAGACAATTGCACTGTGAATACTAATATGCAACTGTATTGTGTTTTTATGATATAATGTAAAATGTAAAATGCAGAGTGTTATAGGTACTAATGCTGCTGTGTGGTACTGTATTGGTAATGCCTAAGGTAACCTGATACACTCAGCTCCGGGATAGGGACAGTATATGTGACGCCCAGCTGAGCTTGGTATCACAGATCCTAGAAGTGTGCATTGATGGAATCCTCCACAAGAGGCCCCCATAAACATTCACACATCTCCACCTTCCACCTCAGACCAGCAGAGGGAGCCCGTTAGGGATATAAAAAGGGAAGGTGGAGCCAGGCAGTTCAGTTCCTGCAGAGTGAGACACAGAAACAGGTCAGTCTGCAGTGGAGCTCAGTGATTCAGCAGTTCCTCTGGAGAGTTCAGCAAGTACAAGTCTGAATGCAGAGTTGAGCCCAGTTGAGTTGTAGCTCAGAATAGTGAGCTTTAGGTGTGCCGGCGCCATAAGATTGGTGAAGCGCGGCAAGCTGCCGTTAGTGTGTATAGCCTAGTGAGGGCCCGAGTAGGCCGAAGGCGAGTGGAGAAGTTAGTACATAGGGGGCAGAGGAGCTTAACTGGCTCACCCCGAAGCAGTTACTGGACACCGGATCCGAGCTTACCGGGATCTCTATGACCCAGTAAGGCATAATCGGAATCCCTGGAGAACTACAGGTCCCAGGATCGCTAAAGGGCTGATACGTAACAGAGCCGGGAAACACATAGGCCCCGCAAGCTGAGGAGCGTGTATTCCAAGAGAAGGCCCTACCACAAGGTCAGCCAGCGCAGGACAGAGACAAAGTTAGGCCTAGCTCCAGGCAGGTCAGAAACTTACTACGCAGAGGCAAGAAACAGGAGGCCCTACACCTGCTCATTGGGGAGGATCCTGATATGCACCCTTCACCCTACATTGCTCCGGGATGTGCCTGAATTTCCATCAGTAAAAGGTACTGAAGTGACTATCGTGTCTGTCCCTGTTCTTGCTCTGACCCGGCTGGGTCTCACCTGTCTTGCATCGCCTTTTCCGTACCCTGCCCTGAGGCCCAGCTCCACCTGTGGGGAGCTATACCATCGAGCTGCCTTATCATCGGCTTCAGTGGACTGTGCAGCGCTGGTGATTCTCACCAGAAGCCACAGGTGGCGTCACGAACTTTCATAAAACTAATAAACAAACCAATCCCTTTTTAAAAGCTGACCCCAGAGTACGGGCCCGGGAGCCGACCACCGCGACATCCCCAAGGTCAGGCCAAAGGCCCGGGTACCGAGTCGTTCCCATCACCCTGGGCGAGTCATATAGAACATGGTTTAATGGTTAGTTAGTGTACAGTATATGATACAGTTAAATGTTTGGGACTAGCCATCATGGGGGGAGGAAGGAAGGTCAAGCAAAAAGGGGAAGCATTTCCTGCTTTAGTCATTCTGAGTTAGTGTGATGTTTGTGTGAAGTTCAGGTTCAAGCTGCAGTGGGCTGGAGGCACGTGGAGTACATATTCTGGCAGCATGAGGTCGTACCAGATTTCCTGTGGAAATTCCGGTAACATCCAAGGCCTATGGCCCGAACTAGACACTGGGAAGTGTTCCTTATTCCCTTTCATACAAAGGATGCCGGATGGGGAAACACGTGAGGGAAATGTAGCGGATCTTGGGAATGCTGTGATGCTGGCGGGAAATTCCTGGGGCTGACGAGAGGATCAAGGATAGGAATAATCCAAGCTGGAGGTAAGCAGAGGCTTGAAATGTACTGTGTTGATGAAACTGGAACTGGAGGGTTCTCTGTCCAAAACTGCATGTTAAAGACTGTTGATCTTGAGCTGTCCAGTAAAGTTGAACTTGTTTTCATGAACCCTTATGTGTGTGCTGCTGATCATCGACCTAAGAATGTGGATGCAGCGGAGGCCTCCGGCCTACAAGTGAGTGCAAAGCAAGCTTCACAGCACACTACATATGGACTGGGACACTTCGTAAAGTGCCAGGTGCCAGATGTGGAAAAGCAGCAGCTCTCCCACGGCTATCGCCCTTGGCACCTTACAGTTACACACTGATTTATTCAGACAGATTTAGAGCAGGTCTGCTCCGAAAACCGCCTGAAAAATGTTACGCTCGCACCCGGACTGACTGGCGTGACCGTGATTAGTGATCCCACTGTATCCTGAACCGAGGAGTACCTGGAGGGGCATAACTAATTATCAACCCGGTCCGACCAAGGTCGCACGGCGGCTCAGTCGACTCCGTGAACCAGGGAGGAACCGAGCAGAGGGACCAGGTGCTACTCCAGGTCAGACCCCGGTCATAGCTGTTGACCCACACCGGGGAATGTAGGAACAGGCAGGTTATCTGGTATGCAGACAGGTGGGTACTGGCAGGCACGGCTGGTATGACGACAGGTGGGTACTTAGCAGGCACGGCTGGTATGTAGGCAGGTGGGTACTGGCAGGCGCGGCTGGTATGCAGACAGGCAGGGGCTGACAGGCACGGCTGGAATGCAGACAGGCAGATACTGGCAGGTATGAACGCAGGCTGGATAGGGACCAGTACAGACTGGGATACAAGAACAGAGCCGCAGGTGCGGTGGAATAGCAGAGCAAAACCGCAGGAGAGCTGAACAAGCAGAGCGGAGCAAAACCGCAGGTGCGGTGAGCAAGCAGAGCGGAGCAAAACCGCAGGTGCGGTGAACAAGCAGAGCGGAGCAAAACCGCAGGTGCGGTGAGCAAGCAGAGCGAAGCAAAACCGCAGGTGCGGTGAACAAGTAGAGCAGAGCAAAACCGCAGGTGCGGTGAGCAAGCAGAGCGGAGCAAAACCGCAGGTGCGGTGAACAAGCAGAGCGGAGCAAAACCGCAGGTGCGGTGAACAAGCAGAGTGGAGCAAAACTGCAGGTGCGGTGAGCAAGCAGAGCGCAGCAGAACCGCAGGTGCGGTAAACTAGCGGAGCAGAGTGGAACCGCCGGAGCGGTGAACAAGCAGAGCAGAACAGAGCAGAAGGTGAAGGCAGACAGGACAGGGCTCTGTTCACATGGAACAGACTGGAAAATACAGGAAGATGGTTAGAACACAGGAGGTAGATACGGAGGCAGGGAAAGGGGACAAGCAGAACCAGATACACACAAAGTACTTACAATGAAGTAGCGAGTGGACACAAAACTCACAAACAGAAGTACAGAGACAACAAGTTGGAGTTAGGTGCGCTTTCAGACACTGCAGGCAAAGGAAAGGTAAGGACATAAAGAGAAACAAGTAACGGGCTAGGACACTATTCAGACAGGAACTGAACTGGGAACAAGATACCGGAACGAGCCTGGGAACTCAGCCCCCAGGGAGGCGGAAACAGACTAGAAGTCAGAGATACAGGTAGAGGCCCTGGGTACTCAGCCCCCAGGGTGGCGGACAGACTAGAGTCAGGACAGGCCCTGGCACCTCAGTTGCAAATGACAAACTGAGTGAAAGTGTTGTTCAGGCCCCTCCTACAGGGTGGAGGGGGTTTAAGTATCCAGCGACTCACAGCAATAGGCTAGGGAAGCATTAGAACTGCGCACACTGTAGCTTTAAGAATCAGAAAGCAACAGCGCCGACGCCCTAAGCCAGCAGACAAGAGACATACAAACAGCAGGTACTGGAGCAAAAGTGTGCAGCCTGGCCTGAAAGGTAAGATTGCGGTCTTGCATGGTGGGAGATGGTAAGCCATGCAAGCACGCCGTCAGGGATGTTACAAAAAAGCATTAAGGAAAAGCTCAAAAGAATGAACATATGTATTTCATTGTAAAAACAACTTGCTCTTCATGTTTTTTGTCTTTTTTAAGCATCTTTTAACCATTGCAGGTTTCAAAACGCCAAGCTAAGGCTAAAAGAAATGAGCGGACGCTATTTCTGTTCAGAAGATGCTCTATACTTTATAATAAAAGTCAAAGAGAAGGCTGAAAAGATGCCCGGAAGATGCCTGGGTGCCTTTTGGAACATTTTTTGAACTTTAAAAAAAAACAAAAAAAACTTAAGTATCTTCCCCCTCCAGTGGTGTACTGCTAATAACGGCAGGCCACGCAATTTATTTTTTTAATCAATTAGTACTTTGTGGTGGCCATCATCAGGCCCAGCGCCAGCACCTGGCGCACCCCAGCAAGTGCCGGGCTCTGAGCAAGCGGGGGGGCACCCCTGCGCGCTATGAGACCCGTGAGCGGTGAGGTGTCGGTGCCAGCGCCTGCCCCCCTTGCTTGCTCAGGGCCACGGCAGCCGGCGGCACAATACTTACTTCTCCCCATGCCTCCGCAGCAGGTCTGATGTCTTCTGCGTCCTCTGACTGTGACGTCTCAGGTCAGAGGGTGTGGTGACGTCTTTCCACCTGTGAGCCGTCACAGCGCCAAGCGGGAAGACGCCGGCGCGGGTGATGAGTCCGGAGCAGCGGCAGCAAGTGAGAAGTGAGGTGAGTATTTGATTTTTTTTTTCTTTATGGGGCATTATATGATGGGGGGTGACATCCTGCATGGGGCATTATATGGGGGGGAGTGACATCCTGCATGGGAAATTATATGGGGGGGGAGTGACATCCTGCATTGGGCATTATATGGGGGGGTAGAAGACATCCAGCATGGGGCATTATATGGGGGGGAAGTGACATCCTGCATGGGGCATTATATGGGGGGGAAGTGACATCCTGCATGGGGCATTATGTTGGGGGGCACAGCCTGCATGGGGCATTATGTGGGGGGGGCACAGCCTGCATGGGGCATTATATGGGCGCCAGTTTCCTGTATGGAGCATTATAAGGGGGCCAGTATCCTGTATGGAGCGTTATATGGGGGCCAGTATCCTGAATTGAGAGTTATATGAGGGCCAGTATTCTGTATGGAGCATGATTTGGTGCCCATGATACTGTATGGAGGACTATGTGGTGCCCATAATACTGTATAGAGGACTATGTGGTGCGCATAATACTGTATGGAGGACTATACTGTCTGGTCTGCACTGTGCGCTGCAAGGATTCGCCGGTTTCTTAGCTATTGTAGAATTTACTACAGATATCGCTCAAGTAATGTAATAAGTGAAATCTTTGGCATTGTATTATATATATATATATATATTTCTCTGCCGTTTCTGTGCATCATGAATCGTGGTATGTGTTAAAGGGGCCCACTGAGACTCTTTCAACCCAGGGCCCACAAAAACCTGGAGCCGGCCCTGGCCATCATACTGTGTGGAAGGTATTTGTGGGTCATCATACTACATGAAGGACTATTTATGGGGCCATCACACTATGTGGAGGGCTATTTATGTGGCCATCATACTATGTGGGGGGCTATTTATGTGTCCATCATACTATGTGGGGGGGCTATTTATGTGGCCATCATACTATGTGGGGGGCTATATATGGGGCCATCATACTATATGAGGGGCTATTTATGGGGCCATCATACTATGTGGGGGGCTATTTATGTGGCCATCATACTATGTGGGGAGCTATTTATGGGGCCATCATACTATGTGGGGGGCTATTTATGGGACCATTATACTATGTGGAGGGCTATTTATGTGGCCATCATACTATGTGGGGGGCTATTTACGGGGCCATCATACTATTTGGGGGGCTATTTATGGGACCATTATACTATGTGGAGGGCTATTTATGTGGCCATCATACTATGTGGGGGGCTATTTACGGGGCCATCATACTATGTGAGGGGCTATTTATGGGCCATCATACTATGTGGGGGGCTATTTATGGGGCTATCATACTATGTGGGGAGCTATTTATGGGGCCATCATACTATGTGGGGGGCTATTTATGGGGCCATGATACTATGTGGGGGGCTATTTATGGGGTCAACATACTATGTGGAGGGTTATTTATGGGACCATTATTCTATGTGGGGGGCTATTTATGGGGCCATCATACTATGTGGGGGGCTATTTATGGGGCCAACATACTATGTGGAGGGCTAGTTATGGGGCCTTTATACCATGTGGAGGACTATTTGTGGGGGCCATCATACTATGGGGAGGGATATTTGTGGGGCCATCATACTATGTGGAGGGCTATTTATGGGGCCATCATACTATGTGGAGGGCTATTTATGTGGCCATGATGCTATGTGGGGGGCTATTTATGGGGCCATCATACTATTTGGAGAACTATTTGTGGGGCTATCATACTATGTGTAAGACTATTTATGGGGCCATCATACCATGTGGAGGGCTATTTATGAGGCCATAATACTATGTGGGGGGCTATTTATGGGGCCATCATACTATGTGGAGGGCTATTTATGTGGCCATGATGCTATGTGGGGGGCTATTTATGGGGCCATCATAATATGTGGGGGGCTATTTATGGGGCTATCATACGATGTGGAGGGCTATTTGTGGGGCCATCATACCATTTTGGAGGGCTATGTGTGGGCCATCAAACTATTTGGAATGCTAGGTAGGAGGCATCATGCTATTTGAAGTGCTATTTAGGGGCCATCATACTATTTGGAGTGCTATGTGGAGGCCATCATGCTATTTGAAGTGCTTCCATTATACTGTATGGAGGGTTGTGTGGGGGCCATTATACTGTTTGAAGTGCTAGTGATGGTCACTATAGTGTGTGGGGACACACAAAAAAAACATTGGTCGGAATAAGGAGAACTGCTGCATTTACATATTTTTGGCAAGTGATAGGTCCTTTTAAAGAGTGCTATAACATGCTGATAGAGTAAAGCCCCTGCCGCAGACCAGGGAGCCATGGTCTCCCTACTCCATTCAGGGGGCAATATAACTATATGTGCAAGAAATCAGGGGGAGTTATTACATTTTAGTTGTAAACATGGTTACTTGGTTAGGGGCCCACTCAGATGTATTTTATCCCTCTGTGCTGAACCTCTAGCTACACCTCTGCTAAGAATGAGAGACCCTGATTCCAGCGATGTGTCACTTAGTTAACTAGATGCAGCAATTGTGATAGAATCACAGTTTTCTCTGCTGCAGATCTAGCAGAGCTCGGAATGCTGAGTTGCATATAACCCCACCCACATCATTAATAGGTAGCTTTCTGCCTATGCAGAGTGTACACAGAAATCTGCCAATCAGTGGTGTGGGCGGGGTTACACAGAGCAGTTGACTAGTAGGCACGTGAGACCTAGTTCTCTAGTGATAATCTCCTGCTGATAAAACACTGATTTTATTGAAACAGTAAACACAGCCCAGTAAGTGACACATCACTGGAATAAGGATCTCTGTCGCTACATCATGCTGCCCACAGATTACATAGCAAAAAACTTCTGACAGATTCCATTTAAAAGAAACATGCAGCGTCATGTCTAACCAGGTTACATAGATCTAAGTACTGGCAATTTCTGTCCAGGCAGAGAAGAGCAGAGCTGTATGTCATTATAAATATCTATTGCAGCTTTCATCTCACGGTGCTGTTAGCTTTACTCTACTCCCCCTTCCCTCACACTGACAATGCCATGAAAGGAGAGCTGCAACGGGTGTTTGTAATGACACAAAGCTCTGCTCTCTCCACTGATATCTACTGTGATTACAATCATGGAAAAGGAGTAGATCAGAGTTGTGTGTCAGACTCATTACAAATAACTCTTGCAGTTCTCATTTCACAGCAGTCTGTGTGGGGGGAGTGGGAGTAAAACTGTCAATCTATGCTGTTATCAATTCATTTTAACTAATTTGCTTAAGGTCTTGTTAAAGACAGTCAGTATGACTACCCTCAAAATGAACAAGTCTTACCATATCACACAGAGAAAACCAGGTCTGACATTTTCTGGAACCATGTTATTTTTTTCCCCTGCAGGATGCCTTTTGCTTATGTTCGGGCAATGTCATACTGGGGAAAAAGTAAATTCCCAAGTGAAAAATCTCTAGCAAAGCACCCATCGTTTTAGGGAAAAATGAAAATCTAAACATTGCAAGCTAATATCCTTGCAATGGAGATGAGAAATTAAAAATTAAAAAATATGTTTTATTCTGCTCTGCAGCCAGTATTCCATGATGTGGCCAGTTTACCATGCTATAAATGGTGAAAGGTCCTCTATAAGGCTATATACACCTTCGCACAGTATTTTTTTAATTGTATATTTGCTTCCCAAATGCCAAGATAAGCAATTTTCTAAATCATTTAATTTCAAATTTTTCTTCCATTTTGCTACTGCAGAGTGTGTGAGTCCTTTATCTAGCTAAGTGATCGGCAAAAATGTTACAAATCTGTTAAAGCTCCTGCTCCTGACAGCTCTTTACTCTGCTCCCATTCTCTCAGAGTTAGAGATAGCAGGAGGGAAGGGGAGATGCAAATCTGAAGTAGAGAGGAGCGAAAGTATCTCAGCAGGAAAGAGAAAACAAGCTATAAACAGGGAGGAAATCCATAGAAAAGTAATAAGTATGGTATTGGTGCAAGTATGTGAAAACAGTAACACCCTGGCTACGCATAGAGCTCACATCCAACCTTTATTACTGGAAGGAAAACTCCCTCAAAAGAAAAATCTGCAACTTGGATCAGGCTGCAAGCTGCACATCAGGGGGGTCTGAAAATTAATGAAAGAATGACGATTGCAAACTGAACCTTAGTGCCTTTTTCTTAACCACTAACAAATGTAAAAAAAATATTTTCCACGTCAAAGAAAAATTACGATACAATATGATACACTTTATTGATGGCTAGGGAAATTACATAGCCAAAGTTCAAGTACATAGACTCTAATGCCATTTAAAGGAATAGTATCACTTGGATAGCTGTTTCCCCTATGGTAGGTACTCTGGCAATCAGCTGCCAATGGGTGATCCAATTGCTTAAATCCAGTTATCAGTGGCGGTAGTTGATGCTGCAATATCATCCCCCCTGCAGCAATCACTAGGAGGAGATTTTTACCCAGCTGTCATAAATATGTCTTCGGTGAGCTCATAAGCTCCCCCTGGTGGTAAGAGAGTAAGTCATCCACTATCCAAGAAGACAGGATTTCATCATCTATCGCTATTCTGTGGAATTAATCAAAGAATTTTGAACTGTGTAACAGAAAAACTCAACTTTTAATTTTTTCACCTTTTTTCTACTTTCAACAACAAAATTAGTGGCTTGCCGACTTTAACACATCTTTAGGAACTTTATGTTAACACATCAGCTTGTTGTCCTTGGAAGCAATTTCCGCTTTCTGCCATTTAGGTGACCCCAGTTCTGAATATATAACTGTTATCTGGCGCCCCACAATGCACTGCTCTCTATTAATGCTAGAATTCTGAATTTAGCTTTAGGGATGATTAACGAAGAAGTCCTGGAAGATGAATTTCGATGCGCTGACAAATTAATTAAAAGACTTCAAAATTTCAATCCCTGTTTTTGCTACCTGTACAATGACAGCTTAAAGATGGCAACCTGTATTTTGCTGATAGGCCTGAAAAGCTCATGGGGGGCAATTTAAAACACTTCTGTAATGGCATGCGTTGTTTTAATTTCACTTCCTGGATTCATCTCTCTCTATTCCCAGGTAAAATCGATGTTCAGAGAAGACAGATTTCCCCATTACTGAGATAGGAGATGACAGTTAGTGCTTATAAGATTCTATGGAGAGAGGAAGAGCTAGAGGCAGAGACAGGCATTCTGCTACAAGTTCTCCTGAAATTGCAGAAACTGTCATCTCCTGTCTCAGTAATGTGAAAATCTGTATTCATTGAAGACAAATTTTACCCCAAAATTGAGAATATTGAGCAGATTTATCTGATATATATATATATATATATATATACAGTACAGACCAAAAGTTTGGACACACCTTCTCATTTAAAGATTTTTCTGTATTTTTATGACTATGAAAATTGTACATTCACACTGAAGGCATCAAAACTATGAATTAACACATGTGGAATTATATACTTAACAAAAAAAGTGTGAAACAACTGAAAATATGTGTTATATTCTAGGTTCTTCAAAGTAGCCACCTTTTGCTTTGATGACTGCTTTGCACACTCTTGGCATTCTCTTGATGAGCTTCAAGAGGTAGTCACCGGAAATGGTTTTCACTTCACAGGTGTGCCCTGTCAGGTTTAATAAGTGGGATTTCTTGCCTTATAAATGGGGTTGGGATGATCAGTTGTGTTGTGCAGAATTCAGGTGGACACACAGCTGATAGTCCTACTGAATAGACTGTTAGAATTTGTATTATGGCAAGAAAAAAGCAGCTAAGTAAATAAAAACGAGTGGCCATCATTACTTTAAGAAATGTAGGTCAGTCAGTGCGAAAAATTGGGCAAACTTTGAAAGTGTCCCCAGGTGCAGTTGCAAAAACCATCAAGCGCTACAAAGAAACTGGCTCACATGAGGACCGCCCCAGGAAAGGAAGACCAAGAGTCACCTCTGCTTCTGAGGATAAGTTTATCCGAGTCACCACCCTCAGAAATCGCAGGTTAACAGCTGCTCAGATTAGAGACCAGGTCAATGCCACACAGAGTTCTAGCAGCAGACACATCTCTACAACAACTGTTAAGAGGAGACTTTGTGCAGAAGGCCTTCATGGTAAAATAGCTTCTAGGAAAGCACTGCTAAGGACAGGCAACAAGCAGAAGAGACTTGTTTGGGCTAAAGAACACAAGGAATGGACATTAGACCAGTGGAAATCTGTACTTTAGTCTGATGAGTCCAAATTTGAGATCTTTGGTTCAACCACCGTGTCTTTGTGCGACGCAGAAAAGGTGAACGGATGGACTCTACATGCCTGGTTCCCACCGTGAAGCATGGAGGAGGAGGTGTGATGGTGTGGGGGATCATCATTTATTTTTCAACAGGACAATGACCCCAAACACACCTCCAGTCTGTGTAAGGGCTGTTTGACCAAGAAAGAGAGTGATGGGGTGCTACGCCAGATGACCTGGCCTCCACAGTCACCAGTACTGAACCCAATCGAGATGGTTTGGGGTGACCTGGACCGCAGAGTGAAGGCAAAAGGGCCAACAAGTGCTAAGCATCTCTGGGAACTCCTTCAAGATTATTGGAAGACCATTTCCGGTGACCAAGAGTATGCAAAGCAGTCATCAAAACAAAAGGTGGCTACTTTGAAGAACCTAGAATATAAGACATATTTTCAGTTGTTTCACACTTTTTTGTTAAGTATATAATTCCACATGTGTTAATTCATTGTTTTGATGCCTTCAGTGTGAATGTACAATTTTCATAGTCATAAAAATACAGAAAAATCTTTAAATGAGAAGGTGTGTCCAAACTTTTGGTCTGTACTGTATATATATATATATATATATATATATATATATATATATATATATATACTGTAACGGGTCTGGGAGGCGGAACCTCTGAGCTACTATACAAGGGGGCGGTCCTTGTAAGGGAGTGGGTGGCGACCAGGCGGGCAGTCACAGCAGGTGACCGGGACAGTCTCTGGAAGAACGGGCAGGAGGTCACGGCAAGTGACCGGGGCAGTCTCTGGATGAACGGGCAGATGGTCACGGCAAGTGACCGGGGCAGTCTCTGGGTGAACGGGCAGATGGTCACGGCAAGTGACCGGGGCAGTCTCTGGGTAAAGCGTTGGTACGACCTGTGGCGGCTGATGGTAGACGTGAGCTCCCAGGTGAGCAGGCGAGAGTCTCTGGATAAACGGGTGGTCACAGCATGTGACGGCGGAGCCTCCAGGAAGACCAACAGACAGGCGGCAGATGAGCGCTCCCAGGTGAGCGGGCAGAAGTCTCTGGACAGGCGGGTGGTCACAGCACGTGACGGCAGAGCCTCCAGGTAGGCTAGCAGACAGGCAGCAGATGAGCGCTCCCAGGTGAGCGGGCAGGAGTCACTGGACAGGCAGGTGGTCACAGCACGTGACGGCGGAGCCTCCAGGTAGGTTAGCAGGCAGGTAGCAGATGTGCGCTCCCAGGTGAGCGGGCAAGCTGGTCCATAGACAGACTGACAAGAGTTGGAAGGCAGACCGTCGGACCTCAGGCAAGCAGGCAGGTAGTTGATGTGCGCTCCCAGGTGAGCGGGCAAGCTGGTCCTTAGACAGACTGACAGGAGTTGTAAGGCAGACCGTCGGACCTCAGGCTAGCAGGCAGGTAGCAGAATATCAGGCAGGAATAAGACAGCAAGCTGGCAGGAATCTGGCAGGTATCTGGCAGGTAACTGGCAACGGGACCTGAGGGCTGAAGCAGAGTAGTGAACAGTGCAACAACATTGCTCGGGCACCTCCATTTTGGAGGAGGTGCCTTATATATGGTGAAGTCCTCCGGCCATTGGCCGGGGACTCCTTAGGACGGCGCGCGCGGCCCCTTTAAGAGGGAGGGAGAGCGCGCGCCCTAAGCACAGTGGCCGGGAAGGAGCGCGCGCTGCCAGCAGAGCGGGAGGAGGACGCCGGGCACGGAGCAGAGAGGTGAGGGGAACAGCGTCCCTGCCTAGCAGAGGGCAGGGACGCCGGCACTACAGTACCCCCCCCTTTAGGCCCCCCCTTTTTTAGGCCAGACAGAAATTTAGCAAGGATGAGCGGGGCATGGATGTTCTCCCGGGGCTCCCACGTTCTCTCCTCAGGACCAAACCCCTTCCAATCTACTAGAAAAAAGGTCTTTCCTCTTACCCTTTTGGTGGCAAGAATGTTCTCTACCTCAAACTCGTCCTCAGCAGAAACCGGAGCAGGAGGCGTACCTGTAGACTTGGAAAAAGAGTTAAGTACCACAGGTTTGAGGAGAGATACATGGAAGGAGTTAGGGATCCGTAAGTTGGCCGGGAGTTTCAATTTATAGGCCACCGGGTTGATCTGACTGATGACCTCCAGAGGACCGATGAACCGAGGCCCTAACTTGTAAGAAGGTATCTTGAGTCGGACATATTTAGATGAGAGCCAGACTTTATCTCCAGGACGAAATTGTGGAGGATCCAGGCGTTTTTTGTCAGCGTGTCTTTTCATCCGTTCGGACGACTGAAGGAGTGCGGATCGGGTACTCTCCCAAATGGAGGAAAATTTGCTAACTAGAGATTCCGCAGCCGGGTTGTCCACAGAGGTGGAGACAGGAAAAGGAATCCGAGGATGCTGACCGAAGACTACAAAAAACGGGGATTTGGAGGAGGATTCGCTCTCGTGATTGTTATAAGAGAACTCGGCCCATGGTAGGAGATCCACCCAGTCTGAATGATGGGCATTAACGAAGTGCCGGAGGTAACTGGTCAGGTTCTGATTGATCCGCTCCACTTGATCATTGGACTGTGGGTGGTAAGCGGAAGAGAAGTCCAGGGTGACGTCTAGCAGTTTACAAGTGGCTCTCCAGAAGCGTGAGGTGAACTGTACCCCACGATCCGACACGATGTGGAGGGGCAGGACATGAAGACGAAAGATGTGACGAATAAAGTCTTTAGCTAGCTCGGGTGCAGACGGGAGGCCTGGCAGGGGAACGAAATGAGCCATCTTGGAGAAGCGGTCAGCGACCACCCAAATGACCGTACAACCGGCAGAGACTGGGAGGTCAGTTATAAAGTCCATTGCTATATGCTGCCAGGGGGCAGCAGGTACAGAAAGCGGAAGGAGGCGACCGGCTGGCAGATGTCTCGGAACCTTGTTGCGGGCGCAGGACACACCGGCAGAAACAAAGTCTATTACGTCCTTGTGCAGGGTAGGCCACCAGTAGTGCCGGGTAATAAGCTGGAGGGTCTTTTTCTGACCGGCGTGGCCAGCCAGTTTAGACGAGTGACCCCAGTGAAGGATCTTCTCCCGATCAGGTACTGATACGAACGTCTTTCCGGGAGGGAGACGATTTAGACTCACGGGAGCCACCTGCATTACTCTGGTGGGATCGATGATGTGTTTCGGATCTTCCTCGAGATCAGACACCAGAAAGGATCGAGACAAGGCGTCCGCCTTGACGTTTTTGTCAGCCGGGCGAAAATGAAGAACAAAATCAAAGCGAGCAAAAAACAAGGACCACCGGGCTTGGCGCGGGTTAAGTCTCTGGGCATGCTGGAGGTAAGCCAAGTTCTTGTGGTCAGTGTAAATTATTACCGGGTGAAGAGCCCCCTCGAGCAGGTAACGCCACTCCTCCAATGCCAGTTTGATGGCCAATAACTCTCGGTCTCCTATGGAATAATTGCGCTCTGAGGAGGAGAAGAGTTTAGAGAAGAAGCCGCAAGTTACCATCCTCCCGGAAGATGATTTTTGAGTAAGTACCGCTCCGGCTCCACAGGAGGAGGCGTCAACTTCCAGGAAGAACTGCTTGTTGCCGTCCGGGCGATGCAGCACCGGGGCGGAAGAGAAGGCCTGTTTTAAGGAAAGAAAGGCCTCCTCTGCTTCGGGCGGCCACTCTTTGGGATTAGTACCCTTACGGGTGAGCGCGGAAATTGGGGCAGTCCGGGAAGAGAAGTGCGGTATGAAGAGGCGGTAGTAGTTGGCGAAGCCCAGGAACCGCTGAATGGCCTTCAACCCCTCCGGTCGAGGCCATTTCTCGATGGCAGACAGTTTCTCTGGATCCATTCGTAGGCCGGTCTGAGAAATAATGTAGCCCAAAAACGGAAGCGAGGTCTGCTCAAAGAGGCACTTCTCGTATTTAGCGAAGAGGTGATTCTGCCTGAGCCTGAGCAGGACCTGACGAACGTCCCTCCGGTGAGTCTGGAGATCCGGAGAGAAGACCAAGATGTCGTCCAGGTACACCACTACGCAGGAGTAGAGAAGGTCCCGGAAGATGTCATTGACCAACTCTTGAAAGACGGCAGGAGCGTTACAGAGACCAAAGGGCATTACCAGATATTCATAGTGGCCGTCCCGGGTGTTGAATGTCATCTTCCATTCATCCCCCTGACGGATACGAACCAGGTTGTACGCCCCACGGAGGTCCAGTTTGGTGAAGATTCTAGCCCCCCTCAGACGATCAAATAACTCCGGAATGAGCGGAAGGGGGTACTTATTCTTCACCGTGATCTGGTTAAGGCCTCTATAGTCTATACAGGGACGGAGAGAGCCGTCCTTCTTTTTGACGAAAAAGAAGCCTGCTCCCGCCGGGGAGGTAGATTTCCGGATGAATCCCCTGGCCAGATTCTCCTCAATATATTCGGACATCGACCGGGTCTCAGCAGCGGATAATGGATAAATACGCCCACGGGGAGGAGTAGTACCGGGTAACAGGTCGATAGGGCAGTCGTATGGTCTATGAGGGGGTAGTGTCTCTGCCTCCTTTTTATTAAAGACATCAGCATAAGACCAATAAGGAATCGGAAGTCCAGGTAGATTAGCTGGGGTAGGAGAAGGACGGACGGGATGGACGGGAACCAGACAGGTCTTATGGCAGTCCTGTCCCCAGCGAAGGACTTCTCCGGTCTGCCAGTCAAGCACGGGTGCATGTCTCTGGAGCCAAGGTAGACCTAGCAAGAGGGCGTGAGAGAGTCCAGGCAGAACATGAAAGGAGATACTCTCAGAATGCAGCATTCCCACCTGCAGAGTAATGGATTCGGTGATGAGTTGGATGGGGCGTGGTAAGAGACCCCCATCCACGGCAGCAACAGTCAAGGGTACAGCCAGAGGTTTGGTGGGGATGCGGTATTTCTCTACCAGGGACTGTGAAATAAGATTCCCGGCTGCTCCAGAGTCAAGTTGGGCTAGTTCGAAATAACGGTTCTCCCCGCAGACGATTGAGACTGACAGCAGCAGAGATGGAGAGGATTTATTCTTGTCTAGGTCGACCTCTCTGAGCGAACCTAGAAACAGGCGTTTCCCGACCTCTCCGGGCAGGCACGGATCCGGTGCTCCTTACTGCCACAGTAGAAGCAGCTCCCCTCGGCACGGCGTAAGTCCTGACGGGTTTTGACCATCTTGGTCTGGTCGACCTGCATAGGCTCAGGAGAGTGTACCTAGGGAGAGACGGAGGGAGTGACGGGTTTCTGAAAAGTAGGAGCTAGACGTGGAAACCTCCTCTCACGGGTGACCTCTTTGGCACGCTCCTGGAACCGTAGGTCAATCCGGGTGGCAAGAGTTATTAGGTCATCGAGAGTGGTAGGAATGTCCCGACCGGCAAGTTCATCTTTAATACGGCCGGACAGACCCTCCCAGAAGACGGATACCAGAGCGTCGTTATCCCAGGCCAGCTCCGAGGCAAGGGTACGGAACCGTATGGCATATTGGCCCACGGTGAGACTTCCCTGACGGAGGCGTAGCAGTGATGATGCGGATGAGGTCTTCAGTCCGGGTTCGTCGAAGACTTTCCGGAAAGCCGTGAGAAAGGCAGGCAAGTCGGACACCAGGGGGTCTCCTCTCTCCCATAGAGGATTTAGCCAGGCCAGGGCCTCCCCGGTGAGATGGGACATGATGAAGGCAATTTTGGCCTGGTCGGAGTTAAACTGGTGGGACAGGAGTTCAAAGTGCAGGGTGCACTGATTTATGAAGCCCCGAGCCTGGGCGGAGTCGCCTCCGAAGCGAGGAGGTGCAGAAAGCCGGGGTCCGGGGTAGGATACCATGGTATTAGTGGGCAGCGGAGCTGCCGGATTGCGAGTCATGGCACTGGCGGAGGTTGCTGGCGGAGCAGTCAGAGTGTCCAGGCGAGAATTGACATTCCGCAGGTGACCCAGGATGGACTCCTGTTGGGACCTCTGACGGGACAGTTCATGACACAGGTCCGAGAGCGAGGGAGCTTGGGTGCCACCGGGTTCCATGGCCCGAGCAAACTGTAACGGGTCTGGGAGGCGGAACCTCTGAGCTACTATACAAGGGGGCGGTCCTTGTAAGGGAGCGGGTGGCGACCAGGCGGGCAGTCACAGCAGGTGACCGGGACAGTCTCTGGAAGAACGGGCAGGAGGTCACGGCAAGTGACCGGGGCAGTCTCTGGATGAACGGGCAGATGGTCACGGCAAGTGACCGGGGCAGTCTCTGGGTGAACGGGCAGATGGTCACGGCAAGTGACCGGGGCAGTCTCTGGGTAAAGCGTTGGTACGACCTGTGGCGGCTGATGGTAGACGTGAGCTCCCAGGTGAGCAGGCGAGAGTCTCTGGATAAACGGGTGGTCACAGCATGTGACGGCGGAGCCTCCAGGAAGACCAACAGACAGGCGGCAGATGAGCGCTCCCAGGTGAGCGGGCAGAAGTCTCTGGACAGGCGGGTGGTCACAGCACGTGACGGCAGAGCCTCCAGGTAGGCTAGCAGACAGGCAGCAGATGAGCGCTCCCAGGTGAGCGGGCAGGAGTCACTGGACAGGCAGGTGGTCACAGCACGTGACGGCGGAGCCTCCAGGTAGGCTAGCAGGCAGGTAGCAGATGTGCGCTCCCAGGTGAGCGGGCAAGCTGGTCCATAGACAGACTGACAAGAGTTGGAAGGCAGACCGTCGGACCTCAGGCAAGCAGGCAGGTAGTTGATGTGCGCTCCCAGGTGAGCGGGCAAGCTGGTCCTTAGATAGACTGACAGGAGTTGTAAGGCAGACCGTCGGACCTCAGGCTAGCAGGCAGGTAGCAGAATATCAGGCAGGAATAAGACAGCAAGCTGGCAGGAATCTGGCAGGTATCTGGCAGGTAACTGGCAACGGGACCTGAGGGCTGAAGCAGAGTAGTGAACAGTGCAACAACATTGCTCGGGCACCTCCATTTTGGAGGAGGTGCCTTATATATGGTGAAGTCCTCCGGCCATTGGCCGGGGACTCCTTAGGACGGCGCGCGCGGCCCCTTTAAGAGGGAGGGAGAGCGCGCGCCCTAAGCACAGTGGTCGGGAAGGAGCGCGCGCTGCCAGCAGAGTGGGAGGAGGACGCCGGGCACGGAGCAGAGAGGTGAGGGGAACAGCGTCCCTGCCTAGCAGAGGGCAGGGACGCCGGCACTACATATACATACATACAGTATATATAAACCAAAACAACTGTTGCTCTTTAAAGGGGTTGTCCCATCTCTGACATTTATGGTATATGCAGAGAATTTGGGTCTTTTTTTGCCTTGCACTACTAAGAGTAGTTTTTATTGGTACCATTTTGAGGTATATAGGGCTTTTTGATCACTTTGTAATTTAGCATTTTTTTTTGGTTGAGGTGAGGAGATAAAGTGAACAAACAAACAGCAATTCTGACTTTATTTTAAGTTTTTTTTCAGCATAACATTTTCTTTGTGTTGCCTTAGTCGTCCTATGAATAAGGGTGTTGTATACACCAGAAACGCGTCAGGTTTCTGAGATTTCATTTTTAGCATGTTTTAAGTTTTTTTTTCCAATAAAGAGAAATTTTAATCATTTTCTGTTGGATGTGCCGGTGGATTTCCCATTTTCCTTTTTCATGTGAAATCTCTGCTTGTAGTTCAACTGGGCGTTTCTTCAGAGTCTTTTATGGTGGTGTGTATTTTTACCCCTCCCTCCAAGATGCTGCCAATTAAAGTTCTGATTGGCAGCATCAGGGAGGAAGGGGTTAAAACACACGCACCCAGAGAACACTGAGAAGAAACATCCATTTGCACTACAAGCAGAGATTTCACATACTTCACTCCAGACGCTACAAATGTGAATATCTCTGCAGTGAAACGACACAGAGCAAAATGGAAAAAAAATGGCAGAATCAGTAGTGCACAGGAATTTTTACAAGGTATTCAACTCATTTTTTTTGAGCAAGTAACAGCTGCTCTTTAAGCCTTGCTGGAAGAATATACCTATTTCTGTACCACTTTCTGGTGATAGACATGCTGATGAGATGTAGGCCCCTGAAATACATGGCATAGGTCAGTTCCATCGGAAAGGGAGCTAATATTTATTAATGGTTTTGGCCAATGAAAAGGCAATTAACTAAGGAAGAACCCTAATTAGTGCATCTCTGTCACATGGGCTATGACAAAAAATAACTAAAAAGGTTGCCAAGTTTGGTGCAAAGTATTGGATAATATTATATATACAGCATATTTATGTGTGTGTATATATATATATATATATATATATATATATATATATGTGTGTGTGTGTGTGTGTGTGAAATGAGTATTGAACACATCACCAATTATCTAAGTAAATATATTTCTAAAAGTGCTACTGACATGAAAGGCTCACCAGATGTCCGTAAGGACCCATCCAATCCACACAGGCAAAGAAATCACCATAGATGTCCATAAATTAACCTATGTGTAATAATGAGAAATTAGCTGTCTATTTGGGATCATTGTCTTGCTGAAATGTCCACCCTCGTTTCATCTTCATCATCCTGGTAATGGCAGCAGATTTTTATCAAGAATGTCTCTGTACATTTGTCCATCCATCCTTGCTTCAATCATGAAGTTTGCCAGTGCCGTATGCTGAAAAACATGATGTTCCCACCTTCAAACTTGACTGTTGGTATGGTGTTTTTGGGGTGATATGCAGTGACTTTTGGTCTCCAAACATGGTGTGTATTTTGGCATCCAAAGAGTTTAATTTTGGTCTCATCTGACCAAACTATATTCTCCCAGTATTTCACAGGCTTGTCTAAATGTTGTTGAGCAAACTTTAAATGCACTTGAACATGCTTTTTGTTCAGCAATGGGGTCTAGCGTTGTGAGCATGCATACAGGCCATGGAGGTTGCGTGTTGAGGGTGCTTACAGACCATGTAGATTGAGTGCATGTTTTATTGTTTTCTTTGAAACAATTGTACCTGCTGATTCCATGTCTTTCTGTAGCTCTCCACAGGTGGTCCTTGGCTCTTAAACAACTCTTCTGATAATTCTTTTCTCTGTTTGAAATCTTGCTGGGAGCATCTGGTTGTGAAGGGTTTAAAGTGAAATGTTTTATGGCCCCAACAGTGCTCACTGGAACCTTCAGTAGTTTAGAAATTCTTCTGTAACCATTGTCATCAGTATGTTTTACAACAATAAGGTTGTGAAAGTCTTGAGACAGCTCACTGGGTTTACCAGAGAGATTTTTTGTGTGACACCTTGGTAATGGGATACCTTTTTATAGGCCATCAGTTGAAATAGCTGATATTATTTTTACTAAGTGGCAGGATTGCTTTCTAATTACTGATAGATTTCAGCAGGTGTCATGACTTTCCATGGCTTTTTGTACGTGTTCAATATTTTTGCCCTGTGTCATTTCTGATTATTACGCATAACTTCATTTATGTTCATCTATGGTTTGATTTTTTTGCCTGTGTGAATTGGATGGGTTGTTACCAGCATCTGGTGAGAATTTCATGACAATAGCACCTTTAGAGCTATATTTCCTTAGAAAATTGGTGACGTTTTCAATGCTTGTTTCACTCGCTATATATGTACAGTTCAGACCAAAAGTTTGGAAACACCTTCTCATGTAAAGATTTTTCTGTATTTTCATGACTATGAATATTGTACATTCACACTGAAGGCATCAAAACTATGAATTAGGACATGTGGAATTATATACTTAACAAAAAAGTGTGAAACAACTGAAAATATGTTTTATATTCTAGGTTCTTCAAAGTAGACACCTTTTGCTTTGATGACTGCTTTGCACACTCTTGGCATTCTCTTGATGAGCTTCAAGAGGTAGTCACCTGAAATGGTTTTCACTTCACAGGTGTGCCCTGTCAGGTTTAATAAGTGGGATTTCTTGCCTTATAAATGGGGTTGGGACCATCAGTTGTGTTGTGCAGAAGTCTGGTGGATACACAGCTGATAGTCCTACTGAATGGACTGTTAGAATTTGTATTATGGCAAGAAAAAAGAAGCTAAGTAAAGAAAAACGAGTGGCCAACATTACTTTAAGAAATGAAGGTCAGTCAGTGTGAAAAATTGGGAAAACTTTGAAAGTGTCCCCAAGTGCAGTTGCAAAAACCATCAAGCGCTACAAAGAAACTGGCTCACATGAGGACCGCCCCAGGAAAGGAAGACCAAGAGTCACCTCTGCTTCTGAGGATAAGCTTATCCGAGTCACCAGCCTCAGAAATCTCAGGTTATTAGAGACCAGGTCAATGCCACACAGAGTTCTAGCAGCAGACACATCTCTACAACTGTTAGGAGGAGACTTTGTGCAGCAGGCCTTCATGGTAAAATAGCTGCTAGGAAACCACTGCTAAGGACAGGCAACAAGCAGAAGAGACTTGTTTGGGCTAAAGAACACAAGGAATGGACATTAAACCAGTGGAAATCTGTGCTTTGGTCTGATGAGTCCAAATTTGAGATCTTTGGTTCCAACCACCGTGTCTTTGTGCGACGCAGAAAAGGTGAACGGATGGACTCTACATGCCTGGTTCCCACCGTGAAGCATGGAGGAGGAGGTGTGATGGTGTGGGGGTGCTTTGCTGGTGACACTGTTGGGGCTTTATTCAAAATTGAAGGCATACTGAACTAGCATGGCTACCACAGCATCTTGCAGCGGCATGCTATTCCATCCGATTTGCGTTTAGTTGGACCATCATTTATTTTTCAACAGGACAATGACCCCAAACACACCTCCAGGCTGTGTAAGGGCTATTTGACCAATAAAGAGAGTGATGGGGTGCTACGCCAGATGACCTGGCCTCCACAGTCACCAGACCTGAACCCAATCGAGATGGTTTGGGTTGAGCTGGACCGCAGAGTGAAGGCAAAAGGGCCAATAAGTGCTAAGCATCTCTGGGAACTCCTTCAAGATTGTTGGAAGATCATTTCCGGTGACTACGTCTTGAAGCTCATCAAGAGAATGCCAAGAGTGTGCAAAGCAGTCAACGAAGCAAAAAGGTGGCTACTTTGAAGAACCTAGAATATAAGACATATTTTCAGTTGTTTCACACTTTTTTGTTAAGTATATAATTCCACATGTGTTAATTCATAGTTTTGATGCCTTCAGTGTGAATGTACAATTTTCATAGTCATGAAAATACAGAAAAATCTTTAAATGAGAAGGTGTGTCCAAACTTTTGGTCTGTACTGTATATATACATACACACATATTTTTTTAACATGCCCTAGCAAGTAGTGCTGATCCTTTATACATTTATCCCACTGAGCGCCATTTTTGCAGCTCCGTTATTCAAGCATACCCCACCATACTTGTAAATCTTCCCTCTTGTAGCAAGTGATTTTGCATTTTTAATGCAGCCTATATATAAGCAATTCCTTCCAATGTACGGTTGATCAATACTCAAAAAAATGGGACTTTGCATTGAACAACAACTTCCATGAACCGAGCTTTAAATCTTGAAGTTTACGGGTGAAACACAGAGATTTGTACTCATGGCGGTAAAATACAGCGCTGGTTTAATTTCTGCCTGTGATTTCGTTTTTAATTCGTCCTATCTGTTTTAATTTATGAATAATTTCCTCCCGTCCCTTCTCTCACATGCGCATGAGCTTCCCCCCAAATTAGTCGCTCGCTGCCCAGTTAGTTGGACAGTTCAGGCTGTTTAAATTGGAAATTATTTGTATTGCTGGCTGTAAATAATTGATGAGGGAGTGAAGCTGAGTTTCTGTCCCTTTCCATAAACTCCTCCTCACTTTAATTTGTAGAGAAACAGCCTGGTGAGAAAGGGAGACTGCCTTGATGCTGGTAATTAAAACTGCATCCATTGCACGGCTGCTCTATTTTTATCAAAGCGGCTGGTAGGAGCGGAGAGTCTACGGAAGACCACTCTGCAGTAAAGAGCGATAATGAACGTGTGAATGCCCCGGGGGGTGGGCTAGTCGTGGCACAGGCGGATCTAACAACGAAACGAAACACAAGAGCAATTAGAAATGGCTGTAGATAAGCTGGGTACAAAATGTTCACTGGCACCTTGGTAAGGTGGACTGGTGACATTTATTTTCCGGTTTAAATAGCCAAAAGTATCCATTCAATATGCCATCTTCTTATGCCACAAAAAAAGGTCACTCGTGTCCGTAGAGGTGGGCACATGCCCAGGGCCTCTACTTTACTCACCCTCCCTGCCCATCCATCCATCCATCATCTTGCTAATCTACCTTTTACACGACTTTGTAAGAGTCCATTCAATAAAATACTTGGAAATTTTTATTTGCATAAACATGACCCATTTTTTTGGCCATGCCCATCAACACCCAGTTTCTGCCCCTTAAACGTGCATCTGGATGAGGGGCTAAATCTGATGAACAAGTGTTTGGCGTCCCAGTCCCAGCAAAGGAAGCGTTGGGACAACATCACTTTGACACAGGGTTATGCACCACCCTGGAGATTTGCCAACTGGTCTGGTAGTCCAGGGGGTCTCTCCTTTTTCCGGGAGCTTCCCAGACATGCCGAGAGAGTTGACAAGTATGATTTATAACCAAAGGAGCTATATCAAGAAGCAAAGGCTTGCAAAGAACCAAACCTCTCAAAGAGTCAGGGGCGGATATATCATTGATGCAACCTGTGCACTCGCACAGGGCTCAAGAGGTACGGGGACCCATTTCTACCTCCAAACCAGGTGCAATTTTGCATTATTAGGAGCTCTTGGGCTGCAAAGGGCCCATATATTGTGTTTGCACAGGGCCCCTTTTCTTTCTGTGTCCGCCAGTACAAAGAGTGATTGTGTCATAGCTGTTCAACAACTTGATCCATCCAAGAAGTGGTGGAGAACCAGTTGCGTATCTCGAAGGGAGTCACTGGCTCAGCTTTCTTCTTAACCCAGGTGACTACCTTTCCTATATGTGGCTGTTGTAGGGGTCTTGGCTCCAGAGAAGGTCATGGTGGTGTATAAGGGGCTGTTGAAAGGGACCTGGTCTAAAAGCATGCTGCATGGACAACTGTCTAGTTGAAGACATTACGATGTGGAGGTGACTTTGTAGCACTATGTACCACTGACCACTAGGGATTGTTTATTAACAACCAATTTGTTCTTTATTTAAGTTGCCTGGTCTGACCCCCATTACCAAGCCCCCAGCATGCATTCATAGCTTCCACTACCAGCTCTATATTTGGAGACTTGCTTGGTCCAATATTTGCAGGTGACGAAATTGAGCATTTCACAAAACGTGCCTGACTTTTGGAAGACACTGTTCTCCTGCCTGGCAGGTAACCCACTGCATGGCTATAATTGGCATTATAGCTTGGTATGCTCTAATAAATAAGCCTTTTCAATTATTAAAATGAAAATTTCAACATTATTAAAAATTAACCAATGTAAATGATCACACAGCAAATAGTTTGGAGGCCACAGAAGACATCTGGGGAGAAGAGTAGGTATTAGAATCATCTCCTGTTTGTGCATCATCTGGGGACACACCGTCTAGGACTGAAGAGGTTAATAGGCAAAATGGCTCCCCGGATAGTTGTGCTGTGCATGCTGGCGATGGTGTAAGTTGTTGAGCCAGTGGATAAAGGGGTTATGAATGGTTTACACTCTCCAAGCAGGGAGCTTACAGTGAATTGATTTTGTTTATAGGCGAAAAATGCTACAACTGGGCTGGTGTCCCGTAATGCGCCATTTTCCACATTCATAATAGATAAGGATGGAGGGTGATTCATCAAGCTATATTAGGGCTTCGGTTATGCTAGCGGCTAGAGAAATTATTGAGCGGAACAATCTTTCTGCGGTTGGAAATATTCAGAGACAATGTTTTGTGAACTTTTTTTTCAATCACCCTCTGTGCCGTCTTGTGTTTCCCAAGTTCACATTTGGAGATTGTCAGAAGATAATAAATATCTGCCTGTATGTATCTAAGGATCGCTGTCTTAGAATGATCTTAGTATCTAGATAAACCGCATGACTTCCAACCAATGGCGGACACAGACAGGAGAGGCCCCTGTGTAAGAACAGTGTATGGGCCCTTTGCAGCCCAATGGCTCATCATAATGCACAATTGCACCTGCTTTGGAGATAGAAATGGGCCCTCTTACGTCTTGGGCCCCTGTGCGGCTGCACAGCTTGCACCAATGATATGTCTGCCCCGACTTCCAACCATCTTAGGGCTCGTATACATTACACCAGATCAGGATCACTTCTTTTCAGCCTTACTTATAAAAGCCTGAGATTCGCTCACGACATATCGGACCCTATTGATCAGTTTTGTAAATTTTTGCTTTGCCACAGTAGATTAATGTATAAGTTTAGGATTCAGGATTCATGTCTTTTTCTACAACTATGCCTATTACATGGTCTGTCCCCTATCTTTTTGTTTTATTTGATACCAGCACTCCTTCCATTTGGCTCAGGTGTTTTTAAATTAGCAAGAGGGGTTTCGCCTATTTTTCTCTCAGTTTTCTGTCTGAGACCAAGTGGAAGGTGAGTTTTTTAGCATTTAAAGTACTTATTATATTTAGTGGCATACATTTAATTAACAAGCTTGGACTGGCCAACAGTAGAAAAGGAGAATCCTCCAATGGGCCCCTGTGCAGGAGTGGCCACCACCCTCTTATATGAACAGTACTTAGCACAATATACTTGATTCACTATGTACAGACCAAGGCGGCATCTTATTTATTCAAAAATCAACCCATTTTATTGCTCTAAAACTTTTTTGAATGAGGATAAATTCATATTTGCATGTAGCTGAAAAATGGGGCCCTGGAGTTGGTTACTGGTGGGGCCTTGGCACCCCAGTTCGACACTGAATAAAAATAGTTTTTAATTATAATAATTGCATTTAATTTATTTCATGAAAATTAATACGTTATGTGACGATACAGTTTATAATCTTAATCAGCAAGACGTTTTGATTTTTTAATCCAAGAGAAATACACTATTATCTTTGTGTTGACTTGTAAATGTATGTGTATTTCTGTGGCTGGTCAAGAAGGACAGACCAGTATTTCTATAACCCTGAATGTTGTCTTGACCAGTATTTGTATAACCCTGAATGTTGTCTTGAAACAATGATGCTTATTTACAAGAGCCTGTATGATACCAACTATGTAAGTTGATTAGCTCAAACAATGAGACCTGAGTCCTGTGAAAAATTCCCTCCCTAATCCCGACCTGTGACTGATGACCTTTATATGTAAATATAAAAAAGGTTTTTCTATCCTGCTGAAAAGAGACTTGAGACAGAGGATTGAAAGAGACTTGACAAGAAGAATCAAAGATCAGACTCTCTCAGACCATCAGTAAGCTTGGTAGCATGGCTTTACCCAAAGAGACACAGATTTGGATTCAACATGATTCCGGCCTAAGGGTGTATGGCCATGACTGAATGGATTTGGATCTGCTCCATTGACCATCAGAGAGCCCATGATACATTTGGGGAGACCAGGTTGGGACGATGAAGTCGCCTGGCCCCAAGGATATGTTATTTGGGGTTGCCAGGTGGGACCCTCCGGTCACCTGGAACCCATGGAGACATTCGGAGAAGCCAGATTGAGACCAACCAGTCATCTGGCCCCATGGAAACTCTCGGAGAGGCCAGGGTGGGACCCTCAGGTCTCCTGGCCTTGTACCTTGATGGACTGCTAGCTTCCTAAGCTTGCCAGTGCCTCCTCTCTGTGGGAGCCCCCCAAAAGCAAAGGGCCACTGGTTGAGGTAGTTGGCCCTAGAAGTCCCAAAGTCACAGTTGTTCTATCCCAGGTGGGCCAGTGGAAGGGTGAGGACTGTGTAATGTTGTACCATCTTGGGTATTTGCTGGGACTGTTCTATGTGTTTATTATCCATGTTGTGGTTCAATAAAGTATTGCCACACTGTTTTACCCTAACCCTGTGTTTTCTGAGTGGTATTATGCCCAAAGAAGACCCCGGGTCTTCACATTTTAGTTGCAGTGGTGGGATACTACTCAGCCGAGAGGATCTTTGGGAGCTGCAAGGGGATTGGTGTTAGCAGACTCCGTCCAAAGGGCTCCACAACTAGGGAGGCATGTAGACAGACCCAGCAGACCGAAGGTGAGGCATACACAGCAGGTTTCGGATGCCACCACAGTATGTCTAACCCCACCAGCCCGGCCCTAGAAAAAGGACCAGAGTGGATATATAGCTGCAACAAGAAACGGCAACTACAGGAGCTGTACCAGCTTCAATGGATTGAATACTAGGTGTGACAGAGTCACTGGTATGATATATGAGGGGAGGTATGTGTCACGCAGGTTGCTAGCCTGTGTGAACTGAAACCAATAAACTTTCGGCCAGTATGTTATATGCTGGGGGTTAACCCTTTTAAAGGGTGTGGTTTTATGGGAATGACATAGAGATATGAGGGAAGTCATTCCCCATACCTCCACCTCAGAGTGTGGCTGAGCAAGGTTTAAATGGTCAGTCCTGTTTTTTTTTTCTGTATTGTGGTTTGGAGAGGCAAGTCTCCAGACTGGGAGGGCTTCAGCTCAGGACAGAGACTACAACCTGTGTGGGCGAATCCCATACTCATATGAACTCTGTTATTGATTATCCTTTTATTTTGCCATTTTGCCAGTAAAGCCGTGTTTATTTTGCTGGAGTGCAGAGCTTTATGCTGTTTAATAAAGCCTGTAGAGAAAACCCAGGTTCCTGAGTCTACTTCCGGAAGCGGCTGAGCGAGTCGTCTTGCCACACAGGCCACCGGCACTCATCGCATTTAATTCAGGAACAACAGAATGCTGAGGATGGCATGTGTGAATGCAATGGATACCAGTCTGTCTTCGTCAATTATGTGTGGAGATTATTTGCAAGGAAGACATGGAATATGCTTTGAGGAAACTGGATAATGCAAAGTTTTGTTCTCATGAAGATGAGACCTCTTACATTCATGTTTGTGCTTAAAGACATGCTGATGGAGTGTCTCCAATAAGTGGAGAAGGATGCTTGGGATTCTATTATGTCTGGCTGATTAAGATTGGGGGAGCAATGTGATGATACAGCTTATAATCTTTATCAGCCAGACGTTTAGATTAGTTAATCCAAGAGAAATACACCATTATCTTTGTGTTGACTTGTAAATGTTTGTGTATTTCTGTGGCTGGTCAAGAAGGACAAACCAGTATTTGTATAACCCTGAATGTTGTCTTCTCTTTTATTCTGAAACAATTATGTTTATTTACAAGAGCCCGTGCAATACCAACTATGTAAATTGATTGCCTCAAGCAATGAGACCTGAGCCCTGTGAGTAATGCCCTCCCTAAACCCGAACTGTGACTGATGACCTTTATATGTAAATATAAACTCTTAGGTTGTGCCTGGAAATCATCACCTCCAGCAATTACTACTGGCAAGGCTGACTATTGTTGCACAACTGAAAGTCCTATCCCTTGCAGTGACGTGATCATTATTGATCCTTACATTGTATTGGTTAATCGGAAGGGATCAGAGTTTTCTCTAACACTGGCCAATGTTTGCTGAGGAGGGGAATTAATGAAACTGCAGGCAATTAGTGATGGGTGAGCACTAAAATGCTCGGGTGCTCGTTGCTCGGGTCGAGCACATTGGAATACTCGGGTGCTCGACCTGAGCAATGAACCCAATGTAAGTCTATGGGAAACTGAAGCATTTTTCAGGCGGCTCACCCCGGCGGTCTGCAGAGGGCCTAAACATTGCCCAAATCGATGGGAACAGTCCTCAAATGGCATGGGAACAGCATGGGGAAGACCCCTGGAAGCATTTCTGACTCCCAGGTCACTGCTGTCAACAATGTTGTCAGAGGTATTACGCCACTTTTACGGACTCGCAATAAAACATATTAAAAGCAAAATGAATTTTCCTTTGAAATATGTTAAGGATCATCCTTTCCAGGGTAATGACTTGTATATAAGGCAAAATAAATAACCAAAAGCAAAAATACTCCTTCACACCTTGGGCTATGTTCACATGTTGCGTTTTTGATGCGTTTTTGCACTTTTGCATTGCTTTCAACCGTGACAAATGCATTCACCGGGAAATGTAATTTTAACATTTTACAACCTTATTTGGCCATGTGGTGTGTGAGACATGATCAGACACATCCTGTTTCGTTTATGAAGGAGGGACTCTGAAAGTCACAAAGCCTATTTTTATAGGGCTATCAGGAGGCTTTTACTATTCTTAAAGGGCCAGCAGTCGGCCCTCACTATTATTAGAGAGCCATAAGCCGGCTTGGCTTTGTTGTTCCCATTACTAAACAGTGGGTCACCTATACTGTTATTGCCTATGCAGTGAGCGGCAGGGCTGCCCAAAATTTGGACGCACCCCAATACCCCTTTGAAAATTTGTATGCATCCCAATACCCCTTTGAAGAGACTTAGAGGAGGGCCTCCTGAAAACAATGTTCCCATTATTAGGAAGTGGGTCTCCCATTGTGCTTGCCTGTGCAGTGAATGCAAGGGTTGCCTAAAATTTGGAGACACTCCAATGCCCCTTGGAAGAGACATGGAGGTCAGAGGGCCTCCTGAAAACAATGTTCCCATTATTAGGAAGTGGGTTTCCCATTGTGTTTGCCTATGCAGTGAATGCAAGGGTTGCCAAAAATTTGGAGGCACTCCAATGTCCCTTGGAAGAGACGTGGAGGTCAGAGGGCCTCCTGAAAACACTGTTCCCATTATTAGGAAGTGCGTTTCCCATTGTGTTTGCCTAAGCATTGAATGCAAGGGTTGCCAAAAATTTGGAGGCAGTCCAATGCCCCTTGGAAGAGACGTAGAGGGCCTCATGAAAATATGTTCCCATTATTTGGAAGTGGGTCTCCCATAGTGTTGGCCTATGCAATGAATGCAAGAGCTGCCAAAAATTGGGAGGCACTCCAATGCCCCTTGGAAGAGACGTGGAGGAGGGCCTCATAAAAAAATGTTCCCATTAGAAAGGAGTGGGTCTCCTATACTTGTAATACCCATGCACTAAGTGTATAGCCTGACAAACATTTACCCCTGGGGGGTATACATGAACATACTGTATAAAAAAAAATTTCTACGGGCATCATAAACACCCTTTAAAAAAATTATGTGGGTGTTACATCACGGACCACGGTCACCCTGGTGATATGGTAGTGGAGGATGAGGATGAGGAGAAGGAGGAGGACAAGAGCAAATAGACAAAATCAGGAAGCGTATACCCATGTGTGGATGTGAAAAGGTGCATGGGAATACACCTCCCAAAAAAGACACTGGATTTGAGTTAATGTTACTCTGCTATCATTCGGTGGTGTTGAGAAGTCTAGCCCAATCCAGCCCTTGTTCATTTTTATAAGAATCAGCCTGTCAGCATTTTCAATTGACAGGCGGATGCACTTATCAGTTATAATTCAACCAGCGGCACTAAAAACCCGCTCTAATAAAACGCTAGCGACAGGGCAGGCCAGGACTTCCAAGGCGTAGAGAGACAGTTCATTCCACGTATCCAGCTTGGATACCCAATAATTATAAGGCACAGAGGAATAACGGAGGACGTTGGTACGGTCGGCAAGGTACTCCCTCAGCATCTTCCCCAACTTTGCACTCCTTGTGAGAGTACCCCACGCCTCAGAGACTGTGCGATGGGAGGGGCTGAGAAAATTCTCCCAGAACTTTGACAGTGTTCCATTGCCTCTGCTGGATTGGATTGGAGTTGTGGCTCTCTCGCCTGTAGTCCTTGGTTGTCCAACGAACTGTGACCTCTCCCGCCAGCGTTTTCAGATTGGAATTTTTATAATAGCTCCGCAAAAAGTACCTTCTGGTACTGCCTTATTTTTGTAGACCTGTCCACCTCAGGAATAAGAGAAATAAAATTCTCCTTGTAGCGTGGGTCTAGAAGTGTCACCAACCAGTAATGACTGACACCCAAAATTTTGAGAACGTGAGGGTCATGGGAAAGGCAGCGTAACATAAACTCAGCCATGTGTGCCAGACTGCTAACAGGCAAGACTTCCGTGTCCTCACCAAGAGGACAAGTGACCATGCTCTCCTCCTCCTCCTCCTCCTCTTTGTCCTCAGGCCATCCATGCTGAACAGACGGTATGACAGTTGTGCAGGTAGTACCGTCTATAGCACATGAAACTAGCTCCTGTTCTTCGTCCTCCTCTTCCTCATTGTCACCCAATCCACGTTGGGATGAGATGAGGCTGGGCTGTGTGTAATCACCCGGTATGGTTCCTTGCTCCATCTCATCGTGCTCCGCCTTCAATGCAACCCCTTTGATTGTGAGCAGAGAGCGTTTCAGAAGACAGAGAAGTGGGATGGTGACGCTAATTATGGCATCATCGCCATTCACCATCTTGGTGGAGTCCTCAAAGTTTTGGAGGATGGTACATATGTCTGACATCCATGTCCACTCCTGAGGTCTTATGTGTGGAATCTGAACTGAATACCGACGGCCTTGTTGATGCTAGTACTCAACAACTGCCCTCTTCTGCTCACAAATCCTTCCCAACATCTGCAGTGTAGAGTTCCAACGCGTGGGAACATCACAAAACAGTCTGTGAGCCGGAAGCTGCAAACACTGCTGAAACACGGCAAGGGCTGTGGAAGCTGTAGGTGACTTTCTAAAATGGGCACACAGGCGGTGTACTTTAACAAGCAGATCCGGCTGCTCCGGGTAGGATTTGAGAAACCGCTGAACCACAAGGTTAAGCACATGTTCCAGGCATGGTACGTGTGTTACCTCGCCTCGTCTCAGAGTCGACACCATGTTCCGGCCATTGTCACACACAACAATGCCTGACTGTTGGTTCAGCGGAGTGAGCCACACATCTGCCTGCTTTTTCAGAGCTGTAAACAACTCTTCAGCATTGTGCGGTTTGTCACCTAAGCATATTAGCTTCTGCACAGCCTGTTGTCGCTTGGCCAAGGCAGTGCTGCAGTGCTTCCAGCTTGTGAATGATATGGTGATTTTGGAGATGGAGGCTTAAGAGGAGGAGGAGGCTGATGAGTTGCAGGAGCTGTAGACTGTGGGGGCAACCCTGACTGACCTAGGGCCCGCAATCCTTGGCATCGGGAGGACGTGTTTCATACCAAAGTCTGACTGGGTCCCGACTTCCACTATGTTAACCCAGTGTGCCGTCAGCTAGATGTACCGTCCCTGCCCACAAGCACTTGTCCACGTGTCCGTGGTTAGGTGGACTTTCCCAGTAACTGCGTTGTTGAGGGCTTGGCTAATGCTTGGGACACGTGCTTGTGAAATGCGGGGATGGCACACCAGCAGAAATAGTAATGCGGGGACGGCACACCGGGAGAAATAGTGGTGGCTGTAGACCGAGTACCGAGGGATGGCCGACGCCATTGAGTTGCGGAATGCTTCCGTCTCCACGAACCTAAAAGGCAACATTTCGAGCGCAAGCAGTCACAAAATGTGGGAATTTAGTAGTGTGGCCTGTGGGGCGTTGGCTGCATATTTGCGCTTGTGTTCCAAGGACTGGGGTATGGACAACTGAACGCTGCACTGGGACAAGGACGTGGACTTGCTTCCTGATGCAGCTACTTGAGAGTGTGCAACGACAGGTGCAGGGCAGGAGGCATCTTTGCATGCACCATGAACATAGGATTAGCTTGCATGCACAACAGCTGAAGAAGAAGTGGTGCCACCCTCAGACACTGTTCCTAGACCCTGGGGTTTGGCCCACAAAGTCGGATGCTTTGCTGCCATGTGCCTGATCATACTAGTGGTGGTCAGACTGCAAGTTTTACTACCCCTGCTGATGCTGGCCTGGCAGGTGGTGCAAATGGCCTTTTTGGGGTTATCAGCAGAGTCTTTAAAAACAACCAGACTCAGGAAGACCTAACAGTTGTACTGGCAACTTCCGTCGTGTTGGTGTTACGGAGAACGGTTGCCTGCCTTCTGTCAGCTGCCACCACACTGCTGCTTCTTCCTGCCTGTTGGGGTGCTCTGCCTCCCTCCTCCTGTGTGCTGCTGTCCTCGCTCTGCTAGTCCTCCTGCCAGGTTGGGTCAGTTACTATATCATCCACCACCTCGTCTTCCACTTCCGCACCCTGGTCCTCCTCCTGACTTTCTGGCAATTGTGTCTCATCATCGTCCACCTCTTGTGACACTTTCCCACTGTCGCCTTCGTATGACCGTGGCTGTTCAAATATTTGGGCATCGCTACATGCAATCTCCTCTTTCCCACTTCAAATAGACCGGGCAAGAAGCCAGAATCTATAAATGGAAAAGTGAACAGCTCTTCGGAGTGTCCAAGTGTGGGATCAGTTGTCTCTGGGTACTCGGCATGATGGGAGGAAGGAGGTTCAAGGTGAGGAATGTGCGGTCCAGACTCACAGCTACTGAGACTTGACCATGTGGAAGACAGGGTGGTGGTGGTGGCTAAGTGACTGGAAGCATTATCTGCTATCCAATCAATAACCTTTTCACACTGCTCTGGGTTCAATAGTGGTGATCTGCGGTCCCCTATTAATTGGGACAGGAAGGTCGAGCGAGAAGATGTGGCACAATTTCGTCTTGCCCACGGCCTCGGCATCTGCATGCACCATCACAATCACCATTACGTCCAGTTCCCCGTCCCTTGCCATGTGCCTTGCCCATTTTAAATGGAGGACATTATCTTCCATGCTCACTACAAATGGCTGAATTTGGAGCGAACTTATATGTGATCCGTGTGACGGACAAACCACAGTTTTAAATACCTGGCTTGTAGGTAACTATTTTGAACAGCAAACCGGTGTCAACAACTTTGCTGACACACTGAAACTAATTTTTAATGGAGGCCAGAAATGGCAGTATTTTCTGAAAACGTATATGTGATCCGTGTGACGGAGAAAACACAGTTTTAAATACCTGGCCTGTAGGTAACTATTTTGAGCAGCAAACTGGTGTCAATAGCCTCACGGACACAATGAAAAAAAATTTCAACGGAGGCGAGAAATGGCAGTATTTTCAGCACAATTATATGTGATTTGTGTGACGAAGAAACCACAGTTTTAAATAGCTGGATTTTTAGTGCTGTAATATGGAAAGGACCTGGCTGTATTCTGCAGTGCCAACAAGCAAATGGTGCAGAAAAACTGTGTTCTCTGGATTGCTTTTTAAGCAAATAATGAGGATTAAGATCCAAAAAAAATTATTCCTGGCCCCTGAGACCTGGGCCTATGTCTAGAAATATCTAACAGCAGCAGCAGACAGAACTGGAATGGAGCCTCTTGTTGCTATATGCACTGCAGTCTGCTATATACCCTGTCTGCCTATACACCCTGCCTGCCTGATATCTCTGCAGAGAGTCCTCAGAAGGACTGTTTGTTGAGATGGATATGTGTCTCTAATATACACTGCTAAAAAAATAAAGGGAACACTTAAACAACAGAATATAACTCCAAGTAAATCAAACTTCTGTGAAATCAAACTGTCCACTTAGGAAGCAACACTGATTGACAATCAATTTCACATGCTGTTGTGCAAATGGAATAGACAATAGATGGAAATTATTGGCAATTATCAAGACACCCTCAATAAAGGAGTGGTTCTGCAGGTGGGGACCACAGACCACATCTCAGTACCAATGCTTTCTGGCTGATGTTTTGGTCACTTTTGAATGTTGGTTGTGCTTTCACATTCTTGGTAGCATATGACGGACTCTACAGCCCACAGAAGTCGCTCAGGTAGTGCAGCTCATCCAGGATGGCACATCAATGCAAGCTGTGGCAAGAAGGTTTGCTGTGTCTGTCAGCATAGTGTCCAGAGGCTGGAGGCACTACCAGGAGACAGGCCAGTACACCAGGAGACATGGAGGGGGCCATAGGAGGGCAACAACCCAGCAGCAGGACCGCTACCTCCACCTTTGTGCAAGGAGGAACAGGAGGAGCACTGACAGAGCCCTGCAAAATGACCTCCAGCAGGCCACAAATGTGCATGTGTCTGCACAAACGGTTAGAAACCGACTCCGTGTTCACAGCCCAACACCGTGCAGGACGCTTGGCATTTGCCACAGAACACCAGGATTGCAAAGTCGCAGCTGGCGCCCTGTGCTATTCACAGATGAAAGCAGGTTCACACTGAGCACATGTGACAGACGTGACAGAGTCTGGAGACGCCGTGGAGAGTGATCTGCAGCCTGCAGCATCCTTCAGCATGACCGGTTTGGCAGTGGGTCAGTAATGGTGTGGGGTGGCATGTCTTTAGAGGGCCGCACAGCCCTCCATGTGCTCGCCAGAGGTAGCCTGACTGCCATTAGGTACCGAGATGAGATCCTCAGACCACTTGTGAGACCATATGCTGGTGCGGTTGGCCCTGGGTTCCTCCTAATTATTATTATTATTATTTATTATTATAGCGCCATTTATTCCATGGCGCTTTACATGTGATAGGGATATACATAACAAAAGCATTTACATAATCTTAACAAAACGAGTCAGCGACTGGTACAGGAGGAGCGAGGAACCTGCCCGCGAGGGCTCACAGTCTACAGGGGATGGGTGAGGATACAGTAGGTGAGGGTAGAGCTGGTCGTGCAGTGGTGTTTACTGCAGGTTGTAGGCTTGTCGGAAGAGGTGGGTCTTCAGGTTCCTTTTGAAGGTTTCCACGGTCGGCGAGAGTCTGATATGTTGGGGTAGAGAGTTCCAGAGTAGGGGGGAAGCACGGGAGAAATCTTGTATACGATTGTGGGAGGAGGAGATAAGAGGGGAGTAGAGAAGGAGATCTTGTGAGGATCGGAGGTTGCGTGCAGGTAAGTACCGGGAGACTAGGTCACAGATGTATGGGGGAGACAGGTTGTGGATGGCTTTGTATGCCATGGTTAGAGTTTTGAACTGAATTCTCTGGGCAATGGGGAGCCAGTGAAGGGATTGACAGAGAGGAGAGGCCGGGGAATAGCAGGGGGACAGGTGGATTAGTCGAGCAGCAGAGTTTAGGATAGATTGGAGAGGTGCAAGAGTGTTGGAAGGGAGGCCACGGAGTAGGAGGTTGCAGTAGTCGAGGCGGGATATGATGAGGGCATGCACTAGTGTTTTTGCAGAGTCTTTGCTGAGGAATGCACGGATCCGGGAGATGTTTTTGAGTTGGAGTCGGCAGGAGGTGGAAAGGGCTTGGATATGTGGCTTGAAGGAGAGATCAGAGTCCAGGGTTACCCCAAGGCAGCGAGCTTGTGGGACTGGGGAGAGTGAACAGCCATTGACGTTGATGGATAGGTCGGATGGGGGATGTGAATGAGAGGGTGGAAAGATGATGAACTCTGTTTTATCCATGTTGAGTTTTAGAAATCTGTCGGAGAAGAAGGATGAGATGGCGGACAGACATTGTGGGATTCTGGTTAGTAGGGAGGAGATATCGGGTCCAGAGAGGTAGATCTGTGTGTCGTCAGCATAGAGGTGATACTGAAAGCCGTGAGACTCTATGAGCTGTCCCAGGCCGAAGGTGTAGATGGAGAAGAGCAGAGGTCCTAGAACTGAACCTTGGGGGACACCGACAGATAGGGGGCGAGATGAGGAGGTGGTGCGTGAGTGGGAGACGCTGAATGTCCTGTCTGTTAAGTATGAGGAGATCCAAGATAGAGCCAAGTCCGTGATGCCAAGAGATGAGAGAATCTGGAGTAAGAGGGAATGGTCCACTGTGTCAAAGGCAGATGACAGGTCCAGAAGGAGGAGGATGGAGTAGTGTTGCTTGGATTTGGCATTTAGTAGGTCGTTGGTGACTTTGGTCAGGGCAGTTTCAGTCGAGTGATGCGGCCGGAAGCCAGATTGTAGACGTTCGAAGAGGGAGCAGGAGGAGAGGTGGGAGGACAGTTCAAGGTGGACATGTTGTTCTAGAAGTTTTGAGGCAAAGGGGAGGAGTGATATGGGGCGGTAGCTGGTCAGAGAGGAAGGGTCAAGGGAGGGCTTTTTGAGGATGGGTGTGATTGCGGCATGTTTGAAACATGAGGGGAAGACTCCGGTTGTTAGTGATAGATTGAAGAGGTGGGTTAGGGTTGGGATGAAGACTGTGGTGAGGTTAGTGATGAGGTGGGATGGGATTGGGTCAAGTTCGCAGGTGGTGAGGTGTGATTTAGAGAGTAAAGAGGAGACTTGACCTTCTGTAATGGTGGAGAAGTGGGGTTTGGAGGAGGAGGGTTGAGTAGATATGAGGAGGGGTTGTGTGGACTTTAGGCCAAAGTTTTGTCTGATGGTGTCAATCTTCTGTTTGAAGAATGAGGCAAAGTCGTCAGTTGAGATGAGAGAAGAGGGAGGAGGTGCTGGGGGACGAAGGAGAGAGTTGAAAGTGTTAAATAGCTGTTTAGGGTTGTGAGATAGGGAGGATATGAGAGATGAGAAGTAGGTTTGTTTTGCTGTAGTGAGTGCGGACTTGAAATTAGTGAGGGATTGCTTGAATGCGATGAAGTGCTCGATGGAGTGAGACCTTTTCCATCTTCGCTCCGCAACCCTTTAGGCCCGGCGCAGTTCTTTGGTAAGTTTAGTGTGCCAGGGTTGCCTGTTGAATGTGCGAGGTATGGTGTGTGTGAGAGGGGCGATCGAGTCTAGAGCTGAAGCTATTGTGGTGTTATATGAAGCAGCAGCAACGTCTGCATCGTGTAAGGAATTTATGTCTGTGAGAGGAAGGAGGGATTCAGAGAGAGAGTGTAGGTCAAGGTGTTTGAGATTTCTGCGAGGGTGTGTGAGTTTGTGGAGTGGGGATTGTGCACCCGGAGAGGAGAGGGTAGAGAATGTGAGGAGGTTATGGTCAGAGAGAGGGAGTGGTGAGTTAGAGAGGTTAGATAGGGAACAGAGGCGGGTGAAGATGAGGTCCAGTGTGTGGCCATCTTTGTGGGTGGGTGTGGAAGACCATTGAGTGAGTCCAAAGGAGGAAGTGAGGGATAGGAGCTTAGAGACAGACGAGTGGGGAGTGTCAATGGGGATGTTGAAGTCACCCATTATGATAGTGGGGATGTCAGTGGAAAGGAAGTGAAGCAGCCAGGTAGTGAAATGGTCTAAGAAGGTGGCGGCTTGCCCTGGGGGTCGGTAAACGACGGCCAGTTGGAGGTTGGAGGGGGAATAGATGCGCACACAGTGCACCTCAAAAGAGGGGAGTGTAACGGAGGGTGGCAGTGGGATTTTGGTGAAAGCGCAGAGTTCTGATAGGAGGAAACCTACGCCTCCACCATGTTTGCCATTGGGGCGGGGGGTGTGGGAAAGGTGGAATCCGCCATATGAAAGGGCAGCTGGGGAGGCTGTGTCAGAGGGGGTGAGCCAGGTTTCGGTGATGGCGAGGAAGGAGAGTTTGTTTGTAATGAAAAGATCGTGGATGAAGGAAAGTTTGTTGCAGACAGAGCGAGCGTTCCATAGAGCTCCTGTTAGTGTAGCTGAGGAGGTGGGTATTAGTTGGATGGGTATGAGGTTAGAAGGGTTGCGACAGTTTGAGGAAGGTCGTGGATAGGAGGTAGAAGTGACTGTGGGGATATGGCGAGGAGGACCAGGATTTGGAGAGATATCTCCAGCAGTGAGGAGGAGCAGAGAAAGTGTTAGCAGGTGGGAGCAAGAGAGAGCATGAGGTGGCTGTCTGTGTTTGGAGATCCAGGATTGAATGTTGAGGAATAATTTGGAGGAGGAGGTGAGATGAATGGGGAGGATAGAGGGAGAGATGAAGAGTTTCTTACTTGGTGTAGGGATTTGAGGGTTTTTTAGAAAGTGGAGGACTATAGAGGAAAAAGTGAGAGCTAACAGAAACATAGTTAAAAGAGAGTGAGTGGTCAAAGTGTTGGTTTCCTGACTCCTGCCCTGACTAACTGCCTCTGAAATAACTGCCACTTCTCTCCGAAGCCACTTTGCACAAGAAGACGCGTGCACACCCCAGCACCTAATGCAGGACAATGCCGAACCTCAAGTGGCTGGAGTGTGTCAGCAGTTCCTGCAAGATGACGGCATTGAAGCTATGGACTGGCCCGCCCGTTCCCCAAACCTGAATCCGATTGAGCACATCTGGGACATGATGTCTCGCTCCATCCACCAACGTCACGTTGCACCACAGACTGTCCAGGAGTTGGTGGATGCTTTAGTCCAGGTCTGGGAGGAGATCCCACAGGAGACCATCCGCAACCTCATCAGGAGCATGCCCAGGCGTTGTAGGAAGGTCATTCAGGCACGTGGAGGCCACACACAATACTGAGCCTCATTTTGACTTGTTTTAAGGACATTACATCAAAGTTGGATCAGCCTGTAGTGTGTTTTTCCACTTTCATTTTGAGGGTGACTCCAAATCCAGGCCTCCATTGGTTAATAAATTTGATTTCCATTGATGATTTTTGTGTGATTTTGTTGTCAGCACATTCAACTTTGTACAGAACAAAGTATTCAATGAGAATATTTCATTCATTCAGATCTAGGATGTGCTATTTGAGTGTTCCCTTTATTTTTTTGAGCAGTGTAGTTTGGTACACCTACACTAACTAGACACAGGCAAATCTCTCCCTGACGCAGCAGCAGCTCTCCCTACACTGTCTGATTCCAGAGTGACTGTGCCGAGCACAGCGGCGCCAGGTCTGACATGATGACGCTGTGCGGCCAGCCAATCACTGTAATGCCACAACCAACATGGCTACGGCATTACAGTGAGTGGCAGGCAATCCCTGCATGTTCATTGGCTATGTAAAGAGCGCCAAACATGCAGGGAGGGGACCCGAGCTCCCGCCGAGCAGCCCCAGAAATACTCGGCGAGCGCCTAGCATCTTGAGCAGTGATATGCTCAGGCGAGCACTGAGTAGTAGCGAGCATGCTCGCTCATCACTGCAGGCGATTTAATCACAGTGTTGTACCTCACTTGGTGAGGTGGCTCCTTTATGCGCTTGTGGCACCCTGCTGCGCACAGGTACCACAGGACCCAGGGTGCATGGACGGACTTCTCCACAAGAGGCCCTCATTACATACAAACACCTCCACCCTTCCACCTCACACCACCAGAGGGAGCCCGTTAGGAATATATATATGGAGGGTGGAGCCAGACAGCTCAGTTAGTTGTTGGAGAGTGTGCTGGCACTTAGACCAATGAAGACGCAGCACGCTGGCTGCTGTGCTTAGGTGAGCCAAGGCCTACAGCACGAGTTGAGTTCTGAGGGCCCCGAGTGTGGCCGACGGCAAGGAGGAGAGGAGAAAGGAGAGAGGAGTTGAGGGGGCAGAGGAGCATCATAGGCTCACCCCAGTATACAAACCGGACACAGGGTCCTTTTATACCCAGTACGGACCAGCGGCATCCCAGGAGGACTACAAGTCCCTGGCTGACCTGAAGCTAGACCCATTACAGGACCAGGAACCACAAGGCCCCAGCGTCCAGGGAGAGTGGTTGCCAACAGAAGGTCCTATTACCGAGCGACAGGTGAAAGAACAGCACGACACATAAGCTAGGCCCAGTTGCAGGCTGGCCAGGAGCTTAGAGAGAGGCAGACACGGACCAGGAGGCCTTATACCCACTCACTGGGGAGAAGTCCTGAAGTGCCCCCATCCTACTGAGTACCCTGGACCGTACCTGACATCCGCACCAGTAAAGGTATTGAAGTGAATCCCCTGTCTCTGTCAGTTACTCCTGCTGCGCCATCCGCCTGCACTACAAGTCCCAGCATCACCACCCACCAAACTCCACACTGCCCCGGGGGCCCGCTCCGCCTGTGGGGAGCAGAAACACCTCAGCTGCCATCCCATCAACCCCCGGAGGTCTGCAGCAGTGCTGGTAAACCTTACCAGGTACCACAGGTGGCATCACAAACTATTTACTTTATCTTTATCTCTATCCAAGTTACAATCCCCTTTTTGGTTGACCGCCCTGGGCCACGGACCGGGCCAGCCACTGTGACAGATCCCCCTTTTCCCCAGCATCTACCGGCCCGGACTCAGAGTACCCCATTGCCCTGGGGGCACGTCACGCTTGGTCTGGATGAATAGTTGTGATGTAGGATGGATGGATGACTTCGATGCAGAAGGAAGAACTGGATGAACAATGGAAGTTCTTGTGGCAGAATGACAACAGTAGGAGCAAATGGGAATCATTGGATCTGGTGAAGCAGGACAGCTTCAATGATGAGGACTATAATAAGCAGAGCCGAGTTGCACAACACTATGGTATGTAGCAAAGTTAAGTTTGTCACAGAGTCCCAGGCAGACTTGGACTCAGCCCCGCATCATTGACTCAGAGACATAATAGAGCAAAGTTTCTTACAGTGACTAATTCAGAGCTGGTAGCGGTATGGCAGAGTAGGCTCAGTAATATAGCAGAGCTGAGTTTCTCACATAGTCTCAAACAGAACTGGCAGCAATATGGCAGAGTTGACTCATCGATAAAGCAGAGCTGAGTTTGCCACAGAGTCCAATGCAGACCTGGCAGCCATACAGTAGAGCAGCGCTTATCAGGGACCAATGCAGAGCTAGTAGGAATATGGCAAAGTAGGCTCAGTCATATAGCAGAGCTTAGTTTGTCATAAAGTCTCAAGCAGAGCTGGCAGCAGTATAGCAGACTTTAATAAGCAGTATAGCAGAGCTGGCTTTGTTACAAGTCTAAAGTAGTATTGAGGGCACTAAATATCTGTATACTCAAGCGGCGACTTGCTACCTGAGCCAACCTATAAAGCCAGGAACTAAATATAAATTTTTTGCAATTCAATCCCAATTTTGCTTTGAAAGGATCTTTGTTTCAACTTTGATATCGTCTGTGGTCATAAATCAGCTAAGGAGCTCAGAAAAAGAGAGAAAAGAGATAGAAACTCTCATTGGGCCCCAGAACATGTTCACTGAAGGATTCTCAGTTAACTCATCCTGCAGACAGCAACAGACAATGCAATACACAGGGCTGTAGCAGGGAAACCGTGCCAAATTTTTAATGAAACCCAATTATAAAAATTATTTTTAGCCAAAAAGAACCCTATACACCAAAGTATAAAAAAATGATCCCCAAAGGTGGACATTACAACCCCTAAAAGGTTTTCTTCTTTTCTTTCTGTCTAGAATCCTTAGACCAATGCATTAAACTATTATATATCATGGAAGACAAAAATTAAACAATGAATTAATCCAAAAAATGATAATATTTCCCAAGGAGAAAAGTTAAAAATAATAGAAAACCTGTTTCCTTTCATGTTCTCTCATTTTTTTTTTCCAGTGACTGGCTTAATTAAATTACACATTCTAATGAACACAATACATAGACAGAAATATATTCAAAGATCTGACAGCAAAAAATGAAAGTATTTACTCTCTCATCCAGTTTCCTTAGTGACACGTTGTATCTTTTTGGAGTGTGTAGTTCGAGGTGTGGATCATAAATTCTCCAATAATCTCCGCTGTGCCGCGTATCACGCTGTGTATATTATTAATGCGCAAGCAAAGATATTCATAGGACGGCTTTAAAGGATGGAGAATCTGTCACAACTTCAGGATATGGACCGGCTCTCATTCATACAGAGTTAATTAAAAAGTGACAGCCTTAAATTAGCATCTCGCTATATTATTTCAAATAAGCTCACTTTTTCACCCAAATGAAAGCTTTCATTTCTCTACCTGCCATTCTTCCCTGTTGAATAAAACTTTATCTTTAACCTTCTGGTGAAACCTCTTTTCTCTATCTATCTCGTATGGTAGAAAAAAAAAAAATCAGAATGAAATATGTCCGAAATATGTCAAAAAATATATCCGAGTTCATAGGAATTAGGTGGTAGATTTCTACTTATAAAATTTAGCATAATGGTACAACTGAAGAATAGAAAAACACTTACAAGGGTATGTACCAAGTTTGGAAGTTATTCTTTATCCTTTCCCGACCGCTGAGACCCCCAACAATCCTGAGAATGGAACTCTGAATGGAGTGGGGTTTATTAATTAATTCTCTATGGGAACCCCGGAGATAGCAGAGTGCTGTGCTTGGCGGGTCTTTAGCACTCCCGATAAAAATGAATGGAATGGAGTTGCGTATGCTCAACCTCCACTCCATTAATATCATCATTCTAAGGCTTGGTGGTGGTCCCAGAACTCAGACCCCCAGCGATCAGGAATTTATTCAATAACTTATGGATAGGAAATAATTTCCAAGCTTAGTTGAACCCCTTAAAGAGAATCTCTCATCATGTTTTTGCTATGTAATCTAACAGCAGCATAATATAGGGTAAGATACCCTGATTCCAACAATGTGTCATTTACTGGACCGCATTGTGTAGTTTTGATAGAATCCCTGTTTTATCTGTTGTAAATATAGCAGTGGTCAGATTGGCAGCGTCCTGTGTACATTGTCAGCAAGCTGCCAATCTGTGGTGGGGGTGGGTTTACACAGATTAGCCTGACTACACTGTGCAACACTATTGCCAGTTCCCCTGCATGGTTTCCCTTTCCCCTTTGTGAGGGGCTCATGGTGGTAGTTGTGGCGAGGGGCTGCTGCATTCCCACACCCTGGCTCTCTGACAAAGACAAATGTCCCAATTCTCCTGTGCTGTGCGTGTGGTGTGTAACACTCAAGCTTTGGTTGCAGATCTCTGCTGTCTTCGGTTCTGCCACTCAGGAACCACCGCACACACATTTAGGGACTTCCACTCCATTTTATAAAAAAGAACTTTACTTGAACGCTTGAATTGAACTTCATACAGCATGCAGCATTGATCACATACTTTTCCAGGGTTACCGTCCGTTGCACCGCACGTAGTGATGTTCACTGTCCGTTTGCCCTGAGCTGTCCCTTCCATGGTAGACCTTTTTGGCCTATGAGATGCTTGCAGCTCTAAGAGTCCCGTACTGTCTCTTCTGTACTATTCCCTGTCCGACTTCCTGGAAGATTTTGAGACAAGCTTCTCTGCTGGCTCCTGTGGACCGTAGGCCCCTCTATTTCAGAGTTCCTGAATGACGTTCATCTGCTGCTGGACAGTGCATGCTTCTTGTGCACTCTGGACCTCCAACTACTGCTCTTATCACATCTCTCCTTCTCACTCTCACTAGAACTGCTTGCAATCAGGAAGCCACTTAGTGTACACTGAACCTACTCCATCCACAATGGAGGAGCTCCTAAACCCCTTAACTCTTTCCTAACTTATAACTGCATACTCTCTATGCTATAGTGCCCACCTCTGCACTACCCTTCTACTAATCTACTACTCTACCTGCACTTTAACCTATACTGAGCCTGTAAGTAACCCATAATACATTAGGTCATATACATGCTCATATATAAACATAGAGTAAGACATTATGTGCACAAAGAGGGAAGAGGCGCATGACCATCCCAGTCACCCTCTTACATTCCTCCCTCCTAAAACATGGTCGTCCCGACCATGACAGCACCTGTAAAAACACCAATGCACATTTAAAACATTAAACACACATGTTTATATTAAAATGTCCAACAGATTAGTATTCTCTTTTTCCAGTGTCTCTTGCTGGTCAACCTTGATCTCGGTCCCACTCGGTTGGGACCCTGGAACACAGAGTTCAAGTATTTTTAGTAGGACTACCCATTTTGGCCCACTTTAGTAACTGCTCGTATGCACAGGGGCAAAGTCCTTCGACCCGGCATGCACATCGGGTCGTCCGAAGAACCAAAAGGGTCCGACTGACCTTAGTCCCTTTGCTGTAAGGGACTAACCACAAAAGTGTCCATTTTAACACACAACAAGCCCGCTGGCCAACAATTCCTGCTCTGGGTTTGCTAAACACAGGAAGTCGTTTTGTTTCAGACACAATGGCCCACTGGCTCTGACAGTCCAGGAGAACGGTCCCTTTAAGACCCATGTGTTGCTCATAAGCTCTTATAGCAAAGTAAAACTAGAGCACAGTACATAGAGCAGTTGCATACAGTCCATTAGTGTGGGAAATTTAACCCTATCAGGGTTCAGTCCCGTACTCCAGCAGGGGAATGCGCAACAGGCGCAAGAACTTGGAGGGGGGGGGGAACAAAGACGAAAGATTCCTCTCTTTCAACTGTGCCCGGACTGGCCAGCACCAATTCAGCTTGGTGCCATTAGGGCTCCTTGCTCTTTAAGAGACACCGAAGCAACTGCTTTCATTAGCATGTAGTCTCCCCTACTAGTGAGTTTTTAGGTCCTCTGGTCCCGGTGTGGCCAGTGTTCTGAACTTAAATCCCTGGTCCCGGTGTGGCCAGATCCTGAACCTGAATCCCTGGTCCGTGTGGCCATTGTCCTGAACATTGTCCCCTGGTCCTGGTGCAGCCAGTCCTGTCCCGAAATCCCCTGGTCCCGGTGTGGCCAGAGACTGAACATTGTCCCCTGGCCCTGGTGCGACCAATCCTCTTCCCGAAGTCCCCTGGTCCAGGTGCAGCCAGTATCTGAACATTTCCTTATCTGTATCTCCATGTCAGTAACGGTCTGCAGTGACCCTGAACCGAACCTATTAGTCTGAGCGGAGCCCTAGTCTGTGTCAGCTAACCTGACCCCTGGGGTCAGCTTCTGCAGTACCATCATCTGCCTAGGAGTGGTACCTGGTGGCTACCTGCAGCCCAGTCTGTCTCCCCCATCTGGAGCTGTAGTGAACACCAGGTAGTCGCTTAGCTTGGCCCCTACCTAGGCAAACCCGGACCTGTGGAGCAGTGGGTCCACTAATCCACATGCGCCACCGTTGGGCGTAACACTCTGCATGTGAGACCTACTCCTGTAGTGATAATCTCCTGCTGATAAAACACTAATTGTAGTGAAACTACAGCACACAGCCTAGTAAGTGACACATCCTTGGAATCAGGCTTTCTTGCTCTATATTATGCTGCTCTCATATTAAATAGTAAAAATCTGTTGACACATTCCCTCTAAGGAATCTCTAGTCTTCAGAGCTTTGTGTGACATTGACTACTAGCACCCCATTCCCCCCAATACATCATCCAAACCATGAAGTTTTACTTAAAGAGTAATTGTTATTTACAAAAATTTTTTAGATATTCTTGGTGCTGCATTGTGCTGCTGATCGGTAGAATCAGGGTCCTGAGACCCTCACCGATCAGTCAAAACACCGATTTGAAGTGCGCGGCTCTTTTATGAACAATGAGTAGTGTACAGAACCATACGCATACTATTAAGTCTGAACACCACCCTGTACAGGAGATGTGAACTTCAGAGCAGTGTTTTAACCAATCGGTGGGGGGGCACAGGACCCGGATCCCACCGATCGGCAGCACATCACTGCTCCTTTAATATATGTACAGTATATAAAAAATTGTGTAAATGATAGTTACTTTTAAATACGTGTTCCCCCACAAATAACAATTCTGCTGTTAGCCCTGTTCCTCTTTTATTCCTCCTGTTAATATATGACTAAAATTGACAAGTGGGTGTCATCCTTTTTCCTTTCAGTTGGGTGTGTAATTACACACTGGGACTCTGTCAGCACCAAGAATTTCAGAATTCTTATTTTATATGGAATGGAAGTAATAAAAAAAAATGAAATATCTAGGGTGGATGGTGCTTAAATAATTGTCTTGGGTTGACCTAATAATATTCCATAAAGAGGCCTAAATAGTAACGTCATACAATGATGCATCACACAATGTAAAAATAGCAGCGCCATATACTGGCTGAATAAATAACACTATACAGTACTCAAACAACAGCCCCATATCCAAATAATAGTGCTCAACAATTAATATTAAAGAAGCACTTCTACCATCAAAAAGTGTATCCTCTTAATATATTGCAGTCATCGTATTATATAGCACTGTGTACTTACAATTGCTCATTTTTACCTTCTACCCAGATAATTCTTCTCTTTTCCATTAGGTCTATGACATTACATGATTAGAAACTGACCAACTGAATCCTTCTAAGCTCTATGTAGAAACAGGAGGTCAATTTTCCCTGTATGAGTCATGAGTCACTGCAAAAGTCTCTGGCAGGGGGAAGGAGGGAGCAGCTGGGTCAGGAGTTGAAGAGGGGAATGATAAATGCAGGGACAAGAGACTTCCTGTTTCTACATGGAGCAGAGAAAAGGGAAGAATTGGTTGGGTAGAAAGGCAAAATGAGCACAGAATGTAACAGTGGTGCATGAAATTTGGACACTGACTTAAGCTCTGCTTTTGACAGCCACAAGCTGGGCTTCATAGGACATCATTATTTGTACTCTGTATCGCAATACTGAAGTGTATGGCACAAGCCAGAAAACAATAGAAGGGGGACTAAAAAATAAAGTCATTAGTAACAAAGAAGTTTTTTAAAAATGAAAAAAAAAAAAAAGTTTGAATCTCCCAAATTTTCCCAATATGAAAATAAAGAAATATATATATTTTTTTTTTAAATAAGCATATTTTTTTTACGCATCAGTAAATTTCCAATATGTCAAGATATAAAATTAATTAATCCACACGGTAAATGCTAAAAAATAAGCGGTTAATAAAAAATATAACAAAATATAAAATTGCCATTTTTTTGGTTACTGCACCTTCCCATCCCCTTAAAAGAAATTAAATAAAAGGCAATCAAAATATTGTGTTAGATAACCCAAAATGATACCAATAAAAACTACAGCTTGCCCACAAAAGACAAGCCCTCACACAGCTCCATGAACAGAAAAATAAAAAAGGTACAGGTCTAATATCACTAATCAAATTTTCTATGATCAAGTTTTAATTTTTTTTAACCACTGAAATAAGAACATATACATAATTTAGGTAACGTCATAAGTTTACTCACCTGAAGATTCAAATTGTAAGGTTATTTTTATCACCAAATAAATGCTGGTAAGACTAAAAAAAGACTCAAAAAACATGGTGGGATTGCCTTTTTTTTCCCATCAACTTGAAATTTTCTCCCTCATTTTTCAGTACATCATATGTTATTATTCTGAATCCATAACTAGGCTGTGAGTGTGGAGCGCTTGAGACGTAGTTTCTTGGCTGTCTCTATGTACCAGTACTCACACAAAGAGATTTCATCAGATAGCTTAACTCGACTGCGGAGCCATGCATGAAGATTCCGGAAGAAGGCTTATTTTCATACTGAATTCTCGCACTATGCACAATAGTAAAAGCAGCAGCTGTAGTAGTTACATTAGGTAAAAAGACGTTTCTGAACAAGAGATGTATAGAGATAAACTTCAGATTAATATGGCTGACAAACACTGAACCAGGATGATGAAGGGATAAATTACATCAGAGCTAGACATTACGGAGAGACAGGACAATCTTCTAAAAGGGGCAAACCTTATTACATAGCAGAATAACACATACAATGATTATACATTACTATATGATTCCCTTCCCTTGAAAAAGCAACGCACGGTCAACACAAAACGCGCGTTGGGAAGTCGCAGCAGCACCTTTTCTATCTCCTTTGGGGGTCCCCAGCCTGTGGGTAAGTGACTTTATATGCCCATGTTTGATACCTCTGGTACAACATTCCATTACAGTCATTCTCTTCTGGCCAATTTTTTGGGTATTATAGCAGCACCGTCTGCCCCTTTTTACAGACTATATAATTTAAAGGTTACCCCTGGGCCAGTCTTTTATATAATCAGGCTTGTGTATTTGTGAATTAAAATACCATTATGTACCTTAATGGGACTACATCCTTACTACCCCTGGCTGGTTACTTTTTAGGGTGTTTGTTCTGTCCTTAGCACACTGTATTTTAGTGCCTTTCACATGTTTTTTATATGTATTTAATAAAGATTTTTGTCATTCTAATTATATCTAAAAACTCCACTGTTTTCTCCTGTTTGTACATGCTTTTTGGAGTTATGCTGCGGCTGTGGCACACTCTCGCTTATGGGTGTTGTTGTGCCTTCAGCCATTATGTTTCTGGGATTTCTGTGATTAATGATTCCCAACTTGTGGGACATTGCAGTTAAAATGAATGTTGTTATTTAAAACTACAAATCATCATGCAAAAAAATGAGTCCTCATATGTGTACCTCAACAAAAAAATAAAAAAGTTATGGCTGTTGGAAGAAGGAAAAAGGAGAGTGCAAAAAAATTAAAATTGGCATGGTAATGCATCTTTTGTCCTGTGGAGGAGCTGCAGGGAAATGTACTGTTTACTGACAGATTCTGCAACAGTTTGATCAATGATCGTCCCTGCATAGAGTCATCCTGTGATCAGCTTATTGTATGGGGACTTTTCTAACAAACCCAAAGATGACAACCCCTTAAGTCCTGGCACCTCCCAACATAACATTAGAGTTTTTTGCATTTTACAATGACCTTTTTTTTTTATTTGGTGCTTGCATGCAGCTCGTTCACGGAAATGAAACTGTGACATTGGATTTTCAGCGGTAATTAAATAACAAACCATACTCGGCTCTTTGTTTCATGTAGTGTTGAGCTCAAAATCCGAATACAGGAACTACACAAATTAATATTGTCAATAGAATGGATTGAAGACAATTGCCAGAAACCAGAGTGTGCCGAGTCAGTGCTTTAGCTCAGTTTGCGGCTCTCATGTTATTCCCAGAGACAAAACAGTACAACGGTTAGCTGTCAGCCCGCTAATGTCATCATTCCAAGGACCCTGTCACTCTTCTGTATAAAAAATGAAATTGGAGATGTCTTTTAACAATGGAACGGAGGCAGCGGCAGCTCCAGTGGAGAGATTTAGTAATCCATAAGGAAATAAAGTCGAATAGATTACATGCTGCTTTCAATAAAATAATGAAAACTCCGTTATCTGAAACAGTTGATCTCACCTAAAGCAATTATTTTTGTTTAGCCCTAGGTATAGATCTGACTAGGAAAAAAAAGCCATAGTCCAATAACAGATTTGTATAAATTCCCACCGATACAATACGTCAGGATTTCGGTAAACACACCAAGCAAGCGTTCAGAAGTTTTATGGAATCACAGATAAAAATACACTAGACCTGCATCTTTTGGTCTAAAAATTCCATTAATTTGGAAAAATAAAAAAAATCTCCTTATACCAGGTTAATATAAAATTAGGCAAGTTGGGAATGATATGTGTAGGAGATTCTGGACCACCAGTGGGTGAGATCAGGACCAGGCTCAGGTCAGCAGTAGGTGGCAGCAGTTTGGATATCAGATGGTAAATGTGATAGGAGGATGGCACTCATGGGACGACACTGGCACCTCGGGTAAAACAACTAGAAAATGAGTAGGAGCATTAAGAGCAATGCGCACAACCAATTCTACTGCTAATGTCTATGTCAATTGCATTACTGCAAAGCAATGGTCTGGAGAGACCAGAATCTGGTGCAGGGAGAATAATAACCTGGAGATCCATGGAAATGTAAATTAGCTCTCCTCCAGGAGGAAGAAAGCTGATATTCTAGTACCACCTAATAGACATAGTTACTCTAGGAATCAATATCCTCCCCCCGATTTGACCTTGAATGGAGATAGCTCCCTATGAGTCAATGTCCTCTCCCCTAATGGACCTTGACTGAAGGTACTTACCCTATGAGTCAGTGTCCTCTCCCCCGAACAGATCTTGACTAGAGATACCTACCTTATGAGTCAATGTCCTCTCTCCTAATGGACTTTGACTAGGGATAGCTACCCAATGAGTCAATTTCCTCCCCTTAACGAACCTTAACTGCATGTAGCTACCCTATGAATCAATATGAGTCAATGTCCTCCCCTTGAGTAAACCTTGACTGGAGGTAGTTAACCTATGAGTCAACATTCTCTCTCCTAATGGACATTGACTCTAGCAAACATAGACTGGAGGCAGCTACCCTATGAGCCAATGTCCTCCCCCCAAACGGACCTTGACTGGAGGTAGCTAACTTATGAGTCTATGTCCTCTCTCCTAATGGACTTCAGCTGATGAAGATGGCTTGCATGGCGTCGAAACGCGTTGTGGTTTTACAAGGACTTTAATAAAGGTAATAAATGCTGAATTTTGTATGACTTAGCACTTTTTATCACCAGCTTTTACCTTTTGCATTTCTCTCTCCTAATGGACATTGATTGGAGCTAGCTTCCCTATGAATCAATGTCCTCCCCCATAGTGAACTTTGACTGATAGTAGCTACCCTATGAGTCAATCTCCTCTCTCCTAATGGACCTTGATTGAAGGCAGCTACCCTATGTATCAATGTTCTCCCCCTAACGGACATTTGACTGGAGGTAGCTACCTTATGAGTCACTGTCCTCACCCCTAACGGACCATGACAAATGACTGAGAATATTTAGCCACACCAGAGTTTGCTATAAAAGGAAAAGAAATCCATCTGCACAAAGTTTTGGGGGCTTTTGCACCTTGTTAGATCAAAGTAGTGTACAGGTTGTTGGGGTGGGGTAAACCAGTACAACCAGTTGAAGGCATATCACCCAGACCAACAGTATCTCGATGAGGGGACAGAAAAGCTGTCAAGATATCTAAATTCCATTTTTCTGTTACGTCAATGGTGCCTAATAGACCTGATTAACTATAATCACATTTGTAATTTTACTGGATTTTTTATTTTTTTTATTTTGTGGAATTTGCAATAAAATTTGATTTTATTAGTCAAAACAATAGTCTTGGGTGCAACGCACATCAGTGAGTTTAAAACTGCCCCAGGTGCAAAATGTGCAGAAATCCTGGTCATTGGGATCTTTCAAGGATTACGTTTCCATGGCTGAGCAGCTGATCACATGTAATCACCATATAGAATACTTAGTGTTGGCTGCAGTATAGTGAAGCACTTCAGCACTGGACCATGAAGCAGTGAAAATACATTTTCTTAAGTCACCATCTGGCAGTCTTATGGACTAATTGGCAGATGCCAGGTCAGCTCCATCTTGGTAGAACATGTAGAACTACCTACAAAGCCTGATGGAGAAGCAATGTTGTGTTTTTTTATGCATCAGATTTGTCTCCTTAGGTCTGGTAAGTGGAGGTCTTATGACGATGGCATAATTGGTCCTCCAATTTTGTGACAAAATTTCAGGGTAATGTCCTTTCTTGTTTCAGTAGCATAGTCTTTACATGCATAAAGTAGGGTCCATAAAAATCGCGACTTTGGTGATCAAAAAACTGATTTTTCCTGTAAAGAGCTTTGACTTCGCTCCCATCAAACATATTTGGAAAAACTTGGAATATAGTAATAATAGAACACAAATTAGTTCATTCAGTTACTTGCATCGTAACCAGAGAACCTCGACATTCATTTGTGCAAGACGATGGGTAGTATCACGGAATAGAAAAAAAGTGTTGTCCAGCTTCATCCAGCAATTAAAAATATTTTATTGAATTTCAGATAAACTTCATAGCAAATAAAAGATGAAAACCAAAGCGACCTGCATTCTTAGTCCTAGTGTAACACCAGGACTAAGAACACAGGTCGCATTCGAACCACGTAGGTTTTCATCAAAAACTTAAAATGCCTATTATGTCCAATACTTATCCCACCACATCAGTTCCCATCCTCCCTAATGTCTTTGAGACTGAATGGATGCAAATCACTTCAGTAGTGTTTCAAAATCTAATAAAAGGGTTTTACTGAAAGCCCGAACTATATATTCATACCGGTCCTCAACAGGGTGTGATCTCAGGTTGTTGAATTCTGGTGATGATTTGTATGAATATTTTTGTGATTTCAAAGACATTCTGACTCAAAGAAGTTGACTTCCTGGATTGCAATGGACTTGGTTTGGGCAAAGTGGATGACCTCCTGTGGTTTTCATCCCTTAACCCATATATCGGGTACTCAAATTTACTGTAGGTTTTTCCAAGAACACAATTTCAGAGTGGTCGTCATTAGGAAAAGCTGATGGTGAAATTGAGACATGAAGCCAAGACGAGATTTGAGTTGTAAGGTCAGACTAGTCGAGGTCGGGGCAGGCAGAGTTCTATTAATAGGTAGGGGTCAAGCAGAAAGTCTGGAAAGACAGCAGACAACAATCAAGGTCAGGGTAGAATTTGGGTCAGAAACTGGAAAAACACTGAATAACATCCTAACAGGGACAATGACCTTATTAGACAGGCGTGAAGCTTTATGTAACAATGGTCTAGTGACTTGGTCGAGGAAGAAGGGTCAGGAGACAGCACCTGAGGCCCTAGATATAGCTCCAGAGATGCTTGCCAGAAAAAGCTGGTAGCAGCCACAAGACTGGAGCAAGACGTCCAGAGGAGAGTGGTGGAGGAAGTGACCAACCTCAAGAGGGTGACCTGCAGCAACAGCTTTGAGACAACGTGAAAATGTTGATATTTTGATAATGTCCTTGTAATGTCCAGGTGGTCTTCTATGGTGTTTGTGCCAAAGTCAGTTTATATACTGAATATTATACAGAAAAGTGATCAAGTAAAGAACTGTGTGGTGGACAAAAGCGCACATGACACGCCCCCAGAGCCGTGGGGTACTCGGCAGCCGGGCCTATGCATGCTGGTGGGGGATATCACGGTGGCTGGCCCGGTCCATGGCCCAGGGCGGTCAACAAAAAGGGAAATTATTTATAGGGGATTTGTAAAGTGTTTGTGACGCCACCTGTGGTGCCTGGTAAGGACTACCAGCGCTGCGACAGTCCTCTGAGGCAGATGTTAGGGCAGCTTATGATGGAACGGCTCCCCACAGGTGGAGCGGGCCTCAGGGCAGCGTGGGGAATTGGATGGTGGTACAGGTGAGAGACGGCCAGGACGGTTCAGGGAGAAATGACAGACACTCACACGGGGGTTCGCTTCGGTACCTTTACTGATGTAGTTGCAGGTATGGTCCAGGGTACTCGGTACGAAGGGTGCACTTATGGACTCTCCCCAGTGAGCGGGTATAGGGCCTCCTGATCCATTGCTTTCACTTGCTAAGCTTCTGACCTGCCTGGAGCTAGGCCTGGCTTAATTACTGTCTCTCTCTTGCACCTGCTGACCTGGTGGTAGGGCCTTCTCTTGGAGATCACTCTCCCTGGACGCTGGGGCCTCCGTGACTCCTAGCCCTGGTACGGTAGTCAGCGTTGGTCAACCTGGGACTTGTAGTCCTCCAGGTATCCGGTGGTCCCTACTGGGTATAAAGGGACCCTGTAGGCGCGGACCCGGGGTCCAGTGTATAGGTTGGGGTGAGCCTGGTACGCTCCTCTGCCCCCTTGTTACTTCTCCTCTCCTCTCGCCTTTGGCCACACTCAGGGCCCTCACTACTCAACTCGTGCTGTAGGCCTTGGCTCGCCTAAGCACTGCTGCCAGTGTGCTGCCTCTTCACTGGTCTAAGTGCCAGCACACTAACTTCTCACTGAACTCACTAAGCTGCCTGGCTCCACCCTCCATAAATATATCCCTAACGGGCTCCCTCTGGTGGTCTGAGGTGGTAGGGTGGAGGTGTGTGAATATGTGAGGGCCTCTTGTGGAGATGTCCATCCATGCACCCAACTGGGCTCTGTGGCACCTGTGCGGAGCAGGGCGCCACATTTCCCCCTAGTACAACTCAGTACTCCTGGACTGAAGCATTTTTTTTTTTCAAAACAGGTAACAATAATAACAATAATTATAATAACAACAAGTATGATAACATTAATAAAGTTACAGTAAGTTCTGTAATCTGGTGCCCATTTCACCGATGAAAGAACATGAGGGACCCGCTTGAAAACCCTCAACGTAGGCCCTGGGCGTGGCTACAGGGCATAAGTGATCCAGGTGCTGGACCACGTCTTCGGCCACGCCAAACGGGTTTTTGTTCCGTGGTCACTTAAGGGGCACTCCAGGGAGTGCAACTATATATAGGAACAGTTTTTGAGCTGCTCACAGTCCTCAGCCTATGAGTATTTGTACCTTGACGGGTAACTAAAGGCAGACATAAATTTCAGTTTATGCAATAAACATTAGGCAGTACCCAACTGGGTAACTATTTACACTGCAGGTATTTCTAACTTATTCCTTATACCTGGTAGGGACCTGGCCTTTTGTACTGCATGTTGACCTATGTAGTACTGGGGTGTTGTTGATGTCTGTGTTTGCACTGTCTGCTACCCTGTCAGATCTACGTGTGGGCAAATTGTAGAACTGTCTTAACCTCTCGATGGGACTGGCAAGTACACTGTTTACTGGGCCTTCTGGCTCTGCTTCTACCGGTGATCCTTCTTCCGGGGATTTTTCCTGAGCAGGCTCTTCTGGGGCACTTACAGGTCTTACTTGCAGTGTAGGGTCTTCTGGCTGTTGGTAGAAGTGTATCACAGGTATTATTACTGCTCCATCCAGTTGAGGCCAATCTGCCGGGAAATCTCCTAAGACAGTATGGAGTACATCTTCTTTGGGTTCTTCAGTCACTATAAGAGGTACTTCTTCCTGTGGCTTCAATAGACCTGGGCACAACTTCAAGTGGTCTCTAGAGACTGTTGCAGTTGTCTTACCTCCATCTTTACTGATTAGACAGGTTTTTCTATTGACAAACCTGGAATCCAACACAGTGTAAGGTTCTCTTTCCCACTGGTCGTCAAGTTTGTGGTTTCTTCTCTTTCGCTTCAGCACAACTTCTCCAGGTGTTAAGGGTTCTGCTGGTGCACTCTTGTTGTACTGTGCTTCCTGCTTATCTCTTACCCTATTTAGACTGTCTTCGACACAGGCCTGTACTCTCTTGTACTGCTCCTGTCGAGTCGTATCCCAGTCTTCAGTGGACATATCTGCTTCTGGCTCTACCACTCCAAGCTCCAGGTCCATGGACAACTTTCCAGGTCTTGCTCTTATGAAGTACGCTGGAGTACAATTGGTGGAACTCACAGGTATGTGATTGTACAGATCTACCAGGTCAGGTAGTTTGTCTGGCCACTGATTCCTTTCTTCTAGAGGTAAGGTCTTCAGCAGGTCTATGACGATATTGTTAATCTTTACACATAGACCATTGGTTTGAGGGTGGTACGGCGTAGTCCGAATCTTCTTACACCCGTACAGATGGCAAAACTCTTTGAACAGCTCGGCTTCAAAGGCAGGGCCTTGATCCGTCAGCACCTTATCCGGGTATCCATGGGGCCTGCAGAAGTATGCTTTAAATGTCCTTGCTGCAGTTTCTGCTGTCAGATCCTTGACGGGGCTACCACCAAGAACCAGGAGTAGTGATCCACCATGGTCAGGGCATAGGAGTAGCCTGACCTGCTGGGTGACAGCTTGATGTGATCCAGAGCGACGATCTCCAGGGGCTGGGTTGTCTTGATGGACTGCAAGGGTGCTTTCAGGCTGCTGTAGTCTTTTCTTCTGAGGCTACAGGGTCCACAATCCCGGCACCACCTCTCTATGGAACTCCGCATTCCAACCCAATAAAACCGACTCTTCAGGAGGGTTTCCAGCTTCTTCCAGCCAAAGTGCCCTGCTTGATCGTAGTAGGCCTCCAACACCATCTGGATGTCTGTCCTGGGCACTACTATCTGCCATACCATCTCATGGGTCCTAGGGTTGACATACCTTCGGCACAGCTTCTCTCTATAGATGAACAGCCGGCTTCTCATTCCACAGTTGCTTGGCTTGTGGAGGAGCGTCCTTCTCCTGGGAGGAACCTTCCTGGGTTATCAGTTCTTTGATACGGCTGACAACCGGGTCGCTGTCCTGGGTCTCCTTCCAACTGTGATGAGGTAAAGGGTTTAGTGTCTTACCACGATACCTCCTGGAGGTGCGCTGCTCGTGGACCATCCCATTTCTGTGGAAGGCAGGTAGCTCCATCTCCTCCAGTTCATCCACTTCTTCAGTGTCCGACTGGTGAGGCATTCTGGATAGGACATCGGCATTGGTGTTCTTGTGGCCTGCCCGGTACTTGATGGTGAACTGATAGTTTGACAGCCAGGGCAACCAAAGCTGTTCCATGGCTCCCAACTTGGCTGTCTCTAGATGTGTCAAGGGGTTGTTGTCAGTATAGGCCGTGAACTTAGTGGAGGCTAGGTAGTGCTTGAATCATTCAGTGGTGGCCCAGACCAAGGCCAGGAACTCCAACTTGAAGGAGCTATAGTTTTCTGGATTCCTCTCAGTACGACCAAGCTTCCTGCTGGCATAGGCAATCACCTTCTCTTTGCCATACTGCTTCTGACTCAACACAGCTCCTAGTCCCTCGTTGCTGGCATTAGTGTACAGCAGGAAAGGTTGGCTGTAGTCAGGGTAGGCCAGGATTTCTTCGCCAGTCAGGATCTCTTTCATCACTGCAAAGGACTCAGCCTGCTCTTTACCCCACTGGAAGGGGGGGGTTTTGCCTCTGCTGGACTGTCCTACCAGGAGATTTTGCAAAGGCGCTGCCTTCTTGGTGTAGTCCTTTACAAATCTCCGGTAATACCCGACCAGTCCCAGGAACTGACGTACCTCCTTGAGATTCTTCGGTTCTGGCCATTTCTGGATGGCAGTGACATTCTCCGGGTCTGGTGCTACTCCTTCTGGACTGACGATGTGCCCCAGGTACTGAACCTTCTGTTTGAGCAGGTGACACTTGGAAGGCTTCAATTTCATCCCATACCGGGACAATGCTTCAAATACCTCCGCCAGGTGCTTCAGATGGTCCTCATACGTTCTCGAGTACACGATAACGTCATCCAGGTACAATAGCACGGTCTCAAAGTTACGGTGTCCCAAACAGCACTCCATCAATCTCTGGAACGTTCCAGGGGCGTTGCAGAGTCCGAACGGCATACTGTTGAACTCGCAGAGTCCCATCGGGGTAGTGAAGGCCGTCTTCTCCCGGTCCTCCTCAGCAACTGCTACTTGCCAGTACCCACTAGTGAGGTCAAGGGTAGAGAAGTAATTTGCAGACTTTAGTGCTGCCAGGGATTCCTCTATACGGGGCAAAGAGTATACATCTTTATGTGTTATGCGATTTACCTGTCTGTAATCTACACACATCCTGATGCTTCCATCCTTTTTCCTGACCAGGACCAGGGGAGCTGCCCAGGGACTACAGCTATCTCTTATTACCCCTACTTTCTTTATGTCATGCAACATTTCCTTCGCTTTCTGGTAGTGTGCTGGTGGTATGGGCCTGTAACGTTCGTTGATGGGTGGATGGTCACCTGTGGGTATATGATGTTGTACCCCTTTAATCCTCCCAAAATCAAGTGGGTGTTTGCTGAATACCTGTTCGTATTCCTGGACCACCCTCTGTACACCTTGTTTTTGATGGACAGGAGTGGCGTCAGTCCCAACATGGAGCTGTTGACACCAATCCCCCACCTGGATTTCTGAGTCATTACCCTCCACTGTGTCTGATGAGGTTAAAGACTCTACTGTGTGTATGGCGTCATCATTCACAGCATACAATTTGGCAACAGTGGCATACCTTGGCAATTTGACTTCCTCCTCCCCACAATTTAGGAGACGTATGGGTACCCTCCCATTGCGTACGTCAACTACCCCTCTAGCAGTTAAGAGTGTAGGTCTGTGCTCGGAGCTAATGGGCTCCACTACCGCCTGGTAGTTCTGTCCTTTGAGACCTTTTGCTGCCCTACACCAAATCAGCATCTCACTCATTGGGGGAATCACAATGGGTATCGGGTCTGTCACCCGTACATTACCAATCTCACCACCTGTTAGCTTTTCCTGTTGCTGGTACAGGAGGGCTCTAATCTCTCTCTGGAGTACCTTCCTCTGCCCTGGTTTGGCAGTGTCAGCAATCTGTGTGAGCAAAAACAACACTTCTCCCAAACAGTTACAAACAATATTTGTACCAAGTATCATATACAAGTCTGTATCACCAGGGTTAGATTCTATGACAATTAGTCCTTGGTCCTTTAGTTCCACTCTCCCCACCTTCACTGTCACGTCCTTAACTCCTACTAGGTTAAGAGGAAGGCCGTTAGAGGCATACACAGAGAGATTCGGGGCTGGCGGGTGGAGTTCATCTATGGACCAGTACCTTTTGTAGAGGACATCAGGTATGATGGTTACCTGTGAGCCGGTGTCCAGTAATGCAGGTGTTGCTATACCGTCCAGCATGATGGACAGGAAAGGACTTCCTCCTACGAACCGGTGGTACCAGCTTGATGGGCCTGGTTGATTTACTCCTGGGTGTCGGCCCTCGGCCCCAGCGTTTGCCCGTTTAAAGGACAGTTCCGCGCTGTGTGGCCTGCCTTGTGGCAACGGTAGCAGATGAAGTCTCCTGGAGGGCGACGTTGGTCATTGGTCCTCCCACGGGGTGGCATTGTCCTCCTACGGGGTGGCGTCGTCTTCCTTCATCTCCTCATCCAGGGGACATCCTCAGGGCTGTCGGCGAGTAGGATCCTTCCTTCCGGCTCGGGCTCCGTCTGTAGCTGCAGGGTGCTCAGGACAGTGGCCAGGGTTTCACTTAGCTGTCCAGCTCGCTAGGGGGCACTGTTTGCATCTTTGTTTCAGCCATTAATGAAGGAGCAGTGGGTGCTGCGGGCACTGGGATGGCCCCACCCTGGTAATGCTGGATAGCAGTCCCTGATGTTTCCAGGGGCTGTAGACCTTTAATAGCCATGTCCTTCAGGGTGTCAAAGGTGGCATCTGGATAATCTAAAGCCCACCACCGTACAGTTCTGCTCTCCTCCTGGGACCTCAACCCCTGGATGAATTGTTCCGTCAGCATTTTATTCTCATCTTGTATGCTGGCTGGACTAACCTGTTTCAGGGCTCGCAGGGCTTCCTGTAAGCGCCAGGCGTAGTCCTGGATACTGTCCTCAGGTTTCTGAGAGCAATGGTAGAATCTCATCCGGAGGTCTGTCTCAGTGCGGTCCTCAAAGACAGCTTGGAGTTTCTTAAATATGAGGGATACTGACTCCTTGTCTGCGGCTGGCCAGGTTTCAACTTCCCTCTCTGCAGCACCAGTCATTTGTCCTAGTACAACAGCGGCTCTGTTTGCCAGTCATAGAGTACATATCCAGCACACCGCATATTTTTCTTTTGAACCCAGACAGGGTGTCTGGTTTGCCATTATACTGGGGCAGCCATTTTGCTCCAAGGATATATGGCAGGGCCATGGGTATCAACGGAGTCACGACCCCTGCTGATGGGGCGGCCGCTCCGGCCTGTGCAGTGCCGGGTGCAAGTTGGGCATCAGGAGCTTTAACCGGTGCTCCGGCGGCTTGCTGGTCGCCGGCCATGGTTGCGCCCCCCTAGTAAACCGTAGCCTACCTTCTTCACTTTTTATCAGGTAGGCCGCAGCTCCGCAGGCGACGGTCTTCTTCCAGGACCTTGAGTCGCTCGCGTCTGACGTCAGAGCGTCCACTGGACTCCTTCCAGGACCTGATGCTTCCTGGTTCGACGACAAGGGTGGGGCGTGTCTTAGGCTTCGCGCGCTTTCACAGTCATGCCTCTCGGGTTCCCGTGGTTACGCCCCTCTTCTTCCCACATGGCGACAGGAAAATGGCGGATAATGGCGGGAAACCTCGGGAATGGCGGGAAATCTTCACCACAGTAAGTGTTACAGTCTTTTAAGGCTCACAGTACCCGGTGGCAACGGGCATGGAATCCTGTTCGTTGCAACGGGCACAAAATCCTGTTCATGACGCCTGAGATGACGCGCCCCCAGAGCCGTGGGGTACTCGGCAGCCGGGCCTATGGATGCTGGTGGGGGATATCACGGTGGCAGGCCCGGTCCGTGGCCCAGGACGGTCAACAAAAAGGGAAATTATTTATAGGGGATTTGTAAAGTGTTCGTGACGCCACCTGTGGTGCCTGGTAAGGACTACCAGCGCTGCGACAGTCCGCTGAGGCAGATGTTAGGGCAGCTTATGATGGAACGGCTCCCCACAGGTGGAGCGGGCCTCAGGGCAGCGTACGGAACTGGATGGTGGTACAGGTGAGAGACGGCCAGGGCGGTTCAGGGAGAAATGACAGACACTCACACGGGGGTTCGCTTCGGTACCTTTACTGATGTAGTTGCAGGTATGGTCCAGGGTACTCGGTACGAAGGGTGCACTTATGGACTCTCCCCAGTGAGCGGGTATAGGGCCTCCGGATCCATTGCTTTCACTTGCTAAGCTTCTGACCTGCCTGGAGCTAGGCCTGGCTTAATTACTGTCTCTCTCTCTTGCACCTGCTGACCTGGTGGTAGGGCCTTCTCTTGGAGATCACTCTCCCTGGACGCTGGGGCCTCCGTGACTCCTAGCCCTGGTACGGTAGTCAGCGTTGGTCGACCTGGGACTTGTAGTCCTCCAGGTATCCGGTGGTCCCTACTGGGTATAAAGGGACCCTGTAGGCGCGGACCCGGGGTCCGGTGTATAGTTTGGGGTGAGTCTGGTACGCTCCTCTGCCCCCTTGTTACTCCTCCTCTCCTCTCGCCTTCGGCCACACTCAGGGCCCTCACTACTCAACTCGTGCTGTAGGCCTTGGCTCGCCTAAGCACTGCAGCCAGTGTGCTGCCTCTTCACTGGTCTAAGTGCCAGCACACTAACTTCTCACTGAACTCACTAAGCTGCCTGGCTCCACCCTCCATATATATATCCCTAACGTGCTCCCTCTTGTGGTCTGAGGTGGTAGGGTGGAGGTGTGTGAATGTGTGAGGGCCTCTTGTGGAGAAGTCCATCCATGCACCCTACTGGGTTCTGTGGCACCTGTGCGGAGCAGGGCGCCACACACACACATAGAGCAGTATCACCTTGTAGAGATAGTGAAAGGCAGGAGTATACACTGACCAGGTAGTGTTGTGTGAAGGCACAACACCTGTAGATGTGTGTAACTGCTGCTGAGGCCCGGTGGCTGGAGGAGAGAATCTTCTTCCAGATGTATAATAGTAGAGGATGGGTCTTTATTGTTCCAACGCATTTTGGCATCTTTATCAAAGTAAAAAATCAAGAAAATCAAATAAACAAAGTATGGGTATTTGACAGCTTTATAAAGGTAATATGGTGCCGGAGACACTAGAATACTTACCTGGGAGGGAAAATGGGGTGGGTAGGTGCCATACACTCATGACTATCATCATTATAGTGAGGATTCCCCTCATTGTGGACCTCCCAGGCAGAAGAGTACATAGAAGTCATGGGGCCCCATAGCAGAAGCTCTAATTGAGCCCCCCCCTACAAAAAATAAATATTTGTCTGTGTCACAGAAGAGCAGATCTCATAACTTTCCAGCCTTTACATAGTAATTTACCTCCTTCTGAAGTCGCAGATTCCTCCTTCATTGCCCCCATAAAGTATGATGCCAAAAAAAGTGCCCCCCAAACAGTATGATACCCCTATGGTGCAATCCTCCACATGCACAGTATAATGACCCTATTGTACCCCACTTCAACTCCCACGGCAAAGTATGGTGACCCTAACACAGTATAATCCCCCAACTGTGAACCCCACAGAGCCCTCCATACACTCTCATGGCCCGCACACAGACCTCCAAACAGTATAATGGCCCCCACACAGCCCTCCAAACAGTATAATGACCCCACACAAACCTTCACACTGTATAATTGCTTTCATACAGTATAATGGCCCCCCACATAGACCTCAAAATATTATAATGGCCCCACATAACCTTCCATATAGTATAATGCACCACCAATAATCTTCCATATAGTATAATGCGCCCCCATAATACTCCATATAGTATAATGCTCCCCCCATAAACCTCCATATAGTATAATGCGCCCAACATAATCCTCCATATAGTATAATGAACTTCCCATGGTCCTCCATAGAATATAATGCACTCCCCATAGTTCTCCATACAGTATATTACACACCCCATAGGGTAAAATGCAGCCCCCATATAGTATAATGCACGCCACAGTCCTGCAGTATTATGAGCACCACGTACTCACTGATTTTAAAATACCGTATATTTTAAATAAGCCGACTTGAATATAAGCCGACTGCCGAGGCCCCTAATTTTACCACCTAAAAATGGGAAAACCTATTGACTTGAATATAAGCTTAGGGTGGGAAATGCAGCAGCTACTGGTAAATTTCCCCATCTTCGTATGTGTGGCCCCCACAATCCCTGGTATGTGTAGCCTCCTCAATCCCCCAATCCCTGGTATGTGTGGCTTCCTCAATCCCACAATCCCTGGTATGTGTGGCCCCCTCAATCCCACAATCCCTGGTATGTGTGGCCCCCTCAATCCCACAATCCCTGGTATGTGTGGCCCCCTCAATCCCACAATCCCTGGTATGTGTGGCCCCCTCAATCCCACAATCCCTGGTATGTGTGGCCTCCTCAATCCCCCAATCCCTGGTATGTGTGGCCTCCTCAATCCCCTAATCCTGGTAAGTGTGGCCTCCTCAATCCCCAAATCCTGGTATGTGTGGCCTCCTCAATCCCCCAATTCTGGTATGTGTGGCTTCCTCAATCCCCCAATCCTGGTATGTGTGGCCTCCTCAATCCCCCAATCCTGGTATGTGTGGCCTCCTCAATCCCCCAATCCTGGTATGTGTGGCCTCCTCAATCCCCCAATCCTGGTATGTGTGGCCCCCTCAATCCCACAATCCCTGGTATGTGTGGCCCCCTCAAACCCACAATCCCTGGTATGTGTGGCCCCCTCAATCCCACAATCCCTGGTATGTGTGGCCTCCTCAATCCCCCATTCCTGGTATGTGTGGCCTCCTCAATCCCCCATTCCTGGTATGTGTGGCCTCCTCAATCCCCCATTCCTGGTATGTGTGGCCTCCTCAATCCCCCATTCCTGGTATGTGTGGCCTCCTCAATCCCCCATTCCTGGTATGTGTGGCCTCCTCAATCCCAAAATCCTGGTATGTGTGGCCTCTTCAATCCCCAAATCCTGGTATGTGTGGCCTCCTCAATCCCCAAATCCTGTTATGTGTGGCCTCCTCAATCCCCAAATCCTGGTATGTGTGGCCTCCTCAATCCCCCATTCCTGGTATGTGTGGCCTCCCCAATCCCCCATTCCTGGTATGTGTGGCCTCCTCAATCCAAGTATCCTGGTATGTGTGGCTTCCTCATCCCCCCAATCACTGGACACATAAAACAATAAACACTAATACTCACCTTCCTTCCTCACCTCTGCTCCAGCGCTGAGTCCTGTCTGCAGCAGCTCATGTCGGCATCTGAGCTGCGCGCGCTCTCAGAAGCCGAGGTGAGCTGCTGCAGGCACATTCACTCCTCTCCACGCGGGGACTATGGGCGTGGAGAAGCGTGAATATGCTTTCTCTTTAGCGGCGGGCACTGACAGCAGGAGCCGGGGCTCAGCGCTCCTCCGTGCCCGCTACTAAAGAGAATGAATATTCTGTCTTCTCCACGCCCATGCGAGTGGAGAAGAGGGAATATTCATGTCCCTTTAGCAGCGGGCACACGTGGTAGCTGCAACAGCCGGCTACAGTGTGTGCCCCGCTCCTCCACTGCCGCAACCCGCTCCTCTGCCGCCGCAACCTCTTACTCACCTATCCTCCTCGTTCCCACGCTGCTTGGGTCCCTCACGGGCCCCCTCCGGCCACGGGCCCCATAGCAGTGGCGTGGTCTGCCGCCATTGGCGGTACGCCACTGCTCCCAGGTCTATGAAATGCTGAGAATCAACTACTCTACTGTAAGCAGATTACTTGGATGCAACAGCGCAGACAATGAGGAGACAGTAGTACTCAACCAACACTATTTAACTAACACAAAAAGGAAAATCTATATACCTTGTATAAGTATATATATGCAAGTAAGCACTGTATTGCCGGTAACAGTAACAGGGTAACAGGGTTAGTACAGTATATTATAACACAGCAATACAACTGAATACAATATCTAAGCAATGTTCTATTACATACACCGTTCTTGTTATCTAGCAGTTAAACGACTGTTAACGCCTTTATGTCTCAACTTCACAGGTGTCACTCTCAGTACTAGGCCAATCCCCATCGTAGTCTCTATAAACACCTCTGATCGTTACACTGGCCCTAGTGGGGGTCACCGGTATTTCCCGCTAGGCCACGAGTCCTAGATATGCGAGTCACTGGGTATACAGTGTGCTTGTCGCATCGGCTGTCTTTTTTCCCTGACGCACAGCCCCAGCCCACACCCTGTACCGTATGTCTATGCTGGAAGTAATGCCCCACAGGAATGGTCCTCTGCTGCAGCTGGATCGTCTCTCGAGCCTGGTTCAGATCTGGTTACAGTCTTCTACTGGTGCTGCTTATGGATCGTCTACTAGCATGGAGTCCAAATCTTCTACTGGCGCTGCTTACAGATCTTCTACTGGCACTGCTTACTGATCTTCCTCACAGCTCAGGCTTTATCCGGCATCTGATCGCTTTGGGACCCTTCTGTGGCAATGATACCTGTAAGCCCATCTAGCAGCCACACAACCTGTCCAGGTACAGGTTCTGGCGCTATCTGCCTCTACTCGGCCCGGCCACGCCTTTTATAATTAGTCACTGCGACACAGGTGTCACCTGACCTGGTTTCGTCTTTAAACTCTTCCTGTCGGAAAATAGGTTCCCACTATTAGGTTCCTACTACTGTAATTCTTTCTTTACTTTCACCTTTGACCAGCAGATGGCAGTATTCGCTTGCTCATTACTCATCTAGGCATCAACTTCAACTGTATTCTTCTCTCTTGTCCATTTCTTTACATTCCATTTGGTGGATCCAGCCCATACTTGTATTACATGGACAATCAGTTAATTGAATTATGACCACCAAAATGTAAAGAGTTTATTTTTTTGAATGGAGAACAGCTGATCGTGGGATTCTCTATATTTCTGAAAAAGTCTTATCATGTTAAGACAAGCATTTTAAAAGGGTTGCCCCACTTGGGCTGCTGCATTTGGCTAAGGTGGAATTTTCCATCTCAGGCTTCTGCTTTAATTGACATCACAGATTAACGACAGGGCTATACTGAACTTTTGGGACAGGTATAGGACTCTGTACAAAATATAATAATGCCAGATACATAATGCGGTCACACTCTATACAGAAATAGACAGACATGTATTTTCTAGTTGACAAAACACATGAAGAAATCTGTCATAATGATTATTTGCTCTTTTTAATTATTGACAGTATAACCGCTGCTATTTCTATCTATAGAAACCATTTTCTTGGCTTTTACATTGGTACAAGATTGGAAATTAAAATCCCTAATTCTAATAATCTGATGTATGTGTTTCCTAAATATTTGACAGTACATTGTATTGGTAAATTTCTGGGGGCGAGGCGGGAGGAAAAGTGTCCTTAAAGGGAATCTGTCACCAGCTTTTTGCTGTATAACCTGAGAGCAGTATGATGTAGGGACAGAGACCCTGAATCCAGCGATGTGTCACTTACTGGGCTGCTTGTTGTAGTTTTAATAAAATCACTATTTTCTCTGCTGCAGATCCACCAGTTCTCTGAATTCTGAGCTCTGTATAACCCCTCCTACACCACTTATTGGCAAATTTCTGTTTACACTGTGCATAGGCAGAAAGCTGCCAATCAGTGGTGGGTGCGGGATTAAACAGAGCAGGAGGACTAGAAGGTATGAGACAGCTAGTCCTCTACTGATAATCTCCTGCTGATAAAACTGTAATTTTATTGAAACCACAAGAAGGAGCCCAGTAAGTGATACATCACTGGAATCAGACTCTGTGCCCCTGCATCATGCTGATATTGGACAGCAAAAAAAAATGCTGGAGGATTCCCTTAAACAACAAAAATGCAGGGAAGAGGACCCCATGGTAGGCCAAGGAGATTTAGCAGAAGACAACCATCAAAATAATTTTCCTTGGTGCATTCAAAGATGCTGCCTGGAGGCCCTTACATCTAAAACCTAAAATACAGTTTTATTCTAAATCAGTGGAGATTTATATGCCATACCTAATATTCTAGGTGACATACTGTAATGGCTGTCTTAGCATTTCTTAGTAACATCAGATCCATATTGGCGTTTATTGACCCTAATGGTCCAATATTGATCTTCTAGATATTTATTCACCTAGAAGACTCAGATTTACAAAAAAAAATTTTATGTCCAAAATTTCCAAATGGTTCATTAGCGGGTTACTTTTAAAACCTTAGTGACCAAGCCAAAGTTTTTAAATCTGACACTTTATGTGTTGATAACTCTAGAATGTTTTAACAAATTCCAATGAATCTTACATTGTTTTTTTTTTCGTGACCCATTCTACTTAATGTTAGTGGTAAATTAAGGTCAGTATATTTGGCGCTAATGAAAATATTGGAAATTTTACAAAAATTTGGAAAAATTTCCAAGTTTATACACTTAAACAGATATTTATACCATGTAAAAAGAGAGATTAGTAAATATTATTTAGCATATGTCTACTTTATATCAGCATCACTTTTAAAATGTCTTTATTTTATAAGTTAAACTATTCAGTTTTGAAGTTTTTGAAGTGACTTTTGATGGATGTCCAATAGATAGGACCCTTATATACATACCACTTTAAAAATATCACCCCCCTCAAAGTATTCAAAACTGCAGTTAGGTAGTTTGTTAACCCTTCAGGTGCTTCACAGGAAATAACAAAAAGTGGAATGAATAGTTATAGTTTTTTTTCTAATAAAATGCATGCTAATATTTTAAAATCTCCCCCAGGTAATTACTTGGCCTCATATTACCATGACATATTGTGTAGAACATCAACAACTTCCTTGAAGATTTTAGCCATTTAGAACATATTGGTATTATAATGATGTGGATGATGATGATGATGGGCCATTAAATTATGAAACTGAACCTCCTGCCTACAACCAAAGGTTTGAATGAATATTCAGTCAATGGACTTACTGATATGATCATCAATTATTGCTGTGAGACAGATGAGAGGAGACCCATGGTAAGGAATAAAATTGGGTCCTTCCCTCCAACACCCCTACATCCTGGAACAGGAGGTCTGCGCAATGGTTTGACCTCTTTCGACGACATTGTGGATCAAGATTTTCATGATACTCCTATTAATTCTTCATTAAAAGCATATAGTCCTTAAAACATTGCTTCCTCTAGAGAACAGTTATCCCCCAGATGAAAGAAGGTTGTCTCTCAAGTGACCAAGTGGTAGAAGAATTACCCCTATAAAAGCTAATATGGCCATCAGTGGTAAATGCTAATAGGCAGCTATTCCCGTCGCAGAAAATGAACCAGTCATGGATTCAAGGGCAGACATACCATTGGTGCAACCCGTGGAGCTGCACAGGGGCCCAAGAGGTAAGGGGGCCACTTCTACCTCCAAAACATGTAGAATTGTGCATTATGATGAGCTGTTTGACTGCAAGTGGTCTATATATTGTTCATGATGCCAAACACTTGCAATCAGCCTTAACCGGTTCAACTTTAATATTTAATTCCCTAAATATTTATCTATCCCCTATCTTTACTTTCTCCAGCAGTCCCATAGGCAATGAATGATGTGGAGGTCCAGCATGTGCACCTTCCCTCCATTCAAGAAGGGGCTATGCAGAGCCTGGTTCCCAGGTTTCAGAATTTTGAGATTGTAAAAAAGTCCCAGTGGTTGGACCCTCAGTGACTAGGAAGGTTTCCCTCCATCCTATGGATAGGGGATAACTTAATATTTTGGGAATTACTCTATAAAGGGAATCTGTCAGTAGGAAATCACCGCCCCCCAAAAAAACTATTTATATGTGCATGTTGTTAGAACCCTCCTGCTTGTTTTTTCTATCTTGTGTTTTGCGGTCACGTGACCATCTGCCTTTATATTCCAGCTCCGCCCTTCTGGCTGTGCTGGACGTCAGTGTTTGACTATTTCTCTAGCCTGGTGCTTCTGTGCCGTTCTCTGTCAAGTTCGCTTGGTCCTCTGGGACCTTTAGTACTTTTTGTCAGTTTGTCTTTTTGTGTTCTGCAACAACTTCTGTTTAGGAGGTGTCCCATTTTTGTCCCAGTCCTTAGTTCTTTTAGGGATCCCTCCCTTAATTCTATAGGTCTTCGTTCAGACTAGCCGAGGACTAAGGCGGGTCTATTCACTAGGAACAGGCAGCCCGCTACATCGTAGGGATTCAGCTTAGTCTTACTGTAGGGACAGCTTTCCCCAATCTTTCCTTAGTTCATGTTGCAGATCACAACACATGTAGCTCTTTCAGGAACGAGTCCACAATACCTTTACATGGTCAGTCCGTTCTTCCTTTACTGAGAAGTCAGCGTTTGAATTGATATGCAAATGAGGCTAAAGAGCTATGGTAGATCTGAAGCCTCTGTCACTCCAGCACTGTTCCACGCCCAGCGCCGCCTCCTCCTGCTTGACTGACAGCTTCTATGCTGTATGACTTCAGATGAAGGAGCCATCAGTCAAGGAACTGAGCAGGAAATGGAGCTGGAGTGACAGAGGCTTCAGATCTACTGTAGCCCTTCAGCTTCATTTGCATATAAATTCATACACCGATTCCTCAGTATCAGAGGAACAGATTGGCCATGTAAAGGTATTGCTGGACTTGTCTTTGAAAGACATACATGTGCATATAAATAGTTTCGGGTGTGAAATATTGCTGACGGATTGACCCTTTAAGTGTTTTTTAACTTCTAAAATGAATGACCTTCTCATCTTTAATGTGTAATTTATCCAAACTGTTCGATGAAACATTTACTTATCCTATACAGATTTAATCAGGTAAGTAACGTTGTCACAGCAAGAATGTAAAGAAAACTTCAACACTTGACCTTGAAGATACCAAATGACCTCTAATGTTGCTCGTCCCCTATTAACTTTGCAATTCTAGACTTTGCTTCTCATTTATAACTCACAAATCCATGTTTCTTTTCCCTCCTCTCCACCACATAATAATTTAGAAATGCCTACATGAATTTCGAGATTACACCCCTGAGGTGTCTGAACAAGTGCCTGTGAAGTATAATTGTAATGAATTATGGAAAGTAAAGTCATTATGCACATTCTGTTTAGTCGCCGTCCCGACTTTAATGATTAAAAGCTTCTTATCAAATATGGACTGATAACATAGGGTAACAGCGATTTTTAAAAAAAAAAAAATTTTCACTATGTAAATCTTATAGGTCCAAAACACAAAACGGGGATTAATATCCTGACATTGTTTTGCCTATAAAATTACACTGTGTATCATGCTATATTTCATAATGAAATAAAATAAAAGGTCAGATGGAATCTCGGTGATATTTATTCATAACGCATAATGAATGGAAACACCAGTCTCCTTTTGGCAAGGTACTGTGCCGCAATAAAAAGAGGACCCTGCGAGCGCTCGTTCTCCGCGCATCTTTCACATTATAATTATCCATCATCATTTAGGACATGTTTAATAGCTTTTGAATCTTAAACCTGTACATTACACAGTGACAAAAATAGCATGTTGCTGGAAAAAAAAGGGCTATCTATAAAGCTGGTGTCAGGAGCTGCTACGTATCAAAGGAAGCCGTAATGATTGCTGTAATATACAGATTAAGGCCAGATAATGAAGCCTTTGGCGGCAGAGGGAAGGAAAAAAATAACGTTAAGTGTTACCGAGTTCTAACACCAAATATTTTATTCTACTGACCAATGAGAATTTCTTCTATATTGTTAATTATGCTTATATTTAATTACGAGACGGACGTGTGAGCTGTGATTTGTTCATATTTAGAATTATTTGGGTTTACAAGTACAAGCCTAAGACTGAGGCTAGGGTCACGCGAACGTATAATTTTTCATCCAAGAAAATCGGTCCGATTATGCAGATTTTCTCGGATGAGGAGAAGAAAAAGAAAAAAAACAATTCTTCGTCTTCCCCATGCTGTCTGTCCGTGAAAATTGGACCATACTCGGATGACATTGCAGTCCAATTTTTGCACAGACTCATTGACTTTCATGGCCGAGTGTGATCCGATTTATGGATGCAAATCGTCCATGCTGTGATTTTTTACCTCGGACAGACTCGGACTGAAAATGCAGACATATGTACGACACCTAAGGATAATATATTTAGAAAGAGAGAGAGAAAATTGTCCACACCAGTATAGGGAAACTCACTAGAAGAAGAGCGACCTAGAATCAAAATGTTGGCCTTCAGATATTGACCCCAATGGTATGTGCACACCGCTTCTTTTAGGTGGCATTGTTTTTAAGGCAGAACACGCTGCTGTTGTTTTCAATGTTTCGTTCGGATGTCTTTTGTGGCATGTTCATTCTTTTTGGCGTATTTTTTAGCAATTTTTAAGGCTGAAAGAAAACGTTGGGTGCACGTGATCTTAATAGGGTTGTCTTGTCTTCTGTCTTCAGGAGGGCATTGCTCCCCTGCTTCCTGGCTTTCTGCTTGTCGGGGGGGGGGGGGGGTGTTGCACTCCTGAAGATTGATAGTTCAGACCAGTTGTGACGCAGAGCCAAACTGTTAAAATTCAAGTATTTACCAACTGATGGTCCAAACTGCGTGCTCTCCTATGCTGCAAGAAAGTGCACCTTTCTCTATAAAGCACCAGGTGAGCACACGGGAGGTGAATATGGCCAGATCCAGCCAACTTCAGAGCAACACTTGCAGAGCAAAGAGGTTGCAAGAATGAGCTCATTGCTAAGAAACCTGCCACCTCTGAGAGCTGGTGAGTTCTCCTTCAATGGAAGTCTTCAAACAGAGACTGTGCAGGCGCGATCGCCGCCGGGTGTCAGCTGATTCTAACAGCTGACACCCAGTACTATGTGCCAGGAGGGTCACCATTTTGACCAATTTTACTGGTGACTAAGTACTTTATTTTATGATTCTAGTTGTAATGGTGGCTATATTGGTAGTCATTTGTCAAACTTAAAGGTCAACTCATAGACATTGCTTTTTATTTAAAGGGGTTGTCTCATAACCACTAACCCTATCCATATGCCATTTCAGGCCATAGGGACATTTTAAGAAAGGGAACTCCTCTTCTGTAAGAGCAGCTAAAGCTTTGGTGGACTCCATGTTCTAAGTTATATCCATTGGCCTCCAGTCACTTGCTGACTCGTTCCCTTATTGTCCATCAGTCTGCTATACGCTGGCATCCCACATGCTACACTGCTCTATATGAACGTATACCAGAAGGAATACTTTGTCTTAACATGGAAGTTTATATATCAATGTACATTGGAGATTTTTGTCTGAGCATTCTATCAGAGATGTATATCAATAGTAATTCCAAACTTCATGTGAACGGGGTCTTACAAAGATGGAAATTTATATGGTTATCCCAACTAGAAAATATCAGAGTTCACAGCTCCCTTTAGCAATATCTTCAAGAACATTAATATGGTAGAGGTATTTTTTCATTGAGAGCAAATCATTGGAGTATACAACAGCTGCAGACTTATGCTGTAAAGGAGCTGTGTAGACCAGACAACAGATGGCGCTGTGTTCAATGTTGGAATTTGTTAATACTGTACTGTATGACCTCTTTGTTGTTTTTTTATTGTAATCCTCCATGTTGATGATGATGAAAATAATGGGGCTGTATTCTCAAATAAATCAGTTAATTCATCCAGAGTCTGAATGTTTAATGAATCTCCTGAATTTCTAGAACACATACAAACCCTTTAGGGTGTCCATACACATAGGTAGAAAAAGCATTGGTCAAATCAGATTTTTATGATATCAGCCAACAATATTATTTATAAGGTGTCTTGTAGATATCTTGGGAAAGAGGAATCAGACATGTTGAAATCCAGCATGCCCTATCCTTTGTCCCACCGGTGATGAGACACAACCCCCCAAAGAGGTCTGACACTAATTTATTCCCATCTCTTAGAGTTCAGCAAAAAGATTTGTAGGACTCTAGTCAGTACTAGCCCTGCACACCCTCCCCTACTTGCTGGCATCCCTGGCCCCTTTTCTAATTAGTAGGCCCAGCATAACGTTATGCATGAGTCATGCTACAATGATGACGTAGCACTGTACATACTAATTAGGAGGAATGGCAGCAAGAAAGAGAAGGCCACATGTTTCCGGACTACCAACGTGACCACTGCACAAGGGTTCTGGAAATCTTTTCGCGCAACTCTACCTTCTCCCTATTCAAATCAACATCCACATTAATCTGAGCCGAGGCTGCATCTTTATGGTGGATATTGGGGAGGAGGCAATTGACAGTTATCTGGTTTATGACCAAAATTAATTTGGGGGGAAAAAGATACTCAAAGAATAAATTAAAATTTGTTCTTTCACAACAAAATGTCCAGATGTAAAGTCGTCCATGTACCCAAATATAAGACTGATTGGATTTCTGTCCTACAATACCTACACATTTTTGGACAAGAACATTAACAGATAGTATGAGGCTTGCATGCCGTCTAGTCCATAAGTCTGATGTGAACACAAGGACCAGATTGAACATTAAAGCCTCAGTTGATACAGCCGACTCTTCGGTGACACATACGTTAGGAACGAAGAGCGGTGCAGTGATGCTCCACCCGTCCACTCTCAACAAGATCTATTATAGTTACATGAACCATTACGGTTTGAACTTGAGCTTTTTTCTGCAAACCCTTTTTCAAATAAAAATATGCTTCTTGTTTGGGGTCTGACAGCTGCTCACTACTGCATGGAGGGCTGACAGAGTTTTATGGTTCAGTGGTGCTAAAACTGTGTTATTTTACCACCTTCTTGTCTCTAGAGATTTATGGTCCACATGTAAATCCACTTAGTGCAACAGGACAGCAGTAAAAAATAAACACCTGTTCATTGCGTCAATCAATTTAAAGTCCACTTTTCAATCCCTGATGTATGACAGGCTTTTATGAGTTAAGTCTCCTTTTTCAAAGTTGTCTATGTGGTTAACAATAAAAGAAAGTTGTAAACCATGGACCACTGGGTAACTTTCAACTTGTGGAACTATAACATGACTGTAAGGCTATGTGCACACTGAATTATGTATTTGGAGTCTTTTGGAGCAGAAACTCTCCAAATCTCAAAACTCCTCAAAAAATGAGTTTCTGCTTTGAAATCTCAGAAAGAGAGACTTTGCATACACATAGGACACTATTCATCTGGAGCAAATTTCCAACTCCATTAGCTGAAATGAGAGCCCAAAATTTGCAAAGACCCTCCACCATGCTTCACTCTTGCCTGCAAACACACATTATTGCATCGATCTCCTACTTTTGGCAAACAAACTTCCTTCTGTTACAGAAAAATATTTCACGTTTTGACTGATCAGTCCAGAGCACCTGCCACTATTTTCTGCACCCAAGTGCCTATGTTTTTGGAAATGGTTGAGTTGTTTGGCCTTGATTCCATGATGAAGTTATGGTTTTTGGCTATAATTCTTCATGAAGACCACTTCTGGCTTTACTTCTCTGAACAGTAGCTGGGTATAGTTGGGTCCCACTGGTTGCTGCCAGTTCTGAGCTGATAGCGCTGCTGGACATCTCCCGATTTCAAAGAGAAGTAAGCCTGATGCACCATCCATCTGCTGCACTAAGTTTCCTTGGCCGACCACAACATCTTTAGAACTTAACGTGGCCCATTTCTTGGTGTCCTCAATGCTGAAAAATATAGGCAGATACTTATCCATCATTTATTACTATCAGAGAGGCATCTGGTTGGCTCCAAATTTATTCTGCAGCAGGACAACGACTCCAAACATACAACCAATGTCAGTAAGAACGATCTTCAGCATAAAGAAGAAGAATAATGGGTCCTGAAAGTGATGAAGTGGCCCCACAGAGTTCTGATTTCAACATCGTTGAGTCTGTCTAGGATTACGTGGAAAAATAGAAGGATTTCTACAAGCTTACATCCACAGAAGATCTGTTGTTAGTTCTCCAAGATGTTTGGAACAACCTCCCTGCCGAGTTCCTTCAAAAACCGTGTGCATGTACCGAGAAGAATTGATGCTCTTTGGAAGGCAAAGATTGGTTACACCAAATATTGATGTAATTTAGAGTTCTCTTTTGTCCATTCACTTAGAATTTTATTAATTGATAAAAATAAACGATGTTTCTATTTTTGAAAGTATTCTTATTTTGCAGCATTTTTTCCACACCTGCCCAAAGCTTTTGCACATACATATAAAATTTCCAACTTCGACCAATGCTTGCTTTGTAGTGGTAGATGATTATACAGGACGGAAATTTTCAGTTGCATAGGTTGCATCAACATAAATCGACAATGATGGAGACAGTCTAATTTGGCTTCTATGTAGGAAGATCATACAAATCACACAATTCTGTATTGAGGGTTTGACTGGGGGCATGATGGTGGGAAGCCCTGGGCAGATTACAATACAAGGTGTTGCTAATCAGGCTGTTTGTCTGAAGCTTGGGAGGTGAAAACGGGCTGATGAGATGGAAAGGCCAGTTGATTGATTTTAAAAAGCTGTTACACTTTCAGTAGAGTGGAAAACCTGGAGGTTGAGGAGAGTACTAGCCCATGAAATATCTCCCCTTCCTCTTCCTGCTTGTGGAAAAGCAAGGCGTCCAGATCAAAGTAGATTGTCATTGCCCTGACCACAGCCAGGCGATTTATGACCATCAAGGGCATGAACCCATTAACAGTCACGGTAATTTATTCGTAGGGCAGCAGGAGATGTTGAGTCTCATTTTCTCAAACATCCTCATTTACCTAAACATCCCCAAATCAACAGAAGTTAATGACCAGCCCACCTGAGGAAATGTGAGAAAGGATGTGATTAGCAATGGTGCCTAAGCAAAGGAAAAGAAAAAGTGAAAAATGGAAGAGAATTAACCAAGCAAGCATACCAACAATGTGTTACCTGCTCTCCTATCTGCCTATGTGGTGAAATTAATAAAAACAGAGGAAGAAATTCATTGATTGAGGCTTGTTGGGATTAGTAATTGACGTTTAAAAGTTTTGCTTTGGGAGAATGCTTATCGATATACCATTGAGAAGCGTTACACTTACTTTGGACCTTAGTGTCTCTTATTGGCATGGTTCCACTTCTCTCAAGATGATGCCAACTCAAGTTGCCTCCACCTGATGTCCTACATGTTTCCACAAAGAGCATGAATTAGATCTGTTAGATTTCTATCAAATACTCGTGAAAACTTCATGTTCTCAAACCCCACGTTTCTTAGGAGGATCACATACAGTAACTGCAACGACATTTTTCAGCATATTGAAAGATCTTCTTGTGCATTGATGAGATCTTCTGATCGACAGTACTTCATAGCTCCTTATACATGGTAAATAGAAAGAATGCACTTGAATTGGAAAAATACAAAAGAAAAGCCACAAAACTGATAATGGACATGGAACTTGTTCTTAGTTATGAGAAAAAAATAGAACGATTGCATCCTCTCTGACTAACTATCGTCCCATATCACTTCTCCCCTATGCCTCAAAACTACTCGAACAACACATCCATTTTGAACTGTCCTCCCACCTCTCCTCCTGCTCCATCTTTGACCACTTACAATCTGGCTTCCGATCGCACCATTCTACTGAAACTGTCCTTGCTAAAGTCACCAACGACCTACTAAACGCCAAATCCAAACGACACTACTCTGTCCTCCTCCTCCTGGACCTGTCATCTGCCTTCGACACAGTGGACCATTCCCTCTTACTACAGACTCTCTCATCTCTTGGCATCACAGACTTGGCCCTATCTTGGATCTCCTCATATTAACAGACAGGACATTCAGTGTTTCTCACTCACACACCACCTCTTCATCTCGCCCCCCTATCTGTCGATGTCCCCCAAGGTTCAGTCTTACGACCTCTGCTCTTCTCAATTTACACCCTCAGCCTGGGACAGCTCATAGAGTCTCACAGCTTTCAGTATCACCTCTATGCTGACAGCACACAGATTTACCTCTCTGGACCCGATATCTCCTCCCTACTAACCAGAATCGCACAATGTCTGTCTGCTATCTCATCCTTCTTCTCTGCTAGATTTCTAAAACTTAATATGGATATGTAGCACCCCGAGGGCTCGGCTGCTACAGGGGTATTGCACCTTAAACCAGAGGTGTGATATTCCACTCACGGGTAAGGATGGAGTGTGGACCAGGACTCGTTAGGCTGCATGCACCACACACACCCCATTTCCGAGGGACAGCTCAACGGTGCTCCCACTAGACAGAAGTGCAGGCACCACAGCATCTGTCCCTGTCTGGAGTGGGGAGGGGAAAGTACACCCAGTGGTGTAGGAGCAGATAGGGGTGAGTCTTTGGGCATAGGTAGGAGCCCATTGGTTGATAGTCACCTGGGCTCACACATAGAGGGAGGTATATAAGGTGGGCACCATCTTAGGACAGTGTTTAGTTCAGTCAGGAGTTCAGCCAGAGAGGGCTGACAGGGAGCTGTGGCTCAGTCTGGGCCCAGCTCCAGAGGCAGGCCTGGAGTGGAGGCCAGAAACAGCAGAAAGAGAGAGGAGAAGGAACGGAAAGGAAAGTAAGAAAGGAACTGGAACAGAGGAGAAAGGAAGCAAGGAACACAGAGAAAGGCCCAGAAACGCAAGTAAATAAGGAACCCCATATGCCCAGGAGATACAGGGTGACGGGTTGGCAGAGCAGGGTACCGGAACCCAAATTGGTGGAGGCAACAGATTCCTCAGCCAAAGACCGGAGGTCGTCACCACATCTTGGTGCGACCCCCCACTACATCCACCAGGAAAGCATACCGCATAGGGTCAGGGAAACCGGAGATAGGTTTCACCAACAGAAGGCCCGAGGGAGCTGGACAAAGGTGGGTCACTGGTGGGGACTGCCAGAGAAAGGAAAGGAAGGGAGCCCTGTGCCACGCTCTGGAATTGCCTGGGAGTTGACCGAGTTCCTCACCTGGTGGAATGCAGCACGGCTTGGGCCGTCATCGCCTGCAGGATTGACCGAATAACAACTGTGAGTAAAGCATTGGAAACTGCAATTACAAGTCTCTGTGTTTCATCGCCGCACCAGCACTATTAGGACTGGGACGCTCACACCATTACTCCCATCATTCACATTAGCTGCCCTGAGGCAATACTTCTCCCGTGGGGAGTTATTCCATACTCGGCTGCGCAAACTACATCAGCCTCAGCGGTCTGACCGCAATCCACGGGTGGCGTAGTCGGACACTTGTTACAACATTAAGACTGCCACTGAATTGACCACCCTGGGCACGGACCGGGTCGCCGCCACACGGAGACTACAACCCGCAGCATCTTACAGAAGGCCCGGCTCCGGGTATCCCCTGCACAACACAGGCCCAGGGGGCGCGTCAGATAAAACTGAATTCATCATCTTTCCCTCATCTCACTCGGCCCCCCCATCTGACCTATAAATCAAAATCAATAGCTGTCCACTTTCCCCAGTCCCACAAGCTCGCTGCCTCGAGGTAACCCTGGACTCTAACCTCTCCTTCAAACCACATATCCAAGCCCTTTCCACTTCCTGCCGATTCCAACTCAAAAACATGTCTCGCATCAGCACATTCCTCAACCACGAATCTGCAAAAACACTAGTTTTTGCCCTCATCATCTCCCGCCTCAACTACTGCAACCTTCTGCTCTGTGGCCTTCTCTCAAACACTCACATACCCCTCCAATCTATCCTAAACTCTGCTGCCCGACTAATCCACCGCTATTCCCTGGCCTCTCTTCTCTGTCAATCCCACACTGGCTCACCATTGTCCAGAGACTCCAGTTCAAAACCCTAACCATGTTATACAAAGCCATCCACAACCTGTCTCCCCCATACATCTGTGACCTAGTCTCCTGGTACATACCTACATGCAACCTCCGATCCTCTCAAGATCTCATTATCTACTACCCTCTTATCTCCTCTTCCCACAATCGCTTACAAGATTTCTCCCGTGCATCCCCCCTACTCTCTACCCCAAAGCATCAGACTCTCTCCTACCATGGAAACCTTCAAAAGGAACCTGAAGACCCACCTCTTCGGACAAGCGTACAACCTGCAGTAGGCCTCGCTCCACCATACTACTGCACGACCACCACTACCCTCACCTACTGTATCCTCACCCATTCCTTGTAGATTTTGAGCCCTCACGGGCAGGGTCCTCTCTCCTCCTGTACCAGTTTGCCGTTGCGTTTTTGTTCGAGACTTTTGTAATTGTTTTTTCTATGTATACCCCCCTTTTTCGCATGTTAAGTGCCATGGAATAAATGGCGCTATAATAATAAATAATAATAATAATAATTTATTTACTTTAAGATTGCATTTACACTGACCAATCATGACTGTTAAACAAAAGCCGGACCCACTTTTTTCTTTCTGTTTAGACAGGCCGACTGCACCTCCAGGGAAGAAAACTCTGATGGCTTCTGCCGGTATGGGGAGTGACGATGCCCTATTTTTCAGTCACCTGACTACCAAGACCTGTGATTGGCCGTAGCAGCCAAATTAATGTCATAAACTGTGCGTTAGATAAAGTTCCGCTCCAGACACCTGACCGCTGCAGCCAATCACTAGCTTCAAAGGTTGGGTTAATCGAAGAATGGGTCATCATTACTGGAGTTGGTGAATTTTCCTTCTTTTATTATTATCTTTTTTTTAACATTCCCTGTCTTTTACTTAAGGATCAGCAACTTTAAAGTGTAGCTTTGTGTGAGTTTAATTCAACAATGTCTAATTCAATTCCATATCTACTAAAAAAAAATTACCAGTCGACCATTCATCTCGGAACATCGATAGTTCTCGTAGACAAAACTCCAGGTCAAACAAAAATGTCAAAAAGAGAACGTCTGGTGAGATTATACTGGTAACAGTTAATGAGAATCCTATTAAACTTTTAAAGTTAAGTCAATTTGCAAATTGTCTGAATCCATTTTTTACGAATTCTGTCAATCCGAGTTTAACAATACCTTTTCAGGTTACAAATCTCTGATAGCTAGTTACAATAATTAGCCATTTAAAAACCACTCTCCATGATTCCCTTTCATCAAACTAGGTTATTCTGTAACTGCCGCTATGAAGAATCTGGTAATGAGGTGAGGCGTTTGGTACCACTCTACTGCTTTTTTCAATCACCCTCTGAATTTATCTGTCTGGAACCTAGAGGACTGGTTAACCTTTAGCGGGCGAGGAGCGGGGCTTCCCAGGCTAGGCTTAAGACGAGGCTCTAACAGCCTTACTGCTTTCTGACACAGGCATCAGTGCAGATCAGTGAAGTACGAGAGGTCATTTATCCTGACATTACAAAATGTTCTGCAGGATCCTTCTTTTTATCCTGCTAATCGGAAAAATCAAAATCCGAGCTGATTGAAATCACAAGCGTACTGCCAAATGATTAGCTGTGTGATTAGCGAGTATCTCAGGTGTGTAATACATTTGCATTTCATGGGGTCAGCCATCCGAATGACATTGTTCTCATTAGAAACATTTGAAAAAATTCCAATATTTGCCTTTCTTTCATCTTCTGATGGTTCTTAGACGTGTAAAATGTATATATCCTAGAATTTTTTTGGCTTGAGTATTTTTTGTTTTGTGGATTGCCGAGTACAAAACAGCAGAAGATTTCACTTTTGGACAATTCCTCGTCATAAAATAAAAAAGCTTATACTCACCTCCTGTGCTGGCGCCGTTCCCACAATATCGGCACTCGCTCTCCCCGGGGCTCCTGTGCTGTTGTTGTGACACGTGATCCCAGTGCCAAATCAGAGCTGGCGTCACTGGCCCCGCCTCCTGTTAAATTAAACATGAACAAGAAGTCAGAGATTAGCTGCAGCCATGACTTCCTCTTCATGTTCGATTTGTCCGAAGACGGAGACTGTTACACCAGCGCTGATTGGGTGCTGGGCACTACAAGTCACAACAACCACACGAGAGCCCCGTGACCGCGAGTGCCAACAGTGTGGGAATGGCGCCGGTACGGGAGGTGAGTATAGGCTTTTTTTATTTTATCAGGGCCAAACATTTAGATCAAGAAGGAGTTGTCCTAGTAGTGGACAACCCCTTTAAGGCTACATTCTCACGATGAGTTTTTGGTACATTTTTGATGCTGCATATTTTTGCTGCGTCAAAAATGCGAAGGTCTTACGGTTCCAGCAAAGTGGATGGGATTTATAGAAATCTCATGCCCACTGTGCTTCTTTTTAGCGGTTCGTGCTTCAAATCCGCAGCATGTCAATTTCTCTTGAGGGTATGTTAAGTTTTCTGTGCAGAGTTGCCCCTTAGACTTGTATTAGGTGCAGAAAATACGCAGGAAATAAGCGTGTGAGGGGCTCAGGGTGGTAGTTGTGGAGAGGGGCTGCTGTTTTCCCACACCCTGTATACCTGACAAAGATAAAAAGGGCCCCATTCTCCTGTGCTGTGCGTGTGGTTTGTAACACTCATGTTTTGGTCGCAGATCTCTGCTGTCTTCGGTTCTTCCATCTCAGGAACCGTCGCACACACATTTAGGGACTTCCATTCCATTTTATAAAAAATAACTTTACTTGAACACTTGAAATCAACTTCATACAGCATGCAGCATTGATCACACACTTTTCCAGGGTTACAGTCCGATGCACCGCACATAATGATGTTCACTGTCCGTTTGTCCTGAGCTGTCCCTTCCATAGTCGACCTTCTTGGCCTATGAGACACTCGCAGCTCTAAGAATCTCGTACTGTCTTTGTATTATTTCCCGTCCGACTTCTCCTTGTGGGAAGATTTCTGAACACACACTTCTCTGTGACTTCTGTGGACCATAGGCCCCGAACGTTAAGGAAATATCTGCTTCAGAGTTTCTGAATGAGGCTTCATTGCTGCTGGACAGACCATGCCCCTGGTGCCTCCTGGACCACCAACTGCTATGCTGTCACATCTCTCTCACTCTCACTAGAACTTCCTGCAATCAGGAAGTGTCTCAGTTCTTCACTGAACCTGCCCCTCCCACACTGGAGCAGCTCCTGAACCCCTTAACTCTTTCCTAACTTATAACTGCATACTCTCTAAGCTATAATACCCACTTCTGCACTACTCTTCTACTAATCTAATACTCTACCTGCACTAAGCTATACTGACCCTGCAACTGACACATCAGACAATTGGTCATAACACATACTCATATATAAAACAAGGTATAACATTATGTGCACACAGAGGGAGAAGGCCCATGACCATCCTGGTCACCCTCTTACAAGCGCATATGCATCTTAGTGCGTTTCCGCATAAAAAACACATGTAATCCGCACTTAAATATATCAATAAAGTTTTGTAAATGCTAAATACCAAGAAGTATCCAAAACAATGTAGCTTTATTTAAATTATACAGAAGTTCAGACTGCACTGAATAACACTCCGAAGACAAGACAAGAAGGGAGGATTCCAGCTTATGGCTGATTTGTAAAAAAGTATTAAAAACATGTATTCAAATGTTAAAAATTCTATATTGTACAAACCGGGAGCAGGGAAACACATGGCGACATGTTTCGAATGCAAGGGGTGTTCTTCTTCAAGTCCTGATGGGAAATTATTTCCCACAAGTCTTATAAACAGGCAAGGATACATCCAATAGGACTATAGTCACGTGATATTTAAAACACACAATTCAACAATTTAGACATTTACATAAGAAGCAAACCACGAGAAACATGAAACAATAAAGAAGATATACATAGAAAGCCTTAATAATGACACATGATATTGCAACGCTGATTTAAGCCTTCAAGGAATCTAGTCCTCAAGTTGAATATCCAGAAGACTTCTCTGGTGAGTACGATTCTCCTCAGCTTGCGCTCGAAACGCGTCATCATGTGTTTCCCTGCTCCCCGTTTGTACAACATGGAATTTTTAACGTTTGAATAAATTTTGGAATACTTTTTTGCAAATCAACCAGAAGCTGGAATTCTTCTTTCTTGCCTCAGCTTTATTTCAAGCATGTAATACCAAAAATAGATAAGAAACGCAGCTCCAAAAACGCGATTAAAACTGCATTAAAAACTCAAGAAAAACTCATTGTGGGAATGTAGGTTAAATCATATATCCCTAGAAATTGAGAAATTAGGTCAATTTTGGAAGGCATGAGCTCAGCCTATGGCTCAAAATTTTAACAATGTGTGTATTGGGGGTTGCTTACATGAGAGTATTGGGCCACATGCACATGTTGAGTATTTGATGAGTTTTTTTACCTCAGTATTTGTAAGCCAAAACCAGGAGTGGGTGGAAAATGCACTGGCCAAATGATGGTGAGGAGAAATGTCGAGCAGTCATGTCCAATTTCGGACTGCCGATCACATTGTTCTCCCTGAAATAAGCCACTGACCGACGTGTCAGTCAGCAGCTTTCTGATAGAGAACAAAGGAGCGCTCAGCCAAACAAGAACTCTTGTTTGTACTTGCGTATAATTGTACAGATGAACGAGGCACCTTCAGGTATCTTGAAATTGTACCCAAGGATGAGCCAGACTTGTGCAAGTCCACAATTCTCTCCCTGATATCTTGGCTGATTTCTTTAGACTTTCCCATGATGCTACACAAAGAAGCAGTGTGTTTCAGGTGTGCATTAAAATACATCCACAGATGTGTCTCTAATAAACTAAGATGTTGCCAAAAAAAACAGAAGCTTCCAAACACATGACATCATCATATGGGCAGTCCAGTGATCTTAGTGTATGTAAACTTTTGACTTTGCCGTAAGTAATAAAAATGCCTTAAAACATTTTTTCTCTCTCATGATTCTGGCATTTGGCAAATATTAAAAATTATGGTAATAATAATTAACCTAAAAAGGGAAAGGTTTATTCTGATTTCATGTCAGACATTGAGAAAAACAGGCATATGGGTCTTTTTATATAGTGTATGTAAACTTCTGGTTTCAACTATAGATAGATAGATGGATGGATATATAGATAGATAGGCAGAAATACTCTTTAATTTTACTTTTGCTTGTTTTTAAGCCCTTTCTCCTGATAATTGCTATGTGTGTATGATATGGGTTGGTGTAGAGCTTCCCTATAGTTCAGAGTAATATGCTGTATATTCTATAGATCATTTTTTACAGTATACATAAGCAATGAGAATCATCTGTTATAAAAATCTAAATTACATACTTAAACCATATTGAAAAATAGATTTTTTTTCATGTAATGAAATCTGCAGAGGTCATAGGAGAAGATTATTGACATTTGCTTCTATTGTATCACATTAACTGCAAACCTTATTTCCACCATCAAATACAGTGAATCTCATATTCCTAAGCACACAATATTGAAATGATGGCAGTGTGGTTTTTAATAAAAATCCAGACTATTTACTGCAGTTTTATGGTTGTTTAATCAGTCATGCAGGGCCCAGAACAGGCCATTTTTTCCAAAATTCGCAGTCAATGTAAATGATTGTGACAAGCATCAAAGTGGACGTCAAACAGCAGTGAAGAGCTGATCTGCAGAGATATGAATTTTAATGGAAAGTCCACTTTTGCACACCATGTTGATGGCAGTGTAGATAAAACTCATAAAAAAAAAATCGAAATGGTAGAATCACTTTTTTTTGTTCACTTTAACTTCCAAAAAATGGAATAAAAAGAGATCAGACAGTTGTATGGACCCCAAAATGGAAAAAAAGAAAACTAGAGTCTATATATAATCCCTGGCAAGTCAGCAATAGCGATAGGGACAGAAAGTCCTAACACATTGGACAAATATTCCAGATGGTAATGTATTGTACAACTGCAGCAGTGCAGAAGATGAGTGTAGTAGTCTGCCAACAATACACATATTGAATTAATAGGGGGGAGATAGTAGAGGTGGCAGCAGCATTGCCAGTGTGATTGATCAGTGCTATAGTGTAGCTGAGCTGCCAACTTGCTCTGCTGCATTTGAATTACACATTTTGCTCTTAAATTTTCATGCACTAGAAACCAGCTAGCCAACACAATATTTTTGAAAGAAAAAAAAATCTGCACTCAGTGTCAGTCAGACAAAGTGTGTTTGTTATAAGTAAGTGACTGTACGGTGTTTTTTATTTACTTGTGCAATCCTTTTTGTTAAAGGGTGTTGGGTTACTTTTCTTTTGTATTTTTAAAACACAAACACTAGACATTTTACTGTGACTGTCTACCTCAAAACTTGGTGTCCGTCTCACACACAATTTTTTATTTGCCCACTTGTTTTATTACTCACACCAATACATCAGCCTGTTATAGTTGCCCCCTCCCCCTACCTTGAATTTCTTATTATGTCCTTTTTGGGAAGGTGGAGTTAGAATTGGTTTAAAAAAATCACAAAAAATGTACAAAAAAATCCAAACCTTTAACTTTCCTTGACTTTGTTGCACAAATGTTAGATTTACTTAATTTCAGGTGATCCAATGGCATCCAAGATGATCACATACAGTGCTGCTCACCATTTTGGCACCCCTTAATTTTTTTCATAGACTGTACAATATCTTCAGAAATAAATGGAAATGTACCAAAGTTATATCCTCAGGATTTTTTAATTAGTGGTCCAAAGTAATACAACAATAAAACATTGTTTTTCAACTTCCATGTTGCAATTTCAAAGAAGAAACAGAATAAACAGCATGTGCAGCAATAAAGGCACCCCTAATTAATACTTGGTTGCACACCCTTAGGCATTGATGACAGCCTCCAAACGTTTCTTGTAGCCGTCTATAAGCATCTTGCACTTCTCAGCTGGAGTTTTCTCCCACTCTTCCTTTGCAGTTCATTCAAGCTCTTGAATGTTTGCAGGGCTCTTTTTCCCAATGACAGATTTCAGCTCACCCCAAAGATTTTCAATGGGATTAAGGTCAGGACTCATTGCTGGCCATTTTAAAACAGTACATTTTTCCTTTTTCAACCATTCCTGTGTACTTTTGGATGTGTGCTTTAGCTCATTGTCTTGCTGGAGGACCCATTATCTTTGACTCAAAAGTTTTCTTACACTGGGTAGGACATTTTGCTCTAAAATCTCTTGATAATTCTCTGATTTCAATATTCCTGTGATACAGTCAAGGCCTCCAGTACCAGACGCAGGTAAGCAACCCACAGCATTATAGATTCTCCACCATGCTTAACTGTTGGTAAGGTGTTCTTTTCTTTATAAGCTTCATTGCACCGTCTGTACACTAAGTGTTGCTTTGCATTGCCAAAAAGCTCTAACTTTTTTCATCTGTCCACAAAGCATTTTCCCAGAAGGATTGTGGTTTGTCAAGGTACTCTTTGCCAAAGGTCAGTCATTCCTTTTTATATCTTTTCTTCAGCAATGGTTTCTTCCATGGCCTTTGCCCTTAAGCCCTGCTTGGTTTAGTGTGCGGCATATGCTACTTGATGAAACCATGACCCCAGACTGTTCCAGGTTGGCCTTCAGGTCTTTGGATGTTTGACATTGTGTTTTTTCCACCATTCGCATCAACCTTCGAAGACATCTCTTGTCAATTTTCCTCTTTCCCCCACGTCTAGGGAGGTTCTTGACGGTTCCATGCTTGGCAAACTTCTTAATAACATTGCGCACTGTTGAAACTGGGATACCAAAGTCTTTGGAGATGGCCTTATACCCTTTGGAAGTCTTGTGTTTGCTAATCATAGTAGTTCTAATGTCCTCTCCTCATAGAGCTCCTTTGTCTTCACCATTGTGACAAAGGAACAGGGCATACCATGTGGCTTTTTAAACTGAAGTCATCATTCATTGGCTAATTCATGTCACACAGGCACCGACAATTAATCGCAGGTGAATCTCTTTTGTGATTTACCACAGGTGAGTCAAAATGTGTTTCCATACTAAATTAATGTAAAGGGTGCCAATACCAGTGCACAGCAAGCTTTAGGTTTTTCTATTTTTCCCTCCCATTGTTTTTTGTTTTAAATTATTGTTTATCATTGGCTCTTTTGTATTTAACACGAGTCTCTATACAAAAAACTGTTTCACTTGATTCATGTTTTTCAGGAGATATTCCACATAATGTACTTAAACTTCATGGGAGCCAATAACAATGTGCAGTTCTTTCTCTAGATTGATGTAGATTAGATGGATGGCACTGTTTTCCATCAGAACAAAGGACACCTTGGATGAAGCCAATGGACCCTGTTATAAGTCAATGAGATCCATTGGTGCCACAAATGCCTCAACGCTGATTTGGACAGAGTTTTTGGCCATTTTCATACAATGCGATCCTGCTGCATTTTTTCCACAATTTCAGAGTGGTAAAAAGAAGATGTTATTTTATGACAATTTTGTAAAATTGTGGCAAAAAATATCGTGCAATTGCATTGTGTGAATATGAACTTATAGCTCATAGCTTGGTTCCTAAAAAAAATCTATTTGGTTCTTCACTATTAATTGGCGATTGCTCTTTATTTTGACACATTTTCCGTAATCCTGTGTAATCACATGATGGCCTAGATAATGATGGATGGGACTCTTGTAGCCAATATGCCTCCGCAAATAGACCATTTATTTAAAGTGTTGTTACCGCATATTAGTATGATGAGGGTAATTGTGACAACGGAGTCATTAATTGTAGCTACATGCCCAGCGAATGATTTATGTATCACATTTATCAGGACTAACCGTTTGACAGCAGATCTGAAATACAGTCAAGGATACACTCTATTGATTATTTTCTAAGATCTGAGGTATCTCATCTAAGTATCTGGATAAACTATGAAATCAGCCAATATTTTGGAAATAAAATAGTCTGAAGTTATCCTTATGTGCATGGGGACTTGAGTAAATGTGGAGGTGCCAGGATCTTTACCTACTTTAAATGGAACGTATGGCTGAAAATCAAATACAATTCAAACCAGATTAGGATCCATTCAGTGTTTCTTCTTGTACGCAAAAAAAGGACCACTTTCCTTCAGTGTTTGGTCAGTGTATACAATTTTATAAAGTCCAACAGAAGAAAAAAAGCAGAAGTCTTCCCTAAAACTTCACTTTCTTTTATTTAAATTCCATTAAAGGATCCTCATAACAGGACAGTAGTAGGATGTTGCACAGAAAAAAAAAGTTGATCCAGCTCCAGTTTAAAAAGTAAAAAAAAATCTTTATTTGATCATTTGATAAATATATATAATGTGTGGATACAGCCAATAAGAGTTTGGTTGGACAGGAGGAAAAACCAAAGGCAGAGAAAACCAAGCGCGTTTCGAACACTATATGTTTAAGAACACAAAGTGTTTGAAACGTGTTTAGTTTTCCCTGCCTATGGTTTTTCCTCCTGTCCAACCAAACTCTTATTGAATGTATCAACACGTTATATATATTTTTTAAATGATCAAATAAATGTTTTTCTACATTTTAAACTGGAGCAGGATCAGCTTTTTCTTCTGTGCAAGTTCATTCCACGTTTGGCAGGAACGGGACTCCGTGTTGCAATACTGGACTACAATTGAAGTCTTTCAACAGGTGTGAGCTGAAAAAAAAACACTTTTTGTCCAGTAGTAGGATGTTGACGTGTTTCGACTTTCTAGTATTAATCGTAACGTCATATGTTTTTTCTCATAAGGGCTTCAGCAGTTTTTATTTTTTTTGCGTACGAGTAACTTTCTCAAGCTTTTCCGATCAAACAAACACCATGTCCTGTCCACCAAATCCTTGTACTGTTCGATTGTTTAACCCGTTTACCCTCGAAGGTGTTTTGCACGTTAATGACCAGGTAAATTTTTACAATTCTGACCACTGTCACTTTATGAGGTAATAACTCTGGAACGCGTCAACGGATCCCACTGATTCTGAGATTGTTTTTTTGTGACGTATTGTACTTCACGATAGTGGTAAAATTTCTTCAATATCACTTGCGTTTATTTGTGAAAAAATCGGAAATTTGGTGAAAATTTTGAAAATTTAGCAATTTTCAAACTTTGAATTTCCATGCCCTTAAATCAGAGAGAATTGTCACGCAAAATAGTTAATAAATAACATATCCCACATGTCTACTTTATATCAGCACATTTTTGGAACCAAATATTTTTTTGTTAGAAAGTTACAAGTGTTAAAAGTTGACCAGCGATTTCTCATTTTTCCAACAAAATTTATAAAAACATTTTTTAGGGACCATATCACATTTGAAGTTACCTTGAGGGGCCTGACAGAAAATACCCAAAAGTGACACCATTCTAAAAACTGCACCCCTCAAGTTGCTCAAAACCACATTCAAGAAGTTTATTAACCTTTCAGGTGCTTCACAGGAATTTTTGAAATGTGGAAGAACAAAATGAACATTTAACTTTTTTCACAAAAATGTTACTTTAGACCCAATTTTTTTATTTTCGTAAGGGTAACATGAATAAATGGACACCAAAATTTGTTGTGAAATTTCTCCTGAGCATGCCAATACCCCCTATATGGGGGAAAATCAGAGTTTGGGCACAAAACAGGGTTCAGAAGGGAAGGAGCGCCATTTGACTGTTTGAATGTAAAATTTGCTTGAATAATTAGCGGACGCCATGTTGCGTTTGGGGAGCCCCTGATGTGCCTAAACAGTGGAAACACCCCCATATGTGACAACATTTTGGAAACTAGACGCCTCAGGGAACTTATGTAGATGTGTGGTGAGCACCTTACACCCCCAGGGGCTTCACAGAAGTTTATAACATTGAGCAGTAAAAATAAAATTTTCAAATTTTTCCCACAAAAGTGTTTTTCAGCCTCCAATTTTGCATCTTCATAAAGGTAACAGGAGAAATTGCACCATGCAATTTGTTGTGCAATTTCTCATGAGTAAGCTGATACCCCATATGTTAGAGAACATCATTGTTGGGGCACAAGGCAGGGTTCAGAAGGGAAGGAGTGCCATTTGACTTTTTGAATGTAAAATTTGCTTGAATAATTAGCAGATTCCATGTTGCATTTGGGGAGCACCTGCTGTGCCTAAACAGTGGAAACCCCCCACAAGTGACACTATTTTGGAAGCTAGACCCCTCAAGGAACTTCTCTAGATGTGTGGTGAGCACCCTGAACCCCCAGGTGCTTCACAGAAGTTTATGAGGTAGAGACGTGAAAATAAAAAAATCAAACTTTTCCACAAAAATGATCTTTTAGCCCCAATTTTTTTATTTTCAGAAGGGTAAGAGGAGAAAATGGACAGCAAAAACTGTTGTGCAATTTCTCCTGAGTACACCGATACCCCATATGTGGGAAAAATGCACTGTCTGGGCGCTAGGCAGGGTTCAGAAGGGAAGGAGCACTGTGTGACTTTTTGAACGCAAAATTGGCTGGAATCGAGAGTGGACGCCATGTCACATTTGTAGAGCCCCTGGTAAGCCTAAACAGTGGAAACTCCCCACAAGTGACCCCATTTTGGAAACTAGACCCCTCAAGAATTTTATCAAGGGGTATAGTGAACATTTGGAACCCAGAGGTACGACACAGAATTTGATAACATTACGTCATCATATTGAATAAGTTGCCATTAGTCTTGAGTGCAAGTGCTCGCTACTTGAGCTTGCATCGGGTACTGGGGTATGCACCATGTATCGTGGATGCTCGAGTCTCCGCCCCGCATGTTTCATGGCTATTAGACACCCAAAAAAAACATGCGGGAATCGCTCGAGTATGGCAGGCAATCACTGCTAGGTTTTTTTGCCTCTATAACAGCCGCAAAACATATGGGGCGGAGACTCGAGCATGTCACTCGAGCACCCGCGATACTTAGTGCATACCCGAGCACCCGACGCAAGCACAAATAGCGAGCACTTGTGCTCAACACTAGTCGCCATATTGTCATCATTTTTTTTCTTTACTTTTGAAATAATCCCAACCCCAACACAACCCTAACCCCAACCCTTGCACAACCCTAGCCCTAGCAAAACCCTAACCCTAACCCTAGCATAACCCTAACCCTAACACAACCCTAACCCTAGCACAACCCTAACCCTAGCACAACCCTAACCCTAGCACAACTCTAACCCTAACACTACCACAACCCTAACCCTAGCACAACCCTAATCCTAACCCTAGCACAACCCTAACACTAGCACAACCCTAACCCTAGCACAACCTTAACCCTAAACCTAGCACAACCCTAACCCTAGCACAACCCTAACACTAGAATTTATTTTTTACGCCGTTCCTCGTGCGGTATAAGTGATTAGACGACTTTATTCTTCGGGTTGGTGCGATTACATCGATACCAGATTCATATCGGGTTTTTATGACTGACAGCTGTCACATAATAAAAAACAGATTTTTTACAAAGACTAGTTTTTGCATCAACATATTTTGAGAGCTATAATTTTTCCATATTTCGGCCGACAGAGTCATGTGATGACTTGTTTTTTTGCGGGACAAGTTGCCATTTTTATTGGTACCATATTCGGGCAAGTGACATTTTTTGATCGCTTTCTATTCCGATTTTTGGGAGGCAGAATAAACAAAAACCAACAATTCAGGAATTGTTTTTTTGTTTTTTTTTATGTTGTTCTGTATGTAGTAAAATTGATATGGCAGCTTTACTCTTCGGGTCAGTACGTTTACAGCGGTACCACATTTATATAGTTTTTTTTATGTTTTAGTGCTTTTACACAATAAAAACTATTTTATAATTTTTATTATTATTTTCATATTTTTTATTTTATTATTATATTATTTTAACTATAAAATAATTTTTTTGTATCGCTTTATTCTGTGAACTATAACTTTTTTATTTTTTGGCTGATGGAGCTGTATGGCAACTTGTTTTTTGCAGGACAAGATGACTCTTTTTAGCGGTACCATTTTTATTTACATTCATCTTTTTGATCGCGTTTTATTCCATTTTTTGTTTGATGATAAAGCAACCTTTTTTGCTTCGTTTTTTTTTGTTTGTTTTTTATCGTGTTCACTAAAAGGGTTAACTAGTGGGACAGTTTTATAGGTCAGGTTGTTCCGGACGCGGTGATACCAAATATGTATACTTTTATTGTTTTTTTTTTCATAATAATATTTATTTAATACACACATTGACCGACATACACAACATCATGGATAGGAGATATAGAAGAGATACAGCTTATACTCCATAACCATGAAAAATTGCCTACTCAAAAGTACATGCAAAAACTGGAGGAAACTGAGTACACGGCATCAAATAGAAAAATCTTTTATTTGAGAATAGAAAAGTCACATAAAAAATATATGTCTCAAGTACATGTGAGTTGCAGAGCATGTCAAAGTAGAAAAGCACATGAAAAAATGACCATGGTAAGACCTTAGCCAGGGGAGGAAGGGTGCCTGTATAAATAAGTAGTCAGGACAAAATCCTGATACAGAATGCAAGTAAATAGGTCTTCCCATGGCACGAGGCTAGCACGGGCCCCATACTTGCTCGCTCCTGCTCTGCTGGTTCACTCTCTCACTCCTCCCTTCCCCCTCTCTTTTTGAGCAACTGTTGGTGTTTACATGGGTGAGTTACTCATTTTTTGATTCTTATATATCTGAGATATCTTTGTAATGTCTGATGCTCTAAGTTGCTTTAAAAATATATATATATACTGTATATCCAGATTGCTATTTGACTCTTAGAGTAATACACCAATTGTTCCCATTCTAATGTCTCACTATTTATATGGACCGTGCTAGCCTCGTGCCATGGGAAGACCTATTTACTTGCAGTTTGTATCAGGATTTTGTCCTGACTACTTATTTATATAGGCACCCTTCTTCCCCTGGCTAAGGTCTTACCATGGTCATTTTTTCATGTGCTTTTCTACTTTGACATGCTCTGCAACTCACATGTACTTGAGACATGTATTTTTTATGTGACTTTTCTATTCTCAAATAAAAGTTTTTTCTATTTGATGCCGTGTACTCAGTTTCCTCCAGTTTTTGCTTGTAATATTTATTTATGGGTATAGTATATTTTTATTTTTTTTAATTTTTTTTTAATTTTCTTGTAATATTTTTACAATTTTTTTTCCACTTTCTGATACTTTTTACTACTTTTACACTTTGTCCCACTATGGGACTTTCACTTTTTGCAGTCTGATCGCTTGTATAGCATTGAGATGCAGCAGCATCCCTATGCTATACAGCCTGTCAGCGCTGCACAGGGAGAAGTTACTTTGATTGCGCACTGTGCATGATCAAAGTAACTTCCTGCTATCTGGTGACCTGGAAGTCGTCATGACGACATCGGGTCACCATGAAAACCCCCGGAACCTGGCAGAGACAGCGCGGAACGCCAGAGAGATGGTAAGCAGCGGTGCTTACCTCCCCTTGCCCCCGGAATGCTGCAATTGACTTTGATTGCATCATTTCGGGGGTTAATGTGCAGGGAGCAGTGCGGCATCACTCCTTGCACATAGTATCGGGTGTCAGCTGTGACAATCAGCTGACAGCCTCTGTGCGGGCACAATCGCCAGGGCATACTAATACGTATCTGGTCCAATAGGCCTAGAGGACAGATACGTATTAATACGCCCCACATCAGAAAGGGGTTAAAGGACCCATAGATTTGCATTGGCGAGTTTGATCCATGACTCGTTTCAAAATTGGACACGTCTCCGAGTAAGGACTAACCATCCATCCACAAAAAAATGGACGGACATATGAACAACCCCAAGGACTGTAATACAGTGGTGGCCAAAAGTATTGTCACCCCTGCAATTCTGTCAGATAATACTCAGTTTCTTCCTGAAAATGATTGCAATCACAAATTCTTTGGTATTATTATCTTCCTTTAATTTGTCTTCAATGAAAAAACACAAAAAGAATTGTCCTAAAGCCAAATTGGATATAATTCCACACCAAACCTAAAAAAGGGGGTGGACAAAAGTATTGGCACTGTTTGAAAAATCATGTGATGCTTCTCTAATTCGTGTAATTAACAGCACCTGTAACTTACCTGTGGCACCTAACCAGGGGCGGAACTACCGCCCGTGCAGCCGGTTCATTGAACGGGGGCCCCGAGGGAGAGGGGGCCCCTCCAGCCTCCAGCAGGGCCGCCATCAGGGCATGACTGCCCTGACTCCAGTATGGGGCCCGGCCGGTAGGGGCCCCCTCGGGGGCCCCCCTCTTGTGCGTCTCTCTCCTCATGGGGCCCCCGGCCCCATGCTATGCGCCGGGTCCGGGACATTTCAGCGCTGAGCTGCGCTGTTGCAGCAGCGCCTTCATGATTCCCCTGACTTCCAGTCATGTGACGGTGCCGTCACATGGCCGGAAGTCAGGAGAACCTGCTGTCAGCGATTTGGACGAGCGCCAGGATTCTGCAGGGATCTCATGGGGGTAAGTATAACAAGTTTTATTTTTTTTTAAATACAATTAACTAGGAGTGGAGAGATGGGAGAAGCACATGTGTGTGTGTGTGTGTGTGTGGGGGGGGGATGGGAGATGCACATGTGTGTGTGTGGGGGGGGAGATGGGAGATGCACATGTGTGTGGGGGGGGGAGATGGGAGATGCACATGTGTGTGTGGGGGGGGAGATGGGAGATGCACGTGTGTGGGGGGGGATGGGAGATGCACATGTGTGTGGGGGGGAGATGGGAGATGCACATGTATGTGGGGGGGGAGATGGGAGATGCACATGTGTGTGGGGGGGAGATGGGAGATGCACATGTGTGTGGGGGGGGGGAGATGGGAGATGCACATGTGTGTGGGGGGGGGGAGATGGGAGATGCACATGTGTGTGTGGGGGGGATGGGAGATGCACATGTGTGTGGGGGGGGGATGGGAGATGCACATGTGGGGGGGGATGGGAGATGCACATGTGTGTGGGGGGGGAGATGGGAGATGCACGTGTGTGGGGGGGAGATGGGAGATGCACATGTGTGGGGGAGATGGGAGATGCACATGTGTGGGGGGGAGATGGGAGATGCACATGTGTGGGGGGGGGAGATGGGAGATGCACATGTGGGGGGGGATGAGAGAGGTGCACATGTGGTGGAGGGGGATGAGAGAGGGGCACATGTGGGGGAGGGGGATGAGAGAGGGGCACATGTTGGGGAGGAGGATGAGAGAGGGGCACATGTGGGGGAGGGGGATGAGAGAGGGGCACATGTGGGGGAGGGGGATGAGAGAGGGGCACATGTGGGGGAGGGGGATGAGAGAGGGGCACATGTGGGGGAGGGGGTGAGAGATGTGCACATGGAGGGGGATGAGAGCTGCACATGGGGGGGTTTGAGAGCTGCACATGGGGGAATTGGGAGTAGGGGGATAATGAGCTGCACATAACGAATGTGGGGTGGGGGAGAGTAAATGATAAATGATGATGGGGTGGGGAGAGCACGGACATGATATAATGAATTGGGGCAGGGGGTGCATGTAAATATTGAATGCGGGGAGCAGGAAGTATAGAGTAGGGGGCGTTGCGGATGCAGGAGTGTGACTGGTAACAAATTGGCGGAAAGAGTAGAGGTTCTAATTAAATTATATATTAAGTGCCTATTTACAGTTAATGGGGGCACAGTGGTGGATTACAATTTATATTTGGAATGGTAGGTTGCCTAATAACTAACCATATATTGATGGTGGATGCACGTCTGTATTCAGCTGCGTAATGTAGAAGTTGGGGAATGTGCTCTAGATAACTGTGTTATTTTATGCAGAGACGAGTCCTGGCTGGAAGACGTGATGGCGGTCTGTGCTGGATGAAGGAGAAAAGCGAAGATGAAGGACTTCACCTAGAGACGTCACCGGTGAGTCAGTCTATTACATGTACACTGTGTATAATGTCACTGGTGATCACTGTATTACCTGTACACTGACACTATATACAGAGCTCCTGTGTATAATGTCACTGGTGATCACTGTATTACCTGTACACTGACACTATATACAGAGCTCCTGTGTATAATTTCACTGGTGATCACTGTATTACCTGTACACTGACACTATATACAGAGCTCCTGTGTATAATGTCACTGGTGATCCCTGTATTACCTGTACACTGACACTATATACAGAGCTCCTTTGTATAATGTCACTGATGATCACTGTATTACCTGTACACTATATACAGAGCTCCTGTGTATAATGTCACTGTATTACCTGTACACTGACACTATATACAGAGCTCCTGTGTATAATTTCACTGGTGATCACTAGATTACCTAGACACTTACGTTATACATACCATGTATAGAGCTCCCGTGTATAATGACACTTATGGTAATATTAGTAATGTGGTGGTAATATTAGTAATGTAGTGGTAATATGTGGTCTGGTCATGGTGTGGCAGTTTTTCTCCCTTCTGTGTGGTATTATTCGGTCACTATGTTGTGGTAATATGTGGTCTGGTCATGGTGTGGCGGTATTCCCTGTATGTGGTATTATTGGTCATTTAAAAAAAAAATGTATATGACACATTCCCTTAAAGAAAACTAAATAAAAATATATCTAAAAAGAGTATTGGATATTTTAAGAAAATTTTAATAGGTTAGAGTAGGGCACGCCCAGAAGAGTCTACCTTATCGTGGTGGCGGCTTTAAAAATCTTTTGGCCAAAACAAAAGCTGATGGCTATGTATGTGGCGCCGTCACATGGCCGAACGTCAGGAGAACCTGGTGGCAGCGACGTGGACGAGCGCCAGGATTCTGCAGGGATTGCATGGGGGTAAGTATAACAAGTTTTATTTTTTTTAAATACAATTAATTAACTAGGAGTGGGGGGAATCAGAGATGCACGGGGGGGATGAGAGATGCACATGGGGGGGTGAGAGATGCACATGGGGGGGTGAGAGATGCACATGGGGGGGTGAGAGATGCACATGGGGGGTGAGAGATGCACATGGGGGGGTGAGAGATGCACATGGGGGGGTGAGAGATGCACATGGGGGGGTGAGAGATGCACATGGGGGGATGAGAGATGCACATGGGGGGGATGAGAGATGCACATGGGGGGGATGAGAGATGCACATGGGGGGGATGAGAGATGCACGGGGGTGAGAGCTGCACATGGGTGGGATGAGAGCTGCACATGGGGGGGTGAGAGATGCACATGGGGGGTTATGTTTACATAACTTTGTTGCCTTATGAAGGGCAGGGGGGGCCCCCCAAAATTTCTTGCACAGGGGCCCACTACAGTCTGTGTCCGCCCCTGCACCTAACAGGTGTTGGCAATAACTAAATCACACTTGCAGCCAGTTAACATGGATTAAAGTTGACTCAACCTCTGTCCTGTGTCCTTGTGTGTACCACATTGAGCATGGAGAAAAGAAAGAAGACCAAAGAACTGTCTGAGGACTTGAGAAACCAAATTGTGAGGAAGCATGAGCAATCTCAAGGCTACAAGTCCATCTCCAAAGACCTGAATGTTCCTGTGTCTTCCGTGCGCAGTGTCATCAAGAAGTTTAAAGCCCATGGCACTGTGGCTAACCTCCCTAGATGTGGACGGAAAAGAATGATTGACGAGAGATTTCAACGCAAGATTGTGCGGATGGTGGATAAAGAACCTCGACTAACATCCAAACAAGTTCAAGCTGCCCTGCAGTCCGAGGGTACAACAGTGTCAACCCGTACTATCCGTCGGCGTCTGAATGAAAAGGGACTGTGTGGTAGGATACCCAGGAAGACCCCACTTCTTACCCCGAGACATAAAACAGCCAGGCTGGAGTTTGCCAAAACTTACCTGAGAAAGCCTAAAACGTTTTGGAAGAATGTTCTCTGGTCAGATGAGACAAAAGTAGAGCTTTTTGGCAAAAAGCATCAACATAGAGTGTACAGGAAAAAAAAAGAGGCATTCAAAGAAAAGAACACAGTCCCTACAGTCAAACATGGCGGAGGTTCCCTGATGTTTTGGGGATGCTTTGCTGCCTCTGGCACTGGACTGCTTGACCGTGTGCATGGCATTATGAAGTCTGAAGACTACCAACAAATTTTGCAGCATAATGTAGGGCCCAGTGCGAGAAAACTGGGTCTCCCTCAGAGGTCATGGGTCTTCCAGCAGGACAATGACCCAAAACACACTTCCAAAAGCACTATAAAATGGTTTGAGAGAAAGCACTGGAGACTTCTAAGGTGGCCAGCAATGAGTCCAGACCTGAATCCCATAGAACACCTGTGGAGAGATCTCAAAATGGCAGTTTGGAGAAGGCACCCTTCAAATATCAGGGACCTGGAGCAGTTTGCCAAAGAAGAATGGTCTACAATTCCAGCAGAGCATTGTAAGAAACTCATTGATGGTTACCGGAAGCGGTTGGTCGCAGTTATTTTGGCTAAAGGTTGTGCAACCAAGTATTAGGCTGAGGGTGCCAATACTTTTGTCTGGCCCATTTTTGGAGTTTTGTGTGAAATGATCAATGATTTCATTTTTGCTTCATTCTCTTTTGTGTTTTTTCCTTGCAAGCAAATTAAATGAAGATAATAGGACCAAAGAATTTGTGATTGCAATCATTTTCAGGAAGAAACTGAGTATTATCTGACAGAATTGCAGGGGTGCCAATACTTTTGGCCACCACTGTAGGTACATGTTTTATTCATGAAAAAGAAATAAAACTCATAAGTGAAAAACTGATGTCTGAATGAGCCCTTAGAAGAGGAAAAAAATAACTTAATATTTAAATTCTGCTTTTACATTGGCCGCAAGAGTGCACATTTCCTATTTTCTGCAATTTTCTTGCTGACTTTACTGTGTAGACTGAAACATAATACAAACAAAGAAACTAGCATTTGTATGGAGCATTTCTCAAATCGAAAAGCCGGCAGCAGAGCGCACTGTTAATGCACATTGAAAAGCAGAGAGCACGTGTGTGCAGAGAGAACAGAAACCAGCCCTGCCCCATGATATGGACATCACCAACCTGAAAAAGGGCATCATCACTAGAGTTGAGCCACCCCCGTAGTGTTCGAGTTCGGTTCGTCGAACACCCGTATGTTCGTCGAACTGTTCGTCGAACACCTTCGAACACCGTTAAAACCAATGGCAGGCAAACAAAAACACATAGAAACACATAGAAAACACATGGAAAACACTTCAAAGGTGTCGAAAAGCTGACAAACTGCTCAGAAGACACAACTAACACATGGAAAAGTGACAAGTACATATAGTCATGCGAAAAGAAAAGAGGTGGAGGAGTAAAAGGAGGGGGAGACACAGATATAGGCATGTCATGCCCTTCTAAAATCAAGAAAGGCTGGAGTAAAATCTAAAATCAGCCTACCAACACCCAGACGTCGTAACAAGAAAATTAAAAAAAGAAATATCTTTAGGTAGAATGGCGATTCCATTCAGAACACTTTCCTTAAAAGACGTAGTGGTATCCCCGTTGTGAGTTGTGCCAATAACGGAACCCAATACATTCGGACTAATCCACCATTTGTCATATTCAAGGCGCAGGTCCGTAAACGACAACATCGACGCGGAGCCAAGTACAGTAGTATATACTGTACATCCTTTGACAAGGCAATCAGGCGGATCAAGAAGTTGGGAAGGGTCACCCTAATGGCCAAAACAGACATTGATGCGGCGTTCCGGTTACTTACTACCTGTGCCTCCGAATAGTGTCCACCTATTGGGCTGCTTCTGGGAAGGAGCATACTATATAGATCACTGTTTGCCCATGGGGTGCTCCAGATCCTGCTCACTATTTGAGGCGTTTAGTTGCTTCCTCAAATGGGTTGTAATGGACGTTTCTAAGGGGGCACATATTATCCATTACCTCAACAACTTCTTATGCCTGGGCCCAAAAGATTCGCCACAGTGTGAATACACGCGGTAGTCCACCTGTGAGAAGGAGAGAGCTGGAGGGAGAGCGGACACCACAGAGCCGAGGGGTTAGATGGAGAACGGAAGAAGGAAAGAGGGCGAGGGAGGTAAAGGAGTAAAGTGGAAGGCCGACCTGAGCTCCCCCACGTTGCTGCTGGGCAGGGAACAGCCCTGGGAAGAAAAGCCACTTGCGCATCCCTTTGAGGTTACGGGCGCGAGCAGGCAGAGGGACTACGCTGGAGTGCGAAGCCGACACGGCCAGTCCGTTCCTGCCCGTGCGACCTCCGTGTCGCTGGGTTTGTGCCAGAGCCGCGGTGGACCCTGACGGCCAGCCCCCCTCTCCCAATACTGGTGCCTGTCCGCTGGTGGGTCGGGCCCCCCCGCGGTGGGGGGGGGTGACATCTGCAGAAGAAAGGCCACCTTCCAGCCACACTAAGCTGTCTACTTCTTTTCGTGGACAATGTGATACGATCCCTTTCTTACGGACACGTCCATCGCTACAAATTCCAGATGAGGCACAAAAACAGCAGGTGCTTCAACGGATATCAAGTGTTCCTTCAAGTGGGCTCTCCTCCACCTCAACTTCAACATCACAAATACTCCAGCCCTCAGAGGTGTCACCCCAATCGCACTTGCTTCCTCACAGCTCCCAAGTCTCCAGCTGCCCGTCTGAGTATGGGGTAACACAGATGGTTGAGTCTGCACAGCTGTTTACTCATACTATAGCCTGGGAAACGGAGGTCTGCTCTAGAGCTTCTGTTAATCCAGATGAGGAAATGATCTGCACTGATGCCCAGAATCTTTATGAGTCGGACCCAGGACCAGATGAAGAAGGTTCTGAGCATAATGTAGACCCTCGCTCCCAAACTGTAACTCTTGTTCGTGACGCCACCTGTGGTATCTGGTGAGAAGCACCAGCGCTGCAGCAGTCCACTGAGGCCGGTGATAAGGCAGCTCAATGGTATAGCTCCCCACAGGTGGAGCTAGGCCTCAGAAAGCGTATGCAGGGGGAATGCAGGACAGGCGAGACCCAGCTGGGTCAGAGCAAGAACGGGAACGGACACGGTAGTCACTTCAGTACCTTTTACTGGTGGAAATTCAGGCACATCCCGGAGCACTGTAGGGTGAAGGGTGCATATCAGGATCCTCCCCAATGAGCGGGTGTAGGGCCTCCTGTTTCTTGCCTCTGCGTAGTAAGTTTCTGACCTGCCTGGAGCTAGGCCTAACTTTGTCTCTGTCCTGCGCTGGCTGACCTTGTGGTAGTGCCTTGTCTTGGAGTTCACAGTCCCAGTATGCGGGGCCTAAGCGTCTCCTGGCTCTGTTACGTATCAGCACCTTAGCGATCCTGGGACTTGTAGTTCTCCAGGGATTCCGGTTATGCCTTACTGGGTCATAGAGATCCCGGTAAGCTCGGATCCGGTGTCCAGTAAATTCTTCGGGGTGAGCTGGTTAAGCTCCTCTGCCCCCTATGTACTAACTCTCCACTCACCTTCGGCTTACTCGGGCCCTCACTAGGCTATACACACTAACGGCAGCTTGCCGCGCTTCACCGATCTTATGTCGCCGGCACACCTTAAGCTCTAACTGGGCTCCCTGAATCTAGCTAGCAGGAGCCTCGTGCTCCACTGCTGAACTATTAACTGAGTTCTCTAGACTAGACTGAGCTCCACTGCAGACTGACCTCTCTTAGGCTTCTCTACTGCAGGAACTCTTCAGAGGAACTGAACTGCCTAGCTCCACCTTCCCTATTTATATCCCTAACGGGCTCCCTCTGCTGGTCTGAGGTGGAAGGTGGAGATGTGTGAATGTTTATGGGGGCCTCTTGTGGAGGATTCCATCAATGCACTCTTCTAGGATCTGTGATACCAAGCGCTGCTGGGCGTCACAGATGCTATTGACGACGAGGTTAGGTTGCGCCTTCCTGGACAGAGACGGAGTACTGGAAACACGTCAACAACTGCATCCTCAACCACAACTCTGCCTCTGATCACAAGTCGTAGTGGCTCTTCAGGTTGCATGGGCTCTAAGCCTTGCATAGCCAGGACATTTTTTCAGATCGATCAGGATGACCCAACTCGTGTTATCTGTAATATTTGTCATCCAAAGCTAAGTAGAGGCCAAAAAATCCATAGTTTGAGTACTTCATGCATGAACCGGCACATGCATATGAAGCATAAGTTGCAGTGGGAAGCTCACTTTGCTACAATGAGGCCTAGCGGGCCGGGCCAACCACCGTCTGCCCCATCTTGTGCATCCGCGGCCTCTTCATCCTCTGTGACTGGGGGACAGCAGTCACACATGTTTTTGGACGCAGACCTGCCACTCTTTACCCGCAACAGCCAGTGTGATTGGCAGGTCATCATTTCATTTGGAAGTGGAAACACCAGCTGGTGTTGAGAGCTCTCCGACATCGAGAGCACCACCTTTGGATCAAGGCAACCTAACTTTCCGCCTGCATCTTCCTCACAGACCGGCAGTTTGCCGGGGACACCCTACTCAACCCCGTCTAAGCACAATAGCCAGCCCTCGGTCCCTCAGATGTGGACAAGTAAAAGACCATTTCCTCCTAGCCATGAGAAAGCTAAGAGGTTGAATTTCACCATCTGAAAGCTGTTGGCTACAGAAATGCTGCCTTTCCGCCTGGTGGACACAGAGGATTTTCGAGACCTTATGTCCGTCGCTGTGCCCCAGTACCAGATGCCCAGTCGGCACTACTTCTCAAAGAAAGGTGTGCCTGCGCTACACCAGCATGTCGCACACAACATCACTGCTTCTTTGAGAAACTCTGTGTGTGACAGGGTGCATTTCACCACAGACACTTGGACGAGTAGGCATGGACAGGGGCGTTACATGTCGCTGACTGGGCACTGGGTAACTATGGTGACAGCAGGACAAGGGGCTGCTGTCCAAGTCTTGCCATCCCCACGAGCTGTACATCAATCCTCTATATCTAGAAGTTCCTCCACTGCTTCTGCCTCCTCAACCTCTTCTCAGTCCTCCACCTGCACCCAAAGCCTGTCTGGTCATGCCACCTGCTTTCTAACTGCGCAGAAGGAATCCTGCACACCTCCTTACTATGCTGGCAGCAGGGTTCAATGGCATCAGGCGGTGTTTGCTTTGAAATGTCTGGGAAATGTGAGTCACACAGCTGAGGAGTTGTGGTCAGCTCTGGAGACCCAGTTTCATGAATGGTTGTCTCCACTGGACCTGCAACCAGGGAAGGCCGTGTGCGACAATGCTGCAAACCTGGGTGCGGCCCTTCGCCGGGGCAATGTCACACACGTGCCTTGTATGGCTCACGTGTAGCACCTGGTTGTCCAGCAATTTTTAGCCCACTATCCCGGACTAGATGGCATTCTGCAGAGGGCACGGTCGCTGTGTGCTCACTTCCGCCGTTCGCATCCCGCAGCTCAACGACTTACATCTCTACAGAAGTCGTTGGGCCTGCCAGTTCACCGGCTGAAATGCGATGTGCTGACACGGTGGAATTCAACTCTGCACATGTTGCAGCGACTGTGGCAGCATCGACAAGCCCTGGTGCAATACGTTCTGACGTATAGCCTGGGCCAACGAGATCCAGAAGTGGGGAAAATCACGCTGCAGGAGTGGTCTCAGATCAGGGACCTATGAAGTTGACTCGCCCCCTGGGCCGTGGGGTACCTGGAGCCGGGCCGGTAGACGCTGGGGGTTGTAGTCACTGTGGCGGTGACCTGGTCCGTGACCCAGGGCGGTCAATCCAAGGGTAATTTGTATATATGGGTTTTATAATGTCCGACTACGCCACCTGTGGAGTGTGGCCAAAGGGGCCGCCGCTGCGGAACAGTCCTCTGAAGCTGGTGGTTTTGCAGCAATGGTATTATTACTCCCCACAGGAAGAGTGTAGCTTCAGGGCAGTGTGGGTGGATGATGGTGGTTGTAGTGCAGGGAGTCAGTAATGAACACAGAGTCCGTGTGATGCAGTCCCAAGATCTTTACTCACAGTTGTTGTAGTCCAGATTACAGGTACCAGAGCAATCTCCCCCGTCGTGCTGTGCGTACTCAGTGAGGGGCTCAGTCCACCCGCAGATAGCTCCGGAGTACTTAGCAGGACCCCCTTCTGTGTGTCCTTTCTCTGGCCTTCTCCCTGCACCTCACACCCAGTGACACTTCTATCCGGTATCCTCGGGCCTTGGCGGGCGACGTGTGTTCCGTCCCCTGAGTCCTATGTGGCTACCTTCTTAGTGAGACTGGTGTGGACTTTGGCCTGCAGTACATGAAATGCTGCAGCCTTCGGTTTCTAGTTGAGCCTTGCTGTTTCTCCGCTAGTTGAGGTACCTGTTCCTCTTATCTTCTTCAGTCCTGGCCCTACCAGGCTAGGCCCGCCTCCGGAGCAGAGCTCATGCAGAGCCTCTGCTCCTGTCACTTCTCCTCCTCTGACTGGCTTGCTATTTCTAAGATGGCTTCCTATTTATACTCTCCCTGTCATGTGCTCCCCTAAGCTGCTTTCTCCACCCACACCCACTACATAGGACCCTCCCGCCAGCTAGGGACCTGGGACTGTGCTCTCCCTTAGGAGCAATCTCGCCCTACCCCCACTGCGGGTACGTGTAGGTTGCAGGTGTTAGGGTCCCGAGCCATACTCCTTCCTTACCTGAGGGTGAGATAACACACCTCTGGGTGAGATCAAGTACCTCTGTGGCGACTGAACCCTCAGGGGCGCCACACACCCTTCTGCACAGTTTTGAAATGGCGACGAAGCTGTTTAGTGCTGACGATGCCATTATCAGCATGACTATTCCGGTGATTTACATGCTGGAGCACACGTTAAACAGAATTCAGAGTCAGGTGGTGGGACAAGAGGAGGTGGAGGAAGTAGAGGAGGAGTCGTATGCGAAAGGGATAACATCTCCAAGGTCCAGACAGTCGGCAGCACCAAGGTGGCAGGCATAGGAGGGTGGGGGAGAGGGATTAACCAGGGCGCATGGTAGCAGCCAAACTGTTGAGGAAGGTGCAGGAGCCGAGGAAGAAGTGGAGGACGAACTGGCGATGGGCATGTAAGACTCATCAGATGAGGGAGAGCTTGATCACATTTCTGTTGTGTGAGGTTGGGGGGAGAGGGCAGAGGAAGGAAGCATGATCCTTACCTCGCTACCAACACAACAAGGACTTGGTCCTCCTGGATGCGCAAGACACATGAGTGCCTTCTTGCTGCACTACCTGCAACATGACCCTTGGATTGTCAGAATTCGAAGTAATCCCGACTACTGGGTTGCCAGTGCCACACTCTTAGATCCCTGGTACAAAAGTAAATTTGCCGAAATAATTCCTGCCATAGAAAGGGATTCACACATGCAGGAGTATCAGCAGAGACTGTTGCAGAATCTTACATGTGCTTTTCCACAAAACACCAGTGGTGCACGTAGTGAATCTCACAGTTCTAACTTGCAAAACGTGGGACTGTCGAGTCTTCATCACTCAAACCGTAACAGTAACACAGTATCTGCTAGTAACAGCAATTTTGTGGAATCGTTTCACCACTTTTTTAGACCATCCTTTGCAAGGCCACAGGAGACAAGAACTCTGACTCATAGTCAACGCCTAGAGAGGATGGTACAGGAGTATCTCCAAGTAAACATCGAAGCCATGACTGTGTCACTGGACCCTTGCTCATTTTGGGATATCAATCTGGAAAAATGTAAAGAGCTCGCCACTCACGCCTTGGAGATCTTGTCATGCCCTGCAGCCAGCATTCTCTCTGAATGTGTGTTCAGCGCTGCTGGTGGTGTGCTGACAGATAAGCGCACGCGGCTGTCCACTGAGAATGTAGACAGACTCACGTTCATAAAGATGAACAAATCATGGATCCGCAAGGACTTTTCTACCCCTGTGTCATCCTGGGGAGACTAAAAGCTTTAGGATTTGGTAAAATCACCTCACCAACCGTTTTAAGCAACTCTGGGGCAATTGATGCCACTTAAGTGGTGTCTGGGCCACAATTTTAGGAAAAAATGGAGACTCTTTTTGGAGTCCCCTTGCTGTGTTTTACGTGACGTTGGCATCGTCAATTCCAGGTGGGTTGGGTCGCCCCCCCCCCTTTAACTGTAAGAAACTACATACACTATGGCTTGGGGTAACACAGATGGTTGAGTCTGAAGAGCTGTTTACTCAGAGGTCTGCTCCAAAGCTTCAGTGTCTGCTAGTCAGCGTAGAATTTTTAACTGCATCTAGCCTAGGCAATACTTTGGGCGTAGTAGCCCAGCTGCGAAGCAAGCTGCACCGCCTGTGTATCTAATAAGAATTTTTAAATGCATCTAGCCTAGGCAGACTGTGGGGACCCCAAACCAAACCCAGACGCTCAGCCGCCCTACCGCCCCCCTTTCCTTGACAATGCAATAATGTAACTCTTTCAACTGTGTGGGTGAGGATCGGTCACAGCTTTATTAACTCTTTATACTCATTCCATTAGAAAGGCATTTTATTTCTAAAATAATTCAGCTTGTTGCAGCATGCCCTGGGTCTCCACACCGGCAAGTTGGCCAACAAGTGTAACTCTCCAACATGTCCTTTCTATTTCCAGGCCACGGAGGATCCTGCGTACTCATATGCAGGACTCTGACCCCCATCCATCACTCTTAACGCTTGTTCCATTCCGTCCTGGAGTCCTGACAGGAATATGTCCAGTCCAATATCCATTAAGTGAACACAGTCGGGCCGTATGAGGCCTGCTTTATCTCCTTCCAGTTGTCGGTGTTGTATCACTACACCGCCTCTGTCTCTTCTAAATTTTGCCATCCGAATATTTATTATCCGCCTTGTCCGTTCGATGGCCGTGATATCTCGCGCACCTTGCCATACCGCTATCGGCACAATCTCTGACCATACTATAGTTAGTTTTGTGAAAAATTCTCTGAAGCGCTCAGTGTCTAGTTTCATTATTGCCATTAGTTATGCGCTCTTGTGATGACCTAGGCCATTTCCCCCGGCCTGTATAACTAAGATGACCGGACCTCTTGCCTCTCTCCCTACCTTGATTACCTCCATTAGTACCTGTGGCCATAGCAGGCCTCTAATACCTCTCCAGTTGAAATATGTGTTATGAAACTCTAATTTCCTCCTGCCTGGGCGGACTTTCACCCTTTTTTCTGCCCAATATATATACGAGTGGCCTATCACCTACACTGTTGGCTTAGCGTCACCTGTAAAAGAAACAAACACGTTAGGATAACAAGTCCGGTCTTATGTATCTTGCCAAACACGTGGATCGCCATCTCCCTATCCTCTGAACTTCCGTTTCTGACAGTCCTGCTCTTGCTGCTTCCGTGGCCGCGCCTATGCGGAATGAGTGTGTCCCGTAATCTTTGGGGTGGTTCCCTGACGATGTTATGAATTTATTAAATATAGCTTGGAACTGGTATCTTGATAATGGCATTCCATCAATGTGTGATAGGAAGAAATTACTTTGTGATCTGATGGTTATATATGTTTTTACTATTGTTACCCGACTCAGTGTACCGTTTGTGGGTTGTAGAAGTACCCAAGTGCCCCTGCCCGCTGGAACCGTTTTCGATTGGCGTATGCGTAGACGTATTGCATTATTGGCTATGACTACGTCCTGGTGTAATAAGCCTCCACTGGTGGTAATTTTGGATTGAGGGACTAATTCGCTTATGCATAGTGCCCCGAAGAAGGCGATCGCAAATGCAGTAGACAGTAGTGTTGCTTCAAATTGTGAGTGTCATGTTAATGGTGTTAGCTTTAGACCCCTCAGCATCGTGGCTAGCGTGGACCCATACATTGTGTTTTAGGCACAGGAATGCTAGCCGGCGTAGTAGGCCTAGCACTGGGAGAGACGATGATGCCATCTTATTAATGCAGTGCGCTAGGCTGGTGTTTTTTGTTATGAAGCGTATATTTTTGTTACCACTATTGGGAAGAAAAATTATTTTCCGGGCTAGATGCAGCTAAAAATTATTATTAATTTCAAAGCGGGTGGAGCTTGGTATAGATGGCCTAATACAATGAGTACCACACACTGCTACTATGCCCAAAATTATTTTCCAGACAAGATGCAGCTAAAAATTATTTGTAATTTGCAAGCTGGTGGAGCTTCGTATAGATGGCCTAATAGAATGAGTACCACACACTGCTACTATGCCCAAAATTATTTTCCAGACAAGATGCAGATAAAAATTATTTGTAAGTTGAAAGCTGGTGGAGCTTGGTATAGATGGCCTAATACAATGAGTACCACACACTGCTACTATGCCCAAAATTATTTTACAGGCAAGATGCAGCTAAAAATTATTAGTAATTTGAAAGCTGGTGGAGCTTAGTATAGATGGCCTAATAGAATGAGTACCACACACTGCTAATATGCCCATAATTATTTTACAGGCAAGATGCAGCTAAAAATTATTAGTAATTTGAAAGCTGGTGGAGCTTAGTATAGATGGCCTAATAGAATGAGTACCACACACGGCTAATATGCCCAAAATTATTTTACAGGCAAGATGCAGCTAAAAATTATTAGTAATTTGAAAGCTGGTGGAGCTTAGTATAGATGGCCTAATAGAATGAGTACCACACACTGCTAATATGCCCAAAATTATTTTACAGACAAGATGCAGCTAAAAATTATTATTTATTTCAAAGCTGGTGGAGCTTCGTATAGGTGGCCTAATACAATGAGTACCACACACTGCTAATATGCCCAAAATAATTTTCCAGGCAAAATGCAGCTAAAAATTATTAGTAATTTGAAAGTTGGTGAAGCTTAGTATAGATGGCCTAATAGAATGAGTACCACACACTGCTAATATGCCCAAAATTATTTTCCAGATAAGATGCAGCTAAAAATTATTTGTAATTTGCAAGCTGGTGGAGCTTAGTATAGATGGACTAAGAATAAGTCCCACACACTGCTACAAGCCCAAAATTATTTTCCGAGCTAGATGCAGCTAAAAATTATTTGTAATTTGCAAGCTGGTGGAGCTTAGTATAGATGGACTACGAATAAGTCCCACACACTGCTACAAGCCCAAAATTATTTTCCAAGCTAGATGCAGATAAAAATTATTTGTAATTTGCAAGCTGGTGGAGCTTAGTATAGATGGACTAAGAATAAGTCCCACACACTACTACAAGCCCAAAATTATTTTCCGAACTAGATGCAGATAAAAATTATTTGTAATTTGCAAGCTGGAGGAGCTTAGTATAGATGGACTAAGAATAAGTCCCACACACTGCTACAAGCCCAAAATTATTTTCCGAGCTAGATGCAGATAAAAATTATTACTAATTTGCAAGCTGGTGGAGCTTAGTATAGATGGCCTAATAGAATGATGCTATGCCCAAAAGGTTTTACTTGGCTAGGTGCAGTAAAAAAAATTGTATTCTATACACAGGTGGTGTAGCTTGCAACACAGATACGCTACTCCACTGACTAACACACACTGCAAGAAGCCAAAAAGGATTTGCTTAACTAGATTTAGCCAAATGCTATGAAAAACACTTGCACAGCACTGGCACAGACCTGACTGGCAAAAAGTCCTAGGAAATGCTGTAACCTAGTCCTCAAAAGGACTGCAATTACAATTAGTCCCTTCTCCCAACCTATCTATTTAAGACACAGACCTGCCTGCTAAAAGTCGTAGGAAATGCTGTAACCTAGTCCTCAAAAGGACTGCAATCACAACTATTCCCTACTCCCAAGCTATCTGTATATTTCTGAGAAAATTGGCTTGAAATTAACACTGAAAGTATAGCGCACACAGCAACAGCGGTGCCGTCTAACACGCAGCTGCAGTAGTGAGGAAATGGTGGCGACGGGGAAAATGGCTGGGTCTTATAAGGCAAGGACATTTGACATACACAGCCAATGACACATGCCCTTGCTTGTGTGAAAAAAAGCAGTTCGCTCCATGTGTGCCCTGCTGCTAGGCTGACAGATTGCACCTCCCCACTGTAAATGTGGGAAAGAGAAAAAAAAAGGAGATCTTCATTATTTATGCAGAGATCCATCCCCTGCCCCTCCCCCCACCCCGCTGTACACTCAAACTGCGTATTAACATTGATTATCAGCATTACTGTGAAAAAATCCAGTTAAGATTTTGGTGCACGAACAGTTATCGAACATAACCTCGAACAGCCAGATTTTTTTCAAATCGTTCGTGTTCGCCGAACGGCTCGAACACCGCTCAAAACAGCTCGAATTTGAGATTGGCTAACAGTTCGAGTCGAACACCGCTCATCTCTAATCATCACCAGTGACATCTGTTTCAGGGGCTGGGTTGGTTTCTGCTCTCCCTACTTGGTGTATTCTCCCCTTTTCAATGTGAACTGACAGTGCGCTCTCTTGCCAGCTCATCACTTTTCTTCAGTCTTGGTGAGGGAGTGCAATGTCAGTGTGAATTTAAAGGAATAGAACACAGTGAGTAGGAACGCATACTGAGCATGTGTCGGGACTGAAAACCGGCACATGCTTAGTAGAACACAAACTAGCCCAGCCCCTGAAACAGAAGTGACTTATGATGTCCCATTTTAGATTGGTGACAGAAGTTGGAGCCGTGACCGCAGCGCCAGCCCCCTGATGACTCATTGAGAATCACCAGGGTATGTTGGGATACTTAAACAAAACTTTATCGAAAATTTAAAAAACAACACACATGGACAGGAATTTACAGAAGAGGGGGAACGGTAGGGAATTATTAATCGATGTACGTTAGAAAAGTGATTAGATTAATTAATCAAATAGACATTTAGTGTAAAATTAACTGTTGGCCTCAACAACCCCTTTACGTTGCCCTTTAACTTTCATTAATTGTAGATGCCATAACGGTAAATCAGAAGTTATAGAACCTGACAAAGTGTTGGCAATCATGCTTCTTTTTAAGAATATATTGGTATTCTACTAGTCAGTTGTGGTGGCCATTTTTGAAGCAATAGGAAGTACAGAAAAATTGGTTGTCACCTCTATATTAGCTCCAAAAATCAGATACTACAAAAAAATAGATAGTAAAACCATGAGTTTGTTATTGATAGAACAAGCTGAAAGAATAAAATGTTATCAGTTTTCAAGATGCTAAGTCACAGATCGTAACCGATACGGCTGCACTTCCTGTTGTCACTTTTATCAAAATGACTGCGGCAACAAAGGAGAAAAAATCCAATATCTCTATAAGTAAAAAAACAACAAAACAAAACAAAAAACCCCACAGAATTCCAAAATTTTAGCAATAGCTCTAAGTAATCGTTTACTATTTTTTTTCTTTACAATTTTTTTTTAGGATAAAAATCACCTGTAATTATTTTACTATGAAGACTTTATTCACCTTTCTATAGCTTACATTATACATGGTAAAAAAACAAGGTAAACACCGCCTAACATTCATCAAAACTGACGGAATTAGAGCCTATCAATAATATCCACGCAAAACAAAACTCTCCAGTAATATACTATTTAGATAATTAATACCCTGTTGCCGCATTTTTCGATTGTGTTGTTAAATAAAGCCTCTGTCTATGGAGCCATAACCATAATTCAGGATATAATAATGCGCGGAGAGTTAGGGAAGCAGGAGGGAGGACATAACAGAATACAAATATGCATTTTATTCAAATTATTGGGAATGATAAAATAATACACAGGATATGGAGTGAGGGGTTGCCGAATCAAAATGAATCTGCAAATTTAATATGGCATCACTTACATAGAGAGCTCATTGCTGATGTTATTGAGGTTTTCTCACATCTCTGGTGATCAAGGGAAATGTACGGGGCTTGAAACGAATTATAACTCTAATTATAAGTTGCATTTATTTTCCCTCTAAGAGGTCATTAAAACATATGGTAACTATTTATATCGCCTCGAAGAGCTAATGTATATTGTGGACTGTGCCATATAATAGTAGGGGGTTGCCATTTTATTCTCCGGTTCTTATTAACAAAATAATTCAATTATAAAGTCAAATATTTAGATATACACCATGGCCTCTTAAAGGGAACCGGTCAGGTGATTCCTGCTGCCCAAACCGGTGGCAACATATGAATCAGAGCCTGGCTGCACGATTGCTGCTAGGTATATTAATCTCTCAACTGCTTCGGTGTTTCTGAGAAAATATAATTAGAATATTTGGCTGAGCACCATAGTTGGAGACAAGACTAGTCCAGTGCTGGCCCTGGCCGGCTCTTCTCAGGGCTACAGCAAGTTATTGACAGGTTTCTCCCTATGTACATGCAGGGAGAGACCTGTCATCTACCAACTGCGGCGCTGGGAGAAGCCGGCCAAGGGCTTCACCGGACTAGTCTGATCTCCGGCTGTGGTCTCTGGCCGAATCTTCAAAGTACATAACCTCTGGAATACTGGAACGTTTGAGAGAATAATATATCCGGCTGCAATTCAAGCAGCCCGAGGCAGCATGAATCATCAGACAGGTTCCCTTTAAAGAATTTATCCAGGCAGGTAGTTGCTAACTGTTATACCCGGCACCGGTACAGAACGTTAACCACGTTAACAGAATAGCTCTTCCTCTTCCAGGTTACTCTTTTGATGGACGGACCCGTAGAAGCATTAGTAAGACACGAAACAGCCGTCGTCCTCTTGTCTCCCCGCATGTCTCCCCTGCACCTTTGAAAGACTGCTGCACCTGATTGTCCAGAATGCTATGAAATAAAGGATTTTTTAGCCGAAGGACTTGGTGAGTGCTGCTATTCATTTTTCTACTTTTTAATTTTATAGCTCATTGCTTAGCTTACTGGTCACCTCTGCAGTCTATCAGCAGTGGCCAGTTTCCTAGGCAAGGAGCGCATGCTGGCGAGCTCTTTGCCACAGAGCTCAAAACCAACCCTCTCAATCTGAATGGATCACTAGATTTAGCCACTGCTTCAAAGCTGCCTCTGCCTGCAGCATCAGAGAATGCACAGTTCACACCAGCAGTGAAACAATGCCACTGGTCCGTACTGTCAATCATTCAAGAGCTCATTGCCCCTTCCTTCGAGCAAGAAACGGGGAGGCAGAGAAATAGCGCACTCATGAACAGTCATGATGAGAAAAAACTTTTAAGAAAGTTGCATAGGCAGACGGGTATCAGGTTAGTAAGGTCTCAAGTCATATATAGGTTCACATTGGGTTTGGGCTCATTCACACTCTAAAACATCAGTAGCAAATCTATAATGGTAGAGCGGTTTTGACATATATTTAGTTGGGATAAATCTAAATTTACCCTTTACTTCATCTGAATTCTTGAACATACTTGACCATCATCTTTGACCATCAATGGGTACCAATGGCCGATGTAGGCAATTATATAGGAATGCAACTGCATACATCTTGGGCAAACTTTCAGCAACATTTTTCATAATGTCCAAACACAGTCTTAAATTTACCTTCTTCTGGGAAGTGTCATGTTAGGTATGGGAATAACCCAGCAGTTGACGATGGGAAAAGGGGGGGAAGCCCAGCAACTAGGTAAAGGTGGAGGCCCCTAAGCAGATCTAACAACACCCTGACTCCCTATCGTCCCTAAATAGATTCCGCACCTATCACCGAGCAGGATACCTTAGCCCTGGCTGACCCTAGAGCTAGGCCTTAGGTAGGGAGGGGGAGGGGTGAGCACTAGTCAGCCCCACTGCAACTAACGACAAACCAGGGAAACAGAGAAGGAGATATACTTAGCTTCGAGAAGACACCAGAGAGGTCCCAACTACAATCCACAAAGGAACTCCAAGGAGAATCCAGCCGACCGCCAGAACTCCAGACCTGAACAGAGGAATTAACTATCACCAGCAACTCTCTGGAGAAACGACGTGTATTTAAAGATCCAGCAAGGGTGTGTTAATTAGCAGCAGAAGGTGGAAATCACCGCTCGGTCCTAGAGTGGGAGGGATGATGAAAGGATCAAAGAAGGTGTCAGCAAGGCCAAGCACATGGACCTGCTACAGCCGGATCCAGAATGACTGTCTGTCAAACCTGACACACCCATTACAGGAAGTCAGTGTACAGTATTCATTTTAATAACATACTGGCAAATAAAAACAATTAATAAATGTATAAAATTGTTACTGAGTATAATTCTCACGTCTGAAAATAAAGAAAAAATGTTTTAACAAATAATAATTTAATATTTCATCCTATGCATAACTTTTATTGAAGAGAAATGACCTTATTATTTTTTTATTTGGTTTATCGATTAATATTTAAAAATTTGCCTTCTGTGCTGCTAAATTATTTCCGCACTCTGTTTCTTTTATTTTTGCTCCTGCTGATGCATGTGTCTCCCACTGGCATATATTTGTCATTGTCTTCATTAATAAATCAATAACAGGAATATATACTTCTGCGTGTGTTTTTTTTTTTTTTAGCCAGACGGCAGTATTATTGGAAATCAATTTAGAACTCACATTTTGTTTTTCACTTTTTGTTCCAATTTTTCACCATTATGTTTATATTTAAACTTAATATTTTATCATTAGTCCATACACAACTAGACCTTTAGCTTTAGTTGCACAGTTGACAGTTAAAATAGTGAAAATTACGCAAGAAAAAAATTAATAAAAAATTCTTAAAAATGCATTTTATTCATATAAGTAGTAATTTGTGTATTTTTTATGCTTTTGGTAAAAACAACTTATAATATAGTTTAGCACTGTAAAATAATAATTGAATTATAGGGCTAGAATTATGTCGCTACACACAATTGTGCCAATATTTTTGCTGAATAAAATGTTTTGCACAACATTGTTGTTCTCTTGTTGTTTCCAGTGGAAAAACCGACAAAGGAAATCATAGAACAATGCAGAATTGCAATAATTGTGCTTAGGCGGCATAAATAGATGAAGGTATTGAGATCTTGAAGAGTTGTAGGCTCCGAGTTTTGTGTGGGCCAACAATGCGGGACCATAAATCAATGTGAGCGATTTCACTTATATATAATGAATAATATGATGTATAATATATAAGACAATTACTCTGGTCTCAGCATAATGGGACTCACGCTTCCCTAAATGTAGCCACTGCCAGGTTCTAAAATGCAATCGAAACAATAGCTATGGAGATGGATGAGATATCGGAAATGAACGTATGTTGCAATAATATTTGAAGATTAATTCACCTTGTGGACTTTTTGAGGGTAAACTCGTGGTAAGAAGGCTCAGAGGGCCTAATTTTAACTAACATATAAGGACTTCTCGATGGTAAATCTAACTATTGGCTAGATAAAGCAAGGCTGTATCTCACTTGTGCTTCAGTTGGCCAAGAACCCTCATGAATGGTTAGGGTGGTGGTTCAAGATGAGCGAATGTATTCGAGTGGAATTGAATTCTAACAGAATATTACAAAAAATATGCATTCACCAAAATGCAGATTTTTTCTTGTAATTCACTTCTATGCGGATACAGGAAAATCAGCAGTAAAGAGCCGTCAAAAGGTTAAAAAATAAAAATACTTATACTCACCTTACCGCTCTCCAGATCCCTGAGCATAATAAATGGAAGATGTAGAAAATAAAAAAATACTTCTACTCACCTTATTGCTCACCTATCCAGCCTGCCCGCTCTTCGTCCTTCTACGTCCGGTCCTCAGTACGTTTTCTTACCACCGCGAGCCCTGAAATACTCGAGCCCCTTCATGCTAGACAAGGACTTCTGGCTCTGATGAAGTCTATGACATTTTCGCGCAAGTTATCAGGTCATGACCTTATGGGCGTTTGCATAGAAACATCGCAGGCCTCATCAGAGCTGAAAGTCTCGGCCTAATGTGAAGAAGCTCAAGTTTCAGCAATCGTCAGCCGTGATAAGAAGATGCATCGAGGACTAGACCAAGGCTGGTGAAGAGCCGAGGAGCCAGAGAGGTGAGCACTATAAGTATTTTTCTTATTTTTTTACATTTTACGTCAATTACACTCTGGAGTTTGGATAGACGCCAGAACACAATAAAGGACATTTAATTTGAAAATAAAAACTTCAATATGAAATGAATTTTCTTGGAAAATCTGATTGGTTTATCTCTAGTAATGGTGCTTTTATATGGGGCTGATCTTGGCCTGTTAACAAGTCCATCATCGCTCGTTTCCTGGCTTGCTTACATAGGCTGATGAAAACTGATGAAAATATTTGTTAATACGATCATTCTGACCCATAAAGCATCAAGGGTCAGCAACACATTGACTGTTTATACAAGGTCTTGTGCTTCTGATAACATTGATTTTGTTTTGCCAGCATAAATGATCTGATCACCCAACGAACGAGTGTTCGTCAACCGATCTTGGCCCATTTAAATGCACCTTAAAGGGTTTTTCTTAGTGTAAGGGGGAAGACCGGGGTGTAAGTACTTTCAAAACAAGGGATCTGTAACTGCCGGGGCCATGCCTCTTGCTGCAGGTGGAAGACAGACAGCGAGACAGGAGTCAGGTGACCAGGAAGCTGGGGGTGTGTCCAGATGGGGAGTTGAGGAGTCAGGTGACCGGGAAGCTGAGCTCGTGTCTGGGAAGAGGGTGGAAAAGGAGTTTTTGCGTGGGAAAAGCGGCAGTGCACAGGGGGAGTCAAGCCCGACTAGAGGAAGAAAAGAAGCAGGATCCCTGGAGCCGAGCAAGTGAGATGCATTGTTATGGACAAGGGGCTCAGCGGGTCAAACTGGAGACTGCCCGCTGCCGCCAGAAGACGGAGCATTGTTTAGACGGGGAAGCCGGAAGACAGCAACACCGGCACCAGCCGGCAACTGCCTTGTGAGGAGCAAGAGTCAGCTAAGTGTAAAAACTGCCGATTACAACCGTGTCGACTCTGCTACATCTAGCCCAACTGTGGATGGTCAGTTATAACTATTGTTGAGCCACCCCCGTAGTGTTCGAGTTCGGTTCGGTTCGTCGAACACCCGTGTGTTCGCCGAACTGTTCGTCGAACTGTTCGTCGAACACCTTCGAACACTGTTAAAACCAATGGCAGGCAAACAAAAACACATAGAAACACATAGAAAACACCTTCAAAGGTGTCCAAAAGCTGACAAACTGCTCTGAAGACACAACTAACACATGGAAAAGTGACAAGTACATATAGTCATGCGAAAAGAAAAGAGGTGGAGGAGTAAAAGGAGGGGGAGACACAGATATAGGCATGTCATGCCCTTCTAAAATCCAAAAAGTGAGAAGCCGACACGTTCAGTCCGCTCCTGCCCGTGCCACCTCCGTGTCGCTGGGTTTGTGCCAGAGCCGCGGTGAACCCTGACGGCCAGCCCCCCTCTCCCAATACTGGTGCCTGTCCGCTGGTGGGTCGAGCGAGCCCCCCTGTGGTGGAGGCAGCTCTAAGCTTTTTAATTTAAATTGTCTCTCTAATTTGAATGAATACACTTTAAATCCATTTACAAGGATCTATTGGAGGGCAAGTCTCATGCCAGCAGCCGCGTAATTCCAGCTCCAGTAGCGTCCACTAAAGCTGCTGCAGTTAAAAAGCTTTTATAAGGATCGAGCTCGGCTGTCCACCGCAAGGCATCCTACTGCCAGTCCCAGCCCCTATGCCTTGGGGTGCCTCCTGATGATCTTCACTGAGTATCCCGTGGTCCCGAAGCATTTCCTTTGAAAAAATTAAGTGTCCAAACTACAGGTGGTGTAGCTTGCTTAACAGCTGGGATAATCCGCTGACTAGCAGACACTGCTACTAGGCACAAAGTATTTCCTGGGATAGATGCAGTTAAAAATTTGTAATTAGATACTCTCGTTGGATGCTGAGAAAGCATTCCATAGAGTCTCCTGGCACGCCATATATGATTCTCTTAAAAAGCTTGGGGTAGGGGTCTAGGGGACCCTTTTATAGCCAAAATATTGCCCTGTATCGCAATACGTCACCTAGGCTGAAGATAAATGGAACTGTATTACCCTGAGGGCTCGGTTGCTACAGAGGTATTGCACCTCACCCAGAGGTGTGATATCTCACTCTCAGGTAAGGATGGAGTGTGGATCAGGACCCGACACCTGCATGCATTACACCACATTGCCGTGGGGCAGGGCGACCAATATGCCCCTGAGATGGGCACGACAGTCCCTGTCCCTGGCTGGAGTGGGGGGAGGGAACACTGAGGAAGGGGAACCCTGTAGTGCAGGAGCAGGGAGGAAGCAGTTCCTGGGTGCATTGAGAAGGGAGTATAAAAGGTGGGCACCATCTTAGTTCAGTGCAGAGAAGTCTGAGCAGAAGTGGCAGGGAGCAGGGGCTCTGCATGAGCTCTGCTCCGGAGGCGGGCCTAGTAACAGAGGCCCAGGCCTGGAAGAGGGAGAAGGAAGGAAGAGGAGCCGAGAAGGCTCCAGGAACGAGGGACGAAGGGATCCCAGGGGTGCGGACGGGCGAGTCGCCACCGCACGCCCGAATCCACCTGCGTGGAGGGGTCAGGCCAAAGGGGGAGACTGGTCCCCGAAACTAGTGGAGGCAGGAAACGACCCTCAGCTAGAAACAGGAGGCTGTGACATTTTATGTGGCGCAGCCCCTCGCTACACCCGCTAGGAAGGCACCACATAGGGTCAGGGAAACTGGCGCCAAGTTTACCAAGAGGAGGCCCGAGGCAGCCGGACAGAAGGGTTGGTAAGAAAGGTCAGACAAAGGACACACAAAGGGGGTCCTGTGAAGCGCTCCAAAGTTATCTGGGAGTTGTCTGAGCCCCTCACCTGGTGAGCACAGTACGACGTGGGCAGCCGTTACCTGCAGACGTGGTCTGGATAATAAGAACTGTGAGTAAAGGCACTGGACTGCATCACTGACTCCGTGTCGTTACTGCTGCTGCCCTGCACCATCACCCCCATCCTCCGCATACACAGCCCTGAGGCTATACTCCTCCCGTGGGGAGTTATGCTACGCTCTGCTGCACCCACAACACCAGCCTCAGCGGTCTGCCCTGGAGCGGCGGTTCACTCTGACCGCAATCCACGGGTGGCGTAGTCGGACATTTAAACATCAAAACCACATAAATAGTTCCGCCACTGGTTTGACCGCCCTGAGCCACGGAACAGGGTCGCCGCCACGGAGACTACAACCACCAGCATCCACCAAAAAGGGTCCGGCTCCGGGTGTCCCAAGGCCCAGGGGGCGCGTCAGAACATTTTCATCACCTTTCACAATCACCAATGGGACAAGGCAGGGATGTTCTCTGTCCCCTCTCTTATACATCCTAGTGACGGAGCACCTGCTCTCATCAATTCGCCATAACCCCAATATTAGGTGGATTGAGGTGGGAGGCACCGAGTACAAGTGCTCTCCATTTGCTGATGATGTCCTAGTATATATCACTCAATCACATATATCCATCCATGCTGTTATGGCTGAAATAGATCACTTTGTTACATGGTCAAATTTTAAAATCAATGCAGCGAAGTCTGAGGCCCTCGATGTCTCCCTCCCCAAATCCATATAGGATTCCATCCAGTCCAACTTTCCCTTTGCCTGGCCCTCACAGGGTATCAAATACTTAGGAATTCCTATTCATAGAGACCTCTCCCATCTATGTTATCTTAATTTTGGGCCCTTTATTGAACAACTCCATACAGACCACGATTGGCAAGTTAGAACTGTAAGATTCACTACGTGAACCACTGGTGTTTTGTGGAAAAGCACATGTACACTGTGTTCCAAATTATTATGCAAAAAGTGTTTAGGAGTGATAAGGGAAGAATTTGTTTGTTTGTCAGTTAAACTCATTGATGGTGATGTGTGTCAGGGCTCTTTATATCACTGTAAGCAATTGCAGACACCTGTGCTAATTAGTTTGGCAGGTGTGTCCAATGAAAGGCAAGACTACTTAAGAAGGCTGTCTCACATTATTAAGCAGCCTACATTTTCTGCCAAAATGGGAAAGAAAAAGGATGTGTCGGCTGCTGAGAAGCAACAAATTGTGGAGTGTTTAGGTCAAGGCATGACTACAATCAACATTGTGCGATGATCAGGATGAAGTGTCTTGGCAATCAAGAAGTATGTAGCTGATTCACAGTACACACGTGTGCGTGCTGATAAGGGCAAATTGAGGACTCTTTCCTACAGGCAATTACATCAGGTTAAAAGAGCAGCGGCAAAAAAGCCTTGTCATAGCAGCAGACAAGTTTTTGAAGCTGCTGGTGCCTCCAACGTCCCCCGAACAACAAGATGCAGGGTCCTTCAGAGGTTTGCAGCTGTGCATATGCCATCCTGTCGACCTCCTCTATCCACTTCACACAAGCAGAAACGGCTCCAGTGGGCCAAACATTACATGAAGACTGATTTCAAAACTGTTTTGTTCACGGATGAGTGCCGTGCAGCGCTCGATGGTCCAGATGGATGGAGTGGAGGATGGCTGGTTGATGGACACCCCACGCAAACACGGCTACAGCGCCAACAAGGAGGAGGTGGAGTAATGTTTTGGGCTGGAATCATGGGGAGAGAGATTGTCGGCCCCTTTAGGATCCCTGAAGGCGCTAAAGATGAACTCCATAATGTATGTGGATTTTCTCAAACAGCACTTCCTGCCATGGTTCAAGAAGAAGAACCGTGTATTTCACAGCAAGATCATTTTTTTGCATGATAATGCACCATCTCATGCTGCACATAAAACATCTGCATCTCTGGCTGATATGGGCATAAAAGGGGACAAACTTATGGTGTGACCCCCATGCTCCCCTGACCTCTACCCCATTCAGAACCTCTGGAGCATCATCAAAAGGAGTGTCTATGATGGCGGGAGGCAGTTCACATCTAAGCAACAGCTCTGGGAGGGTATTCTGTCCTCATGCAAAACAATTGAAGCAGAAACCATCCAAAACCTGACAGATTCAATGGACGAGAGAGTTCAGAAGCTCCTTTCGAACAAGGGGTCCTATGTGAAAATGTAACATCACCTAGAATAAAGTTTTGAGTTGAAAACTGTTTGATTTCAGTTTCTAATAACCTGCTAATGCTTATAATTTCAAAAATGACCATTTTTTTGGTCTTTATTAAAATGAAAAGGTTGATCGAAAAGTTTGGGGGATCTAAGAGTGTGGCAACCCAGTAGTCATGATTACTTCGAATTCTGACAATATGAGGGTCATGTTGCAGGTAGTGCAGCAAGAAGGCACTTATGTGTCTTGCGCATCTCGGAGCCCCAAAATTATTTTCCGGGCTAGATGCAGCTAAAAATTATTATTAATTTTAAATCTGGTGGAGCTTAGTATAGATGGCCTAATAGGATCAGTGCTGCACACTGCTACAAAGCCCAAATTATTTTCCAGCCAAGATACAGATAAACATGATTAGTAATTTTAAATCTGGTGGAGCTTATTATAGATGGCCTAATAGAATCAGTGCTGCACACTGCTACAAAGCCCAAATTATTTTCCAGCCAAGATACAGATAAACATGATTAGTAATTTGAAAGCTTAAAACGGTTGGTAGGGTGATTTTAACCAATCATCCATTTTTTACTCTCCCCAGGATGACACAGGGGTAGAAAAGTCGTTTCGGATCCATGATTTGTTCATTTTTATGAACGTGAGTCTGTCTACATTATCAGTGGAGAGCCGCGTGCGCTTATCTGTCAGCACACCACTAGCAGCGCTGAACACACGTTCAGACAGAACGCTGGATGCGGGGCATGACAAGATCTCCAAGGCGTAAGTGGCTAGCTCCGGCCATTTATCCAGATTGGAAGCCCAAAAAGAGCAAGGGTCCAGTGACACAGTCATGGCTTCAATGTTTACTTGGAGATACTCCTGTACCATCGTCTCTAGGCGTTGACTATGTGTCAGACTTCTTGTCTCCTGTGGCCTTGCAAAGGATGGGCTAAAAAAGTGGTGAAATGATTGCGCAAAATTGATGTTACCAGCAGATACTGTGGTTCTGTTATGGTTTGAGTGCTGAACACTTGACGGTCCCACGGTTGGCAAGTTGGAACTGTGAGATTCACTACGTGCACCACTGGTGTTTTGTGGAAAAGCACATGTAAGATTCTGCAACAGTCTCTGCTGATACTCCTGCATGCGTGCATCCCTTTCTATGGCAGGAATAATTTCTGCAAATTTACTTTTGTACCGGGGATCTAACAGTGTGGCAACCCAGTAGTCAGGATTATTTCTAATTCTCACAATTCGAGGGTCATGTTGCAGGTAGTGCAGCAAGAAGGCACTCATGTGTGTTGCGCATCCAGGAGCACCAAGTCCCTGTTGTGTTGGTGGCGAGGTAACAATCATGCTTCCTTCCTCTGTCCTCTCCCCCCAACCTCGCACAACAGAAATGTGATCAAGGTCTCCCTCATCTGATGAGTCTTCCATCAGTTCGTCCTCCACTTCTTCCTGGGCTCCTGCACCTTCCTCACTAGTTTGGCTGCTACCATGCGCCCTGGTAAAACCATCTCCCCCACCCTCACATGCCTGCCGCCTTGGTGCTGCCGACCGTCTGGACCTTGCAGATGTTAGCCCTTCCGCATACAACTCCTCCTCCTCTACTTCCTCCACCTCCTCTTGTGCCACCACATGACTCCGAATTCTGTTTAACATGTGCTCCAGCATGTAAATCACCGGAATAGTCATGCTGATAATGGCATCGTCAGCACTAAACATCTTCGTCGCCATTTCAAAACTGTGCAGAAGGGTGCATAGGTCCCTGATCTGAGACCACTCCTCCAGCGTAATTTGCCCCACGTCTGGATCTCGTTGGCCCAGGCTATACGTCAGAACGTATTGCACCAGGGCTTGTCGGTGCTGCCACAGTTGTTGCAACATGTGCAGAGTTGAATTCCACCCGGGTAGGCACATCGCATTTTAGCCGGTGAAGTGGCAGGCCCAACGACTTCTGTAGAGATGTAAGTCGCTGAGCTGCGGGATGCGAACGGCGGAAGTGAGCACACAGCGACCGTGCCCTCTGCAGAAGGCCATCTAGTCTGGGATAGTGGGCTAAAAATTGCTGGACAACCAGGTTCAACACGTGAGCCATACAAGGCATGTGTGTGACATTGCCCCGGCGAAGGGCCGCACCCAGGTTTGCAGCATTGTCGCACACGGCCTTCCCTGGTTTCAGGTCCAGTGGAGACAACCATTCATGAAATTGGTTCTCCAGAGCTGACCACAAGTCCTCAGCTGTGTGACTCACATTTCCCAGACATTTCAAAGTAAAAACCGCCTGATGACGTTGAGCCCTACTGCCAGCATAGTAAGGAGGTGTGCAGGATCCCTTCTGCGCAGTTAGAAAGCTTGTGGCATGACCAGACAGGCTTTGGGTGCAGGTGGAAGACCGAGAGGAGGTTGAGGAGGCAGAAGCAGTGGAGGAACTTTGACATAAAGAGGATTGACGCACAACTCGTGGGGACGGCAAGACTTGGACAGCAGCCCCTTGTCCTGCTGTCACCATAGTTACCCAGTGCCCAGTCAGCGACATGTAACGCCCCTGTCCATGCCTACTCGTCCAAGTGTCTGTGGTGAAATGCACCCTGTCACACACAGAGTTTCTCAAAGAAGCGGTGATGTTGTGTGCGACATGCTGGTGGAGCGCAGGCACACCTTTCTTTGAGAAGTAGTGCCGACTGGGCATCTGGTACTGGGGCACTGCGACGGACATAAGGTCTCGAAAATCCTCTGTGTCCACCAGGCGGAAAGGCAGCATTTCTGTAGCCAAGAGCTTGCAGATGGTGAAATTCAACCTCTTAGCTTTCTCATGGCTAGGAGGAAATGGTCTTTTACTTGTCCACATCTGAGGGACCGAGGGCTGGCTATTGTGCTTAGACGGGGTTGATAAGGGTATCCCCGGCAAACTGCCGGTCTGTGAGGAAGATGCAGGCGGACATGTTAGGTTGCCTTGATCCAAAGGTGGTGCTATCGATGTCGGACAGCGCTCAACACCAGCTGGTGTTACCACCTCCAAAGAAAATGATGACCTGCCTATCACGCTGGCTGTTGCGGGTAAAGAGGTGGCAGGTCTGCGCCCCAAAATAGGTGTGACTGCTGTCCCCCCAGTCACAGAGGATGAAGAGGCCGCGGATGCACAAGATATGGCAGACGGTGGTTGGCCCGGCCGGCTAGGCCGCATTGTAGCACACTGAGCTTCCCACTGCAACTTATGCTTCATGTCCATGTGCCGGTTCATGCATGAAGTACTCAAACTATGTATTTTTTGGCCTCTACTTAGCTTTTGCTGACAAATGTTACAGATAACACGAGTTGGGTCATCTTTATCTATCTGAAAAAATGCCCAGGCTATGCAAGGCTTAGCACCCATGCGACCTGAAGAGCCACCACGACTTGTGGTGAGAGGCAGAGTTGTGTTTGAGGATGCAGTTGTTGACGTGCTTCCAGTACTACGTCTCTGTCCAGGAAGGCGCAACCTGACCTCGTCGTCACTAGCATCTTCCTCCACCTCCTCTGCTGACCTCATCTCTTGGCTGACTGTGGGTTGACAGTAAGTGGGATCTCCAACCTCATCATCATCACCCTGTGCGTTATCACACCCGTCGTCCTCAGAGCCAACCTGTTCCTGCCCTGACAAAAAAACTAAAGTTGTCGCTCCAATCAGGTATTTGAGTCTCATCATCGTCTTCCTCATTGTCTCCACCAACAGGAGTTACAGTTTGGGAATGAGGGTCTACATTATGGTCAGAACCTTCTGCGTCTGGTCCTGGATCCGACTCATAAAGATTCTGGGCATCAGTGCAGATCATTTCCTCGTCTGGATTCACAGAAGCGCTGGAGTCGACCTCTGATTCCCAGGCTATAGTATGAGTAAACAGCTCTGCAGACTCAACCATCTGTTCTACCCCATACTCAGACGGGCAGCTGGAGACTTGGGAGCTGTGAGGAAGCAAGTGCGATTGGGGTGACACCTTTGAGGACTGGAGTATTTGTGATGTTGAAGTTGATGTGGAGGAGAGCCCACTTAAAGGAGCACTTGATATCCGTTGAAGCACCTGCTGTTTTTGTGCCTCATCTGGAATTTGTAGCGATTGGCGTGGCCGTAAGAAAGGGATCTTATCACATTGTCCGCTAAAAGAAGTAGACATTTTAGTTTGGCTGGAAGATGGTCTTTCTTCTGCAGATGTTACTGTTGCTTTAACACCTACCCTACGGACACAACCTTTTTTCCCCTTCCCAACACGCCTATTCCCCTTTCCACCAGCAGCAGGCCTTTTTCCACTCATTTTGGTGGTTAACTAATTCACAACTCTGGAGTTGTTTGCACAAAAAAACAATGGATGGGAACCGAGCAGAGCTGAGTGGCCAAACTGTGGTATTAGGCCAAAACTATTGGCTGGGTTAGATGCAGAAAAAAATTATATTCAATTTGCAACCTGATGGAGGTCAGTATAGATGGACTAATAGAACAAGTCCCATACACAGCTAGAAGCCCAAATATTTTTTCAGAGGTAGATGCAGAAAAAAATATATTCAGTTTGCAACCTGATGGAGGTCAGTATAGATGGACTAATAGAGAAAGTCCCACACACTGCTAGAAGGCCAAATATTTTTTCAGAGCTAGATGCAGACAAAAAATTATTTTGAATTTGCAACCTGATGGAGGTCAGTATAGATGGACTAATAGAACAAGTCCCACACACTGCTAGAAGGCCAAATATTTTTTCAGAGCTAGATGCAGAAAAAAATTATATTCAGTTTGCAACCTGATGGAGGACTGTATAGATGGAGTAATAGAACAAGTCCCACACACAGCTAGAAGCCCAAATATTTTTTCAGAGCTAGATGCAGATAAAAATTATTTTTAATTTGCAACCTGATGGAGGTCAGTATAGATGGACTAATAGAGAAAGTCCCACACACTGCTAGAAGGCCAAATATTTTTTCAGAGCTAGATGCAGAAAAAAATTATATTCAGTTTGCAACCTGATGGAGGTCTGTATAGATGGATTAATAGAACAAGTCCCACACACAGCTAGAAGCCCAATATTTTTTCAGAGGTAGATGCAGAAAAAAATATATTCAGTTTGCCACCTGATGGAGGTCAGTATAGATGGACTAATACAACAAGTCCCACACACAGCTAGAAGCCCAATATTTTTTCAGAGCTAGATGCAGAAAAAAATTATATTCAATTTGCAACCTGATGGAGGTCAGTATAGATGGAGTAATAGAACAAGTCCCACACACAGCTAGAAGCCCAAATATTTTTTCAGAGGTAGATGCAGAAAAAAATTATATTCTGTTTGCAACCTGATAGAGGTCTGTATAGATGGATTAATAGAACAAGTCCCACACACAGCTACAAGCCCAATATTTTTTCAGAGGTAGATGCAGAAAAAAATATATTCAGTTTGCAACCTGATGGAGGTCAGTATAGATGGACTAATAGAGAAAGTCCCACACACTGCTAGAAGGCCAAATATTTTTTCAGAGCTAGATGCAGAAAAAAATTAGATTCAATTTGCAACCTGATGGAGGTCAGTATAGATGGACTAATAGAATGATGCTATGCCCAAAAGATTTTACTTCACTAGGTGCAGTAAAAAAATTGGTATTCTATACACAGGTGGTATATCTTGCAACACAGATAGGCTACTCCACTGACTAACACACTCTGCAATAGGCCAAAAAGGATTAGCTTTGCTAGATTCAGCCAAATGCTGTGAAAAAAACTTGCACAGCACTGGCACAGACCTGCCTGGCAAAAACTGATAGGAACTGATGTAACCTAGTCCTGAAAAGGACTCCAATTACAATTAGTCTTTACTCCCACAACCTATCTATTTAAGAGCACAGACCTGCCTGATAAAAGTCGTAGGAAATGCTGTAACCTAGTCCTTAAAAGGACTGCAATCACAACTATTCCCTACTCCCAAGCTATCTGTAGATTTGTGCGAAAATTGTCTTGAAATTAACAAGGTATAGCGCACACAGCAACAGCGGTGCCGTCTAACACGCAGCTGCAGCAGTGAGAAAATGGTGGCGACGGGGAAAATGGCTGGGTCTTATAGGGCAAGGACATGTGACATACACTGCCAATGACACATGCCCTTGCTTGTGTGAAAAAAAGCACTTCGCTCCGTGTGTGCGCTGCTGATAGGCTGACAGATTGCACTTCCCCACTGTAAATGCGGGAAAGAGAAAAAAAATGGAGATCTTCATTATTCCTGCAGAGATCCATCCCCTGCCCCTCCCCCCGCCCCGCTGTACACTCAAACTGCGTATTAACATTAATTTTCAGCATTACTGAGAAAAAATCCAGTTATGATTTTGGTGCACGAACAGTTATCAAACATAACCTCGAACAGCCGAATTTTTCTCAAATCGTTCGTGTTCGCCGAACGGCTCGAACATCGCCCAAAACAGCTCGAATTTGAGATTGGCGAACAGTTCGAGTCGAACAACGCTCATCTCTAGTTATAACATATTACCTGCTATTTCCCTTGTTTCCCCATATTTCTCCTGTTACTCCCTGTGTGTAGATTGACCCTGTTACAGTAAATCCCCATTGTTTATTAACCCTGTACTGGCTGCTCTGTGTTTCTGTGTCACTGCATCTAAAGTACCTGTGTTACATTTGGCGTAGTCGGCAGGATGCAGTCTTTAGACACAGACACTGCAGATCAGTCCATCCTGGGAGCCCCTAGATCTAGCTTGCCCCTGGGGGCCATGCTCAGCAATCTCCCAAAGTTCACCGGGGACAATATGATGCTGTGGGACTGGGTTGAGAGAGTTAGGAGTATGTTATGTATGCATCCGATGACCCCAGCTATGCAAGCCGAAATAGCCTTGCTGGACCTGGACGGTGAGGCCCAGCAATCCGTGATGTACCGCCCGCCACATAACCGGGATACTGTAGAAAAAGTGGTGCGGATATTGGAGGAGATGCTTGGGGATCCCACCAATGTAGGAGAGCTGAGGATACGGCTGTTTCACCAAGTGCAGCAGGAGGGGGAGACTGTGACGCAGTATGTTAATGCATTACAGAGGGTGCATGCCTATATCACTAGAAAAGACGACATGGGGAATTTGGGAATGGGCCCCCCCTGACGTGATCTTAAGGGACCAATTTGTGGCAGGCCTCAGGGATGTGCAGCTGAAGCAGGCCTTGCGGGAGCGCCTGCGCGCTAACCCATGTATGACTTTTCTAGAAGTGAGGGCGGAGGCACGTGTGAGAGAGCAGGAGATGGGGGTGACGGCCCTGGCAGGGATGGTCCGGAGTAACGAGGTACCCACCCCGCCTGCAGCTGAACTGGAATGGGCTCGAGAGATGCGAAAGGAGATACAGGAGATGCGGGGTGAATTGTCCAGTCTCAAGAAGACCCCTACACAGACACCAGAGATACCCAGATCGATGGCCCCAGTTAGGGAAAGAATTGAATTCAGGCCACGCCCTGCAGAAGAGTTCCGTAGAGAAGTGAGGCAGCCCTACACAGACAGAGACATGAACTGCTGAAAGTGTGGAGGCGCAGGACATTACGCCAGGGGCTGTGCTAGCCGAGGGCGGCCCCTGTCGCGACAGCCGTTAAACTAGCGTGTCTGGGGGACACAGGCCGGAGCCTAAGGAAGGGGAAAGAAAAAGAGGAAGTCCCAAAGACCTAGTTTCCACAAGCCCGACTGTCTGGGCTGAAATGAACGGTTGGGCTGTTCACTGCCTGATTGACACGGGATCCCAGGTGATTACGATGACAGAAGCCTACTTTCAACAGCGATTTCCAGAGATAGCGCGGCCTGAATGAGGACCAGTAATTAGACTCACAGCAGCTAATCAATTACCCATCCCGGTCGCAGGGGTGGTGTGGATGAAGATCCGAGTGTGTGGAAAAGATGTGGGAAAAAAAGGGGTCGTCTTGTTCGCAGGGGGAACCGGAAGTGGACCCCCGGTGACCCTCGGAATGAATGTGCTGAAAGAGATCGGGCAAATCCTGATTAGTGAGCCGAAGGAGATTCCTCTAGACCGGTGGGACCCACGAACCCCCCCCAAGGGAGGGTTTTTCAACAATTAATCCGAGCCGCCCAGGCTCAGGAGACGTCGAGTGAAGGGAAGGTCCTGGGGAAAGTAATAGTACCAGCAACTACGGTGCTCACCTTACCACCAGGACAAACTGTACTCACGCTACCCGCACGGGCCTGCACACCTCTTAAGGGGGTCGAAGTACAGATAGAACCAACATCGATGGACAAAGTACTCCCTGGACTCCTGGTGGCTCGGACACTGGCTACCGTCTAGGGTGGCAATGTTATAGTGCGGTGCGTTAATCTGGGCAAAGGTGATCTCACACTCCCTCCCAGGGTGGAAATAGCCCAGATTCTAGGAATGCCAGAGAAGTAGGTGCGACCTGATTCGGTACAGCTGTCCGCTGTACGAGGAGACCCCTGGAGTCTGGCGGTCACCGTGTCGCCGGAATCCCACCGTGCTGGTGTGAAGGGTGGACAAAGAATACTAGAACAAATGCGGGCTGAATTGACGGGACTTTCACCTCGACAGGTGCAGCAGGTTGAGGAGGTACTGGAGTGGTACCAGGAAGTCTTTGCTCGCCATGAGGATGATTTTGGTTGCACCGAAGCCATTACCCACGAGATTCCCACGGGGAGCGCTGCCCCAGTGTGGGAGAGATACCGGCAGATACCGCCCCAGATGTATAAAGAGGTTAAGGAGATGCTAGCCCATATGTTACATGGGCTAGCATCCGAATGTCCTGGTCCGGAAGAAAGATGGGACCCTGCGGTTCTGTGTGGACTATAGAAGACTGAATGCCTGTACAGTACGAGACTTTTACCCACTACCCCGAATCGAAGAGTCTCTGTCGGCCTTAGGGAAGGCAAGATACTTCTCCTTGGATCTGACCAGCGGGTACTGGCAGGTGCCCGTGGCCGAACATGACCGTGAAAAGACCGCGTTCATATTACCTATGGGACTGTTCGACTTCAAACAGTTGCCCTTCGGCCTGACTAATGCCCCCGGGACGTTCCAGCATCTGATGGAGAGGTGCCTGGGCGGTTTGAACTTCGAGGCAACACAGATTCATCTTGATGACATAATTAATTGTCTATGCCGCCACCTTCGAGGAGCACCTCCAGCGACTGGAGCAAGTACTGAGCCGCCTACAGAGTCACGGTCTAAAGGTGAAGCCCCAGAAGTGCCACCTGTTCCGCAAACAGATCGAATATCTCGGTCATACTGTGTCCGCTGAAGGAGTCAGGCCCACCCGGGAAAAGGTGGTCGCCGTACAAGAGTGGCCTACCCCGAAGACAGTGAAGGACGTACGGGCCTTCCTGGGACTTGCCGGGTACTACTGAAGATTTGTGAAGTCCTTCACCTGCATAGCCAACCCATTGCTGGAGCTACTTAAGGGAGTGCCGGCGGGCTCCAAGAATCGGGCGATTCGGTGGGAAAGCAGCCAGGAGGAGGCCTTCCATGCCCCAAAAATGGCCCTGACCGAGGCCCCAATACTTGACTATGCTGATTTCTCTCAACCATTCATACTCCACACTGATGGGAGCCTACATGGTCTGGGAGCCGTGTTATCCCAAGTACAGGAGGAGAAAGAGCGCGTGATTGCGTACGCCGGTCGCTCCCTTCACGACTCCGAGAGGAACCCAGATAATTATAGCTCTTTCAAATTAGAGTTGCTGGCTCTGGTTTGGGCAATGACCGAGAAGTTTGCAGAGTATTTGTCCGGGTCCGAAGTACTGGTGAGAACAGATAACAACCCGTTGGCTCACCTGGAGAATGCGAAGTTGGGGGCCCTGGAGCAGTGGTGGGTGGCCCGCATGGCCAGGTAACGGTATAAAATAGCCTACCGGTCTAAGGCAGAGAATACTCATGCCGACGCCCTCTCCAGAGTGACATATGAACGGCCGGATCATGACCGCGATGAAGATTTGGAGGCAGATGAGATCCCTAGCTTCCGAAGTTTCGTGGGACCGCTGGTCGCGGCGCAGGGACAGATCGGAGAGACGTCGGCAGAACAAGTGCTAGGGCGGCCAAGAGATGACTGGGTCCTACTTCAACAGACTGACAGAGAAGTTGCTCAATTACGTCAATGGGTGGCTTTGAGACAGGTCCCCAGTCGAGAGGAGAGGAGTACCCGGTCCCCGGGAGCGCTGAAAATGCTGGGACAATGGGAGAGACTGTGTTTGCGAGACGGGCTGCTGTACTGACGGGTACAGCTACTGCGAGAGTTCGGGACCACCTGGCAAGTGGTGATCCCAGAGAAGTTGGTCGGAGTAGTGGCTAAGGAGGCTCATGAACGAGGGGCTCACTTCGGACCAGAGAAGACATTTCAGTGGTTGCAGAGGCTGGTGTATCACCTCCGATTGCGAGAAACAATAGAAGACACTTGTCGAAGATGCTGGAGTTGTGAGCTGGTTAAGCCCCCGGAGCAACGGGTCCCCATACAAACCATTGTGACTTCTGCCCCCTTGGAGGTGCTGATGATTGACTATTTGACTGTTGGACTGGCACATCTCGGGTATGAACATTGCCTGGTAATGACAGACCACTTCACAAAGTTTGCGGTGGTGACCCCGACCAGAGATCAGACCGCCGAATCAGCTGTGCAGGCCATCTGCCGAGACTTCATTCAGGTGTACGGCTGCCCAAAGACGATCCATTCCGATCAAGGCGCCTGCTTCCAGGGCCGGGTGATGGAAGAGCTGCACCGGTTGTACAGGATTGAGAAGCCACGGACTACTCCTTAACATCCTCAAGGAAATGGGGCCTGTGAACGCTTTAATCGGACACTGATCCAAATGCTCCGCACGTTTGAGGAAGATCGGAAGGTGCGATGGCCTGAGTTTGTAGCCGAACTGGTGTGGGTCTACAACAACCGAGTGAATAGTACGACGGGGTTCACTCCTTATACCTTACTGTTCGGGCGAAGGGGGCGAGAGATTACCAAGTTAGAGCTGGACCCCGAGGAGGACTACCCACGGACGGGGATGTCTTCCTGGGTCCGAGAACACCGGCATCGACTGCAGACCCTCCGACAGTTGGTACAACAAAAATTTCGGGAGCTCAAACATCATGAGACATTGCCTCTTCGAGGTACAGCTCTGAGGCCCGGGGAGCGGGTGTTGGTTCGAGACAGGCGGCCCCAGGGCAAATTGAGTAGGTGGTGGGAACGGACCCCGCATAGAGTGAAGCGCAGGTTTGGCGCTGAAGGACCTGTGCATGAAGTTCAACCCGAGGGGGCTGAAGGAGCCCCTACCAGAGTGGTTCATCATAGTATGCTGCGGCCCTGTCTGTCTAAAGATGACGAGGATGAAGAAGAATCACCTGTTTCTAGAGAGGGTCCTGTCACAGTTGCCCCAAGCCACGATGTGGATCAAGAAGAATTGTTGATTCTACCTCCGAGCCCCAGCACTCCATTACCTGCAGTCCCCAGGGCAGGCGGCGAGGGAACACCATCAGTTGAAGCCACCGGTCAGGCGGAGATTGGAAATCCAAGTGACCCTGCACTCCCCATCGGTCAAACTGAGTTACGCCGGTCAGAACAGACAACAGAAGGAGTGTCTTCTCACCGTTACGAACAAGATCAATTTATATGGCCACGTATCATCCAGGAAGTCAAAGAATGTGAATGTTTGGTGAAGGAACTCTCGCCCGTGGAATGGCGAGTTAAAGGAGAGCGGAAGTGTAAGGGGGAAGACCGGGGTGTAAGTACTTTCAGAACAAGGGATCTGGAACTGCCGGGGCCATGTCTCTTGTTGCAGGGGGAAGACAGACAGCGAGACAGGAGTCAGGTGACCAGGAAGCTGAGGGTGTGTCCAGAGGGGGAGCTGAGGAGTCAGGTGACCGGGAAGCTGAGCTCGTGTCTGGGAAGAGGGCGGAAAAGGAGTTTTTGAGCGGGAAAAGCGGCAGTGCACAGGGGGAGTCAAGCCAGTCTAGAGGGCGAGGAGACGCAGGATCCCTGGAGCCGAGCAAGTGAGGTGCACTGTTATGGACTAGGGGCTCAGCGGGTCAAACCGGAGACCGCCTGCTGCCGCCAGAAGACGGAGCATTGTTTAGGAGGGGAAGCCGGAAGAAAGCAACACCAGCACCAGCCGGCAACTGCCTTGTGAGGAGCAAGAGTCAGCTAAGTGTAAAAACTGCCGATTACAACCGTGTCGACTCTTCTACATCTAGCCCAACTGTGGATTATCAGTTATTGAATATTACCTGCTATTTCCCTTGTTTCCCCATATTTCTCCTGTTACTCCCTGCGTGGAGATTGACCCTGTTACAGTAAATCCCCATTGTTTATTAACCCTGTACTGGCTGCTCTGTGTTTCTGTGTCACTGCATCTAAAGTACCTGTGTTACATTAGTCTCAGTCTTCAGGAGCACAGCACTTCCCTGACTCCCAGCTTCTTGTTTGCCAGGGATGGTGTGCGCCTAAAGATTGACAGTTCGGTCCAGTGGCTGAACTGTGCAAACTTTGCACTCTCCCATGTTGCCTGAGCATTGGAGGAGCGCAGGAATACTAAAGTTGGCCAAACTGTGTGCTCCTGTGATATTCTGTGTTTAAATCCACGCTTACAAGGCTCAATTGAAAACAGCCTGTGAGCACTGGGCATGCTTGACCACGCTGCTAGACTGCAGTGGTGGTTGGTAACAAATAATGAGCATTAGACAATGTGTGTCACCCAGGGGGATATAGGGGACTCGGTACCCGGGCCTTTTACCTTGCTTAGGATGTCACGGCAGTCGGCTCCCGGGCGCGTACTCTGGGGTCTCTCTTGAAAAAGGTATTTTTAGTGTATGGTTTGTTTCGTGACGCTACCTGTGATTTCCGGTAATGGTTACCGGCGCTGCTGCAGACCTCCGGGAGTGATGAAATGGCAGCTGGGATGTTTCTGCTCCCCACAGGCGGAGCGGACCCCCGGGGCAGAGTTGATGAAAGGGATGCAGGTGAGAGATGGCCAGGTCAAGGGGAATGACGGACACGCACACAGGGGGTTCACTTCAGTACCTTTACTGGTGTAATGGCAGGTATGGTCCAGGGTACTTGCTTACTAGGAAGGGTGCACTTCAGGACTTCTCCCCAGTGAGTGGATATAAGGCCTCCTGATCCGTGTCTCCCTCTCTCTAAGCTTCTAGCCAGCCTGGAACTTGGCCTAGCTTCTGTGTTGTGTTGCTCTCTCATCTGACCACTTGGTAATAGGACCTTTCTTTGGCAACCACTATCCCTGGACGCCGGGGCCTTCGTGGTTCCTCGTCCTGTTAGTGCTGGTAGCTTTAGGATGACCAGGGGACTGGAAGCCTCCTGGTATGCCGGTTGTCCCTACTGGGTATAGAGGACCCTGTAGGCGCGGACCCGGTGTCCGGATTATGTATTCTTGGGTGAGTCTGTGATGCTTCTCTGCCCCCTTAACTCCTTTCTCCTCTCCTCTTTGCCTCTGGCCACACTCGGGGCCCTCAGAACACAGCAGCAGACGTGCTGCTCCTTCACTGGTCTCAGCGCCAGCACGCTCTCAGACTCCCTCTCTGTCTGAACTGAACTCCCTAACTCACTGCCTAACTCCACCCTCCATATATATATATATATATATCCCTAACAGGGCTCCCTCTGGTGGTATGAGGTGGAAGGGTGGAGGTGTCTGCATGTAATGAGGGCCTCTTGTGTAGAAGTCCATCCATGCACCCTTTTGGGTCCTGTGGTACCTGTGAACAGCAGGGTGCCACAAATGTAATTAAAAATTCCTCTGTCCTTGAGAATAGAGAGTATTTTAAATAAATAAACATTGTAAAATTGCTTATTATTGCAAAATTGCTAGATAAAAAAATATGGCATCTGCTATCCATGCCCAATCATTGACCACACCTTATTTTCTTAGCAACCTGGTAATTATATCTCTACATTTTCAACCTAAGTGTTACTACAGGTTGCAGGATGAAGAGGTAGGTCTTCAGGTTGTTTTTGAAGGTCTCCATGGTAGGCATGAGCCTGATATGTTGAGGTAGAGAGTTCCAGAGTAAGGGAGATGCACGGGAGAAATCTTGTATACGATTGTGGGAAGAGGAGATAAGAGGGGAGTAGAGAAGGAGATCTTGTGAGTATCGGGAGACTAGGTCACAGATGTATGGAGGAGACAGATTGTGGATTGCTTTGTATGCCAAGTTTTGGATTTTGAACTTTGAACTCGCTGGGCAAAGGGGAGCCAGTGAAGGGATTGATAGAGAGGAGAGGCTGGGGAATAGCGGGGGGACAGGTGAATTAATCCGGTAGCAGAGTTTCAAATAGATTGGAGGTGTTCAAAAGTGTAAGAAGGGAGGCCACAGAGCAGGAGGTTGCAGTAGTCAAGGCGGGAGATGATGAGGGCGTGCACTAGGGTTTTTGCAGATTCTTGATTAAGGAATGTGTGGATCCGGGAGATATTTTTGAGTTGGAGTCAGCAGGAAGTGGAAAGGGCTTGGATATGTGGTTTGAATGACAGATCAGAGTGAAGGGTTACCCCAAGGCAGCGAGCTTGCGGGACTGGGGAGAGTGAGCAGCCATTGACTTTGATGGATAGGTCTGTTGGGAGGGTTGAGTGAGATGGGGGGAAAGATGACATATTGGGTTGTGTCCATGTTAAGTTTCAGAAATCGAGCAGAGAAGAAGGATGAAATAGAGGACAGACATTGTGGGATTTTGGTTAGTAATGAGGTGAGATCTGGTCCAGAGAGGTAGATCTGTGTGTCATCAGCATAGAGGTGATACTGAAAGCCGTGAGACTCTATGAGCTGTGTCATGCTGAAGGTGTAGACAGAGAAGAGCAGGGGTCCTAAAACTGAACCTTGGGGGACACTGACAGATAGGCTTGCTTTATCTAGCCAATAGTTAGATTTACCATCGAGATGAGGAGGTGGTGTGTGAGTGGGAGACACTGACTGTCCGGTCTATTAGGTATGAAGAGATACCAAGAGATGAGAGAATCTGTATACCATCTTGGTATATATGTCCCTTATACTGGTATATATATCCCCCGTTCTTGTATGTTTTTTCCCATCCTGGAATATATCCCCCATCCTGGTATACAACCCCTGGCAAAAATTATGGAATCACAGGACTCGGAGGATGTTCATTCAGTTGTTTAATGTTGTTGAAAAAAAGCAGATCACCGACATGGCACAAACCTAAAGTAATTTCAAATGGCAACTTTAGGGCTTAAATAAACAATAAAAGAAATCAAGATTAAAAATGTGGTACTCAGTAAGGGTAAATTTTTTCAGACCAAGCAGAGGGAAAAAATTATGGAATCACTCAATTATTAGGAAAAAATTATGGAATCATGAAAAACAAACACACAAAAGAACACTCCATTACATCACTAGTTTTTTGTTGCACCACCTCTGGCTTTAATAACAGCTTGTAGTCTCTGACGCATGGACTTAATGAGTGACAAACAGTACTCTTCATCAATCTGGCTCCAACTTTCTCTGATTGCTGTTGCCAGATCAGCTTTGCAGGTTGGAGCCTTGAACATCCGCCAAGCCCAGTGATTCCATAATTTTTGCCAGGGGTTGTATATGTCCTCCATTCTGCCACTGTTCTTTAATGCATAGAAAAAAAAATACATGATTTTACTCACCTTCCCTATGCTCCCCACCGCATGGCGTCCTCTTTTGAAGCCGGCAGCTGACTTCAGCATGCAAGTGACAGGAGCGCATGACGTCATGGCCATGCTCCCCCAGTCATGTGCACGCTGACGTCAGCTGCTGGCCTCTGATTGGCCAGCAGCGTGTATTGCAGTGCCCAGATCCGGCAGGTCTCTGCGCCACAGTACACTTCAGCTGAATGTCCGTTCGAGGATGTACATCCAGTTGAAGTTTGCACTGGTGTAGGTGGGCGCCTCACCCGCACGGGCTTGGTCAATGTTGCGATCTCTGCGACTGCGATCATTACTCCCATGCTTTCTAGGAATACAACCAAATGCATTGTATGCTGTGAAATCCAAAATTAGTTCTGCACAAAAAACAAACAATGAATATTTCATAACATTTTTTGCATGAAGACTTCTGCAACATGTAGATAAGTTTTTTTTTAAATCTCATTTACTTACAGGAACTGTACTAGTCTGAATATTTTCCCCTATCAGTATATGACTAATAAATTCATTGGTGGTCTCTAATTGTTTCCTCACACCAATCAAGTGCTGTCTACCCACATAACCACTGCAGTCGATCACTGACCTGGGAGGCAAGAGGCAAATCTATGGCAAGAGGCTACTGCACAGGTCATGTGGGTAGGCTGCATGTACTTGGCTTGAGTAGAGGAGGCTTTTGGGATCTTGGAAGACCAATGCCCAAATGTCAGGGTTTTGACCAAAATAACCCCTGTTGATCTGATCTTTGTACCACTTCTTCTCCTTATGGCTCAGCTCAGCTTTGTTCGATTGCCTTATGACCTTCCCATTATATTCAATGGTATAACAGAGGTGTCAGAAAATGTAGTACAGTTCTTTCTATTGTGACTTTAACTTGGCAATATGCCAACGATGTCTGTCCCTTTAAATATCAGGAACATTTATCAAGTATCTAAAAAGTAAATGACCCAAATCCAAAAGGGACAATAATAAGAGGCAAGATAAAAAAAAAGAATAAAATATACATATATATACACACGTGGTCAAAACTGTTGGTACCCCTCGTTTAATGAAAGAAAAACCCACAATGGTCACAGAAATAACTTGAATCTGACAAAAGTAATAATGAATTAAAAATCTATGAAAATGAACAAATGAAAGTCTGACATTGGTTTTAAACCCTGCTTCCACGGAATTAAAAAAAAAAAAACTCATGAAATAGGCCTGGACAGAAATGATAGTACTCTTAACTTAATATTTGTTGAACAACCTTTTGAGGCAATCACTGCAATCAAACGATTCCTGTAACTGTCAATGAGACTTCTGCTCCTCTCGACAGGTATTTTGGCCCACTCCTCATGAGCAAACTGCTCCAGTTGTTTCGTGTTTGAAGGTTGCCTTTTCCAGACGGCATGTTTCAGCTCTTTCCAAAGATGCTCAATAGGATTTAGGTCAGGGCTTATAGAAGGCCACTTCAGAATAGTCCAATGTTTTCCTCTTAGCCATTCTTGGGTGTTTTTAGCTGTGTGTTTTGGGTCATTATCCTGTTGTAAGACCCAGGACCTGCGACTGAGACCAAGCTTTCTGACACTGGGCAGCACATTTCTCTCTAGAATCCCTTGATAGTCTTGGGATTTCATTGCACGCAGCACAGATTCAAGACACCCTGTGTCAGATGCAGCAAAGCAACTCCAGAACATAACAGAGCCTCCTCCATGTTTCACAGTAGGGACAGTGTTCTCTTCTTGATATGCTTCATTTTTCCATCTGTGAACATAGAGCTGATGTGCCTTGCCAAAAACTTCCATTTTTGTCTCATCTGTCCATAGGACATTCTCCCAAAAGCTTTGTGGCTTGTCAACATGTAGTTTGGCAAATTCCAGTCTGGCTTTTTTATGATTTTTTTTTCAACAATGGTGTTCTCCTTGGTCATCTCCCATGAAGTCCACTTTGGATCAAACAACGACAGATGGTGCGATCTGACACTGATGTTCCTTGAGCTTGAGGTTCACTTTAATCTCTTTAGACGTTATCCTGGGCTCTTCTGCTACCATTCGTATTATCCATCTCTTTGATTCGCCATCAATTTTCCTCCTGTGGCCACGTCCAGGGAGGTTGGCTATAGTCCCATGGATCTTAAATTTCTGAATAATATGTGCAACTGTAGTCACAGGAACATCAAGCTGCTTGGAGATGGTCTTATAACCTTTACCTTTAACATGCTTGTCTATAATTGTCTTTCTAATCTCCTGAGACAACTCTTTCCTTTGCTTCCTCTGGTCCATGTTGAGTGTGGGACACACCATGTCACAAACAGCACAGTGAGTTTCTGTCCAGGCCTATTTCATGGGTTTATTTTTTTTTTTAATTCTGTGGAAGCAGGGTTGAAAAGCAATGACTGACTTTCATTTGTTCATTTTCATAGATTTATAATTTATTATTACTTTTGTCAGATTCAAGTTATTTCTGTGACCATTGTGGGTTTTTGTTTCATTAAACGAGGGGTACCAATAATTTTGACCACGTGTTTATATAAATATTTAAGTTTTTCCGTTTTTATTGATATATATATTTTGAGATCTCTATTATTTAAATTCAAGTATTTGCATCTTTAATATCTATTTGATTTTTATATTCTCATTTCATTTATATTCTATTTGAGAATTGTGTTTATTTTTTCTATTTAATCATTTTATTCAGATTTCTTTTTATCGACGTATCATTTTATTATGTATTCCCAACTATTCAATGTTTTTTTCCATCTTTTGTTATTTTCTATAATTGTTTTTCTATTTCTTTGCATTTTTAGTTTACATTATCATTTTTGCTTTTCTCAAAAAATTTTTTGCGAAATTATTATTTTTTCTATAGTGTAAAAAACCTATCAAAAATACAATATTTTTTCTTTTTTTTTTACAATTTTTTTTTTTTTTACAATACTTTGGATCTTTTTTTATTTTAAAATAAGTTTTGGAAACATCATTAGTCAAGATAAATAACTTTCTCCAGAATGACCCATCCGTGTTAATCTATTGCTGTAAAACAATTAGCCTGGAAGGAGTGCCAGGCACTCATGCACATCTACAGAGGATATAGAAATCTCCTGTCTTATTCACTTCAGTAAAGTTTGTGAAACAAGGCCATGAACTTGCTGACTTCTTCACCTCGTGGTGACTTGGAAGACTGGGTCAACATCAATATCCGGCACAGATGGCTCAGGATAGTGATGGAGTAAAGGGAGAGTCTACAACTGGTATGTAAACATCCTTGACCACCCAACTGTAAGGAAATTATCTCTGTTCTGCAGAGAGTGAAATCTTACTGGATTAATAGGGTTTTAATTAATGAGCTGAAGGTGAATGCATCCCGACTTGTGCCATTTTGGAATGTAGACTTAGGTCAATTAAAGTCAATACTGTACTTAGTTGTATTGTAAAGTGCAAGGGCATACTGTATCCATAGGTGGCACAGAGGTAGAGTCATACCCAGCCATGGTGCCTGATAAGGATCAATAACCACTATGTCACATAAGAAAACACTAGTATTATCAATGGTTATGGTGGCTTGCCCAGTGTATGCACTGGGACATAAAGTGAAACACTCCTCTAAATCCGCTTAGAACCTCGTAGAGAATTATATTATAAACAATTGAGTTTCTGGTTTGGCTTCTTATCCTAAGTCATGTGGCAAGGCTCATTAAAGGGTCGATATTGACTTTTAGGATTGCTACATCCAATAAATGATGCTAGAGTTCAAGTCCTCTTCCTCTGTGAAGTGGCTATGTGCATATGTAAGTTCCCAGATGAGTATTGCATGGCCTATGAGTCTCCTTATGTCGGTTTGGCACTCTCCACAAGGAGAAATGTTCCACCTTGGGACCTCAATTAGAGGCCTCTCACCTATCCAGATCAGATCTCCTACTTTGCACTGAGGAGGTGTAAAAACTCTGGAACACGAGTCTACAAATGGAGTTTCTGATTTGATTTCTTATCCTAAGTCATGCGGCAAGGCTTGTTAAAGGGTCGATATTGACTTTTAGGATTGCTACATCTAACAGGTGACACTAGAGTTCAAGTCCTCTTTTTCTTGGAAGAGGCCATTTGCACATTTAAATTCTCCTTATGATGGCTTGGCATGCTTCACAAGGGGAAACATTCATCCTTAGACCCCCAAGCAATTCCCTAAAATTTATCCTGGTTAAAACAAGTGAACAAGCATTAGGTTAGCTAAAGCTGACAATGAACTAAAGCTGACAATGAATTAAGGCTTGCAAGAGATGTCAAAAGCAATAAAAAAGGATTTTGGGGGTATGTCAATAGTAAAAGAAAAGTCAAAGATGCTATAGGATTTTTACAGGATGAAAATGTTGAAATGGTAAGAAAGGATGTTGAGAAGGCAGAACTTTTTAATTCCTACTTTGCATCAGTTTTCTCTCAGAAAGAAAATATAACATCAACTGATCTTCACTGTCCTATTAAAGGAATAGAAGAATCCGGGTTATCTGTAAACAGAAAGATTGTGAGGGAATATTTAGCTAACATAAATGAGTTCAAGTCTCCAGGTCCAGATGAATTACACCCCAGAGTACTGAAGGAGATCGTAGAAGAAATTTTAGAACCACTCTCTATAATCTTTGAAAATTCTTGGAGAACAGGAGAAGTCCCAGAAGACTGGAGAAGAGCAAATGTTATTCCTATCTTCAAAAAGGGGAAGAAGGTGGACCCAGGGAACTATAGGCCGGTGAGTCTGACTTCTATACCAGGAAAGATCTTTGAACAAATTATTAAACAACATGTATGTAAGTAGCTGGATAAGAATTAAGTCAGCATGGGTTTGTAACTAACAAGTCATGTCAGACTAACTTAATTTCCTTCTATGACAGAATCACTGACTGGGTGGATCAGGGAAATGCTGTAGATATAGTATATCTTGACTTCAACAAAGCATTTGACAAAGTATCTCACACCATCCTTATTGAAAAAATGACCAAGTATAGAATGGACAAGGCAACTGTTAGGTGTATTCATAACTGGCTTAGTGATCGGACTCAAAGAGTGGTCGTAAATGGCTTCACATCCAGTTGGATGAATGTCTCAAGTGGGGTACCACAGGGCTCTGTCCTGGGACCTGTATTGTTCAACATCTTTATCAATGATTAAGATGAAGGAATTGGGGTAAACTGATTAAATTTGCTGATGACACAAAGCTAGGAGGGATAGCTAACACTAGAGAAGAGAGAGAGTGGATTCAAAAAGACCTAAATAAACTGGAGCAGTGGGCAGTAACTAACAGAATGGTTTTTAACAGGGAAAAATGCAAAGTACTACATCTGGGCAATAAAAATGAAAAAAAGCATATACAGAATGGGAGGAATAGAGCTAAGCAACAGTACATGTGAAAAAGACTTAGGTATACTAATAGATCATAGACTGAACATGAGTCAACAGTGTGATGCAGTAGCAAAAAAGGCAAATACAATTCTGGGATGTATTAAGAGAAGCATACAGTCTAGATCACGTGAAGTCATTATCGGACTTTACTCCTCTTTGGTCAGACCTCATCTGGAATACTGTGTTCAGTTTTGGGCACCCCATTTTAAAAAAGACATCGACAAACTGGAATAAGTTCAGAGAAGAGCGACCAGAATGGTGACCGGTCTGCAAACCATGTCTTATGAGGAACGGTTACAGGATTTTGGAATGTTTAGCTTGCAGAAAAGAAGACTGAGAGGAGATTTAATAGCTGTCTACAAATATGTCAAGGGCTGTCACATTGTAGAAGGATCATCTTTATTCTCATTTGCACAAGGAAAGACTAGAAGCAATGGGATGAAACTAAATGGGAGGAGACACAGATTAGATATTAGAAAAAATTTTTTGACAGTTAGGGTGATCAATGAGTGGAACAGGCTGCCACGAGAGGTGGTGAGTTCCCCTTCAATGGACGTCTTCAAGCAGAGGCTGGACAGACATCTGTCTGAGATGATTTAGTGAATCCTGCTTTGAGCAGGGGGTTGGACCAGATGACCCAGGAGGTCCCTTCCAACTCTACCATTCTATGATTCTATGAATTATCACCAATAATCATGTTGTCTGAAGCCAGTTTTGTCTTTCTTAGCAACAATCCATACTTGGTAACATCTATTGCAAGAGAGGATCTCTGAGTCTGAAAGAAGGACAGGTGTCCCTTAATCCAAAAGTGTGTAACTTCGGCACCGAAATAGGATCAAAATTAAAAATATATTATTGAAGTGCATTCGTTCCAACAGAATAACCAAAGTGAGAGCAGCTAGTTCTGTATTTCACTGGAGCCCTCTGTCAATACTATTACAAATGTTCTTGAGAAAGACCTTATTGGTCGAAAAGTTGATGATACTGTTTGTAACTTTCATTCTGTCTGAATCTTTAAACATACTTCACACATACTATTCTAGTTTTACTCCTACTTTGGTGCCGAAGTTGCATACACTTTAGGTTAGGAGGAGTGATCCTACTGACATGTGTTTTGCATTAGAACCCAAGAGATACTGTAAAAGTTTTACTCCTACCTGTTGACCGTCTGTAGTGGTAAAACATCACAGAAATACATTGAAGGTCTTTTCTGTGAATAGAAAAAAATATATAGGAAATGTCATTATTAATAGAGTCCTAAATATGTTTAATTAGCAAATGATTCTTTTTGCTAATTTGCTGTATTGTCTAGGAAGGTAATTATCATAGAATGACACTGAAACCTGTAATTAACTAATAATAGAACAGGTAACTGTGAGCATGTGCCTTAGGAAACTCCACAGCTGTGAGATAGCCTAAACCATGCACTGTCACACTATCTCCAGGCCACAGCAACCACTTCACAATCTTAAAGACAGGATGAACAGCAGTGTGAGCAGCCTCTTCTTATCTCAAAACTCTTGGTATCTCCAGTATTAGATCAGATAGACAGGGCGGACAACAGTGTGAGCAGCCTCTTCTTACCTCAACACTCCTGGTATCTCCAGTGTTAAGTCATATAAACATGGTGGACAGTGGTGTAAGCAGTCTCTTCTTAGCTCAGCAACCTTGGTATCTACAGTATTAGATCAGATAGGCATGGTGGACAGCAGTGTGATCAGTCTCTTCTAAGCTCAGTATTCGTTTTATCTCCAGTATTAGATACGATAGACAGGGTGGACAGCATTGTGTGCAGCCTCTTCTTACCTGTGCACCCCTGGTATCTCCAGTATTAGATTAGATAGGCAGGATAGACAGCAGTGTGAGCAGTCTCTTCTTAGCTCAGTATTCCTTGTATCTCCAGTATTAGATCAGATAGACATGGTGGACAGCAGTGTGAGCAGCCTTCTCTTATCTGAGCACCCCTGGTATCTCCAGTATTAGATGAGATAGGCATGGTGGACAGCAAAGTGAGCATCCATTCCTAAAACATCAGCACCACTGATATCTGCAGTATTAGATCAGAAAGGCATGGTGGACAGCAATGTGAGCAGCCTCTTCTTACCTCAGCACCTCTGGTATCTCCAGCATTAGATCAGTTAGACAGGGTGGACAGCAGCGTGAGCAGCCTCTTCTTATCTCAGCACCACTGATATCTCCAGTATTAGATCAGATAGACATGTTGGACTGGACAGCAATGTGAGCAACATTCTCTTACCTCAGCACCCCTGGTATCTCCAGTATTAGATCAAATAGACAGGGTGGACAGCAGTGTGAGCAGCCTCTTCTTACCTCAACACCACTGGTATCTCCAATATAACATCAGATAGACAGGGTGGACAGCAGTGTGTGCGGTCTCTTCTTACCTCAGTACTCCTGGGGTCTCCAGTATTAGATTAGATAGACAGGGTGGACAGCAGTGTGAGCGGCCATTTTAATTCTATAGTAAATACCTCCTTAAACAAATCAAGCTTGATTTGCTAAATAAAGGTATTTACAAATGTATATATAATTAGAATACCTTTTGTTAATTATTTTTATCTATGTCAAGACAATCCCTTAAAAATAGTGACAAGACCTATGCAGAGGTACTGTAAAGCATTGCTGAAAATCACACGTGTGTGATTACAAGAATGTTGCAATTTTAGCAGTCACTTTGGTCAAATTTTGGTACATACATGTTGGCTCTCGGTCACAGCCCTCTAATTCTTTATTGGAAAATATTTCTAGTATGAAACAGTGAATGTGACTTCACAAGGAGAAATCCATGTTATGTAATTAAATTTCAAACACCTTAGTAAATCATTTGAAGTTTCCATAGTAACCTTGAATGTCTTACAAATTGGCTTTCACGCAGCTAAGTGTCATGAGCCCTCAGCTAAACATATCACATGTATTGAAACAATGTTACCCTGTCACCAGTGTTATATATTGCACTTTTCCTTTGGAGGCTTACAAATGATCAGTGGAGACATCGTTGCATGCAAAATTTTACCCAAACATACGAAGGAAACATACATGGATGACTTTATTTATCACTTGGTGCTTGTTTCTATATATAAGGATGTCCATTGTTTTTTCTCTTTGGCACAGTATAAACAAATGGGTTGTTGTCAAGTATCAGGGTTCAATTTTCTTTTTTTTACTTAAATGTATGTACTAGGGGCTAAAAATTACTTTTGCAATTGGGTTTCATTACAAATTTTGCTCTTTTTTTTTTACAGTCTCTTTGCTTTCCTGCATATTCAACTTTTATGTGAACTGTGGTCCTAAATCAGCAGAGAGGAGCTTAGAAAAAGACGGTTAAAAAGTTACAAAGACCTCACAGTGAGCTGACTGATGGATTCTCAGTTAACTCATTCTGCATCTACCCACAGACATTGCAACGTAGAGGCTACAGAAGGCAAACGGAGCAAAATTTTTAAGGGATCCAATTATCAAAAATAATTTTTAACCCTAATCACATACATGTAAAAAAAAATGTCTCCAAAAGTGGACAACCATTTACTAATATTTATGGAATTGTTCTCAGTTACCAAATGTAACAACTAAGGTGCCAGGTGACTAGGGATGTTCCCATAAAAATCGGTCTATAGAGCTGGATCAAAAAACACTATGCAATGCACAACTTTGGCATAAAACAACTGATCGGACTCAAATGACGCACAGAAAGGCGGCCTTTGATTTCATTGTCACACCATATTACAGATCTATGTTGAAGAAGTCAAGATGTGTACTCTACCTGCCTGATATTAAAGGGGTTGTCTGGCCTTAGAGTACACGACTTGGAAATAGTCACAACGCGCATTGTGTGTACTTTTAGGATTCTCAGATGCTGGGGTCGGGAGCGGGCGGTCATGTGACCGCAAGTATGTGATTTGCATGCTTATGGCCACATTCCAACTAGACGTGTTCGGCCTCTCTCAATACACTTGTATTGAGTGAGCCTGGACATGTCTAGTCGGCACGTGACTGCACGTATGCAAATCACATACTTGCAGTCATGTGCCCAGGTGCTAGCACGTGAGAATCCTCACAGCGCTGGAACTGTGATGATTCACAAGTCTGCAGTCACATAGAGTGACTGCAGATTTGTACGCTAAGGCCGGACCACCACTTTCAACAGAATGAGATGAATTCTAATGCATTCCATTATGGATGTGTTTATGGAGGCACCATATGGCAGGACAAGGATTGCCTATGGGTCCGTTACATTCTGTATGCCTTGTCCCTAATTGACCATTTTTAAAGTCCATTTTGATTCCCTATATGATTGGTTTAATTTCAATGGACGATTTTCAGCAAGGTCACGTGCAGAGACGGGTGAAATTGGATGCCGACTTTCTGTCTTGAATTCCCCATGTGACGATACAGCCTAAAATCTTAATAAGCCAGACGATTAGATTTGTTAATCTGAGAGAAATACACTATTGTGTTTAAATTGACTTGTATATGTTTGTGTATTTCTAAAGGTCAGACCAGTATTTGTCTAACCCTGATTGCTGTCTCCTCTTGGTTAGGTGAACAATGTTGTTTGTTACTATGCTAATTACATATTATGCTAAGTCAGCTGAAAGTTTATTTACAATAGCCCCTGTGATACCAACTATGTAAATAGATTAGCTCAAACAATGATAGCTGAGCCATATGAGGCTGCCCTCCAAAAACCCCTTGACCTGTGGATGTGTACTTAAAAAGTAGATATGCTTCTGTAGGAGTCAGACTTGAGCCCAGAGAAGCAGAAAGGACATGTGCTTCTGTAGCAGAGAGACTTGAAACAGATATTGGAGAAAGACTTTACAAGGAGAATGAGAGACATCATTCAGGACAGCAGATGGATTGCATGGCATTACCCAAAGAGACTCAGATTTGAATTCTATTTGATTCTAGCCTAAGGGTACCGGCCCTGACTGGAAAGATTCAGATCTGCTCCATTGACCATCAGGGAGACCATGGATACATTTTGGAAAGACCAGGAGAGGACGAAGAAGTCACCTGACCCCATGGATATGTTGTTTTGGGGTTGCTAGGAGGGACCAACCGGTCGCCTAGGCCCAATGGAGACATTTGGAGATGCCAGGAGTAGTGTTGAGCCACCCCCGTAGTGTTCGGGTTCGGTTCGGTTCGTCGAACACCGGGATGTTCGAGGAACTGTTCGTGGAACTGTTCGTAGAACACCTTAGAACACCGTCGAACACCGTTAAAACCAATGGCAGGCAAACAAAAACACATAGAAACACATAGAAAACACCTTCAAAGGTGTCCAAAAGCTGACAAACTACTCAGAAGACGCTTTCTTTAAAAAAGCCGGCCGGCAATTCAGCTGCGGCATACACCGGTACCCGACAATTTAGACAAGAAGGAATAGAGCCTCACACATAGATTAGATAGATAGAAACATGTCAGTCACATATATATGAAGTACAGTGACAGTGTTGCTTACTGTACTTGTCATTTAGTGTAAAGGATTTATTAAAAAATATAATAGTGTTTTCATGCACTGTCTCTTTAAAAAAGCCGGCCGGCAATTCAGCAGCGGTACCCGACAATTTATAACAGACAGAATAGAGCTTCACACATAGATTAGATAGATAGAAACATGTCAGTCACATATATATGAAGTACAGTGACAGTGTTGCTTACTGTACTTGTCATTTAGTGTATAGGATTTATTAAAAAAAATAATAGTGTTTTCATGCACCGTCTCTTTAAAAAAGCCGGCCGGCAATTCAGCATCTGTACCCGACAATTTATAACAGACAGAATAGAGCTTCACACATAGATTAGATAGATAGAAACATGTCAGTCACATATATATGAAGTACAGTGATAGTGTTGGTTACTGTACTTGTCATTTAGTATTAAAATAAAGGATTTATTATTAAAAAAAATTGGCGTGGGGTTCCCCTTAATTTTAGTCTCTAGCGGAGGTTAAGCAGACAGCTGGGGCAGATGTTTGAAGCCTGGGAAGGGGGTAATACCCACGGAGCTTCCCAGGCTACTAATATGAGCCCCCAGCTGAATACATAGCCTTTACTAGCTATTAAAATGGGGGACCCCCCCAAAAAAATGACGTGGGGTCCCCCCTAATTTAATAGCTAGCAAAGGCTAGGCAGACAGCTGGGGGCTGATATTAATAGCCCAGGAAGGGAGCCATGAATATTGGCCCCCTCCCAGGCTAGAAACACCAGCCGTCAGCCACCCCAGAAATGGCGCATCCATAGGATGCGCCAATTCTGGCACTTTGCCTCGCTCTTCCCACTGCCCTGTAGCGGTGGCAGTGGGGTAATAGGGCTGGGGTTGATGTCAGCTTATAATGCCAGCTGACATCAAGCCCAGGTTAGTAATGGAGAGGCGTCTATAAGACACCCCCATTACTAACCCCATAGTCAAAGTTAAAAGAAAACACAAACACCCAGAATAAAGTCCTTTAATTGAAATAAAGACACAATCCTTTATTGTTCTAAATTAAACCATACTTACCATCACGCCCATTCCAGCTGAAGCCAACGATCTCCTGCAATAAAAGAAAAATAATAAAGCAACATCATCCTTACCTTTCCATGGTTCCCACGACAGCTTCAGCTCTGCTACATCGAGATGACAGGCTGGACCGCAGCAGAACGCTGCCATCCAGCCTGTCATCCCGCAGACACTGAGAAGCGCAGGCATGCTTGCGCTCTGCAGTGTCTTGCTGTGACGGCATAAAGATGAGACGAGTTCATGTCCAATGAACTCGGCGCACCTCATGCACGTCACTGACAGCGTGGGAAAATTCTCACGCTGAAGCGCTGAGTGCAGGAGAATTCTCCCACGCTGTCAGTGACGTGTATAAGGTGAGCTCATGTCCAATGAACTCAGCTCACCTCCTGCACGTCACTGACAGCGTGGGAGAATTCTCCTGCACTCAGCGCTTCAGCGTGAGAATTCTCCCACGCTGAAGCGCTGAGTGCAGGAGAATTTTCCCACGCCGTCAGTGACGTGCATAAGGTGAGCTCATGTCCAATGAACTCAGCTCACCTCCTGCACGTCACTGACAGCGTGGGAGAATTCTCCTGCACTCAGCGCTTCAGTGTGAGAATTCTCCCACGCTGAAGCGCTGAGTGCAGGAGAATTTTCCCACGCTGTCAGTGACGTGCATGAGGTGAGCCGAGTTCATTGGACATTAACTCGGCTCATCTGGATGCCCTCACAGAGAGACACTGTGGAGCGCAAGCAAGCCTGCGCTTCTCAGTGTCTGCGGGATGACAGGCTGGATGGCAGCGTTCTGCTGCGGTCCAGCCTGTCATCTCGATGTAGCAGAGCTGAAGCTGTCATGGGAACCATGGAAAGGTAAGGATGATGTTGCTTTATTATTTTTCTTTTATTTCAGGAGATCGTTGGCTTCAGCTGGAATGGGTGTGACGGTAAGTATGGTTTAATTTAGAACAATAAAGAATTGTGTGTTTATTTCAATTAAAGGACTTTTTTCTGGGTGTTGTGTTTTTTTTAAATACTTTACTAGAAATTCATGGTGGTCATGTCTAATATTGGCGTGACCCCATGAATTTTGGGCTTAGGGCCAGCTGATAATGCCAAGCTGGCCCTAACCCCTTTATTACCCAGTGAGCCACCGCATCAGGGCCCTGGATGAGTTGGGTACAGCGCCAGAAGATGGCGCTTCTATGAACGCGCCATTTTCCGGGGTGGCTGCGGACTGCAATTTGCAGCGGGGGTGGCCCAGAAAGCTTGGGCCTCCCTGCGCTGCGGATTCCAGCCCCCAGCTGCCTAGTTGTACCTGGCTGGACACAAAAACAGGGCGAAGCCCCACGTCAATTTTCTTTAAATTTCTCATGTCCAATGAACTCAGCTCACCTCATGCACCTCACTGACAGCGTGGGAAAATTCTCCTGCACTCAGCGCTTCAGCGTGAGAATTCTCCCACGCTGTAAGTGACGTGCATGAGGTGAGCCGAGTTCATTGGACATGACCTCGGCTCATCTGGATGCCGTCACAGAGAGACAATGTGGAGCGCAAGCAAGCCTGCTCTTCTCAGTGTCTGCGGGATGACAGGCTGGATGGCAGCGTTCTGCTGCGGTCCAGCCTGTCATCTCGATGTAGCAGAGCTGAAGCTGTCGTGGGAACCATGGAAAGGTAAGGATGAGGTTGCTTTATTATTTTATTTTTATTACAGGAGATCGTTGGCTTCAGCTGGAATGGGCGTGACGGTAAGTATGGTTTAATTTAGAACAATAAAGAATTGTGTCTTTATTTCAATTAAAGGACTTTATTCTGGGTGTTTGTGTTTTTTTTAACTTTGACTATGGGGTTAGTAATGGGGGTGTCTTATAGACGCCTCTCCATTACTAACCTGGGCTTGATGTCAGCTGGCATTATAAGCTGACATCAACCCCAGCCCTATTACCCCACTGCCACCGCACCAGGGCAGCGTGGAAGAGCGAGGCTAAGTGCCAGAATTGGCGCATCCTATGAATGCGCCATTTCTGGGGCGGCTGACGGCTGGTGTTTCTAGCCTGGGAGGGGGCCAATATTCATGGCTCCCTTCCTGGGCTATTAATATCAGCCCCCAGCTGTCTGCCTAGCCTTTGCTAGCTATAAAATTAGGGGGGACCCCACGTCATTTTTTTGGGGGGGTCCCCCATTTTAATAGCTAGTAAAGGCTATGTATTCAGCTGGGGGCTGATATTAGTAGCCTGGGAAGCTCCGTGGGTATTACCCCCTTCCCAGGCTTCAAACATCTGCCCCAGCTGTCTGCTTAACCTCCGCTAGAGCCTAAAATTAAGGGGAACCCCACGCCAATTTTTTTTATAATAAATCCTTTATTTTAATACTAAATGACAAGTACAGTAACCAACACTATCACTGTACTTCATATATATGTGACTGACATGTTTCTATCTATCTAATCTATGTGTGAAGCTCTATTCTGTCTGTTATAAATTGTCGGGTACAGATGCTGAATTGCCGGCCGGCTTTCTTAAAGAGACGGTGCATGAAAACACTATTATTTTTTTTAATAAATCCTTTACACTAAATGACAAGTACAGTAAGCAACACTGTCACTGTACTTCATATATATGTGACTGACATGTTTCTATCTATCTAATCTATGTGTGATTCTCTATTCCTTCTATTCTAAATTGTCGGGTACCGCTGCTGAATTGCCGGCCGGCTTTTTTAAAGAGACGGTGCATGAAAACACTATTATTTTTTTTGATAAATCCTTTACGCTAAATGACAAGTACAGTAAGCAGCACTTTCACTGTACTTCGTATATATGTGGCTGACATGTTTATATCTATCTAATCTATGTGTGAAGCTCTATTCTTTCGGTTCTAAATTGTCGGGTACCGGTGTACGCCGCTGCTGAATTGCCGGCTTTTCATGTTTCACTGTTGGCACTGTTCCCATCGATTTGGGCAATCACTGTAATGCCACAACCACCATGGCTGTGGCATTACAGTGAGTGGCAGACAATCCCTGCATGATTGGTGCTCTAAATAGCACCAGACATGCAGGACACGCTTTTGGTGCACGAACAGTTATCGAACATAACCTCGAACAGCCGAATTTTTTGCAAATCGTTCGGGTTCGTCGAACAACTCGAACACCGCCCAAAACAGCTCGAATTTGAGATTGGCGAACAGTTCTAGTCGAACACCGCTCATCTCTAGCCAGGAGGGACCCACCGGTCGCCTGGCCCCATGGAAACTCTCGAAGAGGCCAGGGTGGGACCCTTGGGTCTCCTGGCCTTGTACCTCGATGGACTGCTGGCTTCCTAAGCTTGCCGCTACCTCATCTCTGTGGGGGCCCGCCAGAAGTGGGGGGACACTGGTTGAGGTAGTTGGCCCTGGAAGTCTCCAAAGTCACAGCTGTTCTATCCCAGGCAGGCAGTGAAGGAAGGGTGAGACTGTGTAACGTTGTACCATCTTGGGTATTTGCTGGGACTGTGTGTGTTTATTGTCCGCTTTGTGGTTTAATAAAGTATTGCCACCCTGTTTTACCCTCATCCTGAGTTGCTTTACGTACACGGAAAACCCCTGGTCTTCACACCCCATATTCCCCAAGTTAATAGAGACTCCAAACAATCACATCTGTAATATGGATCTGATCTACATCTAGTAGATTCAGATTAAATCTGTGTTTAGTGGGTTAGGACAACAGAGAATTGTATTTTGGGTCCAATTTACTAACATATAAAGAGGATCTATTTTGGATAAATATGTGTAATAAGGACATGGTTGCAGAATTCTGAAAATATGACCATGGGCATTTTTAGTTACGGTTATATGAATAGTATGCGTTCCCGGTGATGATTGGATATGACAGACCAATTCTAGGTGTTAGTAGACTCAAGTATGAATGACTTTCAGGACTTGACCATGGTCTGCAATTCCTATTCACTCTCACAGAAAACAACATTTCCATTTTCTTTATTCTCAGTCATCTCCTTTATTAGCAATTTATTATACATGGCAGCATTGCATTCTGTAATGACATATTTCCTCCAGAGTTACAATATATACAGTATAATATAAGTAATGTCTCTCATTTAAGGGATAAATGGAGTATAAGCAAGGTTGTTTAATTCAACCAGCGCGTTTCGGCACTGGACCGGTGCATTTCTCAAAGTAAAAAAAACAAGTGTTTCACCAAAATGCGCTGGTCACATAAAAAATCTTGTTTATCTCCAGATCTCATCCTTTCTGCAAAAGCATCCCGCACATCGTGATAATCTCCACTTTGCCAAACTGCTATCTGGACGATAATCTCCACCAGCCATGGGGCTGCAGCTATGACACATCAGGTTTCTAGATGTTGTGTCCTTACACAACCCTTACAGGTGGGTGCTACTGTAGAGGGGAGCACCCAGGGCTGTTACTATCACACTGTGTGCCGCAACCATATTCTCTTCGCCCAATGCCCCCTCTACTATTAAGGACTGAGACCGGAGTTCGTGCTGCAATGGAGGATTTGCTGTACTTACTGCTACCCCGTTCATGGATCCGACACCGACTTCAAAGCAAGACAGATGATCGTAGATCCGGGATAACAGACTCACTTTTACTGTGCAATTCTTCCATATACGGCTGCAGTATACAGATCAAGACAAGTTATTTGGTTAGTGAAGTACCCTTAGTAATGTGCCTTTCCAGTGTTCGTTCTCTTCCTGTCCTGAGACCCAACATCATGCACTTCTTCTGTGACCCAGCTGAGAATCTCCCCTCTATGGACATAGAGGCCTCGCCTTGAGCACCTCTTACAGGCCATGAGCCTAGGATTGTGCCGGCTTCCAGATTCGGTTTCAAATGTGTCCTCATTCTGTTCTGATAACTTGCACTAGTACAACACTTCTTCACTGCTGTCACTGCTTATGGAGTCTGTTTTCCCTTCTGCTCAGTCTTCCTCCACACTCCGTCTCTCTCTCTGTACATGGGATAGAAGCTACACTGGTTCTGTGCAATCGGGTCTTGAACCCAGGGATGAGGTGGCCTGACACAGGCCTCCCCTAACAGCAGTCTCACTCTGCCTACTGCTCCTCACTACTCATTCTCTATCACTAGACTAACCCGGAAATAGTTTTCTATAAAACAACTCTAAACCCGTCCCAGTTGATGATGTAAACCCTTGCATTAACTACCTAGTGTCTAAGCAGTGTAGTGCAACTGAATTTCTTACCTATTGTATGGGTCCCCTCTTGGCAGACCTCCTGCATCCCAGGGACGGCCTTAGGCAGAGCCTATGGAGAACCAGCATAAAATAACGGCCATAGGGATTTCACACAAGAAACACTTTTATAGAATAAAGATCGATATAAAAATACAACATAACTATACAACCCCTCTTGACTCGACGTCTTCATCACCCAGCAGCCCCCTAAACTACCATCACCCCCATCTTGCTCCTTACAGTACTGCTCTATCTGTGCACGTTTGTCCCATTCAGATCTTCCTGTCCTTAGTATATGGAGTCAAATATATGTACAGCATCTTATAGAGAAGGGGAAGATGAGCAGAATGATATATAGGTTTGTTGGAAAAGGTTCAGTATAACTTGTATTTTATTCCTTAATACCCCTGGTGTTTGTATAAGTCCAGTGGGCGGTCTTACTAGTAATCTCTGCATGCAGTCATAGAGGAGAGACTGTCAATCACTAAACTGAACCGCCCACTGGACTCATATGTTGCTTCACCAGCGATTTAGCTTCAGTTCCTGTTCTCCAAACATGAAACCAAGCTGTGTGTGAAGTGGGCTAGCTGACGCTCATCTAAATAGCCAAGCCACCCCCCTTCTATGTGTATGCAACGGCTGTGACAGAGAAGGGGGCTCTATTAACCATTCAAATAAGTAGCTCCGGTCACGCCCTAACACAGGAAGAGCTTCTCTGCATCGAGCGAAGCTTCTTGTTTGGAAAATCCCTTTAAACACCATGCTGATCCATCTAGTAATATACTCACAATATTCTATTTGCACATGAAACAAAAATATTGACTTCACTGTTTCCTATCAGTGAGTAAACGGTGATTTTCATCTCCAGGACTCTCGCTTTTACTACGTCTGTCCAGAGACCGCTATCCTGACAGATTGACAGAGCAGGTTAATAAGTGCTTTCCACTTCTCCTACAGGCTAATTAAATATTAATCCACTTGGTGAGGTCAGCAAAAATAACAAACAATTGGCAGAGCGAAATTTGTTTAATTAATTCTCCTGTGGAGGTTTCAAACACATCGCTTTCCCCTGACACGGCAATGGCTTGGCTGCTGCAGCCGAGTCTGAACGTGGGCTCAGTGATGCAGGGTAGAATATATTGCCCTACTTAAAGGAGAGATCGGATATGAAGCATATAGCTAATAATAGCTTAATGCTAGAGATCAACGAATCTCCCGAAATTTATTTCAGGCAGATTCATTCGATTTGGTTGGTAAATTCCGAATAAATTTGGTCTGAATCAAAAGTGTTTAACAAAGATGTTGATTATGCTCAGAGGAATCTACAGACCCCAAAACATTATAAACCAAAAATGAAAAAAATTTTGTTACCTATTTTGTCCCTGGAGCTCCTCTCCCGGTCCTCTGCTCGCTACCTCCTTTCTGCTCTGACTAGACAACAGGTCAGACTTCGCGCCCAACATGATCTCTGAAAAATAGAGGTAGGGAGCTACGGCCGCAGAACAGGTGAGGGTCTAACGTATGACAAGTGAGTATAATCTTTTATTAACCCCTTCTCAGCAGCAAAAAAATCCCAGAAAATGTCAGCCGGCTGGCCGCTAATTTGGTGGGCTCTTGCAAATTGAATTCCAAAATTTTGGAGGAAATTTGTAACAAATTCGACTAGTTCATCTCTATTTAATAGGCATATGGGTTAACAGGGTTGTAAATTGTTGGTAAAACATGGCTACCGGTAAAACATGGCTGCCCCCAAAATAGCGACACACTTGTCCACCGGTGGTGAGTGGTATTCCATCTGTATTTACTTGAAGTAAATTGAGGAAAAAAGACAAATTTTTCCAGTCTTGTACAATCTCTTGAAAATTCATTGCCAAAAACAAAATTGAGAGTCTTCAGTAGTGGATACCTCTTAATGTCGGCTAACGGAAAAAGTGATGACAAATATCCAGTTGAGCAAAAAGATTCCCAGGATCCTAATCCAGTGGCTACATTGGTAGTCAGTGTGCACCAGAGTAGAGCAGAGCAAATGTACTATTACCTACGACATCCTCGGTTTCTCTTCTTATTAGTAGCTTTACAACATCATTACATTGCGGCACGATATGGCATATTCCACAGTAATCCACGTTATTGATGTTTTTCCAGTATGGAACAATGTATTATATTTTAAAGGTCCAACTAGAGTCCGGATCATCAGAGGATCAAGATTTTACTCATTCAAAATATGGGGTCCAGACACAACAAAGCTCATGAGGACGAACAGTGTATAACTGAGAAAAAAATGTAGAGTGGATCATCTGATACGAGAGATTTTTTTTGGGTGAGGGGGGGGGTCATGTAAAATAATAAAAAGTCGTTAGTGGTGAAGAGGATTTGATTTGAGAGTGCAATGATAAGGGCATGTCAATATTGATAGGTCATAAATGTTTGATTGGTCAAGGTAAAACCATCATGGTAATCTTACAATGTAGAGAACAGAGGTGTCCTGAACCTGAAGGTAGAGACAGACGCCCTTCTCTAAAGGGAATGATGGGAGATATGGAAACATATGAGCATGTCCTTAAAGCAAATTTTCCCTGTTCTCGGGACCCCAACCACCATGGGCATAATTTAAGCTCATGGACCTCAATGGCCCCGAATAATCACAAGTATTTAATAGGATTAGTCTTCTTGTATGGGTCAAAGGGACCTTTATGGCTTCCCTAGACTTCAAGGCTCAGATGCAATTGCATCCCCTTTACCAATTATACAATTGACAACCACATATTTCAGGAACATCTAATTGCCATGAATATTTCAGTAAAAAATGTTAAAAAAGGCAACTGTGTTATTAATGGCTGGTGGGTGTTAGGAAAGAGTTCAACAAAGTATTTAACAGGTAGTCTGTCCTACAAAACTTTTAGATCTGCAAGTGTCATGTGGGTTCATGGCAGGCCGTGCACTATTGTGCCAGTGTATGTACTGTCTTGGATGTTTAGCCAGTTAAAAGGACTAATTGTGAGATTTTTGATTTTCGTGCATAGCTCTTCATTACCGCTAATCAGTACCCCAGAGTACAAGGTTTGATTAATTATCTTTATTAATGGTCTGTTTAACAAATCTTCTTGATGTGCAGAGATAATATGTATTAGCGACTTCACTGAAATAATTGAATACATGAATTTCTTTACTAGGGAAGGTAATAACAATTAAGTCAGTTTCTAGGGGAACTTTGATGACATCAAAAAAACATCAAAAACAAATCCTGAGTATCACTCCCCTTATACATTGACAATACTCACCTCCTTTTAACCTGTGACTTGTGCCTGTGCCAGTGTGAAGGGGGGGCCATGGCACAGTGCTGTGGGGCGTTTCTGTCTTGTCTTCACCCTGAAACCCCTCTTCTAAACGGGAATCTAACTTGTGTGTGATCTGCTATGGGGATCGTTCTGTACTCACCTGTCATTCGGAGTTCTTGTTACCCCCCCCACCCCCTCGTCTATGGGATCGGATATAACTTCACACATAACATGAGACCTTAGGTCCTATTTTACAGGTTCAGCTTTACTGTGCAATTCGGACACATGCAGTTGCGACACACAGAGTGAGATAGAATCCCCTCCGGATGATGTTCCCTTTGTCTAGTGTACTATCAGCCCTTGATTCTCTTCTGCCCGACCTGTCCCCGCTTCAACAGCTCCTTCTATCTGGCTTAGCAGCTTCTCTGAGTCCCACCAACTTTCCTTTTCGTTAAGACCTGAGTGGCCTCTTCCTCACAGGGGAAACAGAGACATGGCACTCAATGCCTCTTCTGGGCCCTAGGCCCAAAAATGCCCCAGCGACTGCATGAAGCTTTAGGTGTGTCCCCATACTGTTTGGAGACTTGACACTGACAGGATCCCATTGCCGCTGCTGCATCGCTGTCTTGGAACCTGTCAAACACTGTCACTTCCTCTGACTGTACTCCACCAGCACTTGACTCTGAACTTGACTCTCTCCTTGACTGACCAAAGCAGGAAGCCCTTCCACTTCTTATCTAATCTAACCCCTCCCGACTAGTGGGCTAATCCCAAACTGTTAACTGTATACTACCCTGAGTGGTGCAAACTATATCCCTATGCTTTGTAATGGTTCCCCTAGTGGACAGCCCTCCCCATTTCCCGGGGACGGCCTTGAGGTAAAACCTCCAGGAAACCAAGATACAAACTGGCCATAAGGATAAAATGGAAAACTCTTTATCAAACAAATAACCATAACAGATTCATATATAACAATATTCACATTAACTTCTTCTTGACACAACGTCTTCTTCTACCCCCCTTCAAGTAGGTGAACAGTTGCCCCTTTGGGCTATTCTTTTTACCAACCTTACACAAGCATAAACTAATATCGGTCTCAGTAATGGGGTAGATAGCTGTTGGGGTTGTGTCCTGTAACCTTGTGAACTCCAAACTAACCTGAAAAAGTTGATAAAACTTGGCTAAAAGAGGATTAGATCACACCACCATATCGAGATCAACAACCAAAATAATTTTGTATTTTCAATTATTATTAGTGATGAGCGAGCATACTCGCAAGTACTCGGTAGTCGCCCGAGCATCTCAGTACTCGAGATGCTCGGAGCTCGCCGAGTACTTGCGAGATGCTCAGGCGGATGCTCGGGTCCCCTCCCTGCATGTTTGGTGCTCTTCAGAGCCCCAATCAACATGGGATTGCCTGCCACTCACTGTAATGCCGCAGCCATGGTGGTTGTGGCATTACAGTGATTGGGCTGGCCGCACAGCGTCATCAGGTCTATATCAGACCTGGCGCCGCCATGCTCGTCACAGTCACTCCGGATCAGACAGTGTAGGGAGAGCTGCTGCTGCGTTAGGCTATGTGCCCATGATGCAGAAATGCTGCATATTTTTTCCGCTTCTCCCTGGCAGGAAAAATGTATGCGGTTTTTACATGCGGTTTTCCCGCCAGGTAGAAGCGTTTGTGAAGCGTCTTTGCATGCATTTCTGCATGCGGGTTATCAAGCGCTTTTCCAAGCGATTTTAGCATCACTTGGAAAAGTGCTTGACAACTTGTTCACACTATATAAATCCATGCAACCGGCATAAATTTATAGTAGTGTGACCAAGTTAGTTAAAAAAAAGAATAAGAATGGTAAAAAATAAAAAAATAAAGTTTATACTCACCTTCCGTTGTCCTCCCGGTGTTTTGTCTGCTCCGTCCGGTGTCTTGCACTGCTCGCGGTGGTGTGAAGGACCTGCGGTGACGTCATTGAGCCATGTGATGGGTCACATGACTCAGTGATGTCATGGCAGGTCCTTCACAACAGCGCGAGCAGTGCAAGACACCGGACGGAGCAGACAAAACACCGGGAGGACATCGGAAGGTGAGTATAAACTTTTTTTTTTATTTTAAATTCCTTTTTTTACAGTTTCTATGGTACCCAGGTCTGGATGAGAGTCTCCTCTCCTCCAGACTTGGGTACCATCCGCACATAGAAACGCATAATATCCGTGTGTACAAATGTAGTGACATGGATATTATACATTTCAATGCAAGTCAATGGTGGCGATTACGCTGCGTGTCCGCAAAATTAATGGACATGCTGCGGAGTTTTGAGCGCAGCATAAATGCTGCGGAAAAATCCGCAGCATGGGCATTGACATTGCGGCTTGTCATTGGGAACCATGGGGGGCGGATTACCAAGCGTTTATGCTGCAGAAATTCCACAGCATATACGCTTGTAAAACGCTACGTGGGCACATACCCTTAGGGTGAGATTTGATTGTGTATTAGGTAGTGTAGGGAGAAAAACCGTACATTACACATATCCATCTTAACAAACAGTCCTTTTGAGGACTAACTAATCTATCTGCAGAGATATCAGGCAGGCAGTGTATATAGCAGACTTAAGTGCATATAGCACAAGAGGCTCCATTCCAGTTCTGCCTTCTGCTGCTGTTAGATATTTCCATACAAAGGCCCAAGTCTCAGAGGCAAGGAATACTTTTTTTTGGATCTTAATCCTCATTATTTGCTTAAAAAGCAATCCAGAGAACACTGTTTTTCTGTGCCATTTGCGTGTTGGCACTGCAGAATACAGCCAGGTCCTTTCCATAGTACTGCGCTAGAAATCCAGCTATTTAAAACCGTGTTTTCTCCGTCACACGGATCACATATACGTTGTCAGAAAATACTGCCATTTCTGGCCTCCATTAAAAATTTCTTTCAGTGTGTCAGTGAAGCAATTCACACCAGTTTGCTGTTCAAACTACTTACCTACAGGCCAGGTATTTAAAACTCTGTTTTCTCCGTCACACAGATCACATATAAGTTTGCTCCAAAAGCAGTCATTTGTAGTGAGCGTGGAAGATATTGTCCTCCATTTAAAATGGGCAAGGCAAATGGCAAGGGACGGGGAACTGGACGTGATGGTGATGGTGCATGCAGAGGCCGAGGACAAGGCCGTGGGCAAGCTGAAATTGTGTCACAACAAACACCCACATCTTCCTGTCCCAATTCCTAGGGGACCGCAGCACACCACTATTGAACCCAGAGCAGTGTCAAAAGGTTGTTGATTGGATAGCGGATAATGCTTCCAGTCACTTAGCCATCAGCACAACCACCACCCTGTCTTCCACACGGTCAAGTCTCAGTAGCCGTGAGTCTAGACCGCATATTCCTCACCCTGATCCTCCTTCCTCCCACCATGCCGAGTGCCCGGAGACAACTGATCCCACACTTGGACACTCTGAAGAGCTGCTCACTTATCCATTTATAGATGCAGCCATGGTCACACGAAGGCGACGGTGGGAAAGTGTCACAAGAAGTGGACGATGATGAGACACAATTGCCAGAAAGTCAGGAGGAGGACCAGGGTGCAGAAGTGGAAGACGAGGTGGTGGATGATATAGTGACTGACCCAACCTGGCATAAAGGCATGCAGAGCGAGGACAGCAGCACACAGGGGGAAGGAGGCAGAGCACCCCAACAGGCAGGGAGAAGCATTGTGGTGGCCACAGACAGAAGGCAGTAAACCGTTCCCTGTAACACCAACACGAGGGAAGTTGCCAGTACAACTGTTAGGTCTTCCCGAGTCTGGTTGTTTTTTAAAGACTCTGCCGATAACCCCAAAAAGGCCATTTGCATCACCTGCCAGGCCAGCATTTGCAGGGGTGGCAAAACGACCAGCCTGACCACCACCAGCATGATCAGGCACATGGCAGCAAAGCACCCAACTTTGTGGGCCGAACCCCAGGATCCAGGAACAGTGTCTGCGGGTGGCACCATTGCTTCTTCCGCTGTTGTGCATGCAAGCCAATCCCCTGTCCATGGTGCATGCGAAGATGTCTCCTGCCCTGCACCTGTCATTGCACTCTCTCAAGTAGCAGCATCAGGAAGCACATCCATGTCCTTGTCCCAGCGCAGCGTTCAGTTGTCCATACCCCATTCCTTGGAATGCAAGCGCAAATATGCAGCCAACGTCCCACAGGCCCCACTACTAAATTCTCACATTTCACGACTGCTTGCGCTCGAAATGCTGCCTTTTAGGCTTGTGGAGACGGAAGCATTCTGTAACCTGATGGCGACTGCCGTCCCTCGGTACTCGGTCCCCAGCCGCCACTATTTCTCCCGGTGTGCCGTCCCCGCATTACACAAGCACGAGTCCCAAAACATTAGCCGTGCCCTCAACAACACGGTTACCGGGAAAGTCCACCTAACCACGGACACGAGGACAAGTGCTAGTGGGCAGGGACGGTACATCTCGCTGCCGGCACACTGGGTTAACATAGTAGAAGCCGCGATCCAGTCAGACCTTGGGATGGAACACGTCCTCCCGACGTCAAGGATTGCGGGCCCTAGGTCAATCAGGGTTGCCCCCACGGTCTACAGTTCCTGCACCTCATCCTCCTCAGCCTCCTCCTCCCCTTCAGCCTCCATCTCCGAAATGACCACAGCAGTCACAAGCTGGAAGCACTGCAGCACTGCCTCGGCCTAAGCTAATATGCTTAGGTGATAAACCACGCAAAGCTGAAGAATTGTGGACAGCTCTGAAAGAGCAGGCAGATCTGTGGCTCACACCGCTGAACCTACAGCCAGGCATGGTTGTGTGTGACAATGGCCGGAACCTGGGGGCGGCTCTGAGGCGAGGCGAGCTCACACACGTACCATGCCTGGCCCATGTGCTTAACCTCGTGGTTCAGCAGTTTTTCAAATCCTACCCGGAGCAGTTGGATTTGCTTATTAAAGAACGCCGCCTGTGTGCCCATTTTAGAAAGTCACCTACAGCTTCCGCAGCTCTTGACGTGTTTCAACAGCATTTGCAGCTTCCGGCTCACAGACTGGTGTGTGATGTCCCCACATGTTGGAACTCTACACTGCAGATGTTGGGAAGGATTTGTGAGCAGAAGAGGGCAGTTGTTGAGTACCAGCATCAACAAGGCCGTCGGTATTGAGTTCAGACTCCACACATAAGACCTCAGGAGTGGAAATGGATGTCAGACATATGTACCATCCTCCAAAACTTTGAGGACTCCACCAAGATGGTGAGCGACGATGACGCCATAATTAGCGTCACCATCCCACTTCTCTGTCTTCTGAAACGCTATCTGCTCACAATCAAAGAGGATGCATTGCAGGCAAAGCACGATGAGATGGAGCAAGGAAACATACAGGGTGATTACACACAGCCCAGCGTCATCTCATCCCAACGTGGATTCGGTGACAATGAGGAAGAGGAGGAGGAAGAAGGACAGGAGCTAGTTTCATGCGCTATAGACGGTACTACCTGCACAGCTGTCATACCGTCTGTTCAATGTGGATGGCCAGAGGACAGAGAGGAGGAGGAGAGCATGGTCAGTCATCCTCTTGGTGAGGATACGGAAGTCTTGCCTATTAGTAGTCTGGCACGCATGGCTGAGTATATGTTACGCTGCCTTTCCCATGACCCTCGCGTTCTCAAAATTTTGGGTGACAGTCATTACTGGTTGGTGACTAGTGTTGAGCGATACCTTCCGATATCGGGAAATATCGGATCGGATTGGATCGGACCGATACCCAAAAAACATCGGATATCGCCGATTCTGATACCGGAAACCAATGCAAGTAAATGGGACACAAATATTGGAATGAAAATAAACCCTTTCTTTCCTTGTAGGTTAATTCTACATGAAGGAAAACAACTAAGAATAATGTAGAATGTATTACATGAAAAGCCGGCAATTCAGCAGCGGCATACACCGGTACCCGACAATTTAGAACAGAAAGAATAGAGCATCACACATAGATTAGATAGATAGAAACATGTCAGTCACATATATAAGAAGTACACTGACAGTGTTGCTTACTGTACTTGTCATTTAGTGTTAAAGGATTTATTTAAAAAATTAATAGTGTTTTCATGCATTGTCTCTTTAAAAAAGCCTGCCGGCAATTCAGCATCGGTACCCAACAATTTAGAACAGAAAGAATAGAGCATCACACATAGATTAGATACATAGAAACATGTCAGTCACATATATAAGAAGTACAGTGATAGTGTTGATTGCTGTACTTGTCATTTAGTGTTAAAATAAAGGATTTATTAAAAAAAAAATTGGCGTGGGGTTCCCCGTAATTTTAGTCCCTAGCGGACGTTAAGCAGATGGCTGGGGCAGATGTTTGAAGCCTGGGAAGGGGTAATACCCATGGAGCTTCCCAGGCTACTAATATCAGCCCCCAGCTGAATACCTAGCCTTTACTAGCTATTAAAATGGGGGACTCCAAAAAAAATGACGTGGGTCCCCCTTATTTTAATAGCTAGCAAAGGCTAGGCAGACAGCTGGGGGCTGATATTAATAGCCCAGGAAGGGTGCCATGAATATTGGCCCCCTCTCAGGCTAGAAGCACCAGCCGTCAGCCACCCCAGAAATGGCGCATCCATAGGATGCGCTAATTCTGGCACTTAGCCTTGCTCTTCCCACTGCCCTGTAGCGGTGACAGTGGGGTAATAGGGCAGGGGTTGATGTCAGCTTATAATGACAGCTGACATCAAGCCCAGGTTAGTAATGGAGAGGCATCTATAAGACACCCCCATTACTAACCCCATAGTCAAAGTTAAAAAAAAAACACAAACACCCAGAATAAAGTCCTTTAATTGAAATAAACACACAATTCTTTATTATTCTAAATTAAACCATACTTACCATCACACCTATTCCAGCTGAAGCCAATGTCTTCTGCAATAAAAGTAAAATAATAAACCAACATCATCCTTACCTTTCCATGGTTCCCAGGACGGCTCCAGCTCTGCTACATTCACATGACAGGCTGGATCGCAGCCGAAAGCTGCCATCCAGCTTGCCATGCCGCAGACACTGAGAAGCGCAGGCATGCTTGCGCTCTGCAGTGTCTGGCTGTGACGGCATAAAGATGAGCCGAGGTCATGTCCAATGAACTCAGCTCACCTCATGCACATCACTGACAGCGTGGGAGAATTCTCCTGCACTCAGCGCTTGAGCAGGAGAATTCTCCCAAGCTGGGATGGCATTGAGATGACAGGCTGGATCGCAGCTGAGCGCTGCCATCCAGCTTGTCATCCTTCAGAGACACTGCAGAGCGCAAGCATGCCTGCGCTTCTCAGTGTCTGCGGCATGGCAAGCTGGATGGCAGCTTTCGGCTGCGATCCAGCCTGTCATGTGAATGTAGCAGAGCTGGAGCCGTCCTGGGAACCATGGAAAGGTAAGGATGATGTTGGTTTATTATTTTACTTTTATTGCAGAAGACATTGGCTTCAGCTGGAATGGGCGTGATGGTAGGTATGGTTTAATTTAGAACATTAAAAAATTGTATGCTTATTTCAATTAAAGGACTTTATTCTGGGTGTTGTGTTTTTTTAAATACTTTGCTAGAAATTCATGGCTGTCATGTCTAATATTGGTGTGACCCCATGAATTTCGGGCTTAGGGCCAGCTGATAATGCCAAGCTGGCCCTAACCCCTTTATTACCCAGTGAGCTACCGCACCAGGGCCCTGGATGAGTTTGGTACAGCGCCAGAAGATGGCGCTTCTATGAACGCGCCATTTTCTGGAGTGGCTGCGGACTGCAATTTTCAGCGGGGGGGGGGGCAGAAAGCTTGGGTCTCCCTGCGCTACGGATTCCAGCCCCCAGCTGCCTAGTTGTACCTGGCTGGACACAAAAATGGGTCGAAGCCCCACGTATTTTTTTTTTTAAATATTTCATGAAATTCATGAAATAATTTAAAAAAAAAGAGCTTCCCTATATTATTGTGTCCGGCCAGGTACAAATAGGCAGCTGGTGGTTGGGGGCAGGCCGTTCCTGCCTGCTGTACCTGGCTGGACACAAAAATAGGGCGAAGCCCCACGTATTTTTTTTTAATTATTTCATGAAATTCATGAAATAATAAAAAAAAAAAAGGGTTACCTATATTGTTGTGTCCGGCCAGGTACAAATAGGCATCTGGTGGTTGGGGGCAGCCCGTTCCTGGATGCTGTACCTGGCTGGCATACAAAAATATGGCGAAGCCCACGTCAAAATTTTTGGGAAAAATTAATTAAAAAATAATAAAAAATAATAATAATTTAGGGACTGCATCTTTATTAACCCCTCACATGGAGGGGTTAATAAAGATGCAGTCCCTTAATGTGGTTTTTTTTTTTACATTTTTATTGAAATTTTCACCAATTATTTGACGTCGCCTTCGCCATATTTTTGTGTCCAGCCAGGTACAGCAGGCAGGAACGGCCTGCCCCCAACCACCAGCAACCTATTTGTACCTGGCCGGACACAACAATATAGGGAAGCCCTTTTTTTAAAATTATTTCATGAATTTCATGAAATAATTAAAAAAAAAAATACGTGGGGCTTCGCCCTATTTTTGTGTCCAGCCAGGTACATCTAGGCAGCTGGGGGCTGGAATCCGCAGCGCAGGGAGGCCCAAGCTTTCTGGGCCCCCTCCCCCGTTGCAAATTGCATTCCGCAGCCACCCCAGAAAATGGCGCGTTCATAGAAGCGCCATCTTCTGGCGCTGTACCAAACTCATCCAGGGCCCTGGTGCGGTGGCTCACTGGGTAATAAGGGGGTTAGGGCCAGCTTGGCATTATCAGCTGGCCCTAAGCCCGAAATTCATGGGGTCACGCCAATATTAGACATGACCGCCATGAATTTCTAGTAAAGTATTTAAAAAAACACAACACCCAGAATAAAGTCCTTTAATTGAAATAAACACACAATTTTTTAATGTTCTAAATTAAACCATACTTACCATCACGCCCATTCCAGCTGAAGCCAATGTCTTCTGCAATAAAAGTAAAATAATAAAGCAACCTCATCCTTACCTTTCCATGGTTCCCACGACGGCTCCGGCTCTGCTACATTCACATGACAGGATGGATCGCAGCCGAAAGCTGCCATCCAGCTTGCCATGCTGCAGACACTGAGAAGCGCAGGCATGCTTGCGCTCTGCAGTGTCTCTGAAGGATGACAAGCTAGATGGCAGCGCTCAGCTGCGATCCAGCCTGTCATCTCAATGCCATCCCAGCGTGGGAGAATTCTCCTGCTGAAGCACTGAGCGCAGGAGAATTCTCCCACGCTGTCAGTGACGTGCATGAGGTGAGCTGAGTTCATTGGACATGACCTCGGCTCATCTTTATGCTGTCACAGCCAGACACTGAGGAGCGCAAGCATGCCTGCGCTTCTCAGTGTCTGCGGCATGGCAAGCTGGATGGCAGCTTTCGGCTGCGATCCAGCCTGTCATGTGAATGTAGCAGAGCTGGAGCCATCGTGGGAACCATGGAAAGGTAAGGATGATGGTGGTTTATTATTTTACTTTTATTGCAGAAGACATTGGCTTCAGCTGGAATGGGCGTGATGGTAAGTATGGTTTAATTTAGAACAATAAATAATGGTGTGTTTATTTCAATTAAAGGACTTTATTCTGGGTGTTTGTGTTTTTTTTAACTTTGACTATGGGGTTAGTAATGGGGGTGTCTTATAGACGCCTCTCCATTACTAACCTGGGCTTGATGTCAGCTGTCATTATAAGCTGACATCAACCCCAGCCCTATTACACCGCTGCCAACGCTACAGGGCAGTGGGAAGAGCAAGGCTAAGTGCCAGAATTGGCGCATCCTATGGATGCGCCGTTTCTAGGGCGGCTGATGGTTGGTGTTTCTAGCCTGGGAGGGGGCCAATATTCATGGCACCCTTCCTGGGCTATTAATATCAGCCCCCAGTTGTCTGCCTAGCCTTTGCTACCTACTAAAATAGGGGGGACCCCACGTCATTGTGACGCCCAGCTGCGCTTGGTATCACAGATCCTAGAAGAGTGCATTGATGGATTCCTCCACAAGAGGCCCCCATAAACATTCACACATCTCCACCTTCCACCTCAGACCAGCAGAGGGAGCCCGTTAGGGATATAAATAGGGAAGGTGGAGCTAAGCAGTTGGGAGTTCCTCTGGAGATTTCAGCAAGTACAGATCTTAATACAGAGTCGAGCTCAGTCTAGTCAAGTCTGTTGAGAGAGTTCCTGCAATGGAGCATAATTCAGACTCAGTTGTAGCTCAGAATAGTGAGCTTTAGGTGTGTCTGCGCCATAAGATCGGTGAAGAGTGGCAAGCTGCCGTTAGTGTGAGTATCCTATTGAGGGCCCGAGCGTGGCCGAAGGCAAGTGAAAAGTGAGTAGCAGTGGGGGCAGAGGAGCTTACCCAGCTCACCCCGAAACATATACCGGACACCGGGTCTGAGCTTACCGGGATCTCTACGACCCAGTAAGGCATAACCGGAATCCCTGTAGAACTACAGGTCCCAGGTTCACCAGAGAGCTGATAAGTAACAGAGCCAGGAGACATATAGGCCCCGTAAGCTGGGAGCGTGCACTCCAAGAGAAGGCCCTACCACAACGTCAGCCGGTGCAGGACAGAGATAAAGTTAGGCCTAGCTTCAGGCAGGTCAGAAACTTACTACGCAGAGGCAAGAAACAGGAGGCCCTACACCCGCTCATTGGGGAGGATTCTGATATGCACCCTTCACTCTACAGTGCTCCGGGACGTGTCTGAATTTCCATCAGTAAAAGGTACTGAAGTGACTATCGTGTCTGTCCCTGTTCTTGCTCTGACCCGGCTGGGTCTCGCCTGTCTTGCATTCCCCTCTCCGTACGCTGCCGTGAGGCCTAGCTCCACCTGCGGGGAGCTATACCATCGAGCTGCCTTATCACCGGCCTCAGTGGACTGCCGCAGCGCTGGTGATTCTCACCAGAAACCACAGGTAGCGTCACAAACTTTCATAAAATTAACAAATAATCCCCTTTTAAAAACTGACCCCAGGGTACGGGCCCGGGAGCCGACCACCGCGACATCCCCAAGGCAAAGGCCCGGGTACCGAGTCATCCCCATCCCCCTGGGCTAGTCATCATTTTTTTGGGGTCCCCCATTTTAATAGCTAGTAAAGGCTAGGTATTCAGCTGGGGGCTGATATTAGTAGCCTGGGAAGCTCCATGGGTATTACCCCCTTCCCAGGCTTCAAACATCTGCCCCAGCCGTCTGCTTAACCTCCGCTAGAGACTAAAATTACGGGGAACTCCACGCCAATTTTTATTTTAATAAATCCTTTATTTTAACACTAAATGACAAGTACAGTAATCAACACTATCACTGTACTTCTTATATATGTGACTGACATGTTTCTATGTATCTAATCTATGTGTGATGCTCTATTCTTTCTATTCTAAATTGTCGGGTACCGATGCTGAATTGCCGCTGGCTTTTTTTTTAATAAATCCTTTAACACTAAATGACAAGTACAGTAAGCTGAGCACTGCCATCCAGCTTGTCATCCTTCAGAGACACTGCAGAGCGCAGGCATTATGGGAACTTCCGATTCCGGTATTCGATATTCTAAAAGTATCGGAACTCAGTATCGGAACTCCGATACCGCGAATATCGGTCGATACCCGATATTTCAGTATCGGAATACTCAACACTATTGGTGACACTTCTAGACCCATGCTACAAGGAGAACTGTATATCTCTTATTCATGAGGCGGACATTTCTACAAAAATGGAGCAGTACAGGAAGGCCCTTGTTGCGGAACTACCACTGTGTGCAGAATTATTAGGCAAGTTGTATTTTAGAGGATAATTTTTATTATTGATCAACAACTATGTTCTCAATCAACCCAAAAGACTCATAAATATCCAAGCTTAATATTTTTGGAAGTTGAAGTGGGATTTTTTTAGATTTGGATATTTTAGGAGGATATCTGTTTGTGCAGGTAACTACTACTGTGCAGAATTATTAGGCAACTTAATAAAAACCAAATATAATCCTATCTCACTTGTTTATTTTCACCAGGTAAACCAATATCAGTGCACAAACTTTAGAAATAAACATTTCTGACATGCAAAAACAAAAACAAAAAAAATTAGTGATCAGTATAGCCACCTTTCTTTATGATGACACTCAACAGCCTTCCATCCATAGATTCTGTCAGTTGCTTGATCTGTTTTTGATCAACATTGCGTGCAGCAGCCACCACAGCCTCCCAGACACTGTTCCGAGAGGTGTACTGTTTTCCCTCCCTATAGATCTCACATTTTATGATTGACCACAGGTTCTCTATGGGGTTCAGATCAGGTGAACAAGGGGGCCATGTCATTATTTTTTCTTCTTTTAGACCTTTACTGGCCAGCCACGCTGTGGAGTAGTTGGATGCATGTGATGGAGCATTGTCCTGCATGAAAATCATCTTTTTTTTTGAACGATACCGACTTCTTCCTGTACCACTGCTTGAAGAAGTTGTTTTCCAGAAACTGGCAGCAGGTCTGGGAGTTGAGCTTCACTCCATCCTCAACCCGAAAAAGTCCTACAAGTTCATCTTTGATGATACCAGCCCATACCAGTACCCCACCTCCACCTTGCTGGCGTCTGAGTCGGAGTGGAGCTCTCTGCCCTTTATTGATCCAGCCTCTGGCCCATCCATCTGGCCCATCAAGAGCCACTCTCATTTCATCAGTCCATAAAACCTTTGAAAAATCAGTCTTAAGATATTTCTTGGCCCATTCTTGATTTTTTATTTTATGTTTCTCGTTCAAAGGTGGTCGTTTTTCAGCCTTCCTTACCTTGGCCATGTCCCTGAGTATCGCACACTTTGTGCTTTTTGATACTCCAGTAACGTTGCAGCTCTGAAATATGGCAAAACTAGTGACGAATGGCATCTTGGCAGCTTCACGCTTGATTTTCCTCAATTCATGGGCAGTTATTTTGCGCCTTTTTTGGCCAACACGCTTCTTGCGACCCTGTTGGCTATTTGCCATGAAACGTTTGATTGTTCGGTGATCACGCTTCAAAAGTTTGGAAATTTCAAGACTGCTGCATCCCTCTGTAAGACATCTCACAATTTTGGACTTTTCAGAGCCCGTCAAATCTCTGTTCTCCCCCATTTTGCCAAAGGAAAGGAAGTTGCCTAATAATTAAGCACACCTTATATAGGGTGTTAATGTCATTAGACAACACCCCTCCTCATTACAGAGTTGCACATCACCAGATTTACTTAATTGGTAGTGGGCTCTCAAGCCTATGCAACTTGGAGTAGGACAACATGTATAAAAAGTATCGAAGTGATCAAAATACGCATTTACCTAATAATTCTGCACGCGGTGTATTAAAAAAATTCCCATCTGAAACCACTGGCGGCAGAGGGCACACTTCGTTGGACAACCAAGGAGTACAGGCAAGAGAGACCCAACTTCAATCCAGCAGAGGCGGGGGAACACTGTCAAAGTTGTCAAAGGGTTTTCTCAGCCCCTCCCATCGCACAGGCCCTGAGGCGCGGGGTACTATCACAAGGAGCGCAAAGTTTGGGAAGATGCTGAGGGAGCACCTTGCCGACTGTACCAATGTCCTCCGTGATTCCTCTCTGCCTTATAATTATTGGGTATCCAAGCTGGATACATGGAATGAACTGGCTCTCTATGCCTTGGAGGTCCTGGCCTGCCCTGCCGCCAGTGTTTTATCAGAGCGGGTTTTTAGTGCCGCTGCTGGAATTATAACTGAAAAGCGCATCCATCTGTCAACTGAAAATGCTGACAGGCTGACTCTTATTAAAATGAACAAGGGCTGGATTGGGCCAGACTTCTCAACACCACCGAATGATAGCAGCGTAACATAAACTCAAATCCAGTGTCTTTTCTTGGGAGGTGTATTCCCATGCACCTTTTCACACCCAGACATGGGTATACGCTTCCTGATTTTGGCTATTTTCTCTTGTCCTCCTCCTTCTCCTCATCCTCCACCACCATATCACCAGGGTGACCGTGATCCGTGATGCAACACCCACATAATTTTTTTAAAGGGTGTTTATGATGCCCGTAAAAAAATTTTTTTTATACAGTATGTCCATGTATACCCCCCAAGGGTAAATGTTAGTCAGCCCATACACTTAGTGCATGGGCATTACAAGTATATGAGGCCCGCTCCTTTCTAATGGGGACATTTTTTTACGAAGCCCTCCTCCACATCTCTTCCAAGGGGCATTGGAGTGCCTCCCAATTTTTGGTAGCCCTTGCATTCACTGCATAGGCCAACACTATGGGAGACCCACTTCCTAATGATGTGAATATTTTTAATGAGGCCCTCTACGTCTCTTCCAAGGGGCATTGGCGTGCCTCCAAATTTTTGGCAACCCTTGCATTCACTGCATAGGCAAACACAATGGGAGACCTACTTCCTAATAATGGGAATATTGTTTTCAGGAGGCCCTCCTCTAAGTCTCTTCATAGGGGTATTGGGGTGCGTCCAAATTTTGGGCAGCCCTGGCACTCACTTCATACGCAATAACAGTAAAGAAGACCCACTCTTTAGTAATGGGAGCAATAAAACATAGCCGGCTGATGGCTCTCTAAGAATAGTGAGGGCCGACTGCTGGCCCTTTAAGAATAGTAAAGGCCGCCTGATGGTCCTATAAAAATAGGCTTTGTGACTCTCAGAGTCCCTCCTTCATAAATGAAACACGATGTGTCTAATGATATCTCACACACCACATGACCAGATAAGGTTGTAAAATGTTAAAATGACATTTTCTGGTGAATGCATTTGTCACGGTTGAAAGCAATGCGAAAGTGAAAAAACGCATCAAAAACGCTATGTGTGAACATAGCCCAAGGTGTGGAGGAGCAATTTTGTTTTTGGTTATTTATTTTGCCTTATATACAAGTCATTACCCTGGAAAGGATGTTCCTTAACATATTTCCCAGGAAAATCCATTTTGGTTTCGTTTTGGTATGTTTTATTGTGAGTCCGTAAAAGTGGCGTAATACCTCTGACAATGTTGTTGACACAAGTGACCTGGGAGTCAGAAATGCTTCCAGGGGTCTTCCCCATGCTGTCCCCATGTCATTTCAGCACTGTTCCCATCGATTTGGGCAATTTTTAGGCCCTCTGCAGACCGCCGGGGGAAGCTGCCTGAAAAATGCTCGAGTTTCCCATAGACTTACATTGGGCTCATTGCTCGGTTCGAGCACCCGAGCATTCCAATGTGCTCGACCCGAGCATCGAGCACCCGAGCATTTTAGTGCTCGCTCATCACTAATTATTATAGCTATCCTTGCAACCCCATATAATCTCAGGTTTTCTTCTGCAAAAATCTTTGCTGCCCTGACATAGAAGAAAAAATCAATATAGCCTACCATTATGGAGCCAGGTATTGCAATGCAGAAGCTCTTTTGTAGAGTGCTATCTCCTCCGACTCCCTGATACACGCATGCCACTAGGCTCAGATAGGGAGATACGGGTTTCATGAATTTGTTCGAATCCTGGGGGAACCGTCTCTCAGGGTGACCATAGGCTGCAGCTTCTTTCAGGCACACGATAGATTCAGTTGCTGACCAAACAAGTCTGACAAGAGTCTTTTTTAACATTGGAATTTAATCTGAAGCACGGCCAGTGCAATTCAGGGATATTACAGCCACAATCTTCATTACAGTATAGGTTAATAAAGCAGGCACAGTAACGTCAGTCTCTTCAGTGGCATAATTCAGCACAGATGAGATCTCTTAGCAGCACACTTCTATACATACACAACCACAGGCTTTTCCTTCACAAGGACTCAGTAGTACACAGCATTCTTTATCCTGCATGGAGATTGAGGGGGAGAGGGTTTGATGAGGGAGATGATCCCTGTTACACGACTCCTTCCAGTCCTTATCTTTCTGCCTGATAATCCTCTGCACTGTTAGTTCACGGAGTCTATCTGACCTGTGTTTAACTTCCCTCCTGACCTGAATTCTGTTCACTTGCCTTCTGTGAGATACAGATCACACACCACCTTTCTCTTAGGCTCCAGCCAGACTAATAAAAAAGTTCCCCACAATCCCCCTGGGGCTCTGTTAAACACTCCCTGTCTCCTGTGACTATGTTAACCCCTCTAGTTGCTGGATATTTCCTGTCTCTTGTGACTGTGTTAACTCTTATAGTTGCTGGATGCTTTTGAAGCAACAGCACTACTTCTGCATGTCACATCCCCCATACATAAGAGCTCTCAGGTCAGCCGTACGCTCCTGCATTCTTAATGAGAAAAGGAGGCTACTGCCAGAACTCTGTGGAGGCGGCTTATCTCCCTGAGAACAAAAGCATCGGCCATTGGAAAACCAATTTACCAGATCTTTCTCTCTCACAATATCATCGGTTGGGAGAGAGTCTGCAAGCATCAGACAGCGGACCTGTCCTGCCAATATTACTGGCTGACTTGAGTATAATGTGTATGGAGGCTTTTAGAGTCCCATTGAAGTTGCATGGTTTCTTTCAACAGATGTAACTGAAACAGTTGACCGCAGTTTTTGGGGTCAGAATAAGGGTAAAATAGGGAAGACTTCCTCCTGACCGTGAACAGTTCCAGCTATGGGGCAGAGACTTCCTGGTCCTGTGCCACATGGCCTTGTGACATATTGTGACTACTTTCTTCAGTCTTGACACATGAGATCCTGTGTCAAGACTGAGGAACATATACAACTTCTGATTTCAGAGAAGAGAAAACAATAAAACAATTTAGAATTTTGTAATGTTCAGATCAAGCAAAGGTTACCTCGACTCACAGTACTGAAATATTATGGCACAAAAAAGGGTAACTTGACATCTAACTTGACATAAATTACATAACATTGCATAAGCCATTGTCCTAAGAGCAGAATAATGGAGGGGCAGATACTCTGATTCCAGTGATGTGTAACTTACTGGGCTGTGTTTTGCTGTTTCAAAAAAATAGTGTTTTATCAGTAGGAGATTATCACTAGAGGACTAGGTGTCTTGTGCCTCCTGGTCCAATCATACGCCCACCACTGATTAGCAGATGTCAATATACAGCATATCAAGAAAGCAGCCAATCAGTGGTGTGGGAGGGGTTATACAGAGCTCAGCATGCAGAGCACTGCTAGATCTCTCAACAGATAAAACTGTGATCCTATCACAACTGCTGCACCCTGTAAATTAAGTGATACATCGCTGGAATCAGGGTATCTGGCCCTATACCATGCTGCTGTCAATTACATAGCAAAATCTGCTGAGCGATTCCCTTTAAGTGAGATAACCTTCGTGACAAGTCATCAAGATGGTGCGTTGTGAGTCATGATAAACTTGGCTACATCTACTGTATATATGTGATGTACATTATGAAGACTATTGATGTAACTATTGATGTCAAAACCTTTATTATTCTCTGGAACACCACTTTAAATTTACGGGAGGGGTTCTTAAAAATATGATACACTTGGACTGAGAATGTACCCAGGACTGCACCCTTAGCTGTAATAAAACATGCAATTTACATGCAGAGTGTACGCAGTCAAGGAATTGAAATTCATGGGAGGTAGATCCATAGTGGCAACCCTGATTCATGGAGGCACACAGCGCACTTTTACAAGGTGGCTGCTGCCCCCTGGTGATCTCCTCATTGAACCAATTAGGCTACCCCCTTAAAAAAAATGAGCACAGCACAGTAGGAAAGCCGTAGGGTTTGCAGTCACTTTGGTGCAACCCAACTGGAAGGAAGTACCTCAGTGGCCAGGATCCCTAAACCTGGTTACAGTGCTGTTACTTCTTTCGAGAACTGTAACATTCATGTCAGCACCTGCCTCCCTTTTCTGCTTCTACTTCATTGTGGGCAACATATGGTACAACGCAACAGTCCTATTTAATTCTCTGGGGGGTTAGGTACAGTACAGGCAAGGAGCTTGGGAGTTAATCTATCTTTGTTTAGTATTAACTCCCTGCTCTAAGCCCTGGGTGAGGCTGCTCATACATAAACTCCTGAATTCCTGTCTCCCACTACCAGTTATAAGTTCTGATTAACCTAGTTCACATCCTTGTTATCTGCTCCTGTTATCCTAGTATTGATTCCTGTTTTTGACCTTGGCTTGTTTTCTGACTATTCTTCCTCTTGACGGTTTTGTTCCTTATCATTACCTCTTGGTTCTGACCCGTCAACCTGACCATTCCCTGCCAGCCTTCTTTACTGACCAGAAGCTACTCTGTGGACTCAACCTAGGGCCCCTGTATAAGTACAGAGGTTGAAGGGTGAAGGCCAGGATTCCTCTGGGACCTAACAGACTTAATGGCTAGTGCAAAGCCTGCCCATCAAAGCCCTGCTTAGAGCTTCCGGGTGACCATGAACATAGTTACTTTATAAGAACTGGAGTAGGACTATCCCGAATGGGTTCACCTTGCTGTTATGCACACGCCCGGGCTAAGCGGCGTGTGCGTGTGATTGGTAGTGATTCCACTGGACCGTGCCGGAGAGTGAATGCCTGGAGGGGCGTGACTAAGTATTCACCCGATCCGACCAGGGTCGCACGACGGCATACGACGCCAGTGCACCAAGGAGGAACCGAGCAGAGGGACCAGGTGCTACTCCAGGACAGACCCCGGACACGGCTGTTGACCCACACAGGGGAATACAGGAACAGGCTGGTAGGCTGGCACACAGACTGGTGGGTATAGGCAGGCACGACTGGTATGCAGACAGGCGGGTATGCAGGCAGGGGGGTAAAGGCAAGCACAGCTAGAGTGCAGACAGGGAGGCACTAGCAGGTAGGAACACAGGCGGGATAGGACCCAGTACACACCGGGACTCAGGAACAATACAGGCAGAGGGTTACAGGCAAGCACTGCTAGAGTGCAGACAAGGCTGAGCAGGGAGGACAGGGCTCTGTTCACACGGAACAGACAGGAAGGGAAAGACAGAGCCAGATACTCACACAGTACTTGCAGAGAAAACAAGCAGGAGTTAGGTACGAGTTCAGACTCTGCAGAAAAAGGAAGGGAACGGACATAGAGGCAAAACAGGTAAAGGACAGGAGAGTGTTCAGACTGGAACTGAGTGTACGGAGGAGACCGATACTGCAGCGGGATACAGGAGCGGGTCTGGGAATACGGCCCCCAGAGAGGCGGAACGAACAGGCAAGGAGCGTGTTCAGACAGGACAGACCAGAAACAGGAGCGGGTCTAGGAAATCGGCCACTAGAAGGCGGAACGAACAGGCAAGGAGCGTGTTCAGACAGGACAGACAAGAGAACACAGAAAGGACTCAGTTCAGACACGGGAACTAATACCGCAAAGCAGGAGACATACAGGACTTAGTTCAGACACGGGAACTAATACCGCAAAGCAGGAGACATACAGGACACAGTTCAGACACGGGAGCTGATACCGCAAAGCAGGAGACATACAGGACTCAGTTCAGACACGGGAACTGATACAAAAAGCAGGAGACATACAGGACTCAGTTCAGACACGGGAACTGATACAAAAAGCAGGAGACATACAGGACTTAGTTCAGACACGGGAACTAATACCGAAAAGCAGGAGACATACAGGACTTAGTTCAGACACGGGAACTAATACCGCAAAGCAGGAGACATACAGGACTAAGTTCAGACAGGCCTGGAAATACAGCCTCCAGGAAAGGCAGACAAGGAAACAAAGACGGGACCTGGCACCTTCAGAGTGCAAGCACACACTGAAGGAAACACTTTGCTCAGGCAGGGATAGAAGGGAGCTGCTGAGCTATATACCAAGTGTCAGACAGCAATAGGCTGAGGACGCACAAGGGGTGTGACCCACAGCAGGTACAAAAGGCAGGAAGTGATCGGGCGCCGCCCTTAAGCAGCAGAAACAGACACAAACAGACAGCATGGAGGGAAGCCAGAGAGACATTCTGGACAGGAGATCAAGTGCGCCCTCTTGCACAGTGGGAGATGGACCACCATGCAAGGACGCCGCCAGGTATGTTACAGTACCTCCCCCCTTACGCCCCCTCTTCTTCAGGCCTGCCAGAATCTTCCGCAGGGAATTCGAGGGCCAGTCGTTCACTGGGTTGGAGGGGGACAGAGACTTAAGGGTAATCTCTGCTTCGAGGTACATCTTGTCAAGCTCACAGGAAGAAATAGACGGGTTATCACGTACATAATGAGGAAAAGTCACTGTCTCTTTGTTATCTGGTGGTATCCCGGAGGATTCAGGAAACAACTGGAGGTCCTCCGCCGGGTCAGAAGAGTGCAGAGGCTCAGAGAAAACAACTGCTTCAGAGTACACTAGGTCGGACTCACTGGAGGAAGCAGGCGAGGTATCGGGTACCGAGTATAGGAAAGTCTCTGTCCATTCACCACCAGGTGGCACCCCGAAGGGTTCTGGAGACAGCTGGCGGTCCTCCGCCTGGTCAGAGGGGTGTAGAGACTCACGGGTAACCTCTGCTTCAGAGTACACTAGGTCGGACTCACTGGAGGAAGCAGGCGAGGTATCGGGTACCGAGTATAGGAAAGTCTCTGTCCATTCACCACCAGGTGGCACCCCGAAGGGTTCTGGAGACAGCTGGCGGTCCTCCGCCTGGTCAGAGGGGTGTAGAGACTCACGGGTAACCTCTGCTTCAGAGTACACTAGGTCGGACTCACTGGACGAAGCAAGCGAGGTATCAGATCCAGGATATAGGAAAGTCTCTGTCCATTCACCACCAGGTGGCACCCCGAAGGATTCTGAACACAACTGGAGGTCCTCCGCCTGGTCGGAGGGGTGTAGAGACTCAGGAGTAACCTCTGCTTCGGAGTACACTAAGTTGGACTCACTGGACGAAGCGAGCGAGGTATCAGGTACAGAGTATAGGAGAGTCTCTGTCCTTTCGCTACCAGGTAGCACCCCGAAGGGTTCAGGAGACAACTGGAGATCCTCCGCCTGGTCGGAGGGGTGTAGAGACTCGGAGGTAACTACCACTTTGGGGTACCCATTGTCAGGCTCACAGGACGAAGCGGACAAAGTATTGAGTACCGGGTGTAGAGAAGTCTCTCTCCATTTGTCATCGAGTGGTATCCCGGAGGGTTCAGGAGGCAACAGGGGATCCTCCGCCAGGTAGTAGAGGTGCACAGACTCTGAGGTAACCACAGCTTTGGAGCATCCTTGGACATGCACACCGGTTAAAGAGAAAGAAGCATCTGATGCCGTGTGCAGGAAGTTCTCCTGTGTGGAGTCTGGATGGGCAGAAGTCTCTTCGGCCAGGAGAACTGGTGCACTACCCACGCACATTACCCATTGGGGTTTCTCCGGGATACAGGGAGATGAAGCTTCAGTAGGGACTTCAAGGTTGGGGTCAGGAGGTCTCAGGGAGGACAGACCCTGGCGTGACGGCTTGCCTCTAAGTCTAGCACGTCTGGACTGCCTCTTGAGGTTGAGAGAAGTATTCCGGAAAGCGTAGTCACCCTGTGAGGCTTCCGGGTGGGCAGTAGTCTCATTGGGCTGGAGGACTATTGCGCTACCCACACACATTACCCGTCGGGGCTGCTCCGGGATATTGGGAAGTGAAGCTTCAGCAGGGGCTTCAGAGTTAGGGTCCTCGAAGACCATACGAAAGGCCACCAGGAAGGCCTGCAGGTCAAGGATGACAGGATCCCATGCTTCCCATAGGGGGGTGACCCATTTCAAGGCATCACCCGCTAGGTAGTCAATCATAAAGGCCACTTTAGCCCAATCGGAAGGAAAATAGAGAGGGTAGGCCTTAAAGTGTAGCATGCATTGCTCCACAAATGCACGACACTGTCTTGGATCCCCATAGTAACGTGGCGGATCCGCAGGAACGAGAGCTGATAGATCCATCTAGACGGATGCGTAATTCGCCTGGAACTCAGCTAAAGGGGGAAAAAAAAATTATTTATTTTATTTTAATGCATGTATTCGCTGGAAAAACTTCTCAAAGAGCGAAGGCCGTGGGGCTCAACGGGAACCAGGGCCTGAGCATGCTGTTATGCACACGCCCGGGCTAAGCGGCGTGTGCGTGTGATTGGTAGTGATTCCACTGGACCGTGCCGGAGAGTGAATGCCTGGAGGGGCGTGACTAAGTATTCACCCGATCCGACCAGGGTCGCACGACGGCATACGACGCCAGTGCACCAAGGAGGAACCGAGCAGAGGGACCAGGTGCTACTCCAGGACAGACCCCGGACACGGCTGTTGACCCACACAGGGGAATACAGGAACAGGCTGGTAGGCTGGCACACAGACTGGTGGGTATAGGCAGGCACGACTGGTATGCAGACAGGCGGGTATGCAGGCAGGGGGGTAAAGGCAAGCACAGCTAGAGTGCAGACAGGGAGGCACTAGCAGGTAGGAACACAGGCGGGATAGGACCCAGTACACACCGGGACTCAGGAACAATACAGGCAGAGGGTTACAGGCAAGCACTGCTAGAGTGCAGACAAGGCTGAGCAGGGAGGACAGGGCTCTGTTCACACGGAACAGACAGGAAGGGAAAGACAGAGCCAGATACTCACACAGTACTTGCAGAGAAAACAAGCAGGAGTTAGGTACGAGTTCAGACTCTGCAGAAAAAGGAAGGGAACGGACATAGAGGCAAAACAGGTAAAGGACAGGAGAGTGTTCAGACTGGAACTGAGTGTACGGAGGAGACCGATACTGCAGCGGGATACAGGAGCGGGTCTGGGAATACGGCCCCCAGAGAGGCGGAACGAACAGGCAAGGAGCGTGTTCAGACAGGACAGACCAGAAACAGGAGCGGGTCTAGGAAATCGGCCACTAGAAGGCGGAACGAACAGGCAAGGAGCGTGTTCAGACAGGACAGACAAGAGAACACAGAAAGGACTCAGTTCAGACACGGGAACTAATACCGCAAAGCAGGAGACATACAGGACTTAGTTCAGACACGGGAACTAATACCGCAAAGCAGGAGACATACAGGACACAGTTCAGACATGGGAGCTGATACCGCAAAGCAGGAGACATACAGGACTCAGTTCAGACACGGGAACTGATACAAAAAGCAGGAGACATACAGGACTCAGTTCAGACACGGGAACTGATACAAAAAGCAGGAGACATACAGGACTTAGTTCAGACACGGGAACTAATACCGAAAAGCAGGAGACATACAGGACTTAGTTCAGACACGGGAACTAATACCGCAAAGCAGGAGACATACAGGACTAAGTTCAGACAGGCCTGGAAATACAGCCTCCAGGAAAGGCAGACAAGGAAACAAAGACGGGACCTGGCACCTTCAGAGTGCAAGCACACACTGAAGGAAACACTTTGCTCAGGCAGGGATAGAAGGGAGCTGCTGAGCTATATACCAAGTGTCAGACAGCAATAGGCTGAGGACGCACAAGGGGTGTGACCCACAGCAGGTACAAAAGGCAGGAAGTGATCGGGCGCCGCCCTTAAGCAGCAGAAACAGACACAAACAGACAGCATGGAGGGAAGCCAGAGAGACATTCTGGACAGGAGATCAAGTGCGCCCTCTTGCACAGTGGGAGATGGACCACCATGCAAGGACGCCGCCAGGTATGTTACACTTGCCGTGGTGGGATAGCTTTCATGCTATTTTGATCAAAAACAGTGTTACTAAGAAATCTATTTTATTTAAATGCACTTTTGCTTTTTATTTATTTACAGCATGGTTTATGTTCATTTTGCTTCTTGTAGGTTTTTTTCTTTTTTTTAACATAGTCTTTTGAAATTACAGTCTGTATCTTCTTAGTGCTCAAGTACTTTTTTACCAATATCATAATGGCATCCCAATCTTAGAGCGCTTTGACTTTACCCAGTTTATGCCTGATGCTGATGCTAGCCCTAACATATCATGAATAGTGCAAAACATTTTTACACTAGAGCGTAAATATACTGTAGATAGTGCAGAGACTATGGTTATATACAGACCTTGAAGACTGAGGACGATCAATAGGTACTTCTGACCAAAATAATCAAGTAACTACTGTACAATAAATCCTAATTTTTCATTAGTACCCAAAGGCTTCACGTTACGACCCACTATTGTCAGTTGCCTATTTTCACATTTTATACCACCAAGAACTGGCACAATCTCTCCATTATTCTGGCCACTTATTTTAAATTCAGAAAGAAAATATTGATCTGACAGATTTAAATAAATTTCGTAAAGATCTAAATATCTTTACAATATTGTAAAAATTATGGAGGCATCAAGAATATCATCGATTGTTACGAGATTTGCCCTTTTCGGAGAAGGATTCTAAATTACCTTTCAACATGGAAGAAACATAATGACTCAATTAGCAGCAAAGCAAATTTACAATTTTTTTCATTTTTTTTTAATTCTCAGGGACAATTAAGAGGGAGCATTTGATACATCTCACCCTTGAGCCCTGCTTAATTCATGGACAACATATACAGCCCATGGCGGGTGTGTTTTGGGATTAAATCTACACTTTTAATGAATGCACTTTTTTTTTATTTCCAGAACAGTTGGAGAATATTGGTTTAGATGGAAGGAACCTTGGGGAGGGTTCGCGGAGTCTTCCTGTGGGTTCCAGCGAGAAGTGTGCGATCATTTCTTATTTATCCGAGAGAGGCACTGGAAGGGTTTTCAAAGTGAGTCTAAAGTAATTAGGAACTCTAACTGATGGATTGCACTAGAGGGACCTGTGGATTATTTATCACAAAGTCACTTGCTGGAAAGGTTAGAGGCTGAAAAGTAATTATTTTTTTCTCCTTTTTTTTCCCTTTCTTTAAAGTCAAGAAATCAGCTGGGGAAAACTCCTAAGCTGCCCCGTGACTTGCTCTCTTTAACTTTTCTCCCGGTTTAGTTAAATCAATATGTCCAACAAAACGCCATAGAAGATAGTTGTCGTACAACCTTCTTATCGCTATGGTAACGGTTGTGTTTTTCTTCGCATTCCACTTTTGCATGTGCTACACTTTAGTACCATTAGCATAGCCTATAAACTAAAAGGCTAGGCTCACACATCATAGTATTGGTTCAATAATAGATGAAAAAAAAACACTTGGATCCAAAAAAATAAAATATTTAAAAGCTTTAAAGACATGGGCAATTTTTTCCCCAAAACAACGGAAAGATTCTGAGTCAATTATTCAAGCTCAATTATTCTCACATCAATGGATCCAATCCGCGATGCTGATAGAATTCATGTCGAGTTTTCAGGAATTCATAGAACCTGGTGAATTCGAAAAAATTGTGATTTGCTTCTAGATTCTCGTTAAAGCCATTTTACATATTGCAGAAGATTGCATCAGGCAAGAAAAGATCAAGTGCTCAGACATGCCATAATGTAGAGCAGCCATCACATCATGTGATATAGCGCAGCCAATCAGGAGGTACTGTAAGAGCCAGTATAAAAGCAGAGGCAGAGAATGCAGCTGCCATAGTGGGAGGATAATACAGCTTAGCCATAGAGATAGTAAGCGAAAGCCATAAAACACTGAAAACAGTGTTAGTGTGTAAGAGCACAGCATTGAAAATTAGTGTGTTAGGAAAAGAGAATACCAATGTAGTTGATAGGGCAAGAGATAGGAGGGTCACTGTGTTACTGGTTACCATCTATTTACCCATAGACATATGTGTTGAGATTACTTTGACATTACTAAGGCTGTGTTTGTGTTAAAGAGCTTTAAAGGAGTTGGATATAGTCCTAGGAGACCTCAGAGTGTTACACGCATCTTTTCAAGGCAATTTGCAGTACTTTTGATTTGTAGCAAATTGATTCACTGAAAATTTAATATTTCTGAAAAACTCAGTGAAGCCAGTGAATTCAAACTGAAAAAAATTTGCTCATGGCTAGACACAACCAGGTGTGGTGCTTATTTTGATATCTTATTTTAATTTTCCCTAAACCCCTTTTAAACTTTCCCATACATTTTTATAGGATCCAGTCCATCAAAAATTGCACTTTACAAACCTGTCTTATTGCATTTAGATGCCATAACAATGGTCCTGTTTGGGAGCCTACTCTATTAACCATAGCAGACTTAATCTGCCTATGTAATAGGTGTCAATCAGATTTTTTTTCCCCCATAAGCAGACCATTTTTCATCCGTGTACTCGACCAAATTTTCAGCCATTTTTGGCCTGTGTGTCAGTTTTTACCATCTGTGTGATATCTGTTTTTATCAAATTCAAAAAAAATATTCAGAGATTCCCCTACTCGTTAAATGGTACAAAACCGACAATACTCGGATGACACATGGAGAACATCCGATCCGAGTGTTATCCGTTTTTTTCACGCTCTCATTAACTTGAATGGGTTAATTTGATCAGCAAATCGGATCAAAAATGAATGTTTCTGCATTTATTTTACTGACAATCATTCTGCAAAGAACAGACATGTGAACACATCCATAGACGAGTTATATCGGTCACAACCACGGATAGAACATATATAAGTGAAGAACGACCTTCTGAATAAGGCATGGGTGGCCTGTCATTTAACGGAAACCTGTCAAATCCTGAAATGCTATTAACCTGCAGATATGGGGTTAATCCAGGCTCGGACTGTCCCACAGGTGAACAGGAGAAACCTCCGGTAGGCCGCCCCTGTGAAGGATTGCTAATGAGTATAAAAAGTATAATCTAATCATTCATTAAACAAGCTAGCCAAATTAATATTACATAAAACAAAATTTGTAAAAGTAAATTTGTGTCCAAGGGTCAGGTAAATTTTGCATGTAGCTGAACAGTGGGCCCCAAGAATCAATGTTACTGGTGGTCCTTTTCCAACCCATTTTTACACTGGGTTAATCTGTAGGTTAATAACATCCTGAAGCTGCCTCGAGACCCGGAGGAAATTAACTTCATTCTTCCCGACAGCCTCGGGCTTTGAGTTAGAAAGGTGCAGCCGGCACGGCTTCAGTCACCGTGCCTTTTTGTGCTCCTCTTTGACTGAAAGCTGGAGGCTGTTGGGAGGAGTAAAGTTAATTTCCTCCCAGCAGCCAGCTTTCAGTGTGGGCGGTAGGCAGCATCAAAACACTATTAACCCGCAGGTTAACTTCATATAGTTGTAATTCCAGAAACAACCAGGTGCGGCACTGTTTCCAGAAGAAAGCAGCCAAGTTTTTATAATGCTACACAACCCCTTTAGATATGACTTGAGATGGTTTTCATGTAGCATGTGTATAATTTTCACTTGATGCAAAATCCCCTATAGGTATCCCCTAGGAACTTCTTAGGAGGGTGCGGATATCAAGCGTGTAATCCGAATACCAAACTTCTTAGGATGGTGCGGTTATCAAGCGTGTAATGCGAATACCAACCTTCTTAGGAGGGTGCGGTTATCAAGCGAGTAATACAAATACCAAAATATGACCATTGTCCAGCCTAAATTCTGAAAACAAAAAGTCAAGATTGTGAGATCCCCTTGGCATAAATTTCCAGAATTTCTTTAATTATTTTGAAAATCAATTAAAAAAACAGCAAGTGGTGAAGTTAAGAAGAATGAAATGCGGTAACGCGGCTTTCTATTACTACGTGTAAAGTATATAGGGTAATACAGTATAGATTTTAGTTAGCCGTTATTAGATCTGACCTTGGAGTCAGGAAGTGCTAGTGGACCTTGGGTGTGATTTTGTGCCCCTGTCTCATAAAGGGGGTGACATCGATAATAACCTACAGATTTTGGCCATTTATAAAGAGCTGGAATGAAACTGTATCCCGATATTACACCACTGTTTAATAGGTTCCTGTGGGACATTTTCAGTGCACATAGAAGAGCTACATGAAGAAAATTGTGCGGAAAAAAAGTACATTTTATAAATGTTTATCAACTGGAATATTTTTGGATACGAAAAAAAAATAGTTTATTTGAGTTTAATTGGGGGTTCAGCTACAAGAGGCAATTGACCTAAGTCCAGGCAGCTAGTAAACCAAGGAGCAAAGATTATTCTACAACTATTCGTAGTAGTTCGGCTTTCCGTATTTTGCTGCCCTAAATAACCTGGCCAAAGTAGAGCGCTTAGTCGGCGCCCAGTCTATCACCAAAGACCTGGGACATATACCCCACCATTGTCCTTCAGGCTACTCTTGTCTAATTTTTGCTTGGAGTTTATCACAATTTCTGGCTTTTTGAAAATTGACCATAGATTCTCATTGGGATTAAGATCTTGGGAGTTTCCTGGCCATGGACGCAAAATTTCAATATTTTGTTCGCTGAACTGCTTAGATATCACTTTTGCCTTGTGACATGGTCTCCATCATGCTGGAAAAAGCTTTGTTCATTGCCAAATGTCACCTGGATTGGTAGGAGAAGTTACTCTTGGAGGATGATTAGATCCCACTATTTATGGAAGTGTTCTTAGGTAAAATTGTGAGTGAGTCCCCAACAGAGTTGAAAACAATGGCGTAACTAAAGTCTGATGGGCCTGGGTACAAAATTTGGACCTGGGCCCCCACCTGCATGTTAGTCAGATGTATAGGCCTTTGTAGGTTTCTAGATCCTATAATGACATGCATTTTTGCCCCCCATGTAATAATGTCCCCTGTCCTGGCTGTTTCCTTTAATAATCTCCCACATTATTGTCCCCATCCTGTAATAATGTCTGTTATCCTGGGTACCCTGCTTGTATAATACCCCCATCCTGGCCTCTTCCTTGTGTAATGCCCACATACTTGGCCCCTTCCTTGTATAATTTATTTATTTATTTTACTCAATTATATAGCGCCATTAATTCCACATTGCTTTACCGACATTATCATCACTGTCCCCATTGGGGCTCACAATCTACATTCCCTATCAGTATGTCTTTGGAATGTGGCAGGAAACCAGAGAACCTGGAGGAAACCCACAAAAATATGGGGAGAACATACAAACTCTTTGCAAATGTTGTCCTTGGTGGGATTTGAATCCAGGACCCCAGCGCTGCAAAGCAGCAGTACTAATCACTGAGCCACCGTGCATCCTGGACCCCTTCCTTGTTTAATGCTCCCCATCTTGGGCCCCTTCCTGGTATAATGCTCCCCATCCTGGGCCTCTTTCTTATATAATGCTCCCCATCCTGAGTCCCTTCCTTGTATAATGCTCCCCATCCTAGGCCCCTTCCTTGTATAATGCCCCCATCCTGAGCCCCTTCCTTGTATAATGCTCCCCATCTGGGGCCCCTTCCTTGTACAATGCCCCCATCCTGGGCCCCTTCCTTGTATAATGCCCCCATCCTGGGCCCCTTCCTTATATAATTCCCCCATCCTGGGCCTCTTCTTTGTATAATGCTTCTCATCCTGGACCCCTTCCTTGTATAATGCTCCCATTCTGGGCCCCTTCTCTGTATAATGCTTCTCATCCTGGGCCCCTTCCTTGTATTATGCTCCTCATCCTGGGCCCCTTCCTTGTATACTGCTCCTCATCCTGGGCCCCTTCCTTGTATAATGCTCCTTATCCTGGGCCCCTTCCTTGTATAGTGCTCCCCATCCTGGGCCCCTTCCTTGTATAATGCCCCCATCCTGGGCCCCTTCCTTGTATAATGCCCCCATCCTGGGCTCCTTCCTTGTATAATGCTCCCCATCTGGGGCCCCTTCCTTGTATAATGCCCCCATCCTGGGCCCCTTCCTTGTTTAATGCTCCTTATCCTGGGCCCCTTCCTTGTATAATTCACCCATCCTGGGCCCCTTCCTTGTATAATGCCCCCATCCTGGGCCCCTTCCTTGTATAATGCTCCCATCCTGGGCCCCTTCCTTGTATAATACTCCCATCCTGGACCCCTTCCTTGTATAATACTCCCATCCTGGGCCCCTTCCTTGTTTAATGCTCCTTATCCTGGGCCCCTTCCTTGTATAATTCACCCATCCTGGGCCCCTTCCTTGTATAATGCCCCCATCCTGGGCCCCTTCCTTGTATAATGCTCCCATCCTGGACCCCTTCCTTGTATAATACTCCCATCCTGGGCCCCTTCCTTGTTTAATGCTCCTTATCCTGGGCCCCTTCCTTGTATAATTCACCCATCCTGGGCCCCTTCCTTGTATAATGCCCCCATCCTGGGCCCCTTCCTTGTATAATGCTCCCATCCTGGGCCCCTTCCTTGTATAATACTCCCATCCTGGACCCCTTCCTTGTATAATGCCCTCCTATCCCATGTCCTGGTACAATGTTCTGCTGCTCTTTTCCAATACAATAAATTAAGAAAAAATAAACAATTCACCTTCCTCAGCTCCCATGACGTGCAGCGTCTCCTTCTGTAGCTGACGTCAGGGTGTTGGCACGTGCGATGCATGATGTCACGGGCATGCACCAATTGTGACTGGCACAACGATGTCAGCTGTTGACCTCTGATTGGCCGTCGGCGTGTATTGCAGTGCAGGAACCTGCAGTGGTTGCCCCCCCTGGTTGAAAAGCAACCCCACACATGAGTGGTCTCAGGAGGCTTTACTGTTGGCATTACACCGCACTCATGGTAGCGCTCACTGCTTTTTCTCTGGACAACCATTCTTCTATATGTCCTAAACAGACTGGAGGGGGCTTCATCATAGAAAATAACGTTAGCCCAGTCCCCTGTAGTCCAATCCATGCATTTCCTGCAAAATTATTTTCTCTGATGACGGAATCATGAAGGAAAAAACTGAAATTTTCACCAATAATTTGTCCACTAGGGGGCAATGTTTTATTAGTATCCAAAATGTATATATAAATATTTTTTCATCCTTGCTGAGAAAGCAAAATGATAGTGCCAATTCATATTAATACATGGAAATATGCAAAGCTATAAGGATATCTGCACATAATAGGACTTGCCATATGTTTTCCTGAACATGGAGTCGTAGAATGGGGGGAGGGGGACCTATTGAATCCTTATAATAAGGAAATAGATAGTGATCTGTATATCCATCTGTAGCGCTGCTTTTTTAGTGTAAATTTAGTCATTTTTTTGGCATAAATGACAATTTCTTTACAATCATGTACCCATTAATAGTATCATGCAGCATTTTCAGCAATCTGTTAAATATGCCTAGAATGTGGGGGAGTATTTCATCCTTAATGAGCAATGCAAATATTATTTTCCTTATAAATCGGTAATTACTGCAAGATTGTACAAGTAAACACTGCATGGCATATGGTTTATCTATCTGTATAATTTTATTTACATCACAACAACCATATACGCAGCTTCATGTAGATTGTACCAAAAGGCTGGTAATACACAGCCATATTATGTCACAGTAAATATCATTAATAATGCAGAAAACATCCCGATGATAATATGTCAAACGTGCGCCTTAAAGATGAACTAAATACACTTTGAAGACTACACTTAAGTGTGAATTTTCTGCAAGGAACAATGAATATATAAATATATATACTGTATGTATATATGAGAATAATTAGTATCTTATGCATTATTTCACTATGAGTTCAAGTTCAACTTAAACTAAAATATAGTGAGTTACCCTTAGTGGTCTTTCGTTACTTTTTCCATAAGAAAAGTTGAAGCATACACCATGGAGATCCAACGTTTCTACTTCTGATCTCAAGGGTTGATCGCATTGTTCTCATAGAGTTAAACTGCCGACTGACATGTTAACCGAAGGCTTTCTCCTAGAGAACACAGCGTCAATCAGCCGAGAGAGCGTTCTTATGCATGGGAGAGTCGGTTGTCCGTGGAATGATGCTTTGGCCGACCATTCGACATCTCAGCAGATCAGCCAAAGCAACGATCAACGAACAGCCATCTAATGTGTGTGGGGACCTTAAGGCCTCCCTGCTATATTCTCTGGCCCCTATGTGAATTATTGCCTGTTACCACAACAGTTGAGGTCTTCACACAATGATATACCTGTCAAAAAGCTCTCTCTTGACTCAACCATACACTGGAACACTCGGCTTGGCAAGGGGCTCCTTGGTTCTCTACAAGAGATCCACTCTCAGACTCCTCCCCCAAGGAGAACAAAAGTTTCAAACTTTGACATTTCAATGGCCGGATCACTAAGAAAATAGGATTGGTCATGTTGTAATCCAGCAGCCTAATCCATATATCTTCCAACATTTTCAGTCAAGAAAAAAAATGTAAGGCCCTGATACCAATTATGCAGGATTTCTATACATCTGGGCCATCAGTGTCAGGTTTTTTTGTGCAGTACTTGATGACAAGTTTTGTCAAAGCAGCATTGATTTCTACTAGTGTTGAGCGAGCATGCTCGACACTGCTCGGTACTCGCCTGAGCATATCACTACTCCGGATGTTCGACGAGCACCGAGCATTTCCGGGTTACTCGGGCGGGAGCTCAGGTCTCCGCCCTGCACGTTTGGCACTCTTTACAGAGCCAATGAACATGCAGGGATTGCCAGCCAGTCACTGTAATGCCACAGCCATGTTGTTTGTGGGCATTACAGTGATTGGCTGGCCGCATAGCGTCACCTCGATTATTTAAAACTGGGCACTGCTATCTTGGACACGGTCGCTCTGGATCAGACAGTGTAGGGTCAGTGCTGCTAAGCTAGGGAGAGATTTATACTCCGAAATAGTTAGTGTAGGGTCTCTAAAGCCTGCCAAATCAAACAAACAGTCCTTCTCAGGACTAATATCCATCCCAGATATCAGGCAGGCAGGCAGGCAGGCTGTATAGGAGACGCAGTGGTTATACCAGCAAACGCTGCATTACAGTCCTGTGTGCTCCTGTTGGTCAAATTGCTAGACTTATCACCCCGGTCTCAGGGGCCAGGAAAAAATTTTTTTTTCATCTAAATCCTGTATTTTTTTTTTCCTCAGTCAGACTGTCCGAATACGCGTCTTATTAACCTTTTGGTATTCCCCCCCCCCAAAAAAAAAAACTGAGTGTGTCTGTGACTGTTCAGACACCAATATATCTGTTTAAAAGAGTCTGGTGTAGGCCAGAAAAATATAACTGTGGTTTTGCAGTTCCATGGTTGAAATCTCTGTATTATCCTGTTTTTGGCATTTTTTGCCATAAAAAAAACTGTAATAGTGTCTCCCTGACTGGTCAGACACCAATATATCTGTTTAAAAGAGTCTGGTGTACGCCACATAACTATAACTGTGGTTTTGCAGTTCCACGGGTCAAATCTCTGTATTATCCAGCTTTTGGTATTTTTTCCTTAAAGAAAAACAGTAATAGTGTCTCCCTGATTGTTCAGACAACAAATATATCTGTTTGACAGAGTCTGGTGTAGGCCAGAAAAATATAACTGTGGTTTTGCAGTTCCACGGGTCAAATCTCTGTATTATCCTGTTTTTGGCATTTTTTGCCGTAAAAAAAACTGTAATAGTGTCTCCTTGACTGGTCAGACACCAATATATCTGTTTAAAAGAGTCTGGTGTAGGCCAGAAAAATATAACTGTGGTTTTGCAGTTCCACGGGTCAAATCTCTGTATTATTCTGTTTTTGGCATTTTTTGCCGTAAAAAAAACTGTAATAGTGTCTCCTTGACAGGTCAGACACCAATATATCTGTTTAAAAGAGTCTGGTGTAGGCCAGAAAAATATAACTGTGGATTTGCAGTTCCACGGGTCAAATCTCTGTATTATCCTGTTTTTGGCATTTTTTGCCGTAAAAAAAACTGTAATAGTGTCTCCTTGACTGGTCAGACACCAATATATCTGTTTAAAAGAGTCTGGTGTAGGCCAGAAAACTATAACTGTGGTTTTGCAGTTCCATGGGTGAAATCTCTGTATTATCCAGCTTTTGGTATTTTTTCCCTAAAGAAAAACAGTAATAGTGTCTCCCTGATTGTTCAGACACAAATATATCTGTTTGAAAGATTCTGGTGTAGGCCAGAAAAATATAACTGTGGTTTTGCAGTTCCACGGTTCAAATCTCTGTATTATCCACTTTTGGGCCTTTTTTACATAAAAAAAACAGTTTGAGTGTGTCGCTGACTGTTCAGCCCCAAATATATCTATTAAAAAAAGTCTGGTATGCACCAGTAAATTAGAACTGTGGTTTTGCAGTTCCACGGTTCAAATCTCTGTATTATCCAGCTTTTTCCTGTTTTACGTAAAAAAAAAAAAAATAGTGTCTCCCTGTCTGCTCAGTTACAAATATATCTGTTTAAAAGATTCTGGTGTAGACCAGAGAAATAGAACTGTGGTTTTCCTCTTCCATGGTTCTAATCTCCTTTTTATTACCCTTTTTCCATTGATAGTGCAAGTGTAAGCTATTTTACTTAATTTACAATGGGCAAGGCGTGTGGCAAGGGACGTGGAAGTGGATGTTCTGGTGATGGTGCTTGCAGAGGACGGGGCCGTGGCCAAGGTGAAAATGTGCCACAACCAACAGCCACATCTGCTCGCTCCCACTTCTTGACTGAATTACTAGGGGACCACACTACAACACGAGTATTGTGAACTGATGAATGTGAACAGGTTATTAATTGGATAGCAGATAATACTTCCAGTTACCTGGGCACCACCACCTCCGGTCTGTCTTCCACACGGTCAAGTTTTAGTAGCCGTGAGTCTCGACCGCATTCTCCTCCTCACCCTGATGCTCCTTCCTCCCACCATGCCGAGTGTCGTCAGACAGCAACTGATCCCACACTTGGACACTCTGAAGAGCTGTTCACTGGTCCATTCCCATATTTGTGCCCCTCGCCTGCTCCGCTTGAAGTGGTGGAAGAGGAGATCCCATGTAGCCCAAATATTTGAACAGCCACGGCCAGAGGATGTCGACGCTGGCAATTTGTCACATGAGGTGGACGATGACGAGACACAATTGCCACGAAGTGAGGAGGAGGATCGTGGTGCACAAGTGGAAGAGGAGGAGGTGGTGGATGATATAGTAACTGACCCAACGTGGCAGGAGGACACGCAGAGCGAGGCCAACAGCACACAGGGGGAGGGAGGCAGAGTACCCCAACAGGCAGGAAGAAGCAAGGTGGTGGCCGCACACAGAAGGCGAGCAACAGTTCCCCGTAAGACCAACATGAGGGACGTTGCCAGTACAACCGGTAGGTCTTACAGAGTCTGGAATTTTTTTAAAGACTCTGCTGATAACCCCAAAAAGGCCATTTGTACCACCTGCCATGCCAGCATCAGCAGGGGTGACAAAACTACCAGCCTGACCACCACCAGCATGATCAGGCACATGGCAGCGAAGCACCCGACTTTGTGGGGCGAACCCCAGGGTCCACGACCAGTGTCAGCGGGTGTCACCACTGCTTCTTCCGCTGTTGTGCGTGTAATAGAACCCCCTGTTGTGCGTGCAAGGCAATCCCCTGTCCATACTGCATGCAAAGATGCCCCCTCCTCTCAGTCTTCACTTGTTATGGCAGTTTCTCAAGAAACAGCATCAACGTCCACGTCCACGTCCCACCGCAGCATTCAATTGTCCATATCCCAGACCTTTGAACGAAAGCGCAAATTCGCAGCTAACGCCCCACAGGCCACAGTCCTAAATTCACACATTTTACGACTGCTTGCATTGGAAATGCTGCCTTTTAGGCTGGTGGAGACGGAATCCTTCCTCAACATTATGGCGGTGGCCGTCCCTTGGTACTCGGTCCCCAGCCGACACTATTTTGCCCGGTGTGCCATCCCTGCACTACTTAAGCACGTGTCCCAAAACATCTGCCGTGTCCTCAACAATGCAGTTACTGGGAGAGTCCACTTGACAACGGACACGTGGACAAGTGCTTGTGGCCAAGGACGGTACAGCTCCCTGATGGCACACTGGGTAAACATAGTGGAACACATGGTCCCACTAGTCGGACCATGGGACGGAACACATCCTCCCCACACCAAGGATTGCGGGCCCTATGTCAGTCAGAGTTGCCCCCCCAGTGTACAGCTCCTGCACCTCATCCTCCTCCTCCTCCTCATGTTCAGCCTCCATCTCAGATATCACCACATCAGTTACGAGCTGGAAGCACTGCAGTACTGCCTCCGCCAAGCGGCAACAGGCTGTGCTGAAACTCATAAGCTTAGGTGATAAACCTCACACTGCTTGTGAGTTGTGGATAGCTGTGAAAGAGCAGGCAGATCTGTGGCTGAGACTGCTGAACCTACATCCAGGCATGGTCGTGTGTGACAGTGGCCGTAACCTGGTGGCGGCTCTGAGGCGAGGCGAGATCACACACGTACCATGCCTGGCTCATGTGCTTAACCTCGTGGTTCAGCAGTTTCTTAAATCGTACACCGAGTTGCCAGATCTGCTCGTCAAAGTATGTCGCCTGTCAGCTCATTTTCGCAAGTCGGCTACAACTTCCGCCATCCTTGCTGTGTTGCAGCAGCGTTTGCAGCTTCCGGCACACCGACTGGTGTGTGATGTCCCCACACATTGGAACTCTACCCTCCACATGTTGCAAAGGATTTGTGAGCAGAAGAGAGCAGTTGTGGAGTACCAGCTGCAACAAGGCCGTCGATATTCGGGTCAGACTCCCCACATAAGACCTCAGGAGTGGACCTGGATGTCTGACATATGTACCATCCTGACAAACTTTGAGGAGGCCACCAAGATGGTGAGTGGCGATGACGCCATCATTAGCGTCAGCATCCCACTTGTCTGTCTTTTGCAACGTTCTCTGCAGAGAATTAAAGAGGAGGCATTGCAGCCAGAGTATGATGAGATGGAACAAGAAGCCGTAGCGGGCGATAACACACAGCCCAGCCTCATCTCATCCCAACATGCATTGGGGGACAATGAGGGAGAGGAGGAGGAGGAGGAAGAACAGGAGCTGGTATCATGCGCTGTAGACAGTAGTACCTGTACAACTGTCATACCGTCGGTTCAGCATGGGTGGCCTGAGGACAGGGGGAGGAGGAGGAGGAGAGCATGGTCAGTTGTCATCTTGTTGAGGACACGGAAGTCTTGCCCGTTACCAGTCTGGCACGCATGGCTGACTTTATGTTACGCTACCTTAATCGTGACACTCGCGTTGTAAAAATGTTGGGTGACAGTCATTACTGGTTGAACTTTCACTCTCTTATTCCTGAGGTGGAGAGGTCTACAAAAATGGGGCAGTACGAGAGGCCCTTGCTGCAGAACTGTTAAAAAAATTCCCATCTGAACACGCTAGCGGCAGAGGTGACAGTTCGTTGACCAACCAAGGCGTACAGGCGAGAGAGACGCAACTCCAATCCAGCAGAGGCAGGGGAACACTGTCAACATTCTGGCACAGTTTTCTGAGACCCGCCCAGCTTACAGGCCCTGAGGCGCGGGGTACTCTCACAAGGAGTGGAAAATTTCAAAAGATGGTGAGGGAGTACGTTGCCGACAGTACCAGCGTCCTCCGTGATTCCTCTGTGCCTTTTAATTATTGGGTATCCAAGCTGGACACTTGGATTGAACTCGCTCTGTACGCCTTGGAGGTCCTGGCCTGCCCTGCCGCTAGCGTGTTATCGGAGCGTGTTTTTAGTGCCGCTGGGGGAATTATAACTGATAAGCGCACTCACCTGTCAACTGACAATGCTGATAAGCTGACCCTTATCAAAATGAACAAGGGCTGGATTGGCCCAGACTTCTCATCACCACCAAATGACAGCAGAGTAGCATAAAGTCAAATCCACTGTGTTTTTTCGGGAGGTGTATTCCCATGCACCGCTTCACACCCACACATGGGTATACGCTTCCTCATTTCGGCTGTATTTTGCTCTTCTCATTATCCTCAGCCTCCACCACCACTATACCACCAGGGTGACCTTGGTCCGTGTTGCCAGCATTGAAAGTTCCTCCCTCCTAATTTTTGGCAGCTTTTGCTTGGAAGGCATAGGCAAAGACTATGGGAGACCCACTCCCCAATAATGGGAATAATGTTTTTAAGATGCTGTACTGCATGGCTCTTTCAAGGGGCATTAAAACCGTCTTGTTAAGCTACTGCGACCTCCACCATTCTTCCAAGGGGCATTAAAACCATCTTGTTAAGCTGCTGTGACCTCCACCACTCTTCCAAGGGGCAATAAAACCGTCTTGTTAAGCTACTGCGACCTCCACCACTTTTCCCAGGGGCATTAAAACCGTCTTGTTAAGCTACTGCGACCTCCACGTCTCTTCCAAGGGGCATTAAAACCGTCTTGTTAAGCTGCTGCGACCTCCACGTCTCTTCCAAGGGGCATTAAAACCGTCTTGTTAAGCTACTGCGACCTCCACGTCTCTTCCAAGGGGCATTAAAACCGTCTTATTAAGCTACTGTGACCTCCACGTCTCTTCCAAGGGGCATTAAAACCGTCTTGTTAAACCATTCTTAACTCCACAGTTCTTCCAAGGGGCATTGAAATGTTGTTTTTAATTAACTCTAACCTCCATGACTCTTCCAACGGGCATTGCATTTCCTCCTAATTTTAGTCAGCTTTTGCTTTTCAATGCATAGGCGATCACTAAGGGAGACCCACTCTCCAATAATGGGTAGAAGGTTTTTAGTATGCTGTAATCCACATCTGTTTCAAGGGCCATTGCAGTTCCTCATAATTTTTGGAAAGCCTTCCATTCACTGCTTAGGCCAACAGTGCACAGGAGACCCAGTTGCTATAAATGGAAAAAACAGTTTAGTTAAGGCCCTCTGACCTCCATGTCACTTCCAAGGGGCATTGGATTGCCTCGAAATTTTTGGTAGGCATTGCACTCACTGTATGCCCTATAACTGTGTAGCCGAACCGCTCCTTTTGGTACAGAAACATATCCTACAAGACATGTGTGGTTGACTGGCCTGATATTGATGTGAATGGTCCCTGTTCCTCCTGCTCTTTCTCCTTTGCCACCACCTCATCCATCATTCATCACCTGAAGCTTTGTTTTAACGGGAGTCATAGAACTGGAATAGTAGCAGGAAAACAACCATCAATCCTCGGAGAAGGTAGGATATGCGCCAAATCGCTGACCACCTCAGGCCTAGCCTAGCCGCTGCTACATACATGCGCTTGCATTCCAAGGAACAGAAAGCTAAGGAGATGGATGGCCTCATGATCATGAATAATTTACTCATTGTGTAGGAGGCCGACCACTGCTGCTGTCTGCCTTTTGAACTTTGTGTTGAAGCCCGATAGACCCAGGACCCGCAATCCTCTATGTCTGGAGGACGTGTTGCATCCCAACTGTGTCCCGGCTTCCACAATATTAACCCAGTGTGAAGGCGTGAGATGGACCATCCCTGGCCACATTCACTTGTCCACGTGTTTGTGGTTAGGCTGTCCTTCAAATAGGGGCGGCTGGGGACCGTGTATGGACACCCGGCCGCCCCCTGGTGGCTGGAGATTGAGCGTGGACACCCAGCCGCCGGGCGGCTGGGGACTGAGTATGGATTCCAGGCAGCCGACGCAGCCATGACGTGGTGGCCAGATTCCGCCTCCACATGCCTAAAAGGCCCAATTTCAAGTGCAAGTAAGCTAGCAGTATGGTATTGCAGCCTGGGGGTGGGTGGGTGGCAGGTTGCACACTTACGCTTGCATTCCAAGAAAACAAAGCAGATGCTAACTTCTATCATCAACATGCTCCTCACCTTGGCACTCTCAACTCCCCTAATGGAGAAGCCAGGGCCCACCGGAGGAGTCTGGTTCTCTGGTGGGCTCGTCCAATGCTTCCCTAAAGCAGGCCGGGCTAAGAAAAGTGTGTGGGGGGAAGTTGACAGGAGAAATAGGGGCGGCTGGGGACCGTTTATGGACACCCGGCCACCCCCAGGCGGCTGGGAACCGTGTGTGGACACCCGACCGCGGGGCGGCTGGGGACCGAGTATGGACACCTGGCCGCCCCCTGGTGGCTGTGGACCGAGCGTGGACACCCGGCCGCCGGGCGGCTGGGGACTGAGTATGGATACCAGGCCGCCGATGCAGCCATGACGAGGTGGCCAGATTCCGCCTCCACATGCCTAAAAGGCCCAATTTCAAGTGCAAGCAAGCTAGCAGTATGGTATTGCAGCCTGGGCGTGGGTGGGTGGCAGGCTGCATACTTGCGATGGCATTGCAAGGAATGGGGGAGGTACAATTGAACACAGCCCTGGGACAAGGACTTGTGTAGCACCCTGAGGATTCGGCTGCTACAGGGGTATTGCACCTCAACCCAGAGGTGTGATATTCCACTCCCGGGTAAGGAAGGAGTGTGGAACTGAGCTCAGATAGACTGCATGCACTACATACATCCCATTCCAGAGGAGCAGGCCGACGGTACTCCCACTTAGAAATGTGCAGGTACAACCGAGCCTGTTCCTGGCTGGAGTGGGAGGGGGGTGGTACATCCCATGTAGTGTAGGGGCAGATAGGGGGAGCAGTCTGGGTAGTGATAGGAGCTCATTGGGTGCTGGTCACCTGAGCTCACACATAGAGGGATATATAAGGAGGGCACCAGCTTAGATCAGGGTCAGACGCTGAGAACAAGTCAGTTGGAGAGAGAGAAGGAAACAGCAGCCCTGGAGAGAGAGAGAGGAGAAAGAAAGAGAAAGACCCAGAGGGGGAAGACTGAAGGGACCCAAGAACCCAAATTAGAGCACCGGGTGAGGAGTCAGCAAGAGGGTACCGGAACCCAAGCTGGTGGGGGCAAAAACAATCCCCAGCCAGAGACCGGAGACCGTGGGCAGTGTCTGTCACGGTCACCCACTACATTCACCCTGAAGGCAAACCACATGAAGGGTCAGGGAACCCAGGGCCAAGGGTGTCCCAAAAGAAGGCCCGAGGGAGCTGGACCTAGGTGAATCACTGGTGGGGACGGCTGAAGAAAGGACAGAGGGAGAGCTCAGGGCCACGCTCTGGACTTGTTTGGGGGTTGACCGGATCCAGGACCTGGTGGACGCAGCACGGCTCGGGTGGTCACTAGCAGCTGGAGTGACCAGTACAACATCAGCAGTAAGTAAACACCCTTAACTGCACAACCCGAGTCTGTCTTCATTGCCGGCTGCACTGCACCACCACAACCCCCATCCTCTGCGCCTGTCCCCTCTGAGGCTATACCCCTCCCGTTGGGGGTTATCCCACCAAGCTGCACATCCACCATCAGCCTCAGCGGACCCTGCTGCAGCGGCGGCCACAGTGACCGCATCACAACGGGTGGCGTAGTCGACATAAAAGAACTTTAATAACATCTGTAGGACTGCCACATAACACTTAGCTTGACGCCCTGGGCACGGGACCGGGTCACAGCCGCTCGGAGACTACAACCCCCCCCCATCTGATCCGGTGCCGGGTATTCCCCTCAAAAAGGAATATGTCCCAGGGGGCGCGTCAACTTTGGCGTAGTCGGCAGGATTACGTGCCCGCAACACCCGGGTACTGCGTGCCTGAAGAAAAGTGCAAGTTTACCTCAGAAAGAAGACTCCTGCCGGTTCCGGAGGGTCCACGCCATCGGACTCCATCACCAGTCGTTTCCCGCCGATTGTCCGCCATTTCCAGCTTGTTCCCGCCATCTGCAGAGTTTCCCGCCACTGGGCGACGCTTCCCGCCAAAACCGCAGATTTCCCGCCTTGGAAGAGCAGCGGACGCCATTATGGGCGTGCCAAAGGAGGGCAAGAGGCCACCTCCCATCGTGGGCCAGGACAGAAAATGGCGCCAAAAGTGGAAACCGCCCCCACCAACGGAGACTGTGATGCTGGAGGTGTCTGTCAGCGTGAAAGAACTACCCCTGGAGCTGACAGTCACCGAGTTGCCCCGGGACCGCCCTCGAAGTGGGAGGAGACGAAAGAGAAGAGAAAAGATGGGTGTCGCTTGGAGCAGTCTGGAGCGAGCGCACCCGGAGGCAAGAGGTCTAACAAGGAGTAGCGGAGGAGCTCACCCGGAGATGGAAAGAAAGCAGAACAGCACCGGCCCGCTGGCCAGGAGTCTGCTAGAGACCGAGGAAGGAGGGCAGAGCAGCACCGGCCCGCTGGCCAGGAGCCTGCCGGAAGCCGAGCAGAGCAGCACCGACCCGATGGTCAGGAGCCTGCTAGAGTCTACCACCCCGCTAGGTCTAGCGGAGATCCTAGCGCAGCTCCCCCGAGACCGGGAGTGTGCACAAACTGCCCTGGAGGGCCTCGCACGGAGGATGGCCCGGGTACAGCGCGAGATACTGGCGGAGTGGAGCCGGGAGATGGCCCAGCAAGCAGAGACCAGTCAACGGAGCACGCTACCCTGGAAGAGGAAGCAGACCGCCTCTGAGGATGGCGCGGGAGGACCCAAGGCCGGAGACGGCGCCGAGGAGGGAGCCGAACGCATGGAGGCAGGTAAAGGGGACGCCTATACCCCAAGCCGTGACACCGCTTACCTGCCCCAGCTCCCCGTCGCAGAGCCCGAAAGTCCCCCTGCTGTGCCCGTAGCCGCCATGTCACCGCTATGGACTAGGCCCCAACCGGAAGCCGCCGCCGCGACCCCTGTGACGTCACGCGCCCCGACCCGGAGCGTGACAAAGCAGGAATTACCACCAGCCTGGTCGCAAGGCCTAGTACCCCCGGGCGCCGCACCACCAACAGCGCCCCCTACCTCCGCGGAGCCTCCGGCCTGGCCGCAAGGCCAGGTAGCCCAGGGCGCCGCCGTCCTAACGGTGCCCTTCACCTTCCAGGTGCCCCAGGCCTGGCCGCAAGGCCTGGGCAACCCGGGCGCCACCACCACCGCGCCCGCGCCCGCAATACCTAGGGTGCCACACCTGGGGGAGGACCTCTTCGGCCAGCTCACATGGCCGGACGGGCGGCCCTTCATCTGGCCCGAAGGGTACCCTGAGCTGGAGCGGCAGCAAAGACTAGGGCCCTTGTGTGAGCCCCTAATCCCGGCTCCGAAGCCCGTGGCTCGGGTCTCGCCTCCTCTAGCAGAAGCCCAATTCGTGTGGGACCCCACGGGAGAAGATTTGATGGGGTTCACCGGAGAAACTCGGGCAGCCGCAGCTGAACGTACAGAGTGTTGCCGTCAACAGCTGGCAGAGTTTAAGAGAGAACGGGAGGAGAGGCGGGTCAGAGAACAACAGGCCCAAATCCAGAGCGCGGAGCAGAAGAGCCGGACTAGGAGGAACCCCCGTGCAGCGCATTGTCCCCGCACCATCGGGACAGTGATAAAGTTCAACCCGCAGCATGGGTGGGGCTTTATTCGGGACCGTAACAACCGCGGTGACGTTTTTGTGACTCGCAGAGACGTCGAGTCCCACCTGCCGGAAGGTCACAAAGGCCGTGACCTCTACGTCGGAGACGAGGTCACTTTCACCCGGCACAAGTGTGCCAAAGGACCTTACGCCCTCCACGTACACCGCCTGACGGAGGAGGAGTTGCGGTGCGAGGAGGAGGAGCAAGAGGACCCGGATGGGTCTGAAGAAACATCATATCAAGAAAGAGCAGGAGGAAGACGCCGTTGAGTGCGGCAGAGCAGGAGCTGTAAATAGTTACCCCATGGGGGTATAAAGAAACTGAAACTGTTGCTGCTAAAATAGTCCCCGTTGGGACCAGTGAACTGTTTACCCGTTAACCCCTTTTATCCTACAGGCTGAGGACTGTGAGCAGCCATTCCCTACCCTCTACCTGGCCGAGGACTGAGAGCGGCCAACTTCCAACTTCTCCCTGTATATAGTTGCGCTTCCTAAAGCGCCCCCTACCGGTTTTATAGAAAACCAGTTTTTCTAAGAGACTGTCGCACTTTTCCCGGACACACGTTGCACAGTGTCCGGAGGAGGAACCAGAGACAAGAGAAGTCTACGAGAATGTTTATATAAAAAGTTTTATATATATATAATGTTTATATGTTTTATATGTTCATATAAAAATTTTGTATGTTTTGGTGTTTTATGTCTTACAGCCCGAGGACGTGCTGTGATTTACCAGGGGGGAATGTAGCACCCTGAGGATTCGGCTGCTACAGGGGTATTGCACCTCAACCCAGAGGTGTGATATTCCACTCCCGGGTAAGGAAGGAGTGTGGAACTGAGCTCAGATAGACTGCATGCACTACATACATCCCATTCCAGAGGAGCAGGCCGACGGTACTCCCACTTAGAAATGTGCAGGTACAACCGAGCCTGTTCCTGGCTGGAGTGGGAGGGGGGTGGTACATCCCATGTAGTGTAGGGGCAGATAGTGGGAGCAGTCTGGGTAGTGATAGGAGCTCATTGGGTGCTGGTCACCTGAGCTCACACATAGAGGGATATATAAGGAGGGCACCAGCTTAGATCAGGGTCAGACGCTGAGAACAAGTCAGTTGGAGAGAGAGAAGGAAACAGCAGCCCTGGAGAGAGAGAGAGGAGAAAGAAAGAGAAAGACCCAGAGGGGGAAGACTGAAGGGACCCAAGAACCCAAATTAGAGCACCGGGTGAGGAGTCAGCAAGAGGGTACCGGAACCCAAGCTGGTGGGGGCAAAAACAATCCCCAGCCAGAGACCGGAGACCGTGGGCAGTGTCTGTCACGGTCACCCACTACATTCACCCTGAAGGCAAACCACATGAAGGGTCAGGGAACCCAGGGCCAAGGGTGTCCCAAAAGAAGGCCCGAGGGAGCTGGACCTAGGTGAATCACTGGTGGGGACGGCTGAAGAAAGGACAGAGGGAGAGCTCAGGGCCACGCTCTGGACTTGTTTGGGGGTTGACCGGATCCAGGACCTGGTGGACGCAGCACGGCTCGGGTGGTCACTAGCAGCTGGAGTGACCAGTACAACATCAGCAGTAAGTAAACACCCTTAACTGCACAACCCGAGTCTGTCTTCATTGCCGGCTGCACTGCACCACCACAACCCCCATCCTCTGCGCCTGTCCCCTCTGAGGCTATACCCCTCCCGTTGGGGGTTATCCCACCAAGCTGCACATCCACCATCAGCCTCAGCGGACCCTGCTGCAGCGGCGGCCACAGTGACCGCATCACAACGGGTGGCGTAGTCGACATAAAAGAACTTTAATAACATCTGTAGGACTGCCACATAACACTTAGCTTGACGCCCTGGGCACGGGACCGGGTCACAGCCGCTCGGAGACTACAACCCCCCCCCATCTGATCCGGTGCCGGGTATTCCCCTCAAAAAGGAATATGTCCCAGGGGGCGCGTCACTTGCACGGGGATAGTTGCAAGTCTGCATCTTCTGATGCGGCAAGGATGACTTCTGATGGGCACACTTTTAGGCAGTGACCTGGGTGTCAGAGATGCTTCCATGGGTCTTCCCCATGCTGTTCCCATGTCTTTTCAGCACTGTATGCATGTGTCACACAGCACATGGCCAGATAAGATTGTAAAATGTTAAAATGACATTTCCCGGTGAATGTATTTGTCACGGTTGAAAGCAATACAAAAGTGCAAAAATGCATAAAAAATGCTACTTGTGAACATAGCCCAAGGTGTGGAGTATTTTTGTTTTTGGTTATTTATTTTACCTTATACACAAGTCTTTACCCTGGAAGGGATGTTCCTTAACATATTTCACAGGAAAACCGTTTCAGTTTCATTTTTGAACATTTTATTGTGAGCCCGTAAAACTGGCTTAATACCTCTGACCAAGTTGTTGACAGCAGTGACCTGGGGGTCAGAAATGCTTCCTGGGGCGATCCCCATGCTGTCCCTATGTCTTTTGAGCACTGTCACTATCGTTTTGGGCACATTTTAGGCTTTCTACAGACTGCCGGGGGTGCCGCCGCAAAAATGCTCGGTTCTCCCATAGATTAACATTGGGCTCGTTGCTCGAGTCGAGCACCCGAGTATCATGGCAAGCTCGGCCCGAGCTTCAAGCACCCGAGCATTTTAGTGCTCGCTCAGCACTAATTTCTACTGTAAACTGGTGAGTTGGATAAAAGAAGCAACACATTGTTCTTTGAAAGGTCCCACACAACAACTGAGGTGCCAGATAAATGTGAATGATCCTATAGCAAACTATGGGATCAGTTTCACTGCCATGCAGAAGGGAAATGTAGAGGTTGATGACCAGATATGTAGAAACCTGGCCTTAGAAGATGGTTGGCCTGTTCCTTCTGTTAAATGATTGTACAGTTCCTTCAGTATTTATGCCTTTCTTTCCCTATCTCTTGTCACACTAGGTGTAAGTGCAACACAGAGGGAAAAGGGAGTGGAAGCCCAGACACTAGGAAAAGGGGGAAGTGGAGACCTCCTAGTCTGGTCTAGCGTCACCCTGTCTCAACTAACTTCCCTATATAGCCTCCTCAGCTATCGCCGATGGCGTGCCTCACCCTACTTTCCTTGGTGTAAGGCTACGGCTAGGGATGGAAAGAGATGAGCACTAGTCCACCTCCTCTAAAACTCTAAAGACAACAAGGGTAGACAAAAAAGGGGAAAGTGGCTTAGCTTTAGATGAACTCCAAATGTGCACATGGCCTCAAGTGCCAGAGAGGACGAGGTACTGCTCCTGCTAAGCTTCACAAATAGAAATGAATATAACCGGCGACACCCTCTCAGACATACCAGGTATATATACATCCAGGCCAGAGAGCAAATTAGCAAGAGAGAGGTATTAGCTTGGTCCTAAAGACAGCCTCCTATCTAAGCAGCTGTCTGCAATGCCAAACGTGGAGATCTCCTGTAACCAACTGCAGGGCGACTGTCTTTCACCTCTGACACACCCGTGACATCTCTATGTCTAAGCTGTGAGTTGTGACGGCTTCTCTTTATCTAGATTCACTACAAAATGGCTGCTGCATTCCCTTCCTTAGCTTTTATACAGGTGGCGATCATAGTACCTCCTGATTGGCTGTACTATACCATGTGATGTCATAGCTGCAAGACATTATGTGGAAACACAGCCCACAGTTACTCCTGAGGTCATGATGCAATACTCTGCAATGTGTAAAATGGCCAGTGTAGATGATTCCCGCATAGAAAAATGCATATTTTTTAAATTCTCTATTCAGTGAATTCATAAAAATTTGACACAAATTTGATTTGCTTTAAATTGATTTGCGCATCATTATTTGTAAAGGTTTAAGAGAACCCAACATAGTCTACAAGCACTCAAACTGGGCATCAAAATGTTTCCAACAGTTCACAAATTCAGGCAAATTCAGAACTAAAACCGAAATCTCTCATTCAACTTTTAAAAAATATATATATACACTGCTCAAAAAAATAAAGGGAACACTCAAATAACACATCCTAGATCTGAATGAATGAAATATTCTCATTGAATACTTTGTTCTGTACAAAGTTGAATGTGCTAACAACAAAATCACACAAAAATCATCAATGGAAATCAAATTTATTAACCAATGGAGGCCTGGATTTGGAGTCACCCCCAAAATTAAAGTGGAAAAACACACTACAGGCTGATCCAACTTTGATGTAATGTCCTTAAAACAAGTCAAAATGAGGCTCAGTATTGTGTGTGGCCTCCACGTGCCTGTATGACCTCCCTACAGCGCCTGGGCATGCTCCTGATGAGGTTGCGGATGGTCTCCTGTGGGATCTCCTCCCAGACCTGGACTAAAGCATCCGCCAACTCCTAGACAGTCTGTGGTGCAACGTGACATTGGTGGATGGAGCGAGACATGATGTCCCAGATGTGCTCAATCAGATTCAGGTCTGGGGAACGGGCGGGCCAGTCCATAGCTTCAATGCCTTCATCTTGCAGGAACTGCTGACACACTCCAGCCACATGAGGTCTGGCATTGTCCTGCATTTGGAGGAACCCAGGGCCAACCGCACAAGCATATGGTCTCATAAGGGGTCTGAGGATCTCATCTTGGTACCTAATGGCAGTCAGGCTACCTCTGGTGAGCACATGGAGGGCTGTGCAGCCCTCCAAAGAAATGCCACCCCACACCATTACTGACCCACTGCCAAACCAGTCATGTTGAAGGATGTTGCAGGCAGCAGATCGCTCTCCACGGCGTCTCCACACTCTGTCACGTCTGTCACATGTGCTCAGTGTGAACCTGCTTTCATCTATGAAGAGCACAGGGCGCCAGTGGTGACTTTGCCAATCATGGTGTTCTGTGGCAAATGCCAAGCATCCTGCACAGTGTTGGGCTGTGACCACAACCCCCATCTGTGGATGTCGGGTCCTCAGACCACCCTCATGGAGTCGGTTTCTAACCGTTTGTGCAGACACATTTGTGGCCTGCTGGAGGTCATTTTGCAGGGCTCTCGCCGTGCTCCTCCTGTTCCTCCTTGCACAAAGGCGGAGGTAGCGTTCCTGCTGCTGGGTTGTTGCCCTCCTACGGCCCCCTCCGCGTCTCCTGGTGTACTGGCCTGTCTCCTGGTAGCGCCTCCAGCCTCTGGACACTACACTGACTGACACAGCAAACCTTCTTGCCACAGCTCGCATTGATGTGCCATCCTGGATGAGCTGCACTACCTGAGCAACTTCTGTGGGTTGTAGAGTCTGTCTCATGCTACCCCGAGAGTGAAAGCACAACCAACATTCAAAAGTGACCAAAACATCAGCCAGAAAGCATTGGTACTGAGATGTGGTCTGTGGTCCCCACCTGCAGAACCACTCCTTTATTGAGGGTGTCTTGATAATTGCCAATAATTTCCATCTAGTGTCTATTCCATTTGCACAACAGCATGTGAAATTGATTGTCAATTAGTGTTGTTTCCTAAGTGGACAGTTTCATTTCACGGAAGTTTGATTTACTTGGAGTTATATTCTGTTGTTTAAGTGCTCCCTTTATTTTTTTGAGCAGTGTATATATCTCCCATAGTTGTTTGCACAGATTCAACCATATTGGACCATCTAATAATCATAATCAGAATGCAACTCTATGCACACTTGGCCTTTGCCTGCCATTTCCAAATGACCTTGATAATGTGACCCCTGAAGTCTCAGTAGTCCAGAGGATAATTGCTCTTCTTCCCCTCCAGGCCATTAGATTTTTTTTACATTCAGTGAGGCTATGTTAAAGAATGATCCTAAATAATGGGATTTCGAGACTATTAATATATTAGACCTATTGACAAATTTTGTCTCTGTTCCCCAAAATGTTCATCAACTGAGCATTTTTTACAGCATGAAAAACCCATAAATTTGTCACATCGCACAAAATCTTACAGAACTTAATAAAAAAAAAATCACTCTGACTTTTCCTAAACTGCCCTTATTGTGTGCAAATAATGAAGCTATTATAGTTTTTCTCGGTTTGTTGCGGGCTTCAGTAGATTTGTGTACTTAATGGTGTTTCTTTACATGTTACCCACATGATGGGTCGGATACTCTGTGACATCGCCAGGTAATAATGTATTCGCGGCCACAGGAACGAGTCTCCTAAGCTGTCCGATGCAGTAAGAAGTACAGGATATTAGCTTAAAGGGAATCTGTCACCAGGTTTTTGCCACCTAATCTGAGAGCATCAACTTGTAGAGACAGAGACCCTGATTCCAGCGATGTGTGACTTACTGGGCTGCTTGCTGTAGTTTTGATAAAATCCCTATTTTATCATCAGGAGATTATCACTGGAGGACTAGTAAACCTACTGCCAGGTAGTCCTCCATATTCATGAACTCTGTATAATCCCGCCCTCACCACTGATTGGCAGCTTTCTGTCTATGCACTGTGCACACAGAAAGCAGCCAATCAGTGGGGTGGGCGGGATTATACAGGGATCAGCATTTAGAGAACTGACAGATCTGCAGCTGATAATACAGTGATTTTTTTAAAAAAACTGCAGCAAGCAGCCCAGTAAGTAACACATCGCTAGAATCAGCTAGAATCAGTGGGTCACTGTCCCTACATCTTGCTGCTATTACATTGGGTAGAAAAAAAACCTGGTGACAGATATCCTTTAAGCCTAAGATCATGGTGTTGGCTGTGAGATGTACTCGAGGATGCTGATGGTTTGGACCACCATGCTGTGAGGAGGAACCGCTGGGAGGAGAGGTCAAGAGTAGCTAAGGTAAGGTGTTGGTGCCAACAGAACAGAGTATGAACGGTCCTCTTGCCTTGTCCATTGGAACTGCAGTTGGCTTGTGAGGTAGGTAGGCATGAGGACTTTGGAGAGTTGGGGTTAACTGGAAAATGGTAGGAGTGATATAGGTTAAAAAATTTCACTGTATTCTTCTGTAATATATCTTAAAAAAAGGACCTGCACTTATAATACATATGTAATTTTGTTACTTGGTGTAAATGCCTCTATTCTTCTGAGTCCGGAATTGTCTTTCTATTGTTCCTGAGATATTGCCCTCTCTTTCCTTCATATAAATCTAATCTTTTTTATTCTAGTGGGCGTAGTCCTCAAAAAAACTCCTACAGAGAAGATTTGTAGACCACTCCTACGTGGCTAAAATGACTAAATTTACCTACAGAAAATAGAGATCCGTATCTCGGGAATGGATATGTCAGGCTCACCAGGTTAGGCGAATCCTCTAAGCTCCATGTCCAAGTAGGCACACGGACCCCGGGCGTTGTTGCAGCAAGCAGGAAGGCAAATGGGCAGAGAGGACGTGGTACACTCAGGAATCTTAGGAGCACCAAGATGGATGATGTGGAGTCCAGCAGGGATGAAATGCAAGCACAAACACAATTGCAAAAAGCACAGATGGTGGAACACACCAAACATAGAGGTCAGAGACTCAATCTCAAGATACAGGTTGTCAGGAAAACTTGGTCAGACCTTGCAGCCATCTGGCGCCCCCTTATCCTGCTGGTCAAATACGGTATTGACCGAGGATAAGCAACAGGGCGCAGCTGCTCTCATTTATGTTGACTATTGTGGCACGTGATGTGACAGGACGTATATATACCGCCAGTTCCTTCCAGGAATGTATAGATACCTCAATCCAGCCACCCTCAACCACAATATCGCATAAATACACCGTATGCTGCCACCACCGATCCCTTAACAGGTGGATCGGGTACCCGTTAGGTAACGTGAATTAGCGGGTGAGGAACGTCTTTGCTCGACATAGGACAAGAAGAACAAAGCTAGTAAATAATAATAATTTACTCCCGAAAGTTGGCAGTGTTTATAAAAGATATACAAGATATTATAAAAGAGACAATTTACATATATGCATAAAACAGTTATTAAAATAAAAGGGGTAAATAATAGCAAAACCTGCGCTACGAGGTGATGGTCTCAGATTCTGCGGGGGGTAGGGGCAGCCCCCCAGAAATTAGGTGTGATTCTTCCACGCAGCGAGAAGTGCTTGCGTCTGACGTCCCTGGGTTGGAATCATCCAAAATGGACGTTCTGGCTTTTAGTAAGGAGGCAAAACACTAGGACACACCCATGTTGTTTACCTCACACGGGGGCTCGGTTTTGTGAACCCACCCAGCTGCAAAAGACATAAAAATCCTTCATCTTTCATATCTTGGTATCGTGGGGGGGCCCACACCCAAGATGGATACATCATGTTTGCCATCACCAATATTCACGAAGATTGAAATCAAATATGATATTTCTATGATATTCAGAAGCTCAGAACCCATTTCCTAGGTTTCTGGTGGTTTCCCAGTTATGAAAGATACACCATCATAACTGGAAAAAGGTGAGCATCCCAAAAATGTGGTCCATGTGTTTGTGACAGTCATGTGCGCTATTAAACTCGACATTACAAGTTTGTACAGTTACACAATAGGACTTTGCAGGGGAAATCCAGTGTAGACCAGTATGCTTGCTCTTGGCTAAGGTTTATGGCGGTTATAAACATTCCTTGTTTGGGAGAAGCAAGAGTAGAGTTCTATGGAGGTCCCTTTCAAGTGAACAGGGGGCGGAGATTTAAGACATCTCTGCCTGTCCTTTCAACATTTTTAAAACTAGGACAAAAATGAATTTTGCCTGACACAGGTGTTTGTCTAAAAGGGCCTTAAATTGGTCTAGGGAGATGATGTCATTGATCCACTCACGGAAACCCAACGTGGAGCATAGCAGAGGGCAGCGGACCTAGGGAAAGGAAGCGGAGCCCCGGATAACTGGGATAGATGTGTAACAGGATAGGTGCAAGAACAATAGAAAAACAATACCAGATTCAGAACAGCGGCATTTACACCAGCTAAGAAAATTGTATATTTACAGCAAGTGACAGATTCCCCTGTAAAATTATTAGTTTAGCTTCGTAAATAAACTTAGTGATTACAATCGTCATTAAATATTTAGCCTTTCTGTATAATTTTGGAACTTCACCCTTGTATATCTAAACCTCAAAAACTAAATCCAACCTAAAATACTATCGGACCCTGAAGGACTCTATACAGCGAGGATGTTAAAATGTTTATCTATATTGTAAGGTATTTTTAATTCAATGACATCCAGACTAAACTGTGTGTGGTATGATCCCCACAGGAGGAGAAATTTCAATATGCACTGTTAAATCCTTTCTGCTTTCGAAAAACGCAAGAACTCCTCTCTAATTTGTTTCCCCCTTGGGGCTCACTTCAGACTGCGTGTAAGGGCAGGTTCCTGGTTAGAACTTGCTCCATCTCCAAGACCATAGAACTTCAAATACGGCGAACAGAGGCACATATGGACTAATTTTGCAGATCCATTCAGGATGAGAGAACAGTATTTGTGTCCCTTTAGTGTTTTCTTTTTTTTTTCCTGGTGTCTGTGGGCAGCTTTCCCAATCTATGGAGGCAATATTCATGTTGATTTTCTGCTAATGCAAAAAACAGCTTCCTAAGCAGCAGTCAGCTGTGTATTCATGGTGAAGAAAGCAGCCAGTCTTTAAACCAGATGGTGGATTCAGAGGATCGTTAAAGGAGCCGGCAGAGGGAGTAGATAGTAGATGTTTAGGACAAACTCGAAACTTTGGTCCATGTAACTTTTACGTATGGTCACAAGCAAGTTGACTGCACCCTCATTTGAGGATAATGACACTGGCAGGGTTAAATTACATCTATAAGGATCAAAGAACTTTTTTCAGACAACTTTTGACCCCAAACTGTCCACCTCTAATCCACCAGTAAATTTACTGACAGTCAATAAGAATTTAGTGAGATTTACACTCATCGATGTCATATGATATGGTAGACCAGTGGTACTTCTCAACGTTCCTAAGCCGAGTATATAAATCAAAGTACCTCCAAGCCTATTACCATACACTGCGCTTCACCTATGAACAGCACAGCTTGAAAACGGTATATCTCATAGTGATTTGTGTAACCCTTTGAGTACATGTATCTCAGCCCCTGAGGTAGCCGATTTGTAGGCTTTGATGATTCAGATATTGATGAAAGGAAATAGTTAGAGGGGTTGTCCACCTTTGGACACATTTTTTTTTGTTATGTTTAAAGGGTTTGCCCAACCAACAAAGTACATTTTAATTAAAAGACCTTGAAATAAAAATATGTTTCGCAGTTGGATGTGTTAAAAAAAAATGTTCCTGTGCTGAGATAATCTTATAAATGTGCCTCTGCTGTGTACTGTGTAATGGCTGTGTCTGACCGTACAGGAAGACGGTAAAACCAAGTAAATGAGCCGGACTATCAACTGGTATACGCGTAAAGTGTAAGAGCATGTTCACACTGCGGCCATTTCACAGACAAAACCCAAGGGGAAAAATAAATCAAAATGAGCATATATCTACAGCAAGTACATAAGTAAATAGTTATAGTACAAGTAAAGGACATAGGGTACTTAGTAAACACTATTTTGATCAAAAAAAGCATAAAAGCCGTCCCACCTCAACAAGGTGCACCCATCGGGGTGGTCCCATCCTGTATCTAGTATTAAAAAATTACCATATGTCAAAAGACGTCAATATGATTAAAGGGCAAAGCAGGACAGGGGCCCGACTGAGACGCAATTTAGAATTACAACTGGGCTCTCCATACCACTGCACTGGCCATGTTGGATTGAAGAAGACTGGAATGGCAGGAACAGTGGAGGAGAACAGAGGTCAGTGGGGAAAGTAGCAAATTTTAAGGATGGGGTGAAGGGTTGCTTTTAAATTTTATTTCATAAATCAATAGTAAACATGAAAATAAGCAACTTTGTAATATATCTTATCAGATAAATCTGCTTCTTTCTCCTCCTGGATTGATCTTTCAATGTCAATTCATGGGTAAAATGTGTATTCAGTGAAGACAAATATTCCCATTACTGAGATAGGAGATGACAGTTGGTGCTTATAAAATTCTATGGAGGGCAGGAGCTACTGCTGTAAGTGCCATTACAGCTCTCCATACCATAGAACTTTATGAGCACCAACTGTCATCTCAAATTTTGATAATGAGAAAATCTATACTCACTAAAGACAGATTTTACCCGTGATAACACCAGGGTACTAATGATTTATGGAAAAAAAATGTGAAACAAAGGCAACTTTTTAATGTGACAGAGCAACGATAATAGTCACAGCTCATGGATAAGAAAAAAAGTCAAGTTATCTAATATTATACAACCCTGTCAGTTCAGTACAACCTTGTAGATGAATGACTACCTTCCAAAAAAGTTTCAAAAAATGAAATTACTTTTCATCAAAAATACACTTTATACAATGTTTTAACAATGTAATAATTTATTTATTCAAAAATTCCGACACTCATTGCTGATGATAAAAGAGAAAAAAAAGTCGCTTGTGTGTTCTGTGGTACGAGAAGTAAAATTTGCTGCGTCTCAGACAAATAAAGACTTTTAGGAGAATTTCCTTTGGCTGACATTAATTCTGCACTGAGTGAGCTGACTGTAATGACTCTTGTTGTACCAAATGAGGCTTTAAGTGGAAAAATGATAGGATACAGAGGAGAAACGATGACGGAAAAATCCTCTTATGACATCTGGATATTTAATAACATTTTAAAAAGAGCTGTACACAAACCCTCGGATGCTGGTTAAACATTCTTCACGAACAATTTTTTAGGTCAAGGCAGATATTTAATGATTTCTAATTTTTCATTTCTACACTTAAAGGAACAATAAACCCAAAGTCTATACTCTGTCGAATTGACTGCAATACTTGTTATCAGTATTGGACTAGGATTTCTGGGGTTCACTAGGAAAAAATATTCTAGGTATAAGTTCTACAATTGTACAGAACTGACGCCTAGAACAGAGGTTCAAACCTCATAAATGGGCCGGCAGTGCGCATGGTCTAGAACAGCTCATTTAGATTCTGAAAAAGATAGATCTTTCATTAGTACTATAGAAGTAAATGAGTGGTGGTTTACGTTGGAGGATATTAAATATAGGGTGAGAAGAAAAGTAAATACTCACCTCTCCCCAGCCTTGATCTTGTCTACACTTCTTGCCAGGCAATTCAAGCCCTTACTCATAGATCTTCTTCATGCAATAACTCCCGTTGGGCATGGTTATGATGTTGTGAGCCCCAGTGGGCACCACTGGTCCGAAGACCTGACAGGTCATGGTGATTGAAGGCCTGTTAGTGAAAACCTGGAAGAAAGAAAAAAAGAAAAAGAAAGGAAGGAAGGGTGAGAGAAAGGAAGGTAGGAAGGGTGGGTGAGAGAAAGAAAGAGAATGAAAGAAAAAAAAAGAAAGGTGAGAAAGAAGAAGGGTGGGTGAGAGAAAGAAAGGAAGGGTGTATGGGAGAAAGAAAGGAAGGAAGGGTGGGTGAGAGAAAGAAAGGAAGGAAGGGTGGGTGAGAGAAAGAAAGGAAGGAAGGGTGGGTGAGAACAAATGAAAGAGAGAAAGAAAAAAGGTAAGAAAGAAAGAAAAAAAAGAAAGAAGAAATGTGAAAAAGAAAGAAATAGAAAAAGAAAGTGAGAAAAAGTAAGGGATGAAGGGTGGGTGAGAGAAAGAAAGGAAGGAAGGGTGGATGAGACAAAGAAACAAAGAAAGAGCGAAAGAAAGAAAAAGAAAGAAAGAAAAGGGTTAGAGAAAATAAAGAAGTAAGGGTGGGTGAGAGAAAGAAAGGAAGCAAGGGTGGGTGAGAGAAATAAAGGAAGGGTGGATGAGAGAAATAAAAGAAGGGTGGGTAAGAGAAATAAAGGAAGTATGGGTGGGAGAAAATAAGGAAGGGTGGGTGAGAGAAAGAAAGAAAGAAAGAAAGAAAAAGAAAGGAAGGAAGGGTGGGTGAGAGAAAGAAAAGAAGGAAGGGTGGGGGAAAGAAAGAAATGAAGGTTGGTAAGAGAAAGAAAGGAAAGAAGGTTGGGTGAGAGAAAGAAAGGAAAGAAGGGTGGGTGAGAGAAAGAAAGGAAGGGTGGGTGGGAGAAAGAAAGGAAGGGTGGATGAGAGAAAGGAAGGGTGGGTGAGAGAATGAAAGAAAGAGAAAGAAGAAAGGTGAGAAAGAAAGAATGAAAGAAAGGTGAGAAAAAAAGAAAGAGAGAAAGAAAGAAAAAGAGTTAGAGAAAGTAAGGAATGAAGGGTGGGCGAGAGAAAGAAAGGAAGGGTCGGTGACAGAAAGAAATAAAGAAAGAGAAAAAGAAAGAAAGAGTGAGAGAAAGTAAGGAATGAAGGGTGGGTGAGAGAAAAAAAGGAAGAAGGGTGGGTGAGAGAAAGAAAGAAAGAAACAGAGAAAGAAAGAGAGAAAGTAAAGAATGAAGGGTGGACGAGAGAAAGAAAAAAGGGTGGGTGACAGAAATACAGGAAGGGTGGGTGAGCGAAAGTAAGGAAAGAAGGGTGGGTGAGAGAAAGAAAGGAAGGGCAGATGAGAGAAAGAAAAAGAGAGGAAGGAAGGATGAGAGAAAGTAAGGAATGAAGGGTGTGTGAGAGAACGAAAGGAAGGAACGGTGAGAGAGAGAGAAAGAAAGAAAGAAAGAAAGAAAGGAAGGAAGGGTGAGAGAAAGAAAGTAAGGAAGGGTGTGTGAGAGAACGAAAGGAAGGAAGGGTGAGTGAGAGAAAGAAAGAAAGGAAGGAAGGGTGGGAGAAAGAAAGGAAGAAAGGATGGGTGAGAAAAATAAATTAAGGAAGGGTGGGTGAGAGAAAGAAAGGAAGGAAGGGTGAGAGAAAGAAAGGAAGGAAGGGTGTGTGAGAGAACAAAAGGAAGGAAGGTTGAGTAAGATAGAGAAAGAAAGAAAGGAAGGAAGGATGAGAGAAAGAAAGGAAGGAAAGATGGGTGAGAAAAAGAAATTAAGGAAGGGTGGGTGAGAGAAAGAATAAAAGAAAGAAAGGTTATAAAGAGAGAGAGAGAAACAAAGAAAGAAAGAGAAAAGAAAGTGTGAGAGAAAGTAAGGAATGAAGGGTGGGTGACAGAAATAAATGATGGGTGGGTGAGGGAGAGAAAGGAAGGGTGGGTGGGAGAAAGTACAGAAGTAAGGGCGGGTAAGAGAAAGAAAGGAAGGAAGGGTGGGTGACAGAAAGAAAGACAGAAAGGGTGAGAGAAAGTAAGGAATGAAGGGTAGGTGAGAGAAAAAAAAGGAAGGAAGGGTGGGTGACAGAAATAAAGGAAGGGTGGGTGAGAGAAAGAAAGGAAAGATGGGTGGGAGAAAGAAAGAAAGAAAAAGAAAGGAAGGAATGGTGAGAGAATGTAGGAAGGAATGAAGGGTGAGAGAAAGAAAGGAAGGGTGGGTGAGAGAAAGAAAGGTAAGGTGGGTGAAAGAAAGGAAGGAAGGATGGGTGAGAGAACGATTGAAAGAGAGAAAGAATGAGAAAGAAAAAAGATGAGAAAGAAGTTAGGGTGAGAGAAAGTAAGGCATGAAGGGTAGGTGAGAGGAAAAAAAAGGAAGGAAGGGTGGGTGACAGAAATAATGGAAGGGTGGATGTGACGCGCCCCCTGGGCCGTGGGGTACCCGGTGCCGTGCCGGTGGATGCTGGGGAAATGTCACAGTGGCGGTGACCCGGTCCGTGACCCAGGGCGGTCAATAAAAGGGGTTAGGGATAGGGGATTTATAGTGTTTTTATAGAGTTCGTGACACCACCTGTGGAATGTGGCTAAAGGGAGCCGCCGCTGCGGAGCAGTCCTCTGAAGCTGATGTTACTGCAGCAGGGATGGTGTAGCTCTCTACAGGAAGAGCTAGCTCCAGGGCAGTGTAGATATTGTAGGTTGTGCTGGGCGTTGTAGTGCAGGGGTTGATGGCGCAGCAAGAAACACAGAGACAAGGTAGTGCAGTCCCAGGGTCTTTACTCACAGTTGTTGCAGTCCAGATTACAGGGATCCATGTAACTGCCCTCGTCGTCCTGTGTTTACTCAGGGAGGGGTTCGGTCTACCCGCAGGTAACTCCGGAGTACTTAGCAGGACCCCCTTCTGTGTCCTCTCTCTCTGGCCTTTTCCCTGCACCTCACACCTAGTTTCTCCAATCCGGTACCCACGGGCCTTGACGGGCGACGTCTGTTCCATCCCCTGGGTCCTATGTGGCTACCTTCTCGGTGAGACTGGCGTGGACTTGTGGCTACAGGACATAAAATTCTGCAGCCTCCGGTTTCTAGTTGGGCATAAAGTCCTTCGCTAGTTGAGGGACCGGTTCCCTTTAGATGGCCTGACCCCTCCACCGCCTGCAGATGCGGACATACAGGTGGCCTTCTGCACGGCCCGTACCCCTGGGGTCCTTTCTTGGTTCCTGGAGCCTTTCTCCTGCTCCCTTTCCTCTCTTCTCTCCTTCTCTTCAGACTTGGGCCTCACTGGCTAGGCCCGCCTTTGGAGCAGAGCTCCTGCAGAGCCTCTACTCCTCTCACTAAGACGGCTTCCCAATTTATATCTCCCTCTCATGTGCTCCCCTAAGCTACTTCCTCCACCCACACCCACTATGTGGTTCCCCCTCTCTGGGTTCCCCCCACTCCAGCCAGGAAAGGGGCTCAGCAAGCATCAGAGGCATCTCGCCCCTCCTGCTAGCCTGGAGTAGTGTGTGTTGGATGCAGGTGTTAGGGTCCTGAGCTGTACTCCTTCCTTACCTGAGAGTGAGATGCCACATCCCTGGCTGACATGCAGCACCTCTGTGGGGACCGAACCCTCAGGGGCGCCACAGATGAGAGAAAGAAAGGAAGGAAGGGTGGGTGAGAGAAAGAAAGAGAAAGAAAGAAAGGGTGAGAGAAAGTAAAGAATGAAGGGTGGGTGAGAGAAAGAAAGAAAAAGAAAGGAAGGGTGGGTGAGAGAAAGTGAGGATTGAAGGGTGAGTGAGAGAAAGAAAGGAAGGAAAGGTGGGTGACACAAATAAAGAAAGGGTGGGTGAGAGAAAGAAAGGAAGGGTGGGTGAGAGAAATAAAGGAAGGGTGGGTGCGAGAAAGAAAGAGAAAGAAATAAAAAGAAAGGAAGGAAGGGTGGGAGAAAGTAAGGAATGAAGGGTGGGCGAGAGAAAGAATAGAAGGAATGGTGAGAGAAAGAAAGGAAGGAAGGGTGAGTGAGAGAAAGAAAGTAAGGAAGGAAGTGCGAGAGAAAGTAAGGAATGAAGGGTGGGTGAGAGAAAGAATGAAAGAAAGAACGAAGAGAAAGAAAGAAAGAAATTAAGAAAGAAAGAAAGAAAGAGTGAGAGAAAGTAAGGAATGAAGGGTGGGTGAGAGAAAGAAAGGAAAGAAGGGTGGGTGAGAGAAACAAACAAAGAAAGAGAGAAAGAAAGGGTCAGAGAAAGTAAGGAATGAAGGGTGGGTGAGAGAAAAAATGAAGGAAGGGTGGGTGACAGAAATAAAGGAAGGGTGGGTGAGAGAAATAAAGATAGGGTAGGTGAGAGAAAGAAAGGAAGGAAGGGTGGGTGGGAGAAAGTACAGAGGGAGGGTGGGTAAGAGAAATAAAGGAAGGAAGGGTGGGTAAGAGAAAGAAAGAGAGAACGAAAGAAAGGGTGAAAGGAAGGAAGGGTGGGTGACAGAAATAAAGGAAAGGTGGGTGAGAGAAATAAAGATAGGGTAGGTGAGAGAAAGAAAGGAAGGGTGGGTGAGAGAGAGAAATAAAGAGAAGAAAGAAAGAAAGAAAGAATGAATGAATGAATGAATGAATGAATGAATGAAAGAAAGAAAGAGAAGAAAGAATGAATGAAAGAAAGAGAAGAAAGAGTGAAAAAAAAGAGAAGAAAGAAAGGTGAGAAAGAAGGAGAAATAAAGGTGAGAAAGAAACAAGAAAGGGTGGGTGAGTAAAAAAAAAAGAAAGTGAGAAAAAAAAGGGGAGACAAAGAAAGCAAGGAAGAGTGGGTAATAGAAAGGAAGGAAGGGTGGGTGAAAGAAAGGAAGGAGGGGTGGGTTAGTGAAAAGAAGGAAGGAAGACTGCGAGAAAGAAAGGAAGGAAGGGTGAGTGGTGTGGCGCCCCTGGGGGTTCGACCGCCACAGAGATGCTGCACCTCTTTAATGGGGTGTGGTATCTCCCCTTCGAGGTAAGAATGGTGCAATTGTCAGGACCCCACCTCTACATCCAACACCACACTTCTCCCACCAGGGGGGGGGCAATAGGCACCAGTGTGCTGCCCCTGCCGGGATAATGGGAGATTGGGGAACCAAAAGATAGGGGGAACCATGTAGTGGGTGAGGATGGAGGACGCACATATAGGTTACACTTAATAATTCATATTTATTAAACAGCCATCTTGGGCTTATGGTCTTTTGATTGTGATCTTCATCACTGAACGTGGCTTTCTGTGTGAACCTGCAGTTGATGGGGACACGGTCCTCGTACTCTGGCCTTGAGTCGAGGAGCGGGTCTGAGTTAACGGCTGTCTCAACCCGGTCAAGGTCCCTACCCAAGAAGGCCTGGAGCTTAGGAGCAGGGCCGGCTCCAGGTTTTTGTGGGCCCTGGGCGAAAGAGTCTCAGTGGGCCCCTTTAGCACATACCACGATTCATGATGCACAGATACCACAGAGAAATATATATATATATAGTACAATGCAAAGATTTCACTTACTACATTACATGAGTGATATCTATTGTAAATTCTACAATAGCTCAGAAACCGGCGAATCCTCACAGCGCACAGTGCAGACCGGACAGTATAGTCCTCCATACAGCATAATGGACCCCATATAATGCTCCATACAGGATACTGACCCCCATAAAATGCTCCATACAGGATACTGGTCCCCATATAAAGCTCCATACAGAATACTGGCCCCCATAAAATGCTCCATACAGGATACTGGTCCCGATATAAAGCTCCATACAGGATACTGGTCCCCATATAACGCTCCATACAGGATACTGGTCCCCATATAACGCTCCATACAGAATACTGGCCCCCATAAATTGCTCCATACAGGATACTAGTCCCCATATAAAGCTCCATACAGGATACTGGTCTCCATAAAGCGCTCCATACAGGATACTGGTCCCCATATAACGCTCCATACGGGATACTGGTCCCCATATAAAGCTCCATACAGAATACTGGCCCCCATAAAATGCTCCATACAGGATACTGGTCCCCATATAAAGCTCCATACAGGATACTGGTCCCCATATAACACTCCATACAGGATACTGGTCCCCGACACCTGACTTTGCTACTCTACGTCCTAGTCAGGGAAGCCCGGAAGGCACAGTGGATCCCACCGGGTAACGGACGGAGCGGAGCCGCCACCCGTACCCTTGTTCCAGAGGGAGACCCGGCCTTTCTACACACACACAGACAGGAGGGGACTCAGTTTGAAGTCTAGGAACACTCTGGTGCGGGGTCCTGGCTAAACACTTGATTCACTCGGAGGTTGTCGGACCCCAGGTCCTGGTGACCGCAGAACCCTGTGAGGAGCAGGGAGAAGCCTTGCAGCTGCATGCTCTATCGTGAGTAAAAACTCTGGAAGTCAACCCCTATGGCCTCCAGACTCTTTATTTCTTCACCGCACCGCATAGCACCAGACCTCCTCCACTACGACTCCCTCTATCCGCGTCTCTGCCCTGAGGTCCTGCTCCGCCTGTGGGGAGTAGTATCAACGTCGGCTACACAACATCCCTCCTCAGAGGACTGCAGCAGCGCTGGTGGCCTTCACCAGGTACCACAGATGGCGTAGTCGATTTCACCACTCGATGAACACTAACCCTGTCAGCCCATTTCATCCTTTTTACAATATGACGGCCCTGGGCACGGAACGGGTCCAGGCCACGGCTACAACCCACCAAACATCTGACCCGGCTCCAAGTAACCCCACTTCCCAGGGTGAGGGCTGCGAGCGTCACAGTGGGGGAAAGAAAGGAAGGAGGGGTAGGTGAGAGAAAGAAAGGAAGGAGGGATAGGTGAGAGAAAGAAAGGAAAGAAGGGTGGGTGAGAGAAAGAAAGAAAGTGTGAGAAAAGAAAGAAATAAAGATTGAGAAAAAGAAAGAAAGAGTGAGACAAAGAAAGGAAGAAAGGGTGGGTGAGATAAAGGAAAGGTTAGAGAAAGAAAGGAAGGGAGGGTGGATGAAAGAAAGAAACGGTGGGTGGGTGAGAGAAATTAAGGAAGGGTGGGAGAGAGAAAGAAAGGAAGGAAGGGTGGGAGTCTAATCTAGTAGAAAATGTGTTTAAAATGCACAATAAAGTTTGCCATTTTTTTGCACAGTTTTGGCTATAATTCTGGTGCATTTTGGTTAGTAAATCTCCCCTTTGCAGCATTGGATTAGTCATATGAAATGTTCATCTTGCCCTCTTATTACCACCATTCCTGGTAATTCTGGCCCAGATGCTGGTGACGAGGGACACACAGCTGTTGGGAGGTATTTGTCTGGAATCAAGCACACAGACTTCTGAACAATTTAGCCATACTAATGACTATTGGGCCTGATACTTTCCAGGCCTGTTCAGACTGATTACTTGGAGAGCAGAGTATGTCTACCAATTACCCAGGCAATTAGGCAACTAATTAAACACTAACCATCAACAACAAAAAGAGAGGGAATAGTCAGGAGAGGGAGAATTATAGCTCTTATTGTACGGTTGGAAGGATTATTTGCTGTTTGTTGAACCTGGTTTTCTGAAGGAAAACAGAAGAGAAAAAAAAGGTAAATTAAATTCCCGTTTGTTGTGGTTCCCCCGTAGATTTATTAAAGTCAATTTTGTAAAAGAAAAAAAAATGTGAGAAATTTTTCAGGTCTGTGATCTATAATTAATACCCAAAATATGATTGTTTTTATTTTCAGATTTTTTTGTGCCATCCAGCATTGGCAAATTTTGGGAAATTTTCATTTTATTTGATGAAATGAGAAAACGCATCGCTTCCAGGGCCGGCGTAGACTTCCGGTAGATCCGTGGGAGCGCTTGTAGCTGAATGTGCCACTGTTTTTTATTTAAATCAGATCCATGCCATAAAGACAAAAATTCTATATCAGTCAAACACTTTAACACGAACTTTACAGACCCCAACATCATGGTTTCATACACTCCACCATGTTTTTGGGTCCAGGAAACAAAAATCTAAAATATGTTGCCCAAATAAGTCTGTTGGCTCGTACTGTAACTCTATGGACAGAGGCCTACAGAAGTTTTTGCTTAATGTAAAAATGGATAACAAATGGAATAGAGTAAAATGATTTGCAGAACCAGGTTCAACGGCCACTTTGATGGTCCATGGAAACCGGACCAGAGCCATGCGAACCTCCTCCTTTCTACTGGCATCTGATTAGTAAGTTTGGGTCAACGTCATCATTGCCGCATGACACGTGCAGTGACCTACTGATAAGAAGAGGCATGGAGAAGCCGGCAGGTAGGAGCAGGTTCTCAGAGGTCTGGTCTGGTGGTCACAGACTAATAAAGGGGCCACTAATTCAGGATCTTGCTCAAGTCTAGTGTGACACCCCAGGGGTCTGGTTGCCACAGTGATAGAGATATTACGTCTGAGAGCAGGTGGGAGGTCTCTTGGTCAGGGATCCTATGCATGCCACACCTCCTGCCCAGTCCTGGGAGGGGAAGAACTTCCCCTATATAAACCTAGGGCTGAGGCAGGGTTAGTGAGTAGAGAAGAAGTAGAGACAGAGAAAAGAAGCAAATATAGGAACAGAACATCAGGAGCTCTGTGGGAGCAGTGCTATAAGGAGTCAGGGGCTGGCAGCTGCAGAGCTCGCCCTGACTGAGAAGATTTCTTACCGGACCCGGAGTCCGAGGCTGTGGGGACTAACTCCTACCCAGCAGCAGAATCCGTCAGGCAGGGGATTCCAGGTCCTCTGGCCAAGAAACCCGAAGGCCCCGAGTCACCGGCCATACGGGTGAGCACCACACGGTACACTCAGGGACGTGGGCTACTTATACCCGCCTCTAGCAAGGTAGCCAGAAGAGTACAGTTAGTTTGGGAGGCCTACAACTCCGCCTGGCCAGGGGAGATCCCATCTGCTCAAGGACTGACCAGGCCCCAATTGCTAGCCAGTACTCCGGGAGGGTCTATCTTTGTCACCAGTAAAGACCCTGAACTACACCGTACCGTCTCCGAGTGGTTCCTGCTACCCCCATCATCCACGTCGGCTGCCCTGAGGCCATACCCCTCCCGTTGGGGGTTATACTATCACGCTGCACAATCCTACCACCGGCCTCAGGGGTCTGCCCTGCAGCAGCAGCTCCTTAGCTGTACTCAACGGGTGGCGTAGTCGTCCAACATCTACCGCTGATACATCGCCGCTCAGTTTGACTCCCTGGGCACGGACCGGGTCACCGCCACGAGACTACAACCCTCAACAGATCCGGCTCCGGGTAAGCTCCCGCGTGCGCAACGCAGCGCGACACAGGCCCAGGGGCGCGTCACTAGCAACAAGCAAAAAAATTGTGGCTTGTTCCGTTGCATGCCATTCAGGAGAATTCTAGAAATGCTAAGAAGGAAACAGAGAACCTTTGAGAATATGCAACCTCAATGGTGGACTGTCAATCAGCACCATACCGTAGACTCCATACAGGGTTTGCGCACATTGATCTGACATTTATATAAGTCCTAAGGGTGCTCTTAGTTATCATCTTCCATGCGCTTATTTGGCAAGAAGCTAGCTCCGCTAATTCCCCCATACACATACACGCTCGCTTTAGGTGAGCATGTGTCTTCTATATGTACAGTGGAGTAAGCTACTGACAGATACCCCTGGTGATCTCCCAGCAGAACCTGAGAAGAGTCAGGAGGTCTTCATACTTATTAGAAGGTCAGCAAGTCCTGGCTTTTTCCAATGTGTATGTCGGCCAATAGGTTTGTGTTCTTTTTTTTTTTTAGTAATTTGCCGGCCTTCCATTTATTAATTTTAATTGTTTCATTCATTTTATTTATGTATTTGATGTTTAAGAATTGTTTAAAAAAAATGGAAAAGGCTTGATTTATTTGAATGATGTTTGATTCATTTAGAATATGTAATCACATAGAAAGACATGGATTGCTCCCATACTCTCATTTTGTGTAAAAAGTGCAATAGTAAACGCCTTTAATAGCTGTCGACCAATTGTTGTTTCCAGCCATCACTCAAACGATTGAAAGGGGGTTACTTTTGACAGTGACTTAACTACGCCGAGAACAAAGGATTGGGCATGTTGAAATTCAACATGCCTAACCGCTCTTTCCCCTTGCCATCTAATATAAGAAAACAGTTGGCACACAATCAGACACATAAGTTTGTTGACTGGGCCCATCAAAATCAACAGTTTGTATGTATTTGCTATTGAATGGGAAAACTATGGTTCAAGTCATCAGACTTTGAGGAGGAAACCCAAATGGTTAGAGAATGATGCTGGGGTTTGGTGTTCAAAAAGTTCAAGACCATGCTGCCCAGACATGTTAGGGGACTTAACTGAGTGTGTGGGCAAAACTCCTTAAAAAGGATTGTTTCACTAAAGGCATTTGTGGCACCCCAGGGGTCCGGTTGCCACAGTGGCATTGCCTCCCTCACAAGAGGTGAAGCCATGCCTGGAAGCAAGCAGGGGTCCCCTAATCAGGTTTTACTAAGCATGCAACACTTTCCTGGCTCCAGACCAGCAAGGGGAGCTCCTCGCCTTGGCAACTGTGATCTGGTGGCGGGGTTAGTTAGTCTTAGTGTGAGGAGTTGAAGAGAGGACGTCGAGGCGAGAGAAGCTGGGGACTGGAGCTGCGCGGCAGTTCACCCCAGAAGGAACAAGCACAGAAGAACCGGAGTCCGAGGCTGTGGGGCACCAAAGGCCCAGCAACAGAAACCGGAGGGCAGGAGACTGCAGGTCTCCTGGCCCCATCAGAGGCTCAAAGGCTCCGCAGTACAGAGGGCCATGGGAGCAATGCACCAGCAAGGCCCGAGCTGCCTGCCACACGGGTGAGCACAGAAACGTTACACTCAGGGACGAGGGCCACCGCACAGCTACAAGCAGCAGGGCCAAAGATTTTAGTGGAAAGGGAAGGCCTCCAACTTCACCTGGCAAGGAGGATTCTTTACTTGCTTCCAAGCTGCCCGGACTTCCACTTCTAGCCAGTACCCTAGTCCCGGCTTGTCTAATCACCACCAGTAAAGACAAGAGTAAACTGCCATTAAGTTGTGGACTGATTATTGCTGCGCCATCAACCTCTGCACTACAACGCCCAGCACAACCTGCAACATCTACACTGCCTTGGAGCTAAACTCTTCCTGTGGAGAGCCACACCATCCCTTCTGCAGTAAAATCAGCTTCAAAGGACTGCTCCGCAGCGGCGGCTCCCTTTAGCCGCATTCCACAGGTGGCGTCACGAACTCTATAAAAACACTATAAATCCCCTATCTCTAACCCCTTTTATTGACTGCCCTGGGTCACAGACCGGGTCACCGCCACTGTGACATTCCCCAGCATCCACTGGCCCGGCACCGGGTACCCCACGGCCCAGGGGGCGCATCACATTTATCACCTATCTACAGGATAGAGGGCTGGAAAACATATGATCTCTAGGGGTCTGCCCACTTGATCTCCCACGAATCATAGAATAGGGTCCCGAAGTTCCCTTCCTGATTTGTGCCACCGCTCCAATCACTTCTATGGGAGTGATGGAACAGACATCTCTGATAGTCCCATAGAAATGGATGAAACAGCGGTCACTTGTGCACAGCACCGCTCCATTCACAAAGGGCACTTTGGATCCTTCATTCTTGGGAATTTTCGGGGTCAAAAAGGTTAAGCTCCCAGTAATCACACATTTATCACATATTCTGTGGATAAATGATAGGACATGGGGGACACCTATTTGAAGAGTCAAAAACATTGAAGGTCAAGGGACTCATTCCCTCAAAGCAAGACCTTCACTGGAGTCGGGCAGCATTCACACATCCGTGTGACACGTCCTAGTGCTGTCCATTTTTTTCTTGGACAATGCACTGACCTTAGGGTTTCAGTGATCCATTCCCACGTCAGTGTCTCCGGTCCGTGAGCATGTCCTATTCTTATCCGTTTGGTGGATCAGACTCTGGCACTAAAGTCTACGGGGATCCGTAAGACATGGATGAAACTAGGAAGACAGAATTTATCCTTCAGTTTTCCATCCATGGTTAAGAGTCAATGGATAAAAAGGTTAGACAATCTACCCGCTTCAGGGAAAAAATGGATGATAAAAAAAAGCAACTAGGACGACAACTGAGAAAGAAAAATTGTCAAGTTCCTCTCGGATGGTAACACTCGGATGTGTGAATGTGTTCTTTGAGTAATCATTCTATGTTTTTGAAAAAATTCCGACTTAATTTCTTATTGACCCACCATGCTTGGATCAAAAAATGCTGTATTCTTGTTCTTTTTGTCTAGCATACACCTCAGCGTAGAAAATATCACAATTATAGATTAATATTTTAATGGTCTGAAGGTCACTATTTATAATAGGTATTATTCAAAATTATTCTATTCTCTAAAACAAAACACATTTGTAGCCTAAACACAGCTGAGACCGTCCATTCCAGATATCTTGGTTTTCTTCCAGGATGGGAGGTGATTGGATTTGAGCCTGAATACATACTGTGGTGTGGCGACATGGTCCTGTTTTCATAGTTTCTTATAATGTAGAACTGTGAACATTTTACAGTTTTCTGTGGAAATGATCCATTTCTTGGAGCGGAAAGCAGTAGCCAGCAAGCGCCCCTGCCTTATGGATGTATCCGGAGTTTACAAAACGTGTCCATCGATCCATGTTACTTAATCGACACCCCTGCAGTTTTAGGTGGCTCGAGACCTGTTCCAGGTGACTACCATCCAGGACTGGAGAAAGCAAACCCTCCAGAGATGTGTCTAAGGCACACGAAGATGGGCTGTGTACATTACTTGTAGACTAAAAACATGGGATTATTAGAAACACACCGCTACTTCCTATTGGGCTGATGATCTCATTTTTTAATAGATTTTGGAAACTCATACACAGACGATAAAAAGATAAATTGAAGACATTGAGAGATTTCACTTTTTGGATATTTCTGGATTTCTGTTTCGAAAGGAAAATCAAAACATTTAGTAACACAAAATTATTTCACAGTAACACAAAACCCTTCTTTGGGAGACATTGGAGGATCTTGTTTTTTAGCCTAAATACAAAGCCAACAATTGAATAATCTGGTCCAAGATGTCCCTCAAAATTCCTATTCCAAAAATGCCCCTCTCTGACAAATCAACAGCTACCTATTCATGTCACCAGTGTCATGCATTTGGATTTGAACCCGTGAGCCTGTGCTTTATGGTTGGCTTCTCTGTCCACCAAGCCACAGCAAATTCATCTTTTCTCTGGGTGTTTAGCTTCTGTTATCCTTGGTTCAGTCTTTTTGTGTAACAGGTGTCTTCATTTACTCATTGGTCTGCTCTATTACCTTTTGGGTGCGGCTTTATATACTTTCCCCCTGCTGGTATTTCCTGCTGGTGATAGTTTCATTTGGATGCCCTGTCATTTTGCTGTAGTGTGGCACCCTGCTATTACAGGTACCACAGGACCCAAAAGGGTGCATGGATGGACTCCTCCACAAGAGGCCCTCATTACATAACAGACACCTCCACCCTTCCACCTCATACCACCAGAGGGAGCCTGTTAGGGATATATATACTGGAGGGTGGAGTTAGGTAGGCAGAGTGTGCTGGCACTGGAGATCAGTGAAGAAGCAGCATGTGAGCTGCTGTGCTGAGGGCCAGCCAGGGCCTAAAGCACGTGCTGAAGCCTTAGGGCCTAGAGCGTGGCCGGAGGCAAGGAGAAGAGTGAGAGGAGTTATGGGGGCAGAGGAGCATCTTAGGCTCACCCCAGAACACAAGCCGGACACCGGGTCCACGCCTACAGGGTCCTCTACGCCCAGTAGGAATAACCGGTATACCAGGAGGATTCTAAACCCCTGGTCAACCTGAAGCTACAATCATCTAAAGAACTAGGAACCACGAAGGCCCCAGCATCCAGGGATAGTGGTATCCAGAGGAAAGTTCTTACCTCCAAGCATACAGGTTAGGAGAGTGAAAGAGTACAGAAGCTAGGCCTAGTTTCAGGCTGGTCAGAAGCTTCAGAGTGAGAGGAATAAACGGATCAGGACGCCTTACACCCACTCCCTGGGGAGAGACCAGAAGTGCACCCTTCCTATCAAGTACCCTGGACCGTACCTGCCGTTACACCAGTAAAGGTACCGAAGCGAACCCCCTGTGTGCGTGTCTGTTATTCTCCCCTGACCCTACCTGGCCACCTCTCACCTGCATTCCTTCCATCAACTCTGCCCCGGGGGGCCCGCTCCGCCTGTGGGGAGCCGAAGAATCCTAGATGCCATACCATCACCCCCGGAGGTCTGCAGCAGCGCTGGTGCCCATTACCAAAAACCACAGGGGGTGTCACAAGACAAAACTAATATCCATCCCTTCAAGTAACAAAACCCCTTTTAAAGAGTGACCCCAGGATATGGGCCCGGGAGCCGACTGCCGTGACGTCCCACAGAAGGTCAAGGCCCAGGTACCGAGTTTCCCCCATATCCCCCTGGGCGAGTCAATAGTTTAAACCAGTCAGTGAAAGACCAGCTAGGGTTTATCTCTCTGCTGTTTATGTTCTTTACACTGCACCTATCCTTTTTTTGCATTTCATGGTTTATTTTACTCACTCTGGGTCTCTTTCTATTTCAGCACACTTTCCCTTCTGTAGGTAATTTGCACTCTGCTTTGCCCTCCTATTCTTTATGAAGAATGTGAAGCGCTCGACGGTCTTTCAGGCAGCATGGGTCCGAGTTGCCATTGTCTAGTTTGTGGTTAGGGTGATCTCAGCTCACGCAGGAACCACTAGGGACTGGGGGGTCAGGATCTCTAGTCTGTACATGAAACGGAAGGGACAGTTGCAGTTTTTAGTGTGTTACCTATTTTCCCGAGAGAATTGCTTCACTATCATAACAACATGGTAATGTGTCACCAGATTTTTGCTACCCCATCTGAGAAAAGCATGATATATGGGCAGAGACCCTGATTTGGTCACAGAAGTACAGGAGAAACATATATAAAATGTGATTCCTGTATAGAAAAAAGACTGCATCACAAAATCTGTGCTAAACCCTTTGCAGTATTTGCTGAGTGGTTCCCAAAGCTACGTCAGCATCAAAGAGGACCTGTCTCTTGCCATAAAAATGTTTTTTTCTTTTTACCTGGTGTAAATTCCACCGATCTCCTGAATCCGGTGTTGTTTTTCTTTCGTTCCTGCGCCTCTCCGTTCCAGAGATATGACCTTCTCTTCGGTGTACATAAATCTGATCATGTTAGACAAGAGGGTGTGATCATCATGATGACGCCCACAAACAAGTATTCCGGGACACCCCTTCTTGGTTTACAAGACTTGATTTATATGCAGGGAAGAAGGGGGTCATAGCTCAGGAACGGAGAGGCGCAGGGAAAAAAGAAATACAGCGCCAGAACCAGAAGAACAGCAGCAATTTAGACAAGGTAAAAAATTACATATCTATGGCAAGTGACAAGTTCTCTTTAAATGCTCCAATGAGAGACACTAGCTTAGGACAAATAGTTCTTGTCATACTCCTGGCTGTATATAGATGTAGTCACCATCCCGCGATTGATCTCAGGCTGACAGGCATCGATGTATAGAGCATTCATTAGATTCAACTAGAGATTTAATTGTAGGGTGAGGATCATTTATCAATACAAGGATTCTTGCGGCCGCTCCTTTTTCACCCTCCAGACAAACAATAAATTGTCAATATACAGTATTATAAAATCCCGCCTGCTGAGCGCACAGGAAGACTAAGTGGCTTCTGGGTACATGAACTTTTTGTCTGAAGATTGCTCTAATATTGGATTACTCATTTTATTATATCAATGGCTTTGTCTATGAGGGTGCTGTGTGGTACAGATGTTTTCAAATAGTTCCTATTGATTTTATATTCTACACATAAATCTTCAGTAGGAATTGCTCCATTTAATCAATACGTGTGGCCACGTTGGATGTTTTATTGGTGTATTGCTTACACATTTAATACATTATATTTCGTGTCCAGTGTATCCGAGCATGGAGGAATCTTCATAACAGCCAATGTCTCATTTATTCCATTTCAGAAAGAGATAAGGGAGTCCGTTCCTGTAGATTCAAATCGGTGGCACCAAAAAAATCTGCAGGTGGTTAACTTTGATACAGTATGCTCTAAAACATTTTTCTAACGATCATTTTATGTTAAAGGGGTTACAAGAGATTAGAATGAAAGTCTGTTTTTTTTCCAAAAAGAGCCACCTGTTAAAGGGGTTGTCCAGGACTTTAACATTGATGGTGTTTCGTTAGAATAGTTCATCAATGTCTGATCAGTGGGGATGCAACATCTGGCATCCCCGCCGATCGGCTGTGACTCACCGGCAGTAGCAGAAGAGCAATGAAACCAATGCCCACAGAAGGGCGGAAAGGTACACATGCAGGACGCAGGCGCGGGATTCTGGGGCCACCAGTACATGTCACAGGGCACTGTGAAGTGGATGAGAAGAGGGGTGAACGCAAATGAACACCGGAAGAGAGTTTTCTTCCAGGCACCGCATGCCCCATAGCCTGGAAGAATCATTAACATAAAGTATTAATTCTTTATGTTAATGTTTAAGGATGATTTCTCAACAAGCACAGCTGTGATGCATACAGGTATGACTATTTGAACAATCCTATCACCTGTATGCCCATACGAATAGCTTAAAAATGTCCCAGGGAGCGACAAATTCCCTTTAACTTTAAACATAGACATGAAACATGTTATTGATTGCTACATGTGTACAAGATCAGAACCACTGTCAGTACGAGTGCAGCACCAGAACCACTATCAGTACATGAATGCAGCACGGGAACCAACATAATTACATGAATGCCCTCATCATCTCCCACCTCAACTACTGCAACACCCTCCTCTGTGGCCTACCTGCTAACACTCTCGCACCCCTCAAGTCCATCCTTAACTCTGCTGCGCGACAGCATCTCTCACCTCGCTACTCCTCTGCTTCCCCCCTTTGCAAATCCCTTTACTGGCTCCCAATTGCCAAAATATCCAGTTCAAACTACTAACACTGACCTACAAAGCCATCCACAACCTTTCTCCTCTGTACATCTCTGAAGTAATCTCCCGATATATTCCCTTACGTAATCTCCAGCCCTCCCAAGACCTCCTTCTCTCCTCCACACTTATTCGTTCCTCACCCAATCACCTCTAAGACTTCTCCCGAATATCCCCCATTCTATAAAATTCTGTGCCTCAACACGTCCGATTAGCCTCAACATTTGGATCCTTCAGACGGAACCTGAAAACCCATCTCTTCAAACAAGCCTACAGCCTGCCATGACCATGCTTGCTGCCACCTCAACAAAACCGGAGCTGCTGCAGCCCCCCAACCTACTGTCTCCTTCTCTATTCCTGCAGAATGTAAGACCACAAGGGCAGGGTCCTCTTCCCCCTTGTACCAGTCTATCAAATAGTCATACCACAAAAAAAAAATGAATAGACAACATTTCTAAATATGTCTACTTTACGTCAGCTTCTTTTTACAATTGGCCTTCTATTTTGTTAGGATGTTAGAAAGGTTATAATTTACATTTTTTTTTTTTTTTTCAAGTAAATTTACTAGTCCTACTTTTTTACCGACCTATTCAGTTTTGAAGTGACTTCGAGGGGCCTCTGTGTTAAAAAATTCCCAAAAGTGATACCATGTTAAAAAAAATGCATCCCTCAAATTATTCAAAACTGTTGTCAGGAAATTTGTTTAACTTTCTTCTGGATTTTTCATATTCAACATGCATTTGAATAGCCTGCAGATTGGTGGAGTCCGGGTCTTGAGACCCCTGAGAAGTGTGCAGCTCAAAGACATGACTGACCTGAATGGGGGCTTGTTTTTTTGCGGGATGAGTTGAAGTTTTCATTGGTAGCATTTTGTGTTGCATAACATTTTTTTCCCCGTTTTAAGGTTAGTTTCGCATTTATCTGGCTCTCTAAGCTGTGCACTTACATCGGGGTTTCCATCTAAATTCCCCAAAAACACATTTCAGATGAAATCCCCAATGGAACCATTCACTTTAATGACACAGATGGAGACACACAGAATTTGAAATCCATTTGGCCTATGTTCTGGCGTTGTCCATCTTTTTAGGCATGCACACAAATGTGAGAGGTTTTGTCTGAAGTATAATATCTATGATGAACTTGGCATTCAATTGATATAGAAAAAAGATGATTTATTTGCAATCCACAGTAACATATATGACGTTTCTGTCTCAGTTTAGACCTTCTTCAGATTTACAGATTGCCATAGAAGAACATAGAACTCAATACTGAAACTAAACAGTATACAGTGAGTCTGGAAAGTGGGAATATCACTAAAGGTATGGCACCTAGAGGTATGAAACTCAGAGGATTTGTCTGAATTATGTTTTTAGGGGATTTTGACGGGAACCCCCATGTATATGCTCAGCGTAAAGTTGGCGTTTTTAGTGGTAACCATAACATTGGGAATCCCTAACATTTTTTGATTACTTTGTTTTCCGATTTTTCAGCCACTAAATGAATAATAGCCAGCAATTTATCATCTTCAGGGGCAATGTCTGCTGGAAGGGTAATGTAACACCACTGCTTCATTTGAAGGGGCAGTCCACTACTCAGACAACCCCTTCTCAATTACCATACTTCCCCATGCAAAATATTCCAGTAATGTCAGTGCCTGCTCTCCCAGGCCTTGTGTGACATTTTATGTCACGTGAGCCCTGCAGCCAATCAATGCATGATTGGTAGGGGTGTGATGATCCTTGTGACCCCCGCCTGATCTCAAGTCCTCTTTGCAAATGAAGCAGTAGAGTTTGACAAAAAATTCTCCCAGTGGCGCAACTTGGAGCTTGAGCGCTCCATTGAAAAATCTTCAACAAGGCCCCCAACTTTCAGAGATCTCTAAGAGTGTTTTCTTCTTATATAAACCAAAGAGACCTGTTGCCCCCACAGTGACTGCATGGCCTGAATGTGATTGCAATCCCAGCACCTACTATCGTTATGCTCCTGACTGCTTCCACAGACGTTGAATTCAGTTCTCACTGTCAGTGGGGGGCTGAGCAGTAGGACCTCCACTGATCACTCATTTATCCTGTTGATAGATGATACATCTTGTTTGTCAGTAACCTCTTTAGGCTCAAAGTGGTTCTAATTATATTTTATTTTACATTGCGGTATGCACCTGGAAAGCCCCCATGCATACACGTAACACAAATAGGGTTCCATTCATCCAACTTATGCAAAAAATCTCTAGTTTGGTGCAGAGGTACATAAAGAAGCATTTCTTTTTCATGAGATTCTATGGGTGACATATGGCACTTTATGTTTGGGGGATATTTTGCCAGTGTACGCGCCACACAGAAAGTCCAAACCCATGAGCCGAGCCTCCGACCTGATGAGAATTTATTGTTAATATCCTTTGAAAGAACCTCGCAGGTTTTGCTTCCAGCACATGGCTCAGAAACACAGAACGAGAAATCAACAGGGACTTTCAATGTTCCGTACAGATGATGACATAGTAACAGCTCCAGCACACAGGGTGTGAAGAAAATAAATCAATGGCCAATTCCATTTTGTGAACAGATGAGTCTTTCACATCATTATTGAAGATCACAGTTATGTGGTCAGCTTTCTTGCAGTTTCTGAAGATGCAATGACCAGAACAACCTAGGGGCAATACATATAAGAAAGCACTGACAGATGGATCAGTGACCCCTGATTACGTTATACCTGTGAAGCCATGGCACGGGTGGCTTACCAACCATGGGTAGCCTTCCTGTACACCCAATGTGAAGCACCTGTGCATTGCTTGAAACATGTCTGTGTTTGGTTTAATGCAGGAATGTGTTTAGCAATGTATACCGACTCACGAACAACGCCATGTTTGGATGAATCCATATTAGGTCTTTTGTATAGGCACCAGTGGCCTCTATTCGGGGCCAAAACAAATAACGGTGCGTGAGACATAGCTATCTACCAGCCCATCACCACATGGCTATCTTCATTTTCAGACTCTACCTCTCATCTTCTTTGTACATCTGGTGCCTGATGGAGCTTGTAAAGCCTTGACCAAATTTGCGGTGAGACGTTGCATGAAGCTCCAACTCAACAGATTTTTAGCTTAAATTAACAAGGCATTTTGGTCTCATCCATTCACATAACATTGTTTGAAAAGCCTTCTAGCTTATTCAGGTGATTTTCAGCAAACTGCAGACAGGCAGTGGCTTTCTCCTTGCAATCTTGCCATGTACATCTTTGTTCTTCAGTGTCATGCTGATGGTGGACTTGTGTACCTTAACATTAGCTGATGTTACAGAAGCCTTTAGTTGCTTAGAAGTTACCTTGGGTTCTTTTGTGATGTCATGGATAGTTATACGTCTTGATCTCGGAGTGATGATTGTTGGGAGAGAGTAATGACAGTCTTGACTTTACTCCATTTGTACAAAATCTGTCTGACTGTGGATTGCTAAACTCCAAAAACCAACCTCTTTAGAGATGGTTTTGTAACCTTTTCCAGTCTAATGAATATCAATAACTCTTCTTCTGAGGTTCTCAGAACTCTTCTTTGTTCATGCTATGATACATATCCACAATCGTGTTGTAAAGTTCGAACTTTGATACATCCATGTTCTTTAAATAAAACAGGTCGCCCACTCACACCTGATTGTCATCCCCTTGACTGAAAACACCAGACTCTAATTTAACCTTCAAATTATCTGCTAAGATTCACATATTGTTACCACTCTCAGACGTATGATATTGGATCAGTTGCCTCTTTAAAAAATTTCAACTTTTAATATTTTTTACTCGTTTACTTTATTTTGTTCAATTTACTTTTAGGACTTATGTGAAAATCTGATGTAGTTTTAGATCAAATTTTTGCAGAAATATGGAAAATTCTGAAGGGTTCGCAAACCTTCAAGCACCACTGTACAATTGTAGGCACACAGAGATGGAATATAGGCTCATGGCAAGTTTGGAGTATTGTATTATGGATCCATAAGCTACATATATGTAATATGTCTGTCTATAAGAACAGTTATAACAAATGTTCCCAAGTAGCCTAAGGCTGCGTGCACACGATGCGTTTTTCATGCGTTTCCGCTGCGGAATTTCCGCAGTGGAAACGCATCAAAAACGCATGGTAATCCGCACCCCATGGTCCCCAATGGCATTCCACAATGTCAATGCACATGCTGCGGATTTTTCCGCAGCGTTTCTGCAGCGCTCATAAATCCGCAGCATGTTCATTAATTTTGCGGAAGCGCCGCCATTGACTTGCATTGAGACGCATAATATCCGCGTCTGTACATTTGTACAAGCGGATATCATGCGTCTCTATGTGCGGATGGTACCCAGTTCTGCAGGAGAGAAGACTCTCATCCAGACCTGGGTACCATTGTACCTGTAAAAAAAAGAATAAAATAAAAAATAAAGATTATATTCACCTGTCCGGCGGCTTCTCTCCGCATGCCGGCAGCGCTTCTCCTTCCAGGACCTGAGATGACGTCGCAGTCATGTGACCGCAGGCAGTCTCGCGAGATGCCGGCAACCCGGAAGAAGCCAGGACGAGCGCTGCAGCACACGCCGGGGCATCGGGGGTGAGTATAGCTTTATTTTTTTTATTTTTACGGTCACACTGTATAAATCCATGCCTTTTGCATGGATTTATACAGTGTGACCTAGTTGTCAAGCACTTTCCAAGTGATGCTATCGCCTGGAAAGTGCTTGTCAGTCCGCATGCGGAAACACATGCGTTAACGCATGTGGATACGCATGTGAATCCGCATGTATTCTGCAGGAAAAACGCATGTACAATCTGCATGCGTTTTTTCTGCCAGGGAGATGCAGAAATGCTGCAGAAATTTTCTGCTTCATTTCTGCATCGTGGGCACATAGTCTAACTGCTAAGTTTTTCAGCAAAAATCTGTGTGCGTTTAAAGCCGCTGCAGAACTATGCATTTTTGTGGCATTTTTTTCTGCAAGGATTTATATGGGGAGAATTAAAAATTGAATGTAAAATTGAAATTGCGTTTTTAAGTGCAGAATCCTAATGTTTGTGCACTAAAAAAAAACATTAAAAAGGAAAATGCATAAAAAAACAACCAAGTCACAATAAACGGAGCATTTTTGGTCCATATCTCAATTTTTGGCTGTTTTGCTATCTGTTTTTGTCACTTGGACATTGATTTAAATTGGCAAGATTAATCCGTGACTTAAATAAAAAAGGAAATATCCATTTTTTATTTTTGCAGACTCTACACAACTCTACGAATTTAGCGCAAAGTCAAAAATGTTTTTTTTCTCTGTCTTGAACTGTTTTTATTACTTCTCAGCGCAAAAAGTCAGACAGTTTGCAAAATATCGCAAAAAATGCACCAAATTACTGGCATACTCAAAAATACACCAGGGGGTGTTGGAGTGAAGTTGCACCAAAATTTGGCTAATCGGTGGTCCATGTCGCAGTCACAACTCCCAGACTGACTACAGGTCTCCTGATCCAAGCTAAGAGTCTCATACATCTTGTTTATGTTTTTTTTTGTTGTTGGTGAAATTTTGACAATAAGATGCAATACCACACTCAACCTGGGCACAAGAGTGGCGCTGTTTAAAAAAAAAAAAGACCCTTTCTTTTAATTTTATACAACATTGAAATGGCACAAAATAATAGCATCGCAATAATAACATTATAGGATTTCAGCAGGACTGGATTTATCACTATATACAGTCACTTGCCTATAGGCGTTTGCCACTTCAGTAATAATAAACTGTCCTCATTGCTCGTGCTGCTACCTAAACCTTTATAGTCTAATATTTTAATATATATCCCTAAATCACTATCTGTTTATGAATTCTTCATGAGTCAAGGACCAGGGACCCGCGGAAAAATTAATGTCCCACTGATTTCCACTTTACTCTTGTGAATCAAAGGCAATTTTGGTCTTCCGGTCCGTACTCCGCTCCCTAATCATTTCTTTTATTGCTTAAGCTTATTCTGTTGTAGTTAGAGATAAATTGCATTTTCCTATTAAATGAGGGGAGATAAAATTGTGGGTGCGGGTTAGATGAGTGGAGGGTTCGGTTGGCGTCTTGGTGCAGCGTAGGTCACTTGACGCCAATGTGAACCGTTTCGGGAATTCCCAATGTGACGTATAATTCATTTTTAGTGCTATGTTCCCGGACAGCACTTAGCTGGCATTGTCAGCACCGGTTTCCCTTGGTCGAGGCATGACGAATCTGATGAATACTTGTTTTTACAGCTAGATGTTCCTTGTCTTACCTTACCAAAACAAAATGTATGGGTTGAGTCCGCGAGGATCCCATTGTGAGGGTGTAATGGTATTACAACCTGTGTCAACAAAGAGTGTGGCACTGTCATTAACAAGCAAATACATGTGTGTCTAGAGACACTAAGGGTATGTGCACACGTTTAGTATTTGCAGCAGATTTTTTTGCTGCGAAAACTAGAGGTGAATCCAAAGAAATGAGCGGGAGTATAAGTTGGTATGCATGGAAAGTATAAGAGCCTGTTCACACTGGTGATTCAACAGACAAAACCTATGATAGAAAAAAAATGAGCATATACCCTACTATAAGGTATTAAAAAGCAATAGTGCATATAAATAACATAGGGTACTTAGTAGAGATGAGCGAACCCGAAATGTGAAGTTCAAAGTTCATACCGGTCACCTAGTGTTCAGCGCTGAAGTCCGAAGGCGGACTTCTCCCGGACGTCCGTTTCCAGACAGACAGAGAGAAAGAGACTCCTCTGGGAGCCCCCTAGCTCTTACCACGACCCTTTTACAGCACCAAAGTCCGGGTCCCAATTGACTTCTATGGGGTTCGTGTTCTGGATCAAGTTCAGGTAGAGTTCTGGTACCGAACCGAACTTTGAACTAAAGTTCCGTCGAACCCGAACATCCACAGGTTTGCTCATTCCTAGTACTTATTAAACTGTTTTTGATCAAAAAAAGCATAAAAGTCATCACACCACGTCAAGGTGTACCCAGTCGGGACTGTCCTTTTCTCTAATATTGAAACCTCATCTTTTGTCAGCTGACCTCAATGTAGATGGGAGCAGAGCAGGACAGGGGTCTCCATACCGACTGTATGGACACCCAGCCAGGGGAAAGCTAGAGGTGTCAGGAAAAATATTGTATAAATAACAGGCGTTTTTTTTACTTGCATTTTTACCCCATTTTGGCCATGTTCATACGTTATGTTTTTGTTGCGTTTTTACACAAATTAAAAGCTGCTTTTTACAGTACAAGCAAAAGCTATGAGATATCCGAAATCTCATAGAAATGCTTATTTTTTGTTTCCTTACTGAATTGGAAATATGAAGATTGTCAATTATTTCAGCATTTTTGCAGCAATTTTTCATCTATAGAAATCAATGAGAAAGTGAAAAAATGCTGCAAATAACGCAGTGGCATTTTGGAAGAGATATGGGGGAAAAAGACTAATTTGATTACACACTTGTAATCCATGCCCCCAAAAAATGGATCAAAAACGCCGCTTGTGAACATAGCCTTTGAATAGATGAAAAACGCTGAAAGAATTGCCGTGCTGCATATTTTAAAAGAAAAACTCTTTGAAGGTTCAAATATGCAAGGAAAAATTAAGCAGAATGTGCATGAGGTTTCGGAAATCTCATTCACTTTTCTGGTACTGTAAAATACTGTTTTTTTTTTCTGGGGCAAAAACACAATGTGTGAATAAGCCCTAAGGAAGATTTACTGTGTACAATTCCTTTTTGCACTTTTTTTTTTTTTACTTTTTCTAAGTGCCATAACTTTAACTTTTAAAAAAGACTGGAAAATTCCCTTAGGCTATGAGCACAATGTGCATTTTTGGTACATTTTCACACTCACTTATTTGCCATACCCCAAGTGTCCGATCACCCGGCAGCACGCTATACACTGATGGAAGCGCGAACAAGCCTCCTTACCTTGACGTTCCTTGACGTTACCCCTTAGACCTCAGTCCAGAGAGCCTCTCATCTAGTCAAATCAGATCTCATACTTTGCACTGACGAGGGCCAACAGCCCGAAACACCGTGTCTGCAAATTGAGATTCTGATTTGGCTTTTATCCTAAGTCATATTGCACGACTCGTTAAAGGGTTGATTGCGACTTGTAGGATTGCTGCTTCTAATAAGTGGTGCTATAGAGTTCAAGTCATCTTTCACTCTGAAGAGGCAATTTGCATATTGAAAGTGTATGGAATTTTATTTTAAATAAAAGACTTTATTCTGGATATGTCTTTATTTCAAAAACTTAGCTATGGGGTTAGTAATGGGGGCGTCTTATATACGCCCTCCATTACTAACCTGGGCTTCATGTCAGCTGCCAAAACAAGGCTGACATGAACCCCAACACTATTACCCCACTTGCCACAGCACCAGGGCAAGTGGGAAGAGCGGAGGCTAAGCGCCTGATTTGGCTCATCTTACGGATGCGCTAGTTCTGGGCTGCTGAGAGCTGATATTATTAGCCTTGGAGGGGGCCAGAATCCATGGCCCCTTCCCTGGCTATTAATACCAGCCCCCAGCTGTCTGCATAGTCTTTGCTGGTTATATTTCATAGGGGGACCCTACGTCAATTTTTTTCTGGGGCCCCCTTGTAATCTTGCTGTAAAGGCTAAGCAAACAGCTGTGGGCTGTTATTAATAGCTAAGGAACATTTTTGGCTAACGGCCCTTTCCCCAGATAGTAATATCAGCTCCCAGTGGTTGGCTTTCCCTCTGCTGGTTATGAAAATGATGCAGGAGCCCAAGCCATTTTTTAAAATTAAGGGTATGTGCCCATGATCTGGACGTAGCAGTGCTTTGGACGCAGCCTATTTTTGCTGCGTCCAAAACGCTGCATTCTATTGAACGCAGGTAAATCCACATGTGTTCACTGAACCATGCAGATTTACTACATTCAGTACATTATAGTGGTCAAATTTCTGTTGTGTAGACTAGCGACTCCGCAAGAGAAATTAACATGCTGCGGTCCTTAAAGACATGCAGCATGTCAGTGTCCGCGGGTGATCTGCACCCTCAGAAGCACGCATAGTGGACATGAGATTTCTAAAAATCCTATCCACTATGCTGTAAGATCTGGCTGCTGCGGGTTTGACGCTGCATAAATACGTAGCGTCAAACTAGCAGCATTTCCTGATCATGGACACATACCCAAACTCACCCGCAGGATGCCAATTTCTGTAGCAGACACGCCTCCGCTACAGATTTTGACCGATTGAAATGTCATTACATGCAGTGGATTCACATGTACTGACAACATAAGTGTGGCATTAGGATTAATGGGATTAGGGTTAATGGAATTAGGTGTAGCTGACACCTAACCCTAGCTTTAGTAATGAAGAGGTGTCAGCCAGACACCCTCATTACCAAGTAAAGAGTTAAATAAACACACACTGAGAATAAAACACTTTATTTGACATAAAACAGACACATTCCTTAATCATTTAAATTAACCAATATACTCACCCCAGGTCCGACGCTAATCCAAGGGTTAAAGTGATGTCCCACATTTCTTTTTTCAAATATCTTTATTTAGCTCCAAAAAGCATTGCCTTAAAAAAACGCATTAAAAATGCACCAAAAAACACATCAAAAACACACCAAAATTGCTGCAAAACGTGCGTTTTTGCTGCCAAGAGAAGCAGACACCTTTAAGAAATTTCGGCAATTAAATACTGAATGTGCGCACATAGCCTTAATGTCCATATGACAGAATCTGGATGCCCGTGGCTTTCCTGAACCAAACTTAGATGATCGCAGAACCCCAAAGGCCATCTAAGTTTAGTTAGGCAGATTACAAGAGTGTTATTAAGCCTAATCACTTATTTTTTGGGGGGAATAATTGACGCCTAGTTCCTGGAGATTGCAAGTGTCAGATCATTCATCACAACTTTTTTAATTTAATCAAATTAGGTCCGAGCTGGACATCCTCGTTATAACCCTGCATGAGGGGTTTACTTTAGTTTTCACATCGTTATATTTTAATCTGTATTTTCGGCTTTGAATCGGAGAAGTATAGAAGTTATTATGGACGACTTCTTAAAAGAATTGAACTGTTTCCTGAATCTGAACTCATAGTTGCTCCAAAGAAGTATGTACTCATTAGAGGAATATAGGTTAATTGAGAAGGTAAAAAATGGCACCACACACACTTACCAACATTTGAATGATCAAAATAGGGACATTTAAAGGGAATCTGTCATGGAGGACATGGGGGACATGGAGGACATGGGGGGACATGGAGGGACATGGGGGACATGGGGGGACATGGAGGGACATGGGGGACCTGACAAGTTCCTTTTAAAGGGAATCTGTTACCATGTTTTTGCTCATGTGACAGCAGGATGATGTAAGGACAGAGACCCTGATTCCAGCGATATATCACTTAGTTTACTGAGTGCAGCAGTTGTAATAAAATCCCATGTTTTCTCTGCTGCAGATCTAGCAGTTCTCTGAATGCTGAGCTCTGTATAACCCCGCCCACACCACTGATTGGCAGCTCTATGTATACTGTGCATAGGCAGTAGTGGGGAGCTGTGTTACACAGTAGGTGGCCCTATAGAGTTCAAGTCCTCTTTCTCTCTGAAGAGGTCACTTGCATATTAAAACAGTGTGGAATTTAATTTCAAATAAAAGACTTCATTCTGGCCGTGTCTTTATTTCAAAACCTTGACTATGGGGTTAGTAAAGGGGGCGTCTTATAGTGGGGGGGCGGTGTTATACAGATCAGTTGACTAGGAGGCACGAGCCACCTAGTCCTGTAGTGATAATGGCATATACCCTCACTATACAGCGGTAGGCTCTATACACTGCCTCAATAACTGGAAGCGAGTGGCTGCCAGGAGAATAAAATGTTATTTTCTTCCTGTAGCCGCTGCTCCAGTAAACCGGCTATACAGGATATAAACCCTATTTACCTGCAGTTTACTCCTATATTTGCAGGTAAATAGAATTTCTGGATTTGACAGGTTTCCTTTAAACCATCCCCTAATACCACCTAGTATTGTCTCAATACTGCCAGGATGCCCACCTTTTGGTTAAGGTTTGCCTAAACCAGCTCTCAGGACTGACCCAGAAAAAAACAGGTCTGTTAGCAACTATGAACACCTACTGCCCTTATAATAATGCTGTAGTGTTTATGAAATATATAGGGTACTGCCTTGTGGAACACCAAGTGGAACCTGATGGAAACTGGAGGGCGGTATACTGAGTGTGATATCATGGATAACAGATTTTACAGATCATTTTGATGTTCTCCATTGTAGAATAATGCCTTGGTGGAGCCTTGAAGTTGCCGTTTTTGGCTTTTTAATGCTTTTATTTAATTAGTTAAGTGCAGTGGCAAAGCTCAACCGTGAAGCTCACGGGCTGTAGATGCAAAATCTGTAACAGGGTCCTCAGCCCCCATGTGCCAATAACACTGATGCCTTCTTGGCTGTGGAACTGTAATGTGGCATGGGGCGGCAGCCGTGGGTGAGGCACTCGTGTTCTGTGCCCCAGCACGCTACAGGAAAATGGGGGTCCTGGCTGTTTGCGTGGACTCTAGTCATGGGGGCGCTATGACCTTGTAGACTGCATGATGCCGATGACTTTGGCTGGCCAGGACCAGATGTTGTAGAGTTCAATGAGGGAGACCAGCAGTCAGAAATATACTGTCAATTACTGAACAATAACGTAGGGAGGAGTATGTAGAGTGGATAGTGTTAAGAGAAACGTCCATGAAGATTTGCACTAAGACCGTCTTCATACACATTCTTTCTTTCCTTTCTAAACTCACTTGGTTTTGCCTCAGTTATTTCCTCTGCCTTCCCCACAACCCCGCACAGTACTCCCGGAGCTCCCCTTGTGCCCAATAATGGCACTGCTGTCTAGAAAGTGAGAGTCCTATTTTCTCAACCCACGGTTCTGCTTCTTTTTCCCCTCAGGGTAGCTACTTATGCCGCTATGGCAGTTACTTAGCTTCTCTGCTTGCCAACGCCTTGGAACTACCACACCGGCCACTCTTTGTCTCGTGTTCCTTGCTTTGATTCGTCCTGTTACCTCCTTGGCTTGCGAACTCACGTCCCGCTAGGCCTCTTGCCCGAAATCCTGTCTCTGGTAAATCACTCATTCCTATCAGTTTTCTTCATCTCTACTCCGGATCTAGCTATCTCTTGCCTCGGTCTCCTCGCATTTCAGGGACACTCGATTAATGTGGCTCTGCTCGCTGGTCAGACCGTAGGTCTGCTTCTGCTGCACTCTGGGCCCTATCTGTCTTCCTAACAGGAAACTCTCTCTGTCCCTTCACTTTAGCCCCTCCCACTCTGGGCTAGTCCCAACCGTTAACCCTAACTGTCCCTATTAACTCGCTACTGCTGGGCAGACTACAACTCTATTACTAATACCATATGTCACTAAACACATTACACATTCAAATGCATTATAACAATACACATGTCCTCAAGGGGGAACATGGGCAACATTTCCCTCTTCTTACACAACCACCAGGCATCTTTTTGGCCCCAGTGCCCAGGTTTGACTGATGCCTCTGCATCCTTAAATAATTTGTGTTGGGAAACATGGACCTCCGTGTGGCAGTACAGTGACATTAGAGGGTTTTCCAATAAATATCTGTTTTTCCATAGGCCGGAATTAAAAATGACAAAACAGAGCTTTACTTTACAACCGCAGCTCCGGATTTGCTGCGTTCAGTCTTATGTTCACAGGCTGAAATGGTGGCATCATGACTACACCCCATGTGACCACTGCAGTCATTCATTACAGCAGAGCCCAATGATATATGGTTTTATACAGAGCTCATGAGTATGGAGAACTAAATGGCAGCAGGTTTACTAGTCCTCTAGTGATAATCTCCTGCTGATAAAATAGTGATTGTATCAAAACTACATCAAGCAGCCCAGTAAGTGACACATCGCTGGAATCAGGATATCTGTCTCTAGGTTATGCTGCTCTCAGATTAGGTGGCAAAAACCTGGTGACAGATTTCCGTTAACGCCGATATCGGTCAACAGTCTACTGTGTCTGGGGGTCCCCTAACTCCTCTCCACTTGAGAATAGGTTGAGCATTCTTGAATATGGGGGAGTCAGCTGAGTTATCTGCTGAATGAAGATTTGACCTCCAGCTATCTATTGTCTATGGGGGGCCTTTAAGCTGGCCATATACATGAAATAGCATTCTTTCGGCAGACAGGTATCTCTCCGGACTCTCCCATACATGAACGCTCGACTAGGACTGGCGTTTAGGTATTTTCAGCGGGGAGATAGGAGAATCTCCCCTGAAAACAAAAATATTGGTCTTTAAAAATCCAACTGCCCAGTCATTCGTTGAAGAAGAATTGGGTGGTCCACATACTCATCAGATGGTCGCCGGGCCTGGCCAAATCAGGGGGTTTGGCTGGCTGTTCTCTAATGTGTATGGGGCCTTTAGTGTACATATTCTTGCTATGTTGTTGTTAATGGCCCCATTGCCATAATTGGCCAAGGGGCCAGTTCATTCTTCGTCCGTTCCTTGCCCGATATATAAGATTTTGTCATTTTTCTACTCTGCTGATTGTGCAGCCCATGAGACTGGATGAGATCCTACCCTATTTTATTACTTATAACTAGTCCTTTACTATCTTTATCGGTGAATATTCCTAGAACCGCCGAGTTTACTCAAAAACACCAAACACAACGGCCACTTTGTTCCCTACACTCATCCGTCAATCAATATACATTTTTTCCTCTGTCTCATTAACCCTATGTGAAGGTCACAAATCCATTAAAAGTCTCCAGCTTTAAAATATGACTTTTCTAATGTTTAAGTTGTCACAGAAGCATGAAAGTCAGTCATCCGAAGACGGGCCCAGAATGTCTAATTTCCTTACAGCACCCAACAATGGACAGAGGAGCCGCCATTCTGGAAACACATAATCATTTAAACCTATGTATTTTTCCCCGAGACTGAAATTGCGGAGCATATGAAGGCGGTTGGATGACATTTAATATTTATAACCTTAGGAGTATTTTTTAGAAAACATCGGGCGTCTGAATGTAACAAATTATTATTTTTTTTAATACATATTGAAGCCTCCGTTACTAAGGGTTTCTTCCTAATTAAATCCGCCTTGGAAGCCGCGCTCCGGAGAGACGATTTTAACAGTAAAAAGAGAGAAGTTGATGTAGATTTTAAATATTTATTATAATAGAGGTAGGTTATAAAAACAGACATTCTGCCTTTCAACACTCTATAATGTCAGATTTAGAGGTTTTGTCTCTGAGTGATTTGCCAGCAGTTGTCAGGGATTTCAAAGCTATCAGTCACCCTCCCATCATGGGATCCAGCCAGACAGTAAAACATTACACCCGTGATTTATTAGACATGAGTTCACAAAAAAAATATTCTCTGAAATAGCGTCTTTAGATTTGCACACCTGTTGTTAGAAACTAAGTGATTTTTTTATCTATATATATTTTTTAGATTTAACTTTAAGATTTAAAAAAAAATTAAGATTTAACTTAGATTTAGAATTAGGACACTTTTTCTTTAAAGTAGAAATAATATGTGAGCTCTCAAAAGGTAAGATAATAATAATAATATTAAAAAAACATCCATTTTTAGCATGTGCTAATTTAATGGCAACTCATTTTGTTTACATTCTTTCTTCCCTTTTTTTCTTCTTTCCTTTTTCTTTTCTTCTATCTATTTATATCTATCTTATATCTATTTATTTTTCTTTTTTCTTATTAATATTTATCTGTTTATCTATTTAGAGTATAGTGTATAAAATAATAGTGTAACTTTTTTTATGTGCTGATCTCTCACCGTGATCATTGCTGCATCTTTCTAAAATTACAGTATATTCCCGTCACTCTCTTTTTCCTTCTCTCTTCCCTTCTCTTGCCTTCCTTCTCTTTCTTTCTCCTTCTCTCCTCTTTTTCTCTTTCCTTCTCTTCTCTCCTTCTCTCTCCTCTGCTTTCCTTCTCTTTCCATCTCTCCATTTCTTTCCTTCTCTTTCCCTCTCTCCTTCTCTTTCCCTCTCTCCCTTTTCCTTCTCTCTTTCACTTTCCTTCTCTCCTCTCCTTCTCTCTCCGCCGATTTCCTTCTCTCTCCTTCTCTTTCCCTCTCTCCTTCTCCTTCCTTCTCTTTCCTTCTTTCCTTCTCTCTCCTTCTTTCCTTCTCTCTCCTTCTTTCCCTCTCTCTCCTTCTCTTTCCTTCTTTCCTTCTCTCTCCTTCTTTCCTTCTCTCTCCTCTTTCCCTCTCTCTTCTTCTTTCCTTCTCTCTCCTCTTTCCCTCTCTCTCCTTCTCTCTCCTTCTTTCCCTCTCTCTCTCTCCTCTTTCTCTCTCTCCTTCTCTTTCCTTCTTTCCTCCTCTCTCCTTCTTTCCTTCTCTCTCCTTCTCTTTCACTCTCTCTCCTTCTCTTTCCTTCTTTCCTTCTCTATCCTCTTTCCCTCTCTCCTTCTCTTTCCTTCTCTCCTTCTCTCTCCTTCTTTCCTTCTCTCTCCTTCTCTTTCCCTCTCTCTCCTTCTCTTTCCTTCTTTCCTTCTCTCTCCTTCTTTCCTTCTCTCTCCTCTTTCCCTCTCTCTCCTTCTCTTTCCTTCTTTCCTTCTCTCTCATTCTTTCCTTCTCTCTCCTCTTTCCCTCTATCTCCTTCTCTTTCCTTCTTTCCTTCTCTCTCCTTCTTTCCTTCTCTCTCCTCTTTCCCTCTATCTCCTTCTCTTTCCTTCTTTCCTTCTCTCTCCTCTTTCCCTCTATCTCCTTCTCTTTCCTTCTTTCCTTCTCTCTCCTTCTTTCCTTCTCTCCTTCTCTTTCCCTCTCTCTCCTTCTCTTTCCTTCTTACCTTCTCTTCCTTCCTTCTCCCCGTTTCCTTTTCTCCTCTTTCTTTCCTTCTCTATCTACCTTTCTTCTTTTCTTTCCTTTCTTGTTTTTCTTCATCTTTTTCTCCCTAGCTATCAATCTGTATCTGTATGTATCTAGCTATTTATCTATCTCCCATTTTTACCCATTTTATATATTCCTATTTATCTATTTTTCTTTTTCTATCTATCATTCTATCTCTGTCTATTTTTACTACATGAATGAACATAGTAAAATGCTCCATTAAAATAAAACATAATTTCAATGTTCCGTTCAGGAATTTATCTCTTTGACACAGGGTGATTTGGTTTAAGAGCGAGCACGACAAAACTATGAGGTCTTTCCCCTCCGGTGCTGACCTCTGGAGGTCACCGCTACTAGATCCTAAGACTGGACATTTCAGCTTGTTCTCTTTCTAGCTCTTAGACAGTTATGTTCCGAGTCTGATGAAGAATGTTCCTGTTTAATACACCATTCCCTGTTCCCAACACAACCACCATCCATCCTGCGTGGAATTTGCGATCACTTACTGGGTATCTGATTGTGGCGTATAATTGGCCACTTTCCTGGATTTGGATATACTTGCACGCCGGGGCTTCATCAATTACCGAGGATGGTGCATGCGTCTGATTGAGTTTGTTATGTAGAGCAGAGAAAAGTGACAAATTGTTCAATAGCAAAAGGTGCGATTGGAATCAAACCACTTAGTCGATTTTCTTTGATTGTAGCTTCTTATCTCCGGAGGCTTCTTCTAAAATGTATGACACATTGTTTTATCAAGAAGAAAGCTGCGTGATCTACTACTACAACCACCGCTCATGCGGTTTTTTGTTTTTCTAACCATTCATATATTAAAAAGTATCGGCACAGAATTCCGATAAATAACATTCATCGCTTACTTAGGGCGGTCGCGCCATTTATAAAATAAAGATGTAGCCTCTTATTCTTATATAAATTTGAGTTGTTTTTTTTTATCAATTCTTTCCGGTGAATTCATAGGGTGCATCATTACGTGCGGCTACAACATTGATGAAATTGTCAAGTATCACTAGGTGTTATCCATTTATTTTCTGCGTTTTGACACATTAAGGAAACACATCACAAAGTGTCATTTGTTCTCGCGGAGGAGAAAATTGAAATTACTGTGCTGAATATTTCTACCACTAGGTGGCATTTAAAAATCCTTTACTGAATAGGCTCGAACCACAGTGATTGTGGCCGTGAGCTGCTCGTGGGCGAGCTTCACTTCTACAGCACACCCTGTGGTTACGCATGGTATTGCAAGTAAAGTTTACCCAATAAATTAATATTACACAGTCATCTTAACGCACAAACTAGGGTAAGTGACTCAATGCAATGTGTTAAAAGGCAAAAAAGACTATGGATACTGATTTAATATAAAATTATTTAACGTTTGAACTAAATGAGAATATATAACAATAGAAAAAGTACAGAACTTAATTGCTACCATTTTTCAAATTTATGTTTCCAAAGAAGTGACATTACAGCTTCACACACCCGTCTGCACGATTGGATGATATTGTTCATGTGCTCTATTTGTACAGGACACATCCACGACACATCCTGATAATGCAGACGTCACAGCAGATGTGTGGAGTCTAAAGTGAGCCGCTCAGGAAGGAGTCAGAAAATCCCCTTAAGAAAACCCCCAAACGTTTCATATCAAGCTATTAGGAGAATGCCACATTTACGCAGAAATATAATTTCCTCTCTGCTACTTTTATTATTGTCATGCATGTGTAGCACCCTGAGGATTCGGCTGCTACAGGGGTATTGCACCTCAACCCAGAGGTGTGATATTCCACTCCCGGGTAAGGAAGGAGTGTGGAACTGAGCTCGGTAGTCTGCATGCACTACACACATCCCATTTCCGAGGAGCAGACCGACGGTACTCCCACTTAGAAATGTGCAGGTACGACCGAGTCTGTTCCTGGCTGGAGTGGGAGGGGGGTGGTACATCCCAAGTAGTGTAGGGGCAGATAGGGGGAGCAGCCTGGGTAAAGTTAGGAGCTCATTGGGTGCTGGTCACCTGAGCTCACACATAGAGGGTGTATATAAGGTGGGCACCAACTAAGAACAGGGTCAGTTGCAGAGAGAAAGTCAGCGAGCGGAGGAGAAGAGAGACCCAGAGTGAGAGAGGAGAAAGAGAGACCCAGAGGGGGAAACAGAAGAAAAGGACTCCAAGAACCCAACTTAAATCCCCGGGTGAAGAGTCGGCACAGGGTACCGGAACCCAAGCTGGTGGGGGCAAAAACACACCCCAGCCAGAGACCGGAGACCGTGGGCAGCGTTTGCCACGGTCACCCACCACATCCACCACGAAGGCATACCACGTGGAGGGTCAGGGAACCCAAGGCCAAGGGTCTCCCAACAGAAGGCCCGAGGGAGCTGGACCTGGGTGGATCAATAGTGGGGACGGCCAGAGAAAGGACAGAAGGAGAGCTCAGGGTCACGCTCCGGACTTATTTGGGGGTTGGCTGGATCCAGAACCTGGTGGACGCAGCACGGCTCGGGAGGTCACTCGAAGCTGGAGTGACCAGAACATCAGCAGTGAGTAAACATCCTAAACTGCATAACCCGACTCTGTCTCTGATTGCCGTCTACACTGCATCACCACAACTCCCATCCTCTGCACCTGATCCCCCTGAGGCTATACCCCTCCCGTTGGGGGTTATCCTATCAAGCTGCACCAACACCACCAGCCTCAGCGGACCCTGCTGCAGCGGCGGCCGTAGTGACCGCAATACAACGGGTGGCGTAGTCGACATTAAGAACTTAATAACATCTGTAGGACTGCCACATACAACTGAGTTTGACACCCTGGGCACGGACCGGGTCACAGCCACTCGGAAGACTACAACCCCCATCTGATCCGGCTCCGGATATTCCCCCTAAAGAATATGGCCCAGGGGGCGCGTCAACTTTGGCGTAGTCGGCAGGATTACGTGCCCGCAACACCCGGGTACTGCGTGCCTGAAGGAAAGTGCAAGTTTACCTCAAAAAGAAGTCTCCTGCCGGTTCCGGAGGGTCCCCGCCATCGGACCCCATCACCAGTCAATTCCAGCCGGTTGTCCGCCATTAACAACTTTTTCCCGCCATCTGCAGAGTTTCCCGCCACTGGGAAGCGATTCCCGCCATTTCCAAAGGTTTCCCGCCTTGGAAGAGCGGACGCCATTATGGGCGTGCCAGAGGGTGGTGAGAGGCCACCTCCCATCGTGGGCCAGGACCGAAAATGGCGCCAAAAGTGGAAACCGCCCCCACCAACAGAGACTGTGATGCTGGAGGTGTCGGTCAGCGTGAAAGAACCGCCCCTGGAGCTGACAATCACCAAGTGGCCCCGGGACCGCCCTCGAGGTGGGAGGAGACGAAAAAAAAGAACGAAGATGGGTGCCGCCTGGAGCAGTCTGGAGCGAGCGCACCCGGAGGCAAGAAGCCTGGAGAAGAGTAGCGGAGGAGCTCACCCGGAGATGGCGAGAGAGCAGAGCAGCACCGGCCCGCTGGCCAGGAGCCTGCTGGAAGAAGAGCAGAGCAGCACCGACCCGTTGGTCAGGAGCCTGCTAGAAACCACGACCCCACTAGGCCTAGTGGAGGTCCTTGCACAGCTCCCCCGAGACCGGGAGTGTGCACAGACTGCCCTGGAGGGCCTCGCACGGAGGATGGCCCGGGTACAGCGAGAGACATTGGCGGAGTGGAGCCGAGAGATGGCCCAGCAAACCAAGACCCGGAGCACGCCAGCCAAGATGAGGAGACAGACCGCCTCTGAGGATGGCGCGGGAGGACCCAAGGCCGGAGACGGCGCCGAGAAGGGAGCCGAACGCATGGAGGCAGGTAAAGGGGACGTCTATACCCCAAACCGGGACACCGCTTACCTGCCCCAGCTCCCCGTCGCAGAGCCCGAAAGTCCCCCTGCTGTGCCCGAAAACGCCATGTCACCGACGCAGACTAGGCCCCAACCGGAAGCCGCCGCCGCGACCCCTGTGACGCCATGCGCACCGACCCCGAGCGTGGCAAAACAGGAAGTAACACCAGCCTGGTCGCAGGGCTTAGAATTCCCGGGCGTCGCATCACCAACAGCGCCCCCTACCTCCGCGGAGCCTCAGGCCTGGCCGCAAGGCCAGGTAGCCCAGGGCGCCGCCGTCCTAATGGTGCCCTTCACCTTCCAGGTGCCCCAGGCCTGGCCGCAAGGCCTGGGCAACCCGGGCGCCACCACCACCGCGCCCGCACCCGTAAAACCAAGGGTGCCGCGTCTGGGAGAGGACTTGTTTGCCCAGCACACGTGGCCGGACGGGCAGCCTTTCATCTGGCCCCAGAAATATTATGAACTGGAGCACCAGAGGAGAGTTGGGGCCATGTGTGCACCCCTGATTCCGGCTCCGAAGCCCGTGATAAGGATCTCGCCCCCGCTTGAAGAGACCCAATTTGAGTGGGACCCCACCGGAGAAGACCTAATGGGGTTCACTCAAGAAACCAGGGCAGCTGCAGCGGAGTGTGCTGAGTGCTGCCGACAGCAGCTCGAGGAGTTTGCGAGGGAGCGGAGAGAGAGGCGGGTCCGGGAACAACAGGCCCAAATAAGGAGCGCCGAGCAGAAGAGCCGAACCAGGAGGGACCCCCGTGCAGCGCACAGTCCCCGCACCACCGGGACTGTAATTAAGTTCAACATGCAGCATGGGTGGGGCTTCATCAGAGACCACAACACCCCCGGCGACGTCTTTGTCACGCGCAGAGATGTGGAGTCCCATCTGCCGGAGGGGCACAGAGGTCGTGACCTTTATATCGGGGACGAGGTCACCTTTACCCGGCACAAGTGTGCCAAAGGACCTTACGCCCTCCATGTGCATCGCCTGACAGAGGAGGAGCTGCGATGTGAGGAGGAAGAGCAAGAGGATCCGGACGGGTCTGAAGCTGAGATCCCCAAAGAAGGAGCAGGAGGAAGACGTTGTTGAGTACAGCGGAGCAGGTGCTGTAAATAGTTACCCGATCGGGGTACAAAGAAACTGTTATTGCTAATATAGTCCCCGTTGGGACCAGCTGAGTGAACTGTTCACCCGTTTACCCTTAATCCCACAGGCTGAGGACTGTGAGCAGCCATTCCCTTTCCCTCCTTAACTGGCCGAGGACTGAGAGCGGCCATACCCTTGTATATAGTTGCGCGTCCTAAAGCGCCCCCTACTGGTTTTACTGTAAAACCACCTTAAAGAAAGGAACTGTCGCACTTTGCCCGGTCAACAGTTGCCCAGTGACCGGAGGAGGAACAAGAGACGACGAGAATGTTTATTATAAAAAAGTTTTATTGATGCTGCTAATTTATATGTTTTATATGTTTAAAAAAAAAAAAAAAAAAAAAATGTATGTTTGTGGTGTTGTTTATGTCTTACAGCCCGAGGACGTGCTGTGATTTACCAGGGGGGAATGTAGCACCCTGAGGATTCGGCTGCTACAGGGGTATTGCACCTCAACCCAGAGGTGTGATATTCCACTCCCGGGTAAGGAAGGAGTGTGGAACTGAGCTCGGTAGGCTGCATGCACTACACACATCCCATTTCCGAGGAGCAGACCGACGGTACTCCCACTTAGAAATGTGCAGGTACGACCGAGTCTGTTCCTGGCTGGAGTGGGAGGGGGGTGGTACATCCCAAGTAGTGTAGGGGCAGATAGGGGGAGCAGCCTGGGTAAAGTTAGGAGCTCATTGGGTGCTGGTCACCTGAGCTCACACATAGAGGGTGTATATAAGGTGGGCACCAACTAAGAACAGGGTCAGTTGCAGAGAGAAAGTCAGCGAGCGGAGGAGAAGAGAGACCCAGAGTGAGAGAGGAGAAAGAGAGACCCAGAGGGGGAAACAGAAGAAAAGGACTCCAAGAACCCAACTTAAATCCCCGGGTGAAGAGTCGGCACAGGGTACCGGAACCCAAGCTGGTGGGGGCAAAAACACACCCCAGCCAGAGACCGGAGACCGTGGGCAGCGTTTGCCACGGTCACCCACCACATCCACCACGAAGGCATACCACGTGGAGGGTCAGGGAACCCAAGGCCAAGGGTCTCCCAACAGAAGGCCCGAGGGAGCTGGACCTGGGTGGATCAATAGTGGGGACGGCCAGAGAAAGGACAGGAGAGCTCAGGGTCACGCTCCGGACTTATTTGGGGGTTGGCTGGATCCAGAACCTGGTGGACGCAGCACGGCTCGGGAGGTCACTCGAAGCTGGAGTGACCAGAACATCAGCAGTGAGTAAACATCCTAAACTGCATAACCCGACTCTGTCTCTGATTGCCGTCTACACTGCATCACCACAACTCCCATCCTCTGCACCTGATCCCCCTGAGGCTATACCCCTCCCGTTGGGGGTTATCCTATCAAGCTGCACCAACACCACCAGCCTCAGCGGACCCTGCTGCAGCGGCGGCCGTAGTGACCGCAATACAACGGGTGGCGTAGTCGACATTAAGAACTTAATAACATCTGTAGGACTGCCACATACAACTGAGTTTGACACCCTGGGCACGGACCGGGTCACAGCCACTCGGAAGACTACAACCCCCATCTGATCCGGCTCCGGATATTCCCCCTAAAGAATATGGCCCAGGGGGCGCGTCACATGATGAAGGCCACATTTGGCCGAAACGTTGCTGTCATTTTTTTTTTAAATAAGATTAAATAAATAAAAGTGAAGGCCTACTTAAATTTCTGATGTTTTGGATTTTCTGGATTCCTCTCTGGAATACTGAACGAAGAGGAGTATCAAATATACGAGTACCAAAGAGCTGGGGAGACACATCTCAGGCCATATGTAGCAGGTTGTCCTCCCCTGGTGAGGACTTATGTCTTTAGAATTAAAAAAAAAAATTTACATAGAGAGATAAAGTGGAAATGGGCAAACTAATACATTTTTCCAACTCTATTCTATGTTTCTATAGGTTAATGTGTCCAGATGGTGGTAATCATGTAAGGATGCATGACATCTTCATTGTAAGGCTGACCATACAGAGACAAAAATGTCCACATGCAAATTCTAGTGGGACTAGTTGACCATCTAATGTGGAGACCTCCTGACTGTTCCCAAATAGCGGTTGTCATGCTCAAGAGAAATTGAGCATTGACTAAAGGTGGCCACAAACATTAGATTAATGTTGGTCGAACCCGAGGATTTTAGCACAAGCTGTCGGCCATCTGCCATGACAGATGATGTTGTGAGAAGTTTTGGGCATGGTGAATTTTAACACTTGGTTATTTTGTTCCTGCAAGAGACAAGTCTGTTGGTGGCTTACTTTACTCTCCCTCTCCCAAGACAAATATCAAAAAGCGTAAAAGCCATCCCACCGTGACAAGGTGTACCCAGTCGGGATGGTCCTACCCTCTCTCTAGTATTAAAACCCATACCTCATATCAGCCGACCTCAATGTAGATGGCTCCCCCTTTTTGAATGGGCAGGTATCTGAAGAGAAGGGCCTGTATTCTGCTCTGCCCTTATCTACATTGAGGATCAGGCAAAATTCGAATTACCCCTTTTGTTCCTTTTTTTCCCGGGAAATTCAATTCTTGGAGAAGCAAATCTCTGTGAATTAAATGTCCCTTATTATACTCTGGGTTCTCTCCAGCCTCGGAGCATGATAAACGTAATATGGAAAAAATAAAAAAAAATCCTTATACTCACCTTACCACTAATCTCTCCAGCCTCTGAAAGGTGAATGGTAAGGAGAGTATAAAGATTTCCAGCTCCGACGAGGGTTTTACGTAAGCGCACAAAAGGTCACTGCATCATGAAGTGCATCGTGACCTTGTACGCGCATGCGCAGAACCATCCGGGTTATCATCAGAACCGGAAGTCCCGTCTCAATGTGAGAGGATTGGGAATTCCAGCACAAGCGGCGGGGATCGGAAGAGGCGAGGAAGACAGGGTCAGAGAGGTGAGCGGTAAGATGAGTATAAGGATTTTTTTTTTAAATGTAACCTTTTGATAGCCCTTTATAGTTCAGCCACTATTTTTCTGAATCCGCTCAGAGGGGAATTACTAAAAATTCGCATTTTGGAAAATGTATATTTTTGTAAAGTTCAAGTACAATTCAATTCCACTTGAATGTTATCACTCACCTCTACTTAGGAGTCGCAGCTTATAGATGTAAATCTAAATTTGCTACATTGAAAATTTGGTAAAATTTTCAAAAGTAATTTCTTCAACTTTAAAAAGTTACCATCTACCTTCATTTTATATTTTCTCTCTTTTTTTTTTTTTTTAATTTGTAACCGATATTTTTCATTTCTTTCTCCAGATTTTCAGTAAGAATAATTTAGCCTCTCTTCAACAATATTAAAATCCGCGAAAAAACAATTCTTTAAAAATGGGTAAAAAAAAATTGCTTTCAAATTGTGTCACATTTATCCCAGCGTCAACATGAGAATTTTTTTTTTATTTCTTCCCATTAGTGTACAACTGCTGAAAGCTAAGCCGACGCTATTTAAATAGCCAAGATCTTTAAACAGTAAATTGGGGAAAGTGAATTTGAAGAAATCAATATGTTGTTGAAGAATATTCACATCCATTTTAATCCTTGAACAAATGTGTGGAGGTAAGGAAGGAATCAATGTGAGACTCTATTGAGTTGTTGTTGGTACCAACTGGCAAATCTGTAGTCGCTACGAAAATAGACCCATGCGAAATTACTCTTGTTAGCAGAATTTTTCTTCAAGATCACAGGCAGTGTAATTGTCTTGCCTCCTGCCTGAATGTAAACAAATACGGACCATAAAACAGCAGGTGGAATCAGGTAGTCGCCCTCCCTACTTCTGTTTGTACTCGGGTAAAATAATAGTCCATCAATACAGAAGGGTAAACACATAAGGTCCACTCAAAAATGTTCTAAAATGTAATTTACCAAAAAGTCATAGATATCTTTGTGGATACAATCAACGATGAGAAGATCTTCAGCGTAACATGTACTGAAAAACAAAAATCACATGGACCCTTTATTAGTCAATGATCTGTTAAATCTATCTCGACTCCCGTAGAAACAGAACCCATGAGCTTAAATAGAACCGCACAAAAATAACAATAAAACGCAAGGGATACTTTACCCATATATCCCTCTAACCCAACACTTATCATGTCTAAAAATGTCTGGGAAGCTAAGATATGTTTTTGGAGCTGTTTTAGTTGCCCTTCTTGAGTAAAAAGATATAAAAAAAAATAAAGGGTATAATATGATTAAATATGACAAAAGGTATCCAAAAGTATCCAAAGGGGTGGAATGCAATTTCCTTACTTGCATATAAACAATAGGAGCTTCTGCCGTCTGAAAAGAGTGTCCTCTTTGGACAATCCTCCGTTGTTGGATTATTTAACAAGAAGCCTCAAAATAAGTGCTTAAAGGGAATCTGTCAGCAGGTTTTTGCTATGCAATCCAAGAGCAGCATGATGTAAGGGCTGAAACCCTGATCCCAGAGATGTGTCACTTACTGGGCTGCTTGATGTAATTTTGATACAATCACTGTTTTTTTTTCTGCTGTAGATCTAGCAGTGCTCTGAATGCTGAACTCTGCATATTCAAGCCTAAATCATTGATTGGCATTTTGTGTACATTGTATACTAACAGAAAGCTGCTAATCATTGGTGGGGGCGGGGTTACACAGAACAGTTGACTAGGAGGCATGAGGCACCTAGTCCTGTAATGATAATCTCCTGTTGATAAAACACTGATTTTATTGAAACAGTAAAACACAAAATTAGTAAGTGGCATGTCGCTGGAGTCAAGGTCTCAGGCCCTAGAGCATGCTGCTCTCAGATTACATAGAAAAAACTAGTGACAGATTCCCTTTGATTCCTCTTTAATTCCCCAACAGTGCCACTACAGAGCAAAGCTGGCATAGCACAGTGCCCGGTCAAATCAATGGATTGTCTGTGTAATGCAGAGCAGAATACTATTCCTGCTTACAATGCATTTCACAACTAAATCAGTTCCACTGTTGGACAAAAAGCATGAAATAATGACTAAAAAGTAACATTTTAAATAAAAAAAAGCATTTAGGGCTCAACATAAGAAAAAAAATCACAGTCCCATGTGCTTCACTTGGCAAAGAAACCGGCACGATTCCAAAATGTGTTGTGGGCATAAGTAAAGCTCTATCTTATGTAAAAATGGTGCAGAACTGGTATCATCAACAAGGTAAAGAGCTAAGAGCGGTAGTGCCCAAAGACATTTTATTTCTCCACATGGCTGCCAATGACATGAAGGGAACTATGTGGTCCTTGATATTTTTAATTTATTCCATTACTATACTGAGCCTTTGTTTTTCAAACATCCATGAAAAGAAAAGTACCATTGACCACAGTGTTCCTCAGTGGCAGAACTATAGTGGCATACAGTGGTGGCCAAAAGTATTGGCACCCCTGCAATTCTGTCAGATAATGCTCAGTTTCTTCCTGAAAATGATTGCAATCACTAATTCTTTGGTATTATTATCTTCATTTAATTTGCTTGCAAGGAAAAAACACAAAAGAGAATGAAGCAAAAATCAAATCATTGATCATTTCACACAAAACTCCAAAAAAGGGCCGGACAAAAGTATTGGCACCCTCAGCCTAATACTTGGTTGCACAACCTTTAGCCAAAATAACTGCGAACAACCGCTTCCGGTAACCATCAATGAGTTTCTTACAATGCTCTGCTGGAATTGTAGACCATTCTTCTTTGGCAAACTGCTCCAGGTCCCTGATATTTCAAGGGTGTCTTCTCCAAACTGCCATTTTGAGATCTCTCCACAGGTGTTCTATGGGATTTGGGTCTGGACTCATTGCTGGCCACCTTAGAAGTCTCCAGTGCTTTCTCTCAAACCATTTTATAGTGCTTTTGGAAGTGTGTTTTGGGTCATTGTCCTGCTGGAAGACCCATGACCTCTGAGGGAGACCCAGCTTTCTCACACTGGTCCCTATTATGCTGAAAAATTTGTTGGTAGTCTTCAGACTTCATAATGCCATGCACACGGTCAAGCAGTCCAGTGCCAGAGGCAGCAAAGCAACCCCAAAACATCAGGGAACCTCCGCCATGTTTGACTGTAGGGACCGTGTTCTTTTCTTTGAATGCTTCTTTTTTTTTCCTGTACACTCTATGTTGATGCTTTTTCCCAAAAATCTCTACTTTTGTCTCTTCTGACCAGAGAACATTCTTCCAAAAAGTTTTAGGCTTTCTCAGGTAAGTTTTGGCAAACTCCAGCCTGGCTTTTTTATGTCTCGGGATAAGAAGTGGGGTCTTCCTGGGTATCCTACCATACAGTCCCTTTTCATTCAGACGCCGACGGATACTATGGGTTGACACTGTTGTACCCTCGGACTGCAGGGCAGCTTGAACTTGTTTGGATGTTAGTCAAGGTTCTTTATCCACCATCCGCACAATCTTGCGTTGAAATCTCTCGTCAATTTTTCTTTTTCGTCCACATCTAGGGAGGTTAGCCACAGTGCCATGGGCTTTAAACTTCTTGATGACACTGCGCACGGAAGACACAGGAACATTCAGGTCTTTGGAGATGGACTTGTAGCCTTGAGATTGCTCATGCTTCCTCACAATTTGGTTTCTCAAGTCCTCAGTTCTTTGGTCTTCTTTCTTTTCTCCATGCTCAATGTGGTACACACAAGGACACAGGACAGAGGTTGAGTCAACTTTAGCCCATGTTAACTGGCTGCAAGTGTGATTTAGTTATTGCCAACACCTGCTAGGTGCCACAGGTAAGTTACAGGTGCTGTTAATTACACGAATTAGAGAAGCATCACATGATTTTTCAAACAGTGCCAATACTTTTGTCCACCCCCTTTTTTAGGTTTGGTGTGGAATTATATCGAATTTGGCTTTAGGACAATTCTTTTTGTGTTTTTTCATTGAAGACAAATTAAATGAAGATAATAATACCAAAGAATTTGTGATTGCAATCATTTTCAGGAAGAAACTGAGTATTATCTGACAGAATTGCAGGGGTGCCAATACTTTTGGCCACCACTGTACATATTAGATAGCTATAGGATGACTGAATTTCCTCTCCCCATATTTTCAGAAGAAAGAACAGCTTATCTTCCCTAAAAACTAAAAGGATCAAGGATTGAAATTCCAACTGTCCTAATCTTTTTCTTCCCTGAAGTCATCTGTGATGGGAGAGTTGGAATTTCCCCAAACATATCTGATGGCCAACTAGTCCTGCTGAAACTTTCATCTAATGTATTAGGTGGGTCTTGGACTGATCCCATCACTTTGAACACCAAACTGGTGTCCATACCAAGATAAAAAAAAACATTGCATGCAACTTTTCTTGATCCAACTCTTAGAATAATTTGGTTCTACAACTGATGCGCCAGATGCCAGAACAATGCCATGGAAAACAGTGGGATAAGTTCTGCCATCAGTTTCCCTCTGGTTTTTCACTATTACACCAGGAAGATAAAAAAGCAGAGGTCTGGATATATGGAAACCAAGTCTTCTCTTCTATAAACGTTCTGGGCCACCAGTCATGCAGAATTGAGAGTGACCACAAGGGTAGCATTGTCGGCCATCCTCTGCTTCATCAACTGAGACATATTCATGGACTCAGAACAGTCAACGGAGTGACCGACCAGGATACAGACACAATTCGGAGGAGCAGCTGTTTATCAGTGGCTCTCCGCTCTGGCTCAGTATGACCCCCATCTATGATGTCTATATGCCCTATTATTCCTCCTGTAGTATTTCACTATACATATTTTGTGCTACATAAAATAAAAAAAAAGTAAATACAAGTCAAACATTTTTGATAAGTTATTATATAAATAATGATGACTACCTTAAGGTTTTTTTTTTATCTCATTTCTTTAAACATAATCACGTATCCAAACTTCCGTTATGCCCCCAAAGACTTAGTGAGGGAAAGCAAACGCAAGGCAGGCAGGGTCAGAAGACATGGGAATGGGAATAATGACTTCCATCATAACCTGGAGATAAACAACATTTCCCTAAACTACGCTGATATATACAGAGTAAATGAGCACAGTCCATATGTAATGTGAAATGCCGCAAATGGTCACAGCGCTGGAAAGAGCGGCACAAGAAACAAGTCTTTCCTTTCTTTTCTTTCCTTTCCTTTCTTTCTTCTTAACTTTTTATGTGTTGGACTATTGACGATTCTTGGTGCATTTTTGGGCAATTACACCGCGTGCAGAATTATTAGGCAAATGCGTATTTTGATCACTTCGATACTTTTTATACATGTTGTCCTACTCCAAGCTGCATAGGCTTGAGAGCCAACTACCAATTAAGTAAATCTGGTGATGTGCATCTCTGTAATGAGTAGGGGTGTTGTCTAATGACATTAACACCCTGTATAAGGTGTGCTTAATTATTAGTCAACTTCCTTTCCTTTGGCAAAATGGGTCAGAAGAGAGATTTGACGGGCTCTGAAAAGTCCAAAATTGTGAGATGTCTTGCAGAGGGATGCAGCAGTCTTGAAATTTCCACACTTTTGAAGTGTGATCACCGAACAATCAAGCGTTTCATGGCAAATAGCCAACAGGGTCGCAAGAAGCGTGTTGGCCAAAAAAGGCACAAAATAACTGCCCATGAATTGAGGAAAATCAAGCGTGAAGCTGCCAAGATGCCATTCGCCACTAGTTTTGCCATATTTCAGAGCTGCAACGTTACTGGAGTATCAAAAAGCACAAAGTGTGCGATACTCAGGGACATGGCCAAGGTAAGGAAGGCTGAAAAACGACCACCTTTGAACAAGAAACATAAGATAAAACGTCAAGAATGGGCCAAGAAATATCTTAAGACTGATTTTTGAAAGGTTTTATGGACTGATGAAATGAAAGTGACTCTTGATGGGCCAGATGGATGGGCCAGAGGCTGGATCAATAAAGGGCAGAGAGCTCCACTCCGACTCAGACGCCAGCAAGGTTGAGGTGGGGTACTGGTATGGGCTGGTATCATCAAAGATGAACTTGTGGGACCTTTTCGGGTTGAGGATGGAGTGAAGTTCAACTCCCAGACCTGCTGCCAGTTTCTGGAAGACAACTTCTTCAAGCAGTGGTACAGGAAGAAGTCGGTATCGTTCAAGAAAAAGATGATTTTCATGCAGGACAATGCTCCATCACATGCATCCAACTACTCCACAGCGTGGCTGGCCAGTAAAGGTCTAAAAGAAGAAAAAATAATGACATGGCCCCCTTGTTCACCTGATCTGAACCCCATAGAGAACCTGTGGTCCATCATAAAATGTGAGATCTACAGGGAGGGAAAACAGTACACCTCTCGGAACAGTGTCTGGGAGGCTGTGGTGGCTGCTGCACGCAATGTTGATCAAAAACATATCAAGCAACTGACAGAATCTATGGATGGAAGGCTGTTGAGTGTCGTCATAAAGAAAGGTGGCTATACTGATCACTAATTTTTTTGCTTTTTGTTTTTGCATGTCAGAAATGTTTATTTCTAAATTTTGTGCACTGATATTGGTTTACCTGGTGAAAATAAACAAGTGAGATGGGATTAGATTTGGTTTTTATTAAGTTGCCTTATAATTCTGCACAGTAATAGTTACCTGCACAAACAGATATCCTCCTAAAATAGCCAAATCTAAAAAAAATCCCACTCCAACTACCAAAAATATTAAGCTTGGATATTTATGAGTCTTTTGGGTTGATTGAGAACATAGTTGTTGATCAATAATAAAAATAATCCTCTAAAATACAACTTGCCTAATAATTCTGCACACAGTGTATATCCTTCCTTCTGTCCTTTCTCTTTTCTTTCCTTCTGTCCTTTCTCTTTCCCTATAAAATTATATCATCTTTCTAGCTATGGCTTTAACTTATTTATTGATCCATGTTTATGCAATTCTATCACTCTTTCCTTTCTTCTTTTCCTCCCTCCATCCCTCCTTTCCTTTGTCTATCTTTCTACAAAGAAACGTATCCATCTATCTGTAAGAGGAAAATGAAGCAGCACCAAGCTCATCGATGTTGGGTGCCATGTCTCCGAGGACTTATATTGGGCCATGTGGTAAAGTTTCAGTTCAAAGTCAAAAGGTTCAGTCTTTGAATCGAAATGATGCCACATATGCCAATAAAGGTCCATTAACCGGTTCCTGACCGCCCACTGTAGATAAACGTCAGCGCTTGCTGGGCTCTGTGCAGCGCCGACGTTTAAAAAAGGTGGGTGGTCTCGCAGCGCTCAGGACCCCCAGGGTCCTGCAAGCGCTGCGATTACGGTGCAGAGCGTTAGCTCTGACAGGCAACATCATCGGGACCTGATTGGATCAGGTCCCAGTGATGTTAACCCTTTGCTGTCTTCTATTTGCCGCGATCTATAGTGATCGCGGCATATAGAAGATAGACAGAGGAGAGGGGGTCGTCTTACTTACCTCTCTGACGACCCCTGATATCTTCCAGGACCTGGGGTTGCTATGGCAGCTGGAGGTCACATGACCGCCTCCAGATCTGCCATATATGGTGTCCTGCCTGGCTCAGCCTGCAGCTGAAGCCAGGCAGGAGACTCTGACTGTGAAACAGTCAGCGAAGATCTCATGTAATGTAATATATGTCTATTACATTACATGAGATCAGTGATCAGAAAAATAAAAATTAATGTCCCATACAGGGACTAAGTAAAAAAGTAAAAAAAAGTAAAAAACAATGTTTTTAAACTGTTAAAAAAAAAATCACAAAATAAATAAAAATAAATAAATAAAATATTAAACCAATAAATCCGTATATTTTTACAAAACCAAAAAAAGTACACATATTTGGTATCGCCGCGTCCGAAACAACCCGAGCTATAAAACTGTCACACTAATTAACTCCTTCTGTGCACACCGTAATAAAAATAAATAAAAAACGGAGCAAAAAAATATGCTTTTTCATCATATCGCCAAACAAAAAGTGGAAAAAAATGCGATCAAAAAGGAAAATAGAAATAAAAATGGTACCGCTGAAAACATCATCTTGTTCTGCAAAAAAAAAGCCACCATACAGCTCCATCAGCCGAAAACTAAAAAAGTTATAGCGCTCAGAATAAAGCAATGCAAAAAAAATTTTTTTTTCTATAAAATTGTTTTATTGTGTAAAAGCGCCAAAACATAAAAAAAAAATACAGTAAGTGTAGTATCGCTGTAAATGTACTGACCCGAAGAATAACGCTGCCTGATCACTTTTATCACACGCAGAACGGCATAAAAAACACCCTCAAAAAAATATTCCTGAATTGTTGTTTTTTGTTCATTTTACCTCCCGAAAAACAGAATAGAAAGCGATCAAAAAATGTCACGTACCCAAAAATGGTACCAATAAAAATATCAACTCGTCCCGCAAAAAACAAGCCATCACATGACTCTGTCGGCCGAAATATGGAAAAATTATAGCTCTCAAAATATGGTGATGCAAAAACTAGATTTTGCAAATAAAAGCGTCTTTTAGTGTGTGACAGCTGTCAGTCATAAAAACCCGATATAAATCTGGTATCTCTGTAAACGCACCGACCCGAAGAATAAAGTAATCTAATCAGTTATATCACACGAGGAACGACGTAAAAAATAAATAAAACCAATTCTTCACCTGCTACTGATTTGTTTAATATGTCCCCAAAGATCGCAGTAAGGCTCTGCCCACATTTATCCTGCGCTTTGCGCTGAGCACTTACACCAGAGTTTCCGTGTAAATCTCTGAAATACGTGATTCAGACAAAACCCATGACGGAAGATTCCCTGTAATGAGGCAGATATAGGCCACTGTGGATGCCGTCTGGCCTGTGATCCCACGGTGTCATTTGTTTTAGGCGCGCATAAAAGTGCGGTTGGCCACAGTTTTGTGCACTTCTGAAAAAAAGGACACCGCTAAACAGAGGCCAGACGGAGTCCAGAGTAACTCTGCTGCCTCATTACAGTGAATGGATCCCGCAGGGGTTTCATCTGAATTACATCACTTGGAAATTTAGATGGAAACCCCGATGTAAGTGCTCAGCCTAGAGCGCCGGATAAATGTTACGTAAACTGTTCCCAATAAACGCTTCAACTCAGTCCTCAAAAAAAACTAGTCCCCACTCAGGTCCGTCATCTGTTATAAATATAAGGGACTTCCAAGTTACTGGTAGCAGAAAGGCTCTGGAAAAGCGAAATGGCCCTTGCCCCCCAAAAGAAATTCAGAAAATTTTGTTCTCCCAAATCCAAATGCCTATTCTACAATAATTTGTTTTCTAATTGTCAAATAGCGCTCCGTCCCCCCCCAGATCTCGCCGTATGGCTGAGCGGTACGATACAGCCACATATGGGGTATTGCCACTTTTAGAAGAAATTGTGTGATACATTTCGGCACCATTTTTACCCATTGCCCTGTGTGAAAATGTAAAATCTGAGGGTAAAACATTTTTTTGTGGTAAAAATATAATTATGCTTTTTTCACAGCCCAATGGTATAAATTTAAAAATTAAAAATACTCACTACTTCCCTAGATGAATTCCTTGAGAGGTGTAGTTTACAAAATGGGGTCACTTGTGGGGGTTTCTGCTGTTTCAGCATGTCAGCGACTCTTCAAATGTGACATGGTGTCTGCAACCTATCCCAGCCAACATAGCGCTCCTTTCTCTTCCGAACCCTGCCGTACACCAAAGCAGTGGTTTTCCCCGACATATGGGGTATCGGCGTACTCAGGAGAAATTGCACAACAAATTTCATGTTGCAATTTATCCTGTTACCCTTATGATAATGCAAAATTAGGGAATGAAAAACATTTTTTGTGGGAAAAATGTGAAAATTTTATTTTTACGGCTCAATATTATAAACTTCTGTGAAGCACCTGGGGTGCAAGGTGCTCACCACACATCTAGATAAGTTCCCTAAGGGGTCTAGTTTCCAAAATGGTGTCACTTGTGGGGGGGGTTTCCACTGTTTAGGCACATCAGGGACGCAACATAGCGTCTGCTAATTATTCAGACAAATTTTACATTCAAAAAGTCAAATGGCGCTCCTTCCCTTCCGAACCCTGCAGTGCGCCCAAACAGTGGTTTTCCCTCACATATGGGGTATCAGCACGCTCAAGAGAAATTGCACAAAAAAATTTGGGGTCCATTTTTTCCTGTTACCCCTGTGAAAATAAAAAAAATTGGGTCTAAAGTAACATTTTTGTGAAAAAAGTTAAATGTTCATTTTTTTCTTCCACATTCCAAAAATTCCTGTGTAGCACCTGAAGGGTTAATAAAGTTCTTGAATGTGGTTTTGAGCACCTTGAGGGGTGCAGTGTTTAGAATGGTGTCACTTTTGGGTATTTTCTGTCATAAAGACCCCTCAAAGTGACTTCAAATGTGATGTGGTCCCTAAAAAAATGTTATTGTAAATTTTGATGGAAAAATGAGAAATCGCTGGTCAACTTTTAACCCTTATAGTTCCCTAACAAAAAAACATTTGGTTCCAAAATTGTGCTGATGTAAAGTAGACATGTGGGAAATGTTATTTATTAACTATTTTGTGTGACATATCTCTCTGATTTAAGGGCATGAAAATTCAAAGTTTGAAAATTGCAAAATTTTCAAAATTTTTGCCAAATTTCCGATTTTTTCACAAATAAACGCAAGTTATATCGAAGAAATTTTACCACTATCATGAAGTACAATATGTCACGAAAAAACATTCTCAGAATCAGGGGAATCCGTTGAAGCGTTCCAGAGTAATTACTTCATAAATTGACAGTGGTCAGAATTGAAAAAATTGGCCCGGTCACGAAGGCAAAATCAGGCTCTGGCGCGAAGTGGTTAATATTTTGAACTATATTGGTGGAATGTTGTCTCCTCTTTTTTTGGATATTATCTATCACCAACACCTCAGCCTTCATTGACCCAGGAGGATCGGATATACATACATACATACATACATACAATGTTAGAGTTGGAAGGGACCTCCAGGGTCATCTGGTCCAACCCCCTGCTCAATGCAGGAGTCACTAAACCATCTCAGACAGATGTCTGTCCAGCCTCTGTTTGAAGGCTTGCATTGAAGGAGAACTCACTACCTCTTGTGGCCGCCTGTTTCACTCATTGATCACCCTCACTGTCAAAAAGTTTTTTTCTAATATCTAATCTGTAGCTTCTCCCATTCAGTTTCATTCCATTGCTTCTAGTCTTTCTTTGTGCAAATGAGAATAAAGCTGATCCCTCTACAGTGTGACAGCCCTTCAGATATTTGAAGACTTCCATTAAGTCTCCTCCCAGTCTTCTCTTTTGCAAGCTAAACATTCCCAAATCCTCTAACCGTTCCTCATAGGACATTGTTTGCAGATTGGTCACCATTCTCATCGCTTTTCTCTGAACTTGCTCCATTTTCTTCATGTCTCTTTTAAGATGTGGTGCCCAGAACTGTACACAGTATTCCAGATGAGGTCTGACCAAAGAGTAGTGGAGGGGGATAATTATTTCACGTGATCTAGACTCGATGCTTCTGTTAATGCAACCCAGAATTGTATTTGCCTTTTTTGCTGCTGCATCACAATGTTGACTCATGTTCAGTCTGTGATCTATTAGTATACCCAGGTCTTTTTCACATGTGCTGATGCTAAGCCCTATTCCTCCCATTCTGTATGTGCTTTTTTCATTTTTCTTGCCCAGATGTAGGACTTTGCATTTCTCCCTGTTAAAAACCATTCTGTTAGTTGCTGCCCACAGTTCCAGTTTGTTTAGATCTTTTTGATTCCCTTCTCTCTCTTCTCTAGTATTAGCTATCCCTCCTAGCTTTGTGTCATCAGCAAATTTAATCAGTTTAAAGATGTTGAACAACACAGGGCCCAGGACAGAGCCTTGGGGTACCCCACTTGAGACATTCTTCCATTACACATGACATGAAATTTGCACACTGAGAGCAAAAACAATTATGGTTCAAATAATTAATTAATACACATAGTGTGATTACTGCTGTCATATTGGTGAAAGGCCTATGCATACAAAACTCCTTTGTTAATATATGAATTTAATTCCAAGTTAAGTGCAATGTACATGTTTAAAGCATAAATAGGCCAAAGTTTTACTGTTATTTTCTCCTTTGTGCACTTTCTTTTTTTATGTGTCCAAAATCCTTCTTCTTAATAAAATATAGTTACATAGTTACATAGTTTATAAGGCCGAAAAAAGACAAGCGTCCATCCAGTTCAGCCTATTTCTTGTGCACTGCAGCTATTCCGCAGCGTTGATCCAGGGGAAGGCAAAAAAAAAACATGCGGTATAGGCCAATTTACATCATTGAGGAAAAATTCACTTCCCGACACCAATCTGGCAGTCAGATTAAATCCCTGGATTAATTAACTATCACTAAGCATAAGATGTAATTTTATTGTTCTCAAGAAAGGCGTCCAGGCCTCTCTTGAACTCATTAAGTGAGTTGGACATCACCACTTCCTCTCCCAGAGAGTTCCAGAGTCTCACAGCTCTGACCGTAAAGAATCCCCTTCTATGCTGGTGCAGGAACCTCCTTTCCTCCAGACGCATAGTGTGCCCCCTCGTCTTTGTCACCATCCTTGGTATAAACAGGTCATGGGAGAGATCTCTGTACTGCCCCCTGATGTATTTATACATGTTTATGAGGTCTCCCCTAAGCCTTCTCTTTTCCAACGTAAATAGGCCTAATTTTGACAACCTCTCTGGGTATTCTAGTCCCTCCATTCCCTTTATTACCTTAATCGCCCTCCTTTGTACCCTCTCTAGCTCCAATATGTCTTTCCTGAGCACCGGAGCCCAGAACTGTGCACAATATTCTAAGTGCGGCCTTACCAGCGCTTTATACAGAGGAAGATCAATGTTCTCATCATATGCCCCTATTCCTCTTCTGATGCATGCCATGACTCTATTTGCCTTCGCAGCTGCTGCCTGACACTGGGCACTCCAATTTAATTTGCTATTAACCAAGACGCCCAGCTTTTCTTTTACTGCTGGCCGGTGAAGCAGGGAGGCGGATATATTTACTCGCATCCATGTTCTTAAGTGGATGTAGTTGAGTATATCAGCAGAACTGTAAAAATCCTTATTTCTTTGCCTCACCGCTCAGCTGTTGGCTCCCTCTGAACGATGCAGGTGGCGCGATGATGTCATTGCACTGACGGCGAGATGGTGTCATTGCACTGACGGCGCGATGATGTCATTGCACTGACTGCATATTTCAGCAGAACCTTGGCCAGTAGAGACTAAGGCTCTGTAACATACCTGGCGGCGTCCTTGCATGGTGGTCCATCTCCCACTGTGCAAGAGCGCGCACTTGATCTCCAGTCCAGAATGTCTCTGGCTTCCCTCCATGCTGTCTGTTTGTGTCTGCTTCTGCTGCTTAAGGGCGGCGCCCGATCACTTCCTGCTTTTTGTACCTGCTGTGGGTCACACCCCTTGTGCGTCCTCAGCCTATTGCTGTCTGTCACCTGGTATATAGCTCAGCTGCTCCCATCTATCCCTGCCTGAGCATAGTGTTTCTTTCAGTGTGTGCTTGCACTCTGAAGGTGCCAGGTCCCGTTCTTTGTCTCCTGCTTTGCGGTATCTGTTCCCATGTCTGAACTGAGTCCTGTCTGTCTCCTGCCTTGCGGTTTCAGTTTCCGTGTCTGAACTGAGTCCTGTCTATGTCTCCTGCCTTGCGGTATCAGTTCCCGTGTCTGAACTGAGTCCTGTCTGTGTTCTCTTGTCTGCCTATCCTGGAGGCTGTATTTCCAGGCCTGTCTGAACACGCTCCTAGCCTGTTCCTCCCGCCTTCTAGGGGCCGATTATCTAGACCCGCTCCGGTATCTTGTCTGTCCTGTCTGAACACGCTCCTAGCCTGTTCCTCCCACCTTCTAGGGGCCGATTACCTAGACCCGCTCCGGTATCTTGTCTGTCCTGTCTGAACACGCTCCTAGCCTGTTCCTCCTGCCTTCTAGGGGCCGATTACCTAGACCCGCTCCTGTATCTTGTCTGTCCTGTCTGAACACGCTCCTTGCCTGTTCATCCTGCCTCTCTGGGGGCCGTATTCCCAGACCCGCTCCTGTATTCCGCTGCAGTGTCGGTCTCCTCCATACACTCAGTTCCAGTCTGAACTCTCTCCTATCCTTTACCTGCTTTGCCTCTATGTCCGTTCCCTTCCTTTTTCTGCAGAGTCTGAACTCGTACCTAACTCCTGCTTGTTGTCTCTGTACTCCCGTTTGTGAGTTTGTGGTCCACTCGCTACTTCACTGCAAGTACCCTGTGGGTATCTGGCTCTGCCTTTCCCTTCCTGTCTGTTCCGTGTGAACAGAGCCCTGTCCCCCCTGCTCAGCCTTGCCTGCTCTGACTCCTTTGCTCACCGCTCCGGCGGTTCTAGCCTGCTCTGACTCCTTTGCTCACCGCTCCGGCGGTTCTAGCCTGCTCTGACTCCTTTGCTCACCGCTCCGGCGGTTCTAGCCTGCTCTGACTCCTTTGCTCACCGCTCCGGCGGTTCTAGCCTGCTCTGACTCCTTTGCTCGCTGCTCCGGCAGCCTTGCTCCGCTCTGACCCTTTTGCTCACTGCTCCGGCAGTCTCGCTCCGCTCTTATCCTTTTGCTCACTGCTCCGGCAGTCTTGCTCCACTCTTGCTCACCGCTCCAGGCGGTCTCGTCTTGCTCCACTCTTGCTCACTGCTCCGGCAGTCTCGCTCAGCTCTGACCCTTTGCTCACCGCTCCTGGCGGCCTTGTCCTGCTCTACTCTTGCTCACCGCTCCAGGCGGCTTTGTCCTGCCCTGTTCTCGCTCACTTCTCTGGGCGGCCTCACTCTGCTGTGTTTGTCCGCCACATCTGTGGTTCTGTTCCTGAGTCCCAGTGTGTACTGGGTCCTATCCCGCCAGTGTCCCTACCTGCTAGTGCCTCCCTGTCTGCACTCTAGCTGTGCTTGCCTGTACCCCTCTGCCTGTATTGTTCCTGAGTCCCAGTGTGTACTGGGTCCTATCCCGCCTGTGTTCCTACCTGCTAGTGCCTCCCTGTCTGCACTCTAGCTGTGCTTGCCTGTACCCCCCTGCCTGCATACCCGCCTGCCTGCATACCAGTTGTGCCTGCCTATACCCACCAGTCTGTGTGCCAGCCTACCAGTCTGTTCCTGTATTCCCCTGTGTGGGTCAACAGCCGTGTCCGGGGTCTGTCCTGGAGTAGCACCTGGTCTCTCTGCTCGGTTCCTCCTTGGTGCACTCGCGTCGTATGCCGTCGTGCCACCTTGGTCGGATCGGGCAGATACTTAGTTACGCCCCTCCAGGCACTCTCCGGTTCATGGCACAGTGGAATCACTACATAAACACGCACACGCCAGTCAGTCCGGGCGTGTGCATAACAGCATGCTCAGGCCATGGTTCCCGTTGAGCACCACGGCCTTCGCTCTCTGAGAAGTTTTCCAGCGAATACATGCATTAAAATAAATAAATAAATTTTTTTTTCCTTAGCTGAGTTCCAGGCGAATTACGCACCGTCCAGATGGATCTATCAGCTCTCGTTCCTGCGGATCCGTCACGTTACTATGGGGATCCAAGACAGTGTCGTGCATTTGTGGAGCAATGCATGCTACACTTTAAGGCCTACCCTCTCTATTTTCCTTCAGATTGGGCTAAAGGGGCCTTTATGATTGACTACCTAGCGGGTGATGCCTTGAAATGGGTCACCCCCCTATGGGAAGCATGGGACCCTGTCGTCCTTGACCTGCAGGCCTTCCTGGTGGCCTTTCGTATGGTCTTCGAGGACCCTAACCCTGAAGCCCCTGCTGAAGCTTCACTTCCCAATATCCCGGAGCAGCCCCGACGGGTAATGTGTGTGGGTAGCGCAATAGTCCTCCAGCCCAATGAGACTACTGCCCACCCAGAATCCTCACAGGGTGACTACGCTTTCCGGAATACTTCTCCCAACCTCAAGAGGCAGTCCAGACGTGCTAGACGTAGAGGCAAGCCGTCACGCCAGGGTCTGTCCTCCCTGAGACCTCCTGACCCCAACCTTGAAGTCCCTACTGAAGCTTCATCTCCCTGTATCCTGGAGAAGCCCCAACGGGTAATGTGCGTGGGTAGTGCACCAGTTCTCCTGCCCGAAGAGACTTCTGCCCATCCAGACTCCACACAGGAGAACTTCCTGCACCCGGCATCAGATGCTTCACCCACTTTTACCGGTGTGCATGTCCAAGGATGCTCCAAAGCTGTGGTTACCTCAGAGTCTGTGCACCTCTGCTACCTGGTGGAGGACCCCCTGTTGCCTCCTGAATCCTCCGGGATACCACTCGATGACAAATGGAGAGAGACTTCTCTACACCCGGTACTCAATACTTTGTCCGCTTCGTCCTGTGAGCCTGACAAAGGGTACCCCAAAGTGGTAGTTACGCCCGAGTCTCTACACCCCTCCGACCAGGCGGAGGACCTCCAGTTGTCTCCTGAACCCTTCGGGGTGCTACCTGGTAGCGAAAGGACAGAGACTCTCCTATACTCTGTACCTGATACCTCGCTCGCTTCGTCCAGTGAGTCCAACCTAGTGTACTCCGAAGCAGAGGTTACTCCCGAGTCTCTACACCCCTCTGACCAGGCGGAGGACCGCCAGTTGTCTCCAGAACCCTTCGGGGTGCCACCTGGTGGTGAATGGACAGAGACTTTCCTATACTCGGTACCCGATACCTCGCCTGCTTCGTCCAGTGAGTCCGACCTAGTGTACTCTGAAGCAGATGTTTTCTCTGAGCCTCTGCACTCTTCTGACCCGGCGGGGGACCTCCAGTTGTTTCCTGAATCCTCCGGGGTACCACCAGATAACAAAGAGACAGTGACTTTTCCTCATTATGTACCTCATAACCCGTCTATTTCTTCCTGTGAGCTTGACAAGATGTACCTCGAAGCAGAGATTACCCTCAAGTCTCTGTCCCCCTCCAACCCGGTGAAGGACTTCCAGTTGTCTCCTGTACCCTCTGGGGTGCCACCTGAAAATATGTGGAGAGAGACTTCCTTGTGTGCTATTCCTGGTACTCCACCCGTTTCGTCTGTTGCTGAGGATGGCTGGATAGGAGGTAGCATCCTAGCTAACCAGATGAGATCAGTTTTTCCTGTGGACAGTGGAAGTGATCTCCTTGAAGGGAACGACTGGTCCTCGAATTCCCTGCGGAAGATTCTGGCAGGCCTGAAGAAGAGGGAGCGTAAGGGGGGGGGGGGTACTGTAACATACCTGGCGGCGTCCTTGCATGGTGGTCCATCTCCCACTGTGCAAGAGCGCGCACTTGATCTCCAGTCCAGAATGTCTCTGGCTTCCCTCCATGCTGTCTGTTTGTGTCTGCTTCTGCTGCTTAAGGGCGGCGCCCGATCACTTCCTGCTTTTTGTACCTGCTGTGGGTCACACCCCTTGTGCGTCCTCAGCCTATTGCTGTCTGTCACCTGGTATATAGCTCAGCTGCTCCCATCTATCCCTGCCTGAGCATAGTGTTTCTTTCAGTGTGTGCTTGCACTCTGAAGGTGCCAGGTCCCGTTCTTTGTCTCCTGCTTTGCGGTATCTGTTCCCGTGTCTGAACTGAGTCCTGTCTGTCTCCTGCCTTGCGGTTTCAGTTCCCGTGTCTGAACTGAGTCCTGTCTATGTCTCCTGCCTTGCGGTATCAGTTCCCGTGTCTGAACTGAGTCCTGTCTGTGTTCTCTTGTCTGCCTATCCTGGAGGCTGTATTTCCAGGCCTGTCTGAACACGCTCCTAGCCTGTTCCTCCCGCCTTCTAGGGGCCGATTATCTAGACCCGCTCCGGTATCTTGTCTGTCCTGTCTGAACACGCTCCTAGCCTGTTCCTCCCGCCTTCTAGGGGCCGATTACCTAGACCCGCTCCGGTATCTTGTCTGTCCTGTCTGAACACGCTCCTTGCCTGTTCATCCTGCCTCTCTGGGGGCCGTATTCCCAGACCCGCTCCTGTATTCCGCTGCAGTGTCGGTCTCCTCCATACACTCAGTTCCAGTCTGAACTCTCTCCTATCCTTTACCTGCTTTGCCTCTATGTCCGTTCCCTTCCTTTTTCTGCAGAGTCTGAACTCGTACCTAACTCCTGCTTGTTGTCTCTGTACTCCCGTTTGTGAGTTTGTGGTCCACTCGCTACTTCACTGCAAGTACCCTGTGGGTATCTGGCTCTGCCTTTCCCTTCCTGTCTGTTCCGTGTGAACAGAGCCCTGTCCCCCCTGCTCAGCCTTGCCTGCTCTGACTCCTTTGCTCACCGCTCCGGCGGTTCTAGCCTGCTCTGACTCCTTTGCTCACCGCTCCGGCGGTTCTAGCCTGCTCTGACTCCTTTGCTCACCGCTCCGGCGGTTCTAGCCTGCTCTGACTCCTTTGCTCACCGCTCTGGCGGTTCTAGCCTGCTCTGACTCCTTTGCTTACCGCTCCGGCGGTTCTAGCCTGCTCTGACTCCTTTGCTCGCTGCTCCGGCAGCCTTGCTCCGCTCTGACCCTTTTGCTCACTGCTCCGGCAGTCTCGCTCCGCTCTTATCCTTTTACTCACTGCTCCGGCAGTCTTGCTCCACTCTTGCTCACCGCTCCAGGCGGTCTCGTCTTGCTCCACTCTTGCTCACTGCTCCGGCAGTCTCGCTCAGCTCTGACCCTTTGCTCACCGCTCCTGGCGGCCTTGTCCTGCTCTACTCTTGCTCACCGCTCCAGGCGGCTTTGTCCTGCCCTGTTCTCGCTCACCTCTCTGGGCGGCCTCACTCTGCTGTGTTTGTCCGCCACATCTGTGGTTCTGTTCCTGAGTCCCAGTGTGTACTGGGTCCTATCCCGCCAGTGTCCCTACCTGCTAGTGCCTCCCTGTCTGCACTCTAGCTGTGCTTGCCTGTACCCCCCTGCCTGCATACCCGCCTGCCTGCATACCAGTTGTGCCTGCCTATACCCACCAGTCTGTGTGCCAGCCTACCAGTCTGTTCCTGTATTCCCCTGTGTGGGTCAACAGCCATGTCCGGGGTCTGTCCTGGAGTAGCACCTGGTCTCTCTGCTCGGTTCCTCCTTGGTGCACTGGCGTCGTATGCCGTCGTGCCACCTTGGTCGGATCGGGCAGATACTTAGTTACGCCCCTCCAGGCACTCTCCGGTTCATGGCACAGTGGAATCACTACATAAACACGCACACGCCAGTCAGTCCGGGCGTGTGCATAACAGGCTCCAAGAAGTCAGAGTTGTGAGAAACTGTCCGATGGAAGGTGAATAATCTTTGTTTTTATTCCTAGACCCGAATGGATAATTACATTTTAATGTAGAGAGGCCCAGTGGCTAATTTGATTTTAAGGGGGACATGGTGGCTAGTTTAATACTAAAGGGGTACATGGTGGATACTTTATAATTAAGAGGCACAGAGACTAATTTAGCCTCATAGGGGGGTTTTGGTGGCCAATTTAATATTAAGAGGGCACAGTGGCTACTTATTTGATATATTCCAACATGGTATGTAGAGTGCTTAATATGAGAAGGGGAGAACATGCAAACTTCTTGCAGATGTTGTCCGTGGTGGGATTTGAACCCAGGACCCCAGCACTGCAAGTGCTAACTACTGAGCCACCATGAATGATCCTATTTGCTATGCCATATGGAGACAACAAATTGAGTTTATGGAGTGTCTATGGGGGGCTTAATATGGAATTGTTGGGACTGTAAAACTACTTTATACTGGAAGATCAATGGATAGCCCATCACAAACTAAGGCATAGAAGCATTACATTGTAGAACAGGATATGGTAGCGTAACGAGGCTCCATATGGCGGCACATGTAGAGTCCAGGGGACCATAAGGACTATTTGTATGGACTCATGGTTTTGTTGTGAGGCTGCAGAGCGTACTACAAGGATAAGCTGTCATAGAAGCAACTTTTCAAGGTCATTTAGCAATAGACGTCCCAACCCCCTTCCCGGTAAAGCTACTTCCATATGCATAGATGTTCATTACATTAAAAAAATATAAGATATTTTTCCACCTCTCTTTGGTCAAGTGTCACTGATTCAGTGATTAGCCGTAATAGACATGTTTAATTTCTGAGATTATAAGAGTGTTTCTAATGGTACTGTGAGCTGGTGACTTTCCTCAGTAAATGTGAAGGCAAGGACAGGTTATCAGTCAGTGCACGGGCTCCAGCAATGCACCGTGTCCTGCTTCTGATGAGCACGGCTGATAGATACTTAAAGCATTACCAGTTATCAAATGAAGTCTGCAGATTCATATCCAGATCCCATAAAGAGGAAGGAAGCGTTAATGAAGATTTGTAACATTCTGAAGATGCCTCGTCATCTGCTCTAATCAGAGACGAAGATTTAACTATGATCATTAGAGTCAGAGGCAGGAACACGTGAACGACTCGGTGATGGACACAGCTCAGGACCATGCAAGAAAGTAGTTAAATCACAAAAATAGAATATTTTCTGAAGCAAAATGTTACCTTTCTGTTTAGTCCAGATCCAGAAAAACTTGGACTTCTCAGAACAGTGGGAGACAGAGAGAAAAGAAGTCACCATTCTGGATCTGCTAACCTTGTTCCACAGATCAGCAAAAAGCAGTGAAATTCTGGAGCAATTCTCCCTTTTCTTGCTTCTAGCGATATGCCCACACTGTCTCTTTGAGGAGGAAATCTGTGTGTTTTTTCTCATAAGTAGTGATGGGCGAACCTGAACGGTAAAGTAGTTTGGGATCCGTACCTGACACCTAGTGTTCGCGCACGGACCCCAAACACGGACTTCTCCCAGAAGTCTGTGTTACTGTTCTGGTTCAGCAGCCCGAATAAAGCTTGTCGAAAGATTGCAGCACAGCCAATCAACAAGCTTTTCTGGTGTGGGCACTTCTGGCACCATCACAACTATGTCAAGTATTGGCATGGTTGTGATTGGCCGGAGCACGGTGTAAAAAAATAAAATAATTAAAAAAAAGACGTGGGGTCTCCTCTATTCTTGATAACCAGTGGAGGTAAAGCCGACATCTGCGGGTTGCAGCCCTCAGTTGTTAGCTTTATCTTTGCTGGTTATCAAAACTAGAGGGGTCCCCATGCTGTATTTTAAAATTATTTACATAAATAATTTAAAAAAATGGCATGCCCCCCTCCCCATTTTTGATAACCTGCCAAGCTAAAGCAGACAGCTAGGGGCTGGTATTCTCAGGCTGGGAAGGGCCATGGACATTTGGCTCTCCTGAGCCTAAAAATAGCAGCCCGCTGCCGCCCCACATGAAAGTGTGGGTCCTGACTGGGTGTTGGTGCTGTGAGGGCCTTGCACCCGTGCAGGCCGCCTGTAGCGGTGGTATAGGTCAGCCAGGACCATAGTTTTCAAAGTTCAATAAAGGAGAACCCCGTTCTAAAATACAGTTTTTAATGAACGGTAATTGGGTAAGGGTTATGTACAAGGGGTATCAGGTACAAAGTCTTATGACGTTTCTTTCACAATGTAGAGCATTTTCACACACATTGATTCCTTCCACTGTAGTCTACTCCACAATCGGTGAAACACACTGTTTTGCCCTACTTCCCCACAGCCCAGCTTCTTGCCACAATCATGATCAGCAAGTCTCTCTACTCAAGAGGTGCCGGTGATATTCACATATTCCCTTATGAAGGCTTGGAGCTATTGCAGTTGTGGCGCCCCTGCGGGTTCAGTCGCCACAGAGATACTGCACCTCACCCCGAGGTGTGGTGTCTCCCTTTTCTCAGGTAAGGAGGGAGTGCTGCACGGAACCCCAACCACCTACATCCAACACTACACTGCTCCAGGCCAGCCGGAGGGGCAAAACGCAATGTAGTTTTCTGCTGAGCCCTGGCCCTGGCTGGAGTAGGGGGGGGACCCAAAGGTAGGGGGAACCAATAGTGGGTGTGGGTGGAGGAAACAGATACACGGAGCACATATACAGTAAGTATATAGTAGGAAGCCATATTAGGTCCAGTGGTCAAACAGTTCAGTTCAGCGCAGAGTGCAGTTCTACAGTCTGGGAGCAGAGGCTCAGTCAGAGCTCTGCTCCACAAGTTAGGGCCCAGGATAGAGGCCCCGGAGGGGAGCAGGGAGCAGGCTCCATTCTACTTAAAGGAACCCAGGGGGGTACGGCGCGTGCAGGACGACACCCGTACGCCCCGCTCCTGCCAGGTGTCAGGAAGGATCGGTTGCTACACTCAAAACCCCAGGGGGTCAGGTTGGTCCCGGATCCGACGTACAGGAAGGACTTCAGCATACCCGAGCGGGAATGAGAGTGGGCAGCGTAAGACAACGGTGAGAAGGACCGAGTGTGAAAAAAGGTCAAGATAGGTACATATGAAAGTGGGGTTCCGCTAGGTATTCCTAAATTTGCTGAGAAAGGATTGAACCCCTGCCCAGTGAACGCAGCGCGAGGAGGGAGGCCTTCACCTGCAAAGTGCATTTGTGAATTGGCTAAGAACTGTAAGTAAAACCTTGGACAACTGTATCGAACAGCCTCTGTCTGTTTCTTCACCGGCACCACTGATTCTCACCGCACTACAGCGCCCAGCACACCATTCCACCATCTAGCTATCTACACTGCCCTGAGGCCCCTCTCCACCTGTGGGGAGCTGTACCATCTTTAGCTGCCTTGTCACCTGCCTCAGAGGACTGTTGCAGCGCTGGTGACCTTCACCAGACACCACAGGTGGCGTCACGAATTTCTCTGAACTTTAATAGTAATCGCTACCCCTTTTGTGCACTGTCCGCCCTGGGCCAGCCACCGTGATATATATATACTGTCCCCAAACAGTAAGGCCCCCGGGGGCGTGACACAGTCTGCTTACTTCCTCTCTGGTGCTAGGAGGACTTTTGGTGTAATCTCTCTGAAGTCGGCTCAAACTAAATTACTTTCCCCCCATGTTTGTCTCCTTTGTTGTCTTTAGTTGTTAGTGGGGACTGACTAGTGCTTATCCCCCCTTCTCTATCCAGGGCCAAGCACTAAGGAAATACAGGGCTTAGGTTTCCTTTACGGCGATTGGTGAGGAACCAAAATAGGGATGATAGGGGAGACAGGGTGATATCAGATCAACCTACGATGTCTCCACTCCCTCTTTCCCTAGTGTCTAGGCTCCCTTCCCCTCTTCCCTTTGTATTGCACTTGGTCTTTTCCACACCTTTTGTGACACTAGTCCAACAAACTCAGTGCTGTTACTTTAGGCGTTCACCAAACTCAGGGCTTCCCGTGACAGGCCATTCTATCCAAGGATCCCTTTAAGGTGGAAGGCCATTCTGTCTCTTCAAGTCTCACTACTCCCTTGTCCCTCAGTCTCCTTTGCTTAAGTTCACCCAAATGGCAGCACTGCTCACAAACACTTCCTACTTCTACCTGAATGTCTCCCTATCTGACTTACTACAGGAAGTGTTAATTTTCCCTAACACTAAGCTCCTCCCAGTATGGGCTAGTCCTGAACATTAACACTATCTTACCCTAATGTCACTTATCTAACTACAGTCACTATCTTGTACTACCTATCTTATGTCCTTTTGTCGGGGAAAACTTGGCAAGTGCACCAACATCTAAGAGATGCCTTGTGCACACAGCCTTGGAGAGTTTCCATTCAGTTTCTGCTCTGAAATATTCTAAAAAAAAAAAACCTCAGTATGCACATACCCTTAGGCTATGATCACACTTAATTTTTTTGCCGAGTTTTGGGAGCAGATCTGCTCCAAACTCTTCACCAAATACAGCATTGAAAAAGTTTGTTAAACTCTTCTTAACCATTTGCATGGAAATTCCACTTTGCTCTTGACATGAATTTTTAAGCTTTTTCTTCTTGATTCAATTTTGATAAATGCCTGATGGAAAAAAAAGTTCAGGTAACTTCTTAGAACTGGATATTGACGGAATACGCTTCAAATTAGAAACTCTGAAATCAAAAGGCTGCAAAAAAATATTTTTTAGGGCTATGTGCACACTGAGTGTTTTTGCTTATTTTTTTAGGAGCAGAACCTCTCCAAATCATAAGACTCCTCAAAAACGTAGAGGTTCTGGTTAGTCTCCTTTTAAAAAAACACCTGCAAAAAGACTCAAGGTGCACATAACCAGTGAGAAGAAACTCCAAGTTTTTGAGGAGTTTTGAGATTTGGAAGAGGATTTGTAGAGTTTCTGTCCAATTTCCTCTCCAAAAACTCTTTGAAAAACTTTGTGGGCATATAGCCATTGGTCGTTTTTCTGAAGAATTTCGCTGGCTACTTTGTTGTTGTTCTTGAGTGAACATAACCTAAAGGCAGTGTTTTGGAGGTGAAAATTTTTTTGAGCAGTTTTGAGATTTGGAAGAGGATTTGTAGAGTTTCCGTCCAGTTTCCTCCCAAAAAATTTTCGAAAAACTCTGTGTGCACATAGCCGTTGGTTGTTTTTCTGAACCGTTTTCGCTGCTCATTTTGTCCTTCTTTAGTGAACATAACCTAAAGGTGTCTTTGAGTTGAAAAATCTGACATAATTTTCAAAAGAAATCCATGTTGTTTTTTGTATATGGTTTTCATAGCTGACACTTTTTTAAGCGCTTTTTATCCAAACATTCTTAGCAGCCTTTTGATTCAACAGTGTGATGAGGAATCTACATCAAATAAGTGACATGAGACTTTCAAAACCTAGTCGGCAAAAAATTCACTGCATGAACAGAAGTGTAGATATCAATAGGAAGAGCACTTAAAGGCGATGGGTGCACAGCATCATTTAGGGGGTTCCTTTTGAGTCTTTAGATTTGGATTGCGAAGTGAATCTGCTTCAAAATCCACAAAAAAAAACCTCAGTGTGAACATATCCCAAGGTAAGGAAATTGCAGAAATGGAACAGTACCCAAATTTAAATTGGTATCATGTCACCAAATAGCGGATAAACCCTATTTTGACCTATTAAAATAAAAAAGACCCAAAATAGAATTCGAGGGTGAACATTTGGGTGCAATGCAATGTGATGAGATAATAGCAGGAGATTGGATGATATCTTGGGGAGATCGAATGGACATAAATTGGTTCGATGAGTAATGCAGATGACAAATCAAAAGTATTTCAAGAAATAAGTGTTACCCCCTAAGCAACTCCTTTGTTAGTTCAATGTCAGTGAGCGTGAAATCAGCCAGTCCATGTTACCATGATTTTCTAAACGATGAACTGGAAATGAAATGACGGAGCCCCTCTGGTCACCAGAGCTGTCAGGAGAAGACAGATGGCTGTAATCACAATGAAGTTTATAAAGAATTAGTTGGATGTGAATCTTCCCACTATCTGCCATGACTATGGTCTGGGACTTTTTATATTACAACGTCTCACTAACGCCCAGTTTATAGTGTAACAGCTGGAAGACGATTTTAGAATTTGTGCTTTTTTCATGTCCTAAAGAGTAAAGAGGTCTAACTTTCGAACTAATAAAAGTTGTAGCTCTGCACTGTGAGCGTGCATGCACTTGGCATCATCAAACGGGGTCCTTATGGGTCGATAGGTGTTGTGGTCTGGTTGGGACCATGTGGTGTATGTGACGCGCCCCCTGGGCCTGTGCTGTGCAGGGGATACCCGGAGCCGGATCACTGGGGGTTGTAGTCCTCCATGGCTGTGACCCGGTCCGTGCCCAGGGCGGTCAAACCAGTGGCAGTCTGAGTGTGATAACAAATGTCCGACTACGCCACCCGTGGATTGCGGTCAGTGGGGACCGCCGCTGCGCTGCAGACCGCTGAGGCTGATGTTGTATGCGCAGCCAAGTATGGGATAACTCCCCACGGGAGAAGTATTGCCTCAGAGCAGCTAGTGTGGATGATGGGAGTGATGGTGTGAGCGTCCCAGTACTGATGGTGCTGGTGCGGCGATGAAACACAGAGACGTGTGGTGCAGTTCAGGGCCTTTACTGATGGAATAACGCAGACCCTCCCGGGAGTACTGGTTAGCAGTAGGGGCCTGGTCAGTCTGTAAGCAAGTAGCCAGGTGGAGTTGCAGGTCTCCCCGACTATCTGCACTCTTTCCTGGCTACCTTGCTCTATGCAGGTAGAAGTAGCCCACGTCCCTGAGTATACCGTGTGGTGCTCACCCGTATGGCCGGTGACTTGGGGCCTTCCGTTAGCCTCCGCTTCACGATGGCGGTGCTGGTCCCTTGCTTGTGACCGTGCCTCCGGGCTTCTATGGCCAGAGGACATGGAATCCCCTGCCAGTTGGATTCTGCTGCTGGACCTGGATGTCCCCACAGCCTCGGACTCCGTGTCCGGGTTTAGTGTCTTCAGCCAAGGCGAGCTTTCTAGCTTCCAGCCTCTGGCACTCGCTCCTGCTCCTACAGAGCTCCTAGTTCTTGCTTTCCCTCTTCAGGCTCTGACTCCCAGACTCTGACTGCGTCTCTGTCTGGGACTTCACTCACTAGGCTCTGACTGACCTAATCCCGCCCCTGACCCAGTTTATAAGGGCAGATTCCTCCCCTCCCAGGTCTGGGCGGGCAGTGTTGCATGCTTAGGGCTCCTGACCAGAGAAACCTCCCACTTGCTCTCAGACATAATATTTCTATTACTGTGGCAACCAGACCCCTGGGGTGCCACATATGCATTAGGCACTATGTTGTCCCCAGGACTCCCAGACTATGAAAAATAAGATTCTCTGGTCTAATCAGACGAACATAGAACTTTTTGGTGATAATTCTAAGCGGTATGTGTGGAGAAAAGCTGGGCACTGCTCATCACCTGCCCAATACAATCCCAACAGTGAAACATGGTGGTGGCAGCATCATGCTATGGGGGTGTTTTTCAGCTGCAGGGGCAGGATGACTGATTGCAATTGAAGGAAACATGAATGCGGCCAAGTACAGAGATATCCTGGATGAAAACCTCTTCCAGAGTGCTCTGGACCTCAGACTTGGTCGAAGGTTCACCTTCCAACAAGACAATGACCCTAAGCACACAGCTAAAATAGCAAAGGAGTGGCTTCAGAACAACTCTGTGACCATTCTTGACTGGCCCAGCCAGAGCCCTGACCCAAACTCAATTGAGCATCTCTGGAGAGACTTGAATATGGCAGTCCACCAACGTTCACCATCCAACCTGACGGAGCTGGAGAGGATCTGCAAGGAAGAATGGCAGAGGATCCCCAAATCCAGGTGTGAAAAACTTGTTGCATCATTCCCAAGAAGACTCATGGCTGTACTAGCACAAAAGGGTGCTTCTACTCAATACAGAGCAAAGGGTCTGAATACTTATCACCATGTGATATTTCAGTTTTATTTTTTAATAAATTTGCAAAAATTTCTACATTTCTGTTTTTTTTCAGTCAAGATGGGGTGCAGAGTGTACTTTAATGAGAAAAAAATGTACTTTTTAGAATTTACCAAATGGCTGCAATGAAGCAAAGAGTGAAAAATTTAAAGGGGTTTGAATACTTTCCGTATTCACTGTATTCCAGCTCCAGTTACAGAGGAAATAAGGTTAAAAAAAAAGTATTTATATGTTGAAATGTCCTTCATAGGTGTTTCATGACCTTATGGGGCTCACAATATATAATATACGTTTAAAACAAATAAATGAACAAAAAATACAGTAAAATTGTTCCTACTATCCAGAGGATTTTTACATTTATTTAAAGGGAAGTTGTCAATTGAAAAAAATGCTATTAACCTACTGCAGGTTCTTAGCATTTTGAACCTGCCCGGCCCCTGCACTTACACCCACACTGCCAGGAGGAAATCAATTTACTGAGCGGTGACTGAGCTTGCGCCTGCACTGCCCCATGACTGAAACCAAAACGCTGCTGAGAGGAAGAAAGTTTCTTGCCTCCCGGCAGCGGGGCTCTAAGTGCAGGTGCAGGGCAGGTTCAAAATGCTATTAACCTGCAGATTGACCCCATATCTGCAGGTTAATAGCGTTTTTTTCACATGACAGGTTCCCTTTAATGCTTCTTTGTGGTCATAAAAATAAAAATGTGAAAAACAGACACTTATCTCTTTTTTTTCTCATTGATATCGCTAGATATCTGCAAAAATAAATAAATAAAAGTATAGAATATGACGTAAAAATGAAGCCCCACATCGCATGAAAAAAGAGGCAAAAAATATTTGAGTATCTGATTGAGAAAAATGTCTTTAAATGGTACGTAAGAAAACACAAAAATGTGCCTGATCAGGAAAAGGGGTAAATGGCCCGAACTGGTTAAAGGCAGCGATCAAACTAATCACCCCCATTACAATTATTATAAGACCTGTCTTTGGTTTGTCCAATGCTTTACAGAAGCTCAGGAGTAAGATTTCCATGAAGTCCTATGTGTGGACAGGTCACTGAGATGCAACAACGCACATAATGATGATGCGGAGGTAGCCAAGTAAAGCTATTTATTTCTCCTGCTACAGAATGTCATCTTTGCTGATGACACCAAACTATGTAGGAAATTAATATCTGATTTTGACTTTACGAAATTGCAGAACGATCTGGATAAGATGAAGTTTGAACTTTGGTTGATGAAGTTAAATGTAGACAAATGTAGAGTAATGCACCGAGGACGGAGTAATCCTATTGCTGCATATACTATAAATGGAAGTATACTTGGGACTACAGAACAGGAGAAGGGTTTGGGTATTCTGGTTACAAGTAAGCTGAGCAGCAGTACTCAATGTCAAGCAGCTGCCGCAAAAGCAAATAAGATTTTAGGATTTATAAAAAGAGAAATAAAATCCCACGATACCAACGTATTGTTACCCCTTTATAAATCACTCGTGAGGCCACATCTGGAATATGGGATCCAGTTTTGGGCTCCATATTTTAAAAAGGATATTCAGAAGTTAGAGTCAGTTCAAAGGCGGCAACTAGATTATCACAAGGGATGGAGGCCTCTCATATGATGAGAAGTTGGAAAACTTAGGCTTGTTTAGCTTAGAAAAGACGCCTCAGAGGGGATCTCATTTACATGTATAAATATATGTGTGGTCAGTACAAAGCACTAGCACATGACTTATTCCTTCCAAAGACCATACTAAGGACCAGGGGGCACACATTAAGGGTAGAAGAAAGGCGATTCTGGCACCTAAACAGGAAAGGGTTCTTTACAGTCAAAGCAGTCAGACTGTGGAATGTCCGACCACAAGAGGTAGTGATGGCCGACACTATAACTGCTTTAAAAAAAGGTCTGAATGATTTCCTCGATACACATAACATTGTGGGTTATAGTTAAATTAGTGACAAAATGTACAATTGGTGGAGGAAGGTTGAACTTGATTGAAATAGGTCTTTATTCAACCTATGTAACTATGTAACTATAAAAGCAGATGGTTATTCAAGTATATGGGAACATGTAACACAATCTTAGCAATAGTGACAAGAACAAGAGTCTAACAATTGCGATCTTATTCTACATGCGATCTAGCTCTTTCTCATTTAAACAACTATTTATGTCTTTCTGTCTAAGCTCAATGGGTTTCACCCTCATCGATAGGCTCGTCACTGTAACATACTCTTCAAACGCTTCTGATTGTTATATTGGCACTATCGGGGGTCACCGATATTTCCTGTTAGGCCGCAAATCCTTCTAAGCTAGTCACTTAGTACCCTGCATGTGGCCACCCTCATTCCCTTCTGACGCACGGCCACAGCCCACACCCTGTACCGTACGTCTACGCTTGAAGTTCACTCGGGTCTCCTCATCACCACGGCAGACATCTGGCCACATCCAATGATCAGCATTCGACCTTCGGTGCTTGACCTGCAGCGTCTGGATATCGGGTCCTGACTGGTGAGAACAAGGCTTCGAGTCCTGACCAACGGAGTCTGGGCTTCGGGTCTTGACCGGCGAAGTCTGGGCTTCGGTACTTGACCTATGATGTCTCGCCTGCACCAGTCTCAAGCCACTCTCCGATCACTCTGCCTTTGAGTTCCACCACGCAAATGTCCTCTCTATCTCGCTTGGTGGTACTAACTGATTTTCCACCTCACTACTCCGGCCTTTTATATTTCATAACTGCGCCACAGCTACCACCTGACCTGGCACCTCCTTTAAGTTCTTCCCTCCAGAAATGCATCCTCCATCTTTTAGTTCCAGCCTACTCAGTTCACTCAGGAGATGGTGACATTTGGTCGTTAGTACCACAGGACTTTGATGTACTACATCTTCTGCTCTTCATCCCCTTACATTATGTCTACTACAGAGTTCACAGACGTCCTAAAATCTGGGTTATTGTGGCCAATATTGATACTAGATGAGTGACACTTTTTACTGTCCCGAACACCAATTTCACCTAGTTTTGAAGCACTCCAAGAATAAGGAATTCATAACCAAACAGATTTGCCACTCAGTTCTCTAAAAGATCTCCATGAACTTTTCTGTGGGAACCACAATGACTGCCATATTGCTCCTGACGTTCATACAAACATAAAGGTAAGAAATAAGTTTTAATTTTTTATTTATCCTTTCTAATATCTGATAATAAAGACAAGGAAATAGGAAATAGAGAAAAAGAAGTAATAACTAATATATACCAATGGTTGCACATCTAAATATTCATAGTGAAGCAATTTCTTTTCTGATCTGATTCCCGTAACTTAGAGTAATTGATGCTCCTCAGGACTAAAACCCGGACTATTCCTCTTAGTAAATGAGCTCAGTAGGCGTAAAGTCCACGCATCGCTCTCCAGCCAGTAAACAATATGCGCGGAATAATTACACAGGAGGTTACTGGGAAGACAGACGTATTGTCATGGGTTTGCCTTACATGTGATATATTGTACTTATAAACTCTACATACACAGATTAGATACAAATAAAAGGGATTAGATACTCCGCCGCCTTCTCCCCCGTTGGGTGATCCGTACACAAATATTTATAAATTGTCTTTACGTGAGGACACTTGAATTCCCAATGAGTTATTACACATAATCCGTTTTCGTGATTTCTGCTCTATAATAGAACATTATGGAGAAAGGTATTCTCCAAAGTAACTTTGTGAAGTTTGAGTTACTGTGAAAGTTTTATGGTCGGCCATAGACGGCAGTGTATGATAGCCCTAAAGCAAAACCGGTGCCATCTATAATACTTCTTTGTGTCTTCATTTGTGGAAGATGGTCGTCCTGGACCCCTACTGCAAGTGCCATGGTGAGATCAAGCCCTGCGTTCTATGGCATAGGGAGGTAGAAGCAATTTATACATTTGGAGGGGCCAAATAAACCACAACCATAGATTAAAATTATCTGTCACAAGTGGAGTAGTGCAGAAGAGGTGGCAGGAGAATATGTAACGGGGTGGTCGACAGTATTTTTGGGTCTTTGGGTTGACTGTGAGAACTGTGATGGTCATTGGTGGCCATCCCGAATAATGTAAATGGGAGACCAAGTTCATATAATGTAACCATGTTCACTGGCTCTTCTAGAACATGCGAAAAAATCGGGAGACCTTCCAAACTCTGGGGCGACACAAGGTATCCCAAAAAAGCAATGCTCCCAAAAAGGATCCTGTGCATAGTGCCGGCATCCTCAATCGGATGGATCCCTGGTGTCCACTGGACAGGAAAAAGGGCATTGAATTTTAAGAAAGAGGAAGGGTACCGAATTTATATTTAGAGAACCTCCCATCATGATGCCAGCGACTCAGCGCCACAGCCAATACCAGACACCGGGCACAGCGACGGAGACTCGCCGGTGGACCCAGGGATGGTGAGTACAATGTTGTTAGTTATGTTTTAACAAACTATGGCCAGGGGCAAAATTTGTTTGACAGGGAACAACCCCTTTAAGTTGTCCAATATCGCCTGCATTGGCCAACAGTCTAATGTGTATGGGGTCTTCTTCACTCTCTCCCACCAGTTATAATTTCACTGGACAATTCTTTAGAAGATAATCGGCTACCTGAGGAGTCTAGGAGTCTTTATGCTCGCCCAGTGTTTGCCTGGGTTTCCTCCGGGTACGTTGCATGCAGTGTGAATAAATTTGGGCATAATTTGAGTGATTTTCGCAGTGTATGCCATTACAAAGTACATTGGCAATGCCAGAGTTAACGGCAGCAAGCACAGGGTCAACAGATCTCTGCCTCGGCAGGGAAAGGAAGGAGATACTGCCGGCAGCACCTGGATGCTTTTGAGTTGTAACAGGCGCAGCATCCGTAAGAAAAGTTATAGTAGAGCGAGAAATCAATTTGTTCTAGAAGTTCAGATTTAAAAACAGAGTTGGGTGGAAGCGATTCCTGGGAATGGAGGGGCTGGCGGAGGGATGTGTTTACCCTTCATGTTTCCCACCATTAACTGGAGCCTGTGCGGCTTGTTTTCACTGAAGCAGCATGCAATCAGCATCTTGTGCATAAACTGTAGGATTGCAGTGCCCTCTTCGCTGAGCTCTGGCATAAGAATCCGGAGCGGTGGAAAACAGCTAATGTCATGTTCACAGCTAAGAGAAGCCGATGCGTTCATCGAGTACTAAGAAAGGATTTATTAAAATGATGATTTTCTACATAATTTTAGAAACAGCGCCACACCAGTCAAATGGTTATGTCTGGCATTGCAGCTTAGCCACTTTTTTTTATTTTGCTGAACAATTCATTACACCTCCACCCCTAGCCTATGTAAAGGTCCCTAAGGTTCAACCTGGTACCTATCAGATGGAAAATAATTCATTTAAGTCCACCTAACCCCCAGCAATCTCAACAATGGGCCTCCAGAGCCCCGACTCTGCATAGCCCCATCTTGAATGAAGCAGATTCGAGGTTGCTCAACCTCCGCTCCATTCATTTTGACTTTTTTTCCCATTTTGTTGTCCACTATATGGGCTAACTAATTTAATTTATTAGCTTGGATTGTTACGCATGCGGTAAAACCAAATATGTTATTTTTTTACATTTTATTTATGTTCTGGGAACAGGGTGTGATAATGTGATTTGAACTTTTATATTTTTTTTATATTTTTCTTGTTTTTTTTGTACATATTTTACTACTGTAATATTGCAGTGTATTGTAAAATTACCGCTCCCTTATGAAGCCCAGCCAAACTGCATAAACATCGCAGACATAAAGGCCTTCAGGTCACACGAGACAAGGTATTCTGTTGCGACCATATCCGCCAGTGAAATGAGTTCCTAAGTGTGTGTGTGTGTGTGATGTTAACCTGTGTAGATGTTTCACTCTATGGCCAAATATTACTTGATGACACAAGGAACAATTCAGTCCGGATTATAAAAATGTAGCACCCTGAGGACTCGGCTGCTACAGGGGTATTGCACCTCAAACCAGAGGTGTGGTATTCCACTCCCGGGTAAGGATGGAGTGTGGGACTGAGCTCAGTAGGCTGCATGCACTACATACATCCCATTTCCGGGGGACAGAACTACGGTACTCCCACCAAGTAGATGTGCAGGTACGACAGCGTCTGTCCCTGGCTGGAGTGGGAGGGGGGGTGGAACATCCCAGTAGTGTAGGGGCAGATAGGGGAGGGGCTCTGGGCATAGAGATAGGAGCCCATTGGGTGCTGGTCACCTGGGCTCACACATAGAGGGAGTATATATGGTGGGCACCATCTAGAGATAGAGTCAGTCTGTGAGTCTGTCAGGAGAGTGCTGAGGAGGAGTTCAGCCAGGAGGGCTGACAGGGAGCTGTGGCTCCGGCTGGGCCCAGCTCCAGGGCCAGGCCTGAAGCAGAGAGGAAGAGGAAGAAAGGCCCAGAGGCATAAAACCCAAGAGGGAACCCTGAGATCCCACGAGTGAGCTAAAAAGGGTGAAGGGTTGGCGGAAGAGGGCACCGGATCCCAAGCTGGCGGAGGCAAAAGTAACCCTTAACCAGGAACCGGAGGTCGTGGTCAAGTTTTGCCACGACCCTCACCACATCCACCAGGAAGGTACACCAAGAGTAGGGTCAGGAAAGCCAGAGAAGGTTTTACCATAGAAGGCCCAAGGGAACCGGACAAAGGTGGATCCCTGGTGGGGACGGCCAGGAGAAAGAGAGTGAGAGAGAAGCTCAGGACCACGCTCCGGAACTGCCTGGGGGTTAGCCGAGTCCCACACCTGGTGGATGCAGCACGGCTCGGGTGGTCACTCAAGGCCAGAGTGACTGAAGGAACACCTGTGAGTAAAAACCCTGAAACTGCATCTCACGTCTCTGACTCTCCTTTCTGCACTATCACTACCCCCATCATCCGCACCAGCTGCCCTGAGGCCATACCCCTCCCGTTGGGGGTTATACCACCATTGCTGCACACATACTACCGGCCTCAGCGGACTGTTCTGCAGCGGCGGCCTTGTGACCGCAAATCAACGGGTGGCGTAGTCGACACAGAAACAACATCTACCAAGACTGCTACACACTTAGTTTGACACCCTGGGCACGGACCGGGTCACCGCCACAAGGACTACTACCCCCATCCAGATCCGGCTCCGGGTATCCCTTGAACATGGCCCAGGGGGCGCGTCAACTTTGGCGTAGTCGGCAGGATTACGTGCCCGCAATTACCGGGTACTGCGTGCCTGAAGAAAAGTTTATATGTACCGTAAGAAGAAGTCTCCCGCCAATTCCGGAGGGTCCCCGCCATCGGACGCCATCACGGGTCGTTTCCCGCCGGTTGCCCGCCATCTGCAGCTTTTTCCCGCCATCCACGGAGTTTCCCGCCACTGGGAGACGATTCCCGCCATCTGAGAAGATTTCCCGCCCTGGCAGAGCGGACGCCATTATGGGCGTGCCCGAGGGTGGCAAGAGGCCACCTCCCATCGTGGGCCAGGTCCAAGAATGGCGCCAAAAGCGAAGACCGCCCCCACCAGCAGGGACTGCAATTATTGAGATGTCCGTCAGCGTGGGGGGTCTGCCCCTGGAACTGACAATCACCAAGTTGCCCCAGGACCGCCCTCAGTGTGGGCGGATGAAGAACAAAAGAGTGAGGATGGGTGCAGTTAGGAAGAGTCTGGAGAGGTCGCACCCGGAGATGGAGGGAGAGTCAGGCAGCACCGACCCTGTGGTCAGGAGCCTGTTGCAAGCCACCACCCCACAAGACCTGGTGGAGATGCTGGCACAGCTTCCCCGAGACCGGGAGCGTGCACAGACCGCGCTGGAGGGCCTCGCACGGAGGATGGCCCAGGTGCAGCAAGAAACGCTGACTGAGTGGATTAGGGAGATGGCCCAGCAGGCTGGAACCCGCCAGCGGAGCACGCCACCCGAGACGAGGAGTCTGACCGCCTCTGAGGATGGTGCAGGAGGAATGAAGGCCGGAGACGACGCCGTGGAAGGAGCTGAAGAGATGGAGGCAGGTAAAGGGGACGTCACTACCCCAAGCCTAGAAACCGTGAGCCTGCCCCAGCTCCCCGTCGCAGAGCCCGAAATTCCACCTACCGTGCCCGTCGCTGCACCGCCACCGCTCCAGACTAGGCCTCAAGCAGGAGCCGCGGCCACGCCCCCTGTGACGTCACGCGCCTCAACCCCGAGCGCGGCCAAGCAGGAGACGCCTCCGGCCTGGTCGCAGGGCCGAGTACCCCCGGGCGCCGCCGTCTCCACAGTGCCCTTTACCTTTAGAGCGCCACCGGCCTGGTCGCAAGGCCTGGTGAATCCGGGCGCCGCTACTACCATCGTGCCCTCAACCTCCACCGTGCTACCCTTGGGTGAAGACCTGTTCGCCCAGCACACTTGCCCGGATGGGCAGCCCTTTGAGTGGCCACCGGAGTACCTCCATCCCCGACTCCGGAAGGAAAGGCCTCTGTGTGAGCCCCTGATTCCGGCTCCGGCGCCCGCCAAGATCACCCCGCTCCCGTTGGAGGAGGCCCAATTCGAATGGGACCCCACCGGAGAAAACCTCATTGGGTTCACCCATGAGACCCGGGCGGCCGCAGCCCAGCGAGCAGAGTGCTGCCGGCAACAGCTGGAGGTCTTCGACCTGGAACGGCGAGAAAGGCGGGTCCGCGAGGAGCGGCTGCAAGTACAGAGTGCGGAACAGAAAAGCCGGACCAGACGAAACCCCCGTGCAGCCCACGGTCCCCGCGCCACCGGGACCGTAATCAAGTTTCAACTGCAGCACGGTTGGGGTTTTATCCGGGACCACAGAACCCCCGGCGACGTCTTTGTCACCCGCAGGAACGTCGAGAGCCATCTGCCGGAGGGACACAGAGGACGTGATCTTTACCTGGGTGATGAGGTCACCTTCACCCGGCATCAATGTGCCAAAGGTCCATATGCTCTCCATGTGCACAGATTGACTGAGGAAGAGCTGCGGTTTGAGGAAGGACAAGAGGACCCGGACGGGTCTGAAGATTACCCTCAAGAAGGAGCAGAAGGATGCCGTTATTAAAGTACGGTACAGTGAAGCTGTAAATAGTTACCCGTAAGGGTACAAGAACTGTTACCAGTAAAGTATAGTCCCCGTAGGGACCAGCAAACTGTTACCCGTGTGTCCCTATCCCTAACCAGGCTGAGGACTGTGAGCAGCCATCCCTTATTCCCACTGACCGAGGACTGAGAGCGGTCGTTCTTTCCCTCTACCTGGCCGAGGACTGAGAGCGGCCATACCCTTGTAAATAGTTGCGCTTCTTAAGGCGCCCCCTACCGGTTTTATAGGAGGATTACTGTTTTCCTCCCAGTGACTGTGGCACTTTACCTGGTCACAAGTGCACAGTGGCCAGAAACTCAAGAACATTTTATATGAAAAAGTTTATATTGCTAAAATCTGATAATGTTTAAAATGTTTTATATGTTGGTGTATGTTTTAAAAAATTTGTATGTTTTATATTGTTTTGCTCTTTTACAGCCCGAGGACGTGCTGTGATTTACCAGGGGGGAATGTAGCACCCTGAGGACTCGGCTGCTACAGGGGTATTGCACCTCAAACCAGAGGTGTGGTATTCCACTCCCGGGTAAGGATGGAGTGTGGGACTGAGCTCAGTAGGCTGCATGCACTACATACATCCCATTTCCGGGGGACAGAACTACGGTACTCCCACCAAGTAGATGTGCAGGTACGACAGCGTCTGTCCCTGGCTGGAGTGGGAGGGGGGGTGGAACATCCCAGTAGTGTAGGGGCAGATAGGGGAGGGGCTCTGGGCATAGAGATAGGAGCCCATTGGGTGCTGGTCACCTGGGCTCACACATAGAGGGAGTATATATGGTGGGCACCATCTAGAGATAGAGTCAGTCTGTGAGTCTGTCAGGAGAGTGCTGAGGAGGAGTTCAGCCAGGAGGGCTGACAGGGAGCTGTGGCTCCGGCTGGGCCCAGCTCCAGGGCCAGGCCTGAAGCAGAGAGGAAGAGGAAGAAAGGCCCAGAGGCATAAAACCCAAGAGGGAACCCTGAAATCCCACGAGTGAGCTAAAAAGGGTGAAGGGTTGGCGGAAGAGGGCACCGGATCCCAAGCTGGCGGAGGCAAAAGTAACCCTTAACCAGGAACCGGAGGTCGTGGTCAAGTTTTGCCACGACCCTCACCACATCCACCAGGAAGGTACACCAAGAGTAGGGTCAGGAAAGCCAGAGAAGGTTTTACCATAGAAGGCCCAAGGGAACCGGACAAAGGTGGATCCCTGGTGGGGACGGCCAGGAGAAAGAGAGTGAGAGGGAAGCTCAGGACCACGCTCCGGAACTGCCTGGGGGTTAGCCGAGTCCCGCACCTGGTGGATGCAGCACGGCTCGGGTGGTCACTCAAGGCCAGAGTGACTGAAGGAACACCTGTGAGTAAAAACCCTGAAACTGCATCTCACGTCTCTGACTCTCCTTTCTGCACTATCACTACCCCCATCATCCGCACCAGCTGCCCTGAGGCCATACCCCTCCCGTTGGGGGTTATACCACCATTGCTGCACACATACTACCGGCCTCAGCGGACTGTTCTGCAGCGGCGGCCTTGTGACCGCAAATCAACGGGTGGCGTAGTCGACACAGAAACAACATCTACCAAGACTGCTACACACTTAGTTTGACACCCTGGGCACGGACCGGGTCACCGCCACAAGGACTACTACCCCCATCCAGATCCGGCTCCGGGTATCCCTTGAATATGGCCCAGGGGGCGCGTCAAAAATAAACTGATCTTTACTGGTGAACTTGATGGAATTTATATACAATCAGTAGTGGGTACATGACTTGTTAATCACATGTTCTGTATTGTACAAGCTTAGCAGTGGTGGCACACATCTTGTAAGAAGCAGTTTAGACATATGTCATGGATGACTTGGCCTCTCCATTTCTATTTTTCCTTCTGTCCACAGATCACTCTGTGCAGTACCATTCCCCCAGCCTGGCAAGCATAGTCTTCTTTCACTATTCTTTTAGGTCCAGCCCACACGTAGCCTCAGCCCCACTTTGCCTTTGCTGTCTCAGGGTCCCCACAAGCACACAACTATACCTCCTGGGCTCCCGTCTCTCTACCCGCTGAATCTCAGCTCTCCTTTCTGACAGCTCCACTACCCAGGAAGTCAAGGATGTTCTGGTTGAGCTTAGGATCCAAAACTGCTACTTCTTAATCCAGTTACAAGGCTTGCAACCTCCTTTTCCTTCCTTCTACACACATCCAGTCTGTGACCTTTCTTCTTACTTCCCTCTGAAGCAAACTACTCTGCAACTACTACTACCACGGATGCATCCCTCATGTTACTTCCATAACCCCTCCCTAATGTAGAGCTGGCTACTAACCATTCCTTGCCCAGGTGACATCTTTCCTACTTTAGAGCTACGGAACAGTCACATTTCTACAATAAAGGTGCAAATTGTCACATTAGACATATCATTTGAACATAAAATTTAACAGGAGTCTAGTAACAAAAGATCCTCAGGGGAGTGTCGGCCGTCTTCCACTCCTCTACAGAGCCTCGATTGCCATAACAAAGCCATCGACACCCCAATTCCAACCTCTAAAATGTTGCTGTCACAATTGGGGTCAAACTGCTGTGATCAGAGCTAATGACTATTGCAGTACTTGGACTCGATAGATGGCAAGAAGCATTTAAAGGGTTAAAAACTACATTGATCACAATAGGTAAACTTGGGTGGCGGATGTTGAACACAGCTGGCACCCATGCTGTATGGAGTGACCTCAGCTCTTTGGCTCAGTGTAACACTGGGTGCAGTCGGCTCAGTGTAACCCTGGGTGCAGTCGGCTCAGTGTAAACCTGGGTGCAGTTGGATCAGTTTAACCCTGGTGTCAGTTGGCTCAGTGTAACCCTGGTTGCAGTTGGCTCAGTGTAACCTTTGGTACAGTCGGCTCAGTCTAACCTCGGGTGCAGTCGGCTCAGTGTAACCTTTGGTGCAGTCAGCTCAGTGTAACCCCGGGTGCAGTCGGTTCAGTGTAACCCTGAGTGCAATCGGCTCAGTGTAACCTTTGGTGCAGTCTGGTCAATGTAACCCTGGGTGCAGTCGGCTCAGTGTAACCCTGGGTGTTGTCGGCTCAGTGTAACCTTTGATGCAGTCTGCTCAATGTAACCCTGGGTGCAGTCGGCTCAGTGTAACCCTGGGTGCAGTCAGCTCAGTGTAACCCCGGGTGCAGTCGGCTCAGTGTAACCCCGGGTGCAGTCGGCTCAGTGTAACCCCGGGTGCAGTCGGCTCAGTGTAACCTTTGGTGCAGTCTGCTCAATGTAACCCTGGGTGCAGTCGGCTCAGTGTAACCCTGGGTGCAGTCGGCTCAGTGTAACCCCGGGTGCAGTCGGCTCAGTGTAACCCCGGGTGCAGTCAGCTCAGTGTAACCCTGGGTGCAGTCGGCTCAGTGTAACCCTGGGTGCAGTCGGCTCAGTGTAACCCCGGGTGCTGTCGGCTCAGTTTAACCCCGGGTGCAGTCGGCTCAGTGTAACCCCGGGTGCAGTCAGCTCAGTGTAACCCTGGGTGCAGTCAGCTCAGTGTAACCCCGGGTGCAGTGGGCTCAGTGTAACCTTTGGTGCAGTCAGCTCAGTGTAACCCTGGGTGCGGTCGGCTCAGTGTAACCCCGGGTGCAGTCAGCTCAGTGTAACCCTGGGTGCAGTCAGCTCAGTGTAACCCCGGGTGCAGTCAGCTCAGTGTAACCCTGGGTGCGGTCAGCTCAGTGTAACCCTGGGTGCAGTCAGCTCAGTGTAACCCTGGGTGCAGTCAGCTCAGTGTAACCCCGGGTGCAGTGGGCTCAGTGTAACCCCGGGTGCAGTCAGCTCAGTGTAACCCTGGGTGCAGTCGGCTCAGTGTAACCCCGGGTGCAGTCGGCTCAGTGTAACCCCGGGTGCAGTCGGCTCAGTGTAACCCCGGGTGCAGTCGGCTCAGTGTAACGCCGGGTGCAGTCAGCTCAGTGTAACCCCGGGTGCAGTGGGCTCAGTGTAACCCCGGGTGCAGTCAGCTCAGTGTAACCCTGGGTGCAGTCAGCTCAGTGTAACCCTGGGTGCAGTCGGCTCAGTGTAACCCCGGGTGCAGTCGGCTCAGTGTAACCCCGGGTGCAGTCGGTTCAGTGTAACGCCGGGTGCAGTCAGCTCAGTGTAACCCCGGGTGCAGTCGGCTCAGTGTAACCTTTGGTGCAGTCTGCTCAATGTAACCCCGGGTGCAGTCGGCTCAATGTAACCCCGGGTGCAGTCGGCTCAGTGTAACCCCGGGTGCAGTCGGCTCAGTGTAACCCTGGGTGCGATCGGCTCAGTGTAACCCTGGGTGCAGTCGGCTCAGTGTAACCCTGGGTGCAGTCGGCTCAGTGTAACCCCGGGTGCAGTCGGCTCAGTGTAACGCCGGGTGCAGTCAGCTCAGTGTAACCCCGGGTGCAGTCGGCTCAGTGTAACCTTTGGTGCAGTCTGCTCAATGTAACCCCGGGTGCAGTCGGCTCAATGTAACCCCGGGTGCAGTCGGCTCAGTGTAACCCCGGGTGCAGTCGGCTCAGTGTAACCCTGGGTGCGATCGGCTCAGTGTAACCCTGGGTGCAGTCGGCTCAGTGTAACCCTGGGTGCAGTCGGCTCAGTGTAACCCCGGGTGCAGTCGGCTGAGTGTAACCCTGGGTGCAGTCGGCTGAGTGTAATCCCGGGTACAATGGGATTGCCCGGGTTTACCGGTTACTTGCGATGATTTTGGTTGTAGCTCAGGATAACTCCCAAAAGATATTTTAATAAACAACATAACATTTCTATAGGTAAACTATATAATGGCTTCAGAAACCCAAGGAGGTGCCAATTCTTTTGCAAACCATACGTACTCCATAAATTGATGGATTATGCCGATATGAACGATCATTCTATTTAACTCCATGCCATGAAATATCTGCAAAATGTCAGCGTCACAATAAACCGCGCCACTATAGCTCATTTACACAAATCATGTGTTCAAAATAACCTTTAGCCGGAAAACTTCCAAGCGAGCCGAATCCGAAGGAATAAATAAACACGTATCATAAACATAAACAGATTAATGGCGGTCGAGGGCTCGCAGCTTATGGAAACTGTAAAATTATTGGCAAGCGCAATTAATTCCGACGTGGACCTCAGACCTCCGTGGCGCGGCATGTGTTAACGAGCTGCGGTGACATTTTATAGAATTACACTGACAGACAAATGGAATCAAAGGACCCGGGCGCTGGATTTATTTATTAAATTGCCGCTCGTGCATATTAGCTAATAAAACTACTCGCTGATCACATCTTCAACATATTACATATTTAAACCAAATAAGGTCCCCTCTGCCTCTGCCACCAATCTGTCTTCCTGTTACATATTCAGACCGCTTTCCTCAAAGACATTAATTGAAGCTGTCATTTCTGTCACAGCAGGAGGTATATCCAACAATATATCTGCCCCCAGGGTAAATAAAATCAAATATTTGCTATGTTAAAGGCAGACGCTGCTTTCTTCTCCGTTTCAATATGTTGTTCCATTTAGCAACATGTCTGACTGGCGGTGAGTGAAATCTCTTGATCGCTGAACACAGGGTGAAATCTTCTGGAGAAGCGCTCGGCTTAAAGAAAAAAGAAAAAAATGATATACCGTATATATACAGTATAACGTGGGCAGCATGGCGGAGCCAACAGTATGCGCTGCTATCATAGAAACCATTGCAAAAAAATATAATAATATGAACATTGGGTCAGCACATGCATCTACTAGGTGCCCCTGCTGAAGGGGCGAAACAGGTGGCCCAGCACATAGGACGTGTATGGAGCTTTTACATGAGCAGTGTGTGGCAGTCTTATTTACTGTGCATTATTTATTTTATATATATATATATATATATATATACATACAGTATATATATGTAAAATAAATACCGCACAGTACCTAAGTGGAACTTTTATATGAGCATTGTGTGGCAGTATTAATTAGGTACTGTGCGTTATTTATTTTATATATGCATACAGTATATATACATATGAAATAAATACTGCACAGTACCTAAATAAAACTGCCACACAATGCTCATATGAAAACTCCGTACAAGCCCTATGTGCTGGGCCACCTGTTTCACCCATTCAGCAGGGGCACCTAGTAGATGCACGTGCTGACCCAATGTTCATATTATTATAATTTTTTTCAATGATTACTATGATAACTGTGCATACTGTTGGCTCCACTATGCTGCTTAGGTTATATATGTCATTTTATACTGTATATATATATATATATATATATATATATATATATATAAATTTATTTATTTATTTTTTTGTAGTATATGGTTGGGCAGGGCAAACTCCAGCATTATGCAGTCCCTTAAGTGACAGCCCCCCCCCCCCCCCCACACACACACACACACACACTCCCTTTGCTTTCAATTTTTCCTTCTCAAGAGCTATAACTTTTCTTATCAATGCCATTTTGGGGTCCGTATGACTTTTTCTTCTCTTTTTATTTCATGTTTTTCAGAGGAAAAGTGACCAAAACAATGGGATAAATGTTATAATATTTGATCAGTTTGGACAGTTATGAAGGCGGCAATACCAAATATGCTATTCTTTTTTTATTTCAAAGATTTTATTTATGCTACAGAAAACGGGTGATATCATTTTTTAATATTTTTTATTTATTTTTCTTATATATTTTTTATTTTGTTTTTTATTGTTTTTCATTTGGGATGCTTGAATCTGTGATTGCTCGATCACTTATACTGTAATATTACAGTGTTTTATAAATTTACTTGCGTCATATAAAGGCCAGCCAAAGGGTGGACTTCATAGATGTACAAACATGGCAGACGCAGGGGTCCTCACTAGGCTATCAGCTGCCATAATAACTTCAGCACCCTGCAATCATGTAAAGCTGGCTCAATCGCAGCAGTTAGACTTATGTGCCGAATATAGTGGGACCCTTAGATGCCGTGGGCCGCTGAGTTTGCCTGGATTTGCTGGGTGCTTGCGCCGACCCTGAGTGGCAGTGGCATTATATAATGTTTTTAAACCTTGTGGAAGTGTTATTTAGCCAGTATATAGCACTGTTATTTGAGTTCCCTACTATATGGTGTTTTTAGGAAGCATATAGTATGGCTATTTGTACATTGCATGGCATCACACAACATAGGGGGTCCCTTTAAAAAAATTCTCATGCTGAGGAGCCAGTGATTTAAGTGGAGATATCATATGAACTTTGTGACGATACAGCTTCTAATCTTAATCAGCCAGAAGTCTAGATGTGTTAAACCAAGAGAACTACCCTATTGTGTTTATGTCGACTTGTAAATATACAGTTATATGAAAAAGTTTGGGCACCCCTATTAATCTTAAGCTTAATGTTTTATAAAAATTGGTGTTTTTGCAACAGCTATTTCAGTTTCATATATATGTAATAACTGTTGGACACAGTAATGTTTCTGCCTTGAAATTAGGTTTATTGTACTAACAGAAAATGTGCAATCTGCATTCAAACAAAATTTGACAGGTGTATAAGTATGGGCACCCTTATCATTTTCTTGTTTTAAATACTCCTACCTACTTTTTACTAACTTACTAAAGCACTTTTTTTGGTTTTGTAACCTCATTGAGCTTTGAACTTCATAGCCAGGTGTATGCAATCATGAGAAAAGCTACTTAAAGTGGCCACTTGCAAGTTGTTCTCCTGTTTGAATCTCATCTGAAGAGTGGCATCATGGGCTCCTCAAAACAACTGTCAAATGATCTGAAAGCAAAGATTATTCAACATAGTTGTTCAGGGGAAGGATACAAAAAGCTGTCTCAGAGATTTAACCTGTCAGTTTCCACTGTGAGGAACATAGTAAGGAAATGGAAGAACACAGGGGCAGTTCTTGTTAAGGCCAGAAGTGGCAGGCCAAGAAAAACATCAGAAAGGCAGAGAAGAAGAATGGTGAGATCAGTCAAGGACAATCCTCAGACCACCTCCAGAAAGCTGCAGCATCAACTTGCTGCAGATGGTGTCACTGTGCATCGGTCAACTATACAACGCACTTTGCACAAGGAGAAGCTGTATGGGAGAGTGATGCGAAAGAAGCCGTTTCTGCAAGCACGCCACAAACAGAGTCGGCTGAGGTATGCAAAAGCACATTTGGAGAAGCCAATTTCTTTTTGGAAGAAGGTCCTGTGGACTGATGAAACCAAGATTGAGTTGTTTGGTCATACAAAAAGGCGTTACGCATGGCGGCAAAAAAAACACAGCATTCCAAGAAAAACACTTGCTACCCACAGTAAAATTTGGTGGAGGTTCCATCATGCTTTGGGGCTGTGTGGCCAATGCCGGCACCGGGAATCTTGTTAAAGTTGAGGGACGCATGGATTCCACTCAGTATCAGCAGATTCTTGACAATAATGTTCAAGAATCAGTGATTAAGTTGAAGTTACGCAGGGGATGGATCTTTCAGCAAGACAATGATCCAAAACACCGCTCCAAATCTACTCAGGCATTCATGCAGATGAACAATTACAATGTTCTGGAATGGCCATCCCAGTCCCCAGACCTAAATATCATTGAACATCTGTGGGATCATTTGAAGAGGGCTGTCCATGCTCGGCGACCATCAAACTTAACTGAACTGGAATTGTTTTGTAAAGAGGAATGGTCAAAAATACCTTCATCCAGGATCCAGGAACTCATTAAAAGCTTCTGGAAGCGACTAGAGGCTGTTATTTTTGCAAAAGGAGGATCTACTAAATATTAATGTCACTTTTCTGGTGAGGTGCCCATACTTATGCACCTGTCAAATTTTGTTTGAATGCAGATTGCACATTTTCTGTTAGTACAATAAACCTCATTTCAAGGCAGAAACATTACTGTGTCCAACAGTTATTACATATATCAAACTGAAATAGCTGTTGCAAAAGCACTAATTTTTATAAAACAATAAGCTTAAGATTAATAGGGGTGCCCAAACTTTTTCATATAACTGTATGTTTATGTCTGTGGCTGATCAAGAAGGACAGACCAGTATTTGTATAACCCTGCTTGTTGTCTTCTCTTGGTTGTGAAACAATGATGTTTGTTACTATGCTAATTGCATATTATACTAAAGCCAGCTGAATGTTGATTTAAAGAGCCCCCTGCTATACCAACTATGTAAATTGATTAGCTCATACAATGAGACCTGAGTGAGCCCTGCACCTATACCTTTGACCTTTGGCTGATGACCTTAGCCACATATGTAAATATAAAAAGGGTTTTTCTATCCTGCTAAAAAGAGAATGGAAAGAGACTTTACAAGGAGAATCAAAGATCAGACTCTCTCAGACCATCAGCCTGGAAACATGGCTTTAACCAAAGAGACATAGATTTGGATTCTACATGATTCCAGCCTAAGGGTATATGGTCCTGACTGGAAATATATGGATCTGTTCAACTGACCATCAGAGAGCCCATGGATACATTTGGGGATACCAGGTTGGGACGATGAAGTCATCTGACCCCATGGATATGTTGTTTGGTGTTGCCAGGTGGGACCCACCGGTCACCTGGAACCCATAGAGACATTCGGAGAAACCAGATTGGGATCAGCCGGTCATCTGGCCGCATGGAAACTCTTGGAGAGGCCAGGGTGGGACCCTCGGGTCTCCTGGGCTTGTACCTTGATGGACTGCTGGCTTCCTAAGCTTGCCGCTACCTTATCTCTGTGGGGGCCTGCCAGAAGCAGGGGGCCACTGGTTGAGGTAGTTGGCCCTGCAAGTCCAAAGTCGCAGCTGTTCTATCCCAGGCGGGTGGAGCGGAAGGGTGAGGAGACTGTGTAATGTCGTACCATCTTGGATATTAGCTGGGACTGTTCTACCTGTTTCTTGCCTGTTTTGTGGTTCAATAAAGTATTGCCACACTGTTTTACCCTCACCCTGTGTTGTCTGAGTAGTGTTCTGCCCACGGAAGACCCTGGGTCTTCACAAACATCCTCTATCTAAGCTATTCACAAAGGATTATTCTGTTGATTATCATTTATGGCATTGCAATAGGATATGCTAAAAATGTTTTTTAACTGGGGGATCTGACTGCTAAGACCACCACCAATCATATACATCCCAACATTTACAAGGGAATTCGGTTATATTTAAAGAGAACCTGTCACTAAATCAAAAGTATCCAGTTTTTGCTCTCATTTTATTCTCACCGCTCCCCAGAGTATTACACTTTTTTCTTTTTTAAAATCCGCCATACAATTCCAGAGATATGAAGCTTTTCATTTAGTGGTAATTTTTAAGGGGCGTGGCTTACGTAATCCTCCGGGGCGTGTCTTTGAGACTGGATAGAGGATTTAATAAAAAGGAAAAACAGAATACTCAGGGGAGCAGTGGGGGTAAAATAAGAGTCAAAACGGAATACTTTTAACATGATGACAGGTCCTCTTTAAGCCCCGCCCCCAAGGAATGTCTGAGAATGCCCCCCATGTAATGGCTTAAAATGCTCACGATTGGGAATGATTTTTCTAAGCTCTACCCCCAGCTCATGGGGCTGCTGCAGCAAAATTTGAACTTTTGGTAAGTATACAATAAGAATAGGTCAGACATGTTACCTATAGTTACACACAGAAGGACTGGCATCTTTGGGACAACTTTGTGGACAATTTTTATTTTATTTTTTTGCTTTTGGGTTATATTTTGCCACAATTTGAATTTTACAGACTTTTTGTTTATCTACAAGATTGCTTGTTGTGTAATGAGTTAGCTGAGAGCCCATAAGTGAGCTCCTTCTAATAGAGAGTTTTATCTGTCTATTTCTGAGCTTTTCTTGGCTGATTTATGATCACAAAGTTCAGACTTACCTTGATGCAATCTGTGATTAGAAATCAGCACAGCGCAGTCCGGGAAAAGACAAATAAAAGAGTTACAAATTCTCCATCAGAATGAGCTCACTGACTGATTCTCAGTTAACTTATTCTGCAGCGCGACATAGTTAGTTCAACCCAAAAGCTATAGAAGGCAAACTATGCAATTTTATTTAATAAAAACAATTTGGAAAAGTGGTTTTAAGGTCAAAATGGAAAAAAATACTCCCATGTCGACAGCTTTTAAAGTATACTCTGCATAGTACACTGCTCAAAAAAATAAAGGGAACACTCAATTAACACATCCTAGATCTGAATGAATGAAATATTCTCATTGAATACTTTGTTCTGTGCAAAGTTGAATGTGCTGACAACAAAATCACACAAAAATCATCAATGGAAATCAAATTTATTAACCAATGGAAGCCTGGATTTGGAGTGACCCCCAAAATTAAAGTGGAAAAACACACTACAGGCTGATCCAACTTTGATGTAATGTCCTTAAAACAAGTCAAAATGAGGCTCAGTATTGTGTGTGGCCTCCACGTGCCTGTATGACCTCCCTACAACGCCTGGGCATGCTCCTGATGAGGTTGCGGATGGTCTCTTGTGGGATCTCCTCCCAGACCTGGACTAAAGCATCCGCCAACTCCTGGACAGTCTGTGGTGGATGGAGCGAGACAAGATGTCCCAGATGTGCTCAATCGGATTCAGGTCTGGGGAACGGGCGGGCCAGTCCATAGCTTCAATGCCTTCATCTTGCAGGAACTGCTGACACACTCCAGCCACATGAGGTCTGCCATTGTCCTGCATTAGGAGGAACCTAGGGCCAACCGCACCAGCATATGGTCTCACAAGGGGTCTGAGGATCTCATCTCGGTACCTAATGGCAGTCAGGCTACCTCTGGCGAGCACATGGAGGGCTGTGCGGCCCTCCAAAGAAATGCCACCCCACACCATTACTGACCCACTGCCAAACCGCTCATGCTGAAGGATGTTGCAGGCAGCAGATCGCTCTCCACGGCGTCTCCAGACTCTGTCACGTCTGTTACATGTGCTCAGTGTGAACCTGCTTTCATCTGTGAAGAGCACAGGGCGCCAATGGTGACTTTGCCAATCCTGGTGTTCTGTGCCAAATGCCAAGCGTCCTGCACGGTGTTGGGCTGTGAGCACAACCCCCATCTGTGGACGTTGGGCCCTCATACCACCCTCATGGAGTCGGTTTCTAACTGTTTGTGCAGACACATGCACATTTGTGGCCTGCTGGAGGTCATTTTGCAGGGCTCTTGCACTGTTTCTCCTGTTCCTCCTTGCACAAAGGCGGAGGTAGCGGTCCTGCTGCTGGGTTGTTGCCCTCCTATGACCCCCTCCATGTCTCCTGGTATACTGGCCTGTCTCCTGGTAGCGCCTCCAGCCTCTGGACACTTCGCTGACAGACACAGCAAACCTTCTTGCCACAGCTCGCATTGATGTGCCATCCTGGATGAACTGCACTACCTGAGCAACTTCTGTGGGTTGTACTGTAGACACCGCCTCATGCTACTGTACCCCTAGGGGTGAGAGCAATGGCAAAGTGAAAAAGTGACCAAAACAACAGCCAAAAAGGATGAGAACAGAGAAATGGTCTGTGGTCACCACCTGCAGAACCGCTCCTTTATAGGGGGTATCTTGCTAATTGCCGATCATTTCTACCAGTTGTCTGTTCCATTTGCACAACAGCAGGAGAAATTGATTCACAATCCGTGTTGCTTCATAACTGGACAGGTAGATTTCACAGAAGTGTTATTGACTTGGAGTTACATTGTGTTGTTTAAGTGTTCTCTTTATTTTTTTGAGCAGTGTATATTATGGCTATGTCATGTTTATTATGGTGCTTAGTATTTAGCCTTCTATAACATATGGAAGTGATAAAGGAATTGGCCTTCAGCCCCTTTAATAGTCATGTAATACCATAATTCTCCAGCAGGGGCTCCAGTCAGTTTATTACTAGTGGCTTCTCCTATCTGGGAAAACCTCTTAAAGGAGAAATTCATTATGTGGTAAACAAAAGTGGGAAAATCACAGCGGAAGAGTAAGTGATTTAGATCCATCACTGATTTTAATGGCCATTTGCTCAGAATATTGTGTTAGATCGTCAGTAAGAGAAGTCTCTGTGCAGTGTCAAAGGGCCTTGAGCTCTCTAAAAAGCGTTTACCCAGCCACGCTGTATTACTGGGATCATCTCACGTATATATATGACATATAAGATCACTGGATGTCCCATTTACATTTTCCATCCAGTCCCCATCATTGGATCTGACCACCGACAGCAGCTCAGAGGGCATGAGGGCCATGTGACTGAGCAATAAAGGGTTAACTGTGATTTTCACCTTCAACCAAGTTTAATTTATTTGTTCTTTGCGAGAATTGTTCGTCTGGATTTAATAAAGCAGAAATCTCTTCCAAGGAGCACATTTGAGTCATTTATCAGAGGGAATGAGAATATATATACAGTCTATATACAGTCTATAGCTACCAGGTACAGTGGATACAGAGAGCACATGAAAAAGCAAGCGGATGCCGTCATTTGTTTACTAAAAATTGCAACTAAACGTCTACAAGTGAAGGCAATAAGATGTTTGTAGATGGAAAACTTTGAGACTATTACAGTTAGGCTTAACACTGTGTCCATCTTCAAAGGGAATGTGTCCCCAAAAAGTAATAATACATAACACGGGATCCACCATTCAAATGGTGATATCACAGCTCACCTCCTCCTCCTGTACAATGATAGATAACCTCTGTATACAGTAGATAACACAGGATCCACCAGTCACAATAGGTGATATCACAGCTCACCTCCTCCTCCTGTACAATGATAGATAACCTCTGTATACAGTAGATAACACAGGTTCCACCAGTCACAATAGGTGATATCACAGCTCACCTCCTCCTCCTGTACAATGACAGAAAACCTGTGTATACAGTAGATAACACAGGATCCAACATTCATAGTAGGTGATAACACAGTTCACCTCCTTCTCCTGTACAATGATAAATAACCTCTATATACAGCAAATAATACAGGATCCACCACTCACAATAGGTGATGTCACAGCTCACCCCCTCCTCTTCCTATACAATGACTTATAACCTCTATATACAGTACGTAGCACAGGGTCCACCATTCACAATAGGTGATGTCACAGCTCACCTTCTCTGCCTCCTGTACAATGGCTAATACCTCTATATGCTGTAGATAACACAGGTTCCACCATTCATAGTAGGCGACTTCACAGCTCACCTCCTCCTTCTGTGCAATGATAGATAACCTCTATATACAGTAGATAACACAGGATCCATCATTTACAATAAGTGATGTCACAGCTAACCTCCTCCCCCTCCTGTACGACTGATAACACCTCTATATACAGTACATAGCACAGAGTCCACCATTCACAATAGGTGATATTACAGCTCACCTCCTCCTCCTGTACAATGACTGATAACACCTCTATATACAGTAGATAACACAGGATCCATCATTTACAATAAGTGGTCACAGCTCACCTCCTCCCCCTCCTGTACGACTGATAACACCTCTATATACAGTACATAGCACAGGGTCCACCATTCACAACAGGTGATGTCACAGCTCACCTCCTCCTCCTCCTGTACAATGACTGATAACACCTCTATATACAGTAGATAACACAGGATCCACCATTCATAGCAGGTGATTTCACAGCTCACCTCCTCCTCCGTACAATGACTGATAACATCTCAATATACAGTAGATAACACAGGATCCACCATTTACAATAGGTGATGTCACAGCTCACCTCCTCCTCCTGTACAATGACTGATAACACCTCTATATTCAGTACATATTACAAGATACACCATTCACAATAGGTGATGTCACAGCTCACCTCCTCCTCCTGTACAGTAACTGATAACACCTCTATATACAGTAGATAACACAGGATCCACCATTCACAATAGGTGATGTCACAGCTCACCACCTCCTCCTCCTGTACAATGACTGATAACATCTCAATATACAGTAGATATTACAAGATCCACCATTCACAATAGGTTATGTCACAGTTCAACTCCTCCTCCTGTACAATGACTGATAACACCTCTATATACAGTAGCTAACACAGGATCCACTATTTACAGTAAGTGATGTCACAGCTTACCTCCTCCTCCTCCTGTGCAATGATAGGTAACCTCTATATACAGCAAATAATACAGGATCCACCATTCACAATAGATGATGTCACAGCTCACCTCCTCCCCCTCCTGTACAATGACTGATAACACCTCTATATACAGTAGATAACACAGGATCCACCATTCACAGTAGATTATGTCAAAGCTCACCTCCTCCTCTTGTACAATGACTGATACCACCTCTATATACAGTAGATAACACAAGATCCACCATTCACAGTAGATGATGTCACAGCTCACCTCCTCCTCCTGTACAATGATTGATAACACCTCTATATACAGTAGATAACACAGAATCCACCATTCACAGTAGATGATGTCACAGCTCACCTCCTCCTCCTGTACAATGATTGATAACACATCTGTATATAGTAGATAGCAAAAGATCCACCATTCACAATAGGTGATGTCACAGCTCACCTCCTCCTCCTCCTCCTCCTGTACAATGACTGATAACACCTCTATATACAGTAGATAACACAGTATCCACCATTCACAGTAGATGATGCCACAGCTCACCTCCTCCTGTGCAATGATTGATAACACCTCTATATATAGCAGATAGCACAAGATCCACCATTCACAATAGGTGATGTCACAGCTCACCTCCTCCTCCTGTACAATGACTGATAACTAGTGTTGAGCGAGCACTAAAATGCTCGGGTGCTTGAAGCTCGGGCCGAGCTCGCCGTGATACTCGGGTGCTAGACCCGAGCAACGAGCGCAATGTTAGTCTATGGGAGACCCGAGCATTTTTGCGGCGGCACCCCAGGCAGTCTGTAGAAAGCCTAAAAAGTGCCAAAACGATAGTGACAGTGCTCAAATGACATGGGGACAGCATGGGGATCGCCCCAGGAAGCATTTCTGACCCCCAGGTCACTGCTGTCAACAACGTGGTCAGAGGTATTAAGCCACTTTTAAGGGCTCACAATAAAACTTTCAAAAACGAAACTGAAACTGCTTTCCTGTGAAATATGTTAAGGAAGTTCCTTTCCAGGGTAAAGACTTGTGTATAAGGTAAAATAAATAACCAAAAACAAAAATACTCCTCCACACCTTGGGCTATGTTCACAAGTAGCATTTTTTATGCGTTTTTGCACTTTTGCATTGCTTTCAACTGTGACAAATGCATTCACTGGGAAATGTCATTTTAACATTTTACAACCTTATCTGGCCATGTGCTGTGTGACACATGCATGCAGTGTTGAAAAGACATGGGAACAGCATGGGGAAGACCCCTGGAAGCATCTCTGACACCCAGGTCACTGTCTAAAAGTGTGCCCATCAGAAGTGATCCTTTCCACACCAGAAGATGCAGACTTGCAACTATCCCCGTGCAAGTTCTAGTCCCAGGGCAGTGTTCAATTGTACCTCCCCCATTCCTTGCAATGCAAGCGCAAATATGCAGCCAACCAACCACCCACCCACCCGCAGGCTGCAATATCATACTGCTAGCTTTCACTTGAAATGGGGCCTTTTAGTTTGGAGGAGGCCAAATCTGGCCACTACCTCATGGCTGCTTCGGCAGCGAGGTATCCATACTCAGTACCCAGCCGCCCGGCGGCCGGGTGTCCACACATGGTCCCCAGCCGCCTGGGGGCAGCCGGGTGTCCATAAACGGTCCCCAGCCGCCCCCATTTCTCCTGTCAACTTCCCCCCACACACTTTTCTTAGCCCGGCCTGCTTTAGGGCAGCATTGGACGAGCCCACCAGAGAACCAGACTCCTCCGGTGGGCCCTGGCTTATCCATCAGGGGAGTTGAGAGTGCCAAGGTGAGGAGCATGATGATGATGATAGAAGTTAGCATCTGCTTTGTTTTCTTGGAATGCAAGCGTAAGTGTGCAGCCTGCCACCTACCCACCCCCATGCTGCAATGCCATACTGCTAGGTTGCACTTGAAATGGGGCCTTTTAGTTTGGAGGAAGCCAAAGCTGGCCACTACCTCATGGCTGCTTCGGCAGCGAGGTATCCATACTCAGTCCCCAGCCGCCCCTATTTGTCCCGGTGTGCCTTATACATAAGATTAAGCGCGCATACCAAAACATTACCTGTGCCCTCCCCAGTGCATTTAGTGGGAAGGAGAGCCTATTCCGCTGTAATGTGTGCATGCCAACCCCCTGTTCATGGTACATGCGAAGATGCCTCCCACCCTGCACCTGTCGTTGCAGACTTGCAACTATCCCCGTTCAAGTCCTTGTCCCAGGGCAGTGTTCAATTGTACCTCTCCCATTCCTTGCAATGCAAGCGCAAGTATGCAGCCTGCCACCCATCCACCCACCCCCAGGCTGCAATACCATACTGCTTGCTTGCTTGCACTTGAAATTTGGCCTTTTAGGCATGTGGATACGGAATCTGGCCACCACGTCATGGCTGCGTGGCGGCCTGGTATCCATACTCAGTCCCCAGCCGCCCGGCGGCCGAGTGTCCATACTCGGTCCCCAGCCGCCCCGCGGCCGGGTGTCCACACACGGTCCCCAGCCGCCTGGGGGCAGCCGGGTGTCCATAAACGGTCCCTAGCCACCCCTATTTCTCCTGTCAACTTCCCCCCACACACTTTTCTTAGCCCGGCCTGCTTTAGGGCAGCATTGGACGAGCCCACCAGAGAACCAGACTCCTCCGGTGGGCCCTGGCTTCTCCATCAGGGGAGTTGAGAGTGCCAAGGTGAGGAGCATGATGAGGATGATAGAAGTTAGCATCTGCTTTGTTTTCAAGGAATGCAAGCGCATGTATGTAGTAGCGGCTAGGCCTGAGGTGGTCAGCGTTTTGGTGCATATCCTACCTCCTCCGAGGATTGCTGGATGTTTTCCTGCTACTATCCAAGTTCTATGACTCCCGTTAAAAAAAAGCGTCAGGTGATAAATGATGGATGAGGTAGTGGCAAAGGAGAAAGAGCAGGAGGAACAGAGACCATTCACATCAATATCAGACCAGTCAACCACATATGTCTTGTAGGATATGTTTCTGTAACAACAGGAGCGGATCGGCTACACAGTTATAGGGCATACAGTGAGTGCAATGCCTACCAAAAATTTTGAGGCACTCCAATGCCCCTTGGAAATGACATACACACAAGCAAGGGTATGTGTCATTGGCTGTGTATGTCACATGTCCTTGCCCTATAAGACCAAGCCATTTTCCCCGTCGCCACCATTTTCTCACTGCTGCAGCTGCGTGTTAGACGGCACCGCTGTTGCTGTGTGTGCTATACCTTGTTAATTTCAAGCCAATTTTCTCTGAAATCTACAGATAGCTTGGGAGTAGGGAATAGTTGTGATTGCAGTCCTTTTAAGGACTAGGTTACAGCATTTCCTACGACTTTTATCAGGGAGGTCTGTGCTCTTAAATAGATAGGTTGTGGGAGTAAAGACTAATTGTAATTGGAGTCCTTTTCAGGACTAGGTTACATGAGTTCCTATCAGTTTTTGCCAGGCAGGTCTGTGCCAGTGCTGTGCAAGTTTTTTTCACAGCATTTGGCTGAATCTAGCAAAGCTAATCCTTTTTGGCCTATTGCAGAGTGTGTTAGTCAGTGGAGTAGCCTATCTGTGTTGCAAGATATAACACCTGTGTATAGAATACCAATTTTTTTACTGCACCTAGTGAAGTAAAATCTTTTGGGCATAGCATCATTCTATTAGTCCATCTATACTGACCTCCATCAGGTTGCAAATTAAAAATAATTTTTTTCTGCATCTAGCTCTGAAAAAATATTTGGGCTTCTAGCAGTGTGTGGGACTTGGTCTATTAGTCCATCTATACTGACCTACATCAGGTTGCAAATTAAAAATAATTTTTTTCTGCATCTAGCTCTGAAAAAATATTTGGGCTTCTAGCGGTGTGTGGGACTTGGTCTATTAGTCCATCTATACTGACCTCCATCAGGTTGCAAATTAAAAATATTTTTTTTCTGCATCTAGCTCTGAAAAAATATTTGGGCTTCTAGCGGTGTGTGGGACTTGGTCTATTAGTCCATCTATACTGACCTCCATCAGGTTGCAAATTGAATAAAAAAAATTTCTGCATCTAGCTCTGAAAAAATATTTGGGCTTCTAGCGGTGTGTGGGACTTGGTCTATTAGTCCATCTATACTGACCTCCATCAGGTTGCAAATTAAAAATAATTTTTTTCTGCATCTAGCTCTGAAAAAATATTTGGGCTTCTAGCGGTGTGTGGGACTTGGTCTATTAGTCCATCTATACTGACCTCCATCAGGTTGCAAATTAAAAATATTTTTTTTCTGCATCTAACCCAGCCAATAGTTTTGGCCTAATACCACAGTTTGGCCACTCAGCTCTGCTCGGTTACCATCCATTGTTTTTTTGTGCAAACAACTCCAGAGTTGTGAATTAGTTAACCACCAAAATGAGTGGAAAAAGGCCTGCTGCTGGTGGAAAGGGGAATAGGCGTGTTGGGAAGGGGAAAAAAGGTTGTGTCCGTGGGGTAGGTGCAGAAGAAAGACCATCTTCCAGCCAAACTAAAATGTCTACTTCTTTTAGCGGACAATGTGATAAGATCCCTTTCTTACGGCCACGCCAATCGCTACAAATTCCAGATGAGGCACAAAAACAGCAGGTGCTTCAACGGATATCAAGTGCTCCTTTAAGTGGGCTCTCCTCCACATCAACTTCAACATCACAAATACTCCAGTCCTCAAAGGTGTCACCCAAATCGCACTTGCTTCCTCACAGCTCCCAAATCTCCAGCTGCCCGTCTGAGTGTGAGGTAGAACAGATGGTTGAGTCTGCAGAGCTGTTTACTCAAACTATAGCCTGGGAATCAGAGGTCGACTCCAGCGCTTCTGTGAATCCAGACGAGGAAATGATCTGCACTGATGCCCAGAATCTTTATGAGTCGGATCCAGGACCAGACGCAGAAGGTTCTGACCATAATGTAGACCCTCATTCCCAAACTGTAACTCCTGTTGGTGGAGACAATGAGGAAGACGATGATAAGACTCAAATACCTGATTGGAGCGACAACTTTAGTTTTTTGTCAGGGCAGGAACAGGTTGGCTCTGAGGACGACGGGTGTGATAACGCACAGGGTGATGATGATGAGGTCGGAGATCCCACTTACTGTCAACCCACAGTCAGCCAAGAGATGAGGTCAGCAGAGGAGGTGGAGGAAGATGCTAGTGACGACGAGGTCAGGTTGCGCCTTCCTGGACAGAGACGTAGTACTGGAAGCACGTCAACAACTGCATCCTCAAACACAACTCTGCCTCTCACCACAAGTCGTGGTGGCTCTTCAGGTCGCATGGGTGCTAAGCCTTGCATAGCCTGGGCATTTTTTCAGATCGATAAAGATGACCCAACTCATGTTATCTGTAACATTTGTCAGCAAAAGCTAAGTAGAGGCCAAAAAATACATAGTTTGAGTACTTCATGCATGAACCGGCACATGGACATGAAGCATAAGTTGCAGTGGGAAGCTCAGTGTGCTACAATGCGGCCTAGCCGGCCGGGCCAATCACCGTCTGCCATATCTTGTGCATCCGCGGCCTCTTCATCCTCTGTGACTGGGGGGACAGCAGTCACACCTGTTTTGGGGCACAGACCTGCCACCTCTTTACCTGCAACAGCCAGCGTGATTGGCAGGTCATCATTTTCTTTGGAGGTGGTAACACCAGCTGGTGTTGAGCGCTGTCCGACATCGATAGCACCACCTTTGGATCAAGGCAACCTAACATGTCCGCCTGCATCTTCCTCACAGACCGGCAGTTTGCCGGGGACACCCTTATCAACCCCGTCTAAGCACAATAGCCAGCCCTCGGTCCCTCAGATGTGGACAAGTAAAAGACCATTTCCTCCTAGCCATGAGAAAGCTAAGAGGTTGAATTTCACCATCTGCAAGCTCTTGGCTACAGAAATGCTGCCTTTCCGCCTGGTGGACACAGAGGATTTTCGAGACCTTATGTCCGTCGCAGTGCCCCAGTACCAGATGCCCAGTCGGCACTACTTCTCAAAGAAAGGTGTGCCTGCGCTCCACCAGCATGTCGCACACAACATCACCGCTTCTTTGAGAAACTCTGTGTGTGACAGGGTGCATTTCACCACAGACACTTGGACGAGTAGGCATGGACAGGGGCGTTACATGTCGCTGACTGGGCACTGGGTAACTATGGTGACAGCAGGACAAGGGGCTGCTGTCCAAGTCTTGCCGTCCCCACGAGTTGTGCGTCAATCCTCTTTATGTCAAAGTTCCTCCACTGCTTCTGCCTCCTCAACCTCCTCTCGGTCTTCCACCTGCACCCAAAGCCTGTCTGGTCATGCCACAAGCTTTCTAACTGCGCAGAAGGGATCCTGCACACCTCCTTACTATGCTGGCAGTAGGGCTCAACGTCATCAGGCGGTTTTTACATTGAAATGTCTGGGAAATGTGAGTCACACAGCTGAGGAGTTGTGGTCAGCTCTGGAGAACCAATTTCATGAATGGTTGTCTCCACTGGACCTGAAACCAGGGAAGGCCGTGTGCGACAATGCTGCAAACCTGGGTGCGGCCCTTCGCCGGGGCAATGTCACACACGTGCCTTGTATGGCTCACGTGTTGAACCTGGTTGTCCAGCAATTTTTAGCCCACTATCCCAGACTAGATGGCCTTCTGCAGAGGGCACGGTCGCTGTGTGCTCACTTCCGCCGTTCGCATCCCGCAGCTCAGCGACTTACATCTCTACAGAAGTCGTTGGGCCTGCCACTTCACCGGCTAAAATGCGATGTGCCTACCCGGTGGAATTCAACTCTGCACATGTTGCAGCGACTGTGGCAGCACCGACAAGCCCTGGTGCAATACGTTCTGACGTATAGCCTGGGCCAACGAGATTCAGAGGTGGGGCAAATCACGCTGGAGGAGTGGTCTCAGATCAGGGACCTATGCACCCTTCTGCACAGTTTTGAAATGGCGATGAAGATGTTTAGTGCTGACGATGCCATTATCAGCATGACTATTCCGGTGATTTACATGCTGGAGCACATGTTAAACAGAATTCGGAGTCAGGTGGTGGCACAAGAGGAGGTGGAGGAAGTAGAGGAGGAGGAGTTGTATGCGGAAGGGCTAACATCTGCAAGGTCCAGACGGTCGGCAGCACCAAGGCGGCAGGCATGTGAGGGTGGGGGAGATGGTTTTACCAGGGCGCATGGTAGCAGCCAAACTAGTGAGGAAGGTGCAGGAGCCCAGGAAGAAGTGGAGGACGAACTGATGGAAGACTCATCAGATGAGGGAGACCTTGATCACATTTCTGTTGTGCGAGGTTGGGGGGAGAGGACAGAGGAAGGAAGCATGATTGTTACCTCGCCACCAACACAACAGGGACTTGGTGCTCCTGGATGCGCAACACACATGAGTGCCTTCTTGCTGCACTACCTGCAACATGACCCTCGAATTGTGAGAATTAGAAATAATCCTGACTACTGGGTTGCCACACTGTTAGATCCCCGGTACAAAAGAAAATTTGCAGAAATTATTCCTGCCATAGAAAGGGATGCACGCATGCAGGAGTATCAGCAGAGACTGTTGCAGAATCTTACATGTGCTTTTCCACAAAATACCAGTGGTGCACGTAGTGAATCTCACAGTTCCAACTTGCCAACCGTGGGACCGTCAAGTGTTCAGCACTCAAACCGTGACAGAACCACAGTATCTGCTGGTAACATCAATTTTGCGGAATCATTTCACCACTTTTTTAGCCCATCCTTTGCAAGGCCACAGGAGACAAGAAGTCTGACACATAGTCAACGCCTAGAGACGATGGTACAGGAGTATCTCCAAGTAAACATTGAAGCCACGACTGTGTCACTGGACCCTTGCTCTTTTTGGGCTTCCAATCTGGATAAATGGCCGGAGCTAGCCACTTACGCCTTGGAGATCTTGTCATGCCCCGCAGCCAGCGTTCTGTCTGAACGTGTGTTCAGCGCTGCTGGTGGTGTGCTGACAGATAAGCGCACGCGGCTCTCCACTGATAATGTAGACAGACTCACGTTCATAAAGATGAACAAATCATGGATCCGAAACGACTTTTCTACCCCTGTGTCATCCTGGGGAGAGTAAAAGCTTGATGATTGGTTAAAATCACCCTACCAACCGTTTTAAGCTTTCAAATTACTAATCATGTTTATCTGTATCTTGACTGGAAAATAATTTGGGCTTTGTAGCAGTGTGCAGCACTGATCCTATTAGGCCATCTATACTAAAGCTTCACCAGATTTAAAATTAAAAATAATTTTTAGCTGCATCTAGCCCGGAAAATAATTTTGGGGCTCCGAGATGCGCAAGGCACATAAGTGCCTTCTTGCTGCACTACCTGCAGCATGACCCTCATATTGTCAGAATTCGAAGTAATCATGACTACTGGGTTGCCACACTCTTAGATCCCCCAAACTTTTCGATCAACCTTTTCATTTTAATAAAGACCAAAAAAATGGTCATTTTTGAAATTATAAGCATTAGCAGGTTGTTAGAAACTGAAATCAAACAGTTTTCAACTCAAAACTTTATTCTAGGTGATGTTACATTTTCACATAGGACCCCTTGTTCGAAAGGAGCTTCTGAACTCTCTCGTCCATTGAATTTGTCAGGTTTTGGATGGTTTCTGCTTCAATTGTTTTGCATGAGGACAGAATACCCTCCCAGAGCTGTTGCTTAGATGTGAACTGCCTCCCGCCATCATAGACACTCCTTTTAATGATGCTCCAAAGGTTCTGAATGGGGTAGAGGTCAGGGGAGCATGGGGGTCACACCATAAGTTTGTCCCCTTTTATGCCCATATCAGCCAGAGATGCAGATGTTTTATGTGCAGCATGAGATGGTGCATTATCATGCAGAAAAATGATCTTGCTGTGAAATACACGGTTCTTCTTCTTGAACCATGGCAGGAAGTGCTGTTTGAGAAAATCCACATACATTATGGAGTTCATCTTTAGCGCCTTCAGGGATCCTAAAGGGGCCGACAATCTCTCTCCCCATGATTCCAGCCCAAAACATTACTCCACCTCCTCCTTGTTGGCGCTGTAGCCGTGTTTGCGTGGGGTGTCCATCAACCAGCCATCCTCCACTCCATCCATCTGGACCATCGAGCGCTGCACGGCACTCATCCGTGAACAAAACAGTTTTGAAATCAGTCTTCATGTAATGTTTGGCCCACTGGAGCCGTTTCTGCTTGTGTGAAGTGGATAGAGGAGGTCGACAGGATGGCGCATGCACAGCTGCAAACCTCTGAAGGACCCTGCATCTTGTTGTTCGGGGGACGTTGGAGGCACAAGCAGCTTCAAAAACTTGTCTGCTGCTATGACAAGGCTTTTTTGCCGCTGCTCTTTCAACCTGACGTAATTGCCTGTAGGAAAGAGTCCTCAATTTGCCCTTATCAGCACGCACACGTGTGTACTGTGAATCAGCTACATACTTCTTGATTGCCAGGACACTTCATCCTGATCATCGCACAATGTTGATTGTAGTCATGCCTTGACCTAAACACTCCACAATTTGTTGCTTCTCAGCAGCCGACACATCCTTTTTCTTTCCCATTTTGGCAGAAAATGTAGGCTGCTTAATAATGTGAGAGAGCCTTCTTAAGTAGTCTTGCCTTTCATTGGACACACCTGCCAAACTAATTAGCACAGGTGTCTGCAATTGCTTACAGTGATATAAAGAGCCCTGACACACATCACCATCAATGAGTTTAACTGACAAACAAACAAATTCTTCCCTTATCACTCCTAAACACTTTTTGTATAATAATTTGGAACGCAGTGTACATGTGCTTTTCCACAAAACACCAGTGGTTCACGTAGTGAATCTTACAGTTCTAACTTGCCAACCGTGGTCTGTATGGAGTTGTTCAATAAAGGGCCCAAAATTAAGATAACATAGATGGGAGAGGTCTCTATGAATAGGAATTCCTAAGTATTTGATACCCTGTGAGGGCCAGGCAAAGGGAAAGTTGGACTGGATGGAATCCTATATGGATTTGGGGAGGGAGACATCGAGGGCCTCAGACTTCGCTGCATTGATTTTAAAATTTTACCATGTAAAAAAGTGATCTATTTCAGCCATAACAGCATGGATGGATATATGTGATTGAGTGATATATACTAGGACATCATCAGCAAATAGAGAGCACTTGTACTCAGTGCCTCCCACCTCAATCCACCTAATATTGGGGTTATGGCGAATTGATGAGAGCAGGTGCTCCGTCACTAGGATGTATAAGAGAGGGGACAGAGGACATCCCTGCCTTGTCCCATTGGTGATTGTGAAAGGTGATGAAAATGTTCTGACGCACCCCCTGGGCCTTGGGACACCCGGAGCCGGACCCTTTTTGGTGGATGCTGGTGGTTGTAGTCTTCGTGGCGGCGACCCAGTTCCGTGGCTCAGGGCGGTCAAACCAGTGGCGGAACTATTTATGTGGTTTTCATGTTTAAATGTCCGACTACGCCACCCGTGGATTGCGGTCAGAGTGAACCGCCGCTACAGGGCAGACCACTGAGGCTGGTGTTGTGGGTGCAGCAGAGCGTAGCATAACTCCCCACGGGAGGAGTATAGCCTCAGGGCAGTGTATGCGGAGGATGGGGGTGATGGTGCAGGGCAGCAGCAGTAACGACACGGAGTCAGTGATGCAGTTCAGGGCCTTTACTCACAGTTCTTATTATCCAGACCACGTCTGCAGGTAACGGCTGCCCACGTCGTACTGTGCTCACCAGGTGAGGGGCTCAGACAACTCCCAGATAACTTTGGAGCACTTCACAGGACCCCCTTTGTGTGTCCTTTGTCTGGCCTTTCTTACCAACACTTCTGTCCGGCTGCCTCGGGCCTCCTCTTGGTAAACTTGGCGCCAGTTTCCCTGACCCTATGTGGTGCCTTCCTAGCGGGTGTAGCGAGGGGCTGCGCCACATAAAATGTCAGAGCCTCCGGTTTCTAGCTGAGGGTCGTTTCCTGCCTCCACTAGTTCGGGGACCGGTCTCCCCCTTTGGCCTGACCCCTCCACGCAGGTGGATTCGGGCGTGCGGTGGCGACTCGCCCGTCCGCACCCCTGGGATCCCTTCATTCCTCGTTCCTGGAGCCTTCTCCGCTCCTCTTCCTTCCTTCTCCCTCTTCCAGGCCTGGGCCTCTGTTACTAGGCCCGCCTCCGGAGCAGAGCTCATGCAGAGCCCCTGCTCCCTGCCACTTCTGCTCAGACTTCTCTGCACTGAACTAAGATGGTGCCCACCTTTTATACTCCCTTCTCAATGCACCCAGGAACTGCTTCCTCCCTGCTCCTGCACTACAGGGTTCCCCTTCCTCAGTGTTCCCTCCCCCCACTCCAGCCAGGGACAGGGACTGTCGTGCCCATCTCAGGGGCATATTGGTCGCCCTGCCCCACGGCAATGTGGTGTAATGCATGCAGGTGTCGGGTCCTGATCCACACTCCATCCTTACCTGAGAGTGAGATATCACACCTCTGGGTGAGGTGCAATACGTCTTTAGCAACCGAGCCCTCAGGGTGCTACAGTTCCATTTATCTTCAGCCTAGGTGACGTATTGCGATACAGGGCCGTGATTTTGGCTATAAAAGGGTCCCCTAGACCCCTACCCCAAGCTTTTTAAGAGAATCATATATGGCGTGCCAGGAGACTCTATGGAATGCTTTCTCAGCATCCAACGAGAGTATCTAATTACAAATTTTTAACTGCATCTAGCCCAGGAAATACTTTGTGCCTAGTAGCAGTGTCTGCTAGTAAGCGGATTATCCCGGCTGTTAAGCAAGCTGCACCACCTGTAGTTTAGACACTTAATTTTTTCAAAGGAAATGCTTCGGGACCATGGGATACTTAGTGAAGAGCATCAGGAGGCACCCCAAGGCATAGGGGCTGGGACTGGCAGTAGGATGCCTTGCGGTGGACAGCCGAGCTCGATCCTTATAAAAGCTTTTTAACTGCAGCAGCTTTAGTGGACGCTACTGGAGCTGGAATTACCGCGGTTGCTGGCATGAGACTTGCCCTCCAATAGATCCTTGTAAATGGATTTAAAGTGTATTCATTCAAATTAGAGAGACAATTTAAATTAAAAAGCTTAGAGCTGCCTCCACCACAGGGGGGCTCGCTCGACCCACCAGCGGACAGGCACCAGTATTGGGAGAGGGGGGCTGGCCGTCAGGGTTCACCGCGGCTCTGGCACAAACCCGGCGACACGGAGGTGGCACGGGCAGGAGCGGACTGGCCGTGTCGGCTTCTCACTTTTTGGATTTTAGAAGGGCATGACATGCCTATATCTGTGTCTCCCCCTCCTTTTACTCCTCCACCTCTTTTATTTTCGCATGACTATATGTACTTGTCACTTTTCCATGTGTTAGTTATGTCTTCTGAGCAGTTTGTCAGCTTTTGGACACCTTTGAAGGTGTTTTCTATGTGTTTCTATGTGTTTTTGTTTGCCTGCCATTGGTTTTAACGGTGTTCGAAGGTGTTCGACGAACAGTTCGACGAACAGTTCGGCGAACACACGGGTGTTCGACGAACCGAACCGAACTCGAACACTACGGGGGTGGCTCAACACTATTAAGAAGACGCTATTAATGCCCTTTTGAAGAGACGTGGAGGTCACAGTAGCTTAACAAGACGGTTTTAATGCCCCTCGGAAAAGTGGTGGAGGTCGCAGTAGCTTAACAAGACAGTTTAAATGCCCCTTACAAGAGCCATACAGTACAGCATCTTAAAAACATTATTCCCATTATTGGGAAGTGTGTCTCCCATAGTCTTTGCTTATGCCTTCCAAGCAAAAGCTTCCAAAAATTAGGACGGAGCAACTTGCAATGCCCCGTATAAGAGCCATGCAGTACAGCATATTACAAACATTATTCCCACTATTGGGGAGTGGGTCTCCCATAGTATTTGCTTATGCCTTCCAAGCAAACGCTGCCAAAAATTAGGACGGAGGAACTTGCAATGCCCCTTACAAGAGCCATACAGTACAGCATCTTAAAAACATTATTCCCATTATTGGGGAGTGTGTCTCCCATAGTCTTTGCTTATGCCTTCCAAGCAAAAGCTTCCAAAAATTAGGACAGAGCAACTTGCAATGCCTCTTACAAGAGCCATGCAGTACAGCATATTACAAACATTATTCTCATTATTGGGGAGTGGGTCTCCCATAGTATTTGCTTATGCCTTCCAAGCAAAAGCTGCCAAAAATTAGGACGGAGGAACTTGCAATGCCCCTTACAAGAGCCATACAGTACAGCATCTTAAAAACATTATTCCCATTATTGGGGAGTGTGTCTCCCATAGTCTTTGCTTATGCCTTCCAAGCAAAAGCTTCCAAAAATTAGGACGGAGCAACTTGCAATGCCTCTTACAAGAGCCATGCAGTACAGCATATTACAAACATTATTCCCATTATTGGGGAGTGGGTCTCCCATAGTATTTGCTTATGCCTTCCAAGCAAAAGCTTCCAAAAATTAGGACGGAGCAACTTGCAATGCCTCTTACAAGAGCCATGCAGTACAGCATATTACAAACATTATTCCCATTATTGGGGAGTGGGTCTCCCAGAGTATTTGCTTATGCCTTCCAAGCAAAAGCTTCCAAAAATTAGGACGGAGCTACTTGCAATGCCTCGTACAAGAGCCATGCAGTGCAGAATATTACAAACATTATTCCCATTATTGGGGAGTGGGTCTCCCATAGTCTTTGCTTATGCCTTCCAAGCAAAAGCTTTCAAAAACTAGGACGGAGCAACTTGCAATGCCTCTTACAAGAGCCATGCAGTACAACATATTACAAACATTATTCCCATTATTGGGGAGTGGTTCTCCCATAGAATTTGCTTATGCCTTCCAAGCAAAAGCTGCCAAAAATTATGAGGAAATGCAATGCCCGTTCGATGAGTCGTGGAGGTCCCAGTAGCTTAACAAGACGCTTTTAATGCCCGTCAGAAGAAAGGTGGAGGTCCCAGTAGCTTAACAAGACGGTATTAATGCCCCTCGGAACAGACGTGGAGGTCCCAGTAGCTTAACAAGACGCTTTTAATGCCCCTCAGAAGAGACGTGGAGGTCAGAGTGGTATAACAAGACGGTTTAAATGCCCCTTAGAAGAGACGTGGAGGTCAGAATGGTAAAATAAGATGCTTTTAATGCCCCTCAGAAGAGACGTGGAGGTCCCAGTAGCTTAACAAGACGCTTTTAATGCCCCTCAGAAGAGACGTAGAGGTCAGAGTGGTATAACAAGACAGTTTTAATGCCCCTTGGAAGAGACGTGGAGGTCAGAGTGGTATAACAAGACAGTTTTAATGCCCCTTGGAAGAGACGTGGAGGTCCCAGTAGCTTAACAAGACGCTTTTAATGCCCCTCAGTAGAGACGTGGAGGTCCCAGTAGCTTAACAAGACGCTTTTAATGCCCCTCAGAAGAGACGTGGAGGTCCCAGTAGCTTAACAAGAAGCTTTTAATGATCCTCGAAACAGACGTGGAGGTCCCAGTAGCTTAACAAGACGCTTTTAATGCCCCTCAGAAGAGAAGTGGAGGTCAGAGTGGTATAACAAGACGGTTTTAACGCCCCTCAGAAGAGAGGTGGAGGTCCCAGTAGCTTAACAAGACGCTTTTAATGCCCCTCAGAAGAGACGTGGAGGTCCCAGTAGCTTAACAAGACGCTTTTAATGCCCCTCAGAAGAGACGTGGAGGTCAGAGTGGTATAACAAGATGGCTTTAATGCCCCTTGGAAGAGAGGTGGAGGTCAGAGTGGTATAAAAATACGGTTTTAATGCCCCTTGGAAGAGATGTGGAGGTCCCAGTAGCTTAAGAAGATGCTTTTAACGCCCCTCAGAAGAGACGTGGAGGTACCAGTAGCTTAACAAGACGCTTTTAATGCCCCTCAGAAGAGACGTAGAGGTCAGAGTGGTATAACAAGACGGTTTTAATGCCCCTTGGAAGAGAAGTGGAGGTCAGAGTGGTATAACAAGACGGTTTTAATGCCCTTCAGAAGAGACGTGGAGGTCCCAGTAGCTTAACTAGACGCTTTTAATGCCCCTCAGAAGAGATGTGGAGGTCCCAGTAGCTTAACAAGATGCTTTTAATGCCCCTCAGAAGAGACGTGGAGGTCAGAGTGGTATAACAAGACGGTTTTAATTCCCCTCAGAAGAGACGTGGAGGTCCCAGCAGCTTAACAAGACGCTTCTAATGCCCCTCAGAAGAGAAGTGGAGGTCAGAGTGGTATAGCAAGACAGTTTTAATGCCCCTTGAAAGAGACGTGGAGGTCAGAGTGGTATAAGAAGACGCTTTTAATGCCCCTCAGAGGAGACGTGGAGGTCCCAGTAGCTTAACAAGACGCTTTTAATGCCCCTCAGAAGAGACGTGGAGGTCCCAGTAGTTTAACAAGACGTTTTTAATGCCCCTCAGAAGAGACGTGGAGGACCCAGTAGCTTAACAAGATGCTTTTAATGTCCCTCAGAAGAGACAAGGAGGTCAGAGTGGTATAACAAAATGGTTTTAATGCCCCTCAGAAGAGACGTGGACGTCCCAGTAGCTTAACAAGGCGCTTTTAATGCCCCTCAGAAGAGACGTGGAGGTCCCAGTAGCTTAACAAGACGCTTTTCATGCCCCTCAGAAGAGACGTGGAGGTCCCCGTAGCTTAACAAGATGCTTTTAATGCCCCTCAGAAAAAACGTGGAGGTCCCAGTAGCTTAACAAGACGGTTTTAATGCCCCTCAGACGAGACGTGGAGGTCCCAGTAGCTTAACAAGACGCTTTTAATGCCCCTCAGAAGAGACGTGGAGGTCAGAGTGGTATAACAAGACGGTTTAAATGCACCTCAGAAGAGACGTGGAGGTCCCAGTAGCTTAACAAGACGCTTTTAATGCCCCTCAGAAGAGACGTGGAGGTCAGAGTGGTATATCAAGATGGTTTTAATGCCCCTTGGAAGAGACGTGGGGGTCAGAGTGGTATAGCAAGACGGTTTTAATGGCCCTTGGAAGAGACGTGGAGGTACCAGTAGCTTAAGAAGACGCTTTTAATGCCCCTCAGAAGAGACGTGGAGGTCAGAGTGGTATAACAAGACGCTTTTAATGCCCCTCAGGAGAGACATGGAGGTCCCAGTAGCTTAACAATACGCTTTTAATGCCCCTCAGAAGAGACGTGAAGGTCAGAGTGGTATAACAAGATGCTTTTAATGCCCCTCAGAAGAGACGTGGAGGTCCCAGTAGCTTAACAAGACGGTTTTAATGCCCCTCGGAAGAGACGTGGAGGTCCCAGTAGCTTAACAAGACGCTTTTAATGCCCCTCAGATGAGACGTGGAGGTCAGAGTGGTATAACAAGACGGTTTTAATGCCACTTGGAAGAGACGTGGAGGTCAGAGTGGTATAACAAGACGCGTTTAATGCCCCTCAGAAGAGACGTGGAGGTCCCAGTAGTTTAACAAGACGCTTTTAATGCCCCTCAGAAGAGACGTGGAGGTCAGCGTGGTGTAAAAAGACGGTTTTAATGCCCCTAGGAAGAAACGTGTAGGTGAGAGTGATATAACAAAACGGTTTTAATGCCCCTCAGAAGAGACGTGGAGGTCCCAGTAGCTTAACAAGACGCTTTTAATGGCCCTCAGAAGAGACGTGGAGGTCCCAGTAGCTTAACAAGACGCTTTTAATGCCCCTCAGAAGAGACGTGGAGGTCAGAGTGGTATAACAAGACGGTTTAAATGCCCCTTAGAAGAGACGTGGAGGTCAGAATGGTAAAACAAGATGCTTTTAATGCCGCTAAGAAGAGACGTTGAGGTCCCAGTAGCTTAACAAGACGCTTTTAATGCCCCTCAGAAGAGACGTGGAGGTCAGAGTGGTATAACAAGACAGTTTAAATGCCCCTTGGAAGAGACGTGGAGGTCAGAGTGGTATAACAAGATGGTTTTAATGCCCCTTGGAAGAGACGTGGAGGTCCCAGTAGCTTAACAAGATGCTTTTAATGCCCCTCAGTAGAGACGTGGAGGTCCCAGTAGCTTAACAAGACGCTTTTAATGCCCCTCAGAAGAGACGCGGAGGTCCCAGTAGCTTAGCAAGTCACTTTTAATGCCCCTCGGAAGAGACGTGGAGGTCCCAGTAGATTAACAAGACACTTTTAATGCCCCTCAGAAGAGAAGTGGAGGTCAGAGTGGTATAACAAGACGGTTTTAATGCCGCTCAGAAGAGAGGTGGAGGTCCCAGTAGCTTAACAAGACGCTTTTAATGCCCCTCAGAAGAGATGTGGAGGTCCCAGTAGCTTAACAAGCCATTTTTAATGCCCCTCAGAAGAGACCTGGAGGTCAGAGTGGTATAACAACATGGTTTTAATGCCCCTCAGAAGAGACGTGGAGGTCCCAGTAGCTTAACAAGACGCTTTTAATGCCCCTCAGAAGAGACGTGGAGGTCAGAGTGGTATAACAAGACGGTTTTAATGCCCCTTGGAAGAGAAGTGGAGGTCAGAGTGGTATAACAAGATGGTTTTAATGCCCCTTGGAAGAGACGTGGAGGTCAGAGTGGTATAAAAATACGGTTTTAATGCCCCTTGGAAGAGACGTGGAGGTCCCAGTAGCTTAACAATGTCGGGGTAAAAGAGAATATATATTTTTGTAACTTTTATACTTTTGTAACTTTTATACGCTTTTTTGCTAATGTACTAACCACCATTTTGTGTCTTATAACAATAAGCTTTCCTTGCTACGTATTACTCAAATCGAAACTTAAACTAAGACAGTTCCAGTGTTGCCAAGACTTATTTCAGAGAAACGAAACAAGATTATAAGCTGACGGCTGCAATATCTGCCCAGAGACTGAGATAAGGAGATGTGGACCAATCAGGAGTGGCCAGACACTGGACTTTCATGGCTTACCCCGCCCCGGACAACCCCTTTCCCCTCTCCATTATGTAGTGTATTTAGGTTTGTGTATGTAGGAATAAACACAGAACATTGCTGAGAACGTTGTCTGTAGTAGTCTTTTGAGCGTGCTCTGAGTTTGAACCAGCTTGTTGTCTGACTCATTCTTTGAATGGTTGACCCATGCTCATAGTTTGAATTTGGAGTGACTGGAGGATGAGTGGAATGTCATCACGACCCTCACAAATGGTGCCCAACGTGGGGCGTGGCTAGCGGTACGCCGCCCTCCCGGACCCATATCGCTGATTTCCCTGGTGGTGACCGCGGTGGCTGAATTTGAGGCCTGATCAACCTCCATCGAACACGGTAAGTTGAGATGTATTTTATATGTCTCACTTGCCTGTGTGTCAGCCGCAGCGGTTCCTGTTGGGTTGTCAGGTTGGATCTGGGTGGGTGATCGGTCGAGTGGTGAGACCTCAGGCGTCCCGCACCACGTCCTGAACCAGCAAGTGTTAAAACGAGTGACGTCGCATGCCTGCGCGTGCTCGTGTGAACACCATCTCCTCTTCCTCCGGTCACTGAACTCTCTTTAGATAGCTGCCTCCCGTAACTGATAGTCGAGTTTTCAAAGCATTCCTGAATTGTAGTGTAAGGGAGAAAGAATCTGTGACGAATTGAGGTGTACTCTTCGTCTTATACAGAGAAACCTCATAAGGAGGTGTTGTGCTGTCAGAATCTGTGACGAATTGAGGAGTGCTCTTCGCCTAACACAGAGACTGCTGTAAAGTCAAGGTTAGGAAACAGTGTATTGAGGTGTCTCTACACTGTCGGGTGGTGCCGTGGTAGGAAAGGAGATAGATTGAGGTGTCTCTCTATCTCATCAGTGTATTGAGGTGTCTCTACACTGTCGGGTGGTGCCGTGGTAGGAAAGGAGATAGATTGAGGTGTCTCTCTATCTCATCAGTGTATTGAGGTGTCTCTACACTGTCGGGTGGTGCCATTGTAGGAAAGGAGATAGATTGAGGTGTCTCTCTATCTCATCAGTCTATTGAGGTGTCTCTACACTGTCGGGTGGTGCCGTGGTAGGAAAGGAGATAGATTGAGGTGTCTCTCTATCTCATCAGTGTATTGAGGTGTCTCTACACTGACGGGTGGTGACCTGTAGTCAGGGTGCCGTGGTGAGTCGCTCTGTAAAGTCTCCATTCAAGGCTAGGAAAGGAGTTAGATTGAGGTGTCTCTCTATCTCATCAGTGTATTGAGGTGTGCTCTACACTGAGGATTGGCGACCTGTGGACTGCACCAGTGATCTGAGTCGCGACAGATCATTGCATTCTATAAGAAAATGTTGCGTATATTCAAATTTGAAAGATCTCGTAAATTGCGGAATGCTGCTGTGGGAGTTAAGCCAATTAGTGGAGTTACGGGAAGGCAAGAAGGCAAGAAGAATGTTAGGAATTTGTATAACATGATAAGCTTATCCAGTACAGGCAGGCTTTAGTTTTCAGTGTAGAAAGAATGTGTTACACAGAAATTGGGAAAGCTGGGTGAGGACTTCTGCACCAGGCTCAAGCACATCTTAGAGTAGCGAGTGATTTGAAGTCTGAAGGCTGGAAAGAAGTAGATGGTGTGGGGGGGACAGAGAATGCCAATCCTTTGTTCGGATACATGAAAGCTGCAGACTGTGATTTGTTATGTGCCCCCAAAATGGCCGTTGCACCTTTGATGCCTGTCACTACACCGAGCCCTCAGCCACCGCCCTATAATGGTACCAACAACAAATCACCGGAGGGGTGGACGTGTCGGGTGTGTTGAGAGCAAAACCCACCCTGGGCGGAGTTCTGCTGTGTCTGTGGGGCGGGCCGCCCATGGCACGATGCCCAGCCTGCCTCCAAGAACAATCCCACTTCCACTCTAACTCCTCCCTCCCACGGCCATCTTGCTACACCTCTTACTTGTTGTGAAAAAGCCCCAATCCGGCCTATATCCACTACTAGATCCGTCCGGTGCATATTACCAGCCACCAGCACAGGTGGAAAAGCCCGCAGTCCCAGAGCACCCATCTGAAACTAATGTGACAACGCTTCCCCTGTTTCCTATGGGAGTCACCCACAACCCTGGGGATATCCTCCTCAACTCCCCAGAATTTCAGGCCAGACTGCTCTCCCTCCGCCAACATACTGTTACTCAAGACGATACGGAGCCAGATGAGGGATGGGCTCAAGATACTCCAGCCCCCCCCCTCCTTTACCCCATACGTCTCCTATGGCATCCTTCACCCCACATCCATTACCCGTACTCCGGCCCTTGCTCCAAGCAACTGCTGAAAGAACACCACCCCCCAGCCTCTCAGAAGTTTGGGACCCCTGCCGCTCCCGTAATCTAGTAGACCCATCAGGACGCCCTGTCACTCTGTCAATAGGCTATGGTGACATCCTTACACATCGGGTGGGGGCCATAGTCAACCCTGCAAACACCTGTATGAGCCATGTTGGAGGATTGGCTCGCAAAATTTCCCTTGCTGCTGGTTCTACTCTGGCTACAGAATGCCAGGCTCACTTAGCCGAAAACGGAGAGCTTTCACAAGGCCAGACCTTAGTCACCCGTGTGGGTAGACTGCCCGCTGATGTCATCATACATGCAGTGGGTCCTATTTATGACTCCCGGAACCCTGAAGAGTCACGTTCCACTCTCGCATCTACCATCCGTTCAGTACTCCTTCATGCAGGAAAATTGAGTCATCAGGATATGCCCAGACGCACTTTAGCGATACCACTCATATCTTCTGGAATTTTCGGCTACCCACTCGGGCCGTGCATGGAGGAACACGTACTGGCCCTCAAGGAAGGCATAGAGACCCTCCCTCATGGATTGGACTCGATACGCATTGTCTGTGTCCGTAGTCCAGCAGTTCATGTTGCTATGCCTTTGGCCCTTGAGCTACTAGTGGCAACCTCCTCCCCGACACCGATTCCCAATGCGGTTCTGTTGCCTGAAGAATCCTCCCTAGCGGCCACCCCAAACACCACCAAGGAACAAGCGACGCTGCCCGGTCCTCAACAAGTTCCTGGACCTTTAGGGATGATTAAATATCAACCCTTTACCCCAGTACAAGTAGACACTCTGGTCTCAAAGCTTCCTGATCCCGATAAATCTCCCATGCAGTATGCTAGACGCTTGGACACAACCAGAGCCATTTATGGAGCAACCTGGGCTGATTTGGCAGGTATCACATCTGTGAAGGCCAAGGAATATTTCTTGCCTACTATCGAAAAGGCCATGGATTCCACAAAAGCAGGATCTCTTAGTACGTATGAATCCGGCCTAGAATACATGAAACAGTTAAAGGCCTGGGCTCAGGATCGCTTGTCAGATCAAGCTGGGTCTGTACAAGATGTTCAACAAGACCCTGATGAATCTGTGGAAAGATATGCTGCAAGACTCAGCATGCATTTTGAGGATCTCGGATACAGTCCTCACGTCAAGACGCAGGCCGCCCTGTTGGTTCAGGCCCTAGTAGATGGCCTACAAGACGCTCTCAGAGATGAAGTCCTGAGAGTACGGCCCGAGATTCGTTCTTCTTCTTTCAACGACGCGGTGGACATCGTTAAAGCTTTCCAAAAATCAATGCTAAAAATGGAAAAGGATACTAAGCCAAAGAAGAAAACCGCTCCTGCCATGGTATATCAAGCTCAAGAAAGCTACCCACCCCTTGGCAACCAACATGGAATCAAGTGGGTAATGGTTAAAGGCACAGGTGATGATACTCCTCCCACATATAGAAAACAAGACAGAAGAGATGACAAGGGACCATCTAGAAACAGAAGACAATCTCGTGATTCTGAAGGACGAATGTTGTGTTGGGAGTGTGGTAGCCTTGACCACATCCTCAGAGACTGTCCAACCCGCAGACAGTACCATGACCGGTCGTTCCGTGACGGTCCACACAACCATGGACCTTCCCGTGAACCATCTCATCCACGCCAATGACGGCTCGGTCAACCAGTGTCCACTTTCCCGGCTACGCATCTCACGGCCGCCTGTGGGACTGTCACTTTACAGGTGGACCATCAACCACTGGAGTTCCTGGTGGACACTGGGGCGGCCACATCTGTCATTTCCTCTGCACAGCTCCCTCCTTCTGTATCCCTATCACCGGATACCCTCACCTGTGTTGGGGTGGAAGGCCAACATATTTCCTCTCCACTCACAGTCCCTGTGTCTGCAGGACCGTTCACCGGAGTACTCACAAGATTCTTGGTCTCTGAAACTTGCCCTGTCAATCTGTTGGGAGCCGATCTCTTAAAGCGGATGAAGGCAACAATTACCTTCGGAAACCATGGTATGGAGCTTCTTTTGCGGGACCCTCATTCCGAACAAGGGACTGAAGACCGCTGTGTTCTTAAAGCCTTCCCTCTCATGATGATGACCATACAACCTCACACTCTTCTTGATATCTCACAGTTCCCTCACTCTCTGTGGTCCAGTGGGCCAGAGGACGTCGGCCTCCTGCAGGTTCCCCCGGTCCGAGTACACCTCAAGCCTGGACACAGGTACCCACGGTTGCCACAATACCCCCTCAAGGCTGCACAAGAACAAAGCTTGGGTACCCAAATCGCTTCCCTCCTGGAATCAGGAGTCCTTGTCAGATGTGTATCTCCATGCAATACACCCCTCTTTCCTGTAAAAAAGAAAACCGTTCCGGGAGAGTCTCCAAGATACCAGTTGGTTCAGGATCTCAGAGCCGTCAATGCAGCTACCATTTTAGAAACTCCAGTGGTACCTAACCCAAACACCCTCTTGTCTCAGCTGCCTCCAACGGCCACCTTGTTTACGGTGTTAGATCTGGCCAACGCCTTCTTCAGTATACCCTTACATGAAGATTCGTGGTTTCTTTCTGCCTTCACCTTTCAAGGAGCACAGCTTACATGGACCAGGACTCCGCAAAGAGCCCAGAACTCTCCTAACCAATTCACTCATTCTATGAAGTCTATTCTGGAGCCATGGGTTCAAGAGAACCCTCAGGTCACCCTTCTACAGTATGTGGATGATCTTTTACTCTGTGGCACTGAAGAAAATTTGCAAGAGATGTCAGTATCCCTTCTCTGGTTTCTTCACTCAGCTAACTGTAAAGTCTCGAAAGGCAAAGTCCAATGGTGTCTGCCCAAGGTCATTTTCCTCGGACATTGTATATCACAAGGTGCTAGACATCTGACTGAAGAAAGAAAACAAGCCATCATGGATATCACCTTCCCAACCACCTATTCCGCTATGCAGACTTTCCTTGGCCTCATCACTTACTGCATGCAATGGATCCCTGATGCCTCAAAGCTCATGCAACCTCTGTACGACTGTCTCAAGGATGAAGGCTCAGTTTGGCTTCATGCTGAAGATCCACGTGTTTCTCATCAACACAGACTATGTTTTGACCGCCTTAAACAGGCTGTTGTCTCTGCCCCGGCCTTGGGCTTACCAGACTATACTCAGCCATTTCACCTTTTTGTCTCGGAATCGGAAGGTCATGCCTCTGGAGTTCTAGCACAACGCTATGATCATAAGTATCGGCCTTTGGGCTACTACTCAGCCCGCCTGGACCCTGTCGCCCGAACTGCCCCCACGTGCCTTAAGGCGGTCCACGCTGCTCACATCCTCCTTGACAAGTCAGCTGATATCGTCCTTGGACATGATCTAGTTATACAGGCCGGCCATGATCTCTCAGCTGTTCTGCAACAAACATCTCCGAAACATCTAACCAACCAAAGACACCTGTGGCTGCAGTGTTCCCTATTGTTGCCCTCCAATATAACATTTACCAGATGTCTGACTATCAATCCTGCCACTTTGCTTCCACCTTCTAGGGGGGAAGGTGAAGAGGGTGAAGGTCCATTGGTGGAACCTCATGATTGTATAAAAATTTTGCAGGAAGAGACTTCTGCTCCAGAGAATATGGTGGCACATCCGCTCGCAGACCCTCAAGGGAAGTTCCACACGGGATATGCTGTCACAACGGACCTAACAGTCCTCAAGGCTGAAGCTCTACCACCATACATGTCTGCACAAGAAGCTGAACTTGTGGCTCTCACAGAGGCCTGCCACCTGGCAGCAGGAACAAAGGCGAATATATATATATATATACCGATTCCAGGTATGGACATGGAATTTGCAATGATTCTGGACTCTTGTGGAAGTCTAGAGGATTCATCACAGCTGCAGGTACACCAGTGAAACATGTCTCATGGATTAAGGCCCTAATGAAGGCCCTGGAACTACCCATTCAGGTTGCTGTTATCAAGGTCAAGGCTCATGGAAGACTAGAATCCAGAGAAGCCAGGGGCAACCACCTAGCTGACCAAGCAACCAAGACTGCAGCAGTGGAGAATGTGTCATCAAAGTGGCAGGAAAAGGAAGAAGAGATGGGGGAAACCCTGCAAACCGTAGCTGTGGCGCTCACTAGAGCAAGAGCCAAAGAACAGCCGGCGGAAGATCATACAAGTCCAGCGGAGACACGAGTGGAATCCAGGGGGGTCAGGATGCCTGAAGAAAAATTGTGTGAGGAACAAAGGAAGACCCCCCACTGAAGAAGTCAAGCAATGGAAAGCGGCAGGAGCTGTGCTGGCAGGTCGCAAAGATTCAAAGGTCAACTCGACTCTTTACCAAGTGGATGGGAAGCCTTGCTTGCCTGGACGCATGTACTCAGCTGTGGCAGCATGGGCTCACGGGCCTACACACAGAGGAAAGAATCAAGCCTTGGCATGTATCAAGAAACTGTATTTTGCACCCAGAATCTCTTCCACTGTGACTGCGTACTCAAAATCCTGCTCTGTCTGCGCTACCTGCAACCCAACGTGTACGGCACGGGTCCCTCTCCAACACCTGGCTAAACCAGACTACCCTTGGCAGAGAATACAAGTCGACCATATCCAAATGCCTAAAGCAGGAAAATAGGAGTACGTTTTGGTAGCCGTGGATATGTTCTCAGCCTGGCCCGAGGCCTACCCGGTTGTCAACATGACTGCTAAAGTCACAGCCAAGAAACTGATCACCGAAATTGCCTACAGATTTGGAGTTCCCCAAGTCATAGAATCGGATCAAGGACCAGCTTTCACAGCAAATATCTACGAAGAACTCTGGAACATGTTGGGAACAGATTTGGGCCTCCACACTCCATACCATCCTGCCAGTTCAGGCAAAGTAGAGAGAATGAATTCCACACTCAAGACCCAGCTCTTGAAAATGACCTAAGATCATCCCCTCCCCTGGCCCGACCTACTCCCCATAGTATTGTATCATATCACACACACTCCTCAGGCCAAACATGGGCTGACTCCCTATAAAATTTTGTTTGGGACCCCACCCAAGATAGGAGAGATTAGGCCCCAAGAGTTGTCTGAAACACATGATAGAGTGGTAAAATTTGTGATTGCCTTGTCTAGAGAATTGACTAACACCAGCTCTCCAGTATCTGCTTCTCTCCCAAAATCTACAGGTGATGCAGTACATGATTTCATCCCAGGCGATCTAGTGTATGTGAAGAAGTTTGTCCGGAAAGACTGCCTCCAGCCGCAGTTCGAGGGACCGTACACTGTGCTTCTCACCACCCCGACGGCTCTGAAGCTTGAGGGCAAGAGCACTTGGATTCACGCCTCCCACTGCAAGAGAGACAGAACGAGTCTATAAAAGATGACTACCTTCTTCTATATCCTTTCCATATGCTTACTGTCTGTCCCAGGGTGGACAGCTACCACACAGGGGTAGATATCTCCTTCTTTTCAGGTTGGTTGGGAGGGCTCAAGGGATTCCTCCAACAAGTTTGTCTAGTAATGGGAGGTCTATTAGTATTGGGCCTGGTGGTCCTGTGCTGCATAGTCCCCTTATACAGGAAAGCTATAACCAATGCTGTCCCAACCTCCGGGACCTTTCTGAATCAAGAGAAGATATGGAGAAATACACTCCTTTGAACAAGCCTGACCAGCCCCCCCATGACAAAGTCCAATTGAGAGATTTAGTTTAGGGACAGTTGGGAGAACTCCATGTGTCACCCAGGATAGGGCTCGATTGTCTGGGGGCGTCCCATAAGGGGGCAGCTTCTAAGATGATTGGGTGAAGAAATCCACCTCCCCTCTCCCCACACATGGACAGTCTCAAAGGCCCCGAAGCAAGGGAAAGCTTAGTGTTTAGGGGGGAATGTCGGGGTAAAAGAGAATATATATTTTTGTAACTTTTATACTTTTGTAACTTTTATATGCTTTTTTGCTAATGTACTAACCACCATTTTGTGTCTTATAACAATAAGCTTTCCTTGCTACGTATTACTCAAATCGAAACTTAAACTAAGACAGTTCCAGTGTTGCCAAGACTTATTTCAGAGAAACGAAACAAGATTATAAGCTGACGGCTGCAATATCTGCCCAGAGACTGAGATAAGGAGATGTGGACCAATCAGGAGTGGCCAGACACTGGACTTTCATGGCTTACCCCGCCCTGGACAACCCCTTTCCCCTCCCCATTATGTAGTGTATTTAGGTTTGTGTATGTAGGAATAAACACAGAACATTGCTGAGAACGTTGTCTGTAGTAGTCTTTTGAGCGTGCTCTGAGTTTGAAACAGCTTGTTGTCTGACTCATTCTTTGAATGGTTGACCCATGCTCATAGTTTGAATTTGGAGTGACTGAAGGACGAGTGGAATGTCATCACGACCCTCACAACAAGACGCTTTTAATGCCCCTCAGAAGAGACGTGGAGGTCAGAGTGGTATAACAAGACGGTTTTAATGCCCCTTGGAAGAGACGTGGAGGTCAGAGTGGTATAAAAATACGGTTTTAATGCCCCTTGGAAGAGACGTGGAGGTCCCAGTAGCTTAACAAGACGCTTTTAATGCCCCTCAGAAGAGACGTGGAGGTACCAGTAGCTTAACAAGACGCTTTTAATGCCCCTCAAAAGAGACGTGGAGGTCAGAGTGGTATAACAAGACGCTTTTAATGCCCCTCTGGAGAGATGTGGAGGTCCCAGTAGCTTAACAATATGCTTTTAATGCCCCTCAGAAGAGACGTGAAGGTCAGAGTGGTATAAAAAGATGCTTTTAATGCCCCTCAGAAGAGACGTGGAGGTCCCTGTAGCTTAACAAGACGGTTTTAATGCCCCTCGGAAGTGACGTGGAGGTCCCAGTAGCTTAACAAGACGCTTTTACTGCCCCTCAGATGAGACGTGGAGGTCAGAGTGGTATAACAAGACGGTTTTAATGCCCCTTGGAAGAGACGTGGAGGTCAGAGTGGTATAACAAGACACTTTTAATGGCCCTCAGAAGAGACGTGGAGGTCCCAGTAGCTTAACAAGACGCTTTTAATGCCCCTCAGAAGAGACATGGAGGTCAGAGTGGTGTAAAAAGACGGATTTAATGCCCCTTGGAAGAGACGAGTAGGTGAGAGTGATATAACAAAACAGTTTTAATGCCCCTCAGAAGAGATGTGGAGGTCCCAGTAGCTTAACAAGACGCTTTTAATTGCCCTCAGAAGAGACGTGGAGGTCAGAGTGGTATAACAATACGGTTTTAATGCCCCTTGGAAGAGACGTGGAGGTCAGAGTGGTATAACAAGACGGTTTTAATGCACCTCAGAAGAGACGTGGAGGTCCCAGTAGCTTAACAAGACGCTTTTAATGCCCCTCAGTAGAGACGAGGAGGTCAGAGTGGTATAACAAGATGGTTTTAATACCCCTTGGAAGAGACGTGGAGGTCAGAGTGGTATAGCAAGACGGTTTTAATGCCCCTTGGAAGAGACGTGGAGGTCAGAGTGGTATAACAAGACGCTTTTAATGCCCCTCAGGAGACACGTGGAGGTCCCAGTAGCTTAACAATACGCTTTTAATGCCCCTCAGAAGAGACGTGTAGGTCCCAGTAGCTTAACAAGACGATTTTAATGCCCCTCGGAAGAGACATGGAGGTCCCAGTAGCTTAACAATACGCTTTTAATGCCCCTCAGAAGAGACGTGAAGGTGAAAGTGGCATAACAAGATGCTTTTAATGCCCCTCAGAAGAGAAGTGTAGGTCCCAGTAGCTTAACAAGACGCTTTTAATGGCCCTCAGAAGAGACGTGGAGGTCCCAGTAGCTTAACAAGATGCTTTAAATGCCCCTCAGAAGAGACATGGAGGTCAGAGTCGTGTAAAAAGACGGTTTTAATGCCCCTTGGAAGAGACGTGTAGGTGAGAGTGATATAACAAAACGGTTTTAATGCCCCTCAGAAGAGACGTGGAGGTCCCAGTAGCTTAACAAGAGGCTTTTAATGGCCCTCAGAAGAGATGTGGAGGTCAGAGTAGTATAACAAGACGGTTCTAATGCCCCTTGGAAGAGACGTGGAGGTCAGAGTGGTATAACAAGACGCTTTTATTGCCCCTCAGAAGAGACGTGGAGGTCCCAGTAGCTTAACAAGACGCTTTTCATGCCCCTCAGAAGAGACGTGGAGGTTTCAGTAACTTAACAAGACGCTTTTAATGCCCCTCAGAAAAAACGTGGAGGTCCCAGTAGCTCAACAAGACGGTTTTAATGCCCCTCAGACGAGACGTGGAGGTCCCAGTAGCTTAACAAGATGCTTTTAATGCCCCTCAGAAGAGACGTGGAGGTCAGAGTGGTATAACAATACGGTTTTAATGCCCCTTGGAAGAGACGTGGAGGTCAGAGTGGTATAACAAGACGGTTTTAATTCACCTCAGAAGAGACGTGGAGGTCCCAGTAGCTTAACAAGACGCTTTTAATGCCCCTCACTAGAGACAAGGAGGTCAGAGTGGTATAACAAGATGGTTTTAATGCCCCTTGGAAGAGACGTGGAGGTCAGAGTGGTATAACAAGACGGTTTTAATTCACCTCAGAAGAGACGTGGAGGTCCCAGTAGCTTAACAAGACGCTTTTAATGCCCCTCACTAGAGACGAGGAGGTCAGAGTGGTATAACAAGATGGTTTTAATGCCCCTTGGAAGAGACGTGGAGGTCAGAGTGGTATAGCAAGACGGTTTTAATGCCCCTTGGAAGAGACGTGGAGGTACCAGTAGCTTAAGAAGACGCTTTTAATGCCCCTCAGAAGAGACGTGGAGGTCAGAGTGGTATAACAAGACGCTTTTAATGCCCCTCAGGAGAGACGTGGAGGTCCCAGTAGCTTAACAATACGCTTTTAATGCCCCTCAGAAGAGACGTGAAGGTCAGAGTGGTATAACAAGATGCTTTTAATGCCCCTCAGAAGAGACGTGGAGGTCCCAGTAGCTTAACAAAAGCTTTTAATGCCCCTCCGAAGAGACGTGGAGGTCAGAGTGGTATAACAAGACGGTTTTAATTCCCCTCAGAAGAGACGTGGAGGTCCCAGTAGCTTAACAAGACGGTTTTAATGTCCCTCAGACGAGACGTGGAGGTCCCAGTAGCTTAACAAGACGCTTTTAATGCCCCTCAGAAGAGACATGGAGGTCAGAGTGGTATAACAAGACGGTTTTAATGCACCTTGGAAGAGACGTGAAGGTCAGAGTGGTATAACAAAACGGTTTTAATGCACCTCAGAAGAGACGTGGAGGTCCCAGTAGCTTAACAAGACGCTTTTAATGCCCCTCAGAAGAGACGAGGAGGTCAGAGTGGTATAACAAGATGGTTTTAATGCCCCTTGGAAGAGACGTGGAGGTCAGAGTGGTATAGCAAGACGGTTTTAATGCCCCTTGGAAGAGACGTGGAGGTACCAGTAGCTTAAGAAGACGCTTTTAATGCCCCTCAGAAGAGACGTGGAGGTCAGAGTGGTATAACAAGACGCTTTTAATGCCCCTCTGGAGAGATGTGGAGGTCCCAGTAGCTTAACAATACGCTTTTAATGCCCCTCAGAAGAGACGTGAAGGTCAGAGTGGTATAAAAAGATGCTTTTAATGCCCCTCAGAAGAGACGTGGAGATCCCTGTAGCTTAACAAGACGGTTTTAATGCCCCTCGGAAGAGACGTGTAGGTCCCAGTAGCTTAACAAGACGCTTTTAATGCCCCTCAGATGAGACGTGGAGGTCAGAGTGGTATAACAAGACGGTTTTAATGCCCTTTGGAAGAGACGTGGAGGTCAGAGTGGTATAACAAGATGCTTTTAATGGCCCTCAGAAGAGACGTGGAGGTCCCAGTAGCTTAACAAGACGCTTTTAATGCCCCTCAGAAGAGACATGGAGGTCAGAGTGGTGTAAAAAGACGGTTTTAATGCCCCTTGGAAGAGACGAGTAGGTGAGAGTGATATAACAAAACAGTTTTAATGCCCCTCAGAAGAGATGTGGAGGTCCCAGTAGCTTAACAAGACGCTTTTAATGGCCCTCAGAAGAGACGTGGAGGTCCCAGTAGCTTAACAAGACGCTTTTAATGCCCCTCAGAAGAGACGTGGAGGTCCCAGTAGCTTAGCAAGATGCTTTTAATGCCCCTCAGAAGAGACGTGGAGGTCCCAGTAGCTTAATAAGACGGTTTTAATGCCACTCGGAAGAGACGTGAAGGTCGCAGTAGCTTTACAAGACGCTTTTAATGCTCCTCAGAAGAGACGTTGAGGTCCCAGTAGCTTAACAAGACGCTTTTAATGCCAATCAGAAGAGACGTGGAGGTCAGAGTAGTATAACAAGATGGTTTTAATGCCCCTTGGAAGAGACGTGGAGGTCAGAGTGGTATAACAAGACGCTTTTATTGCCCCTCAGAAGAGACGTGGAGGTCCCAGTAGCTTAACAAGACGCTTTTCATGCCCCTCAGAAGAGACGTGAAGGTTTCAGTAGCTTAACAAGACGCTTTTAATGCCCCTCAGAAAAAACGTGGAGGTCCCAGTAGCTTAACAAGACGGTTTAAATGACCCTCAGACGAGACGTGGAGGTCCCAGTAGCTTAACAAGACGCTTTTAATGCCCCTCAGAAGAGACGTGGAGGTCAGAGTGGTATAACAATACGGTTTTAATGCCCCTTGGAAGAGACGTGGAGGTCAGAGTGGTATAACAAGACGGTTTTAATGCACCTCAGAAGAGACGTGGAGGTCCCAGTAGCTTAACATGACGCTTTTAATGCCCCTCAGTAGAGACGAGGAGGTCAGAGTGGTATAACAAGATGGTTTTAATGCCCCTTGGAAGAGATGTGGAGGTCAGAGTGGTATAGCAAGACGGTTTTGATGCCCCTTGGAAGAGACGTGGAGGTCAGAGTGCTATAACAAGACGCTTTTAATGCCCCTCAGGAGAGACGTGGAGGTCCCAGTAGCTTAACAATACGCTTTTAATGCCCCTCAGAAGAGACGTGAAGGTCAGAGTGGTATAACAAGATGCTTTTAATGCCCCTCAGAAGAGACGTGTAGGTCCCAGTAGCTTAACAAGACGATTTTAATGCCCCTCGGAAGAGACATGGAGGTCCCAGTAGCTTAACAATACGCTTTTAATGCCCCTCAGAAGAGACGTGAAGGTCAGAGTGGTATAACAAGATGCTTTTAATGCCCCTCAGAAGAGAAGTGTAGGTCCCAGTAGCTTAACAAGACGCTTTTAATGGCCCTCAGAAGAGACGTGGAGGTCCCAGTAGCTTAACAAGACGCTTTTAATGCCCCTCAGAAGAGACATGGAGGTCAGAGTGGAGTAAAAAGACGGTTTTAATGCCCCTTGGAAGAGACGTGTAGGTGAGAGTGATATAACAAAACGGTTTTAATGCCCCTCAGAAGAGACGTGGATGTCCCAGTAGCTTAACAAGACGGTTTTAATGCCCCTCAGAAGAGATGTGGAGGTCAGAGTAGTATAACAAGACGGTTCTAATGCCCCTTGGAAGAGACGTGGAGGTCAGAGTGGTAAAACAAGATGCTTTTATTGCCCCTCAGAAGAGACGTGGAGGTCCCAGTAGCTTAACAAGACGCTTTTCATGCCCCTCAGAAGAGACGTGGAGGTTTCAGTAACTTAACAAGACGCTTTTAATGCCCCTCAGAAAAAACGTGGAGGTCCCAGTAGCTTAACAAGACGGTTTTAATGCCCCTCAGACGAGACGTGGAGGTCCCAGTAGCTTAACAAGACGCTTTTAATGCCCCTCAGAAGAGACGTGGAGGTCAGAGTGGTATAACAATATGGTTTTAATGCCCCTTGGAAGAGACGTGGAGGTCAGAGTGGTATAACAAGACGGTTTTAATGCACCTCAGAAGAGACGTGGAGGTCCCAGTAGCTTAATAAGACGCTTTTAATGCCCCTCAGTAGAGACGAGGAGGTCAGAGTGGTATAACAAGATGGTTTTAATGCCCCTTGGAAGAGACGTGGAGGTCAGAGTGGTATAGCAAGACGGTTTTAATGCCCCTTGGAAGAGACGTGGAGGTACCAGTAGCTTAAGAAGACGCTTTTAATGCACCTCAGAAGAGACGTGGAGGTCAGAGTGGTATAACAAGACGCTTTTAATGCCCCTCAGGAGAGACGTGGAGGTCCCAGTAGCTTAACAATACGCTTTTAATGCCCCTCAGAAGAGACGTGAAGGTCAGAGTGGTATAACAAGATGCTTTTAATGCCCCTCAGAAGAGACGTGTAGGTCCCAGTAGCTTAACAAGACGATTTTAATGCACCTCGGAAGAGACGTGGATGTCCCAGTAGCTTAACAAGACGCTTTTAATGCCCCTCAGATGAGACGTGGAGGTCAGAGTGGTATAACAAGACGGTTTTAATGCCCCTTGGAAGAGACGTGGAGGTAAGAGTGGTATAACAAGACGCTTTTAATGGCCCTCAGAAGAGACGTGGAGGTCCCAGTAGCTTCACTAGATGCTTTTAATGCCCCTCAGAAGAGACGTGGAGGTCAGAGTGGTGTAAAAAGACGGTTTTAATGCCCCTTGGAAGAGACGTGTAGGTGAGAGTGATATAACAAAACGGCTTTAATGCCCCTCAGAAGAGACGTGGAGGTCCCAGTAGCTTAACAAGACGCTTTTAATGGCCCTCAGAAGAGACGTGGAGGTCCCAGTAGCTTAACAAGACGCTTTTAATGCCCCTCAGAAGAGACGTGGAGGTCCCAGTAGCTTAACAAGATGCTTTTAATCCCCCTCAGAAGAGACGTGGAGGTCCCAGTAGCTTAATAAGACGGTTTTAATGCCCCTCGGAAGAGATGTGGAGGTCGCAGTAGCTTAACAAGACGCTTTTAATGCCCCTCAGAAGACACGTGGAGGTCCAAGTAGCTTAACAAGACGGTTTTAACGCCCCTCGGAAGAGGCGTGGAGATTCAAGTAGCTTAACAAGACGCTTTTAATGCCCCTCAGATGAGACGTGGAGGTCAGAGTGGTATAACAAGACAGTCTTAATGTCCCTTGGAAGAGACGTGGAGGTCAGAGTCGTATAACAAGATGCTTTTAATGCCCCTCAGAAGAGACGTGGAGGTCCCAGTAGCTTAACAAGACGCTTTTAATGGCCCTCAGAAGAGACATGGATGTCCCAGTAGCTTAATAAGACGCTTTTAATGCCCCTCAGAAGAGACGTGGAGGTCAGAGTGGTGTAACAAGACGGTTTTAATGCCCCTTGGAAGAGACGTGTAGGTCAGAGTTGTATAACAAGACGGTTTTAATGCCCCTCAGAAGAGACGTGGAGGTCCCAGTAGCTTAACAAGACGCTTTTAATGGCCCTCAGAAGAGACATGGGTGTCCCAGTAGCTTAATAAGACGCTTTTAATGCCCCTCAGAAGAGACGTGGAGGTCGCAGTAGCTTAACAAGACGCTTTTATTGCAACTCAGAAGACACGTGGAGGTCAGAGTGGTATAGCAAGACGGTTTTAATGCCTTTCAGAAGAGGCGTGGAGGTCCCAGTAGCTTAACAAGACGACTTTAATGCCCCTCAGAAGAGACGTGGAGGTCAGAGTGGTATAACAAAACGGTTTTAATGCCCCTTAGAAGAGACGTGGAGTTCAGAGTGGTATAACAAGACGGTTTTAATGCCCCTTGGAAGAGTCGTGGAGGTCCCAGTAGCTTAACAAGATGCTTTTAATGCCCCTCAGAAGAAACGTGGAGGTCCCAGTAGCTTAACAAGACGCTTTTATTGCCCCTCAGAAGAGACGTGAAGTTCCAAGTAGCTTAACAAGACGGTTGTAATGCCCCTCGGAAGAGACGTGTGGGTCCCAGTAGCTTAACAAGACGCTTTTAATGCCCCTCAGATGAGACGTGGAGGTCAGAGTGGTATAACAATACGGTTTTAATGCCCCTTGGAAGAGACGTGGAGGTCAGAGTGGTATAACAAGACACTTTTAACGCCCCTCAGAAGAGACGTGGAGGTCCCAGTAGCTTAACAAGACGCTTTTAATGCCCCTCAGAAGAGACGTGGAGGTCAGAGTGGTGTAAAAAGACGGTTTTAATGTCCCTTGGAAGAGACGTGTAGGTGAGAGTGATATAACAAGACGCTTTTATTGCCCCTCAGAAGAGACGTGGAGGTCCCAGTAGCTTAACAAGACGCTTTTAATGGCCCTCAGAAGAGACGTGGAGGTCCCAGTAGCTTAACAAGACACTTTTAATGCCCCTCAGAAGAGACGTGGAGGTCCCAGTAGCTTAATAAGATACTTTTAATGCCCCCCAGAAGAGACGTGGAGGTCAGAGTGGTATAACAAAACAGTTTTAATGCCCCTCAGAAGAGACGTGGAGGTCCCAGTAGCTTAACAAGACGCTTTTTATATCCCTCAGAAGAGACATGGAGGTCACAGTAGCTTAACAAGACGCTTTTAATGCCCCTCAGAAGAGACGTGGAGGTCGCAGTAGCTTAGCAAGACTCTTTTAATGTACCTCAGAAGAGATGTGGAGGTCAAATTGGTATAACAAAACGGTTTTAGTGCCCCTCAGAAGAGACGTAGAGGTCCCAGGAGCTTAACAAGATGCTTTTAATGTCCCTCACAAGAGACGAGGAGGTCAGTGTGGTATAACAAAACGGTTTTAATGCCCCTCAGAAGAGACGTGGAGGTCCCAGTAGCTTAACAAGACGCTTTTAATGCCCCTCATAAGAGATGTTTAGGTCAGAGTAGTATAACAAGACGGTTTTAATGCCCCTTGGAAGAGACGTGGAGGTCCCAGTAACTTAACAAGACACTTTTAATGCCCCTCAGAAGAGACGTGGAGGTCCCAGTAGCTTAACAAGATACTTTTAATGCCCCTCAGAAAAAACGTGGTGGTCCCAGTAGCTTAACAAGATACTTTTAATGCCCCTCAGAAGAGAAGTGGAGGTCCCAGTAGCTTAACAAGACGGTTTTAATGCCCCTCAGAAGAGACGTGGAGGTCCCAGTAGCTTAACAAGACGCTTTTAATGCCCCTCAGAAGAGATGTGGAGGTCAGAGTAGTATAACAAGACGGTTTTAATGCCCTTTGGAGGAGACGTGGAGGTCAGAGTGGTATAACAAGATGCTTTTAATGCCCCTCAGAAGAGACGTGGAGGTCCCAGTAGCTTAACAAGACGCTTTTAATGCCCCTCAGAAGAGACGTGGAGGTCCCAGTAGCTTAAAAATATGCTTTTAATGCCCCTCAGAAAAAACGTGGAGGTCACAGTAGCTTAACAAGACGGTTTTAATGCCGCTCAGACGAGACGTGGAGGTCCCAGTAGCTTAACAAGACGCTTTTAATGCACCTCAGAAGAGACGTGGAGGTCAAAGTGGTATAACAAGATGGTTTTAATGCCCCTTGGAAGAGACGTGGAGGTGAGAGTGGTATAACAAGACGGTTTTAATGCCCCTTGGAAGAGACGTGGAGTTCAGAGTGGTATAACAAGACGGTTTTAATGCCCCTTGGAAGAGACGTAGAGGTCCCAGCAGCTTAACAAGATGCTTTTAATGCCCCTCAGAAGAGACGTGGAGGTCCCAGTAGCTTAACAAGACGGTTTTAATGCCCCTCAGAAGAGACGTGGAGGTCCCAGTAGCTTAACAAGACGCTTTTAATGACCCTCAGAAGAGACGTGCAAGTCCAAGTATCTTAAGAAGACGGTTTTAATGCCCCTCGGAAGAGACGGGGAGGTCCCAGTAGCTTAACAAGATGCTTTTATTACCCCTCCGAAGAGACATGGAGGTCCCAGTAGCGTAACAAGACGCTTTCAATGCCCCTCAGAAGAGAGGTGGAGGTCAGATTCATATAACAAGACTGTTTTATTGCCCCTCAGAAGTGACGTGGAGGTCCAAGTAGCTTAACAAGACGCTTTTAATGCCCCTCAGAAGAGACGTGGAGGTCCCAGTAGCTTAACAAGACGGTTTTAATGCCCCTCAGAAGAGACGTGGAGGTCCCAGTAGCTTATCAAGATGCTTTTAATGCCCCTCAAAAGAGACGTGGAGGTCAGAGTGGTATAACAAGATGGTTTTAATGCCCCTCAGAAGAGACGTGGAGGTCCCAGTAGCTTAACAACACGCTTTTAATGCCCCTCAGAAGAGGCGTGGAGGTCAGAGTGGTATAACAAGACAGTTTTAATGCCCCTTGAAAGAGACGTGGAGGTCACAGTGGTATAACAAAACGGTTTTAATGCCCCTCAGAAAAGACGTGGAGGTCCTAATAGCTTAACAAAACGGTTTTAATGCCCCTCAGAAGAGACGTGGAGGTCAGAGTGGTATAACAAGACGGTTTAAATGCCCCTTGGAAGAGACGTGTAGGTCAGAGTGGTATAACAAGATGGTTTTAATGCCCCTCAGAAGAGACGTGGAGGTCCCAGTAGCTTAACAAGACGCTTTTAATGGACCTCAGAAGAGACATGGATGTCCAAGTAGCTTAACAAGACGCTTTTAATGCCCCTCAGAAGAGACGTGGAGGTCACAGTAGCTTAACAAGACGCTTTTAATGTACCTCAGAAGAGACGTGGAGGTCAGAGTGGTATAACAAGACGGTTTTAATGCCTCTCAGAAGAGACGTGGAGGTCCCAGAAGCTTAACAAGACGCTTTTAATGCCCCTCAGAAGAGACGTGGAGGTCAGAGTGGTATAACAAGATGGTTTTAATGCCCCTTAGAAGAGACGTGGAGTTCAGAGTGGTATAGCAAGACGGTTTTAATGCCCCTTGGAAGAGACGTGGAGGTCCCAGTAGCTTAACAAGATGCTTTTAATGCCCCTCAGAAGAGACGTGGAGGTCCCAGTAGCTTAACAAGACGGTTTTAATGCCTCTCGGAAAAGACGAGGAGGTCCCTGTAGCTTAACAAGACGCTTTTATTGCCCCTCAGAAGAGACGTGGAGTTCCAAGTAGCTTAACAAGACGGTTTTATGCCCCTCGGAAGAGACGTGGGGGTCCCAGTAGCTTAACAAGACGCTTTTAATGCCCCTCAGATGAGACGTGGAGGTCAGAGTGGTATAACAAGACGGTTTTAATGCCCCTTGGAAGAGACGTGAAGGTCAGAGTGGTATAACAAGACGCTTTTAATGCTCCTCAGAAGAGACTTGGAGTTCCCAGTAGCTTAACAAGACGCTTTAAATGCCCCTCAGAAGAGACGTGGAGGTCAGAGTGGTGTAAAAAGACGCTTTTAATGCCCCTTGGAAGAGACGTGTAGGTGAGAGTGATATAACAAGATGGTTTTAATGCCCCTCAGAAGAGACGTGGAGGTCCCAGTAGCTTAACAAGACGCTTTTAATGGACCTCAGAAGAGACGTGGAGGTTCCAGTAGCTTAACAAGACGCTTTTAATGCCCCTCAGAAGAGACGTGGAGGTCCCAGTAGCTTAACAAGATGCTTTTAATGCCCCTCAGAAGAGACGTGTAGGTCAGAGTGGTATAACAAGACGGTTTTAATGCCCCTCAGAAGAGACGTGGAGGTCCCAGTAGCTTAACAAGACGCTTTTAATGGCCCTCAGAAGAGACATGGAGGTCACAGTCGCTTAACAGGACTCTTTTAATGCCCCTCAGAAGAGACGTGGAGGTCGCAGTAGCTTAAAAAGACTCTTTTAATGTACCTCAGAAGAGACATGGAGGTCAGAGTGGTATAACAAAACGGTTTTAATGCCCCTCAGAAGAGACGTGGAGGTCCCAGGAGCTAAACAAGATGCTTTTAATGTCCCGCACAAGAGACGAGGAGGTCAGTGTGGTATCACAAAACGGTTTTAATGCCCCTCAGAAGAGACGTGGAGGTCCCAGTAGCTTAACAAGATGCTTTTAATGCCCCTCAGAAGAGATGTGGAGGTCAGAGTAGTATAACAAGACGGTTTTAATGCCCCTTGGAAGAGACGTGGAGGTCAGAGTGGTATAACAAGATGCTTTTAATGTCCCTCAGAAGAGACGTGGAGGTCCCAGTAGCTTAACAAGATGCTTTTAATGCCCCTCAGAAGAGACGTGGAGGTCAGAGTGGTGTAAAAAGACGGTTTTAATGCCCCTTGGACGAGACGTGTAGGTGAGAGTGATATAACAAAACGGTTTTAATGCCCCTCAGAAGAGACGTGGAGGTCCCAGTAGCTTAACAAGACGCTTTAAATGGCCCTCAGAAGAGACGTGGAGGTCCCAGTAGCTTAACAAGACGCTTTTAATGCCCCTCAGAAGAGACGTGGAGGTCCCAGTAGCTTAACAAGATGCTTTTAATGCCCCTCAGAAGAGACGTGGAGGTCCCAGTAGCTTAATAAGATGGTTTTAATGCCCCTCGGAAGAGACGTGGAGGTGGCAGTAGCTTAACAAGACGCTTTTAATGCCCCTCAGAAGACACGTGGAGGTCCCAGTAGCTTAACAAGATGCTTTTAATGCCCCTCAGAAGAGACGTGGAGGTCCCAGTAGCTTAATAAGATGGTTTTAACGCCCCTCGGAAGAGGCGTGGAGATTCAAGTAGCTTAACAAGACGCTTTTAATGCCCCTCAGATGAGACGTGGAGGTCAGAGTGGTATAACAAGACAGTCTTAATGTCCCTTGGAAGAGACGTGGAGGTCAGAGTCGTATAACAAGATGCTTTTAATGCCCCTCAGAAGAGACGTGGAGGTCCCAGTAGCTTAACAAGACGCTAATGTAGCACCCTGAGGATTCGGCTGCTACAGGGGTATTGCACCTCAACCCAGAGGTGTGGTATTCCACTCCCGGGTAAGGATGGAGTGTGGAGCTGAGCTCAGAAGGCTGCATGCACTACACACATCCCATTTCCGGAGGGCAGACCAACGGTACTCCCACTTAGAAATGTGCAGGTACAACCGAGTCTGTCCTTGGCTGGAGTGGGAGGGGGGTGGTACATCCCAGTAGTGTAGGGGCAGATAGGGGGAGCAGTCTGGGTAAAGCTAGGAGCTCATTGGGTGCTGGTCACCTGAGCTCACACATAGAGGGAGTATATAAGGTGGGAACCATCTTAGATCAGGGTCAGTCAGTGAGACGTCAGTCTTTGCAGAGGAGTCTTTTGTAGAAGGCTGGTCAGTCTGTCAGTCTTTTGCAGAGCAGTGGAGGAAAGCAGAGGAGCAGAGCAGCCCCAAGGCCAAGAGTGAGAGAGGAGTTTGAAAGACCCAGAGGGGGAGAAAGAAGGAACTCTGAGAGCCCAAATACAACCACAGGGTGAAGAGTTGGCAACAGGGTACCGGATCCCAAACTGGTGGGGGCTACAGCATACCTCAGCCAGAGACCGGAGGCCGTGGGCAGCATCTGCCACGGCCACCCACCAAATCCACCCGGAAGGCAGACCACGCATAGGGTCAGGGAACAAAGAGGCAAGGGTTCGCCAACAAGAGGCCCGAGGGAGCCGGACATAGGTGGATCCCTGGTGGGGAAGGCCAGAGACGAGGACAGGACAGAAAGGGAGCTCAGAACCACGCTCCAGAACTACTTGGGGGTTGGCCGAGTCCAGGACCTGGTGGACGCAGCACGGCTCGGGTGGTCACTCAAGGCCGGAGTGACCAGTACAAGAACAGCAGTAAGTAAAGAACCCTGAACTGCACAACCCGACTCTGACTCTCATTACCATCTTCCCTGCACTTCCACAACCACCATCCTCTGCACCTGACCCCCTGAGGCTATACCCCTCCCGTTGGGGGTTATACTACCTAAGCTGCACAAACACCATCAGCCTCAGTGGACCCTGCTGCAGCGGCGGCCGAAGTGACCGCAATTCAACGGGTGGCGTAGTCGACATAAAGAACTTTAGTAACATCAGTAAGGACTGCCACACACTGAGCTTGACACCCTGGGCACGGACCGGGTCACAGCCACTCGGAGACTACAACCCCCATCTGATCCGGCTCCGGGTATCCCCAACAACACTGGCCCAGGGGGCGCGTCAACTTTGGCGTAGTCGGCAGGATTACGTGCCCGCAACAACCGGGTACTGCGTGCCTGAAGAAAAGTTCACCGTTACCTTAAAAAGAAGTCTCCTGCCGGTTCCGGAGGGTCCCCGCCATCGGGCCCCATCACAGGTCGTTTCCCGCCGGTTGTCCGCCATTTGCAGCTTTTTCCCGCCACTGGGAGACGATTCCCGCCATTTCCAAAGATTTCCCGCCTTGGAAGAGCGGACGCCATTATGGGCGTGCCAGAGGGTGGCAAGAGGCCACCTCCCATCGTGGGCCAGGTCGAAGAATGGCGCCAAAAGCGGAAACCGCGCCCACCAACAGAGACTGTGATGCTGGAAGTGTCCATCAGCGTGAGAGAACTGCCCCTGGAACTGACAATCACTAAGTTGCCCCGGGACCACCCTCGATGTGGGCGGAGACAGAAGAAGAGAACAAAGATGGGTGTCGCCTGGAGCAGTCTGGAGAGAGCGCACCCGGAGACAAGACGTCTGGAAGAGAGTCCAGAGAAAGCACACCCGGAGATGGAGGGAGAGCCAGGCAGCACCGACCCAGTGGTCAGGAGCCTGATGCGGGCCGCCACTCCAGGCAGCACCGACCCAGTGGTCAGGAGCCTGTTGCAGGTCGCCACTCCAGAAGGCCTGCTGGAGATCCTAGCACAGCTCCCCAGAGACCGGGAGTGTGCACAGACCGCGCTGGAGGGCCTCGCACGGAGGATGGCCCGGGTGCAGCGAGAGACGTTGGCGGAGTGGAGCCGAGAGATGGCCCAGCAGACCGAGACTCGTCAGCGGAGCACGCCACCCGAGACGAGGAGACAGACCGCCTCTGAGGATGGCGCAGGAGGACTGAAGGCCGGAGACGGCGCCGAGAAGGGAGCTGAACGGACGGAGGCAGGTAAAGGGGACGTCTCTACCCCGAGCCGGGAAACCGCGTGCCTGCCCCAGCTCCCCGTCGCAGAGCCCGAAATTCCCCCTGCCGTGCCCGTCGCTGCAACGTCACCGCCGCAGACTAGGCCTCAAACGGAAGCCGCGACCCCTGTGACGTCACACGCCTCGACCCCGAGCGTGGCCAAGCAGGAAGTACCATCGGCCTGGTCGCAAGGCCTAGTACCCCCGGGCGACGCAATACCAACAGCGCCCCCTACCTCCGCGGAGCCCCCGGCCTGGTCGCAGGGCCAAGTAACACAGGGCGCCGCCGTTCTTACGGTGCCCTTTACTTTCAAGGTGCCCCAGGCCTGGTCGCAAGGCCTGGTTAACCCGGGCGCCGCTACCACCACGGCGCCCATAACACCTAAAGTACCGCACCTGGGTGAGGACCTGTTCGCCCAGCATACGTGCCCGGATGGGCAGCCCTTCGTATGGCCCCAGGAATACATCCAGCTGGAGCTGCAAAAAGCAAGGGCCATGTGCGAACCCCTGATCCCGGCTCCAAAGCCCATAAAGAGTATCTCGCCCCCGCTAGAAGAGACCCAGTTTGAGTGGGATCCCACCGGAGAAGACCTCATGGGGTTCACTCAGGAGACTCGGGCAGCCGCAGCGGAGCGTGCAGAGTGCTGCCGCCAGCAGCTCGAGGTCTTTGAGAGGGAGCGGAGAGAGAGGCGGGTCCGGGAACAACAAGCCCAAATAAGGAGCGCGGAGCAGAAGAGCCGGACCAGGAGAAACCCCCGTGCAGCGCATGGTCCCCGTACCATCGGGACTGTGATAAAGTTCAATCTGCAGCATGGGTGGGGTTTCATCAGGGATCACCGCACCCCAGGCGACGTCTTCGTGACCAGGAGAGACGTTGAGTCCCACCTACCGGAGGGACACAGAGGTCGTGACCTGTATTTAGGGGACGAGGTCACCTTCACCCGGCACAAGTGTGCCAAAGGACCCTACGCCCTCCATGTGCATCGCCTGACGGAGGAGGAGCTGCGGTGTGAGGAGGAGCAAGAGGACCCGGACGGGTCTGAAACTGAAACTGTCCACAAAGAAAGAGCAGGAGGACGCCGTCGTTGAGTACAGTAGTATAGAGACTGTATATAGTTGCCCGTCAGGGCACAGTGAACCGTTGCTGCTAATATAGTCCCCGTTGGGACCAGAGAACTGAACTGTTAATCCCGTGTGTCCCTATTCCCACTGACCGAGGACTGAGAGCGGTCATTCCTTTCCTAATACCTGGCCGAGGACTGAGAGCGGCCATATTCCCCTTGTATATAGTTGCGCTTCCTAAAGCGCCCCCTACCGGTTTTATGGGAAACCGTGTTTCTTCAAGAGACAGTCGCACTTTACCCGGTCACAAGTTGCACCGTGACCGGAGGAACCAGAAGACAAGAATGTTTTTATGAAAAGTTTATATGAAAAGTTTATGCTGATATATATGATGTTTTATATGTTTTATATGTTTATGTTTATGAAAAAATTGTATGTTTTGGATGTTGTTTATATCTTACAGCCCGAGGACGTGCTGTGATTTACCAGGGGGGAATGTAGCACCCTGAGGATTCGGCTGCTACAGGGGTATTGCACCTCAACCCAGAGGTGTGGTATTCCACTCCCGGGTAAGGATGGAGTGTGGAGCTGAGCTCAGAAGGCTGCATGCACTACACACATCCCATTTCCGGAGGGCAGACCAACGGTACTCCCACTTAGAAATGTGCAGGTACGACCGAGTCTGTCCTTGGCTGGAGTGGGAGGGGGGTGGTACATCCCAGTAGTGTAGGGGCAGATAGGGGGAGCAGTCTGGGTAAAGCTAGGAGCTCATTGGGTGCTGGTCACCTGAGCTCACACATAGAGGGAGTATATAAGGTGGGAACCATCTTAGATCAGGGTCAGTCAGTGAGACGTCAGTCTTTGCAGAGGAGTCTTTTGTAGAAGGCTGGTCAGTTTGTCAGTCTTTTGCAGAGCAGTGGAGGAAAGCAGAGGAGCAGAGCAGCCCCAAGGCCAAGAGTGAGAGAGGAGTTTGAAAGACCCAGAGGGGGAGAAAGAAGGAACTCTGAGAGCCCAAATACAACCACAGGGTGAAGAGTTGGCAACAGGGTACCGGATCCCAAACTGGTGGGGGCTACAGCATACCTCAGCCAGAGACCGGAGGCCGTGGGCAGCATCTGCCACGGCCACCCACCAAATCCACCCGGAAGGCAGACCACGCATAGGGTCAGGGAAACCAGAGGCAAGGGTTCGCCAACAAGAGGCCCGAGGGAGCCGGACATAGGTGGATCCCTGGTGGGGAAGGCCAGAGACGAGGACAGGACAGAAAGGGAGCTCAGAACCACGCTCCAGAACTACTTGGGGGTTGGCCGAGTCCAGGACCTGGTGGACGCAGCACGGCTCGGGTGGTCACTCAAGGCCGGAGTGACCAGTACAAGAACAGCAGTAAGTAAAGAACCCTGAACTGCACAACCCGACTCTGACTCTCATTACCATCTTCCCTGCACTTCCACAACCACCATCCTCTGCACCTGACCCCCTGAGGCTATACCCCTCCCGTTGGGGGTTATACTACCTAAGCTGCACAAACACCATCAGCCTCAGTGGACCCTGCTGCAGCGGCGGCCGAAGTGACCGCAATTCAACGGGTGGCGTAGTCGACATAAAGAACTTTAGTAACATCAGTAAGGAATGCCACACACTGAGCTTGACACCCTGGGCACGGACCGGGTCACAGCCACTCGGAGACTACAACCCCCATCTGATCCGGCTCCGGGTATCCCCAACAAAACTGGCCCAGGGGGCGCGTCACTAATAATGCCCCTCAGAAGAGACGTGGAGGTCAGAGTGGTGTAACAAGACGGTTTTAATGCCCCTTGGAAGAGACGTGTAGGTCAGAGTTGTATAACAAGACGGTTTTAATGCCCCTCAGAAGAGACGTGGAGGTCCCAGTAGCTTAACAAGACGCTTTTAAACCCTCAGAAGAGATATGGATGTCCCAGTAGCTTAATAAGACGCTTTTAATGCCCCTCAGAAGAGACGTGGAGGTCGCAGTAGCTTAACAAGACGCTTTTATTGCAACTCAGAAGAGACGTGGAGGTCAGAGTGGTATAGCAAGACGGTTTTAATGCCTTTCAGAAGAGGCGTGGAGGTCCCAGTAGCTTAACAAGACGCCTTTAATGCCCCTCAGAAGAGACGTGGAGGTCAGAGTGGTATAACAAAACGGTTTTAATGCCCCTTAGAAGAGACGTGGAGTTCAGAGTGGTATAACAAGATGGTTTTAATGCCCCTTGGAAGAGTCGTGGAGGTCCCAGTAGCTTAACAACATGCTTTTAATGCCCCTCAGAAGAGACGTGGAGGTCCCAGTAGCTTAACAAGACGGTTTTAATGCCTCTCGGAAGAGACGAGGAGGTCCCTGTAGCTTAACAAGACGCTTTTATTGCCCCTCAGAAGAGACGTGAAGTTCCAAGTAGCTTAACAAGACGGTTGTAATGCCCCTCGGAAGAGATGTGGGGGTCCCAGTAGCTTAACAAGACGCTTTTAATGCCCCTCAGATGAGACGTGGAGGTCAGATTGGTATAACAATACGGTTTTAATGCCCCTTGGAAGAGACGTGGAGGTCAGAGTGGTATAACAAGACACTTTTAACGCCCCTCAGAAGAGACGTGGAGGTCCCAATAGCTTAACAAGACGCTTTTAATGCCCCTCAGAAGAGACGTGGAGGTCAGAGTGGTGTAAAAAGACGGTTTTATTGTCCCTTGGAAGAGACGTGTAGGTGAGAGTGATATAACAAGACGCTTTTATTGCCCCTCAGAAGAGACGTGGAGGTCCCAGTAGCTTAACAAGACGCTTTTAATGGCCCTCAGAAGAGACGTGGAGGTCCCAGTAGCTTAACAAGACGCTTTTAATGCCCCTCAGAAGAGACGTGGAGGTCCCAGTAGCTTAACAAGATGCTTTTAATGCCCCCCAGAAGAGACGTGGAGGTCAGAGAGGTATAACAAAACGGTTTTAATGCCCCTCAGAAGAGACGTGGAGGTCCCAGTAGCTTAACAAGATGCTTTTTATGGCCCTCAGAAGAGACATGGAGGTCACAGTAGCTTAACAAGACGCTTTTAATGCCCCTCAGAAGAGACGTGGAGGTCGCAGTAGCTTAGCAAGACTCTTTTAATGTACCTCAGAAGAGATGAGGAGGTCAGATTGGTATAACAAAATGGTTTTCGTGCCCCTCAGAAGAGACGTGGAGGTCCCAGGAGCTTAACAAGATGCTTTTAATGTCCCTCACAAGAGACGAGGAGGTCAGTGTGGTATAACAAAACGGTTTTAATGCCCCTCAGAAGAGACGTGGAGGTCCCAGTAGCTTAACAATACGCTTTTAATGCCCCTCATAAGAGATGTGGAGGTCAGAGTAGTATAACAACACGGTTTTAATGCCCCTTGGAAGAGACGTGGAGGTCCCAGTAACTTAACAAGACGCTTTTAATGCCCCTCAGAAGAGACGTGGAGGTCAGAGTAGCTTAACAAGATACTTTTAATGCCCCTCAGAAAAAACGTGGGGGTCCCAGTAGCTTAACAAGATACTTTTAATGCCCCTCAGAAGAGAAGTGGAGGTCCCAGTAGCTTAACAAGACGGTTTTAATGCCCCTCAGAAGAGACGTGGAGGTCCCAGTAGCTTAACAAGACGCTTTTAATGCCCCTCAGAAGAGATGTGGAGGTCAGAGTAGCATAACAAGACGGTTTTAATGCCCCTTGAAGGAGACGTGGAGGTCAGAGTGGTATAGCAAGATGCTTTTAATGCCCCTCAGAAGAGATGTGGAGGTCCCAGTAGCTTAACAAGACGCTTTTAATGCCCCTCAGAAGAGACGTGGAGGTCCCAGTAGCTTAAAAATATGCTTTTAATGCCCCTCAGAAAAAACGTGGAGGTCACAGTAGCTTAACAAGACGGTTTTAATGCCGAACAGACGAGACGTGGAGGTCCCAGTAGCTTAACAAGACGCTTTTAATGCCCCTCAGAAGAGACGTGGAGGTCAGAGTGGTATAACAAGATGGTTTTAATGCCCCTTGGAAGAGACGTGGAGGTCAGAGTGGTATAACAAGACGGTTTTAATGCCCCTTGGAAGAGACGTGGAGTTCAGAGTGGTATAACAAGACGGTTTTAATGCCCCTTGGAAGAGACGTAGAGGTCCCAGCAGCTTAGCAAGATGCTTTTAATGCCCCTCAGAAGAGACGTGGAGGTCCCAGTAGCTTAATAAGACGCTTTTAATGACCCTCAGAAGAGACGTGCAGGTCCAAGTAGCTTAAGAAGACGGTTTTAATGCCCCTCGGAAGAGACGGGGAGGTCCCAGTAGCTTAACAAGATGCTTTTATTGCCCCTCCGAAGAGACATGGAGGTCCCAGTAGCGTAACAAGACGCTTTCAATGCCCCTCAGAAGAGAGGTGGAGGTCAGATTCATATAACAAGACTGTTTTAATGCCCCTCAGAAGTGACGTGGAGGTCCAAGTAGCTTAACAAGACGCTTTTAATGCCCCTCAGAAGAGACGTGGAGGTCCCAGTAGCTTAACAAGACGGTTTTAATGCCCCTCAGAAAAGACGTGGAGGTCCCAGTAGCTTATCAAGATGCTTTTAATGCCCCTCAAAAGAGACGTGGAGGTCAGAGTGGTATAACAAGATGGTTTTAATGCCCCTCAGAAGAGACGTGGAGGTCCCAGTAGCTTAACAACACGCTTTTAATGCCCCTCAGAAGAGACGTGGAGGTCAGAGTGGTATAACAAGACAGTTTTAATGCCCCTTGAAAGAGACGTGGAGGTCACAGTGGTATAACAAAACGGTTTTAATGCCCCTCAGAAAAGACGTGGAGGTCCTAATAGCTTAACAAAACGGTTTTAATGCCCCTCAGAAGAGACATGGAGGTCAGAGTGGTATAACAAGACGGTTTTAATGCCCCTTGGAAGAGACGTGTAGGTCAGAGTGGTATAAGAAGATGGTTTTAATGCCCCTCAGAAGAGACGTGGAGGTCCCAGTAGCTTAACAAGATGCTTTTAATGGACCTCAGAAGAGACATGGATGTCCAAGTAGCTTAACAAGACGCTTTTAATGCCCCTCAGAAGAGACGTGGAGGTCAGAGTGGTATAACAAGACGGTTTTAATGCCTCTCAGAAGAGGCGTGGAGGTCCCAGAAGCTTAACAAGACGCTTTTAATGCCCCTCAGAAGAGACGTGGAGGTCAGAGTGGTATAACAAGACGGTTTTAATGCCCCTTAGAAGAGACGTGGAGTTCAGAGTGGTATAGCAAGACGGTTTTAATGCCCCTCAGAAGAGACGTGGAGGTCGCAGTAGCTTAAAAAGACTCTTTTAATGTACCTCAGAAGAGACATGGAGGTCAGAGTGGTATAACAAAATGGTTTTAATGCCCCTCAGAAGAGACGTGGAGGTCCCAGGAGCTAAACAAGATGCTTTTAATGTCCCGCACAAGAGACGAGGAGGTCAGTGTGGTATCACAAAACGGTTTTAATGCCCCTCAGAAGAGATGTGGAGGTCCCAGTAGCTTAACAAGATGCTTTTAATGCCCCTCAGAAGAGACGTGGAGGTCCCAGTAGCTTAACAAGACGGTTTTAATGCCTCTCAGAAAAGACGAGGAGGTCCCTGTAGCTTAACAAGATGCTTTTATTGCCCCTCAGAAGAGACGTGGAGTTCCAAGTAGCTTAACAAGACGGTTTTATGCCCCTCGGAAGAGACGTTGGGGTCCCAGTAGCTTAACAAGACGCTTTTAATGCCCCTCAGATGAGACGTGGAGGTCAGAGTGGTATAACAAGACGGTTTTAATGCCCCTTGGAAGAGACGTGAAGGTCAGAGTGGTATAACAAGACGCTTTTAATGCCCCTCAGAAGAGACTTGGAGGTCCCAGTAGCTTAACAAGACGCTTTAAATGCCCCTCAGAAGAGACGTGGAGGTCAGAGTGGTGTAAAAAGACGCTTTTAATGCCCCTTGGAAGAGACGTGTAGGTGAGAGTGATATAACAAGATGGTTTTAATGCCCCTCAGAAGAGACGTGGAGGTCCCAGTAGCTTAACAAAACGCTTTTAATGGCCCTCAGAAGAGACGTGGAGGTCCCAGTAGCTTAACAAGATGCTTTTAATGCCCCTCAGAAGAGACGTGGAGGTCCCAGTAGCTTAACAAGATGCTTTTAATGCCCCTCAGAAGAGACGTGGAGGTCAGAGTGGTATAACAAGACGGTTTTAATGCCCCTCAGAAGAGACGTGGAGGTCCCAGTAGCTTAACAAGACGCTTTTAATGGCCCTCAGAAGAGACATGGAGGTCACAGTAGCTTAACAGGACTCTTTTAATGCCCCTCAGAAGAGACGTGGAGGTCGCAGTAGCTTAACAAGACTCTTTTAATGTACCTCAGAAGAGACATGGAGGTCAGAGTGGTATAACAAAACGGTTTTAATGCCCCTTGGAAGAGACGTGGAGGTCAGAGTGGTATAACAAGTTGCTTTTAATGTCCCTCAGAAGAGACGTGGAGGTCCCAGTAGCTTAACAAGACGCTTTTAATGCCCCTCAGAAGAGACGTGGAGGTCCCAGTAGCTTAACAAGATGCTTTTAATGCCCCTCAGAAAAGACGTGGAGGTCACAGTAGCTTAACAAGACGGTTTTAATGCCGCTCAGACGAGATGTGGAGGTCCCAGTAGCTTAACAAGACGCTTTAAATGCCCCTCAGAAGAGACGTGGATGTCAGAGTGGTATAACAAGATGCCTTTAATGCCCCTTGGAGGAGACGTGGAGGTCATAGTGGTATAACAAGACGGTTTTAATGCCCCTTGGAAGAGACGTGTAGTTCAGAGTGGTATAACAAGACGGTTTTAATGTCCCTTGGAAGAGACGTAGAGGTCCCAGCAGCTTAACAAGATGCTTTTAATGCCCCTCAGAACAGACTTGGAAGTCCCAGTAGCTTAAGAAGACGGTTTTAATGCCCCTCGGAAGAGACGTGGAGGTCCCAGTAGCTTAACAAGACGCTTTTAATGACCCTCAGAAGAGACGTGGAGGTCCAAGTAGCTTAAGAAGACGGTTTTAATGCCCCTCGGAAGAGACGGGGAGGTCCCAGTAGCTTAACAAGATGCTTTTATTGCCCCTCCGAAGAGACATGGAGGTCCCAGTAGCGTAACAAGACGCTTTTAATGCCCCTCAGAAGAGAGGTGGAGGTCAGATTCATATAACAAGACTGTTTTAATGCCCCTCAGAAGAGACGTGGAGGTCCAAGTAGCTTAACAAGACGCTTTTAATGCCCCACAGAAGAGACGTGGAGGTCCCAGTAGCTTAACGAGACGGTTTTAATGCCCCTCAGAAGAGACGTGGAGGTCCCAGTAGCTTATCAAGATGCTTTTAATGCCCCTCAAAAGAGACGTGGAGGTCAGAGTGGTATAACAAGATGGTTTTAATGCCCCTCAGAAGAGACGTGGAGGTTCCAGTAGCTTAACAACACGCTTTTAATGCCCCTCAGAAGAGACGTGGAGGTCAGAGTGGTATAACAAGACAGTTTTAATGCCCCTTGAAAGAGACGTGGAGGTCACAGTGGTATAACAAGACGGTTTTAATGCCCCTCAGAAGAGACGTGGAGATCCCAATAGCTTAACAAGATGGTTTTAATGCACCTCAGAAGAGACGTGGAGGTCAGAGTTGTATAACAAGACGGTTTTAATGCCCCTTGGAAGAGACGTGGAGGTCAGAGTGGTATAACAAGACTGTTTAAATGTCCCTTGGAAGAGACGTGTAGGTCAGAGTGGTATAACAAGACGGTTTTAATGCCCCTCAGAAGAGACGTGGAGGTCCCAGTAGCTTAACAAGACGCTTTTAATGCCCCTCAGAAGAGACGTGGAGGTCAGAGTGGTATAACAAGACTGTTTTAATGCCCCTCAGAAGAGACGTGGAGGTCCCAGTAGCTTAACAAGACGCTTTTAATGGCCCTCAGAAGAGACATGGAGGTCACAGTAGCTTAACAGGACTCTTTTAATGCCCCTCAGAAGAGACGTGGAGGTCGCAGTAGCTTAAAAAGACTCTTTTAATGTATCTCAGAAGAGACATGGAGGTCAGAGTGGTATAACAAAACGGTTTTAATGCCCCTCAGAAGAGACGTGGAGGTCCCAGGAGCTAAACAAGATGCTTTTAATGTCCCGCACAAGAGACGAGGAGGTCAGTGTGGTATCACAAAACGGTTTTAATGCCCCTCAGAAGAGACGTGGAGGTCCCAGTAGCTTAACAAGATGCTTTTAATGCCCCTCAGAAGAGATGTGGAGGTCAGAGTAGTATAACAAGACGGTTTTAATGCCCCTTGGAAGAGACGTGGAGGTCAGAATGGTATAACAAGATGCTTTTAATGTCCCTCAGAAGAGACGTGGAGGTCCCAGTAGCTTAACAAGATGCTTTTAATGCCCCTCAGAAGAGACGTGGAGGTCAGAGTGGTGTAAAAAGACGGTTTTAATGCCCCTTGGAAGAGACGTGTAGGTGAGAGTGATATAACAAAACGGTTTTAATGCCCCTCAGAAGAGACGTGGAGGTCCCAGTAGCTTAACAAGACGCTTTTAATGGCCCTCAGAAGAGACGTGGAGGTCCCAGTAGCTTAACAAGACGCTTTTAATGCCCCTCAGAAGAGACGTGGAGGTCCCAGTAGCTTAACAAGATGCTTTTAATGCCCCTCAGAAGAGACGTGGAGGTCCCAGTAGCTTAATAAGACGGTTTTAATGCCCCTCGGAAGAGACGTGGAGGTCGCAGTAGCTTAACAAGACGCTTTTAATGCCCCTCAGAAGACACGTGGAGGTCCAAGTAGCTTAACAAGACGGTTTTAACGCCCCTCGGAAGAGGCGTGGAGATTCAAGTAGCTTAACAAGACGCTTTTAATGCCCCTCAGATGAGACGTGGAGGTCAGAGTGGTATAACAAGACAGTCTTAATGTCCCTTGGAAGAGACGTGGAGGTCAGAGTCGTATAACAAGATGCTTTTAATGCCCCTCAGAAGAGACGTGGAGGTCCCAGTAGCTTAAAAAAACGCTAATAATGCCCCTCAGAAGAGACGTGGAGGTCAGAGTGGTGTAACAAGACGGTTTTAATGCCCCTTAGAAGAGACGTGTAGGTCAGAGTTGTATAACAAGACGGTTTTAATGCCCCTCAGAAGAGACGTGGAGGTCCCAGTAGCTTAACAAGACGCTTTTAAACCCTCAGAAGAGACATGGATGTCCCAGTAGCTTAATAAGACGCTTTTAATGCCCCTCAGAAGAGACGTGGAGGTCGCAGTAGCTTAACAAGACGCTTTTATTGCAACTCAGAAGAGACGTGGAGGTCAGAGTGGTATAGCAAGACGGTTTTAATGCCTTTCAGAAGAGGCGTGGAGGTCCCAGTAGCTTAACAAGACGCCTTTAATGCCCCTCAGAAGAGACGTGGAGGTCAGAGTGGTATAACAAAACTGTTTTAATGCCCCTTAGAAGAGACGTGGAGTTCAGAGTGGTATAACAAGATGGTTTTAATGCCCCTTGGAAAAGTCGTGGAGGTCCCAGTAGCTTAACAAGATGCTTTTAATGGCCCTTAGAAGAGACGTGGAGGTCCCAGTAGCTTAACAAGACGGTTTTAATGCCTCTCGGAAGAGACGAGGAGGTCCCTGTAGCTTAACAAGACGCTTTTATTGCCCCTCAGAAGAGACGTGAAGTTCCAAGTAGCTTAACAAGACGGTTGTAATGCCCCTCGGAAGAGACGTGGGGGTCCCAGTAGCTTAACAAGACGCTTTTAATGCCCCTCAGATGAGACGTGGAGGTCAGATTGGTATAACAATACGGTTTTAATGCCCCTTGGAAGAGACGTGGAGGTCAGAGTGGTATAACAAGACACTTTTAACGCCCCTCAGAAGAGATGTGGAGGTCCCAATAGCTTAACAAGACGCTTTTAATGCCCCTCAGAAGAGACGTGGAGGTCAGAGTGGTGTAAAAAGACGGTTTTATTGTCCCATGGAAGAGACGTGTAGGTGAGAGTGATATAACAAGACGCTTTTATTGCCCCTCAGAAGAGACGTGGAGGTCCCAGTAGCTTAACAAGACGCTTTTAATGGCCCTCAGAAGAGACGTGGAGGTCCCAGTAGCTTAACAAGACGCTTTTAATGCCCCTCAGAAGAGACGTGGAGGTCCCAGTAGCTTAACAAGATGCTTTTAATGCCCCCCAGAAGAGACGTGGAGGTCAGAGTGGTATAACAAAACGGTTTTAATGCCCCTCAGAAGAGACGTGGAGGTCTCAGTAGCTTAACAAGATGCTTTTTATGGCCCTCAGAAGAGACATGGAGGTCACAGTAGCTTAACAAGACGCTTTTAATGCCCCTCAGAAGAGACGTGGAGGTCGCAGTAGCTTAGCAATACTCTTTTAATGTACCTCAGAAGAGATGTGGAGGTCAGATTGGTATAACAAAATGGTTTTCGTGCCCCTCAGAAGAGACGTGGAGGTCCCAGGAGCTTAACAAGATGCTTTTAATGTCCCTCACAAGAGACGAGGAGGTCAGTGTGGTATAACAAAACGGTTTTAATGCCCCTCAGAAGAGACGTGGAGGTCCCAGTAGCTTAACAAGACGCTTTTAATGCCCCTCATAAGAGATGTGGAGGTCAGAGTAGTATAACAACACGGTTTTAATGCCCCTTGGAAGAGACGTGGAGGTCCCAGTAACCTAACAAGACGCTTTTAATGCCCCTCAGAAGAGACGTGGAGGTCAGAGTAGCTTAACAAGATACTTTTAATGCCCCTCAGAAAAAACGTGGGGGTCCCATTAGCTTAACAAGATACTTTTAATGCCCCTCAGAAGAGAAGTGGAGGTCCCAGTAGCTTAACAAGACGGTTTTAATGCCCCTCAGAAGAGACGTGGAGGTCCCAGTAGCTTAACAAGACGCTTTTAATGCCCCTCAGAAGAGATGTGGAGGTCAGAGTAGTATAACAAGACGGTTTTAATGCCCCTTGGAGGAGACGTGGAGGTCAGAGTGGTATAGCAAGATGCTTTTAATGCCCCTCAGAAGAGACGTGGAGGTCCCAGTAGCTTAACAAGACGCTTTTAATGCCCCTCAGAAGAGACGTGGAGGTCCCAGTAGCTTAAAAATATGCTTTTAATGCCCCTCAGAAAAAACGTGGAGGTCACAGTAGCTTAACAAGACGGTTTTAATGCCGCTCAGACGAGACGTGGAGGTCCCAGTAGCTTAACAAGACGCTTTTAATGCCCCTCAGAAGAGACGTGGAGGTCAGAGTGGTATAACAAGATGGTTTTAATGCCCCTTGGAAGAGACGTGGAGGTCAGAGTGGTATAACAAGACGGTTTTAATGCCCCTTGGAAGAGACGTGGAGTTCAGAGTGGTATAACAAGACGGTTTTAATGCCCCTTGGAAGAGACGTAGAGGTCCCAGCAGCTTAGCAAGATGCTTTTAATGCCCCTCAGAAGAGACGTGGAGGTCCCAGTAGCTTAACAAGACGGTTTTAATGCCCCTCGGAAGAGACGTGGAGGTCCCAGTAGCTTAACAAGACGCTTTTAATGACCCTCAGAAGAGACGTGCAGGTCCAAGTAGCTTAAGAAGACGGTTTTAATGCCCCTCGGAAGAGACGGGGAGGTCCCAGTAGCTTAACAAGATGCATTTATTGCCCCTCCGAAGAGACATGGAGGTCCCAGTAGCTTAACAAGACGCTTTCAATGCCCCTCAGAAGAGAGGTGGAGGTCAGATTCATATAACAAGACTGTTTTAATGCCCCTCAGAAGTGACGTGGAGGTCCAAGTAGCATAACAAGACGCTTTTAATGCCCCTCAGAAGAGACGTGGAGGTCCCAGTCGCTTAACAAGACGGTTTTAATGCCCCTCAGAAAAGACGTGGAGGTCCCAGTAGCTTATCAAGATGCTTTTAATGCCCCTCAAAAGAGACGTGGAGGTCAGAGTGGTATAACAAGATGGTTTTAATGCCCCTCAGAAGAGACGTGGAGGTCCCAGTAGCTTAACAACACGCTTTTAATGCCCCTCAGAAGAGACGTGGAGGTCAGAGTGGTATAACAAGACAGTTTTAATGCCCCTTGAAAGAGACGTGGAGGTCACAGTGGTATAACAAAACGGTTTTAATGCCCCTCAGAAAAGACGTGGAGGTCCTAATAGCTTAACAAAACGGTTTTAATGCCCCTCAGAAGAGACGTGGAGGTCAGAGTGGTATAACAAGACGGTTTTAATGCCCCTTGGAAGAGACGTGTAGGTCAGAGTGGTATAACAAGATGGTTTTAATGCCCCTCAGAAGAGACGTGGAGGTCCCAGTAGCTTAACAAGACGCTTTTAAGGACCTCAGAAGAGACATGGATGTCCAAGTAGCTTAACAAGACGCTTTTAATGCCCCTCAGAAGAGACGTGGAGGTCGCAGTAGCTTAACAAGACGCTTTTAATGTACCTCAGAAGAGACGTGGAGGTCAGAGTGGTATAACAAGACGGTTTTAATGCCTCTCAGAAGAGGCGTGGAGGTCCCAGAAGCTTAACAAGACGCTTTTAATGCCCCTCAGAAGAGACGTGGAGGTCAGAGTGGTATAACAAGACGGTTTTAATGCCCCTTAGAAGAGACGTGGAGTTCAGAGTGGTATAGCAAGACAGTTTTAATGCCCCTTGGAAGAGACGTGGAGGTCCCAGTAGCTTAACAAGATGGTTTTAATGCCCCTCAGAAGAGACGTGGAGGTCCCAGTAGCTTAACAAGACGGTTTTAATGCCTCTCAGAAAAGACGAGGAGGTCCCTGTAGCTTAACAAGACGCTTTTATTGCCCCTCAGAAGAGACGTGGAGTTCCAAGTAGCTTAACAAGACGGTTTTATGCCCCTCGGAAGAGACGTTGGGGTCCCAGTAGCTTAACAAGACGCTTTTAATGCCCCTCAGATGAGACGTGGAGGTCAGAGTGGTATAACAAGACGGTTTTAATGCCCCTTGGAAGAGACGTGAAGGTCAGAGTGGTATAACAAGACGCTTTTAATGCCCCTCAGAAGAGACTTGGAGGTCCCAGTAGCTTAACAAGACGCTTTAAATGCCCCTCAGAAGAGACGTGGAGGTCAGAGTGGTGTAAAAAGACGCTTTTAATGCCCCTTGGAAGAGACGTGTAGGTGAGAGTGATATAACAAGATGGTTTTAATGCCCCTCAGAAGAGACGTGGAGGTCCCAGTAGCTTAACAAGACGCTTTTAATGGCCCTCAGAAGAGACGTGGAGGTCCCAGTAGCTTAACAAGACGCTTTTAATGCCCCTCAGAAGAGACGTGGAGGTCCCAGTAGCTTAACAAGATGCTTTTAATGCCCCTCAGAAGAGACGTGGAGGTCAGAGTGGTATAACAAGACGGTTTTAATGCCCCTCAGAAGAGACGTGGAGGTCCCAGTAGCTTAACAAGACGCTTTTAATGGCCCTCAGAAGAGACGTGGAGGTCACAGTAGCTTAACAGGACTCTTTTAATGCCCCTCAGAAGAGACGTGGAGGTCGCAGTAGCTTAACAAGACTCTTTTAATGTACCTCAGAAGAGACATGGAGGTCAGAGTGGTATAACAAAACGGTTTTAATGCCCCTCAGAAGAGACGTGGAGGTCCCAGGAGCTAAACAAGATGCTTTTAATGTCCCGCACAAGAGACGAGGAGGTCAGTGTGGTATCACAAAACGGTTTTAATGCCCCTCAGAAGAGACGTGGAGGTCCCAGTAGCTTAACAAGACGCTTTTAATGCCCCTCAGAAGAGATGTGGAGGTCAGAGTAGTATAACAAGACGGTTTTAATGCCCCTTGGAAGAGACGTGGAGGTCAGAGTGGTATAACAAGATGCTTTTAATGTCCCTCAGAAGAGACGTGGAGGTCCCAGTAGCTTAACAAGACGCTTTTAATGCCCCTCAGAAGAGACGTGGAGGTCCCAGTAGCTTAACAAGATGCTTTTAATGCCCCTCAGAAAAGACGTGGAGGTCACAGTAGCTTAACAAGACGGTTTTAATGCCGCTCAGACGAGATGTGGAGGTCCCAGTAGCTTAACAAGACGCTTTAAATGCCCCTCAGAAGAGACGTGGATGTCAGAGTGGTATAACAAGACGCCTTTAATGCCCCTTGGAAGAGACGTGGAGGTCATAGTGGTATAACAAGACGGTTTTAATGCCCCTTGGAAGAGACGTGTAGTTCAGAGTGGTATAACAAGACGGTTTTAATGTCCCTTGGAAGAGACGTAGAGGTCCCAGCAGCTTAACAAGATGCTTTTAATGCCCCTCAGAACACACTTGGAAGTCCCAGTAGCTTAAGAAGACGGTTTTAATGCCCCTCGGAAGAGACGTGGAGGTCCCAGTAGCTTAACAAGACGCTTTTAATGACCCTCAGAAGAGACGTGGAGGTCCAAGTAGCTTAAGAAGACGGTTTTATGCCCCTCGGAAGAGACGGGGAGGTCCCAGTAGCTTAACAAGATGCTTTTATTGCCCCTCCGAAGAGACATGGAGGTCCCAGTAGCGTAACAAGACGCTTTTAATGCCCCTCAGAAGAGAGGTGGAGGTCAGATTCATATAACAAGACTGTTTTAATGCCCCTCAGAAGAGACGTGGAGGTCCAAGTAGCTTAACAAGACGCTTTTAATGCCCCACAGAAGAGACGTGGAGGTCCCAGTAGCTTAACGAGACGGTTTTAATGCCCCTCAGAAGAGACGTGGAGGTCCCAGTAGCTTATCAAGATGCTTTTAATGCCCCTCAAAAGAGACGTGGAGGTCAGAGTGGTATAACAAGATGGTTTTAATGCCCCTCAGAAGAGACGTGGAGGTCCCAGTAGCTTAACAACACGCTTTTAATGCCCCTCAGAAGAGACGTGGAGGTCAGAGTGGTATAACAAGACAGTTTTAATGCCCCTTGAAAGAGACGTGGAGGTCACAGTGGTATAACAAGACGGTTTTAATGCCCCTCAGAAGAGACGTGGAGATCCCAATAGCTTAACAAGACGGTTTTAATGCACCTCAGAAGAGACGTGGAGGTCAGAGTTGTATAACAAGACGGTTTTAATGCCCCTTGGAAGAGACGTGGAGGTCAGAGTGGTATAACAAGACTGTTTAAATGTCCCTTGGAAGAGACGTGTAGGTCAGAGTGATATAACAAGACGGTTTTAATGCCCCTCAGAAGAGACGTGGAGGTCCCAGTAGCTTAACAAGACGCTTTTAATGCCCCTCAGAAGAGACGTGGAGGTCCCAGTAGCTTAACAAGACGCTTTTAATGCCCTCAGAAGAGACGTGGAGGTCAGAGTTGTATAACAAGACGGTTATAATTCCCCTCAGAAGAGACGTGGAGGTCCAGGCAGCTTAACAAGAAGCTTTTAATGCCCCTCAGAAGAGAAGTGGAGGTCAGAGTGGTATAACAAGACGGTTTTAATGCTCCTTGGAAGAGACGTGGAGGTCACAGTAGCTTAACACGACTGTTTTAATGCCCCTCAGAAGAGACGTGGAGGACAGAGTGGTATAACAAGACGGTTTTAATGCCCCTTGTAAGAGACGTGGAGGTCACAGTGGTATAACAGGACTGTTTTAATGCTCCTCAGAAGAGACGTTGAGGTCCCAGTAGCTTAAAAAGACGCTTTTAATGCCCCTCAGAAGAGACGTGGAGGTCCCAGTAGCTTAACGAGACGGTTTTTATGCCCCTCAGAAGAGACTTGGAGGTCAGAGTGGTATAACAAGACGGTTTTAATGCCCCTTGGAAGAGACGTGGAGGTCAAAGTGGTATAGCAAGACTGTTTAAATGCCCCTTGTAAGAGACGTGTAGGTCAGAGTGCTATAACAAGACGGTTTTAATGCCCCTCAGAAGAGACGTGGAGGTCCCAGTAGCTTAACAAGACGCTTTTAATGCCCCTCAGAAGAGACTTGGAGGTCAGAGTGGTGTAAAAAGACGGTTTTAATGCCCCCTGGAAGAGATGTGGAGGTCAGAGTGGTATAACAAGGTGGTTTTAATGCCTCCCAGAAGAGACGTGGAGGTCCCAGTAGACTAACAAGATGCTTTTTATGCCCCTCAGAAGAGACGTGGAGGTCCCAGTAGCTAAACAAGACGCTTTTAATGCCCCTCAGAAGAGACGTGGAAGTCCCAGTAGCTTAAAAAGACGCTTTTAAGGCCCCTCGGAAAAGTGGTGGAGGTCCCAGTAGCTTAACAGGACGCTTTTATTGCCCCTCAGAAGAAACGTAGAGGTCCCAGTAGCTTAACAAGACGCTTTTAATGCCACTTAGAAGAGATGTGGAGGTCAGAGTGGTATAACAAGACGATTTTAATGCCCCTCAGAAGAGACGTGGAGGTCCCAGTAGCTTAACAAGACGCTTTTAATGCCGCTCAGAAGAGACGTGGTTTTCAGAGTGGTATATCAAGACAGTTTTAATGCCCCGTGGAGGAGACGTGTAAGTCAGAGTGGTATAACAAGACTGTTTTAATGCCCCATGGAAGAGAAGTGGAGGTCCCAGTAGCTTAACAAGATGCTTTTAATGCCCCTCAGTAGAGACGTGGAGGTCCCAGTAGCTTAACAAGACGCTTTTAAGGCCGCTCAGAAGAGACGTGGAGGTCAGAGTGGTATAGCAAGACGGTTTTTATGCCCCTTGGAAGAGACGTGAAGGTCAGAGTGGTATAACAAGACTGTTTAAATGCCCCTTGGAAGAGACGTGTAGGTCAGAGTGGTATAACAAGATGGTTTTAATGCCCCTCAGAAGAGACGTGGAGGTCCCAGTAGCTTAACAAGATGCTTTTAATGCCGCTCAGAAGAGAAGTGGAGGTCCCAGTAGCTTAACAAGACGCTTTTAATGCCCTCAGAAGAGACGTGGAGGTCAGAGTTGTATAACAAGACGGTTTTAATTCCCCTCAGAAGAGACGTGGAGGTCCAGGCAGCTTAACAAAACGCTTTTAATGCCCCTCAGAAGAGACGTGGAGGTCCCAGTAGCTTAAGAAGATGCTTTTAATGGCCCTCAGAAGAGACGTGGAGGTCAGAGTGGTATAACAAGACGGTTTCAATGCCCCTCAGAAGAGACGTGGAGGTCCCAGTAGCTTAACAAGACGCTTTTAATGGCCCTCAGAAGAGACATGGAGGTCACAGTAGCTTAACAAGACGCTTTTAATGCCCCTCAGAAGAGACGTGGAGGTCGTAGTAGCTTAACAAGACGCTTTTAATGCCCCTCAGAAGAGACGTGGAGGTCCCAGTAGCTTAACAAGACGCTTTTAATGCCCTCAGAAGAGACGTGGAGGTCAGTGTTGTATAACAAGACGGTTTTAATTCCCCTCAGAAGAGACGTGGAGGTCCAGGCAGCTTAACAAGAAGCTTTTAATGCCCCTCAGAAGAGAAGTGGAGGTCAGAGTGGTATAACAAGACAGTTTTAATGCTCCTTGGAAGAGACGTGGAGGTCACAGTAGCTTAACAAGACGGTTTTAATGCCCCTCAAAAGAGACGTGGAGGACAGAGTGGTATAACAAGACGGTTTTAATGCCCCTTGTAAGAGACGTGGAGGTCACAGTGGTATAACAGGACGGTTTTAATGCTCCTCAGAAGAGACGTGGAGGTCCCAGTAGCTTAAAAAGTCGCTTTTAATGCCCCTCAGAAGAGACGTGGAGGTCCCAGTAGCTTAACGAGACGGTTTTTATGCCCTTCAGAAGAGACGTGGAGGTCAGAGTGGTATAACAACACGGTTTTATTGCCCCTTGGAAGAGACGTGGAGGTCAGAATGGTATAACAATACGGTTTTAATGCCACTCAGAAGAGACGTGGAGGTCAGAGTGGTATAAAAAGACGGTTTTAATGCCCCCTGGAAGAGACGTGGAGGTCAGAGTGGTATAACAAGGCGGCTTTAATGCCCCCCAGAAGAGACGTGGAGGTCCCAGTAGATTAACAAGATGCTTTTTATGCCCCTCAGAAGAGACGTGGAGGTCCCAGTAGCTTAACAAGACGCTTTTAATGCCCCTCAGAAGAGACGTGGAAGTCCCAGTAGCTTAAAAAGACGCTTTTAATGCCCCTCGGAAAAGTGGTGGAGGTCACAATAGCTTAACAGGACGCTTTTAATGCCCCTCAGAAGAAACGTGGAGGTCCCAGTAGCTTAACAAGACGCTTTTAATGCCCCTCAGAAGAGATGTGGAGGTCAGAGTGGTATAACAAGACGCTTTTAATGCCCCTCAGAAGAGATGTGGAGGTCCCAGTAGATTAACAAGACGCATTTTATGCCCATCAGAAGAGACGTGGAGGTACCAGTAGCTTAACAAGACGCTTTTAATGCCCCTCAGAAGAGACGTGGAAGTCCCAGTAGCTTAAAAAGATGCTTTTAATGTCCCTCGGAAAAGTGGTGGAGGTCCCAATAGCTTAACAGGACGCTTTTAATGCCCCTCAGAAGAACCGTGGAGGTCCCAGTAGCTTAACAAGACGCTTTTAATGCCCCTCAGAAGAGATGTGGAGGTCAGAGTGGCATAACAAGACGCTTTTAAGGCCGCTCAGAAGAGACGTGGATTTCAGAGTGGTATATCAAGACGGTTTTAATGCCTCATGGAGGAGACGTGTAAGTTAGAGTGGTATAACAAGACTGTTTTAATGCAGCTTGGAAGAGACGTGGAGGTCCCAGTAGCTTTATAAGGTGCTTTTAATGCCCCTCAGTAGAGACGTGGAGGTCCCAGTAGATTAACAAGACGCTTTTAATGCCCCTCAGAAGAGACGTGGAGGTCCCAGTAGCTTAAAAAGACGTTTTTTATGTCCAACGGAGGAGACGTGGAGGTCCCAGTAGCTTAACAAGATGCTTTAAATGCCTCTCAGATGAGACGTGGAGGTCAGAGTGGTATAACAATACGGTTTTAATGCCCTTTGGAAGAGACGTGGAGGTCAGAGTGGTATAACAAGACACTTTTAACGCCCCTCAGAAGAGACGTGGAGGTCCCAGTAGCTTAACAAGATGCTTTTAATGCCCATCAGAAGAGACGTGGAGGTCCCAGTAGCTTAAAAAGACGTTTTTTATGCCCAACGGAAGAGACGTGGAGGTCCCAGTAGCTTAACAAGATGCTTTTAATGCCCCTCAGATGAGACATGGAGGTCAGAGTGGTATAACAATACGGTTTTAATGCCCTTTGGAAGAGACGTGGAGGTCAGAGTGGTATAACAAGACACTTTTAACGCCCCTCAGAAGAGACGTGGAGGTCCCAGTAGCTTAACAAGACGCTTTTAATGCCCCTCAGAAGAGACGTGGAGGTCAGAGTGGTGTAAAAAGACGGTTTTAATGTCCCTTGGAAGAGACGTGTAGGTGAGAGTGATATAACAAGACGCTTTTATTGCCCCTCAGAAGAGACGTGGAGGTCCCAGTAGCTTAACAAGACGCATTTAATGGACCTCAGAAGAGTCGTGGAGGTCCCAGTAGCTTAACAAGACTCTTTTAATGCCTCTCAGAAGAGACGTGGAGGTCCCAGCAGCTTAACAAGATGCTTTTAATGCCCCCCAGAAGAGACGTGGAGGTCAGAGTGGTATAACAAAACGGTTTTAATGCCCCTCAGAAGAGACGTGCAGGTCCCAGTAACTTAACAAGACACTTTTTATGACCCTCAGAAGAGACATGGAGGTCACAGTAGCTTATCAAGACGCTTTTAATGCCCCTCAGAAAAGATGTGGAGGTCGCAGTAGCTTAGCAAGACTCTGTTAATGTACCTCAGAAGAGACGTGGAGGTCAGAGTGGTATAACAAAATGGTTTTAGTGCCCCTCAGAAGAGACGTGGAGGTCCCAGGAGCTTAACAAGATGCTTTTAATGTCCGTCACAAGAGACGAGGAGGTCAGTGTGGTATAACAAAACGTTTTTAATGCCCCTCAGAAGAGACGTGGAGGTCCCAGTAGCTTAACAAGACGCTTTTAATGCCCCTCATAAGAGATGTGGAGGTCAGAGTAGAATAACAAGACGGTTTTAATGCCCCTTGGAAGAGACGTGGGGTCAGAGTGGTATAACAATACGCTTTTAATGCCCCTCAGAAGAGACGTGGAGGTCCCAGTAGCTGAACAAGATACTTTTAATGCCCCTCAGAAAAAACGTGGAGGTCCCAGTAGCTTAACAAGATACTTTTAATGCCCCTCAGAAGAGAAGTGGAGGTCCCAGTAGCTTAACAAGGCGCTTTTAATGCCCCTCAGAAGAGACGTGGAGGTCAGAGTGGTATAGCAAGATGGTTTTAATGCCCCTTGGAAGAGACGTGGAGGTCAGAGTGGTATAACAAGACGGTTTTAATCCCCCTTGGAAGAGACGTGGAGTTCAGAGTGGTATAACAAGACGGTTTTAATGCCCCTTGGAAGAGACGTAGAGGTCCCAGCAGCTTAACAAGATGCTTTTAATGCCCCTCAGAAGAGACGTGGAGGTCCCAGTAGCTTAACAAGACGGTTTTAATGCCCCTCAGAAGAGATGTGAAGGTCAGAGTAGTATAACAAGACGGTTTTAATGCCCCTTGGAGGAGACGTGGAGGTCAGAGTGGTATAACAAGACGCTTTTAATGCCCCTCAGAAGAGACGTGGAGGTCCCAGTAGCTTAACAAGACGCTTTTAATGCCCCTCAGAAGAGACGTGGAGGTCCCAGTAGCTTAACAAGATGCATTTAATGCCCCTGAGAAAAAACGTGGAGGTCACAGTAGCTTAACAATACGGTTTTAATGCCCCTCAGACGAGACGTGGAGGTCCCAGTAGCTTAACAAGAAGCTTTTAATGCCCCTCAGAAGAGACGTGGAGGCCAGAGTGGTATAACAAGATGGTTTTAATGCCCCTTGGAAGAGACGTGGAGGTCAGAGTGGTATACCAAGACGGTTTTAATGCCCCTTGGAAGAGACGTGGAGTTCAGAGTGGTATAACAAGCCGGTTTTAATGCCGCTTGGAAGAGACGTAGAGGTCCCAGCAGCTTAACAAGATGCTTTTAATGCCCCTCAGAAGAGACGTGGAGGTCCCAGTACCTTAACAAGACGGTTTTAATGCCCCTCGGAAGAGACGTGGAGGTCCCAGTAGCTTAACAAGACGCTTTTAATGACCCTCAGAAGAGACGTGCAGGTCCAAGTAGCTTAAGAAGACGGTTTTAATGCCCCTCGGAAGAGACGGGGAGGTCCCAGTAGCTTAACAAGATGCTTTTATTGCCCCTCCGAAGAGACATGGAGGTCCCAGTAGCGTAACAAGACGCTTTCAATGCCCCTCAGAAGAGAGATGGAGGTCAGATTCATATAACAAGACTGTTTTAATGCCCCTCAGAAGTGACGTGGAGGTCCAAATAGCTTAACAAGATGCTTTTAATGCCCTTCAGAAGAGACGTGGAGGTCCCAGTAGCTTAACAAGACGGTTTTAATGCCCCTCAGAAGAGACGTGGAGGTCCCCGTAGCTTATCAAGATGCTTTTAATGCCCCTCAAAAGAGACGTGGAGGTCAGAGTGGTATAACAAGATGGTTTTAATGCCCCTCAGAAGAGACGTGGAGGTCCCAGTAGCTTAACAACACGCTTTTAATGCCCCTCAGAAGAGACGTGGAGGTCAGAGTGGTATAACAAGACAGTTTTAATGCCCCTTGAAAGAGACGTGGAGGTCACAGTGGTATAACAAGACGGTTTTAATGCCCCTCAGAAAAGACGTGGAGGTCCTAATAGCTTAACAAAACGGTTTTAATGCCCCTCAGAAGAGACGTGGAGGTCAGAGTGGTATAACAAGACGGTTTTTATGCCCCTTGGAAGAGACGTGTAGGTCAGAGTGGTATAACAAGATGGTTTTAATGCCCCTCAGAAGAGACGTGGAGGTCCCAGTAGCTTAACAAGACGCTTTTAATGGCCCTCAGAAGAGACATGGATGTCCAAGTAGCTTAACAAGACGCTTTTAATGCCCCTCAGAAGAGACGTGGAGGTCGCAGTAGCTTAACAAGACGCTTTTAATGTACCTCAGAATAGACGTGGAGGTCAGAGTGGTATAACAAGACGGTTTTAATGCCCCTCAGAAGAGACGTGGAGGTCAGAGTGTTATAACAAGACGATTTTAATGCCCCTTAGAAGAGACGTGGAGTTCAGAGTGGTATAAAAAGACGGTTTTAATGCCCCCTGGAAGAGACGTGGAGGTCCCAGTAGCTTAACAAGATGGTTTTAATGCCTCTCGGAAAAGACAAGGAGGTCCCTGTAGCTTAACAAGACGCTTTTATTGCCCCTCAGAAGAGACGTGGAGTTCCAAGTAGCTTAACAGGACGGTTTTATGCCCCTCGGAAGAGACGTGGGGGTCCCAGTAGCTTAACAAGACGCTTTTAATGCCCCTCAGATGAGACGTGGAGGTCAGAGTGGTATCACAAGACGGTTTTAATGCCCCTTGGAAGAGACGTGAAGGTCAGGGTGGTATAACAAGACGCTTTTAATGCCCCTCAGAAGAGACTTGGAGGTCCCAGTAGCTTAACAAGACTCTTTTAATGCCCCTCAGAAGAGACGTGGAGGTGAGAGTGGTGTAAAAAGACGCTTTTAATGCCCCTTGGAAGAGACGTGTAGGTGAGAGTGATATAACAAGATGTTTTTAATGCCCCTCAGAAGAGACATGGAGGTCCCAGTAGCTTAACAAGACGCTTTTAATGCCCCTCAGAAGAGACATGGAGGTACCAGTAGCGTAACAAGACGCTTTTAATGCCCCTCAGAAGAGAGGTGGAGGTCAGATTCATATAACAAGACTGTTTTAATGCCCCTGAGAAGAGACGTGGAGGTCCAAGTAGCTTAACAAGACGCTTTTAATGCCCCTCAGAAGAGACGTGGAGGTCCCAGTAGCTTAACGAGACGGTTTTAATGTCCCTCAGAAGAGACGTGGAGGTCCCAGTAGCTTAACAAGATGCTTTTAATGCCCCTCAGAAGAGACATGGAGGTCACATTAGCTTAGCAGGACGCTTTTAATGCCCCTCAGAAGAGACGTGGAGGTCGCAGTAGCTTAACAAGACTCTTTTAATGTACCTCAGAAGAGACATGGAGGTCAGAGTGGTATAACAAAACGGTTTTAATGCCCCTCAGAAGAGACGTGGAGGTCCCAGGAGCTAAACAAGATGCTTTTAATGTCCCGCACAAGAGACGAGGAGTTCAGTGTGGTATAACAAAACGGTTTTAATGCCCCTCAGAAGAAACGTGGAGGTCCCAGTAACTTAACAAGACGCTTTTAATGCCCCTCAGAAGAGATGTGGAGGTCAGAGTAGTATAACAAGACGGTTTTAATGCCCCTTGGAAGAGACGTGGAGGTCAGAGTGGTATAACAAGATGCTTTTAATGTCCCTCAGAAGAGACGTGGAGGTCCCAGTAGCTTAACAAGACGCTTTTAATGCCCCTCAGAAGAGACGTGGAGGTCCCAGTACCTTAAAAAGATGCTTTTAATGCCCCTCAGAAAAGACGTGGAGGTCACAGTAGCTTAACAAGACGGTTCTAATGCCGCTCAGACTAGATGTGGAGGTCCCAGTAGCTTAACAAGACCCTTTTAATGCCCCTAAGAAGAGACGTGGAGGTCAGAGTTGTATAACAAGACGGTTTTAATGCCCCTTGGAAGAGACATGGAGGTCAGAGTGGTATAACAAGACTGTTTAAATATCCCTTGGAAGAGACGTGTAGGTCAGAGTGGTATAACAAGACGGTTTTAATGCCCCTCAGAAGAGACGTGGAGGTCACAGTAGCTTAACAAGACGCTTTTAATGCCCCTCAGAAGAGACTTGGAGGTCCCAGTAGCTTAACATGACGATTTTAATGCCCTCAGAAGAGACGTGGAGGTCCAGGCAGCTTAACAAGAAGCTTTTAATGCCCCTCAGAAGAGAAGTGGAGGTCAGAGTGGTATAACAAGACAGTTTTAATGCTCCTTGGAAGAGACTTGGAGGTCACAGTAGCTTAACAAGACGGTTTTAATGCCCCTCAGAAGAGACGTGGAGGACAGAGTGGTATAACAAGACGGTTTTAATGCCCCTTGTAAGAGACGTGGAGGTCACAGTGGTATAACAGGACGGTTTTAATGCTCCTCAGAAGAGACGTGGAGGTCCCAGTAGCTTAAAAAGACGCTTTTAATGCCCCTCAGAAGAGACGTGGAGGTCCCAGTAGCTTAACGAGACGGTTTTTATGCTCCTCAGAAGAGACTTGGAGGTCAGAGTGGTATAACAAGACGGTTTTAATGCCCCTTGGAAGAGACGTGGAGGTCAGAGTGGTATAGCAAGACTGTTTAAATGCCCCTGGGAAGAGACGTGTAGGTCAGAGTGGTATAACAAGACGGTTTTAATGCCCCTCAGAAGAGACGTGGAGGTCCCAGTAGCTTAACAAGACGCTTTTAATGCCCCTCAGAAGAGACATGGAGGTCCCAGTAGCTTAACAAGACGCTTTTAATGCCCTCAGAAGAGACGTGGAGGTCAGAGTTGTATAACAAGACGGTTTTAATTCCCCTCAGAAGAGACGTGGAGGTCCAGGCAGCTTAACAAGAAGCTTTTAATGCCCATCAGAAGAGAAGTGGAGGTCAGAGTGGTATAACAAGACAGTTTTAATGCTCCTTGGAAGAGATGTGGAGGTCACAGTAGCTTAACAAGACGGTTTTAATGCCCCTCAGAAGAGACGTGGAGGACAGAGTGGTATAACAAGTCGGTTTTAATGCCCCTTGTAAGAGACGTGGAGGTCACAGTGGTATAACAGGACGGTTTTAATGCTCCTTAGAAGAGACGTGGAGGTCCCAGTAGCTTAAAAAGACGCTTTTAATGCCCCTCAGAAGAGACGTGGAGGTCCCAGTAGCTTAACGAGACGGTTTTTATGCCCCTCAGAAGAGACGTGGAGGTCAGAGTGGTATAACAAGACGCTTTTATTGCCCCTTGGAAGAGACGTGGAGGTCAGAATGGTATAACAAGACGGTTTTAATGCCCCTCAGAAGAGACGTGGAGGTCAGAGTGGTATAAAAGGACGGTTTTAATGCCCCCTGGAAGAGATGTGAAGGTCAGAGTGGTATAACAAGGCGGTTTTAATGCCTCCCAGAAGAGACGTGGAGGTCCCAGTAGATTAACAAGATGCTTTTTATGCCCCTCAGAAGAGACGTGGAGGTCCCAGTAGCTTAACAAGACGCTTTTAATGCCGCTCAGAAGAGACGTGGATTTCAGAGTGGTATATCAAGACAGTTTTAATGCCCCATGGAGGAGACGTGTAAGTCAGAGTGGTATAACAAGACTGTTTTAATGCCCCTTGGAAGAGACGTGGAGGTCCCAGTAGCTTAACAAGATGCTTTTAATGCCACTCAGTAGAGACGTGGAGGTCCCAGAAGCTTAACAAGACGCTTTTAATGCCGCTCAGAAGAGACGTGGAGGTCAGAGTGGTATAACAAGACGGTTTTAATGCCCCTTGGAAGAGACGTGAAGGTCAGAGTGGTATAACAAGACTGTTTAAATGCCCCTTGGAAGAGACGTGTAGGTCAGAGTGGTATAACAAGATGGTTTTAATACCCCTCAGAAGAGAGGTGGAGGTCCCAGCAGCTTAACAAGACGCTTTTAATGCCCCTCAGAAGAGACGTGGAGGTCCCAGTAGCTTAACAAGACGCTTTTAATGCCCTCAGAAGAGACGTGGAGGTCAGAGTTGTATAACAAGACGGTTTTAATTCCCCTCAGAAGAGACGTGGAGGTCCAGGAAGCTTAACAAGACGCTTTTAATGCCCCTCAGAAGAGACGTGGAGGTCCCAGTAGCTTAAGAAGATGCTTTTAATGCCCCTCAGAAGAGACGTGGAGGTCAGAGTGGTATAACAAGACGGTTTCAATGCCCCTCAGAAGAGACGTGGAGGTCCCAGTAGCTTAACATGACGCTTTTAATGGCCCTCAGAAGAGACATGGAGGTCACAGTAGCTTAACAAGACGCTTTTAATGCCCCTCAGAAGAGACGTGGAGGTCGTAGTAGCTTAACAAGACGCTTTTAATGCCCCTCAGAAGAGACGTGGAGGTCCCAGTAGCTTAACAAGACGCTTTTAATCCCCTCAGAAGAGACGTGGCGGTCAGTGTTGTATAACAAGACGGTTTTAATTCCCTTCAGAAGAGACGTGGAGGTCCAGGCAGCTTAACAAGAAGCTTTTAATGCCCCTCAGAAGAGAAGTGGAGGTCAGAGTGGTATAACAAGACAGTTTTAATGCTCCTTGGAAGAGACGTGGAGGTCACAGTAGCTTAACAAGACGGTTTTAATGCCCCTCAGAAGAGACGTGGAGGACAGAGTGGTATAACAAGACGGTTTTAATGCCCCTAGTAAGAGACGTGGAGGTCACAGTGGTATAACAGGACGGTGTTAATGCTCCTCAGAAGAGACGTGGAGGTCCCAGTAGCTTAAAAAGTCGCTTTTAATGCCCCTCAGAAGAGACGTGGAGGTCCCAGTAGCTTAACGAGATGGTTTTTATGCCCCTCAGAAGAGACGTGGAGGTCAGAGTGGTATAACAAGACGGTTTTATTGCCCCTTGGAAGAGACGTGGACGTCAGAATGGTATAACAAGACGGTTTTAATGCCCCTCAGAGGAGACGTGGAGGTCAGAGTGGTATAAAAAGATGGTTTTAATGCCCCCTGGAAGAGACGTGGAGGTCAGAGTGGTATAACAAGGCGGTTTTAATGCCCCCCAGAAGAGACGTGGAAGTCCCAGTAGATTAACAAGACTCTTTTTATGCCCCTCAGAAGAGACGTGGAGGTCCCAGTAGCTTAACAAGACGCTTTTAATGCCCCTCAGAAGAGACGTGGAAGTCCCAGTAGCTTAAAAAGACGCTTTTAATGCCACTCGGAAAAGTGGTGGAGGTCCCAATAGCTTAACAGGTCGCTTTTAATGCCCCTCAGAAGAAACGTGGAGGTCCCAGTAGCTTAACAAGACGCTTTTAATGCCCCTCAGAAGAGATGTGGAGGTCAGAGTGGTATAACAAGACGCTTTTAAGGCCCCTCAGAAGAGACGTGGAGGTCCCAGTAGATTAACAAGACGCTTTTTATGCCCCTCAGAAGAGACGTGGAGGTCCCAGTAGCTTAACAAGATGCTTTTAATGCCCCTCAGAAGAGACGTGGAAGTCCCAGTAGCTTAAAAAGACGCTTTTAATGGCCCTCGGAAAAGTCGTGGAGGTCCCAATAGCTTAACAGGACGCTTTTAATGCCTCTCAGAAGAAACGTGGAGGACCCAGTAGCTTAACAAGACGCTTTTAATGCCCCTCAGAAGAGATGTGGAGGTCAGAGTGGTATAACAAGACGCTTTTAATGCCGCTCAGAAGAGACGTGGATTTCAGAGTGGTATATCAAGACGGTTTTAATGCCCCGTGGAGGAGACGTGTAAGTCAGAGTGGTATAACAAGACTGTTTTAATGCCCCTTGGAAGAGACGTGGAGGTCCCAGTAGCTTAACAAGATGCTTTTAATGCCCCTCAGTAGAGACGTGGAGGTCCCAGTAGATTAACAAGACGCTTTTAATGCCGCTCAGAAGAGACGTGGATTTCAGAGTGGTATATCAAGACAGTTTTAATGCCCCGTGGAGGAGACGTGTAAGTCAGAGTGGTATAACAAGACTGTTTTAATGCCCCTTGGAAGAGACGTGGAGGTCCCAGTAGCTTAACAAGATGCTTTTAATGCCACTCAGTAGAGACGTGGAGGTCCCAGAAGCTTAACAAGACGCTTTTAATGCCGCTCAGAAGAGACGTGGAGGTCAGAGTGGTATAACAAGACGGTTTTAATGCCCCTTGGAAGAGACGTGAAGGTCAGAGTGGTATAACAAGACTGTTTAAATGCCCCTTGGAAGAGACGTGTAGGTCAGAGTGGTATAACAAGATGGTTTTAATGCCCCTCAGAAGAGAGGTGGAGGTCCCAGCAGCTTAACAAGACGCTTTTAATGCCCCTCAGAAGAGACGTGGAGGTCCCAGTAGCTTAACAAGACGCTTTTAATGCCCTCAGAAGAGACGTGGAGGTCAGAGTTGTATAACAAGACGGTTTTAATTCCCCTCAGAAGAGACGTGGAGGTCCAGGCAGCTTAACAAGACGCTTTTAATGCCCCTCAGAAGAGACGTGGAGGTCCCAGTAGCTTAAGAAGATGCTTTTAATGCCCCTCAGAAGAGACGTGGAGGTCAGAGTGGTATAACAAGACGGTTTCAATGCCCCTCAGAAGAGACGTGGAGGTCCCAGTAGCTTAACATGACGCTTTTAATGGCCCTCAGAAGAGACATGGAGGTCACAGTAGCTTAACAAGACGCTTTTAATGCCCCTCAGAAGAGACGTGGAGGTCGTAGTAGCTTAACAAGACGCTTTTAATGCCCCTCAGAAGAGACGTGGAGGTCCCAGTAGCTTAACAAGACGCTTTTAATCCCCTCAGAAGAGACGTGGCAGTCAGTGTTGTATAACAAGACGGTTTTAATTCCCTTCAGAAGAGACGTGGAGGTCCAGGCAGCTTAACAAGAAGCTTTTAATGCCCCTCAGAAGAGAAGTGGAGGTCAGAGTGGTATAACAAGACAGTTTTAATGCTCCTTGGAAGAGACGTGGAGGTCACAGTAGCTTAACAAGACGGTTTTAATGCCCCTCAGAAGAGACGTGGAGGACAGAGTGGTATAACAAGACGGTTTTAATGCCCCTAGTAAGAGACGTGGAGGTCACAGTGGTATAACAGGACGGTGTTAATGCTCCTCAGAAGAGACGTGGAGGTCCCAGTAGCTTAAAAAGTCGCTTTTAATGCCCCTCAGAAGAGACGTGGAGGTCCCAGTAGCTTAACGAGATGGTTTTTATGCCCCTCAGAAGAGACGTGGAGGTCAGAGTGGTATAACAAGACGGTTTTATTGCCCCTTGGAAGAGACGTGGAGGTCAGAATGGTATAACAAGACGGTTTTAATGCCCCTCAGAGGAGACGTGGAGGTCAGAGTGGTATAAAAAGACGGTTTTAATGCCCCCTGGAAGAGACGTGGAGGTCAGAGTGGTATAACAAGGCGGTTTTAATGCCCCCCAGAAGAGACGTGGAAGTCCCAGTAGATTAACAAGACTCTTTTTATGCCCCTCAGAAGAGACGTGGAGGTCCCAGTAGCTTAACAAGACGCTTTTAATGCCCCTCAGAAGAGACGTGGAAGTCCCAGTAGCTTAAAAAGAAGCTTTTAATGCCACTCGGAAAAGTGGTGGAGGTCCCAATAGCTTAACAGGACGCTTTTAATGCCCCTCAGAAGAAACGTGGAGGTCCCAGTAGCTTAACAAGACGCTTTTAATGCCCCTCAGAAGAGATGTGGAGGTCAGAGTGGTATAACAAGACGCTTTTAAGGCCCCTCAGAAGAGACGTGGAGGTCCCAGTAGATTAACAAGACGCTTTTTATGCCCCTCAGAAGAGACGTGGAGGTCCCAGTAGCTTAACAAGACGCTTTTAATGCCCCTCAGAAGAGACGTGGAAGTCCCAGTAGCTTAAAAAGACGCTTTTAATGGCCCTCGGAAAAGTCGTGGAGGTCCCAATAGCTTAACAGGACGCTTTTAATGCCCCTCAGAAGAAACGTGGAGGACCCAGTAGCTTAACAAGACGCTTTTAATGCCCCTCAGAAGAGATGTGGAGGTCAGACTGGTATAACAAGACGCTTTTAATGCCGCTCAGAAGAGACGTGGATTTCAGAGTGGTATATCAAGACGGTTTTAATGCCCCGTGGAGGAGACGTGTAAGTCAGAGTGGTATAACAAGACTGTTTTAATGACTTGGAGGTCCCAGTAGCTTAACAAGATGCTTTTAATGCCCCTCAGTAGAGACGTGGAGGTCCCAGTAGATTAACAAGACGCTTTTAATGCCCCTCAGAAGAGACGTGGAGGTCCCAGTAGCTTAAAAAGACATTTTTTATGCCCAACGGAAGAGACGTGGAGGTCCCAGTAGCTTAACAAGATGCTTTTAGCCCCTCAGAAGAGACGTGGAGGTCAGAGTGGTATAACAAGATGGTTTTAATGCCCCTCAGAAGAGAGGTGGAGGTCCCAGTAGCTTAACAAGATGCTTTTAATGCCCCTCAGAAGAGACGTGGAGGTCCCAGTAGCTTAACAATACGCTTTTAGTGCACCTCAGAAGAGAAGTGGAGGTCAGAGTGGTATAACAAGATGGTTTTAATGCCCCTCAGAAGAGACGTGGAGGTCCCAGTAGCTTTACAAGACGCTTTTAATGCCCCTCAGAAGAGACGTGGAGGTCCCAGTAGCTTAACAAGACGCTTTTAATAACCCCTCAGAAGAGACGTGGAGGTTCCAGCAGCTTAACAAGATGCTTTTAATGCCCCTCAGAAAAAAACGTGGAGGTCACAGTAGTTTAACAAGACGGTTTTAATGCTGCTCAGACGAGACGTGGAGGTCCCAGTAGCTTAACAAGACGCTTTTAATGCCCCTCAGAAGAAACGTGGAGGTCAGAGTGGTATAACAAGATGGTTTTAATGCCCCTTGGAAGAGACGTGGAGGTCAGAGTGGTATAACAAGACGGTTTTAATGCCCCTTGGAAGAGACGTGAAGTTCAGAGTGGTATAACAAGACGGTTTTAATGCCCCTTGGAAGAGACGTGGAGGTCCCAGCAGCTTAACAAGATGCTTTTAACGCCCCTCAGAAGAGACGTGGAGGTCCCAGTAGCTTAACAAGACGCTTTTAATAACCCCTCAGAAGAGACGTGGAGGTTCCAGCAGCTTAACAAGATGCTTTTAATGCCCCTCAGAAAAAAACGTGGAGGTCACAGTAGTTTAACAAGACGGTTTTAATGCTGCTCAGACGAGACGTGGAGGTCCCAGTAGCTTAACAAGACGCTTTTAATGCCCCTCAGAAGAAACGTGGAGGTCAGAGTGGTATAACAAGATGGTTTTAATGCCCCTTGGAAGAGACGTGGAGGTCAGAGTGGTATAACAAGACGGTTTTAATGCCCCTTGGAAGAGACGTGAAGTTCAGAGTGGTATAACAAGACGGTTTTAATGCCCCTTGGAAGAGACGTGGAGGTCCCAGCAGCTTAACAAGATGCTTTTAACGCCCCTCAGAAGAGACGTGGAGGTCCCAGTAGCTTAACAAGACGGTTTTAATGCCCCTCGGAAGAGACGTGGAGGTCCCTGTAGCTTAACAAGACGCTTTTAATGACCCTCAGAAGAGACGTGGAGGTCCAAGTAGCTTAAGAAGACGGTTTTAATGCCCCTCGGAAGAGACGGGGAGGGCCCAGTAGCTTAACAAGATGCTTTTATTGCCCCTCCATAAAGACATGGAGGTCCCAGTAGCGTAACAAGACGCTTTTACTGCCCCTGAGAAGAGAGGTGGAGGTCAGATTCATATAACAAGACTGTTTTAATTCCCCTCAGAAGAAACGTGGAGGTCCAAGTAGCTTAACAAGACTCTTTTAATGCCCCTCAGAAGAGACGTGGAGGTCCCAGTAGCTTAACAAGATCGTTTTAATGCCCCTCAGAAGAGACGTGGAGGTCCCAGTAGCTTATCAAGATTCTTTTAATGCCCCTCAAAAGAGACGTGGAGGTCAGAGTGGTATAACAGGATGGTTTTAATGCCCCTCAGAAGAGACGTGGAGGTCCCAGTAGCTTAACAAGACGTTTTTAATGCCCCTCAGAAGAGACGTGGAGATCAGAGTGGTATAACAAGACAGTTTTAATGCCCCTTGAAAGAGACGTGGAGGTCACAATGGTATAACAAGACGGTTTTAATGCCCCTAAGAAGAGACGTGGAGGTCCCAATAGCTTATCAAGACGGTTTTAATGCCCCTCAGAAGAGACGTGGAGGTCAGAGTGGTATAACAAGACGGTTTTAATGCCCCTTGGAAGAGACGTGGAGGTCAGAGTGGGATAACAAGACTGTTTTAATGCCGCTTGAAAGAGACGTGTAGGTCAGAGTGGTATAACAAGACGGTTTTAATGCCCCTCAGAAGAGACGTGGAGGTCCCAGTAGCTTAACAAGACGCTTTTAATGCCCCTCAGAAGAGACATGGAGGTCCCAGTAGCTTAACAAGACGCTTTTAATGCCCTCAGAAGAGACGTGGAGGTCAGAGTTGTATAACAAGACGGTTTTAATTCACCTCAAAAGAGACGTGAAGGTCCAGGCAGCTTAACAAGAAGCTTTTAATGCCCCTCAGAAGAGAAGTGGAGGTTAGAGTGGTATAACAAGACGGTTTTAATGCTGCTTGGAAGAGACGTGGAGGTCACAGTAGCTTAACAAGACGGTTTTAATGCCCCTCAGAAGAGACGTGGAGGACAGAGTGGTATAACAAGACGGTTTTATTGCCCCTTGTAAGAGACGTGGAGGTCACAGTGGTATAACAGGATGGTTTTAATGCTCCTCAGAAGAGACGTGGAGGTCCCAGTAGCTTAAAAAGACGCTTTTAATGCCCCTCAGAAGAGACGTGGAGGTCCCAGTAGCTTAACGAGGCGGTTTTTATGTTCCTCAGAAGAGACGTGGAGGTCAGAGTGGTATAACAAGACGGTTTTATTGCCCCTTGGAAGAGACGTGGAGGTCAGAATGGTATAACAAGACGGTTTTAATACCCCTCAGAAGAGACGTGAAGGTCAGAGTGGTATAAAAAGACGGTTTTAATGCCCCCTGGAAGAGACGTGGAGGTCAGAGTGGTATAACAAGACGCTTTTTATGCCCCTCAGAAGAGACGTGGAGGTCCAAATAGCTTAACAAGACGCTTTTAATGCCCCTCGGAAAAGTGGTGGAGGTCCCAGTAGCTTAACAGGACGCTTTTAATGCCCCTCAGAAGAAACGTGGAGGTCCCAGTAGCTTAACAAGACGGTATTAATGCCCCTTGTAACAGACGTGGAGGTCCCAGTAGCTTAACAAGACGCTTTTAATGCCCCTCATAAGAGATGTGGAGGTCAGAGTGGTATAACAAGACGGTTTAAATGCCCCTTAGAAGAGACGTGGAGGTTAGAATGGTATAACAAGACGCTTTTAAAGCCCCTCATAAGAAACGTGGAGGTCCCAGTAGCTTAACAAGACGCTTTTAATGCCCCTCAGAAGAGACGTGGATTTGAGAGTGGTATATCAAGACGGTTTTATTGCCCCTTGGAGGAGACGTGGAAGTCAGAGTGGTATAACAAGACGGTTTTAATGCCCCTTGGAAGAGACGTGGAGGTCCCAGTAGCTTAACAAGATGCTTTTAATGCCCCTCAGTAGAGACGTGGAGGGCCCAGTAGCTTAACAAGACGCTTTAAATGCCCCTCAGAAGAGACGTGGAGGTCCCAGTAGCTTAAAAAGATGGTTTTAATGCCCAACGGAAGAGACGTGGAGGTCCCAGTAGCTTAACAAGATGCTTTTAATGCCCCTCAGAAGAGACATGGAGGTCAGAGTGGTATAACAAGACGGTTTAAATGCCCCTCAGAAGAGAGGTGGAGGTCCCAGTAGCTTAACAAGATGCTTTTAATGCCCCTCAGAAGAGACGTGGAGGTCCCAGTAGCTTAACAAGAAGCTTTTAGTGCCCCTCAGAAGAGAAGTGGAGTTCAGAGTGGTATAACAAGATGGTTTTAATGCCCCTCAGAAGAGACGTGGAGGTCCCAGTAGCTTTACAAGACGCTTTTAATGCCCCTCAGAAGAGACGTGGAGGTCCCAGTAGCTTAACAAAATGCTTTTAATGCCCCTCAGAAGAGACGTGGAGGTCCCAGTAGCTTAACAAGACGGTTTTAATGCCACTCGGAAGAGATGTGGAGCTCCCAGTAGCTTAACAAGACGCATTTAATGCCCCTCAGAAGAGACATGGAGGTCCAAGTAGCTTAACAAGATGGTTTTAATGTCCCTAGGAAGAGATGTGGAGGTCCCAGTAGCTTACCAAGAAGCATTTAATGCCCCTCAGAAGAGACATGGAGGTCCAAGTAGCTTAACAAGACGGTTTTAATGCCCCTTGGAAGAGACGTGGAGGTCAGAGTGGTATAACAAGACTGTTTTAATGCACCTTGAAAGAGACGTGTAGGTCAGAGTGGTATAACAAGACGGTTTTAATGCCCCTCAGAAGAGACGTGGAGGTCCTAGTAGCTTAACAAGATGCTTTTAATGCCCCTCAGAAGAGACATGGAGGTCCCAGTAGCTTAACAAGACGCTTTTAATGCCCTCAGAAGAGACGTGGAGGTCAGAGTTGTATAACAAGACGGTTTTAATTCACCTCAGAAGAGACGTGGAGGTCCAGACAGCTTAACAAGAAGCTTTTAATGCCCCTCAGAAGAGAAGTGGAGGTTAGAGTGGTATAACAAGACGGTTTTAATGCTGCTTGGAAGAGACGTGGAGGTCACAGTAGCTTAACAAGACGGTTTTAATGACCCTCAGAAGAGACGTGGAGGACAGAGTGGTAAAACAAGACGGTTTTATTGCCCCTTGTAAGAGACGTGGAGGTCACAGTGGTATAACAGGATGGTTTTAATGCTCCTCAGAAGAGACGTGGAGGTCCCAGTAGCTTACAAAGACGCTTTTAATGCCCCTCAGAAGAGACGTGGAGGTCCCAGTAGTTTAACGAGACGGTTTTTATGCTCCTCAGAAGAGACGTGGAGGTCAGAGTGGTATAACAAGACTGTTTATTGCCCCTTGGAAGAGACGTGGAGGTCAGAATGGTATAACAAGACGGTTTTAATGCCCCTCAGAAGAGACGTGAAGGTCAGAGTGGTATAAAAAGACGGTTTTAATGCCCCCTGGAAGAGACGTGGAGATCAGAGTGGTATAACAAGACGCTTTTTATGCCCCTCAGAAGAGACGTGGAGGTCCAAGTAGCTTAACAAGACGCTTTTAATGCCCCTCAGAAGAGACGTGAAAGTCCCAGTAGCTTAACAAGACGCTTTTAATGCCCCTCGGAAAAGTGGCGGAGGTCCCAGTAGCTTAACAGGACGCTTTTAATGCCCCTCAGAAGAAACGTGGAGGTCCCAGTAGCTTAACAAGACGGTATTAATGCCCCTTGGAACACACGTGGAGGTCCCAGTAGCTTAACAAGACGCTTTTAATGCCCCTCATAAGAGATGTGGAGGTCAGAGTGGTATAACAAGACGGTTTAAATGCCCCTTAGAAGAGACGTGGAGGTCAGAATGGTATAATAAGACGCTTTTAAAGCCCCTCATAAGAGACGTGGAGGTCCCAGTAGCTTAACAAGACGCTTTTAATGCCCCTCAGAAGAGACGTGGATTTGAGAGTGGTATATCAAGACGCTTTTATTGCCCCTTAGAGGAGACGTGGAAGTCAGAGTGGTATAACAAGACGGTTTTAATGCCCCTTGGAAGAGACGTGGAGGTCCCAGTAGCTTAACAAGATGCTTTTAATGCCCCTCAGTAGAGACGTGGAGGGCCCAGTAGCTTAACAAGACGCTTTAAATGCCCCTCAGAAGAGACGTGGAGGTCCCAGTAGCTTAAAAAGATGGTTTTAAAGCCCAACGGAAGAGACGTGGAGGTCCCAGTAGCTTAACAAGATGCTTTTAATGCCCCTCAGAAGAGACATGGAGGTCAGAGTGGTATAACAAGACGGTTTAAATGCCCCTCAGAAGAGAGGTGGAGGTCCCAGTAGCTTAACAAGATGCTTTTAATGCCCCTCAGAAGAGACGTGGAGGTCCGAGTAGCTTAACAAGACGCTTTTAGTGCCCCTCAGAAGAGAAGTGGAGGTCAGAGTGGTATAACAAGATGGTTTTAATGCCCCTCAGAAGAGACGTGGAGGTCCCAGTAGCTTTACAAGACGCTTTTAATGCCCCTCAGAAGAGACGTGGAGGTCCCAGTAGCTTAACAAAATGTTTTTAATGCCCCTCAGAAGAGACATGGAGGTCCCAGTAGCTTAACAAGACGGTTTTAATGCCACTCGGAAGAGATGTGGAGGTCCCAGTAGCTTAACAAGACGCATTTAATGCCCCTCAGAAGAGACATGGAGGTCCAAGTAGCTTAACAAGATGGTTTTAATGTCCCTCGGAAGAGACGTGGAGGTCCCAGTAGCTTAAAAAGATGCTTCTAATGCCCCTCTGATTAGACGTGGAGGTCAGAGTGGTATAACAAGGCGGTTTTATTGCCCCTTGGATGAGACGTGGAGGTCAGAGTGGTATAACAAGACGCTTTTAATGGCCCTCAGAAGAGACGTGGAGGTCCCAGTAGCTTAGCAAGACGCTTTTAATGCCCCTCAGAAGAGACGTGGCGGTCCCAGTAGCTTAACAAGATGCTTTTAATGCCCCTCAGAAGAGACGTGGAGGTTCCAGTAGCTTAACAAGACGCTTTTAATGTCCCTCAGAAGTGACGTGGAGGTCAGAGTGGTATAACAAAACGGTTTTAATGCCCCTCAGAAGAGACGTGGAGGTCCCAGTAGCTTAACAAGAGACTTTTAATGCCCCTCAGAAGAGATGTGGGGTCAGAGTAGTATAACAAGACGGTTTTAATGCCCCTTGGAAGAGACGTGGAGGTCAGACTGGTATAACAAGATGCTTTTAATGCCCCTCAGAAGAGACGTGTTGGTCCTAGTAGCTTAACAAGACGCTTTTAATGCCCCTCAGAAGAGACTTGGAGGTCCGAGTAGCTTAACAAGACACTTTTAATGCCCCTCAGAAAAAACGTGGAGGCCCCAGTAGCTTAACAAGACGGATTTAATGCTGCTCAGACGAGACATGGATGTCCCAGTAGCTTAACAAGACGCTTTTAATGCCCCTCAGAAGAGACGTCGAGGTCAGAGTGGTATAACAAGACAGTTTTAATGCCCCTCAGAAGAGATGTGGAGGTCCCAGTAGCTTAACAAGACGCTTTTAATGCCCCTCAGAAGAGACGTGGAGGTCAGAGTGGTGTAACAAGACGGTTTTAATGCGCCTTGGAAGAGACATGTAGGTCAGAGTGGTATAACAAGACTCTTTTAATGCCCCACAGAAGAGACGTGGAGGTCCCAGTAGCTTAACAAGACGCTTTTAATGGCCCTCAGAAGAGACGTCGAGGTCCCAGTAGCTTAACAAGACGCTTTTAATGCCCCTCAGAAGAGACGTGGAGGTCCCAGTAGCTTAACAAGATGCTTTTAATGCCCCTCAGAAGAGACGTGGAGGTCCCAGTAGCTTAACAAGATGGTTTTAATGTCCCTCGGAAGAGACGTGGAGGTCCCAGTAGCTTAACAAGATGCTTTTAATGCCCCTCAGATGAGACGTGGAGGTCAGATTGGTATAACAAGACGGTTTTAATGCCCCTTGGAAGAGACGTGGAGGTTAGAATGGTATAACAAGACGCTTTTAATGCCCCTCAGAAGAGATGTGGAGGTCCCAGCATCTTAACAAGACGCTTTAAATGCCCCTCAGAAGAGATGTGGAGGTCAGAGTGGTGTAACATGACGGTTTTAATGCCCCTTGGAAGAGACGTGTAGGTCAGAGTGGTATAACAGGACGGTTTTAATGCCCCTCATAGGAGACGTGGAGGTCCCAGTAGATTAACAAGACGCTTTTAATGGCCTTCAGAAGAGACGTGGAGGTCCCAATAGCTTAACAAGACGCTTTTAATGCCCCTCAGAAGAGACGTGGAGGTCCCAGTAGCGTAACAAGATGCTTTTAATGAAACTTAGAAGAGACGTGGAGGTCAGAGTGGTATAACAAAACGGTTTTAATGCCACTCAGAAGAGACGTGGAGGTCCCAGTAGCTTAACAAGACGCTTTTAATGCCCCTCAGAAGAGACGTGGAGGTCCCAGTAGCTTAACAAGACGTTTTTAATGTCCCTCAGAAGAGACGTGGAGGTCAGAGTGGTATAACAAGACGGTTTTAATGCCCCTTGGAAGAGACGTGGAGGTCAGAATGGTATAACAAAACGGTTTTAATGCCCCTCAGAAGAGACGTGGAGGTCCCAGTAGCTTAACAAGACGCTTTTAATGCCCCTCCGAAGAGACGTGGAGGTCCCAGTCGCTTAACAAGACGCTTTTAATGCCCCTCAGAAGAGACGTGGAGGTCAGAGTGGTATAACAAGATAGTTTTAATGCCCCTCAGAAGAGATGTGGAGGTCCCAGAAGCTTAACAGGACGCTTTTAATGCCCCTCAGATGAGACGTGGAGGTCAGATTGGTATAACAAGACGGTTTTAATGCCCCTTGAAAGAGAAGTGGAGGTTAGAGTGGTATAACAAGACGTTTTTAATGCCCCTCAGAAGACACGTGGAGGTCCCAGTATCTTAACAAGACGCTTTTAATGCCCCTCAGAAGGGATGTGGAGGTCAGAGTGGTGTAACAAGACGGTTTTAATGCCCCTTGGAAGAGACGTGTAGGTCAGAGTGGTATAACAGGACGGTTTTAATGCCCCTCAGAAGAGACGTGGAGGTCCCAGTAGCTTAACAAGACGCTTTTAATGCCCCTAAGAAGAGACGTGGAGGTCCCAGTAGCTTAACAAGACGCTTTTAATGCCCCTCAGAAGAGACGTGGAGGTCCCAGTAGCTTAACAAGACGCTTTTAATGTACCTCAGAAGAGACGTGGAGGTCAGAGTGGTATAACAAAACGGTTTTAATGCCACTCAGAAGAGACGTGGAGGTCCCAGTAGCTTAACAAGACGCTTTTAATGCTCCTCAGAAGAGACGTTGAGGTCCCAGTAGCTTAAAAAGACGCTTTTAATGCCCCTCAGAAGAGACGTGGAGGTTCCAGTATCGTAACAAGATGCTTTTAATGTAACTTAGAAGAGACGTGGAGGTCAGAGTGGTATAACAAAACGGTTTTAATGCCACTCAGAAGAGACGTGGAGGTCCCAGTAGCTTAACAAGACGCTTTTAATGCCCCTCAGAAGAGACGTGGAGGTCCCAGTAGCTTAACAAGACGTTTTTAATGTCCCTCAGAAGAGACGTGGAGGTCAGAGTGGTTTAACAAGACGGTTTTAATGCCCCTTGGAAGAGACGTGGAGGTCAGAATGGTATAACAAAACGGTTTTAATGCCCCTCAGAAGAGACGTGGAGGTCCCAGTAGCTTAACAAGACGCTTTTAATGCCCCTCCGAAGAGACGTGGAGGTCCCAGTCGCTCAACAAGACGCTTTTAATGCCCCTCAGAAGAGACGTGGAGGTCAGAGTGGTATAACAAGACAGTTTTAATGCCCCTCAGAAGAGATGTGGAGGTCCCAGAAGCTTAACAGGACGCTTTTAATGCCCCTCAGATTAGACGTGGAGGTCAGATTGGTATAACAAGACGGTTTTAATGCCCCTTGGAAGAGACGTGGAGGTTAGAGTGGTATAACAAGACGTTTTTAATGCCCCTCAGAAGAGACGTGGAGGTCCCAGTATCTTAACAAGACGCTTTTAATGCCCCTCAGAAGGGATGTGGAGGTCAGAGTGGTGTAACAAGACGGTTTTAATGCCCCTTGGAAGAGACGTGTAGGTCAGAGTGGTATAACAGGACGGTTTTAATGCCCCTCAGAAGAGACGTGGAGGTCCCAGTAGCTTAACAAGACGCTTTTAATGCCCCTCAGAAGAGACGTGGAGGTCCCAGTAGCTTAACAAGACGCTTTTAATGCCCCTCAGAAGAGACGTGGAGGTCCCAGTAGCTTAACAAGTCGCTTTTAATGTACCTCAGAAGAGACGTGGAGGTCAGAGTGGTATAACAAAACGGTTTTAATGCCACTCAGAAGAGACGTGGAGGTCCCAGTAGCTTAACAAGACGCTTTTAATGCCCCTCAGAAGAGACGTGGAGGTCCCAGTAGCTTAACAAGACATTTTTAATGTCCCTCAGAAGAGACGTGGAGGTCAGAGTGGTATAACAAGATGGTTTTAATGCCCCTTGGAAGAGACGTGGAGGTCAGAATGGTATAACAAGACGGTTTTAATCCCCCTCAGAAGAGACGTGGAGGTCCCAGTAGCGTAACAAGACGCTTTTAATGCCCCTCCGAAGAGACGTGGAGTTCCCAGTCGCTTAACAAGACGCTTTTAATTCCCCTCAGAAGAGACGTGGCGGTCAGAGTGGTATAACAAGACAGTTTTAATGCCCCTCAGAAGAGATGTGGAGGTCCCAATAGCTTAACAAGACGCTTTTAATGCCCCTGAGAAGAGACGTGGAGGTCAGAGTGGTGTAACTAGATGGTTTTAATGGCCCCTGGAAGAGACGTGGAGGTCAGAGTGGTGTAACAAGGCGGTTTTAATGCCCCCCAGAAGAGACGTGGAGGTCCCAGTAGCTTAACAAGACTCTTTTAATGCCCCTCAGAAGAAACGTGGAGGTCCCAGTAGCTTAACAAGACATTTTTAATGCCCCTCAGAAGAGACGTGGAGGTCCCAGTAGCTTAACAAGATGTTTTTAATGCCCCTCGGAAAAGTGGTGGAGGTCCCAGTAGCTTAACAAGACACTTTTAATGCCCCTCAGAAGAGACGTGGAGGTCCCAGTAGCTTAACAAGACGGTTTTAATGCCCCTTACAAGAGCCATACAGTACAGCATCTTAAAAATATTATTCCCATTATTGGGGAGTGGGTCTCCCACAATCTTTGCTTATGCCTTCCAAGCTAAAGCTGACAAAAATCAGGATGGAGGAACTTTCAATAATGGCAACACGGACCACGGTCAACCTGGTGGTATAGTGGTGGTAGAGGCTGAGGATAAGGAGAAGAACATAAAACCGAAATGAGGAAGCTTATACCCATGTGTGGGTGTTAAGCGGTGCATGTGAGTACACCTCCCGAAATAACACAGTGGATTTGACTTTATGTTACTCTGCTGTCATTTGGTGGTGATTAGAAGTTTGGCCCAATCCAGCCCTTGTTCATTTTGATAAGGGTCAGCTTGTCAGTTGACAGGCGAGTGCGCTTATCAGTTATAATTCCCCCAGCGGCACTAAAAACACGCTCCGATAACACGCTAGCGGCAGGGCAGGCCAGGACCTCCAAGGCTTACAGAGCGAGTTCATTCCAAGTGTCTAGCTTGGATACCCAATAATTAAAAGGCACAGAGGAATCACGGAGGACGCTGGTACGGTCGGCAAGGTACTCCCTCACTATCTTTTGAAACTTTCCACTCCTTGTGAGAGTACCCCGCGCCTCATGGTCTGTCCAAAGGGAGGGTCTGAGAAAAACTGTCCCAGAACGTTGACAGTGTTCCCCTGCCTCTGCTGGATTGGAGCTGCATCTCTCTCGCATGTACGCCTTGGTTGGGCAACGAACTGTGACCTCTGGCGCTAGCGTGTTCAGATGGGAATTTTTTTTAACAGTTCTGCAGCAAGGGCCTTCTGGTACTGCCCCATTTTTGTAGACCTCTCCACCTCAGGAATAAGAGAGTGAAAGTTCTCCTTGTAGCGGGGGTCTACAAGTGTCACCAACCAGTAATGACTGTCACCCAACATTTTGACAACGCGAGGATCACGGTTAAGGCAGCGTAACATAAAGTCAGCCATGCGTGCCAGACTGGTAACGGGCAAGATTTCCGTGTCCTCACCAAGATCACAACTGACCATGCTCTCCTCCTCCCCCCTGTCCTCAGGCCACCCACGCTGAACCAACGGTATGACAGTTGTACAGGTACTACCATCTACAGCGCATGATACCAGCTCCTGTTCTTCCTCCTCCTCCTCCTCTCCCTCATTGTCCCCCAATGTTGGGATGAGATGAGGCTGGGCTGTGTGTAATCGCCCGCTACGGCTACTTGATCCATCTCATCATACTCTGGCTGCAATGCCTCCTCTTTAATTCTCTGCACAGAGCGTTGCAAAAGACAGACTAGTGGGATGCTGACACTAATGATGGCGTCATCGCCACTCACCATCTTGGTGGCCTCCTCAAAGTTTGTCAGGATGGTACATATGTCAGACATCCAGGTCCACTCCTGAGGTCTTATGTATGAAGTATGAACTGAATATCGACGGACTTGTTGCAGCTGGTACTCCACAACTGCTCTCTTCTGCTCACAAATACTTTGCAACATGTGGAGGGTAGAGTTCCAACGTGTGGGGACATCACACACCAGTCGGTGTGCCGGAAGCTGCAAACGCTGCTGCAACACAGCAAGGGCGGCAGAAGCTGTAGCCGACTTGCGAAAATGAGCAGACAGGCGGCGTACTTTGACGAGCAGATCTGGCAACTCGGGGTACGATTTAAGAAACCGCTGAACCACGAGGTTAAGCACATGATCCAGGCATGGTACGTGTGTGATCTCGCCTCGCCTCAGAGCCGCCACCAGGTTACGGCCATTGTCACACACGACCATGCCTGGATGTAGGTTCAGCAGTCTCAGCCACAGATCTACCTGCTCTTTCACAGCTGTCCACAACTCACAAGCAGTGTGAGGTTTATCACCTAAGCTTATGAGTTTCAGCACAGCCTGTTGCCGCTTGGCCGAGGCAGTACTGCAGTGCTTCCAGCTTGTAACTGATATGGTGATATCTGAGATGGAGGCTGAACATGAGGAGGAGGAGGATGATGCGCAGGAGCTGTACACTGTGGGGGCAACTCTGACTGACATAGGGCCCGCAATCCTCGGTGTGGGGAGGATGTGTTCCATCCCAAGGTCCGACTGGGTCCCGGCTTCCACTATGTTTACCCAGTGTGCCGTCAGGGAGATGTACCGTCCCTGGTCACAAGCACTTGTCCACGTGTCCGTTGTCAGGTGGACTCTCCCAATAACTGCATTGTTGAGGGCACGGCAGATGTTTTGGGACACGTGCTTGTGTAGTGTGGGGATGGCACACCGGGCAAAATAGTGTCGGCTGGGGACCGAGTACCGAGGGACGGCCACCACCATAAGGTTGCGAAAGTATTCCGTCTCCACCATCCTAAAAGGCAGCATTTCCAATGCAAGCAGTCGTGAAATGTGTGAATTTAGGACTGTGGCCTGTGGGGCGTTAGCTGCGAATTTCCGCTTTCGTTCAAAGGTCTGGGATATGGACAATTGAATGCTGCGGTGGGACGTGGACATGGACGTTGATGCTGTTTCTTGAGAAACTGCCATAACAAGTAAAGACTGAGAGGAGGGTGCATCTTTGCATGTAGTATGGACAGGGGATTGCCTTGCACACACAAGAGGGGGTTCTATTGCACGCACAACAGCGGAAGAAGCAGTGGTGACACCCGCTGACACTGGTCGTGGACCCTGGGGTTTGCCCCACAAAGTCGGGTGCTTTACTGCCATGTGCCTGATCATGCTGGTGGTGGTCAGGCTGGTAGTTTTGTCACCCCTGCTGATGCTGGCATAGCCGGTGGTACAAATGGCCTTTTTTGGGGTTATCAGCAGAGTCTTTAAAAAAATTCCAGACCTACCGCTTGTACTGGCAACGTCCCTCGTGTTGGTGTTACGGGGAACGGTTGCCCGCCTTCTGTCTGCGGCCACCACACTGCTTCTTCCTGCCTGTTGGGGTACTCTGCCTCCCTCCCCCTGTGTGCTGCTGGCCTCACTCTGCATGTCCTCCTGCCACGTTTGGCCAGTTACTAGATCATCCACCACCTCCTCCTCTTCCACTTGCGCACCACGATCTTCCTCCTCACTTCCTGGCAATTGTGTCTCGTCATCGTCCACCTCTTGTGACAAATTGCCAGCGTCGACTTCCTGTGGCCGTGGCTGTTCAAATATTTGGGCATCGCTACATGGGATCTCCTCTTCCACCACTTCAAGCGGAGCAGGCGAGGGGCACAAATCTGGAAATGGACCAGTGAACAGCTCTTCAGAGTGTCCAAGTGTGGGATCAGTTGCTGTCTGACGACACTTGGCATGGTGGGAGGAAGGAGCATCAGGGTGAGGAGGAGTATACGGTCGAGACTCACGGCTACAAAGAGTTGACCGTGTGGAAGACAGACCGGAGGTGGTGGTGCCCAGGTAACTGGAAGTATTATCTGCTATCCAATTAACAACTTGTTCACACTGATCAGTTCGCAATACTGGTGTTGTTCTGTGCTTCCCTAGTAATTCGGTCAAGAAGTGGGAGCGAGAAGATGTGGCTGTTGGTTGTGGCACATTTTCACCTTGGCCACGGCCCCGTCCTCTGCACGCACCATCACCAGAACGTCCACTTCCACGTCCCTTGCCACGCGCCTTGCCCATTGTAAAGGAAGTAAAATAGCTTACACTCGCACTATCAATGGAAAAAGGGTAATAAAAAGTAGATTAGAACCGTGGAAGAGGAAAACCACAGTTCTATTTCTCTGGCCTACACCCGACTCTTTTAAACAATCTGAACAATCAGGGAGAAACTATTACTGTTTTTCTTTACGGAAAAAATACCAAAACCTGAATAATAGAGATTTTTTACCGTGGAATGGCAAAACCACAGTTATTGTTTACTGGGGCATTCCAGAAAATTTTAAATATATATATTTGCGGCTGAACAGTGAGCAACACACTCAAACTGTTTTTTTAGATAGAAAAGGCCCAAAACTGGATAATACAGAGATTTGACCCGTGGAACTGCAAAACCACACTTGGATCTGTCGGGCCTACAACAGACTATTTTCAACAGATATATTTTTGTGTCTGAACAGTCAAGAGACACTACTGTTTTTTTTAAGGCAAAAAATGTGAAAAACAGGATAATAGAGATTTTTTACCGTGGAACAGCAAAACCACAGTTATAATTTACTGGTGTATACCAGACTTTTTAAAATATATATATTTGCGGCTGAACAGTGAGTGACACACTCAAACTGTTTTTTATAGCTACAAAAGGCCCAAAACTGGATAATACAGAGATTTTACCCGTGGAACTGCAAAACCACACTTGGATTTGTCGGGCCTACAACAGACTATTTTCAGCAGATATATTTTTGTGTCTGAACAATCAGGAGACACTACTGGGTTTTTTTAAGGCAAAAAATGCGAAAAACAGGATAATAGAGATTTTTTACCGTGGAACAGCAAAACCACAGTTATAATTTACTTGTGTATACCAGACTTTTTTAAATATATATATTTGCGGCTGAACAGTGAGCGACACACTCAAACTGTTTTTTTTTAGATACAAAAGGCCCAAAACTAGATAATACAGAGATTTGACCCGTGGAACTGCAAAACCACACTTGGATTTGTCGGGCCTACAACAGACTATTTTCAACAGATATAATTTTGTGTCTGAACAGTCAGGAGACACTACTGGTTTTCTTTAAGGCAAAAAATGTGAAAAACAGGATAATAGAGATTTTTTACCGTGGAACAGCAAAACCACAGTTATAATTTACTGGTGTATAACAGACTTTTTTAAAAATATATATTTGCGGCTGAACAGTGAGCGACACACTCAAACTGTTTTTTTTTAGATACAAAAGGCCCAAAAGTCGATAATACAGAGGTTTGAATGGTGCAACTGCAAAACCACACTTCTGTTTCTCTGGTCTACACTAGACTATTTTCAACAGATATATTTGTGTCTGAAAAATCAGGGAGACACTATTAGTTTTTTTTTTCTGGCAAAAAATGCCAAAAGCAGGATAATAGAGATTTTTTACCGTGGAACAGCAAAACCACAGATATAATTTACTGGTGTATACCAGACTTTTTTAAATATATATATTTGCGGCTGAACAGTGAGCGACACACTCAAACTGTTTTTTTTTAGCTACAAAAGGCCCAAAACTGGATAATACAGAGATTTGACCCGTGGAACTGCAAAACCACACTTCTGTTTCTGTGGCCTATACCAGACTCTTTTCAACAGATATATTTGTGTCTGAAAAATCAGAGGCACACTTTTTTTTTTTTTGGGGGGGGGGGGGACACCAAGACACCAATAGGTTAATAAGACGGGTATTTGTACAGTGTGAAGGAGGAAAAAAAAAAGAGGATTTAGATGAAGAAAAATTGATTTTTACTGGCCCCGAGACCTGGAGCTAAGTCCAGCAATTTCAGAAACAGGAGCAGCACACAGGACTGTAATGCAGCGTTTGCTGGTATAACCACTGCGTCTCCTATACAGCCTGCCTGCCTGATATCTGGGATGGATATTAGTCCTGAGAAGGACTGTTTGTTTGATCTGGCAGCCTTTACAGACCCTACACTAACTATTTTGCAGGATAAATCTCTCCCTAGCTCAGCAGTGCTGTCCCTACACTGTCTGATCCGGAGCCTCTGTGTCCAAGATGGCGGCGCCCGGTTTTAAATACTCGAGGTGACACTGTGCGGCCAGCCAATCACTGTAATGCCCACAACCAACATGGCTGCGGCATTACAGTGACTGGCTGGCAATCCCTGCATGTTCATTGGCTCTGTAAAGAGTAACCCGGAAATGCTCGGTGCTCGCCGAACATCCCGAGTAGCGTGATGCTCGGGCGAGTACCGAGCAGTGTCGAGCATGTTCGCTCAACACTACTGATAACCCTTCTATATACAGTAGATAACACAGGATCCACCATTCACAATAGGTGATGTCACAGCTCTCCTCCTCCCCTTTTGTACAATGACTCCGGCACATGCCATAGACAATGTCTAGAAATCGCTCCTATAAAGGTCAATAAACATTTCCAGTCTCTTAGTAGTCAGGAGACCCAATTCTCTGCAGAAGGCAAACAAGCTGCATACCTCCCAATCGTCATGGATCCAGCTGCTTTTTCACAGAAATTGCTCAATATTTGAATATGCTAATGAGGTACTTTGTGCACGCTGGGCATGACCAATCAGATCTGAGCTCTTTCTTATTTTTCATCTATCTCCACCCTCTCATATTCACTAACAGCTGTGGCCTTACAGGAACCAGAGGTGGGAAGAGATAGATGGAAAACCAGTAGCAGGGCAGGTGAACTGAATGTGCCCACGCCACGCCTAGGGCGTATCAACCACCTCATTAGCATATTTGAAATAAAGAACAATTCCTAGAAAACGCAGCACGGGTTCGGACACGAAATGTATCTTTTTTTTATTCAGATTATATCCCCTAAAAGGTTCTTTGTTTGGTTTTAACAGTCATTTTTAATCAACAGACTATATTTAAAGGGGTTGTCCAGGTTTGTGATGAAAGTCTTCCGTCACTCTGTGTGACTGTAGACTTCTGAATCCTCACAACGCACAGTCAGGATTCTCTGGTGGCACAGGTATTAGATATGCATACTCCTGGACACATTCCTACTACAGTCATGGCCAAAAGTTTTGAGAATGACACCAAAATTATATTTTCACATAATCTGCTGGCCTCTGGTTTTTATTAGTGTTTGTCTGATGTTTATATCACATCCAGAAATATAATTGCAATCATATTATGAGTACCAATAGGTTATATTGACAGTTAGAATGAGTTAATGCAGCAAGTCAATATCTGCAGTGTTGCCCCTTCTTCTTCAAGACCTCTGTAATTCTCCCTGGCATGCTCTCAATCAACTTTTGGACCAAATCCTGACTGATAGCAGTCCATTCTTGCATAATCAATGCTTGCATTTTGCCAGAATTTGTTGGTTTTTGTTTGTCCACCCGTCTCTTGATGATTGACCACAAGTTCTCAATGGGATTAAGATCTGGGGATTTACCAGGCCATGGACTCAAAATCTCTGTTTTGTTCCATGAGCCATTTAGTTATCACCTTTGCTTTATGGCAAGGTGCTCCATCATGCTGGAAAAGGCATTGTTGGGCGCCAAACTGCTCTTGGACGGTTGGGAGAAGTTGCTCTTGGAGGACATTCTGGTATCATTCTTTATTCATGGCTGTGTTTTTAGGCCAGACTGTGAGTGAGCCGATTCCCTTGGCTGAGAAGCAACCCCACACATGAATGGTTTCAGGATGCTTTACAGTTGGCATGAGACAAGACTGGTGGTAGCGCTCACCTCTTCTTCTCCGAATAAGCTGTTTTCCAGATGTCCCAAACAATCGAAAAGGGGATTCATCAGAGAAAATGACTTTGCCCCAGTCCTCAGAAGTCCACTCCCTGTACCTTTTGCAGAATATCAGTCGGTCCCTGATGTTTTTTCTGGAGAGAAGTGGCTTCTTTGCTGCCCTCCTTGAAAGCAGCCCTTGCTCAAAGAGTCTCCGCCTCACAGTGCGTGCAGAAGCACTCACACCAGCCTGCTGCCATTCCTGAGCAAGCTCGGCACTGCTGGTAGTCCGATCCCGCAGCTGAAACAGTTTTAAGATACGGTCCTGGCGCTTGCTGGTCTTTCTTGGGCGCCCTGGAGCCTTTTTGACAACAATGGAAGCTCTCTCCTTGAAGTTCTTGATGATGCGATAGATTGTTGACGGAGGTGCAATCTTTGTAGCTGCGATACTCTTCCCTGTCAGGCCATTTTTGTGCAGTGCAATGATGGCTGCACGTGTTTCTTTAGAGATAACCATAGTTAACTGAAGAGAAACAATGATACCAAGAACCAGCCTCCTTTTAAAGTGTCCAGTGATGTCATTCTTACTTAATCATGACTGATTGATCGCCAGCCCTGTCCTCATCAACACCCACACCTGTGTTAATGGATCAATCACTAAAACGATGTTAGCTGCTCCTTTTAAGGCAGGACTGCAATGATGTTGAAATGTGTTTTGGGGGTTAAAGTTCATTTTCTGGGCAAATATTGACTTTGCAAGTACAGTAATTGCTGTTAAGCTGATCACTCTTTGACATTCAGGAGTATATGCAAATTGCCATTACAAAAAATGAAGCAGTAAACTTTGGAAAAATTACTATTTGTCTTATTCTCAATACTTTTGGCCATGACTGTAGACGTGTGGGGCCTGGCTTAATTCACTTGCTTTGGGTGAGTCAAGTCTAGTCGTAATGTGGCCGGAAAAATGCATATTGCATATTTGTGTTCACATGACTGCCCGCTCTCGTCACCAGCACTACACAGTCCTGGCAGTGTGCTGTGCACACACTGTGAGGGTGCAGAATTTCATCACAAATCTGGACAACCCCTTTAAGGTTTTCTGACAAATGTGGGCCCTCTATAACCATAGGACCTCAGGCTCAACTCTTATGTCCCAAATCACTCCAAAATATATTTTCTACATATTTCTTAAGAGGTTTTCCACCTTTTTAACATTTTTTTTTACTTAAATGCATGTATTTTGGTCTAAAAATTATTTTCGTTATTTTTCTTTCATTAAAAATTGTTGCATCATTTTGTTTTTATAGGAACTTACATTTAACTTTTATTTGGTCTGTGATCATAAATCAGCTGAGAGGAGCTAAGAAAAAGAAAGTGAAAAGAGTAACAAACTCTGACTATCCCATCAGATGGAGCTCGCTGACAGGTTCTCAGATAACTCAATCTGCAACCAACAGCAGACATTGCAACACCAAGGATGTAGAAGGCAAACGGTGAAAAATTTCTAATGTGCCCCAATTGTAAAAATGATTTTTATCCCCAAATACATCCATTTAAGTACAAATATATACTTTGATGTGGTCTGTGGTCATAAATCAGCTGACAGGTGCTCAGAAAAAGATAGAGAAAAGAGGAAGAAACTCTGGCTCTCCCATCAGATGGAGCTCGCTGACGGGTTCTCAGCTAACTCATTCTGCAACCAAACGATGAAAAATTTTGAATGAAATCCAATTCCAAAATTGATTTTTATTCCCAAATAGACCCATTTAAGTACAAATATATATATATATATATATATATATATATATATATATTTTCTCCAAAGGTGGCCAACAACTTTAATAAAAAAGTGGCAACTAATGAATATTAAGCACTAGCAGGTGCAGCATATGGGCTGATACAATGTGTTTCCCCCCCTGTTTTCACAGCCTTGCACATAACTTTCCGCGCGGAATGATGCTGTGCCCCTTCTGTATTAAAGATGAGTGTTCCGTAAGCAAAAAGGCCACGCCAGGCTGTGATCCGGCACCCTTGCCAACCTCATTTTTTTTTTAATATTGTTCATCTGGCTAAGTCCTTTCCTAAATCCCGTACTCCAATCATTGTTCTCCATCACGCGCGGTACGTGTCTGCCTGTATACAGCGCTCTCTGTGAATATCTTACGGGAGGGGAAGAATCTCTCGGGGGAGTTATTTAGCAGCGATTCACTGGGTCAGTGTATTAGAACAGACTCCAGTCTATCAGCCAGATGGTGACTTCAGAAAAAAAAAAATTGACACACCATTTCAAACTGATTTCACGCAGAAGCCTCCAGAGAGGAGCCAGTGGGACTCTGACAATCAGATCTGTTGTGAATAAATATTACAAAATTGCCAATTACAGCAGGGATGTTTAAAATGTTTGGCTGATTTAGAGTCTTCAGCTGAGCGATGGCGGTTGTGTTTTTTTATTTATTTTTTTTTGTCTTTCAGCTTCCTGATGGGTAATTCGACTCCGCTGAGCGATCACTTTCACTTTTTTTTTTGTCTGTCTCTTTTTATTGTGACTTGTCAGCCGGCCTCTCACTTGTGTTTGATTCGTATATTAGCCGCTCTTCTGAAGCGCCTCTTTTTTGATGAAAAAGATGTGAGTTTTTTTTTCAAGTGCCGAATTCCTGGAGAGAAAGAGAGAGAAGGAAATATTATTGTTTGGAGATGATGGGAAGGAAAAAAAAATGGAATTTTGTAATGTATTCTTTTTTTTTTTTTTTTTTTTTTATTTCTTTTTTTTTAGGAATAAAAGACAATTTGTTTGAGAATTATTTTTTTTTTTTTAGGTAAATTACAATAGAGACACAGAAATTAAATAGTCCAATTTTTAAAAATTAATCAATAAATAATTCTGCTTTCTGGGTGGGAACAACAAGAGAGAGGAGAGAGGAGTGAATCGGTTCGTAGGAACCTGATTGAGCGGACAAGTCGGTAATCCATAGCCACTGGACGGGAGTCCTGCGAACCACCTCCTATCTGCCTGATAACACCTCTATATACAGTAGAAAACATATGATCTACTATTCACAAATGGTGATGTCACAGCCCACCGCCTCCTCCTGTACAATGACTGATAACACCTCTATATACAGTAGAGAACACAGGATCCACCATTCACAATAGGTGATGTCACAGCTCACCTCCTCCTCCTGTACAATGACTGATAACACCTCTATATACAGTAGATAATACAGGATCCACCATTCACAACAGGTTTTGTCACAGCTCACCTCCTCCTCCTGTACAATGACTGATAACTCCTCTATATACAGTAGATAACACCGGGTCCACCATTCACAATAGGTGATGTCACAGTTCACCTCCTCCTCCTGTACAATGACTGATAACACCTCTATATACAGTAGATAACACAGGGTCCACCATTCACAATAGGTGATGTCACAGCTCACCTTCTCATTTACAATGACTGATAACACCTCTATATACATTAGATAATACAGGATCCACCATTCACAATAGGGGATGTCACAGCTCACCTCCTCATCCCAGGTGCCTCTTCTTAGCAGTAGTTGAGGCACAGCATTGTGAATGTGGTTAAGGCCAACAATGACGTTGCCTACAAATCAGAAGAGAAGTTGTGGATGCCGGCAGGTAGGAGACGTTTCGCAGGACTCTCGCAGTCCTCTGGTCCTCTGCAGTCCAATCCCTGTATTTCCTGCGCAGTTATTTGCTCTGATGAAGCCCCCTTCAGACTTTTTGGGACATCTAGAAAAATGATTGTCCGCAGAAGATGGAGTGAGCGCCTGTGTGATGCCGACTGTAAAGCCTCCTGAGGCCATTCATGTGTGGCGGCTTTTCCTCCATGGAGGAGGCTCACTCACAATTTTGCCTAAGATCACGGCCGTGAATAAAGAATGGGATCTAATCACCGTCCAAGAGCTTCTCCCATCCATCCAGGAGACACTTGGTGATGATTGATGAACAAAGCTTCTTCCAGCACGATGGAGACCATGTCACAAGGCAGAAGTGATAACTAAGTGGCTCTGTGAACAAAACATTGAAATTTTGGGTCCATGACCAGGAAAATCCCCACATCTAAATCCTATTGAGAACCTGTGGTCAATCCCCAAAAAGCGGGAGGACAAATAAGGTGAAGGGCAGACGTTTTGTAAAATAAGGGGCAACACTGTAAATATTGAGTCTTTACATAAACTTCATGTATTTGTCAATAAAAGTGTAAAAACTCATGAAATGTTTCTAATTGTACTTCAGTAACATAGAAACATCCGACTAAAGGTCAAAAGAACACTGAAGCAGCAAACATGGAAACCAACACTTGTGTCAGTCTCAAAACTTTTGGCCACGACTGTAGTCATCTCCCGCAGTGGGTCTGTTCTAGGTATTTCAGCTCTGGATCTCCCAGGGCTCTTGTGACATCTCTATGCCAGGTGAGCCCTGCTGCCACTAAGCGGACATTATTGGGCTGCTGAGCTCTCCCTTCTTCCATTCGTTAACCCCTTCACTCTACAGCCAATTTCCATTTTTGCCGTTTCCGTTATTTCCTCCCCTTCTTCCCAGAACTCTTTTATTTTTCTGTCCACATAAGACATATGAGGACTTGTTTTTTGAGGGACGAGTTGTACTTTTGAATGATACCATTCATTTTTCCACATAATGTACTGGAAAATGGAAAAAAAAAATCAAAGTACGGTGGAATTGTAAAAAAAAAAAAAAAAAAAATTCTGACATTGTTTTTTTGGGAATTGTTTTTTTCAGTGTACATTTTGTGGTATTAATGACCATCCAATATGATTCTAGTCATCAGTACCATTACTGGGATACCCAATAGGTCCAGTTTTTTTTATTATTTCAGTGGTGAAAAAAAAATCTGAAGTTTGCTAAAAAAAAAATTTTTGGGGTTGTGTCGCCATATTTCCAGACCCGTAACAGTTTTATTTTTCAGCCAATGGAGCTCTGTGATGGCTTATCTTTTGCGGGGTGAGATTAAGTTTTCATTAGTACCATTTTGGGGTACATATAACTTTTTGATTGCTTCTTACAGCCTTTTTTGTGGTCAACTTAATTGTTTTTATATTTTAATAGATTGGACTTTTCTAAATGCAGCGATACCGCATATGTGTATTTTTAGAATCATGTACATGTACCGCGGATGTCGTGAAGGGGTTAAAAGCATCACCCTCTCTGTATGGAGCATGGCGCTCCGGAGCCCATCCCATACATGCCATGAGTATAGGGACATGTGGGTCCCATCACTTCCCCAGGTTTGTTGGGTCTGGGCCCTGAGAACAATCCAAGTGCAAAATGAACTACAAATGCAATAATAGATAAAATGTCCCAACATACAGTAGATAGAGTTTCTATTCAGGGTCTTAGAAAAGCTGGATGACAACTGGCTGCTATGGCTGAAAATTTAAAGAGGTCATTATTTTTCTACAGACTCCAAAAAATCTGCCTGGTTATGCTGAAATACAAGTACAAGTGATGTGTTACTACAAAGGTAGGCAGGTTTCCATTCAGGAACCTAGGAAAGATGGATGACAACCAATATGACTGTCATTACAACATTCATTCTCTGATTTCTCAGCTTTCCCCAGACTCCTGAATGGCAACTGGACCTGGTTTAATAAAAACATAGGAAAAAACACTCAATAGTCAAGTACATTTACCATTCAGGAGCAATGGAAAGCTGGAAAGCTGAACTATTTGGTATATCACTTTTTTCTTGACAACTTTAATTGATTGTGTAGAGAATAGTGTTCATGTTAGAGGGAACCTGACACATAACAAGCAGTCTGATATATATATATATATGTGTGTATACATCTGTCAATCACTGATTAGCACCGCCCACTGGACTCCTAAGCATAAAAAGAGAAGGAATAGATACAGTGCCTACAAGTAGTATTCAACCCCCTGCAGATTTAGCTGGTTGACACATGCGGAATTAACTTGGCATTGTGACATTTGTACTGTAGATCAGCCTGGAAGTGGGAAATGCTCTGCAGCAAATTTTATTTTTTTTTTATTTTTATTTTTTAAAAACGTTAAAAGTTAATTCAGAGTGTCATTTATTATTCAACCCCTCAAACCACAAGAATTCTGTTTGGTCCCCCTAAAGTATTAAGAAGTAGTTCAGGCACCAAGAATAATGAGCCTCACTTGTGTGGATTAAAGATCTCTTTTGCCAGCCTTTCCTGACTATTTATGACCCTCCCCAAACTTGTGAACAGCACTCAGACATGGTCAACATGGGAAAGACAAAGGAGCATTCCAAGGCCATCAGAGACAAGATCGTGGAGGGTCACAAGGCTGGCAAGGGGTACAAAACCCTTTCCAAGGAGTTGGGCCTACCTGTCTCCACTGTTGGGAGCATCATCCGTAAGTGGAAGGCTTATGGAACTACTGTTAGCCTTCCACGGCCTGGACAGCCTTTGAAAGTGTCCTCCCGTGCCGAGGCCAGGCTTGTCCGAAGAGTCAAGGCTAACCCAAGGACAACAAGGAAGGAGCTCCGGGAAGATCTCATGGCAGTGGGGACATTGGTTTCAGTCAATACCATAAGTAACGTACTCCACCACAATGGTCTCCATTCCAGACAAGCCTGTATGGTACCTTTACTTTCAAAGCGTCATGTCAAGGCTCGTCTACAGTTTGCTCATGATCACTTGGAGGACTCTGAGACAGACTGGTTCAAGGTTCTATGGTCTGATGAGACCAAGATCGAGATCTTTGGTGCCAACCACACACGTGACGTTTGGAGACTGGATGGCACTGCATACGACCCCAAGAATACCATCCCTACAGTCAAGCATGGTGGTGGCAGCATCATGCTGTGGGGCTGTTTCTCAGCCAAGGGGCCTGGCCATCTGGTCCGCATCCATGGGAAGATGGATAGCACGGCCTACCTGGAGATTTTGGCCAAGAACCTCCGCTCCTCCATCAAGGATCTTAAGATGGGTCGTAATTTCATCTTCCAACAAGACAACGACCCAAAGCACACAGCCAAGAAAACCAAGGCCTGGTTCAAGAGGGAAAAAGTCAAGGTGTTGGAGTGGCCTAGTCAATCTCCTGACCTTAACCCAATTGAAAACTTGTGGAAGGAGCTCAAGAATAAAGTCCACATGAGACACCCAAAGAACCTAGATAACTTGGAGAAGATCTGCATGGAGGAGTGGGCCAAGATAACTCCACAGACCTGTGCCGGCCTGATCAGGTCTTATAAAAGACGATTATTAGCTGTAATTGCAAACAAGGGTTATTCCACAAAATATTAAACATAGGGGTTGTATAATAATTGACCCACACTTTTATGTTTAAAATTTAATAAAATTCAACTGAGCAACATAACTTTTTGGTTTGTAAGATTTATGCTTCTGTTCATAAAACCTACTCTCGTTTGCAGTTTGAAGGCTCTAACTTATTTGCATCTTATCAAACCAGCTAAATCTGCAGGGGGTTGAATACTACTTGTAGGCACTGTAGGTATGAGATAGATAGATAATAGATAGATAGATATATTAATAGATAGATAGATAATAGATAGATAGATAGATAGATAGAGGATAGATAGATAGATAGATAGATAGATAGATAGAGGATAGATAGATAGATAGATAGATAGATCGATATAGGATAGATAGATATGGATAGATAGATAGATAGATACTGTACATAGATAGATAGATAGATAGATAGATAGATAGATAGATATAGGATAGATAATAGATAGATAGATACTGTACATAGATAGATAGATAGATAATAGATAGATAGATAGATGATAGATAGATATAGGATAGATAATAGATAGATAGATTGATACTGTACATAGATAGATAGATATGGATAGATAGATAGATAGAGAGAGAGACACATAGATAGATAGATACTGTACATAGATAGATAGATAGATAGATAGATAGATATGGATAGATAGATAGATATGGATAGATAGATAGATAGATAGATAGATATGGATAGATAGATATAGGATAGATAGATAGATAGATAGATAGATAGATAGATAGATATGGATAGATATGGGATAGATAGATAATAGATACAGTAGATAGATAAATATATAGATTATAGAGCTGAGCGGATTCATATATATAGTTGTAAAAGATTTATTATATCTTTTATTTTTTCCATTGAAAGCCCTTCTCTTTTTATGGTTAGGAGTCCAGTGGGCGGTCCTAATCAGCGATTGACAGATTTATTAGCTGTCAATCATTGATTAAACCCCGCCCAGTGGACTCCTAACCATAAAAAGAGAAGGGCTTTCAATAAATAGAACAAAAGTTATACTGAATCTTTTCCTACAAACATATATATATGAATCTCCAGCTTGGCAGAAAGAACATAATATTTCCATACTGACAGTTTCCCTTTTAAAACTTCATAAAGGCATTGTCACCCAGCTTTCCCTGGCTTCTGAAGGTAATGAACATGTGCAGACCATCTTTACCATCTTTCAGAAGCTGTCGGCTGACATCAGAATGGAGCACTTTGCCGGCAGACAGTCGCCTCCGGCACATTGCTGCAGGGGGGATGTTCAGAGTTTGGCTGGAGCAGATCAGAACAAATGCCTTAAAGGGAAAGTGTCTGTTTTATAACAAAATTCATAAATGTAACATAAGCACCTGTCACTGTACAAGTACACAGATCAGATCAATCCGCCGGAGAGGGGGGAATCTCCTTAGCTTTTATTTATCAGCCTTCCTGTGATGCGGTCGGCGGAGCAAAGAAAGAAATAATTGGTTGTAGAGGCGGCTTCAGACTAAAAAGCAATGCTGACAACTGTTTTCCCATGGTAATCCAAATCTAGTTTAGTGGAGGAGGTGCAAGTGTAGCAATAATAGAAATACTAAAATCTAACTAAAGATTCATTCATGAGGATTATTTAAAGGGAATGTATCATCAGAAAAATGACATCATGTTAATCAGGTTTTTGTGTTATATATATTTAAAAAAAAAAAATTCATATCACAGCCTGTATTTAAAAATTCTTGCAATTATCACACTGGCCACTGGGGGCTGCTCTAGAGTCCTACTTCTTGTCTCTTCAGGTAGTGTACATGTACATTAGCCACAGTGAATAGACTCAGACCCTATGTGAAGCATCTAATGAGCGTGTGCAAAGGTCACTGTGAAGGGAAGGTGAGAAGGTGAGCTGTGACATTGCCTATTTTGATTGGTGGATCCTGAGTTATCAGCTGTGTATAGAGATGTTACCTGTCATTGTAATCCTGCCTCTGATGATAAGGAAACTACTGAAAACTCAGTATGTATGAGTCTAAAGACGCTGGTGCTGGGCGGGGAAACAACCTAGGAAAGCAGTGACTTGTTAAGTGCTCTGTCACACCCACAGCACTCAGCACCTTATTTGCACATAAATGGAAATGCTAATTCTATGCAGTTTTGGGGGGTTGATCTTACTGAAAGATTCCAGTAATTATCTAAAAATATATAAAAATGATATAAAATGTATAAACATATTAATTATATGCCAAAGTAAAACAGAAAATGAATAACAAAATAAATATTTTAGATTATTTTTAAAATAACCATGGAACCATTATGACACGTATGCTATATATCGCTCATGCCTTGTAACTGTCCTTACTTGCTAAGTTTGGCTTCTGCCATGTAAATCTCACAATGTCATAAAGATTTCTGTGCCCCGAAGTGAACAATGGGATCAAGTCCCATCAGCAGTCAGAAGCCACAATGTGGGATCTGGTGCTGAGGAAACCGCAGCATTGACAATCAGAGCGAAACATCAGCCACAATACTACCCGAGAATCTGCTGCCGCCGCCGACCTCCTCACCTTCTGACACCACTTTCCCCAAATATTTCCTCTTCCTTTCCCTCCACCAAGAAAGACAAGATAACCTCTGACACTAAGATGACACCAATGAGGATCATTGTTAACACATGCTTCTTGTCATAGAAAGAATGATAGGAGCTAGAAAGACAGAAAACGGATAGATAGATAGATAGATAGATAGATAGATATGGATAGATAGATAGATAAATAGATAGATAGAAGGATAGATAGATAGAGAGATAGATAATAGATAGATAATAGATTGATATATAGATAGATAATAGATAGATAGATAATATATAGATAATAGAGAGTTAGATAGATAGATGATAGATTGATAGATGATGGATAGATGATAGATAGATAGATAATAGGTAGATATATAGATAGATGATAGATAGATAGATAATAGATAGATAGATATGGATAGATAGATAGATAGATAGATGATAGATAGATGAAAGATGAATAGATTGATAATAGATAGATAGATAGATAAATAGATGATAGATAGATAGATAGATAGATAGATAGATGATAGATAGATGAAAGATGAATAGATAGATAATAGATAGATAGATAATAGATAGATAATAGATAGATAAATAGATAGATAGATAGATAGATAGATAGATATGAGATAGATAGATAGATAGATAGATAGATATGAGATAGATACCATATAATGGTCACCAGCTTGGCATAACTATTAGTTTGCATATAACATATAACTGTGTTGCTGGTTTAGGCCTCACCTGACAGCTCAGTCTGGTCCTGTCATCAGATTCATTCTGCCCGAACTACAAGCACCATGAATCCCACATCTGTGTTATTGGAACGATGTATGTTTTACACTGAAACTTTGCCCCAATTCTAAAAAAACATACTTTGAAAATCCAGCAGGGACTATGTCCCCAATTCAACAAGGCAATTACGACAGAATTCTGATGTAAATCGCTTTATTAAGTTGCAATTGTTTTGGTGCAAAGTGGAGTTGCCCAAAAAATTTTGCAACTTTTGGTGTTTTCACACCATTTTCTCCCAACTATATTAAAATGGGCGGAGATGGGGTGGGACGGGGCGTGATGGGGTGTAACTGGAGTGTGACACCACAGCTCATTTAATTCATTACCTTACTCCAGAAATCTTACTTCAATCCCTGACCGGAGTAAGATTTGTGATGAGGCGCCTGGAGGTGCACGTGGCTAATCAGATGTGCCTAATTCATGTAGGGGTGTGCACCTCTTAATGAATCAGGAGTGTCTGACTCCAGGACGTCCCCTCATCAAGACTAATGTGAACAACGCCGGTGTTGATGAATCGGCTTCACTGTGTCTGGGCTGACTAGTCTAACGTCGGTCCCTAAAGGCTTCTCTCCGTCTCTCTCACCTAGACTGACAGGTCACTCTCTGCACACACATAGGGAGACACCTATCAGTCAAGAGGGACAAGGCAGGAGAAGCCCCCGAGGACCAGCTTCAGACTAGTTAGTCAAGACACACAGTCTCCCACGGCTTTGCGAAGTATGTTTCCTCTGGAATGCCACAGTGTTTCATACATGGATTGGCTGCAGCAAAGGAGCCAGTGTCTGAGTCAAGCTGCCCTTGGCTCGGGACTGTCCATTTCCGCGAAGTTGTGTCGACTCTGTGAAAAAGCGATAATTCCATTATTAACAAAGATATTATGTATCTGTCATGATAGGTATGGGAAGGACCCGGCGTATGATGATGGGAAAAGGGAGGAAGCCCAGCAACTAAGGAAAGGGAGAGTAGAGACCCCTAGGCAGATCTAACAACCCCCTGACTCCCCTATCATCCCTAAATAGGTTCCGCACCTATCGCCGAGCAGGATACTTTAGCCCTGGCTGACCCTAGAGCTAGGTCCTAGGTAAGGAGGAGGATGGGTGAGCACTAGTTAGCCCCACTGCAACTAAAGACAAACAAGGGAAACGGACAACGGGAAACACTTAGCTTTGAGAAGACACCAGAGAGATGACGACTACAATCCACAAAGGAACTCCACGAAGAATCTAGCCAACTGCTAGAATTCCAGACCTGAACATAGGAATTAACTATCACCAGCGATTCTCTGGAGAAAGTGAGTGTATTTAAAGATCCAGCAAGGGTGTGTTAATTAGCAGCAGAAGGTGGAGATCACCGCTGGGTCCTAGAGAGGGAAGGATGATGAAAGGATCAAGAAGGTGTCTGCAAGGCCAAGCGCAGAGACCTTCTACAGCCGGATCCAGAATGACTGTCTGTCAAACCTGACACACCCGTGACAGTATGTTCTATTAGTGTGATCAATAATGTCTGTATGTATCTAACAAGTCTTAGTAGGATTCAGTTTTGTGTTGTTCCCATTCATAGCTATGGAGGAGACTTGTCCGACATGTCATCCTTACACGACGAGGATGTGAGCGAGCTGGCTATCTTTCATTGTGCTTTACTGATCTTTACACCTCGGTGATCGCCGGGTCTGTAAAGTGATGAATAGGACATGGTAAAAGCTAGTCTTTCTTACGTGCTCACCTTTTCATGCCCTGCCATAATCCTGCACATATCCACTTTAGTGCTGCACAAATTCCGACAGCTTGATAGACAGAACATAGAAAGCTTCACACGTTACATCGGGCCGGTCATCATTTCAGCTGCCACTTGCTGCGCACAATGTTCTGTCAGGGACTAAAGGACTCTATGACTCATGATTTCTGCCTCTTTTTCAGCTCCGTTCACATTACATTTATGGCTGTCATTTAATGTAAACCCCAGGATGTATATCTTGATCCAATGTTTTTAAGGATACAATACAGAGGCATCCGTCACCCACGTGACACCACTGGAAAAAAAACAGAGATGTTTCATATATATATATATATATTTTACTGGATACCACTGTACAGTCATGGCCAAAAGTATTGAGAATGAGACAAATAGTAGTTTTTCCAAAGTTTACTGCTTCATTTTTTGTAATGGCAATTTGCATATACACCTGAATGTCAAAGAGTGATCAGCTTAACAGCAATTACTGTACTTGCAAAGCCAATATTTGCCCAGAAAATGAACTTTAACCCCCAAAACACATTTCAACATCATTGCAGTCCTGCCTTAAAAGGAGCAGCTAACATCGTTTTAGTGATTGATCCATTAACACAGGTGTGGGTGTTGATGAGGACAGGGCTGGCGATCAATCAGTCATGATTAAGTAAGAATGACATCACTGGACACTTTAAAAGGAGGCTGGTTCTTGGTATTATTGTTTCTCTTCAGTTAACCATGGTTATCTCTAAAGAAACATGTGCAGCCATCATTGCACTGCACAAAAATGGCCTAACAGGGAAGAGTATCGCAGCTACAAAGATTGCACCTCAGTCAACAATCTATCGCATCATCAAGAACTTCAAGGAGAAAGCTTCCATTGTTGTCAAAAAGGCTCCAGGGCGCCCAAGAAAGACCAGCAAGCGCCAGGACCGTATCTTAAAACTGTTTCAGCTGCGGGATCGGACTACCAGCAGTGCCGAGCTTGCTCAGGAATGGCAGCAGGCTGGTGTGAGTGCTTCTGCACGCACTGTGAGGCGGAGACTCTTTGAGCAAGGGCTGGTTTCAAGGAGGGCAGCAAAGAAGCCACTTCTCTCCAGAAAAAACATCAGGGACCGACTGATATTCTGCAAAAGGTACAGGGAGTGGACTGCTGAGGACTGGGGCAAAGTCATTTTCTCTGATGAATCCCCTTTTCGATTGTTTGGGACATCTGGAAAACAGCTTATTCGGAGAAGAAGAGGTGAGCGCTACCACCAGTCTTGTCTCATGTCAACTGTAAAGCATCCTGAACCCATTCATGTGTGGGGTTGCTTCTCAGCCAAGGGAATCGGCTCACTCACAGTCTTGCCTAAAAACACAGCCATGAATAAAGAATGGTACCAGAATGTCCTCCAAGAGCAACTTCTCCCAACCGTCCAAGAGCAGTTTGGTGCCCAACAATGCCTTTTCCAGCATGATGGAGCACCTTGCCATAAAGCAAAGGTGATAACTAAATGGCTCATGGAACAAAACATAGAGATTTTGGGTCCATGGCCTGGAAACTCCCCAGATCTTAATCCCATTGAGAACTTGTGGTCAATCAAGAGACGGGTGGACAAACAAAAACCAACAAATTCTGGCAAAATGCAAGCATTGATTATGCAAGAATGGACTGCTATCAGTCAGGATTTGGTACAAAAGTTGATTGAGAGCATGCCAGGGAGAATTACAGAGGTCTTGAAGAAGAAGGGGCAACACTGCAAATATTGAGTTGCTGCATTAACTCATTCTAACTGTCAATATAACCTATTGGTACTCATAATATGATTGCAATTATATTTCTGTATGTGATATAAACATCAGACAAGCACTAATAAAAACCAGAGGCCAGAAGATCATGTGAAAATATAATTTTGGTGTCATTCTCAAAACTTTTGGCCATGACTGTATACACAAGGTTAGCCTACTACGGTAGTCCACACCTTTATTTGCTATATACCGATTGGACAAGGGCCAAAATGACACTATTTCAGACCTCATGTGGTCACCAGCAATGAGTATACTATATTGTTCACTATCTGTAAATATATTGGGTACAGAGAGTACTGTCGCCTTGTTTATCCTTCTAAATGATCTAAGCAAAGTAGGTACTGCCTCCTTGTCTCACCCTGGTAATGTCTTAGAATCAGATATTAATGTCTTCTTGTATCTACATGTAAATGATGTAAGCACAGTAAGTACTGCCTCCTTGTCTCACCATAGTAATGTCTTCGACTCAGATAATGTCTTCCTGTATCTACATGTAAATTATTTAGGCACAGTAAGTACTGCCTCCTTGTCTCACCATAGTAATGTCTTAGACTCAGATAATGTCTTTGACGCGCCCCCTGGGACATATTCCTTTTTGAGGGGAATACCCGGCACCGGATCAGATGGGGGGGGTTGTAGTCTCCGAGCGGCTGTGACCCGGTCCCGTGCCCAGGGCGTCAAGCTCAGTGTGATGTGGCAGTTCTACAGATGTTACTAAAGTTCTTTTGTGTCGACTACGCCACCCGTTGTGATGCGGTCACTGTGGCCGCCGCTGCAGCAGGGTCCGCTGAGGCTGATGGTGGGTGCGCAGCTTGGTGGGATAACCCCCAACGGGAGGGGTATAGCCTCAGAGGGGACAGGCGCAGAGGATGGGGGTTGTGGTGGTGTAGTGCAGACGGCAGTGAAGACAGAGTCGGGTTGTGCAGTTAAGGGTGTTTACTTACTGCAGATGTTGTACTGGTCACTCCAGCTGCTAGTGACCACCCGAGCCGTGCTGCGTCCACCAGGTCCTGGATCCAGCCAACCCCCAAACAAGTCCGGAGCGTGGCCCTGAGCTCTCCCTCTGTCCTTTCTTCAGCCGTCCCCACCAGTGATCCACCTAGGTCCAGCTCCCTCGGGCCTTCTGTTGGGACACCCTTGGCCCTGGGTTCCCTGACCCTTCATGTGGTGTGCCTTCGGGGTGAATGTGGTGGGTGACCGTGACAGACACTGCCCACGGTCTCCGGTCTCTGGCTGGGGATTGTTTTTACCCCCACCAGCTTGGGTTCCGGTACCCTGATGCTGACTCCTCACCCGGTGCTCTGATTTGGGTTCTTGGGTCCCTTCTCTTCTGTGCTCTGGGTCTTTCTCTTTTCTCCTCTCTCACTCTGGGTCTTGGTCTTTCTTCTCTCCTCTCCTAACTTGTTTTCTGCAGCTGATCCTCTCTGCATCTGACTCTCTGCGTCTGACCCTGATTCCAGTTGGTGCCCACCTTATATACACCCTCTATGTGTGAGCTCAGGTGACCAGCACCCAATGAGCTCCTATCTTTACCCAGGCTGCTCCCCCTATCTGCCCCTACACTACATGGGATGTACCACCCCCCTCCCACTCCAGCCAGGAACAGACTCGGTCGTACCTGCACATTTCTAAGTGGGAGTACCGTCGGCCTGTTCCTCGGAAATGGGATGTGTGTAGTGCATGCAGCCTACCGAGCTCAGATCCACTCTCCATCCTTACCCGGGAGTGGAATATCACACCTCTGGGTTGAGGTGCAATACCCCTGTAGCAGCCGAATCCTCAGGGTGCTACATTCCCCCCTGGTAAATCACAGCACGTCCTCGGGCTGTAAGACATAACACCAAAACATACAAATTTTTCATATAAACATATAAAACATATAAAACATTATATATATAAAACTTTTCATATAAACATTCTCGTAGTCGTTTCTTGTTTCAGGTTCCTCCTCCGGACACTGTGCAACGTGTGTCCGGGAAAAGTGCGACAGTCTCTTAGAAAAACTGGTTTTCTATAAAACCGGTAGGGGGCGCTTTAGGACGCGCAACTATTTACAGGGAAAGTTGGCCGCTCTCAGTCCTCGGCCAGGTAGAGGGAAGGGAATGGCTGCTCACAGTCCTCAGCCTGTGGGATTAAGGGGTTAACGGGTAAACAGTTCACTGGTCCCAACGGGGACTATTTTAGCAGCAACGGTTCACTGTGCCCCGACGGGCAACTATATACAGTCTCTATTCCCGTCCTCAACGACGGCTCCCTCCTGCTTTTTCTTTATTGTTACCTTTGGCTCTAGTTTCAGACCCGTCCGGGTCCTCTTGCTCCTCCTCCCCGCACTGCAACTCCTCCTCCGTCAGGCGGTGCACGTGGAGGGCATAAGGTCCTTTGGCACACTTGTGCCGGGTGAAGGTGACCTCATCTCCTACGTAGAGGTCACGGCCTTTGTGACCTTCCGGCAGGTGGGACTCGACGTCTCTGCGGGTCACAAAAACGTCACCGCGGTTGTTACGGTCCCGAATAAAGCCCCACCCATGCTGCGGGTTGAACTTTATCACCGTCCCGATGGTGCGGGGACAGTGCGCTGCACGGGGGTTCCTCCTAGTCCGGCTCTTCTGCTCCGCGCTCCGGATTTGGGCCTGTTGTTCTCTGACCCGCCTCTCCTCCCGTTCTCTCGTAAACTCTGCTAGCTGCTGACGACAACACTCAGTACGCTCAGCGGCGACTGCCCGAGTTTCCTGAGTGAACCCCATTAAATCTTCTCCGGTGGGGTCCCACTCAAACTGTGCTTCCGCTAGCGGGGGCGAGATCCGTGCCACGGGCTTCGGAGCCGGAATCAGGGGTTCATCCAGGGGTCTTAGTCTCTGCTGCCGTTCCAGCTCATGGTATCCTTCGGGCCAGATGAAGGGCCGCCCGTCCGGCCATGTGAGCTGGCTGAACAGGTTCTCCCCCAGGTGTGGCACCCTTGGTATTGCGGGCGCGGGCGCGGTGGTGGTGGCGCCCGGGTTGCCCAGGCCTTGCGGCCAGGCCTGGGGCACCTGGAAGGTGAAGGGCACCGTTAGGACGGCGGCGCCCTGGGCTACCTGGCCTTGCGGCCAGGCCGGAGGCTCCGCGGAGGTAGGGGGCGCTGTTGGTGATGCGGCGCCCGGGGGTACTAGGCCTTGCGACCAGGCTGGTGGTAATTCCTGCTTTGTCACGCTCCGGGTCGAGGCGCGTGACGTCACAGGGGTCGCTGCGGCGGCTTCCGGTCGGGGCCTAGTCCATAGCGGTGACGTGGCGGCTACGGGCACAGCAGGGGGACTTTCGGGCTCTGCGACGGGGAGCTGGGGCAGGTGAGCGGTGTCACGGCTTGGGGTATAGGCGTCCCCTTTACCTGCCTCCATGCGTTCGGCTCCCTCCTCGGCGCTGTCTCCGGCCTTGGGTCCTCCCGCGCCATCCTCAGAGGCGGTCTGCTTCCTCTTCCAGGGTAGCGTGCTCCGTTGACTGGTCTCTGCTTGCTGGGTCATCTCCCGGCTCCACTCCGCCAGTATCTCACGCTGTACCCGGGCCATCCTCCTTGCGAGGCCCTCCAGGGCAGTCTGTGCACACTCCCGGTCTCGGGGGAGCTGCGCTAAGATCTCCGCTAGACCTAGCGGGGTTGTGGACTCTAGCAGGCTCCTGACCATCGGGTCGGTGCTGCTCTGCTCTGCTTCCGGCAGGCTCCTGGCCAGCGGGCCGGTGCTGCTCTGCCCTCCTTCCTCGGTCTCTAGCAGACTCCTGGCCAGCGGGCCGGTGCTGTTCTGCTTTCTCTCCATCTCCGGGTGAGCTCCTCCGCTACTCCTCGTTAGACCTCTTGCCTCCGGGTGCGCTCGCTCTAGACTGCTCCAAGCGACACCCATCTTTTCTCTTCTCTTTCGTCTCCTCCCACCTCGAGGGCGGTCCCGGGGCAACTCGGTGACTGTCAGCTCCAGGGGTAGTTCTTTCACGCTGACAGACACCTCCAGCATCACAGTCTCTGTTGGTGGGGGCGGTTTCCACTTTTGGCGCCATTTTCTGTCCCGGCCCACGATGGGAGGTGGCCTCTCGCCCTCCTTTGGCACGCCCATAATGGCGTCCGCTGCTCTTCCAAGGCGGGAAATCTGCGGTTTTGGCGGGAAGCGTCGCCCAGTGGCGGGAAACTCTGCAGATGGCGGGAACAAGCTGGAAATGGCGGACAATCGGCGGGAAACGACTGGTGATGGAGTCCGATGGCGTGGACCCTCCGGAACCGGCGGGAGACTTCTTTCTGAGGTAAACTTGCACTTTTCTTCAGGCACGCAGTACCCGGGTGTTGCGGGCACGTAATCCTGCCGACTACGCCAAAGTTGACGCGCCCCCTGGGACATATTCCTTTTTGAGGGGAATACCCGGCACCGGATCAGATGGGGGGGGTTGTAGTCTCCGAGCGGCTGTGACCCGGTCCCGTGCCCAGGGCGTCAAGCTCAGTGTGATGTGGCAGTTCTACAGATGTTACTAAAGTTCTTTTGTGTCGACTACGCCACCCGTTGTGATGCGGACACTGTGGCCGCCGCTGCAGCAGGGTCCGCTGAGGCTGATGGTGGGTGCGCAGCTTGGTGGGATAACCCCCAACGGGAGGGGTATAGCCTCAGAGGGGACAGGCGCAGAGGATGGGGGTTGTGGTGGTGTAGTGCAGACGGCAGTGAAGACAGAGTCGGGTTGTGCAGTTAAGGGTGTTTACTTACTGCAGATGTTGTACTGGTCACTCCAGCTGCTAGTGACCACCCGAGCCGTGCTGCGTCCACCAGGTCCTGGATCCAGCCAACCCCCAAACAAGTCCGGAGCGTGGCCCTGAGCTCTCCCTCTGTCCTTTCTTCAGCCGTCCCCACCAGTGATCCACCTAGGTCCAGCTCCCTCGGGCCTTCTGTTGGGACACCCTTGGCCCTGGGTTCCCTGACCCTTCATGTGGTGTGCCTTCGGGGTGAATGTGGTGGGTGACCGTGACAGACACTGCCCACGGTCTCCGGTCTCTGGCTGGGGATTGTTTTTACCCCCACCAGCTTGGGTTCCGGTACCCTGATGCTGACTCCTCACCCGGTGCTCTGATTTGGGTTCTTGGGTCCCTTCTCTTCTGTGCTCTGGGTCTTTCTCTTTTCTCCTCTCTCACTCTGGGTCTTGGTCTTTCTTCTCTCCTCTCCTAACTTGTTTTCTGCAGCTGATCCTCTCTGCATCTGACTCTCTGCGTCTGACCCTGATTCCAGTTGGTGCCCACCTTATATACACCCTCTATGTGTGAGCTCAGGTGACCAGCACCCAATGAGCTCCTATCTTTACCCAGGCTGCTCCCCCTATCTGCCCCTACACTACATGGGATGTACCACCCCCCTCCCACTCCAGCCAGGAACAGACTCGGTCGTACCTGCACATTTCTAAGTGGGAGTACCATCGGCCTGTTCCTCGGAAATGGGATGTGTGTAGTGCATGCAGCCTACCGAGCTCAGATCCACTCTCCATCCTTACCCGGGAGTGGAATATCACACCTCTGGGTTGAGGTGCAATACCCCTGTAGCAGCCGAATCCTCAGGGTGCTACATCTTCCTGTATCTACATGTAAATTATTTAGGCACAGTAAGTACTGCCTCCTTGTCTCGCCCTGGTTATGTCTTAGGCTCAGATAATATCGTCTTCCTGTATGTACTTGCAAATGATGTCGGCACAGTAAGTACTGCCTCCTTGTCTCACCATAGTAATATCTTAGACTCAAATAATGTCTTCCTGCATCTACATGTAAATTATTTAGGCACAGTAAGTACTGCCTCCTTGTCTCACCCTGGTAATGTCTTAGGCTCAGATAATATCGTCTTCCTTTATGTACTTGCAAATGATGTCGGCACAGTAAGTACTGCCTCCTTGTCTCACCCTGGTAATATCATAGACTCAGATATTAATGTCTTTCTGTATCTACTTGTAAATGATGTAGGCACAGTGAATACTGCCTCCTTGTCTCATCCATGGAAATTTCTTAGACTCAGATATTAATGTCTTTATGCATCTACTTGTAAATGATTTAGGCACAGTAAGTACTGCCTCCTTGTCTCACCCTGGTAATATCTTAGACTCAGATATTAATGTCTTTCTGTATTTACTTGTAAATGATGTAGGCACAGTGAGTGCTGCCTCCTTGTCTCACCCTGGTAATGTCTTAGACTCAGATAACAACGTCTTCCTGTATCAACTTGCAAATTATGTTGGCACAGTAAGTACTGCCTCCTTGTCTCACCCTGGTAATATCATAGACTCAGATATTAATATCTTCCTGTATCTACTTGTAAATGATTTAGGCACAGTAAGTACTGCCTCCTTGTCTCACCATGGAAATGTCTTAGACTCAGATATTAATATCTTCCTGTATCTACTTGTAAATGATGTAGCCCTGTTGTGGCTTTTGATTTGCCAGGGCTGGAGCGACATCATCTGTGTGTTACGTTGCACAGATTACTTTGTGCCAATTCTGATAGAGCAAATGCTGCGCTGGGGACGCTGGAAGGTAAGAGATTCCCGGTACTCTCATTTACCACTGACCTGTACGCTGGATTAGATTCCCATGAATTGATTCTCTCATCTCTATGAATACTATAAAAACAAAACAAAAAAAGACCATAAATTTGCATCTGTCGCTCCAATTTCATTCTAACCCTACCGTTATAGCTCCCTGCACCGCCCCAATGACTGGACGTGAGCTGCTGCATGGAGGACATCATTTTATTTTCTCCCTGTAACTGCTGCTCCAGTAAGCTGGACAGTCATGATTTAAACGATATTTATACATAGCGTTTCTGGCAGATGACAAGTTAACTTTAAAGAAAATAATCACATTTAAAACAATAATCCCTGCCCCCACCTAAATAATGTATCATATAATGTATTGAAAAACGTTGTTTGGGGGTTGGAATGGAAAAAACAGCAATTTTTACAAATGTTGGGTCTTTTTTTCTGTTTCGTAGAACTCTTCTTTTCTGACTGCAGTTTTTAAAAAACGAACAAAATGTTCTTTACTCACCCTTACCAGGTCCAATGCTGAATCTCTGCCATCAAATACACAGCACTACAGCCAATAACTGTCACGCAAGGTGTAGGAAAGACCAAGTGCATCACGAAGGGAAGAGGGAAAAAGGGGCCCAGACTCTAGGGAAAGGAGGTAGTGGAGACCTCCTAGGCTGACCTACTGTATATCACGCTGTCCCCCAATGTCCCTATATTGGTTCCGCACCAATCGCCGCACCTGTCTTTCTCTGGCATTTGGCCCTGGCTATAGAAGGGAGGGGATGAGCGCTAGTCGATCCCCACTGCCCCACTGACAACTAAAGATAACAAAGAGGAACAAACAAGGGAAGATAGCTTAGCTTTAGTCGACTTCAGAGAGATGAACACACGTCCTCTTAGCATCAGAGAGGAAGAAGTATTGCACTAGCTCCAAGCCTTCACAAGGGGTCATGTGAGTATCGCCGGCACCTCCCTCTAGCAAAGTGAAGGTATTTATACACCCAGGCCAGGGTGTTAATTAGCAAGAGGAAGGTAGCCACTGGCCCCTAGAGAGACAGCTTCTAAGAAGGTGTTTGTAATGCCAAATGACGAGATCTCCTGCAACCAACTTCAGGGAGACTGTCACTTCTGACACACCAGTGACAATAACTGAGCTCATGTGATATGCCCTACTTGACAGCACACCCCGCCCACAGTTGCTGGGCTCCCTGATTGGCAACAGTGCTGTCGACATGACATTGGGGCTGCAGACAATAACAGACACCAGGAGCTGCAGGAGACTCAGCGCTGGACCCAGGCAGGGTGAGCAAAGCAGTGTTTAAATTGCAGCGGGGTTACAGGGGGTTTCAGGAACTGGAAAAGCCTTTTAAACCTGCCAGGCATCATTTAAACGCTATTTACCTGTAGATATAGTGATAATCCTAGTTTAATAGAGTTTAAATTATGATTAACCCTATATCTGCAGGTAAATAGCATCTCTGGGGCTGATAGCAGGGGCGTAATGACCACGGTTGCAGAGGTCATGACCACGACCGGGCCCATGTGGGTGGGGGCCCGTCTATGCCAGCACAAACTTCAACTGGATGTACCTCTTTGGATGCACATTCAGCTGAAGTGTATAGTGGCACAGAGACCCGTCGGGTCCGTGCGCGGTAATACACGCTGCCGGCCAATCAGAGGCCAGCAGCTGATACCAGCTGCCGGCTTCAGAAGAGAACTATATAAATATATTGTGGCAAGACGACTCGCTCGGCTCTCCTGGAGGCAGACTCAGGACACACGTTCCCAGGTTTCCTTTCTGCTGGTTTACTATCAGCCATAAACTCATGCAGGTTTCACAGGAAAAACAAACATGACCCCTCTGGGTTAAACGGAAAAAAAAACAAAACAAAGTATAACTCAGTCCATAGATGAGCGGGTTCCGCCCGCTCTCGGTAGCATAAACTGCACTGCTAAAGTCCTTGTGAAAAGCTCTGCAGCTTCCACAATACTGTCTGGAGACTTCCCTCTCCAGACCACACTCCACTGGAAAAAAACAGGACTGAGCTTTAACACATTGCTCAGCCACACCCTGAGGGGAGGTAGGGGGAATGGCGTCCCGCCCTCTTTGCCATTCCCATAAAACCGCACACCCTTTAACAGAGTAAATCTACCAGCATATAACATGCTGGCAGAAAAATAAAGTAGGTCTTAGTTCACACAGGAGAGCATCCTGAGTGACACATACCTCCCCTCACATATAAAACCAGTGACACTGTCACATATTCCCCCCCCTCTGCCCAAAGCCGGGGGTTTGGGCACCTTCTGACACCAGGCAGGGAATCCTAGAGAGGGCATCTGCATTCCCATGTAACTTCCCGGGCCTATGCTCCACGTGAAAGTTAAAATCTTGAAGCCCTAGGAACCATCTAGTTACCCTGGCATTTTTACCCCTCTTCTCCCTCAACCATCTCAACGGGGCATGGTCTGATACTAATTTAAACTTCTGGCCTAGTAGGTAATATTTCAGTGTATCCACGGCCCATTTTATGGCTAAACACTCTTTCTCTACTATGGCGTAGTTCTTCTCGCAGGAGGACAGCTTTCGGCTTAGATAGAGAATGGGATGTTCTTCCCCATTTATCTCTTGGGAGAGTACAGCCCCTAGACCAACCTCTGAAGCGTCCGTCTGGACCACAAATTCTTTCTTGAAGTCTGGCGCGACCAGGACCGGCTGCTTGCACAGTGTTAGCTTCAACTGTTGAAACGCGGTGTCCGTTTCTTCCGTCCATTTCACCATGATTGATTTGGTGCCTTTTAGAAGATCCGTTAGTGGCGCGGCAACCATAGCGAAATTCAGGATAAACCGCCGGTAGTATCCCACCATTTCCAGGAATGCTCTCACCTGCTTCTTCGAGAGCGGTTGCGGCCAGGTTTGAATTGCCTCCACTTTCCTGATTTGCGGCTTTATTTCTCCTCTCCCAACAACATAGCCCAGGTACTTTGCCTCCTCTTTTCCGATGACACACTTTCTCGGATTTATGGTAAATCCTGCCTTTCTTAGCGCGTCCAGAACGGCCTGTAGTTTAGGTAGGTGACTAGCCCAGTCTGGGCTGAAGACCACAATGTCGTCGAGGTAGGCTGCGGCATACTTCTTATGTGGGGCTAGGATCCGATCCATAGCCCTCTGGAAAGTGACTGGGGCCCCCTGTAGTCCGAACGGCATCCGCGTGTATTGAAAACACCCATCAGGTGTTGAGAAAGCCGTCTTCTCCTTAGCCATCTGGGACATGGGGATCTGCCAGTAGCCCTTCGTCAGGTCGAGAGTGGTGATGTACCTCGCCGGTCCAAGCCTCTCGATGAGTTCGTCGACGCGGGGCATCGGGTACGCGTCACACTTGGATACCTCATTCAGCCGGCGGTAGTCATTATTACTCCGAGGTCTAACATCCTCTTCACCTCGGCCGAGATCACCTCCCGGCGTGCTTCCGGAATCCGATACGGATTCAGATTCACTCGTACGTGCTGCTCTGTCAGCACATCATGTTCTACCACTTGAGTATGCCCCGGCAACTCTGAGAACAGCTCCCAATTCCGCTGTAGTAATTCTCGACACTGTTGCTTCTGGGCCGGTGATAGAGTCTCTGCAATAGTGACCTCCTCCACCTTACCTTCTGGTGCGGCTCCCAGGCAAGGAGTTTCCACAGGTTCACGGTCCCGCCACGGCTTGAGCAAATTTACATGATATATTTGATGCGGCTTTCTTCGGCCAGGCTGGTGGACTTTATAATTAACCTCGCTGACTTTCTCCACCACCTCGTATGGACCTTGCCATTTGGCGAGGAACTTGCTCTCGACGGTAGGGATCAGCACCAAAACACGGTCCCCGGGCTGGAACTGTCTTAGTCTCGCTGACCGGTTATAGACCCTCGCCTGGGCTTCCTGCGCCTGGAGGAGATGTTCCTTCACGATGGGCATCACATTTGACATTCTCTCCTGTAACTGGGCGACATGTTCGATGATACTCCCGTGAGGCGTGACTTCAGCCTCCCAAGTTTCCTTGGCGATGTCTAGGAGACCTCTTGGATGTCGCCCATATAGGAGCTCAAATGGAGAGAAGCCAGTGGAGGCTTGAGGAACTTCTCTGACCGAGAAAAGCAGAAATGGGAGCAGGTAGTCCCAGTCTCGCCCATCCTTTTCAATGACCTTCTTGAGCATCGCCTTTAAGGTCTTGTTGAAGCGTTCCACTAGGCCGTCCGTCTGTGGATGATAAACCGAGGTCCGAAGCTGAGTTATCTGAAGGACTCTGCAAAGCTCCTTCATCACCTTGCTCATGAAGGGGGTTCCTTGGTCTGTCAGAATCTATTTTGGTAGACCTGTCTGAGCAAAAATATGGACCAGCTCTCGGGCTATACTTTTACTGGACATGTTCCTTAGGGGAACCGCTTCCGGATACCGAGTCGCATAGTCCATGACGACCAGGATATATTGGTGGCCACGAGCTGATTTAACTAAGGGGCCCATGAGGTCCATGGCAATCCTCTCAAAGGGAACCTCTATCTCAGGTAGTGGGACTAAAGGGCTACGGAAGTGGGAGGAGGGAGCGGTTATTTGGCAGGTGGGGCAGGACCTACAATAGTTTTGAACTTCTCGATAACACCCTGGCCAATAAAACCTTCTCAATATCCTCTCCTGAGTTTTCTCGACCCCTAGGTGTCCCACCAGAACATGTGAATGGGCCATATCTAGCACCCGCCGTCTGTATGGCCCCGGCACTAACAGCAGTTCCACTATCTCATCGCCCCTCAGTTTGGCCACCCAATATAGCAACTCCCCCTGCACTGCAAAGTGGGGGAATCTGGTGTCGGCCCCCGGCTCTTGGGCAACCTCATTACATACAGTAACCTGGTCGAATGCCCCTTTTAAGGTCAGGTCTCGAACTTGAGCAGTCCCAAAGTTCTCTCTGGACATATCTAACGCAGGGAGGTCGGCCTCCTCGGTCACCGTCTCACCCTCATCACCGACAAGGACGCACAGTGGGAACTCCTCCATCTGAGACTTCGTCGGGGGTTCTTCTTCAAGGACCTGGCTTTTCCCCATGCTACTTAGTCCAGTTCCCTTCCCCCACAAGTCCCAGAATAAGGAAAAATCACGGCCCAATATGACGGGATGTATCAGGTCCTTTACTAGCCCGACTTCATGGGACTGGGCACCACAGTCTGTCCCCACTGTTACTGTGGCCACGGGATAGTCCTTGGCGTCACCATGGATTCACTGAACGCCCAGGGTTTTGGAAGGGATCAACTGGTGGGGAAGGGATGCTCTGATCAAGGTCACCAGACTCCCGGAGTCCAACAGCCCAAGCACTTTTACTCCATTAATGGACACTGCACATGCCTGCGGCCCCTCACCGGGTCGACAGTCCATGCTACAGGCTGGAAAGGCATAATAGGAGACCTGTCTGCCTAGGCTGCAGTCCATGGGCTCAGGGGATATTTGACACCTGGCGGCTACATGTCCAGGGTTGTGACACCGCCAACAAACTATATCTTTACCAACCGTTCTAACGGCACCTTCAGTGGGAGTGGGATGTCCCCCAGTGGTGGCTCTAGACCCCTTCCGTGGTGAACCCGCCCCCTTTTGGGTATCCCAGTAGGGAGAAGTGACTGCATCCGGTTTCCCAAGAGATCTCTCGACTACCTGGTACCTCTCTACCAGGCCGATGAAGTCATCTGCGTTCTGGGGATCACCCTGGGCAACCCAGGTCTGTACTGGCTTGGGAAGGGAATGCATGAATCTGTCAATCACCACCCACTCAACCATCTGGGCCAGAGTGGAGGACTCCGGTTGTAGCCACTTCTGAACAAGATGCAGGAGGTCAAACATCTGCGAGCGAGGGGGTTTGTCGCTAGCATACGCCCAGTGATGAACTCGTTGGGCTCTCACCGCCATATTTACTCCCAGACGTGCTAAGATCTCTGTCTTTAGTTTGGGATACTCCTTAGCATCTTGCAACGCCAAGTCAAAATACGCCTTCTGGGGTTTACCCGATAAATATGGCGCCAGAACCTCTGACCACTGTGCTGGTGGAAGTCTCTCCCGATCAGCCACCCTCTCAAAAACAGTCAGAAATGCTTCTACATCATCCCCAGGGGTCATCTTCTGCATGGCCCGCCTTACCGCCTTCCTGACGTGAGAATCATCAGTCGTCCCTGAGGGTGGGGCGGCCGCCCTGCTCTGGATGGCGTCCGCCAAAAGCTGTATCTGCTGTTGCGCCTCCTGTTGGTGCTGCTGCTGCGACTTTTGCTGCAACTGAATTTGCTGAAGCAACAGTTTGGTCGTCTCCTGGTGCTGCTGCTGCATGCTCTGCTGGGCCTGCTGCATACTCTGCTGGGCCTGTAGGTGTTGCTGCTCCATGCTCTGCTGGGCCTGGACCAGGTGCTTAACGAGCTCCTCCATGCTGCCAGACTTCTCTGGCTGGCTGGCAGCCTTCACCCAGGACATCCACCGGTCTTTGTGGCAGGTACACGTGTTCCTGGAATCCTACATGCACTCTCACACCAACTGTGGCAAGAAGACTCGCTCGGCTCTCCTGGAGGCAGACTCAGGACACACTTTCCCAGGTTTCCTTTCTGCTGGTTTATTATCAGCCATAAACTCATGCAGGTTTCACAGGAAAAACAAACATGACCCCTCTGGGTTAAACGGAAAAAAAAACAAAACAAAGTATAACTCAGTCCATAGATGAGCAGGTTCCGCCCGCTCTCGGTAGCATAAACTGCACTGCTAAAGTCCTTGTGAAAAGCTCTGCAGCTTCCACAATACTGTCTGGAGACTTCCCTCTCCAGACCACACTCCACTGGAAAAAAAACAGGACTGAGCTTTTACACATTGCTCAGCCACACCCTGAGGGGAGGTAGGGGGAATGGCGTCCCGCCCTCTTTTCCATTCCCATAAAACCGCACACCCTTTAACAGAGTAAATCTACCAGCATACAACATGCTGGCAGAAATATAAAGTAGGTCTTAGTTCACACAGGAAAGCATCCTGAGTGACACATACCTCCCCTCACATATAAAACCAGTGACATGGTCACAATATATATATATACAGTACAGACCAAAATTTGGACACACCTTCTCATTTAAAGATTTTTCTGTATTTTCATGACTTTGAAAATTGTACATTCACACTGAAGGCATCAAAACTATGAATTAACACATGTTGAATTATATACTTAACAAAAAAGTGTGAAACAACTGAAAATATGTCTTATATTCTAGGTTCTTCAAAGTAGCCACCTTTTTCTTTGATGACTGCTTTGCACACTCTTGGCATTCTCTTGATGAGCTTCAAGAGGTAGTCACCAGAAATGGTTTTCACTTCACAGGTGTGCCCTGTCAGGTTTAATAAGTGGGATTTCTTGCCTCATAAATGGGGTTGGGACCATCAGTTGTGTTGTGCAGAAGTCTGGTGGATACACAGCTGATAGTCCTACTGAATAGACTGTTAGAATTTGTATTATGGCAAGAAAAAAGCAGCTAAGTAAAGAAAAACGAGTGGTCATCATTACTTTAAGAAATGAAGGTTAGTCAGACCGAAAAATTGGGAAAACTTTGAAAGTGTCCCCAAGTGCAGTTGCAAAAACCATGAAGCGCTACAAAGAAACTGGCTCACATGAGGACCGCCCCAGGAAAAGAAGACCAAGAGTCACCTCTGCTTCTGAGGATAAGTTTATCCGAGTCACCAGCCTCAGAAATCGCAGGTTAACAGCAGCTCAGATTAGAAACCAGGTCAATGCCACACAGAGTTCTAGCAGCAGACACATCTCTTCAACAACTGTTAAGAGGAGACTTTGTGCAGCAGGCCTTCATGGTAAAATAGCTGCTAGAAAACCACTGCTAAGGACAGGCAACAAGCAGAAGAGACTTGTTTGGGCTAAAGAACACAAGCAATGGACATTAGACGAGTGGAAATCTGTGCTTTTGTCTGATGAGTCCAAATTTGAGATCTTTGGTTCCAACCACCGTGTCTTTGTGCGACGCAGAAAAGGTGAACGGATGGACTCTACATGCCTATTTCCCACCGTGAAGCATGGAGGAGGAGGTGTGATGGTGTGGGGGAGCTTTTCTGGTGACACTGTTGGGGATTTATTCAAAATTGAAGGCATACTGAACCAGCATGGCTACTACAGCATCTTGCAGTGGCATGCTATTCCATCCGGTTTGCGTTTAGTTGGACCATCATTTAGTTTTCAATCTCCAGGCTGTGTAAGGGCTATTTGACCAAGAAAGAGAGTGATGGGGTGCTACGCCAGATGACCTGGCCTCCACAGTCACCAGACCTGAACCCAATCGAGATGGTTTGGGGTGAGCTGGACCGCAGAGTGAAGGCAAAAGGGCCAACAAGTGCTAAGCATCTCTGGGAACTCCTTCAAGATTATTGGAAGACCATTTTTGGTGACTACCTCTTGAAGCTCATCAAGAGAATACCAAGAATGTGCAAAGCAATCATCAAAGCAAAAGATGGCTACTTTGAAGAACCTACAATATAAGACATATTTTCAGTTGTTTCTCACTTTTTTGTTAAGTATATAATTCCACATGTGTTAATTCATAGTTTTGATGCCCTCAGTGTGAATGTACAATTTTCATAGTCATGAAAATACAGAAAAATCTTTAAATGAGACGGTGTGTCCAAACTTTTGGTCTGTACTGTATATACCAAGATGGGGGGGGGGGGGTCATAAGGGCCCATAGGACTCCAGTTACATCACTGGCTGACAGGTTCACTTTAATATCCACTTTTTAGGATTCTCATATTTGGCTTGCATCGTATTATGTTATTATAACAGTTCTTTTGCAGAAAAGATCACATTTGTGTTTCCTGCTTTGTTAAGAGAAAATAACCTGTCTCCAGCTATTCCGACTTTACTAAAAAAGTTATCCACAGCATCCAAGGTGGCGTCTCAGGAAACGCTACATTATATTTCCAATGAAATCTTTCACTGTGAGAGTCTATGAGCGACGCGGTGACTGCATCGCACACTGTTACCACTCAACCATTGACCTTACATTATTGAGAACATTTACACACCATTTACCTTGTAGCATTAAATCTGTCCTACAGTTTGGAGTCAGTGTGATATTAAGAGTCAAGAGATGTCGACACGCCGAGTCTAAAAAACATCCAGAGTTCATTCAAAAAGGATCGAGATCACAATGAAAAAAATGTGTAGACCCACAAAAGCAATGTTTCCAAAAATTACCATTGGATGACTATTATAATTGTAGCACCCTGAGGATTCGGCTGCTACAGGGGTATTGCACCTCAACCCAGAGGTGTGATATTCCACTCCCGGGTAAGGATGGAGTGTGGATCTGAGCTCGGTAGGCTGCATGCACTACACACATCCCATTTCCGAGGAGCAGACCGACGGTACTCCCACTTAGAAATGTGCAGGTACGACCGAGTCTGTTCCTGGCTGGAGTGGGAGGGGGGTGGTACATCCCAAGTAGTGTAGGGGCAGATAGGGGGAGCAGCCTGGGTAAAGATAGGAGCTCATTGGGTGCTGGTCACCTGAGCTCACACATAGAGGGTGTATATAAGGTGGGCACCAACTAAGAACAGGGTCAGTTGCAGAGAGAAAGTCAGGAGCAGAGGAGAAGAGAGACCCAGAGTAAGAGAGGAGAGAGAGAGACCCAGAGGCACAGCAGAAGAGGACTCTAAGATCCCAAACTAAATCCCTGGGTGAAGAGTCGGCACAGGGTACCGGAACCCAAGCTGGTGGGGGTAAAAACATTCCCCAGCCAGAGACCGGAGACCGTGGGCAGCGTTTGCCACGGTCACCCACCACATCCACCACGAAGGCATACCACGTGGAGGGTCAGGGAACCCAAGGCCAAGGGTGTCCCAACAGAAGGCCCGAGGGAGCTGGACCTGGGTGGATCAATAGTGGGGACGGCCAGAGAAAGGACTGAAGGAGAGCTCAGGGTCACGCTCCGGACTTATTTGGGAGTTGGCTGGATCCAGAACCTGGTGGACGCAGCACGGCTCGGGAGGTCACTCGAAGCTGGAGTGACCAGAACATCAGCAGTGAGTAAAACATCCTAAACTGCATAACCCGACTCAGTCTCTGATTGCCGTCTACACTGCATCACCACAACTCCCATCCTCTGCACCTGATCCCCCTGGGGCTATACCCCACCCGTTGGGGGTTAAATCACCAAAGCTGCACCTACACCATCAGCCTCAGCGGACCCTGCTGCAGCGGCGGCCACAGTGACCGCAATACAACGGGTGGCGTAGTCGACAAACAAAGAACTTATAACATCTGTAGGACTGCCACATACAACTCAGTTTGACACCCTGGGCACGGACCGGGTCACAGCCACTCGGAAGACTACAACCCCCATCTGATCCGGCTCCGGATATTCCCACTAACGAATATGGCCCAGGGGGCGCGTCATAATCATCCAATACTTTACGTATATTTTACAATCTTAGTTTGTTATTAAAGGGGAATTCCAGTTTTTAATAAATACGCAGTAAGAGAGATATAACTTTAAAAGGGTTTGTCCAGGCTTGGGGCTCAAGTCTGCAGTTACTCTAGTCAGCCAGACTTGTGAATCCTCATAGTGCGCACAGTGCACGCTGTCAGGGTTCTCCGATGCCGACGCTGAGAATGGGGGGTCATGTGACCCCAAGTATGCCATTGTTTACTTTGCACACGTGTACCTAGAAGAACTGATGCCGTTTTGAAGGCTAATGGCGGTCATATCAAATGTAGATGTAAATCAGATTTCTCTTTTGTTCATTCTCTTTGAATTTTGTTAATTGATAAAAAAAATAAATCATTAACACTTCTAATTTTATACAGCTTTTTTTATATCTGCCGAAAACTTTTGTACTGTACTATACAGTATATATATATCTATTAGTGATGAGCGAGCATGCTCGCTACTGCTCAGTGCTCGCCCGTGCATCTCACTGCTCGAGATGCTCGGAGCTCGCCGAGTATTTCCGGGTTGCTCGGGCAGGAACTCGGGTCCCCTCCCTGCATGTTTGGCGCTCTTTAGAGAGCCAATGAACATGCAGGGATTGCCTGCCACTCACTGTAATGCCGTAGCCATGTTGGTTGTGGGCATTACAGTGATTGGCTGGCCGCACAGCGTCATCAGGTCTATATCAGACCTGGCGCCGCCATGCTCGTCAACGTCACTCCGGATCAGACACTGTAGGGAGAGCTGCTGCTGTGTCAGGGACAGATTTGCTTGTGTATTAGGTAGTGTAGGGAGAAACACCGTACATTACACATATCCATCTTAACAAACAGTCCTTCTGAGGACTAATCTATCTGCAGAGATATCAGGCAGGCAGGGTGTATAGGCAGGCAGTGTATATAGCAGACTGCAGTGCATATAGCACAAGAGGCTCCATTCCAATTCTGCCTTCTGCTGCTGTTAGATATTTCTATACAAAGGCCCAGGTCTCAGGGGCCAGGAATACTTTTCTTTGGATCTTATTCCTCATTATTTGCTTAAAAAGCAATCCAGAGAACCCCATTTTTTCTGCGCCATTTGCTTGTTGGCACAGCAGAATACAGCCAGGTCCTTTCCATTTTAGAGCGCTAGAAATCCACCCGTGTTTTCTCTGTCAAACTGATCACATATACGTTGTCAGAAAATACTGCCATTTCTGGCCTCCATTAAAAATTTCCTTTAGTGTGTCATTGAAGCAATTCACCGCAGTTTGCTGTTCAAACTAGTTACCTACGGGCCAGGTATTTAAAACTCTGTTTTCTCCGTCACACGGATTACATATACGTTGTCAGAAAATATTGCCATTTCTGGCCTCCATTAAAAATTTCAATGTGTCAGAGAAGCAATTCACAGCAGTTTGCTGGTCAAACTACTTACCTACAGGCCAGGTATTTAAAACTCTGTTTTCTCCATCACACGGATCACATATAAGTTCGCTTCAAACTCAGTCATTTGTAGTGAGCGTGGAAGATACTGTCCTCCATTTAAAATGGGCAAGGCACGTGGCAAAGGACGGGGAACTGGACGTGATAGTGATGGTGCATGCAGAGGCCGAGGACAAGGCCGTGGGCAAGCCGAAATTGTGCCTCAACAAACACCCACATCTTCTCACCTGACCTTCCTATCCCAATTTCTAGGGGACCGCAGCACACCACTATTGAACCCAGAGCAGTGTCAAAAGGTTGTTGGTTGGATAGCAGATAATGCTTTCAGTCACTTAGCCACCACCACCACCACCCTGTCTTCCACACGGTCAAGTCTCAGTAGCCGTGAGTCTGGACCGCATATTCCTCACCCTGATCCTTCTTCCTCCCACAATGCCGAGTACCCAGAGACAACTGATCCCACACTTGGACACTCTGAAGAGCTGTTCACTTTTCCATTTATAGATTCGGGCCTCTTGCCTGGTTCACTTGAAGCGGGGCAAGAGGAGATCGCGTGTAGCGATGCCCAAATATTTGAGCATCCACGGCCACACCACGGCGACGGTGGGAAAATGTCACAAGAGGTGGACGATGATGAGACACAATTGCCAGAAAGTCAGGAGGAGGACCAGGGTGCGGAAGTGAAAGACGAGGTGGTGGACGATGAAGTCACTGACCCAACCTGGCAGGAGGACATGCAGAGCTAGGACAGCAGCACACAGGGAGAGAGAGGCAGAGCACCCCAACAGGCAGGAAGAAGCAGTGTGGTGGCCGCAGACAGAAGGCGGGCAACCGTTCCCCGTAACACCAACACGAGGACAGAAGGCAGGCAACCGTTAACCGTAACACCAACACGAAGGAAGTTGCCAGTACAATTGTTAGGTCTTCACGAGTCTGGTTGTTTTTTAAAGACTCTGCCAATAACCCCAAAAAGGCCATTTGCACCACCTGCCAGGCCAGCATCAGCAGGGGTGGCAAAACGACCAGCCTGACCACCACCAGCATGATCAGGCACATAGTAGCAAGGCACCCGACTTTGTGGGCCGAACCCAAGGGTCCAGGATCAGTGTCTGCAGTTGGCACCATTGCTTCTTCCGCTGTTGTGCATGCAAGCCAATCCTCTGTCCATGGTGCATGCAAAGACGCCTCCTACCCTGCACCTGTCGTTGCACACTCTCAAGTAGCAGCATCAGGAAGCACGTCCATGTGCTTGTCCCAGCACAGCGTTCAGTTGTCCATACCCCAGTTCTTGGAACGCAAGCGTAAATATGCAGCCAACATACCACAGGCCACACTACTAAATTCTCACATTTCACGAATGCTTGCGCTCGAAATATTGCCTTTTAGGCTCGTGGAGACGGAAGCATTCCGCAACCTGATGGCGGTGGCCATCCCTCGGTACTCGGTACCCAGTAGCCACTATTTCTCCCGGTGTGCCGTCCCCGCATTACACAAGCACGTGTCCCAAAACATTCGCCGTGCTCTCAACAACACAGTTATCCATAAAGTCCACCTAACCATGGACACGTGGACAAGTGCTTGTGGGCAGGGACGGTACATCTCGCTGACGGCACACTGGGTTAACATAGTGGAAGCCGGGACCCAGTCGGACCTTGGGATGGAACACGTCCTCCCGATGCCAAGGATTGCGGGCCCTAGGTCAATCAGAGTTGCCCCCATGGTCTACAGCTCCGGCACCTCATTATCTTCAGCCTCCTCCTCCTCTTCAGCCTCCATCTCTGAAATGACAACATCAGTCACAAGCTGGAAGCACTGCAGCACTGCCTCGGCCAAGCGGCAACAGGCTGTGCTGAAGCTAATATGCTTAGGTGAAAAACCGCACAATGCTGAAGAGTTGTGGACAGCTCTGAAAGAGCAGACAGATCTGTGTGTAGCATCGGCGTCTCTGCCCCGTACTAGGCAGAGACGCCGTCCCTCTCACCTCCCCGCTCCTGGCGCGGCGTCCTCCAGCGCTTCTCTCCCCGCTGCTTCCGGCACGCGCTCCTTCCCCGGCAGTGTGCTTAGGGCGCGCGCACGCTCCCCCTCTCTTAAAGAGACCGCGCGCGCCGTCCTAAGGAGTCCCCAGCTAATTGCCGGAGGACCTCCCATATTTAAGGCACCTCCTCCAAAATGGAGGTGCCCGAGCAATGTTGTTGCAAAGCCTTCACTCTGCTTCAGCCCTCAGGTCCCGTTGCCAGTTACCTGCCAGTCACCTGCCAGATTCCTGCTTGATACCTGCCTGATATCCGCTTACCTGCTTGCAAGCCTGCGGTCCGACAGTCTGCCTTCTGACACCTGTCAGTCTGTCTATGGACCAGCCTGCCCGCTCACCTGGGAGCGCTCATCTGCTACCTGCCTGCTAGCCTACCTGGAGGCTCCGCCGTCACTTGCTGTGACCACCTGCCTGTCCAGAGACTCTTGCCTGCTCACCTGGGAGCGCTCACCTGCTACCTGTCTGCTAGCCTACCTGGAGGCTCTGCCGTCACTTGCCGTGACCACCTGCCCGTCCAGAGACTCTCGCCCGCTCACCTGGGAGCGCTCACCAGCCACCTGCCTGTTGTCCTTCTACCCAGAGACTGTCCCTGTCACTTGCCGTGAGTACCCGTCCTTTTACCCAGAGACTGTCCCTGTCACTTGCCGTGACTACCTGCCCCTCTACCCTGAGACTGTCCCTGTCACTTGCCGTGACTACCTGCCCCTCTACCCAGAGACTGTCCCTGTCACTTGCCGTGACTACCTGCCCATCTTCCCTGGGAGCCACCCGCTTCCTTACAAGGACTGCCCCCTTGTATAGTTGCACAGAGGTTCCACCTCCCAGACCCGTTACAGTTTGCTCGGGCCATGGAACCCGGTGGCCCCCAGATCTCCGATCTGCACCAGGAAGTCTTACGTCAGAAAACTCAGCAGGAGGTGGTACTGTCCTATCTACGGTCCGTTAACTCTCGTCTAGGCGCATTGTGTGACTTGTCTATGTCTACCTCTGGTCCAGCCGTGCCCATTCCTGCGGTACCGCAATCCAGTCCCTTCATGGTACCCGACTATGGACCTCGGCTTCTGGCACCTCCACGCTTTGCCGGCGAACCTACTTTAGCTCGGGGTTTCATAAACCAGTGCACACTGCACTTTAAGCTATTGGCATACCAGTTCATCTCTGACCGGGCCAAGGTGGCCTTCATCATGTCCCATCTTACTGGGGAGGCACTGGCATGGCTAAATCCCCTGTGGGAGAGAGGGGATCCCCTGGTGTCCGACCTGCCGTCTTTCCTCGCTGCTTTCCGGAAAGTCTTCGATGAACCTGGACGGAAAACCTCTTCTGCCTCCTCACTGCTACGTCTCCGCCAAGGGAGTCTCACCGTGGGCCAATATGCCATACGGTTCCGCACCCTCGCTTCTGAGCTTGCCTGGGAAAATGAGGCTCTGGTGTCCGTCTTCTGGGAGGGTCTTTCCGGTCGGATTAAGGACGAGTTAGCTGGTCGGGACATTCCTACCACTCTGGATGACCTGGTGTCACTAGCTACCCGGATTGGCATCCGGTTCCAAGAACGTGCCAAAGAGACTACCTGGGAGAAAGACTTTTCTTGCTCTGCTCCTACTTCCCTGAGACCTGCCTCTCCATCAGTCACTCCGCGGGCGCCCTCGCCTGAACCTATGCAGATCGACCAGACCAAGATGGTCAAATCTCGCCAAGAATCTTGCCGAGCCGAGGGAAGCTGTTTCTATTGTGGCAGTATGGAGCACTTCATCCGTTCCTGCCCGGAAAAGCCGGGAAACGCCAGTGTCTAGGACCGCTCGGAGAGGTCGTCCTAGACAAAAGTAAGCCCTCTCCGTCTCTGACTTTACCGGTCTCTATTGCTTGGGGAGAAAACCGTCACTTTGAACTTGCCCACCTGGATTCTAGAGCTGCTGGAAACCTCATCTCCCAGTCTCTGGTAGAGAGATACCGTATTCCCACCAAGTCCCTGGCTGAACCATTATCAGTCGCCTCCGTGGATGGAAGACTTCTCTCGGAGACCATCCTGCTCGTCACTGAACCCATAACCCTGCAGGTGGGAATGCTGCACTCTGAGGAAATCTCATTCCATGTGTTGTCCGGACTTTCTCACTCCCTGTTGCTAGGTCTACCTTGGCTCCAGACACACGAACCCGTATTGAACTGGCGATCCGGTGAAGTACTCCGATGGGGTCCAGACTGCCATAGGACCTGCCTGGTTCCGGTCCGCCCAGTTCGCCCTCCGCCTACTCCAGCTAATTTACCAGGTCTCCCGGCTCCTTACTGGCCCTATGGGGACGTCTTTGGTAAGAAGGAAGCAGAGACGTTGCCACCCCATAGGCCATATGACTGCCCGATCGACCTGGTACCTGGCACCACTCCTCCCCGTGGGCGTATCTACCCGTTGTCTGCAGCCGAGACCCGGGCCATGTCTGAGTACATGGAAGAGAATCTGGCTAGGGGATTTATCCGGAAATCTACCTCCCCGGCTGGAGCCGGATTCTTCTTTGTCAAAAAGAAAGAAGGCTCGCTACGCCCCTGTATTGACTATAGAGGACTCAATCAGATCACGGTTAAAAATAAATACCCCCTTCCGCTCATCTCTGAGTTATTTGATCGTCTTAAAGGCGCCAGGATCTTCTCCAAGCTGGATCTACGTGGAGCGTATAACCTGGTCCGCATCCGTCAGGGAGACGAGTGGAAAACAGCATTTAATAGCCGGGACGGACACTATGAGTACCGTGTGATGCCCTTCGGTCTCTGCAATGCTCCCGCCGTCTTCCAAGAACTGGTCAACGACATATTCCGTGACCTTCTTTACTCCTGCGTGGTGGTATACCTGGACGACATCTTGGTCTTCTCTCCGGATCTTCCCACACACCGGAGGGATGTTCGTCAGGTCCTGCTTAGGCTCAGGCAGAACCACCTCTATGCTAAATACGAGAAGTGCCTTTTTGAGCAGACCTCTCTTCCTTTCCTGGGCTATGTTATCTCCCAGACAGGCTTGCGAATGGATCCCGAGAAGCTCTCTGCTGTCCTAAAGTGGCCCCGTCCGGAGGGCTTGAAGGCGATACAGCGATTCCTGGGCTTCGCTAATTACTATCGTCTCTTCATTCCTCACTTCTCGTCACGGACTGCGCCCATATCTGCGCTCACCCGTAAGGGAGCAAATCCCAAGGTATGGTCATCCGAAGCTGAGGAGGCCTTCCTTTCCCTGAAACAAGCCTTCTCCTCTGCCCCTGTGCTGCACCGTCCGGACTGCAACAAACAGTTCTACCTGGAGGTTGATGCCTCCTCCTCTGGAGCCAGAGCGGTGCTCACCCAGAAGTCTTCCTCCGGGAGAATGGTAACCTGCGGCTTTTTCTCTAAAATCTTCTCCTCCTCTGAGCGCAATTACTCCATAGGAGACCGAGAACTGCTTGCCGTTAAATTGGCGCTGGAGGAGTGGCGTTACCTGCTTGAAGGGGCCCTATACCCGGTGATCATCTATAAGGATCACAAGAACCTGGCATATCTCCAAAATGCCCAGAGACTTAATCCACGTCAAGCCCGGTGGTCTTTGTTCTTTGCCCGCTTCGATTTCATCCTTCATTTCCGCCCGGCGGACAAAAATGTCAAAGCTGATGCCTTGTCCCGATCCTTCCTGTCCTCCGACCAAGAGGAGGAGCCTATGCACATTATCGACCCCTCCAATGTGATGAATGTGGCCCCCTTGGATTTGACTCGTCTTCCACCCGGCAAGACGTTCGTGGCGCCTCCAGACCGTGAGAGGGTTCTTCGCTGGGGTCATTCTTCTAAACTAGCTGGCCATGCCGGCCAAAAGAAGACCTTCCTACTCATTTCCCGGCATTACTGGTGGTCTACCTTGCGTAAGGATGTGGTAGACTTCGTCTCTGCCTGTTCATCTTGTGGCCACAACAAAATTCCCAGACACTTACCAGCTGGTCATCTCCTGCCGCTTCCCATACCTGTTGCCCCGTGGCAACACATCGCTATGGACTTCATTACCGATCTTCCTGTCTCTGCCGGGTGTACTGTCATTTGGGTGGTCGCGGACCGCTTCTCTAAAATGGCCCACTTCATTCCCCTGCCTGGTCTTCCGTCTGCACCTGAGCTGGCTAAGGACTTTATTCGCCATATCTTCCGTCTCCATGGCCTACCCCTCCACATCATGTCGGATCGAGGGGTTCAGTTTACCTCACGCTTCTGGAGAGCCACATGTAAACTGCTGGACGTCACCCTGGACTTCTCCTCCGCTTACCACCCTCAGTCCAATGGTCAAGTGGAGCGGATCAATCAGATCCTTACCAGCTATCTCCGGCACTTTGTTAATGCCTGCCATTCTGATTGGGTGGACCTCCTTCCTTGGGCCGAGTTCTCTTATAATAACCACGAGAGCGAATCCTCTTCCAAATCCCCGTTCTTTATTGTCTATGGCCAGCACCTCCGGATTCCGCTCCCTGTCTCCGTTTCTGTGGACAACCCTGCTGCGGAGTCTCTTGTCAGCGAATTTTCTATTATTTGGGAGAGTACCAGGTCCGCTCTTCTTCTGTCCTCTGAGCGGATGAAGAGATATGCTGATAAGAGACGTCTGGATCCGCCTCAATTCCGTCCGGGAGACAAGGTTTTGCTCTCGTCCAAACATGTGCGGCTCAAAGTACCCTCCTTCAAGTTGGGCCCTCGATTCATCGGTCCCTTCGAAGTCCTCAGGCAAATTAACCCTGTGGCCTACAAATTAAAACTCCCGGCCACCCTACGGATTCCCAACTCCTTCCACGTATCTCTCCTCAAACCCGTTGTCTTTAACTCTTTTTCCAATAATCCAGGTGCCCCTCCTGCTCCGGTTTCCGCTGATGACGTCTTTGAGGTAGAGAGTATTCTGGCCTCCAAGAGGGTAAGAAGAAAGACCTTTTTTCTGGTAGATTGGAGGGGGTTTGGTCCTGAGGAGAGAACGTGGGAACCCAGGGACCCAGGGAGAACATCAATGCCCCGCTTTTCCTTGAAAAATGTCTTTCTGGCCAAAAAAAGAGGTGGCTTAAAGGGGGGGGTACTGTAGCATCGGCGTCTCTGCCCCGTACTAGGCAGAGACGCCGTCCCTCTCACCTCCCCGCTCCTGGCGCGGCGTCCTCCAGCGCTTCTCTCCCCGCTGCTTCCGGCACGCGCTCCTTCCACGGCAGTGTGCTTAGGGCGCGCGCGCTCCCCCTCTCTTAAAGGGACCGCGCGCGCCGTCCTAAGGAGTCCCCGGCCAATTGCCAGAGGACCTCCCATATTTAAGGCACCTCCTCCAAAATGGAGGTGCCCGAGCAATGTTGTTGCAAAGCCTTCACTCTGCTTCAGCCCTCAGGTCCCGTTGCCAGTTACCTGCCAGTCACCTGCCAGATTCCTGCTTGATACCTGCCTGATATCCGCTTACCTGCTTGCAAGCCTGCGGTCCGACGGTCTGCCTTCCGACACCTGTCAGTCTGTCTATGGACCAGCCTGCCCGCTCACCTGGGAGCGCTCATCTGCTACCTGCCTGCTAGCCTACCTGGAGGCTCCGCCGTCACTTGCCGTGACCACCTGCCTGTCCAGAGACTCTTGCCTGCTCACCTGGGAGCGCTCACCTGCTACCTGTCTGCTAGCCTACCTGGAGGCTCTGCCGTCACTTGCCGTGACCACCTGCCCGTCCAGAGACTCTCGCCCGCTCACCTGGGAGCGCTCACCTGCTACCTGTCTGCTAGCCTTCCTGGAGGCTCTGCCGTCACTTGCCGTGACCACCTGCCCGTCCAGAGACTCTCGCCTGCTCACCTGGGAGCGCTCACCAGCCACCTGCCCTGCTGTCCTTCTACCCAGAGACTGTCCCTGTCACTTGCCGTGAGTACCCGTCCTTTTACCCAGAGACTGTCCCTGTCACTTGCCGTGACTACCTGCCCCTCTACCCTGAGACTGTCCCTGTCACTTGCCGTGACTATCTGCCCCTCTACCCAGAGACTGTCCCTGTCACTTGCCGTGACTACCTGCCCGTCTTCCCTGGGAGCCACCCGCTTCCTTACAAGGACTGCCCCCTTGTATAGTTGCGCAGAGGTTCCACCTCCCAGACCCGTTACACTGTGGCTCACACCACTGAACCTACAGCCAGGCATGGTCGTGTGTGACAATGGCTGGAACCTGGTGGCGGCTCTGAGGCGAGGTGAGCTGAGACACGTACCATGCCTGGCCCATGTGCTTAACCTCGTGGTTCAGGGGTTTCTCAAATCCTACCCGGAGCTGCCGGATCTGCTTGTTAAAGTACGCCGCCTGTGTGCCCATTTTAGAAAGTCAGCTACAGCTTCCGCTGCCCTTGCAGTGTTTCAGCAGCATTTGCAGCTTCCTGCTCACAGACTGGTGTGTGATGTCCCCACGCATTGGAACTGTACACTGCAGATGTTGGGAAGGATTTGTGAGCAGAAGAGGGCAGTTGTTGAGTACCAGCATCAACAAGGCCGTCGGTATTCAATTCAGACTCCCCATATAAGACCTCAGGATTGGACATGGATGTCAGACATATGTACCATCCTCCAAAACTTTGAGGATTCCACCAAGATGATGAGCGGCGATGACGCCATAATTAGCGTCACCATCCCGCTTCTCTGTCTTCTGAAATGCTCTCTGCTCACAATCAAAGAGGATGCATTGCAGGTGGAGCACGATGAGATGGAGCAAGGAACCATACAGGGTGATTACACACAGCCAAGCCTCATCTTATCCCAACGTGGATTGGGTGACAATGAAGAAGAGGAGGAGGAGATGGAAGGACAGGAGCTAGTTTCTTGCACTATAGACGGTACTACCTGCATAGCTGTCATACCGTCTGAGAGGAGAAGGAGGAGAGCATGGTCAGTCATCCTCTTGGTGAGGACACGGAAGTCTTGCCTGTTAGTAGTCTGGCACGCATGGCTGAGTTTATGTTATGCTGCCTTTCCCATGACCCTCGCGTATTCAAAATTTTGGGTGACAGTCATTACTGGTTGGTGACACTTCTAGACCCACGCTACAAGAAGAACTTTATATCTCTTATTCCTGAGGCGGACAGGTCTACAAAAATGGGGCTGTACCAGAAGGCTGTTGAGGAACTATTAAAAAAATTCCCATCTGAAAACGCTGGCGGCAGAGGGCACACTTCGTTGGACAACCAAGGAGTACAGGTAAGAGAGACACAACTTCAATCCAGCAGAGGCAGGGGAACACTGTCAAAGTTCTGGGAGGGTTTTCTCAGACCCTCCCATCGCACAGGCCCTGAGGCGCAGAGTACTCTCACAAGGAGTGCAAAGTTTGGGAAGATGCTGAGGGAGTACCTTTCCGACCGTACCAACGTCCTCCGTCCTCCGTGCCTTATAATTATTGGGTATCCAAGCTGCATACGTGTAATGAACTGGCTCTCTATGCCTTGGAGGTCCTGGCCTGCCCTGCCGCCAACGTTTTATCAGAGCGGGTTTTTAGTGCCGCTGGTGGAATTAAAACTGATAAGCGCATCCGCCTGTCAACTGAAAATGCTGACAGGCTGACTCTTATAAAAATGAACAAGGGCTGGATTGGGCCAGAATTCTCAACATCAGCGAATGATAGCAGCGTAACATAAACTCAAATCCAGTGTCTTTTCTTGGTAGGTGTATTCCCATGAACCTTTTCACACCCACACATGGGTATACGCTTCCTGATTTTGACTATTTGCTCTTGTCCTCCTCCTTCTCCTCATCCTCCACCACCATATCACCAGGGTCACTGTGGTCTGTGATGCAACACCCACATAATTTTTTTTAAAGGGTGTTTATGATGCCCGTAAAAAAAATTTTTTATACAGTATGTTCATGTATACCCCCCCAAGGGTAAATGTTTGTCAGCCCATATAATTAGTGCATGAACATTACAAGTATAGGAGGCACGCTCCTTTCTAATGGGAACATTTTTTTATGAGGCCCTCCTCCACGTCTCTTCCAAGGGTCCTTGAAGTGCCTCCAAATTTTTGTCAGCCCTTGCATTCACTGCATAGGCCAACACTATGGGAGACTCTCTCCTTTCTAATGGGAATTTGTCGTTACTGTGTCCCTGGATGTGTCTGATAATGTGTCACACACCACATTGCCAGATAAGGTTGTAAAATGTTAAAATGACATTTCCCGGTGAATGCATTTGTCTTAAAAAAATAACGTAAAAAAACCAAAACAATAGGATCTTTCTTTAGTATAAAAAACAGCGTCACCAATTTAACCTCAATGTAATCACATTGTTCAGCTCATGCACCTCCTCCTCCATCTCCGAAATGACTACATCAGTCACAAGCTGACAGCACTGCAGCACTGCCTTGGCCAAGCGGCAACAGGCTGTGCTGAAGATAACATGCTTAATGCTTAATTGACAAACCACCCAGCGCTGCAGAGTTGTTGAAAGCTGTAACACAGCAGCCTGATCTGTAGCTCTCACCGCTGAACATACAGCCAGGCATGGTCGTGTGTGACAATGGGCGGAACCTGGTGACGGTGAAATGACAGCCGGGGTAGATACGGTTTCCCTCTATGCCAGTCCTTTCACCGAGCTAAAGAATATGGCTGTGGTGAAATACAGCTCCCACTGAAAAGCTGTTTCAGATTGAAAAACATTGTTCCCACCAGAGGATTTGATTCTGAGGGATAACCTTTCTCACCCGCTCAAGAGCCCCATAGCAGCTGCAAAGTTAGCGCTGTCATGAACTCTCCTGAGGTAGAAGACAAGGCACAACAGAGGATTCTCTGGTGGGACTGTCCAACCCTGTCGAGAAGCAGTCCTTGCTAAGAAAAGTGTGTGGGAAGGTTCCCGGACACTCTATTTTTACTGAGGAGGAAACCCACGCAAACACGGGGAGAACATACAAAGTCCTTGCAGATGTTGTCCTTGCTGGGATTTGAACCCAGGATCCCAGCGCTGCAAGGCTTCAGTGCTAAACACTGATCCAATGTGCTGCCGTTCACCCTCTAATATCTAACAGGCTGGAGAAACTTGCACCTACTGCCACTCTATCTTCAGCTCCTTTGTGAGAAAATGTATTTGGGCAGCCACTCAGTCTACCAAATAAAATTCCTGAGAAGGAAATTGGGGATGGCTTCACTACTGGTACTGGGGGCAGTGCTAATACCATGGCGGCGTACCATAGTTTGCTGGAAATATTCCAGGCTGGTAGGAGGCAAGCAAATTCCCACAGAAAAGTACCAGCAGTAATGTTCAGGTCACATTTCAAGTGCAAGCAGCTTTAGAATACTTCCTGGGAGAAATGACACGCAGGGTACATACGGTTTCCCTCTATGCCAGTCCTTTCACCAAGCTAAATATAACTCTCAGCAAAAAAAGTTGTGGACTGGCTCCATACCGTCCCTGGCCACATTCACCTGTCCACGTGTTTGTGGTTAGGCGGTCCTTCCCAGTAAGTGCACTGGGGAGGGCACGGGTAATGTTGTGGGACCCGTGCTTGTGGAAGGCGGAGGCGATACCGGGAAATATAGTGGCGGCTGGGGACCAAGTATGGACACCAGGCCGCCGCCGGCATGAGGTTATGAAAAGCTTCCGCCTCCACGAGCCTAAAAGGCCACATTTCAAGTGCAAACAGCTGTCAAAAATTTGGCAGTATAGTATTGCAGCCTGTAGGTGGGTGGGTGGCTGCCTGCATACTTGCGCTTGCATTTCAAGGAATGGGGTAGGGACAACTGAACGCTGCAGTGGGACAAGAACGTGGCAAGTCTGCAACGACAGGTGCATGGCGGGAGGCATCTTCGCATGCGCCAAGGATCACTTATGATGGGCACACTTTTATGCAGTGACCTGAAAGTCAGAGATGCTTCCAGAGGTCTTCCCCATGCTGTTCCCATGTCTTTTCAGCACTGTATGCATGTGTCTGATGATGTGTCACACACCACATGGCCAGATAAGGTTAAAATGTCATTTCCTGGTGGATGCATTTGTCTTGGTTGAAAGCAATGCAAAAGTGCAAAAACGCATCAAAAACGCTATGTGTGAACATAGCCCAAGTTGTGGAGGAGTATTTTTGTTTTTGGTTATTTATTTTGCCTTATATACAAGTCATTACCCTGGAAAGGATGTTCCTTAACATATTTCCCAGGAAAATCCATTTTGTTTTGTTTTTTGTATGTTTTATTGTGAGTCCGTAAAAGTGGCATAATACTCTGACCACGTTGTTGACAGCAGTGATCTGGGAGTCAAAGATGCTTCCAGGGGTCTTCCCTATGCTGTTCCCATGTCATTTGAGCACTGTTCCCATCGATTTGGGCAATTTTTAGGCCCTCTGCAGACCGCCGAGGGGAGCCGCCTGAAAAATGCTCGAGTTTCCCATAGATTTACATTCGGCTCGTTGCTTGGGTTGAGCACCCGAGTATTCCAATTTGCTCGACCCGAGCAACGAGTACCCGAGCATTTTAGTGCTCGCTCATCACTAATATCTGTATATTTAGATATATCTATATATATAGATATATATATATACATACATATATATATACATACATACTAGATACTTGCAGTGGTGGGTGCGGCGGCTGGGCCGATGCAGCGAGCGGCGGTGGGTGCGGCGGCGAGGCAGAGCGGCTGTGCGGTGGCGAGGCAGAGTGGATGTGCAGCGCTGCAAGGCAGAGCCCGGGGCCCGGCCCCATCCGAACCACAGGCCCCATCCAGGCTCCAGCCCCACCACAGGCCCAGGCCCCACCACAGGCCTAGGCCCCAGGCCCCACCATAGGGCCAGGCCCCACCATAGGCCCAGGCCCCACCACAGGCCTCAGGCCCCACCCCAGGCCCCATCACAGGCCCAGGCCCCACCACAGGCCCAGGCCCCACCACAGGCCCTAGGCCCCACCACAGGCCCCGGCCCCGCAGCATCTCACCTCTTCTGCTGCAGCCGCCAGGTTCCTGAGGGAGGGAACTGAGGGCCCTGTGATCCTGCTCCACCACCACCACACCTCCCGGCTGCTGGAGCATCAGCTTCTCGAATCCAGGGTCCACAGCATTTATCCACTTCCGCCAGCTTCCTGAAAGACCCTGCCTCCTGTGACCCTCGCGCCAACGCCCCCCAGGTAAGATACCTATTCAGACTCTAAGACGGACCCCCATCTTATAAAAAATATTTTTTTCCCATTTTCCACCCCAAAATTTGGGGTGCTTCTTATGGTCCGGTGCGATCACCTGCCAACCAGCAAGAATTCTTGGTCTCACAGACCTGTTCGTTTTTCTTTAAGAAGCCCTCCTAATCTGCACTCATTACTTGTATTAATTGCACCTGTTTGAACTCGTTACCTCTATAAAAGACTCCTGCCCACACACTCAATCAATCACACTCCAACCTCTCCACCATGGCCAAGACCAAAGAGCTGTCTAAGGAGACTGGGGACAAAATTGTAGACCTGCACAAGGCTGGGATGGGCTGCAGGATAATAGGCACGCAGCTTGTTGAGAAGGCAACAACTGCTGGCACAATTATTAGAAAATGGAAGAAACACAAGAAGACTGTCAATCTTCCTTGGTCTCGCTCTCCATGCAAGATTTCGCCTTGTGGGGTAAGGATGAGTCAGAGAAAGGTCAGGAATCAGCCCAGAAGTACACGTGAGGACCTGGTCAATGACCTGAAGAGAGATGGGACCACAGTCTCAAACATTACCATTAGTAACCCACTACATCGTCATGTATTAAAATCCTGCAGGGCACGCAAGGTCCCCCTGCTCACGCCAGCACATGTCCAGGGGCGTTTGAAGTTCGCCAATGAGCATCTGGATGATCCAGAGAATGCATGGGGGAAAGTCATGTGGTCAGATGAGACCAAAATAGAACTTTTTGGTATCAACTCCACTCGCCGTGTTTGGAGGAAGAAGAAGGATGAGTACAACCCCAAGTACACCATTCCAACCGTGAAGCATGGTGGGGGAAACATCATACTTTGGGGGTGCTTTTCTGCAAAGGGGACAGGACAACTGCATCGTATTGAAGGGAGGATGGATGGGATCACGCATCGCAAGATTTTGGCCTACAACCTTCTTCCTTCAGTAAGAGCATTGAAGATGGGTCGTGGCTGGGTCTTCCAGCATGACAATGACCTGAAACAAACAGTCAAGGCAACTAAGGAGTGGCTCCGTAAGAAGCATTTCAAGGTCCTGGAGTGGCCTAGTCAGTCTCCAGACCTGAACCCAATAGAAAATCTTTGGAGGGAGCTGAAATTCAATGTTGCCCAGCGACAGCCCTGAAACCTGAAAGATCTGGACTTCTGGGGAAGATATGTATGGAGGAGTGGGCCAAAATCCCCGCTGCAGTGTGTGCAAACTTGGTCAAGAATTACAGGAAACGTCTGACCTCTGAAATTGCAAACAAAGGTTTCTGTACCAAATATTAAGTTGTGTTTTTCTATTGTATCAAATACTTATTTCATGCAATAAAATGCAAATTAATTATGTAAAAATCATACAATGTGATTTTCTGGATTTTTTTTTAAGATTGTATCTCTCACAGTTGAAGTGTACCTACGATCAAAATTACAGACCTCTCCATTCTTTGTAGGTGGGAAAACTTGCAAAATCGGCATTGCATCAAATACTTATTTTCCCCACTGTATATATGTGCATCTAAAGTTAATGTATAAGATGCTTTACTATTATTTTAATAGTCTCATCAAAAACTTCCCTATCCGTCATAGTAAGTACACATTGAATAGGCTTACATTTCATAGACAGCAGCATTTTGCTTCATAGAAACGCGTTTCGCTCCTCCTAATTTGCTCTGACAAATAAAATACATGACGGATGCATCCACCTTTCACAGCAAATATTTAATATATAAGAAATAGGCCACAGCCGTGTCAAACAAGCCTAACAATGAAAACATTTGGCTAACTCCTCGAAATTCAAAAAGTCTGCATTTTACATGGTTACTTACCAACTTGACCTTTCGTTCCGGTTATTGCTTAGCCCGGTCTGCTCTGCACTAAAGCCTCCTGGTGCCCTCTCCGGTTCTGAGGCCTCCCTTTATGTCAAGATCTGTTATTGGGTCACTTTTCATGGTGTAATAGCATTTTGTCTGAGTCTATGCAAACAAAAATATTAGTCAATTTATGCGCGGGCTTACCCTGCCTGAGAGGCCTAAATTTACTGAACGGATCAGACCTATACTTTTTCATTTAGTGATATCATTCCTCAGCCAAATCAGATAGGAATAATTATCCTGGGATATTAGACAGTACATCTCCAGGACCAGGCGGACGACAGCTGCAGAAATAGTCGAGTGTAGAAAGGGAAGGGATTAATCACGCATCTTAGTTACTCCGCGAATTACAATGGAAGGGCCTTTCTGGAGATTCATGATAAGTTGTTCCCTCAATTGTTTTCAGAAATTCGACAGAGGATTTGCAAGGAAAAAAGCAGGGATTTTCCGCAAAGGTTTAAGTCAAAGTTTACAGACTGAAAAGACCCGGCTGGTAATTGTGCTCTCCGCAGGAAATCAGATCACTTGGGAGAACTATTTAACGCTACACCTGCAGTTGGGGGGGGGCTGACAAAAAATGCACAGTCAATAGTGAAGGATGTCTTAGAAATATAAGGATTTCTTATTTCAGATCTAAAAATATGGTGTAGAAATGGGTTATCTGAAGTAGCATGAAAACCTTAAGGGTCCGACTCATTATTGCATTTGCGTCAATTTTTTGTTGAGTTTTTAGTGTTTCGCAATTTTGTTTGTTTGTTCCGCATCCATCTTTCCATTTGCTCCTTTTTTAAGTCTATTTTATATGTGATCGCCAGTTTTGGGGTTTTTTTTTTGTTAGTTCACCACTGAAGATACACACTGCTCAAAAAAAATAAAGGGAACACTCAAATAACACATCCTAGATCTGAATGAATGAAATATTCTCATTGAATACTTTGTTCTGTACAAAGCTGAATGTGCTGACAACAAAATCATACAAAAATCATCAATGGCAATCAAATTTATTAACCAATGGAGGCCTGGATTTGGAGTCACCCCCAAAATTAAAGTGGAAAAACACACTACAGGCTGATCCAACTTTGATGTAATGTCCTTAAAACAAGTCAAAATGAGGCTCAGTACTGTGTGTGGCCTCCACATGCCTGTATGACCTCCCTACTACGCCTGGGCATGCTCCTGATGAGGTTGCGGATAGTCTCTTGTGGGATCTCCTCCCAGACCTGGACTAAAGCATCCGCCAACTCCTGGACAGTCTGTGGTGCAACGTGACGTTGGTGGATGGAGCGAGACATGATATCCCAGATGTGCTCAATCGGATTCAGGTCTGGGGAACAGGCGGGCCAGTCCATAGCTTCAATGCCTTCATCTTGCAGAAATTGCTGACACACTCCAGCCACATGAGGTCTGGCATTGTCCTGCATTAGGAGGAACCCAGAGCCAACCGCACCAGCATATGGTCTCACAAGGGGTCTGAGGATCTCACCTCAGTAGCTAATGGCAGTCAGGCTACCTCTGGCGAGCACATGGAGGGCTGTGCGGCCCTCCAAAGAAATGCCACCCCACACCATTACTGACCCACTGCCAAACCAGTCATGCTGAAGGATGTTGCAGGCAGCAGATCGCTTTCCATGGCGTCTCCAGGCTCTGTCACGTCTGTCACATGTGCTCAGCGTGAACCTGCTTTCATCTGTGAAGAGTACAGGGCACCAGTGGTGACATTGCCAATCCTGGTGTTCTATGGCAAATGCCAAGTGTCCTGCACGGTGTTGTGCTGTGAGCACAACCACCATCTGTCGACGTCGGGCCCTCATACCACCCTCATGGAGTTGGTTTCTAACTGTTTGTGCAGACACATGCACATTTGTGGCCTGCTGGAGGTCATTTTGCAGGGCTCTGGCAGTGCTCCTCCTGTTCCTCCTTGCACAAAGGCGGAGGTAGCGGTCCTGCTTCTTAGTTGTTGCCCTCCTACAGCCTCCTCCCCGTCTCCTGGTGTACTGGCCTGTCTCCCGGTAGCGCCTCCAGCCTCTGGACACTACGCTGACAGATACAGCAAACCTTCTTGCCGCAGCTCACATTGATGTGCCATCCTGGATGAGTTGCACTACCTGAGCAACTTCTGTGGGTTGTAGAGTCTGTCTCATGCTACCACGAGTGTGAACGCACAACTAACATTCAAAAGTGACCAAAACATCAACCAGAAAGCTTTGGTACTGAGATGTGGTCTGTGGTCCTCACCCGCAGAACCACTCCTTTATTGAGGGTGTCTAGATAATTGCCAATAATTTCCATGTATTGTCTATTCCATCTGCACAACAGCATGTGAAATTGATTGTCAATCAGTGTTGCTTCCTAAGTGGACAGTTCGATTTCACAGAAGTTTGATTCACTTGGAGTTATATTCTGTTGTTTAAGTGTTCCCTTTATTTTTTTGAGCAGTGTAGTTTAGGGCTTAAAGATGTTTTCATTTGATTCATCATTTGCAACTTTTTGAAAAGTCACAACATTTTTCGCAGATGTAATCCACCCCCCCACCTTGAATGATTTTATGTACACCAAATATTTTGCCACAGTTTTAATGCTATTGTATTTTAGGAATCATGTGATTTTCTGAGCAAAAAAAAAGGTTAAAGACAAAAGTAAAGGAGATCTTTGACTTTGCATAAAATTTATGAATTGTAGGCTCCATTTTGAAGAATGTGGCACAAAAAATAGTATTGAATACCAGAAGAGAAAAAAGGTGACTCATCTGCTGCCAATAATGTGTGTAAGGGAGTGTAAAGTGCGGCAGAACGGTAGTTGTGACTGAGCTGCAGTCCGGTTTCGCTCGGGCACTTTATAGGCCAGGGGTGTCCTAGTCCCAGTGTGCTGCAGGGTGTGAGGTGCATCACACACTTGTAGGACGCAGGCCTCCACTGCCTCCAGGCTTCGGTCCTCAGGAGCAGCTGCACACAATATATGAGGCACCAGGCTCTTTGTAACAGTCAAACATTTACTATACAGTCCAAGTTCATCAGGTGGGCACAGGTGGGATAGGGCACAGCAATTCACACTTCCTTCTTCCTTAGTACTGCTCCTATTTAGTCCTGCCACCCGTTAGTCCTGGACTACCCCCAAGCCCATTGACTATCAGCCTCAGGGATTCATTGTCCACTTTGGTAGTGCACCCGGGACCGGCCATGTAATTCCACGTCCAGCAACCTTGTGATGTCAGAAGACCAGGCCTTGGTACCTGACCCGAGCCCTAGGCTCCGGACGCTGTAGGAATGTCCATCAGGGAACTCTATTTGGCCTCCCACTGCCTCAAACGGTTGGCTCATGCTGCCCCTAGCAGCCCACCACACCTGAACTTGACCTTTACCATGCACTAACTGACAATGAACTCCTTCTAACCAGGAAGTGCCCCTCTTTTATTGACACGAGTGCCCACCCACTGGGCTAGTTCTATCCTTAACCATTTCTTATCTTATAAGCTAAACCTATTATCCTTTTTCTATATCTTATGCTGTCCTAAGCTTATCGTATGCTATCCTCACATTATACATTAACACTTTACATACAGTATATCACCATAATATATTACATTAGAAACACATTACTTTTACATATAAAACCGCACGACAGTATTCACATGGCGCGTCTGTTGTCTTCAGGGGCAGGAACAGGGTAAGACAGTCCACATCTCTACAGGGGTCCCCGGCAAATTTCACTATGACTCTCTGATTACTAAAGCCCGCAAAACACATTAGATGACTGTTGGTCGAACAATGGTTCGGCAGACAGACATCTCACGCGACTCTTCCATAAACTGGAGCACTCATTTGGCCAAGTGCTTCTGTGTTCTCAATGAGAAAGCCACCGCCAGGTCAAGCACCTCAAGAATATTAACCAAGTATCATCCAAGTCTGATGAATACTGTTGGGTTGGCCAACCATTTAGTGTTGATGGGGTAACCAGGCTCTTTCCCAAGGGAAATGAAAGATGAGACACATTGTATTCTTCCTTGCAATAGGTAACAGTAGTCTGGCAGTGGCTTTTCCCTCTTTTTTTCTAAAAAAAAAAAAAAAATGTCCTCTCTAGGCCGAACTGAGAGCTCATGCTTATTGGGAAGTCAGTAAAAAAAATTTGTCAGCATTCGGCTAACAGCTATCTTTAAAAGGTTGACTAAAGGATAAAAAATATTTTTCAACATGCTCAGACCAGTAAAATAACGAAGAGAAGCAATACAAACCCTCACCATTCGCCCGCAGGTCGAGTTCTAAAACTTCTCTGGTCCTCATATGTCCTTACTTCCAAGTTCCATCTCGATATCTTGGTAATGGAAAGAAATGCCCGGTTCCTACGCCAATGACTGGCATAGAAATGGAAGCTGTGGGGGTGATTATGTTTTCTTTTATCCTTTTTTTTAACCAGTCTGAGCCCTTTGAAAAATAATATCTATCATCTAGAAAACCCAATAAGTCATCCTCCATAACCCTAGAAAGAGCTAATTTTTCAAGATTTTATAAAGTTCAGACTTCAAAAAACCTGACTTTTGAGGGGCAAGAACTTAGAATTTATGTTTTTTTCAAATTTTCCAACCATGATGGAATAAAAAAAAATATTAGCTGACAGTCATTTCCAAAAATAACTTTATTATTTTTACTTTTATCACAGTTAAAATAAGTCTATAGATTTTACCACCGAAGTTCTTCCAAGGACCAATTTTTTCAGTAAATGATAAAAAAAAATGAAGGCTTATGGGCGGGTCATGAAAATGACCTACGATCAGTGAACACATAACCTGTCTGTCTCAATGTTTTTCCCTCTATTAGAGATACTGTATATAGATGTGACCTTATTCTTGGTTGGATAATGTACCAATTTTCAAAGATCACAGGTAGGTCTAAACAATATTTAGGATCTTAGCAAAACATATTATTGCCAATCTAACATAGATAGAATGAAAGGCCAAGTTGAGACCACCTCCATAGAAAGCAACGGTGAGGGGATAAAGCAGAACAAAGGGCCGTTTTAAATATGGTGTTGAATTATACACAGAAGTTGACCTGGATTTTATTCTTTGTTTGATGGTAGATTATCACTCTTGGGTAGTTCCGGACCTATGACGCCTGCCTTTGTACAATTGTCCTCATTTATATCAAGGAGTTTCATATCTGCACAAACAGTGAACTTACTTGGATTATGTGGCATTGTCAGAAGATGATATGTTCACATACGGGACAGCAGGCTGTAAGAAGAACCTTTTGTCATGTAAATTTTAGATGAAAAGCTAAGGCGGAAAGAAGACTATGGCAAAACAAGCCCCAGAGGTGGAAGTTGGGGATGTAATAGCCTAACATGAAGATAAGGTGTTCCTCGGAGAATGTTCATGTTATGATACAATTCATAAGACTTCTTAGGAGTAGAAGATTGCAAAGATCAAATCTTATCGAGAGTGGAGAAGAGGCAAAAATGGCTCCAAAATAGACACCACTCTGTGGCTCTCCAGCTGGTACAAAAACCAAAATTTCTCAGGATTTCTCTATGGAGAATATTGCCTCGAGGAAAATTGTAGAGACGGCCAACTTCTGTTATCTGTGTAGTGCTGCATCCATTTTTAGTTTTAACCTGCACGGTGGCAACTCCCGGCACTTGGCTGTGCCCGATGCACTGCAGTTCCCTTCACAGCCGTGTGGCCAGGGGCTGCTGTGCAGGGAAAAAAGTTACTCTTGCCCCAAGATAGGTGGAGGTTTCCACTGATCATATAATGATGAGATATCATAGAAATAGGAAATGATAGGAAAACCTCTTTTAAGGTGCCCAGACACTTCAAATAGCCATCAGCATACAGATATCTCACCCAACCTCTCCATGCACATGTACACTCAGGTCAATCGAGAGTGCATGTGTTTTCAATGAGGAGGATAGTGTAAGCTGCTGGCAGATACCTCTAGAGACAGATTATCTACCTGGGAAACATAAGCAATGGGCATTGCAATCTAAAACACCTGATCCTTAAAGGGGTGGTCCGAAATCCAACTTAATTTTCCTTCTAAATCCCTATTTATTTAATGCCATAATCTAAACTATTTTCTAATATAAAAAAAAAACACAAAATTTGAGCTTGGTTTAAGTTGCTAGAAATTCAGCACATAAACACATGTTCACAATAGCCATAAATCAGAAAAACCTACCAGAAGCAAAATGAACATAAACCCTGCTGTAAATAAATAAATAAATAAAAAGCAAAAGTGCATTTAAATAAAATAGGGTTCTTAGCAACACTGTTTTTGATCAAAAATAACATAAAAGCTATCCCACCACGGCAAGGTGAACCCATTTGGAATAATCCTACTCTGTCCAATATTCAAAACCTTACCCTGTGTCAAAGTTGACCTCAGTGTGTGAATAAGGGCAGACAAAGAACCAGGTCCCGAATTGTGGACACCAGCCTAGGGACACTTTAATGTATTATCCAGCTCTGGGAAGGGAGGCCACACCCTGGCTTCCACAAAATGCAAAACAATACAAAGAAAAAAACATAAAATTTGAGCTTGATTTAAGGTGGTATACATGCAGCACATAAACGCACGTTCACAATGGCCATAAATCAGAAAAAACCTACAAGAAGCAAAATGAACATAAACCCTGCTGTAAATAAATAAATAAAAAGCATAAGTGCATTTAAAAAAACAGGGTTCTTAGTAACACTGTTTTTGATAAAAAATAACATAAAAGCTATCCCACCATGACAAGGTGAACCCATTTGGAATAGTCCTAGTCTGTCCAATATAAAAATCTTACCATGTGTCTGTCAAAGTTGACCTCAGTGTGTGAATAAGGGCAGACAAAGAACCAGGTTCCAAACTGTGGACATCAGCCTAGGGAAGCTTTAGATTTATTATCCAGCTCTAGGAAGGGAGGCCACACCCTGGCTTCCCCAAAATGCAAAAAATAGAAAGAAAAAATGCAAAATTTGAGCTGGGTTTAAGTTGGTATAAATGTAGCACATAAGCGCACGTTCACAATGGCCATAAATCAGAAAAAACCTACAAGAAGCAAAATGAACATAAACCCTGCTGTAAATAAATAAATAAAAAGCAAAAGTGCATTTAAATAAAATAGGGTTCTTAGTAACACTGTTTTTGATCAAAAATAGCATGAAAGCTATCCCACCACGGCAAGGTGAACCCATTTGGAATAATCCTACTCTGTCCAATATTCAAAACCTTACCCTGTGTCAAAGTTGACCTCAGTGTGTGAATAAGGGCAGACAAAGAACCAGGTCCCGAATTGTGGACACCAGCCTAGGGACACTTTAATGTATTATCCAGCTCTGGGAAGGGAGGCCACACCCTGGCTTCCACAAAATGCAAAAAAATACAAAGAAAAAAACATAAAATTTGAGCTTGATTTAAGGTGGTATACATGCAGCACATAAACGCACGTTCACAATGGCCATAAATCAGAAAAAAACTACAAGAAGCAAAATGAACATAAACCCTGCTGTAAATAAATAAATAAAAAGCAAAAGTGCATTTAAATAAAATAGGGTTCTTAGTAACACTGTTTTTGATAAAAAAATAACATAAAAGCTATCCCACCACGACAAAGTGAACCCATTTGGAATAGTCCTACTCTGTCCAATATTAAAAACCTTACCATGTGTCTGTCAAAGTTGACCTCAGTGTGTGAATAAGGGCAGACAAAGAACCAGGTTCCAAACTGTGGACATCAGCCTAGGGAAGCTTTACATCTATTATCCAGCTCTAGGAAGGGAGGCCACACCCTGGCTTCCCCAAAATGCAAAAAATTGAAAAAAAAAATGCAAAATTTGAGCTGGGTTTAAGTTGGTATAAATGTAGCACATAAGCGCACGTTCACAATGGCCATAAATCAGAAAAAAACCTACAAGAAGCAAAATGAACATAAACCCTGCTGTAAATAAATAAATAAAAAGCAAAAGTGCATTTAAATAAAATAGGGTTCTTAGTAACACTGTTTTTGATCAAAAATAGCATGAAATCTATCCCACCACGGCAAGGTGAACCCATTTGGAATAATCCTACTCTGTCCAATATTCAAAACCTTACCCTGTGTCAAAGTTGACCTCAGTGTGTGAATAAGGGCAGACAAAGTACCAGGTCCCGAATTGTGGACACCAGCCTAGGGACACTTTAATGTATTATCCAGCTCTGGGAAGGGAGGCCACACCCTGGCTTCCACAAAATGCAAAAAAATACAAAGAAAAAAACATAAAATTTGAGCTTGATTTAAGGTGGTATACATGCAGCACATAAACGCACGTTCACAATGGCCATAAATCAGAAAAAACCTACAAGAAGCAAAATGAACATAAACTCTGCTGTAAATAAATAAATAAAAAACAAAAGTGCATTTAAATAAAATAGGGTTCTTAGTAACACTGTTTTTGATCAAAAATAACATAAAAGCTATCGCACCACGACAAGGTGAACCCATTTGGAATAGTACTTCTCTGTCCAATATTAAAAATCTTACCATGTGTCTGTCAAAGTTGACCTCAGTGTGTGAATAAGGGCAGACAAAGAACCAGTTTCCAAACTGTGAACATCAGCCTAGGGAAGCTTTACATCTATTATCCAGCTCTAGGAAGGGAGACCACACCCTGGCTTCCACAAAATGCAAAAAATACAAAGAAAAAATACAAAATTTGTGCTTGGTTTAAGTTGGTATAAATGTAGCACATAAGCGCACGTTCACAATGGCCATAAATCAGAAAAAAACCTACAAGAAGCATAATGAACATAAACCCTGCTGTAAATAAATAAATAAAAAGCAAAAGTGCATTTAAATAAATTAGGGTTCTTAGTAACACTGTTTTTGATCAAAAATAGCATGAAAGCTATCCCACCACGGCAAGGTGAACCCATTTGGAATAATCCTACTCTGTCCAATATTCAAAACTTTACCCTGTGTCAAAGTTGACCTCAGTGTGTGAATAAGGGCAGACAAAGAACCAGCTCCCGAATTGTGGACACCAGCCTAAGGACACTTTAATGTATTATCCAGCTCTGGGAAGGGAGGCCACACCCTGGCTTCCACAAAATGCAAAAAAATACAAAGAAAAAAACATAAAATTTGAGCTTGATTTAAGGTGGTATACATGCAGCACATAAACGCACGTTCACAATGGCCATAAATCAGAAAAAACCTACAAGAAGCAAAATGAACATAAACCCTGCTGTAAATAAATAAATAAAAAGCAAAAGTGCATTTAAATAAAATAGGGTTCTTAGTAACACTGTTTTTGATCAAAAATAACATAAAAGCTATCGCACCACGACAAGGTGAACCCATTTGGAATAGTCCTTCTCTGTCCAATATTAAAAACCTTACCATGTGTCTGTCAAAGTTGACCTCAGTGTGTGAATAAGGGCAGACAAAGAACCAGTTTCCAAACTGTGAACATCAGCCTAGGGAAGCTTTACATCTATTATCCAGCTCTAGGAAGGGAGGCCACACCCTGGCTTCCACAAAATGCAAAAAATACAAAGAAAAAATACACAATTTGAGCTGGGTTTAAGTTGGTATAAATGTAGCACATAAGCGCACGTTCACAATGGCCATAAATCAGAAAAAAACCTACAAGAAGCATAATGAACATAAACCCTGCTGTAAATAAAGAAATAAAAAGCAAAAGTGCATATAAATAAAATAGGGTTCTTAGTAACACTGTTTTTGATCAAAAATAGCATGAAAGCTATCCCACCAGACCCGTTCCTTTGTCCTTATAGACATAAAAACAGCTGTAATGACAACTTTCAATGAAATTCCAGTTCCTGCAGACCTTTTCTTTTTATGAGAACCATAAATATGTAATTTGTTACCTGGTGCCAATGCCGCTGTTCTGAATCCGGTATTGTTTTTCCTTTGTTCTTGATCCTCTTGGTTTCCAAGATCCTGTGCCCTCTTCCCTGTATACAGATCTAGACTTGTTAGCCAAGGGGGCATGGTCCCAAATGAAGACTACCATCAAAAGAAGATGATGATTGGCTAACTACTAAATTTACCTACAGGGAAGATGAGACCATTTCTCAGGAACAGAACATTCATGCAAATGTAATCCATGGTCAGATGTAAATCCAGAGTTGCAAGGTAATGGTACTAACCCCTAAGCCGCGGCACTGTCCATCACTGGGCCATGTGTTTATGAACGGTGCCATATAAGGGCCCAAAAAAAAAAAAGTCAGCTATTTCCCAGAAATTGTGCCTCTCTTGTCCATGGTTGGTGATTGGTATTGCAGTGAATCCCATACTTGCCCAGGAGGAGGTAACTGTATGGGGCAAAAAGAGCAACGTCGGGAGCTTTTCTCCAAAACCACACCCCTTTTCACATGCCACTCCCACTCTATGCATTTTATGCCCCCTTTTGATGATGGAAGTTCCCTTTAAGAGGTTCCAATGTCAACTTCTCCATTTTTTTCTTCCCGAAGTTCAGGGAGAATTGGTAACTATAGTGGGTTCAGGGGTTGCAGTCGCACCCGTGCCTTGGGGCCTAGGAGGGCACAAAAGGTCACTTTGGGGCATATGAGAAGACCTATACTATTAAAGGAGTATTCTCATCTCCAAGATCCTATCCCAATATGTAGTAGGTGTAATAATAATAATAATAATAATAGCAAATACTTCCAAATATTAGAAATGTATAGTTTTTCTGAATCGCTATGTCTCTTTCCTCATGTGCAGGGCATTGCAGGACCTTAAGTATCCATGGTTACGACCACTGCCAACTAGCTAACTAACTGATACTATATCAGTGGTCGTAACCATGGATACCTAAAGTCCTTTAATGCCCTGCACATGAGGGAAAAGACATAGTGAATCAGAAGAACTATACTACATTTCTAATTGGAGGTATTCGCTAATATTATTATTATTACACCTACTACATATTGGGATAGGATCACGGAGATGGGAATACCCCTTTAAAGACAGTTGGTGGTTCTGTTGGAGATTTTGCATTGAAGTCCTGGAACTTCAATTTACGCCCGTTCCGGACCTAAGCTGCAATACCAGACAATGCCCATAGACATGAGTGGCGCTGTTTCTGAAAAATAAAAAAAAAACAGGCCCTTATTTTTATTTTCTCATACAAACCTTATCTACATAAGGAGTTAAACGGAGAAGAATTTATCATGTGGGATGTCCATCAGAATGACAATGCAAAATTGGGCATTTGATTTTTGCAGACCTTTTCCAAATATCAGTGTTGGAAAGTATATTAAGACCCTGTGTTTTCATTAAGCGCTTTAATATAGAGGCAATCAATGTAATTCTGATGCCGGGCTATGGAGGGAGCGGCATTGTCAGCCACCGTCAGCTCCTGATCGCGTCAGTCCTGCCTAATGACTTGTTTGGGATGACTGCGGGATTAAAAGCACTTACCATATTAAAAGTGATTCTGCTTTTTTTTATTTTTTTATTCTCCCTACAAATTATCTTGGCGGTTTTAGAGCTTGTCACACATGGGTCTAAATGCCTAACTTACACCATTTCCATGGCAACTGGGGGACTTGGAGTTTTTCAGAAACGACTGAATGACTATTAAAAAAAAAAAAATTCCTCATGACTTTTTTCTTTGTTTTAGATTACTAACAGCCCTGAATATCTACTGTCGATAAGCTTCCTTCATCGTAAATAATAATATACATGGTAAACTGTCATAAAACGCTTTGTGATATCAAAGGGTTGTCAGGCTTAAAAAAAGAAGAGCGTTTTCTATTTTTTATTTTTTTTTATTTTTTATTTTTTTTTAAAAAATAGCCTTATTCTTTCAGCCTCATACCATAAAATGATAAAGAGCTGTAATACCAGACACAACCTATAGACAGTAGTGGTGCTGTTTTCGTAAAAATTGCAGAATATCTTTCTAACACTTTAAATCATACTGCCCATGACTTGGAGACTCCAAGAAAAAGAGAAGATCTTCCAGATTTACGGAAGACTTCCTTAAAAGTCCTGTAAAGCAGTATTTTTCAGGAAGGTTTCTTGTACGTAGTGGTGCGGAAAAGATGTGGAGTGGCCATGAACTCTTAAAAAATGTGGTTTGGAAGAAATGTTCTTGTTAAGGGTGCAAATAATTGTTCGGAGGCTATCCAAGACATGGAAAGGAAAGACTTTAAGTAGTGATTTAGTGACGGGTCTTACGGGACTCCCGTGAGAGAGGGCCAATCCTGGTTGGTCTTGTCCCCTGTGATGCTAGTCACTACTCATGGACAAGTCGTGAGGCAGGGTAGTCGAATGTTTCGAGGTCAGATACCAAGAGAGCACGTAGTAAACTAAAGGGAAGAGACAAACGTGAAGTCAGGTAATAGTCCCAGGTCAAAATACCAGGAAGATAGAGGATCAGAGCAAAGGGGCTAGGCAAATGGATGGTCAGAACAAGGTCCAAGATCAGGCAGCAATAGATCAACAAACAGAGCACAGGAATACAAGGCAAACCACAGAGCAAATGCTACGTCTGGCAGAGATCAGGGACTGACAGCTTAGCTAAGTAGCTGGGTAATCACTTGGAACAGGGAAGACATGAAGGAAGCTCAGCACCTCCCAGTCCCAGATTGGATGGCTGAGCTGTCAATCAAAACACCGACAGCTCAGCATGCCCCTGCACTAGATTGGATAACTGAGCTATCAGTCACTGTATCCAAGACGCACTGAGAGGAGGAATCGTGACATCCCCATAATATGGGGTGATATCAATGAAAATCCAAGAAGGGCCTAATTTTTGTTGCTCATCCTCTATGTAAGTAGAGACCCTAGAGTCTTCTGTGGCACCCCTGTGGGTCCAGTAGCCACAGAGGTACTGCATCTCACCCAGAGGTGTGGTACCCCACTCTCAGGTAAGGAGGGAGTACTACCTGGGACCCACACGCCCACATCCAATACACTCCACTTCAGTAGGGAAGGGTGAGATTGCTCCTAAGGGAGAGCACAGTCCTTGGTCCCTAGCTGGAGGGTGGAACTAGGTAGAGGAGGTGGGTGGAGGAAGAAGTTCAGTGGAGCACAGATAGAAGGGTATATAAGGAAGGTAGTAAGTTCTAGAAGAGGCCAGCCTCCTGTTCCAGTGTTAGGAGCAGGAAGTCAGTTCTGCTCAGGAGAGAGAGAGGAGTCGGGCCCAGTCAGGGAGGCCCAGGAGAAAGAAAGAGAGGAAAGAAGACGGGAGCAGTGAGGAGGGCTCCAGAGAGACAGAGGGGATCCCAGGGGCACGGCGAGTGTGGATGCCACCCGTGCGCCCGAATTCACGCTAACGTGGATGGATCAAGGCCGCAGTAGGGGACCGGCCCCAGCCTAGTGGAGTACTTTAAGTCTCAGCTAGCCAACCGGAGGCTGCAGCATTTCAGGTGCTGCAGCCACACTCCACACCTAATCGCCGAAAAGGTGGCCATAGAGGACCAAAGGAACAAAGAGGACGTTGCCCGACAAGGCCCGCCGCCACTGGCTTGGGACACTGGGTGTGAGGTGCAGGGCAGGAGGGAGAGAGCCAGCGCAGTGAGGTGACCTGGAGAGGTACATAGAACGGGGCCCCGTCCAAGTGCTCCTGAGATACCAGAGCATTTGCTGGACCACTATCCCAGAGGACACAGGACAACGTGGGCAGTTACACACCGGTAACTGTAACCTGGAGAAGTGAACAACTGTGAGTAAAACCTGAAGACTGCACCCCACTGTGTCCTTGAATCATTGCTGCGCCATCACCAGCCCTGCACTACACAGCACCAACAACATCTACTTCATAACATCACTATATCCTGCCCTGGAGCTATGCTCTACCCGTGGAGAGCTGAACCAACTCTACTGCGTCACCATCAGCTCCAGTGGATCTGCAGCGCAGCGGCGGCCCCATATAGCCGCATACCATAGGTGGCATCACAAACATTATTCCCAAAAACTTTATTCCCCTTTACTTTCTTTATTTGACAGCCCGGGGGCCATGGACCGGGTCACAGCCACAGTGACGTCCCCAGCACCGACCGGCCCGGCTACCGAGTACCCCACGGCCCCAGGGGGCGCGTCACTTTGACTACAAAAAATGAAAATGGGGCAAAAGGCTCTCTAAAAGGGCCAGACCCAGGCTGAAATCCAAGGGGGGGGGGACTAGCATGATTTTGTTCTTGGGCTTTCTGTTTAGTATGGCGCATTGGTGGTGAAGAACCCTACATTTATCCGCAGAAATATTTTTAATTCATATCTACTTCCAATGAAAAACATTTATTATTTGGTTTGTGCAAGAAAGGTTGCCCATTTTGGCACATGTTTAATCAAAAATGTTCCATTTTTACGTCCCTCTCTTCACTTTTTAGAAAAGTGGATATGGCCTTTCCAAATCTAACAAACTTACCATAATATTTTACAGCAATTCGAGTAAATTATAGTGCAAGTCTACTTTATCTACTGCTCCGCTGGGGCAGTCTAGCAGCACTGGCCAAACATGTGCAGCACACACAAGCTGATTCCAATAGAGCTTGTAAGAGCTGATCTGAAGCTGGCTGGATCTCCGGAGTGACGTTGGCTTCAGATCCCAACCAATTTCAGTGCTGGTGTGCTCCTCCGATGCCGCAGAGGTAAAGATCTCTCATACATGATGCTACTGGTCCAAAGTGTCAATCAACCAGGAGACCCTGCCCCCAAGCAACCAGGAAGCCTGGGATGCCATGAACTTATGCAGAAGATGAGACAACCGCTTTAATAAATTTGTTGCTTTTAAACTGGAGGAAAAATGTGTCCCTATATCTATAGTCTTGTCTTAATATTGTGAAATGGAAAGTGTTAATTTCAATGTAGCCGATATTTTGGCAGTTGTGGTTGGTAGAATTTTGGTGTTGAGGATTCTTTGTGTCATGGTGGCTTTGGTGCCATTGGAGGATGACTGGGGGGAAAATGGAGTACGTGAGTAGGGTGGCTTCAAACGTTCTAGCTCCAAAGACCCCTTTAGTTTCGGCATTGTTGTGCGCGAGATGTTTGGCTCACTTTTGTATTGTCTTTTTTACATGTACAGTACGTGTACAATTTCCATGGCCAATTTACTCCAATTCTTTGTCTCTGTCTCTATTAGAGGTAACCCAGCTCCACAATATCCTATATCTCATGGGTTTGTCGTGGGGATACAAAAAGAACATCACGGTGAAACACGACCAAGCTGCAGTACCAGACACAGCATACAGAAAAGTGTGGCGCTGTTTCTAGAAACCAGCAGTCTTTCATCCCCTTTTATCATTCCACCAAAGGGCTCGTATCTCATGCCGGAAATGGCCGCGGCCGTGATTTTCTTCACCTTCCAATCTATAGGCGCCCTGCTCTATTCCTCCATGATATGACGGTATTACACATTGCTTTTTCCCTTTTTACAGCAGATTTTCGCAGCAGAATCTTTGATCCGTGGTGACATGGATACTAGATGTTCAATTTGGCGCATCCTACTCTTTATGTATTTGCCTTTGGGATACGTCTCATTTTGTAGATTAGTTACATGTATTATATTAGTCGCTGCATTCAGTCTCCGAGGTCACATAGATATGTCAGTCACGGGGAAGGAAAGAAGCTTACCAGATATGAAGAATAACAGGCGTGATTACATACAGAGCAAAGCGAATGTACAGGGGTAGAACCATCGCCATGTGCACGGAGGAGGCAAAGGCAGAAGGCAACATAGCACTACAGCGGGGGTTATGCTTTACTGTGTCCTAACTGCTGCAGAACATCGCAATATACCTCAGCTGCTGCAGAACATAGCAATACACCTCAGCTGCTGCAGAACATAGCAATACACCTCAGCTGCTGCAGAACATCATACTATACACCTCAGCTGCTGCAGAACATCACAATACACCTCAGCTTCTGCAGAACATCATACTATACACCTCAGCTGCTGCAGAACATCATACTATACACCTCAGCTGCTGAAGAACATTATATCATACACCTCAGCTGCTGCATAACATCGTACTATACACCTCAGCTGCTGAAGAAAATTATATCATACACCTCAGCTGCTGCAAAACATTGCAATACACCTCAGCTGCTGCAGCACATCATACTATATACCTCAGCTGCTGAAGAACACTGTATTATACACCTCAGCTGCTGCAGAACATCGCAATACACCTCAGCTGCTGCAGAACATCATAATACACCTCAGCTGCTGAAGAACATCATAATACACCTCGGCTGCTGCAGAACCTCATCATACACCGTAGCTGCTGAAGAACATCATAATACACCTCAGCTGCTGCAGAACATCATAATACACCTCAGCTGCTGCAGAACATCATAATACACCTCAGCTGCTTCAGAACCTCATAATGCACCTCAGTTGCTGCAGAACATCATAATACACCTCAGCTGCTGCAGGACATAGCAATACACCTCAGCTGCTGCAGAACATCCCAATACACCTCAGCTGCTGCAGAACATCCCAATACACCTCATCTGCTGCAGAACATCATATCATACACCTCAGCTGCTGCAGAACATCATAATACACCTCAGCTGCTGCAGAACATCACAATACGCCTCAGCTGTTGCAGAACATCCCAATACACCTCAGCTGCTGCAGAACATCATACTATACACTTCAGCTGCTGAAGAACATTATATCATACACCTCAGCTGCTGCAGAACATCACAATACACCTCAGCTGCAGAACATCCCAATACACCTTAGCTTCTGCAGAACATCATATCATACACCTCAGCTGCTGCAGAACATCATAATACACCTCAGCTGCTGCAGAACATCACAATACACCTCAGCTGCTGCAGAACATCCCAATACACCTCAGCTGCTGCAGAACATCATATCATACACTTCAGCTGCTGCAGAACATCATAATACACCTCAGCTGCTGCATAACATCACAATACGCCTCAGCTGTTGCAGAACATCCCAATACACCTCAGCTGCTGCAGAACATCATACTATACACCTCAGCTGCTGAAGAACATTATATCATACACCTCAGCTGCTGCAGAACATCACAATACACCTCAGCTGCTGCAGAACATCATACTATACACCTCAGCTGCTGCAGAACATCATATCATACACCTCGGCTGCTGCAGAGCCTCATAATACACCTCAGCTGCTGCAGAACATCATATCATACACCTCAGCTGCTGCAGAACATCATAATACACCTCAGCTGCAGAACATCCCAATATACCTCAGCTGCTGCAGAACATCATATCATACACCTCAGCTGCTGCAGAACATCATAATACACCTCAGCTGCTGCAGAACATCACAATACACCTCAGCTGCTGCACAACATCCCAATACACCTCAGCTGCTGCAGAACATCATATCATACACTTCAGCTGCTGCAGAACATCATAATACACCTCAGCTTCTGCAGAACATCACAATATGCCTCAGCTGTTGCAGAACATCCCAATACACCTCAGCTGCTGCAGAACATCATACTATACACCTCAGCTGCTGAAGAACATTATATCATACACCTCAGCTGCTGCAGAACATCACAATACACCTCAGCTGCTGCAGAACATCATACTATACACCTCAGCTGCTGCAGAACATCATATCATACACCTCAGCTGCTGCAGAGCCTCATAATACACCTCAGCTGCTGCAGAACATCATATCATACACCTCAGCTGCTGCAGAACATCATAATACACCTCAGCTGCTGCAGAACCTCATAAGACACACCTCAGCTGCTGCAGAACCTCATAAGACAAACCTCAGCTGCTGCAGAACCTCATAATACACCTCAGCTGCTGCAGAACATCATACTATACACCTCAGCTGCTGAAGAACATTATATCATACACCTCAGCTGCTGCAGAACATCACAATACACCTCAGCTGCTGCAGAACCTCATAATACACCTTAGCAGCTGCAGAACCTCAAAATATACCTCGGCTGCTGCAGAACCTCATAATACACCGCAGCTGCTTCAGAACATCATACTATACACCTCAGCTGCTTCAGAACATCATAATACACCTCAGCTGCTGCAGAACATCATACTGTACACTTCAGCTGCTGAAGAACATTATATCATACACCTCAGCTGCTGCAGAACATCATATCATACACCTCAGCTGCTGCAGAGCCTCATAATACACCTCAGCTGCTGAAGAACATCATAATACACCTCAGCAGCTGCAGAACCTCAAAATACACCTTGGCTGCTGCAGAACCTCATAAGACACACCTCAGCTGCTGCAGAACCTTATAATACACCTCAGCTGCTGCAGGACATCACAATACACCTCAGCTGCTGCAGAACATCATAATACACCTCAGCAGCTGCAGAACCTCAAAATACACCTCAGCTGCTGCAGAACTTCAAAATACACCTCAGCTGCTGCAGGACATCACAATACACCTTGGCTGCTGCAGAACATCATACTATACAGCTCAACTGCTGCAGAACATCATAATACACCTCAGCTGCTGCAGAACATCATAATACACCTCAGCAGCTGCAGAACCTCAAAATACACCTCAGCCGCTGCAGAACCTCATAATACACTGCAGCTGCTGCAGAACATCATACTATACACCTCAGCTGCAGCAGAACATCATAATACACCCCAGCTGCTGTAGAACCTCATAATTCACTCCCATGCCTGGCGTCAGAACCCGGCGTACCCGGGCAGGTGCTGGGGCCCTGAGCAGGCGGGGGACCCACTCACCGTCGGGCACCCTGGCACGTTATGGGGCCCGTGAGCGGAGGAGTCCGATACCAGCGCCCGCGACTAGGTTCCCCCTCCCCACTTGCTCAGGGCCCCGACACAATACTTCCTTTTCCCCTTTCCTCCGCAGGTCCTGTATCTTCCGCATCTCCTGACTGACATCTCAGGTCAGAGGGCGCGATGACATCTTTCAAGCGCGCCCTCTGCTGAGCAGTCACAGCGCAGAGAGCGGGAAGACGGCGACGCTGAGGAGTGGCAGCGAGGAGAGGTGAGTATTTGAATTTTTTATTTTTTTTATGTATGGAGGCATGGGGCATTATATGGGGCCCAGGAGGCATTGGGCATTATATGGAGCCCAGCCTGCATGGAGCATTATATGGGGCCCAGCCTGCATGGAGCATTATATGAGGCCCAGCCTGCATGGAGCATTATATGGGTCCCATATAGCATGGAGCATTATATGGGTCCCATACAGCATGGAGCATTATATGGGGCCCAACCTGCATGAAGCATTATATGGGCCCAGCCTGCATGGAGCATTATATGGGGCCCATACAGAATGAAGCATTATATGGGGCTCAGCATGCATAGAGCATTATATGGGGCCCATACAACATGGAGCATTATATGGGGCCCAGCCTGAATGGAGTATTATATGGGGCCTATACAACATGGAGAATTATATGGGGCCCAGCCTGCATAGAGCATTATATGAGGCCCAGCCTGCATGGAGAATTATATGGGGCCCATACAGCATGGAGCATTATATGGGGCCCATCCTGAATGGAGCATTATATGGGGACCAGTATTCTGTATGGAGCATTATATGGGGGGCAGTATTCTGTATGGAGCATTATATGTGGGCCAGTATCCTGTGTGGAGCATTATATGTGGGCCAGTATCCTGTATGGAGCATTATATGTGGGCCAGTATTCAGTATGGAGCATTATATGGTGGCCAGTATCCTGTATGGAGCATTATATGGGGGCCAGTATTCTGTATGGAGCATTTTTGGGGGCCAGTATCCTGTATGGAGCATTATATGTGGGCCAGTATCCTGTATGGAGCATTATATGTGGGCCACCATTCTGTATGGAGCATTATATGGGGGCCAGTATCCTGTATGGAGCATTATATGGGGGCAGAATCCTGTATGAAGCATTATATGGGGGCCAGTATCCTGTATGGAGCATTATATGGGGGCCAGTATCCTGTATGGAGCATTATATGTGGGCCAGTATTCTGTATGGAGTATTATATGGGGTCCAGAGTGCATGGAGCATTATATTTGGGCTAGTATCCTGTATGGAGCATTATATGGGGGTCAGTATCCTGTATGGAGCATTATATGAGGTCCATTATTCTGTATGGAGCATTATATGGGGTCCATTATTCGATATGGAGCATTATATGGGGCCCATAAGACTGTATGGAGGACTTAGTGGTGCCCATAATGCTGTATGGAGGACTATATTGTCCGGCATGCACTGTGCGCTGCGAGGATTTACCGGTTTCTGAGCTATTGTGGAATTTACAATAGATATCGCTCATGTAATGTAAGAAGTGAAATCTTTGCATTGTACTACATCTATATTCCTCTACCTTATCTTTGCATTATGAATCGTGGTATGTGTTAAAGGGGCCCACTGAGAATTTTTCGCCCAGGGCCCACGAAAACCTGGAGCCAGCCCTGTACACACCTCAGCTGCTGCTGAACCTCATAATACACACCTCAGCTGCTGTAGACTGTCTTTATGGATAGAATGTGGCAGCATCATACCCATCAATGATGGGGAGACCTCTTTACTAGACGGCGACTTTTGCTGCCGCACAGGTCACATGGCCAAAAATCGCTTTGTGCTGCTGATAAATTACAGTGCAATGCCGGTGAATGGGGCGACATCGAGACGCCCAACAAACAAGTCACAAAAAGTTGGAATTAGTTGGCTTTTTCATGATGGCAGCACCCTGCCCCATTCACGATGTAGCAGTGGCACAGATCAGTCTCAGCCTTATAAGAATATATATATATATATATATATATATATATATATATATATATATATATATGTATACACATATATTTATATATCTCCTATTCCACATAAGGCAGTCATACAATTCCATAATAAAGATATGGAGATGCTGGAACATCTCAGATAAATCTCCATATCTCCTTAACACATCCCATTTCCAGTTCCATGGTTTCTGGATCAATCCTTATGTAAATCTCACACCCCGGAGGTGAATGATTTGCGTATCTGTATTACAAACTCTGACAGATATTCTGCGCTGATCACCAACTTGTGCCAGTTCCACATTTAAAAAAAAAAAAAAAAAAAAACAACAAGGGAAAAAAAAAGAGATCGCAGAGTTCTATCCGGGTTGATTTGCACCGAGACATTGTGCCCTGTGATGCTATTTCATGGCACATCATCTAATAGGTGGACTCGCTGCTGCGGTGAGGTTCTGCAGCGCCGGAGCGGCCTCACAATCTCACTATATGGAGAGTGGAATGGTGACGGCTAATTGATTTTACAGCAGCACCGAAGGACAGACAATGAAAGTACCATCAATTTAATCCACTATTTAATGGTTCCAATTTAGCCTCTGTAAATGCTCACTAAACTAATTTCTCTGGGTTCAGCAATCTGAAAAGCTATCATATCTCTAATCTCCTTCAATATATTCATCTGGAAAAGGGAATTTAGCCAATTCTGATGTGCGGAGATGATCTGTTAGCACAGTGTAAATGTTTATAACACGGCAATCTAGTTCGTTTATAAGGATATGAAAAGTTTTATTGGGGAGGGCAGTGGAGTGGAACCATGGGATAATAGGCAGTTACCCAGCAGTCTCCGGGAAACAGGGAGCAGGCGGGCATGCAGAAAAACACTTGGATTTACTTAAATCCCAAATGGCTCGGGCCGGGCACACGATGCACCTGGGACCCCTTGGCACAAAGCATGCTGTTGCATGGCAGAGGGGTGTCAGTCCAAAGTATGATGATGGCAAAAGTAGTAGTGATAATAAAACCGCGCTTTATCGTGTACATTTCCCCCATACTGTGCTGGACAGCTTGCAACTGTTTTTTTCCAATCAGCCGACAGAGATTTTAATGCGCTTTGTAAATTGCAAGCTCTTTAGGGCAGCAATTGTCTATCCTCATATAATAAATATTTATGGCACTATATTGAGGAAGAATCCTGAGTGATATCGTTATTTGTTATGTGTTCTGTCCCGATATCATCAAAAATAATGATGTGTATGTGGGGTCCATCCTTGAACTGAAAGTTGTGTCGGTTTTTATTATATTTTGTTATTTTGTAGCAAAAGTTTTGTAAATAGCATTGAATTGCTATTATCAGTGGTTCAAGGGGGGGTCTTAAGGTAAATGTATTTTGTGGTGGAGGTCAATTATATCTATATCATACGGTGTTCAAATGATATCACTATTCAGCTAACCAAACTTTAAATGAAGAGTGTCCAAATAATATACCCATACAGTGACCAAATGATGACACCATCAAGCTTACCAATGCTGAACTATAGAGTGTCCAAATAATACACCCATACAGTGTCCAAATAATGACGCCATCAAGCTTACAAATGCTGAACTATAGAGTGTCCAAATAATACACCCATACAGTGTCCAAATGATGACACCATCAAGCTTACCAATGCTGAACTATAGGGTGTTCAAATAATACACCCATACAGTGACCAAATGATGACGCTGTCAAGCTTACCAATGCTGAACTATAGGGTGTTCAAATAATACACCCATACAGTGACCAAATGATGACACCATCAAGCTTACCAATGCTGAACTATTGGGTGTCCAAATAATACACCCATACAGTAACCAAATGATGACACCATCAAGCTTACCAATGATAAACTATAGGGTGTCCAAATAATATACCCATACAGTGTCCAAATGATAACATCATCCAACTAACCAAGCCTCAACCATTGAGTGTCCAAATAATACACATATTCAGTGACCAAATGATGACACTTTCAAGCTTAGCAATGATAAACTATAGGGTGTCCAAATAATACACCCATACAGTGACCAAATGATGACACCATCAAGTTTACCATTGCTGAACTATAGGGTGTCCAAATAATACACCCATACAGTGACCAAATGATGACACCATCAAGTTTACTAATACTGAACTATGTCCAAATAACATACGCATACAGTGACCAAATGATGATGCCATCAAGCTCACCAATGCTGAACTATACGGTGTCCAAATAATACACCCATACAGTGTCCAAATGATGACACAATAAAGCTTAGAAATGCTGAACTATAGGGTGTCCAAATAATACACCCATACAGTGACCAAATGATGACGCCATCAAGCTTACCAATGCTGAACTATACGGTGTCCAAATAATACACCCATACAGTGTCCAAATGATGACACAATCAAGCTTAGAAATGCTGAACTATAGGGTGTCCAAATAATACACCCATACAGTGTCCAAATGATGACACCATCAAGCTTTCCAATGCTGAACTATACGGTGTCCAAATAATACACCCATACAGTGTCCAAATGATGACACCATCAAGCTTACAAATGCTGAACTATAGAGTGTCCAAATAATACACCCATACAGTGTCCAAATGATGACACCATCAAGCTTTCCAATGCTGAACTATAGGGTGTTCAAATATTACACCCATACAGTGACCAAATGATGACGCTGTCAAGCTTACCAATGATGAACTATAGGCTGTCCAAATAATACACTCGTACAGTGTCCAAATAATAACATCATCTAACTAACCAAACCTCAACCATAGCGTGTCCAAATAATACACCCATACAGTGACCAAATGATAACACCATCCATACATTGTCCCAACAATAAACCAATCCGGCAAACCAAACTTCAACTATAGGGTGTCAAAATAATACTCCCATACTATGTCAAAATAGAAACACCATCCAAATAACCATATCTCAAAGAGTGAATGTCCAAAGAATACACCCATACAGTGACCAAATGATAACACCATCCAACTAATCAAACATCAACGATTGGGTGTTCAAATAATACACCTATACACCTATACAATGACCAAATCATAATACTATCCAGCTAATCAAACCTCAACTATAGGGTGTCACAATAATACACCCATACAGTGACCAAATGATAACACCATCCAACTAATCAAACATCAACGATTGGGTGTTCAAATAATACACCTATACACCTATACAATGACCAAATCATAATACTAACCCAGCTAATCAAACCTCAACTATAGGGTGTCACAATAATACACCCATACAGTGACCAAATAATGACACTGTCAAGTTTAGCAATGATGAACTATAGGGTGTCCAAATAATACACCCATACAGTGACCAAATGATGACGCCATCAAGCTTACCAATGCTGAACTATACGGTGTAACCAAGCCTCAACCGTAAAGTGTCCAAATAATACATCCGTACAGTGACCAAATGATAACACCATACATACATTGTCCCAACAATAAACCAATCTAGCAAACCAAACTTCAAATATAGGGTGTCAAAATAATGCTCCCATACTATGTCAAAATAAAAACACCATCCAAATAACCAAATGTCAAAGAGTGGGTGTCCAAAGAATATACCCATACAGTGACCAAATGATAACATTATCCAACTAATCAAACATCAAAGATTAGGTGTTCAAATAATATACCTATACAATGACCAAATCATAATACTATCCAGCTAATCAAACCTCAACTATAGGGTGTCACAATAATACACTCATCCATTGCCCAAATGCTAACACCATTCAGCTAACTAAAACTTCACTATAGGGTGTCCAAACAATACACCCATACAGTGTCCAAATGAAAACACCATCCATACAGTATCCCAACAATAAACCAATCCAGCACCGAACTTCAACTATATGGTGTCCATATGGTGTCCAAATGATGACACCATTCAACTAACCAAAACTTTAACTATAGGGTGTCCAAATATTATTGACATCCAAGGCCCAAAAAATACCACCATATAGGTCAAAAATAAAACTGCCATATAGTGCACAAATAACATTTCCACATAATTTCTCTTCTCTATTGGAAGCCGACACAGGACCTTCGTGGCCAAGCTAGAATGTAGACACCGCCAATTGTTGGAGGCCCACAAGCAATTATCTCTTTTGCTTCAACGGACCCCACATAAAACCAAGGATACTTAAAGGGACTTTCCAGGATTTTTAACAATTTTTTATTACATTAATTCAGTGCTGCCTCTCTTGAGCATTCAGTCTCCTGACCACTGAGGTTACTGATTGGCTGTAGGGTCAGATGATTGATGGACAGAATGTCATCACTTCTGGTCCCGGTACAGAGCGTCGGAGAGGTTCCTGGAACAAATCAGCCATGTTTCTAATCTTGGAAACTTCTTTAAAAGCCATCGTCGGGATTTACATTTCGTTTTTATTAGTTTTAATAGTGAAAGTGGAAGAACTCTCTAAAGCTTTCTTCGTTTCAATATGGTCCCCAAGCCATATTCTCAGGGACCCTACAGCACAGTGATGTATTTTTGTTTCCTTTTATCTATAACAAGTCAGGGGATCCATTGCACTATAGACAAAACCATGTAAACAAATGTCCATACACTCTTGAGTATGGCTGGGCCATGAGATTCCTACTTGGGGACCACATTGAAATTGCGAGTGCATTAAAAATGTCTAGAGAACCACTTCTATATTACCAAGATATCTCATAATATATTCTGATGAGTGGAAACGTTATTGGATAATAAAGAAAGAAAAATGTTCAGCTCACCCCGTTATGTCCTGGTTCCTTGGCTGGTCATCGGCGCACGGAGCCGCCCTGGTCCCGGAGGTAAGGAAATCCAATAACCAAGAAGAGTTGTCTCCAGCGACCACAGGAGATAAGGTTCTTAAAACTTGACATTTATTTAGCCATCATGTTAAAAAGCACAGACATGCAGAAGTGAGCAATCCCAGTGCAAGGAACAAGTCCTACGCGTTTCAACCTACAAATCCATGACTAAGACCGTGTAGGTTGGACTTGTTCCCTGCACTGGGATTGCTCATGTAGCACCCTGAGGATTCGGCTGCTACAGGGGTATTACACCTCAAGCCAGAGGTGTGATATTCCACTCCCGGGTAAGGATGGAGTGTGGAACTGAGCTCAGTTAGCTGCATGCACTACACACATCCCATTTCCGAGGAACAGACCGATGGTACTCCCACTAGAGAAATGTGCAGGTACGACAGTGTCTGTTCCTGGCTGGAGTGGGAGGGGGGTGGAACATCCCAGTAGTGTAGGGGCAGATAGGGGGAGCAGCCTGGGTAAAGCTAGGAGCTCATTGGGTGCTGGTCACCTGAGCTCACACATAGAGGGAGTATATAAGGTGGGCACCATCTTAGATCAGGGTCTTTGCAGAGGAGTCTTTTGTAGAAGGCTGGTCAGTCTGTCAGTCTTTTGCAGAGCAGTGGAGGAAAGCAGAGGAGCAGAGCAGCCCCAAGGCCAAGAGTGAGAGAGGAGAAAGAAAGACCCAGAGGGGGAGAAAGAAGGAACTCCAAGAGCCCAAATTAAACCAGAGGGTGAAGAGTTGGCAACAGGGTACCGGATCCCAAGCTGGCAGAGGCTACAGCACACCTTAGCCAGGAACCGGAGGCCGTGGGCAGAATCTGCCACGGCCACCCACTATATCCACCCGGAAGGCAGACCACGCATAGGGTCAGGGAACCCAGAGACAAGGGTTCACCAACAAGAGGCCCGAGGGAGCCGGACTTAGGTGGATCCCTGGTGGGGAAGGCCAGAGACGAGGACAGGACAGAAAGGGAGCTCAGAACCACGCTCCAGAACTACTTGGGGGTTGGCCGAGTCCAGGACCTGGTGGACGCAGCACGGCTCGGGTGGTCACTTAAGGCCGGAGTGACCGGTTCAAGAACAGCAGTAAGTAAACAAACCCTGAACTGCACAGCCCGACTCTGACTCTCATTACTATCCTCACTGCACCTCCACAACCACCATCCTCTGCACCTGACCCCCTGAGGCTATACCCCTCCCGTTGGGGGTTATACTACCTGGGCTGCACAAACACCATCAGCCTCAGCGGACCCTGCTGCAGCGGCGGCCGAAGTGACCGCAATTCAACGGGTGGCGTAGTCGACATAAAGAACTTTAGTAATATCAGTAAGGACTGCCACACACTGAGCTTGACACCCTGGGCACGGACCGGGTCACAGCCACTCGGAGACTACAACCCCCATCTGATCCGGCTCCGGGTATCCCCAACAACACTGGCCCAGGGGGCGCGTCAACTTTGGCGTAGTCGGCAGGATTACGTGCCCGCAACAACCGGGTACTGCGTGCCTGAAGAAAAGTTCACCGTTACCTCAAAAAGAAGTCTCCTGCCGGTTCCGGAGGGTTCCCGCCAACGGGCCCCATCACAGGTCGTTTCCCGCCGGTTGTCCGCCATTTGCAGCTTTTTCCCGCCATCCATGGAGTTTCCCGCCACTGGGAGACGATTCCCGCCATTTCCAAAGATTTCCCGCCTTGGAAGAGCGGACGCCATTATGGGCGTGCCAGAGGGTGGCAAGAGGTCACCTCCCATCGTGGGCCAGGTCGAAGAATGGCGCCAAAAGCGGAAACCGCGCCCACCAACAGAGACTGTGATGCTGGAAGTGTCCATCAGCGTAAGAGAACTGCCCCTGGAACTGAAGTTGCCCCGGGACCACCCTCGATGTGGGCGGAGACAGAAGAAGAGAACAAAGATGGGTGTCGCTTGGAGCAGTCTGGAGAGAGCGCACCCGGAGACAAGACGTCTGGAAGAGAGTCCAGAGAGAGCCTACCCGGAGATGGAGGGAGAGCCAGGCAGCACCGACCCAGTGGTCAGGAGCCTGTTGCAGGTCGCCACTCCAGAAGGCCTGCTGGAGATTCTAACACAGCTCCCCCGAGACCGGGAGTGTGCACAGACCGCGTTGGAGGGCCTCGCACGGAGGATGGCCCGGGTGCAACGAGAGACGTTGGCGGAGTGGAGCCGAGAGATGGCCCAGCAGACCGAGACTCGTCAGCGGAGCACGCCACCCGAGACGAGGAGACAGACCGCCTCTGAGGATGGCGCAGGAGGACTGAAGGCCGGAGACGGCGCCGAGAAGGGAGCCGAACGAATGGAGGCAGGTAAAGGGACGTCACTACCCCGAGCCGGGAAACCGCGTGCCTGCCCCAGCTCCCCGTCGCAGAGCCCGAAGTACCCCCTGCCGTGCCCGTCGCTGCAACGTCACCGCCGCAGACTAGGCCTCAAACGGAAGCCGCGACCCCTGTGACGTCACACTCCTCGACCCCGAGCGTGGCCAAGCAGGAAGTACCATCGGCCTGGTCGCAAGGCCTAGTACCCCCGGGCGACGCAATACCAACAGCGCCCCCTACCTCCGCGGAGCCCCCGGCCTGGTCGCAGGGCCAAGTAACACAGGGCGCCGCCGTTCTTACGGTGCCCTTTACTTTCAAGGTGCCCCAGGCCTGGTCGCAAGGCCTGGTTAACCCGGGCGCCGCTACCACCACGGCGCCCATAACACCTAAAGTACCGCACCTGGGTGAGGACCTGTTCGCCCAGCATACGTGCCCGGATGGGCAGCCCTTCGTATGGCCCCAGGAATACATCCAGCTGGAGCTGCAAAAAGCAAGGGCCATGTGCGAACCCCTGATCCCGGCTCCAAAGCCCATGAAGAGGATCTCGCCCCCGCTAGAAGAGACCCAGTTTGAGTGGGATCCCACCGGAGAAGACCTCATGGGGTTCACTCAGGAGACTCGGGCAGCCGCAGCGGAGCGTGCAGAGTGCTGCCGCCAGCAGCTCGAGGTCTTTGAGAGGGAGCGGAGAGAGAGGCGGGTCCGGGAACAACAAGCCCAAATAAGGAGCGCGGAGCAGAAGAGCCGGACCAGGAGAGACCCCCGTGCAGCGCATGGTCCCCGTACCATCGGGACTGTGATAAAGTTCAATCTGCAGCATGGGTGGGGTTTCATCAGGGATCACCGCACCCCAGGCGACGTCTTCGTGACCAGGAGAGACGTTGAGTCCCACCTACCGGAGGGACACAGAGGTCGTGACCTGTATTTAGGGGACGAGGTCACCTTCACCCGGCACAAGTGTGCCAAAGGACCCTACGCCCTCCATGTGCATCGCCTGACGGAGGAGGAGCTGCGGTGTGAGGAGGAGCAAGAGGACCCGGACGGGTCTGAAACTGAAACTGTCCACAAAGAAAGAGCAGGAGGACGCCGTCGTTGAGTACGGTAGTGAAGAGACTGTATAAAGTTACCCGTCAGGGTATAAGAACTGTTACTTAGTTAAAATATAGTCCCCGTTGGGACCAGCCAAAAGTGAACTGTTAACCCCGTGTGTCCATATTCCCACTGACCGAGGACTGAGAGCAGTCATTCCTTTCCTAATACCTGGCCGAGGACTGAGAGCGGCCATATCCCCTTGTATATAGTTGCGCTTCCTAAAGCGCCCCCTACCGGTTTTATAGGAAACCATTTTCTTCAAGAGACTGTCGCACTTTACCCGGTCACAAGTTGCACTGTGACCGGAGGTACCAGAAGACAAGAATGTTTATATGAAAAGTTTATTGCTGCTGATGATGTATATGATGTTTTATATGTTTTATATGTTTATGTTTATGAGAAAAAATGTATGTTTGTGGATGTTTATATCTTACAGCCCGAGGACGTGCTGTGATTTACCAGGGGGGAATGTAGCACCCTGAGGATTCGGCTGCTACAGGGGTATTACACCTCAAGCCAGAGGTGTGATATTCCACTCCCGGGTAAGGATGGAGTGTGGAACTGAGCTCAGTTAGCTGCATGCACTACACACATCCCATTTCTGAGGAACAGACCGATGGTACTCCCACTAGAGAAATGTGCAGGTACGACAGTGTCTGTTCCTGGCTGGAGTGGGAGGGGGGTGGAACATCCCAGTAGTGTAGGGGCAGATAGGGGGAGCAGCCTGGGTAAAGCTAGGAGCTCATTGGGTGCTGGTCACCTGAGCTCACACATAGAGGGAGTATATAAGGTGGGCACCATCTTAGATCAGGGTCTTTGCAGAGGAGTCTTTTGTAGAAGGCTGGTCAGTCTGTCAGTCTTTTGCAGAGCAGTGGAGGAAAGCAGAGGAGCAGAGCAGCCCCAAGGCCAAGAGTGAGAGAGGAGAAAGAAAGACCCAGAGGGGGAGAAAGAAGGAACTCCAAGAGCCCAAATTAGACCAGAGGGTGAAGAGTTGGCAACAGGGTACCGGATCCCAAGCTGGCAGAGGCTACAGCACACCTTAGCCAGGAACCGGAGGCCGTGGGCAGAATCTGCCACGGCCACCCACTATATCCACCCGGAAGGCAGACCACGCATAGGGTCAGGGAACCCAGAGACAAGGGTTCACCAACAAGAGGCCCGAGGGAGCCGGACTTAGGTGGATCCCTGGTGGGGAAGGCCAGAGACGAGGACAGGACAGAAAGGGAGCTCAGAACCACGCTCCAGAACTACTTGGGGGTTGGCCGAGTCCAGGACCTGGTGGACGCAGCACGGCTCGGGTGGTCACTTAAGGCCGGAGTGACCGGTTCAAGAACAGCAGCAAGTAAACAAACCCTGAACTGCACAGCCCGACTCTGACTCTCATTACTATCCTCACTGCACCTCCACAACCACCATCCTCTGCACCTGACCCCCTGAGGCTATACCCCTCCCGTTGGGGGTTATACTACCTGGGCTGCACAAACACCATCAGCCTCAGCGGACCCTGCTGCAGCGGCGGCCGAAGTGACCGCAATTCAACGGGTGGCGTAGTCGACATAAAGAACTTTAGTAACATCAGTAAGGACTGCCACACACTGAGCTTGACACCCTGGGCACGGACCGGGTCACAGCCACTCGGAGACTACAACCCCCATCTGATCCGGCTCCGGGTATCCCCAACAACACTGGCCCAGGGGGCGCGTCACTCACTTCTGCATGTGTATGCTTTTTAACATGATGGCTAAATAAACGTCAAGTTTTAAGAACCTTATCTCCTGTGGTCGCTGGAGACAACTCTTCTTGGTTATTGGATAATGGCGCTTTCTTATTGGTTGTATGATGTAGCTTTAAAGAGTTTTTCCATTTTAACAAGTTATCACTCATCTATAGGATGGGTGATAACTTGCTTGCTGATTGCGGGTGTTCCAACCACTGGACCCCCACTGATCCCGAGAACGGAGTTCGGAGTTGCACGGGAAAATGAATAGGTGGCTCAATTCATTGCCTTCTACTTGGCTATCTCCTATCTATCTATCTATCTATCTATCTATCTATCTCTCCTATTTGTGCATGCAGTGGTCTGTGCCAGTAGCCAAGTGGCACCAGCTTCTGTATAGACCAGCTTACTAATCTATTGAGTAACACCATCTATCTCAGCAGCTGAGGAACTATGGTAAATATAGCTTAATGTGCCCATCGACAACCAATCCTGTCAATTTCAATGGGGCTGACCATCTATTTAATACGTATGAAGGAAGATTTTGACTCTCCTTTGATTGCAGATATGGAGGTAAAGTAGGATCAGGCTTGTCAGATTTCAAAATGCCTGATCCTTTGTTCTCATGGCTGATAAACTGCTACTAGAAATGCTTCTCTCTCCATTGAGAACTAAGCCAAGTTCCCATGTGTATAGGGGGCTGGAAAGAATAGTTGTCAGCCAACTGAATGCTACCTAAAGTGAACGGTCACTTTAAGAGGGTTGAGGTGAGTGCTGTAACCTGAAGCCAAAAACTAAAAAATCATGAAAGTAACATAGCACTTATTAAGGTTTGTTGACAATCAACTCTGCGGCATTAAATGACCGCAAATCAGTGAATATTCATCGATCGGCCAATGATCCTTTAAACGCCTGATTACATAGGCTGACCCTACTTGAGATGTGCACTGAACTATCTGTAATAGATCGCTCTGTGTGCATAGGCTGCCATTGTTCTCGGCAGCACAAGCCCTGTTTACACAGAATGCGCTGCCGAGAACGATGATCTTTTATGGAAACCAAAGATCATTTCATCTGACCTTTACCTGTTCGTCCAGTGATCAGCAGCCTGTTAAGCCTGCACGACTATCGTGAATCGAGCGTTCCTAGGAAGACTTATTCCTGATAATCGTGCAGTTTAAACGCACCTTAAGTCAAGGGTTGTAAAATTATGTTAACCGATGTTTGGCACATAACTTCTGAAAACTCTGAGCCAAACAGAACAATCAAATGGCATACTCCATCTACTCCATCTATATATTTTTATGCATCTAAAACACATAAATATATTTTTCATGAGAAACCAAGAAGATTACAGCAGCTCGTTCCAAGTGGGCATCATTAAAAAGAGGAGGGCAGCACTAAAGTGGAAATTAAGATAAAATGAGAAAGTTTATAAAGATTACTCGAATGTGTTATATAACAGGATGAAACATGAAAAACAATGTGATGTAAATATGCCGGATCCCTTCTACTGTGGAAAAACCTTCTCTAATTACCATATTCCCCAAAGATGGCTAATAAAGGCTCTGCTGTCAGAAACCCACTGATAGCTAAAGCTAAATTCTAGTCATCAACATTTCCATAGAGGTTTAAAGTAAATCTACGGATAGTCTAGTTCATACCTATTTCCTACGATGCCTCTCCATAGCAGACAAGGCATTGTAAGATGTCAGGTTGCTTCTATTCGCCTATGAGGTTTTTGATGGGATGGGCAGTGAGCCACGTAGATGTTCTAATCGAGCAACCATAAAAAATTGGATGTAGTCCTTATAGTGTTCCAGTGGTGGCATGGTCACCTCATTCCCTTTGATTCCCCCCGTTATTCCCCGGCTTCTCCCCTCTGTCAATCTCTTCAGTGGCTCCCCATTACCCAGAGACTCCAGTTCAAAACCCTAACCATGGCATATAAACCATCCACAACCTGTCTCCTCCATACATCTGTGACCTAGTGTCCCAGTACATACCTGCACGCAACCTCCGATCCTCACAAGATCGCCTTCTCTACTCCCCTCTTATCTCCTCTTCCCACAATCGCATACAAGATTTCTCCCGTGCTTCCCCCCTACTCTAGAACTCTCTACCCCAACATATCAGACTCTCACCTACCGTGGAAACCTTCAAAAGGAACCTGAAGACCAACCTCTTCCGACAAGCCTATAACCTGCAGTAACCACTGCTCCACCATACCGCTGCACGACCAGCTCTACCCTCACCTACTGTATCCTCACCCATCCCTTGTAGACTGTGAGCCCTCGCGGGCAGGGTCCTCTCTCCTCCTGTACCAGTCGCCAACTTGTATTGTTTAAGATTATTGTACTTGTTTTTTATTATGTATAAACCTTTTCACATGTAAAGCACCATGGAATAAATGGCGATATAATAATAATAAATAATTATAATTCTAAGTCTGATGAAGGACTTTTGGCCTGAATATTGCTATGTTATTAGAGGGTCACGATCAATGAATTACCTCTGCATTCATCTTTTCAGATATTTATAGCTCCATCCAAAAAAATACTTAGCTAAGACCTACCTAGCCAAAGAAGGCAAAGAGGGATATACATTGGTCACATGTTACATGCAATGCTGGCACATCGGAAAGGAAACTATATATAACTTGGAGGTTAATGGCACGTTTTGCCCTATATGACCCTGGAGGTAATTTTCTTGAACAGCAATGACTTTGGTCTGAGAAATAAGTCATGCAAGTGATGGGTGAAGATGTAGAAAGCTTTACATTTATTTGACAGCCTTTGTGGTGCACTTGGCAAACTCCGACTAAAACCAAGATTCTCACCCCTGTAAAGCTAGTCTTTCTATCCATTTACTATTAAGAATGGTGGAAGACCCATCTAAAAAGACCTTTACCCATGCCCTCAATATAGAAGCTAAGTAAAGACTGACAAGCACCTTTGACTATGATCCGCCTCTGTCACCAGTTTTTTGCTAACCCATCTGATAGCAGCATGATGTAGGAGCAGGAACCCTGATTCCAATGATGTATCACTTACTGGGCAGCTTGTTACAATTTAGATAGAATCACTGTTTTATTTGCTGCAGATCTAGCAGTTCTCTGAATGCTGAGCTTGGTATAACCCCGCCCACACCACTGATTGGCTGCTTTTTATGTACACTGTGCAGAGGTAGAAAGAAGCCAATCAGTGGTGGGGGCGTGGTAAGACTACCTGTCAGCAGACCAAGTAGTCCTCTAGTGATAATCTCCTGCTGATAAAACAGTGATTTTATAAAAACTACAGCATGCAGCCCAATAAGTGATACATCGCTGGAATCAGAGTCTCAGTCACTATGTTATTCTAATCTCAGATTAGGTGGAAAAAACTTGGTGACAGATTTCCTTTGAAGTGCCCAAACGCCTTCAAAAGAATGTTGAGTGTTATTTTTCCTGACACCCTTACACATGAATGTGTTTTCAATAGGGAGAAGGCAGTAAACTGCTGCCAGACACCTCTGGTGACTTACTTCTCATGAGAGAAAAAAATGTAACTTGCCTAATACACTTCCTCCACGAAATTATCTATCGGGTGGGGCCCACCAGTAAGACAGTTGTCCAGTCTTGGCGAAATAAGCAGTTCTGTGGACAGGTTTGCTTGAGTAGTTCCAAATATTGGTCATACATGGACATCTTTGGAGCTTTAGCAAATCTCAGTTCTATGGACAGTTTTACATGAGTAGTTCCAAATCTTGGTCATACATGGACATCTTTGGTGCTTCAGCAAATCTCAGGTCTATGGACCGTTTTATATGAGTAGTTCCAAATCTTGGTCATACATGGACATCTTTGGAGCTTCAGCAAATCTCAGGTCTATGGACAGTTTTGTATGAGTAGTTCCAAATCTTGGTCATACATGGACATCTTTGGAGCTTCAGCAAATCTCAGGTCTATCGACAGTTTTACATGAGTAGTTCCAAATCTTGGTCATACATGGACATCTTTGGTGCTTCAGCAAATCTCAGGTCTATGGACAGTTTTATATGAGTAGTTCCAAATCTTGGTCATACATGGACATCTTTGGAGCTTCAGCAAATCTCAGGTCTATGGACAGTTTTGTATGAGTAGTTCCAAATCTTGGTCATACATGGACATCTTTGGAGCTTTAGCAAATCTCTCTCCTCGGTGCTGGTCCCATCCTTCTCTTCAATACCCTGGTTGAAGATACCTGGAAAAGTTTAAATGGTTAGACAGTAACCCCCATCCCTCTACTAAGTCTGTAAATCAAGGCTTTTCATATCATAAAATGGTCAAACATGGAAGTCCAACATAAACGTCCTACACATAGGACAACTCTATGATACGAAGAGACCAGTAGATAATTTTAACAAAATGTAAGAACTTCTCTAATTTTTTTTTACAGTATCCCTATCGAAAGATAATATTCAGATCATAAAAGTAAATGGTAACATAATTAGAATATCCACCAGTGACCATGTATTGACCAGTTGACAAAACCTAATTGCTGGAAATGTCTCACCTAACAGACAGATGGTCCCTTCCAGCTTAGACAGAAATGCATATTAGACGGTATTTCTGTAGAGAATGACTTCCATGCATCCATGGTTGAAGAATTACTTGGAGTTCTTAAGGCAAGTTTACGAGCTGTCTGTTGACATTACTCTTTGCGCGTTTGCAAACCTCTTTAACAGTTTAGCAAAAACAAGAGTGTGTTTACAAGCCATGAAAGATCTGCAACTAATTGCATCACCTACGTCTCCGGAGAACGCAATGCAATGAAGAGACTCAGGAGTATAGATTAACCATCACTGATTATATTACCACTTTATTATTTTAAACTAGACCTGGTTCAAAACAATTGTGGGTGTTTGGGTTAATTTCAATTTCTAGTAGATAATTGTATGTGACCTAAGTCTTCCAGTAGGGACTCCCGGGCTGTAATCGACATTGTTAGGCCCAGGTGTTTAACCTTTGGCTAAAAGATGCCTAAATGGAGTGGGTTTATGATTAAACATGAAATAATCTTTTACTAAACAGTGATTAGATGGGGGTAAAAGACTCAGACGGCATTTCCCAGCCTGGAGATTCATGAACAAAAGGTCGGCGGCACAAGGACTAAAATTGATATAAATGAGTTATTCCGCGTGTAAACTGGGCGAGGAGGGAAAAATGTGAATAATAGGCACTGAAGGGAATAGATATTACTTAATGAACAGGTGTCAGGGTAGGGCGAGGAGGAAGCGTGCGCATCACTGATTGACAGATCTTTAAGTGATGATGTAATAAGAGGAAGCAATGTAGTGTTAATCAGTCAGCCTGCCATAAACCAAAGGGCTTGTCAGTACGGCACACGGGCAATTTGTAGTAATATGATAATATATATATATTATATGCTCTGTATATAGAGGCAAGTATTGGGACACACACCTTAATCGTTGAATTCAGGTTCTTCATTCAGCCCCATTGCCCCCTCGCCATTCTGTTTATCTTTATTATTATTATTATTTATTATTATAGCGCCATTTATTCCATGGCACTTTACATGTGAAGAAGGGGTATACATACAAGAACAATTACAATAATCTTGAACACAATGTGACGGCGACTGATACAGGAGGAGCGAGGACCCTGCCTGTGATGGCTCAGTCTACAAGGGATGGGTGAGGATGCAGTAGGTGAGGGTAGAGCTGGTCGTGCAGTGGTATGGTGGAACGAGGGTTACTGCAGGTTGTACGCTTGTTGGAAGAGGTGGGTCTTCAGGCTCTTTTTGAAGGTTTCCACGGTCGACGAGAGTCAGATGTGTTGGGGTACAGAGTTCTAGAGTAGGGGGGAAGCACGGGAGAAATCTTGTATGCGATTGTGGGAGGAGGAGATAAGAGGGGAGTAGAGAAGGAGATCTTGTGAGGATCGGAGGTTGCGTGCAGGTATGTACCGGGAGACTAGGTCAGAGATGTATGGAGGAGACAGGTTGTGGATGGCTTTGTATGCCATGGTTAGGGTTTTGAACTGGAGTCTCTGGGCAATGGGGAGCCAGTGCAGAGATTGACAGAGAGGAGAGGAGAGAGAAATCTTTACCAACATTTGTGATAAAATGGCTAAAGAAATCCCGGATACCAGCGCGGTCCTGTCATAGGAGCCACCGGTGTAACAAGTCCATTCATGATATTTCTTCCTCCTAAATCTTCCCCCATCACCTGTGAGTGATGTTGTTGAGAAATGGAAGGAACTGCAGCAACTCAGCCAGGAAGTGGACCCCCTGTAACGTTACAGAGCGGGGTCACCGAGTGCTGAGGAGCAGAGGGCAGGAAAGTCAAGAACACTCTGCTGACCCCATAACTGTAGAGTCCAAACCTCATTTGGTATTAACTTCAGTACAAAACTGCCCCCCACCTCCAGGAGCTTCATGTCCGAGCAGCTGCATGCAGTCTTACATCACCAAGCACAATCCCGAGTTTCGGATGGAGTGGTGTAAAGCAGCCACCACTGGACTCTGGAGGAAACGTGTTTTGTGCAGTGATGGATCACGCATCTGATGCATGAGTCTGGGTTTGGTGAAGGCCAGGAGAACATTAGCTATAAAGTTTGGTGGAGGAAGAATAATATTATGGGGTAAGTTTTCAGGTAAGCCTCTTACCTATGGGATAAGTTTTGACTTAAGCCTCTTAGTTTTAGTCAAGTGAAATTTTAAAGGCTTATTCCCATCTTCATAGATGGGTGTTGTTGTAAAAACAAGCACTTTCGCAATTTACTTCTTATTAAAATTTCAAAATTTTCTTGAAATATTAACACTTTTCTGTTTCCAGCTTGTTACCTAGTAGACCGACCACCTCCTGCTCTCTAGTTCATAAGCACTGTGCTAAAGCTGGCTGGAATTAAGAAATAACAGTGCGCTATCAGCAATCCTGGCCAGCTTCCAAACGCGCTTACAAGTTCAATAGGAAAGTGCTTGTAAGCACTGCCCATTTTGTACATCTAACAACAGTGGTTGGTCTCCAAGGTAGCAAGCTGTAAAAAAATATAAATGTTAATATCTCAAGAAGGGATGAACATTTTAACAAGCAGTAAACTGGAAAATTGCTTGTATTTACAAGGACTATCCGACAATACCCGTTTATGACGATGGGAATAACCCTTGAAAGCTTTATTATACATCAGAAAAACATCATAAAAGCTACTGTAGGTGAAAATGTGTTGGTGTCCCAATAATATTGTCCATATGCAAAAATAAGGCATTTTTTTTTATAAGTGACCTACCAAATTATTCATTGGGGAACTAGATTTGTTTGTGGATTTCAATATTATGGCCTGAGATTGAATCCATCAATGATATAAAGTCCAATACAGCAGATTCAAGATTTGTTTATTTTTTTATTGTCTGTCTTCAGGTAAAATTAAAGGGATTTTCCCATGAAGAAAAGTTCATTTTAATCAATAGACCTTGGAATAATAATAATTTCCACGATTGGATGTGTTTAAATAAAATGTTCCTGTGCTGAGATAATCTTATAAATGTGCCCCTGCTGTGTACTGTGTAATGGCTGTGTCTGACCGTACAGGAACATGGTCTGATCATACCACATCTCATGGGCAGGGGAGCACGCAAAAGAGTATACAGACATTACAGCACGGGATCACAGCTGATTATTTCTTTGAAGTAAAGCATTTTTTTTAAAAACAGGCAGGGAAATGTTTTACCTCACAAAAAGAATCAGCTGTAATCCCCTGCTGTCCTGTCTGTATACTCTTTTGCTTCCACCCCTGCCCAGGAGATGTGGTATGATCAGACCATGTTCCTCTACGGTCAGACACAGCCATTACACAGTACACAGCAGGGGCACATTTATAAGATTATCTCAGCACAGGAACATTTTATTTAAACACATCCAATTGTGGAAATTATTATTATTCAAAGATCTATTGATTAAAATATACTTTTGTTTGTGAGAAAATCCCTTTAAGTATTGTGCCCAATCCATGACTTTCGTGACCCGTCTTCTTTTCCGGTTACATTTAGATTTCATTACCATGCGAATTGCAATCAGCTCTGTAAATAAATGAAAACTGACTTCTCAGAATCATAAAAAAGGAGAATTTGTGGAACCTGAAGTATTTCTTACAGTTCCCAGTAATTTGGGCCAATTTGGAGACCAGGAACGGACGACTACTTAATGTTGAGGTGGTACAAGTGCGGAGAGATTGAATCCAAGACAGTACCTGCTCAATCCTATTCCTAAGCACACATCAATTACAAAGCGGACAATCTGGTGTCACATGCGATTCACAATGTCAATTTCATGCTAGTGGTAACCAGTTAAGAAGGAGCCGTGCTGGTTTTACATCTGATAAGAAATCAGCAGTGTTTGTATTTGTAAGAAGTCCGATCACAGAGTGTGACAGCTCCGAGAGATTGGGACATACTATCAGCTGCTTGTCTCTACTCTGTCATGGGCCTATAAAAATTTATTCTAAATGTACTTTTTTTTTTTTTTTTATTTATTTTTTCTTTTTTTTTTTTTTCCCTTTTTCAACCGGGCTGCGAAAATAAACTGTCAGTCTCTATTTACAGCTGAACTAGCTGCAAATGCTAAAGGATTTTTAGGTCAAATTGCCATTTAATAAATTTCAAAAATAGGAAAAAATAAATAGTTCTGCTGTTTATTGCTCATACGGATAAGGAATAACCTTAGTTTTTCCCCAATTTAAGGATTCATTACCCGTGATGGCGCGCGTCTGACTGCTCTTGACACATGCTTGGGGTGTCACGTCATTGTTAGAGGGATGTCATACCATCGCATTTTTTTTTTGCTTCTAGTGTTTGCCGTTTCGATGCTCCATTCATTATTCACCTTAAAATAGCTATAAGGAAAGTAGATTCGTTGTGAAGTATGGAAGAAAACAAAATAAAAAAAAAAATAGAAAAAAATCTGTAACAAGATTACAGTAAAATATAAAATATATAATATCACAGAATGCAAACCTTATTTATATAGCGGCAAAATAGCCTTCAGCACTGGACATATATTATAATCACTCATTTCTCTGCCTACTCTAAGATGGGAGTAAGGTGACCATATTTTACTCTTTGTATTACGGCCGCAATGATGGACTAATGTTAGATTCCTATAGGGTTCAATTCAGATAAGCACAATAAGTCCAAATATTGAATCTGCAATATGATTTCTATCATGCAGCCCTATTGGGTTGTCTGAAACCAGCCTCAAACCAATCTGGCCATATACCTTAGATTAAAATCGGACAACCTCACGGATTTGGGCGAGACCGGCCAATTATCTAGTGTGCATGGAGGACTCTCGGTCTCTCCACAATTGCAGATATGGAGAGAGGAGAATTGGACAGCTGTTTTTCCACATTCCTGGTGCTTTTCTTCTCTGAATTGTGCATGATCAAACTCTGCTCCATTCCACGTTTAAGGGACTAAGAAGAGAAAACATTCGGCAGTCCCAGAGAATGGGGCGGAGGTCGAGCAGGCATACCTCCACTTCAGTCAAGAACCCATATCCCTGGATCCAGAGCCCTGTACTCAGGATCGCTGATTACATTATATGTCAGTTTGCAATTTTCATTCCTTCATTTTCAGACCCCCTGATATGCAGTTTGTAGCCTGTTCTAAATTTCAGATTTTCTTCATGTGGGATTGTCTCTCCCAGTAATATAGGCTGGATATGAGATCTGTGAGTATCCAGGAGGCTCATTTATCATCACAGCTTCTATCCTGTTATCTCATCTTAATGTGCTTTCTTCCTTTTCTCTGGGCTGTTTTCTCTACCCTCTTTGAGATATTCTCTCCCCTGTACATGCTGTGGACAGACTGTGTTCAACTCCTACCCCTCCATCCTGCCATCTCTAATACTGAGAGAAGGGAGGAGGAGAGCAGAGAAAGCTGTCAGAACTGAGCAGGAGCTCTGACAGATTTGTATCATTTTTTTTGCAGATCGCTGTATTTTTTTGCACATTCTGATGTAGCAAAGGAATAGAAAGTTTTTGATGAAGACAATTTAGAAAGTTGCTTAACTTTGCATCTAGGATGGAAATGAACCGTGAAAAAAATTCTAAGTGAAAGTGTATGTATATAAGTTTTAAATTGCACAACAGATTAGCACTCCCATGGTTTGGTCCTTTAAATGCATATCCATCCCCCAACTCCCAAGGTTTATAGATGTTATATCCACCATGTGCTCAGATCTAAGTGGCATAAACTCTTACCACCTCCTGCTACCTCCAACTCAGATATATTTCCAAAATCCATTCGTTTCTCAACCCTGAATCTACTAAGTGCATGCCCTCTTCCTCTCCCGCATTGACTACTGCGGCATCCTATTCTGTGGCCTCCCAGCTATCACTCTTGCACCTCTCTAGTCAGTCCTTAACTCATCTGCCTGATAAATCCACCTCTCTCCTCGCTACTCCTCTGCTTCTTCCCTCTACAAATCCCTTCATTGGCTTCCATTTCCCAAACAAATCTAGTTCAAATGACTAACACTGACCTGCAAGTTCATCCATAAAATCTGTTTCCACCATATATCTCCAAACTATTCTCCCAATATCTTCCAACATGCAACCTGTGGTCCTTCCAAGATCTCCTTTTCTCCTCCACATTCTCACATTCCTCACCCAATCTTTTACCAAAACTTCTCCTGAATATCCCCCATCTTTTGGAATTCTGTGCCCCAACATGTCCAATTAGCCATCACACTCGGAACTTTCAGATGGAACTTGAAAACCCATCTCTTCAAGAAAGTTCACATCCTCTACTGACCCTGCTGCCATCTCAGCACTACATGAGGTGCTGCAAGCCCTAAACCTACTGTCTCCTTCGCTATTATCACGTGAGGACAGGACCCTCTTCCTTCTGAACCAGTCTGTCATTGTTAAGTTGTTCATCGTAATTTATATTTGTATTTTGTATGAAAATCGCTTTTCAAATGTACAGCACAATGGAGTCATTATAAAAATTGATAATAATATGTATTTGCTAAGGATATCAGGCCATTTTGAATATACTGTGTGGCCATGCAAGAAAGACAGCCACATCTGCATAACGCACATGAAGGTACCAATTCCAATCCGTTCTTCCACTTGAAGCTCAAGTAGTCTTCTTGCCGGACCTCAGCTTTTAACTGCTACATTTTATAAGAAAATCTAGGTTGTTGGAATAACAGATCTGTTTGGGGGAAAGAAAAAGACAAGGATTACCAATATCTACATGGATAGAAAGAATAGAAATCTTCGACCATCCACAAGGAACCTTGAAGATCCAAAATTGAAGAGCTGACATTCCTGTGAACCACCACCGATGTGGTCGCTAAGAGTAAAACCTTTTAATATGCATTTTTCTCAAGGTTCCTCTGTATCCGAGTAGTTTGTGCTGTGTAGACTAGCATTAAAGCATACATGGTTGGCATAGAGGTCTACTCATATAATAAAAAATATAGGTACTTATCAGTTGTACTGATTCCATTACCCTCAACATTTCAATGGAACAGTATGACTCAAGGATCCGAACACTACAGTCCCAAGAAGGCAAAGGGGACTGAAAGGGTTAATGAAAAACCCTGCTTAAGAGTCCCACGTCTCTTCCCATCACCTTCCATTGTAAATCCACTTATACTGCACTAGCTCAGTCACTTCATGGATAATAAGTAGGTTCTGAAGATCTCTACCTATCATGGAAAAATTATTTTCACAAACTGTGATGTCTCTCACAACCTCCCCCACCACCACCCTCCTGGCAAGGGGAGAGATAAGAAAATGTCCGGGTGACTGAATACATTTCACACGGTAAACAGCTAATTTTAAACGGGATGTTACGTCGGAAAATAGTAGATATGTGTTGTGAAGGGAGAAAAAACCCAGTCTATTAAAAAGCAATATATGGAACCTACATGATTGGCTCTTTACCTCCGACACCTGCAGATTATGTACTGCAGTTACACGTATCTGGACTTTAGAGAATTTTATTAGTTAAATAATTTAATACCATGGGTCACTTGGTATCGGCACGGAATGCTACTAGTTAACTTATAAAGTGGTTTGCAAAGTTTTAGCTTCAGTAAGACAGGAATGTTTCTTTTAGTCCCTATGTACAACCACAGGAACTCGTCGTCAGTGCTGCCATCTTGTGCTGTACCATTGTGAAGCCAATAGGATTGGCATTTGCTGGAAAAAAAATCCAAATGTGGCTCAAAGGGAATTAAAGCCTCCATATCCATAAATATTGGTCTACAGAATGGCCTTAGGCCTACATGCCATATGCAATAAATGGAGAAAGAAAAGTATTGGGATTCACATCAAAATCAATTAATTCAGGTTTTCCGTCAGCCCCATTGCCCTACGGAATATAACATCGAGCCCCTCACCCCCCCCAGTGTATACCATCCAGCTCCTTACTCCCCCCCAGTGTATACCATCCAGCCCCTCGACACCCCCAGTGTATACCATCCAGCCCCTCGACACCCGGTGTATAACATCCAGCCCCTCGCCCCCCTCCCCAGTGTATACCATCCAGCCCCTCGATACCCGGTGTATAACATCCAGCCCCTCGCCCCCCCCCCCGAGTGTATATGACGCGCCCCTGGGCCTGTGTCGCGCTGCGTTGCGCACGCGGGAGCTTACCCGGAGCCGGATCTCTTGAGGGTTGTAGTCTTGTGGCGGCGACCCGGTCCGTGCCCAGGGGGTCGAACTGAGCGGCGATGTACTAGCAGTAGATGGTTGGTGACTACGCCACCCGTTGAATGCAGCTATGGAGCTGCCGCTGCAGGGCAGACCGCTGAGGCCGGTGGAAGGATGGTGCAGCGTGGATGGTATAACCCCCAACGGGAGGGGTATGGCCTCAGGGCAGCCGACGTGGATGATGGGGGTAGCAGGAACCACTCAGAGACGGTGCGGTGTAGTTCAGGGTCTTTACTGGTGACAAAGATAGACCCTCCCGGAGTACTTGCTAGTGATAGGGGCCTGGTCAGTCCTTGAGCAGATGGGATCTCCCCTGGCCAGGCGGAGTTGTAGGCCTTCCCAACTAACTGTACTCTTCTGGCTACCTTGCTAGAGGCGGGAATAAGTAGCCCACGTCCCTGAGTGTACCGTGTGGTGCTCACCCGTATGGCCGGTGACTCGGGGCCTTCTAATGGCTTCCGCTCCACGATGGCGGTGCTGGTCCCACGCGTGTGACCGTGCCTTCGGGCTTCTGGGCCAGAGGACCTGAAATCCTCTGCCGGACGGTTTCTGCTGCTGGGTAGGAGTTAGTCCCCACAGCCTCGGACTCCGGGTCCGGTAAGAAATCTTCTCAGTCAGGGCGAGCTCTGTAGCTGCCAGCCCCTGACTCGTTGTAACACTGCTCCCCACAGAGCTCCTGATGTTTCTTGCTATGCTGCTTCTCTTCTCTACTCTTGTTCTGTCTTCTTTCTCACTAACTCTGCCTCAGCCCCGGGTTTATATAGGGGAAGTCCTTCCCCTCCCAAGACTGGGCAGGAGGTGTGGCATGCACAGGATCCCTGACCAAAGGACCTCCCACCTGCTCTCAGACGTAATATCTCTATCACTGTGGCAACCAGACCCCTGGGGTGTCACATTCCCCCCTAGTGAAATTTAGTACTCCGGGACTAAACATATTTTTTTAGAAAAACATAACAAGGTATAACAATAACAATACAATAAGAAAAACACATAAGATGGTTACGGCGTGTCCGCAACCGGGTGCAGTTTTGAAAAGCAAGGTGTCCATTTCACCAAAACAGGGAGACGTAACCAGGTAGGGGCCTGTCCTGCCCCGAGTCCTTAACAGTCTTTAGTCCATCCTGGGTTACGCTCCAACTATGTACAAGGATTCCCGGTAAATCCACCAAGGACTCCTAAAAAGAACTAGAAACACAAAATTATACACAAGCAACTATAAACAAGTAAACATTATAAGATAGCTTAAACATTTAGATCCTCCAACGTGCGGGTAGCTGGCCTCTAGTGGCCCTAGTGGACCTACGGAGCTGACTGTCTGGCCCTGAACTACAGGGTGTAGGAGCTGCCAAGGGTAAACTGGGCAGCTGTCCATGGGCCCTCTGGCTCACTAGGGGTATGGCAGGCTCACTATAAGCAGAGGGTTGATTTTCCGGGTCTGCTTGTGTAGAGTCTTCTGCCTCCTGGACCGGCTGTTCTTCCAGCTCTACCGATTGCTCCGTAGGTTCTTGGGATGATGGTTGGAGGAAGGTGAGTACGGGTACCACAACTGCACCATTGACTTGAGTCCAAGACCGAGGGAAGTCCCCGAGCACGGTACTAACCATATCTTCCCTTTCCTCTACGGGTCGATGGTCTTCTTGTTCCTCTTCAGGGTTCCTCAGTTGTTCGGGACACTTCTTCAGGTGGTCCCGGGATACAATGGCTGTGGTTTCCCCTCCGTCTTTACTGATGGTACAGACCTTCGGGTTTTCGTGGCTTGAGGGCAGTACGGTGTACGGGTCCTTCTCCCACTGGTCGTCCAACTTGTGGAGCCGTCTCTTCCTCTTCAAGACCTGCTCTCCGGGTACCAGGGGAACAGCGGGAGCATACTGGTTGTAAGTTTTCTCTTGTCTTTCCCTAGCCTGACAGAGACTTCGCTCCACGCTCTCCTGTACTCTCCGGTACTGCTGCTGCCTCCTGGTGGTAAGTGATAGCTGGGCGCCTGTGGGTCACAACGCCACCCGGTGCCGGTTCTCGGAGCACCCGGATGGCTCTGTCCTTGAACTGTGCAAAGTCCAGATGGGGATCCTGTAAGGCCATTGCCCGCAACTGGGTTCGGTGGGCATTGCAATATAAACCCTCTATAAATTGTTCAGTCAACAGCCTGTCCTCGTTTCCCACCCCATCAGGGTCGGTCTGCTTTATGGCCCTCAGGGCCTCTTGTAGGTTTAGTGCATAGTCCCTTATACTCTCATGCGCTCGCTGCTTGCACCCGTAGAATCTAAGCTTAATCTCGGCTGAGGTGCGGGTATCAAAGGTGTCCTTCAGCCGGGTTAGTATCCCTGCGACAGTCTTCCTCCCAGGTGGCCAGGATTTTACTTCCCTTTTGGCTGCCCCGGTTAGTTGGGCCACCAGGATGCTCACTTTTTGCTCTTCTGTGAGGGGGTACACCTGGAAGAGGCTATCCAGCTTTTCTCTAAAGTCATGCAGGGTATGTGACTCCCCTGAGTACTGGGGTAGCCAAGCTGCTCCCGGGATATAGGGCATGGTGAAGGGCATAACTGCAGCAGCGGTGGCGCTGGCGGGGGTTGAGGCAGTGAAGCTCTACTCCGTATCCGACATCTTCCTCCCCCCTAGTGGACCGTGGCCTACCTTGCGATGATCCTGTTCCGTAGGCCGCGGCTCCGCAGTGGATCGTCAGGGTTGAGGACCTTCCGTCGCGCTCCGGTGACGTCGGCGTCTGCTGGGCTCCTTCCAGGACCTTACGCAACGTCCGGACGTGAGGCGGGGCTTCAGTTCTCGCGCGCTTTCGGAGTCCACGCCCCTCTTCTTCCCGCGCGGCGTCCTCAAGATGGCATCCAATGGCGGGAAAACTCCACGGATGGCGGGAAGAAGGTCGAAGATGGCGCCGGATGGCGGGAAAACTTCGCGGATGGCGGGAAGAAGGTAGAAGATGGCGCCGGATGGCGGGAAACCTCCACGGATAGCGGGAATCTTCACCACTGGTAAGTTTGAACAGTCTTTGCTTTTCAGGCACGCAGTACCCGGTGGTTGCGGGCACGAAATCCTGCCGACTACGCCAAAGTTGACGCGCCCCTGGGCCTGTGTCGCGCTGCGTTGCGCACGCGGGAGCTTACCCGGAGCCGGATCTCTTGAGGGTTGTAGTCTCGTGGCGGCGACCCGGTCCGTGCCCAGGGGGTCGAACTGAGCGGCGATGTACTAGCAGTAGATGGTTGGTGACTACGCCACCCGTTGAATGCAGCTATGGAGCTGCCGCTGCAGGGCAGACCGCTGAGGCCGGTGGAAGGATGGTGCAGCGTGGATGGTATAACCCCCAACGGGAGGGGTATGGCCTCAGGGCAGCCGACGTGGATGATGGGGGTAGCAGGAACCACTCAGAGACGGTGCGGTGTAGTTCAGGGTCTTTACTGGTGACAAAGATAGACCCTCCCGGAGTACTTGCTAGTGATAGGGGCCTGGTCAGTCCTTGAGCAGATGGGATCTCCCCTGGCCAGGCGGAGTTGTAGGCCTTCCCAACTAACTGTACTCTTCTGGCTACCTTGCTAGAGGCGGGAATAAGTAGCCCACGTCCCTGAGTGTACCGTGTGGTGCTCACCCGTATGGCCGGTGACTCGGGGCCTTCTAATGGCTTCCGCTCCACGATGGCGGTGCTGGTCCCACGCGTGTGACCGTGCCTTCGGGCTTCTGGGCCAGAGGACCTGAAATCCTCTGCCGGACGGTTTCTGCTGCTGGGTAGGAGTTAGTCCCCACAGCCTCGGACTCCGGGTCCGGTAAGAAATCTTCTCAGTCAGGGCGAGCTCTGTAGCTGCCAGCCCCTGACTCGTTGTAACACTGCTCCCCACAGAGCTCCTGATGTTTCTTGCTATGCTGCTTCTCTTCTCTACTCTTGTTCTGTCTTCTTTCTCACTAACTCTGCCTCAGCCCCGGGTTTATATAGGGGAAGTCCTTCCCCTCCCAAGACTGGGCAGGAGGTGTGGCATGCACAGGATCCCTGACCAAAGGACCTCCCACCTGCTCTCAGACGTAATATCTCTATCACTGTGGCAACCAGACCCCTGGGGTGTCACATATACCATCCAGCCCGTCGACCCCCGGTGTATAACATCCAGCCCCTCGCCCCCCCCAGTGTATACCATCCAGCCCCTCGACCCCCCCAGTGTATACCATCCAGCCCCTCAACCCCCGGTGTATAACATCTAGCCCCTTCCCCCCCCAGTGTATACCATCAAGCCCCTCGCCCACCGGTGTATACCATCCAGCCCCTTGCCCTCCACAGTGTATACCATCCAGCCCCTCGCCTCCCAGTGTATACCATCCAGCCCCTCGACCTCCCCAGTGTATACCATCCAGCCCCTCGACCCCCGGTGTATAACATCCAGCCCCTCGCCCCCCCCAGTGTATACCATCAAGCCCCTCGACCCCCGGTGTATACCATCCAGCCCCTCGACCCCCGTTGTATGCCATCCAGCCCCTTGCCCTACACAGTGTATACCATCCAGCCCCTCGCCCCCCCAGTGTATACCATCCAGCTCCTCGAACCCCCAGTGTATACCATCCAGCCCCTCGACCCCCGGTGTATAACATCCAGCCCCTCGCCCCCCCCAGTGTATACCATCCAGCCCCTCGACCCCCCCAGTGTATACCATCCAGCCCCTCAACCCCCGGTGTATAACATCCAGCCCCTCGCCCCCCCCAGTGTATACCATCCAGCCCCTCGCCCCCCGGTGTATACCATCCAGCCCCTTGCCCTCCACAGTGTATACCATCCAGCCCCTCGCCCCCCCAGTGTATACCATCCAGCTCCTCGACCCCCCCAGTGTATACCATCCAGCCCCTCGACCCCCGGTGTATAACATCCAGCCCCTCGCCCCCCCCAGTGTATACCATCCAGCCCCTCGACCCCCCCAGTGTATACCATCCAGCCCCTCAACCCCCGGTGTATAACATCCAGCCCCTCGCCCCCCCCCAGTGTATACCATCAAGCCCCTCGCCCACCGGTGTATACCATCCAGCCCCTTGCCCTCCACAGTGTATACCATCCAACCCCTCGCCCCCCCAGTGTATACCATCCAGCTCCTCGACCCCCCCAGTGTATACCATCCAGCCCCTCGACCCCCGGTGTATAACATCCAGCCCCTCGCCCCCCCCAGTGTATACCATCCAGCCCCTCGCCCCCCCCAGTGTATACCATCCAGCCCCTCGACCCCCGGTGTATACCATCCAGCCCCTCGACCCCCGTTGTATGCCATCCAGCCCCTCGTCCCCCCCAGTGTATGCCATCCAGACCCTCGCCCCCCCAGTGTATACCATCCAGCTCCTCAACCCCCCCAGTGTATACCATCCAGCCCCTCGCCCCCCCCAGTGTATATCATCCAGCCCCTCGCCCTCCGGTGTATACCATCCAGCCCCTCGACCTCCCCAGTGTATACCATCCAGTCCCTCGCCCCCCGGTGTATACCATCCAGCCACTCGCCCCCCCCCAGTGTATACCATCCAGCCCCTCGCCCCCCGGTGTATACCATCCAGCCCCTCGACCTCCCCAGTGTATACCATCCAGCCCCTCACCCCCCCAGTGTATACCATCCAGCCCCTCGCCCCCCGGTGTATACCATCCAGCCCCTCGACCTCCCCAGTGTATACCATCCAGTCCCACGCCCCACGGTGTATAACATCCAGCCCCTTGCCCCCCTCCCCAGTGTATACCATCCAGCCCCTCGCCCCCCGGTGTATACCATCCAGCCCCTCGACCTCCCCAGTGTATACCATCCAGTCCCTCGCCCCCCGGTGTATAACATCCTGCCCCTCGCAATGCCACCTGTCTTTACTAGCATGTTCCAAAGGAGTTAATGTGCAAAACATATCCTCTGCATTTAGAATGAAACGAAAGCAGAGGGGTGCCATTGATCATTATGGGGTCTGTCTGGATTCCGTTATGTGTCCGTTTTTAGAAAGGAAAATAAGTTTTGCATGCAGGACTCTTTTCTTTTTTTCTCTATTTGAAAAACGGACTCATAAAAGAATCCAGACAGACCCCATACTAATCAAGTTTCCTTTTGCTTCATTAGGTAACAGATCAGTTTTACAAATTAATTCTACTTGTCTGTTTCTAAAACAGCAAAGTCCAATATAATTACCTATCGGAGATGTAAAAGGAGCCTGAAGGTGCACGATTATCCTAGGAACACTCATTTCCCAATAATCTTCCAGTGTAAACAGTCTGCCGATAACCTGACAAACAAGCAATGCTATGTTACCCCTTAAAGTTGTTGTCTGGGACATTTATTGGATTTCACACTGTCTCTAACATGTGGAATCCTAATAGTGTGTAATATAATGTTGTTTTCACATTCTCCACATCCGTCTCATGACTGCTCCATATTCAGTTTGCATGCAAACAATCATGTCCCGCCTGCTTCTGTCAGTGGTCTCAGTCGAGAGAAGCGGAAGAGAAACAGGTCAGCACGTGATCATAAGTATGCAAATTGCATATCGAGCGGTCATGTGACAAGTGAAGAGACTGTGAAAACATCAAAAACCTAAATACATCCTAACTAGTGTTGAGCGAACATGCTCGACACTACTCGGTACTCGCCCGAGCATCACGCTACTCGGGATGTTCGGCGAGCACCGAGCATTTCCGGGTTACTCGGGCGGGAGCTCGGGTCTCCACCCTGCATGTTTGGCGCTCTTTACAGAGCCAATGAACATGCAGGGATTGCCAGCCAGTCACTGTAATGCCGCAGCCATGTTGGTTGTGGGCATTACAGTGATTGGCTGGCCGCACAGCGTCACCTCGAGTATTTAAAACCGGGCGCCGCCATCTTGGACACAGTCGCTCCGGATCAGCCAGTGTAGGGTCAGTGCTGCTGAGTTAGGGAGAGATATTTAGTGCGAAATAGGTAGTGTAGGGTCTCTAAATCCTGCAAAATCAAACAAACAGTCCTTCTCAGGACTAATATCCATCCCAGATATCAGGCAGGCAGGCAGGCAGGCTGTATAGGAGACGCAGTGGTTATACCAGCAAACGCTGCATTACAGTCCTGTGTGCTCCTGCTGGTCAAATTGCTAGACTTATCCCCCGGTCTCAGGGGCCAGGAAAAATCCTTTTTTTTTCATCTAAATCCTGTATTTATTTTTTTTCCTCAGTTAGACTGTACAAATACGCGTCTTATTAACCTTTCAGTATTTCCCCCCACCCCAAAAAAAAAATTGAGTGTGTCTGTGACTGTTCAGACACCAATATATCTGTTTAAAAGAGTCTGGTGTAGGCCAGATAACTAGAACTGTGGTTTTGCAGTTCCACGGGTCAAATCTTTGTATTATCCTGCTTTTGACATTTTTTCCGTAAAAAAAAAGAGTAATAGTGTCTCCCTGACTGTTCAGACACCAATATATCTGTTTAAAAAAGTCTGGTGTAGGCCAGATAACTAGAACTGTGGTTTTGCAGTTCCATGGGTCAAATCTCTGTATTATCCTGCTTTTGCCATTTTTTCCGTAAAAAAACAGTAATAGTGTCTCCCTGACTGTTCAGACACAAATATATCTGTTTAAAAGAGTCTGGTGTAGGCCAGATAACTAGAACTGTGGTTTTGCAGTTCCACGGTTCAAATCTTTGTATTATCCTGCTTTTGGCATTTTTTCCGAAAAAAAACAGTAATAGTGTCTCCCTGACTGTTCAGACACAAATATATCTGTTTAAAAGAGTCTGGTGTAGGCCAGAGAAATAGAACTGTGGTTTTGCAGTTCCACGGTTCAAATCTCTCTATTATCCTGCTTTTGGCATTTTTTCCGTAAAAAAAAACAGTAATAGTGTCTCTCTGACTGTTCAGACACAAATATATCTGTTTAAAAGAGTCTGGTGTAGGCCAGAGACATAGAACTGTGGTTTTCCTCTTCCACGGTTCAAATCTCTGTATTATCCTGCTTTTGGCATTTTTTCCATAAAAAAAAACAGTAATAGTGTCTCCCTGACTGTTCAGACACAAATATATCTGTTTAAAAGAGTCTGGTGTAGGCCAGATAACTAGAACTGTGGTTTTGCAGTTCCACGGTTCAAATCTTTGTATTATCCTGCTTTTGGCATTTTTTCCGAAAAAAAACAGTAATAGTGTCTCCCTGACTGTTCAGACACAAATATATCTGTTTAAAAGAGTCTGGTGTAGGCCAGAGAAATAGAACTGTGGTTTTGCAGTTCCACGGTTCAAATCTCTGTATTATCCTGCTTTTGGCATTTTTTCCGTAAAAAAAAACAGTAATAGTGTCTCTCTGACTGTTCAGACACAAATATATCTGTTTAAAAGAGTCTGGTGTAGGCCAGAGACATAGAACTGCGGTTTTCCTCTTCCACGGTTCAAATCTCTGTATTATCCTGCTTTTGGCATTTTTTCCGTAAAAAAAAACAGTAATAGTGTCTCCCTGACTGTTCAGACACAAATATATCTGTTTAAAAGAGTCTGGTGTAGGCCAGATAACTAGAACTGTGGTTTTGCAGTTCCACGGTTCAAATCTCTGTATTATCCTGCTTTTGGCATTTTTTCCGTAAAAAAAACAATAATAGTGTCTCCCTGATTGTTCAGACACAAATATATCTGTTTAAAAGAGTCTGGTGTAGGCCAGAGAAATAGAACTGTGGTTTTCCTCTTCCACTGTTCAAATCTCTGCATTATCCTGCTTTTGGCATTTTTTCCATAAAAAAATCAGTAATAGTGTCTCCCTGACTGCTCAGACACAAATATATCTGTTTAAAAGAGTCTGGTGTAGGCCAGAGAAATAGAACTGTGGTTTTGCAGTTCCACGGTTCAAATCTCTGTATTATCCTGCTTTTGGCATTTTTTCCGAAAAAAAACAGTAATAGTGTCTCCCTGACTGTTCAGACACAAATATATCTGTTTAAAAGAGTCTGGTCTAGGTCAGAGAAATAGAACTGTGGTTTTGCAGTTCCACGGTTCAAATCTCTGTATTATCCTGCTTTTGGCATTTTTTCTGTAAAAAAAAACAGTAATAGTGTCTCTCTGACTGTTCAGACACAAATATATCTGTTTAAAAGAGTCTGGTGTAGGCCAGAGAAATAGAACTGTGGTTTTCCTCTTCCACGGTTCAAATCTCTGTATTCTCCAGCTTTTGGCATTTTTTCCGTTAAAAAAAACAGTAATAGTGTCTCCCTGACTGTTCAGACACAAATATATCTGTTTAAAAGAGTCTGGTGTAGGCCAGAGAAATAGAACTGTGATTTTGCAGTTCCACGGTTCAAATCTCTGTATTATCCTGCTTTTGGCATTTTTTCCGTAAAAAAAAACAGTAATAGTGTCTACCTGACTGTTCAGACACAAATATATCTGTTTAAAAGAGTCTGGTGTAGGCCAGAGAACTAGAACCGTGGTTTTCCTCTTCCACGGTTCAAATCTCTGTATTATCCTGCTTTTGGCATTTTTTCCGTAAAAAAAAACAGTAATAGTGTCTCACTGACTGTTCAGACACAAATATATCTGTTTAAAAGAGTCTGGTGTAGGCCAGAGAAATAGAACTGTGGTTTTCCTCTTCCACGGTTCCAATCTCCTTTTTATTACCCTTTTTCCATTGATAGTGCGAGTGTAAGCTATTTTACTTCATTTTCAATGGGCAAGGCTCGTGGCAAGGGACGTGGAACTGGACGTTCTGGTGATGGTGCGTGTAGAGGATGGGGCCGTGGCCAAGGTGAAAATGTGCCACAACCAACACCACATCTTCTCGCTCCCACTTCTTGACCGAATTACTAGTGAAGCACACTACAACACCAGTATTGCGAACTAATCAGTGTGAACAGGTTATTAATTTGATAGCTGATAACGTGGCACCCCAGGGGTCTGGTTGCCACAGTAATAGAAATATTATGTCTGAGAGCAAGTGGGAGGTTTCTCTGGTCAGGAGCCCTAAGCATGCAACACGGCCCACCCAGACCTGGGAGGGGAGGAATCTGCCCTTATAAACTGGGTCTGGGGCGGGATTAGTGAGTGAAGTCCCAGACAGAGACGCAGTCAGGTCTGGAGGACAGCAGACACAGGGAAAGGAAGACCTAGGAGCTCTGTAGGAACAGTAGCTGAATACCAGGGGCTGGAGCTGAGCAGAGTTCGCCCTGGTTGAAGACACTAATACCGGACACGGAGTCCGAGGCTGTGGGGACATCCAGGTCCAGCAGCAGAATCCAACCGGCAGGGGATTCTATGTCCTCTGGCCTTAGAAACCCGAAGGCACGGTCACAAGCAAGGGACCAGCACCGCCATCGTGAAGCGGAGGCTAATGGAAGGCCCAAAGTCACCGGCCATACGGGTGAGCACCACACGGTATACTCAGGGACGTGGGCTACTTCTACCCGCATAGAGCAAGGTAGCCAGGAAAGAGTGCAGATAGTCGGGGAGGCCTACAACTCCACCTGGCCAGGGGAGATCCTGCTTGCTCACAGACTGACCAGGCCCCTACTGCTAACCAGTACTCCCGGGAGGGTCTGCTTTATACCATCAGTAAAGACCCTGAACTGCACCACACGTCTCTGTGTTTCATCGCCGCACCAGCACCATTACTACTGGGACGCTCACACCATCACTCCCATCATCCACACTAGCTGCCCTGAGGCAATACTTCTCCCGTGGGGAGTTATCCCATACTCGGCTGCGCAAACAACATCAGCCTCAGCGGTCTGCAGCGCAGCGGCGGTCCCCACTGACCGCAATCCACGGGTGGCGTAGTCGGACATTGTTATTACCTAAGACTGCCACTGGTTTGACCGCCCTGGGCACGGACCGGGTCACCGCCACGGAGGACTACAACCCCCAGCGATCCAGCTCCGGGTATCCCCCTGCACAGCACAGGCCCAGGGGGCGCGTCAACTTTGGCGTAGTCGGCAGGATTTCGTGCCCGCAACCACCGGGTACTGCGTGCCTGAAAAAGACTTTTATACTTACCTGTGGTGAAGTTTCCCGCCGTCCGGAGTCGTTTCCCGCCATCGGACGCCATCTTGGACCGTTTCCCGCCGTCTTCTGCCGTCTTCCCGCCATCCGCAGCTGCTTCCCGCCATTGGACGCCATCTTCGGGACGCCGCACGGGAAGAAGAGGGGCGTGGACGCCGAAAGCGCGCGAGATCCAAAGCTCCGCCCCACGCTCCGACGCTGCATAAGGTCCTGGAAGGGAGGAAGAGCGACTGTGGCGTCATCGGTGAGCGACGCCAGGTCCTCTACCCCAACGATTGACTGCGGAGCCGCGGCCTACGGAAGAAGAGCATCGCAAGGTAGGCCACGGTCCACTAGGGGGGAAGGAGGATGTCGGACACCGAGGGGAGCTCCACCACCACACCGGCCGCCAGCGCAACCGCTGCAGCGGTCATGCCATTCACCATGCCCTATATCCCGGGGGCAACCTGGCTACCCCAGTGCTCAGGGGAGTCACATACTCTAAGTGACTTTAGGGAAAGACTTGATAGCCTCTTCCAGGTATATCCCCTCACAGAAGAGCAAAAAGTGAGCATCCTGGTGGCCCAGTTAATCGGGGCAGCCCAAAGGGAGGTAAAGTCCTGGTCACCTGGGAAGAAGAGGACTGTCAGAGAAACACTAGCCCGGCTGAAAGACACATTTGATACCCGAACCTCAGCCGAGATAAAACTAAGATTTTACGGGTGCAAACAACGGGCACATGAAAGTATAAGAGACTATGCTCTAAACCTACAAGAGGCCCTGAGAGCCATTAAACAGGCAGACCCTGACAGCGTGGGAAATGAAGACAAGCTGTTGACCGAACAATTTATTGAGGGTCTACTGTGCAATGCCCACCGAACCCAGTTGCGAGCAATGGCCTTACAGGACCCTGACCTGAACTTTGCACAGTTCAAGGACAGAGCCATCCGGGTGCTCCGAGAACCGGCACCAGGTGGCGCTGTGACCCACAGGCGCCCTGCTGTCACTTATCACCAGGACGCGGCGCCCTTGTCTGCAGGGCATGTGGGAGCTGATGCGCAGGTTTTGAACATTAACCCGGCTACAGACCTGCACCATCAGGTCCAAGAGCTGACTAAGAACTGTGCAGTCTTTACAGGTCTCTTCTCCAGGAAAGATCCAGCTGGCATCCGGACCGGAGGACGTCCCGTGGCGCCGACTGAGGAGGACCCCACCGGCCAGAGGAAGACCCAGCGACACATACAACGAGGACGGACGACCCATCTGCCGCCGCTGCAATCAACCCGACATATGGCAAGGTACTGTCATTTAAACGGGCACAACCTGGGGTAGAGGGCCAAATCCCAGGCTTAAGATCATCAGGCCCATCGAACTGGCGTGACAAATACGTAGGGGGACGTCCGGTCTTGCCTGTGGTACTGGATGGCATTCCTATGAGTGCCCTACTAGACACCAGGTCACAGGTCACCACCATCCCGTACGTGCTCTTCAAGCGGTACTGGAATGACTCGGACATAACCCGCTACCCAGATGACGACCTGAGCATTATCGCCAGCAATGGCCAGCCCGTGCCACAGATAGGATTTAAGGAAGTGACCATCAAGGTCGGTAAAGTTGAACTGCCGGCACAAGGACTTATCATTGTGGACATTGACCGTCGCGAGAGTCACCCAAAAATAACCCTAGGTACTAACATAATTGAAAACTGTCTTGCAGAGGTGATTCTTATTTTGCAACAGGTTGCCAAGAACGCCAGTTCCAGCCAGCAGCGTGTGCTCCAAAAAGAGATCCGGGCACTGATGAAGCGGCAACAAGTGAAACTATCTGGTGATGAGATAGGTAGCGTGAGAATGTGTGACCCGTTCCCTATTGCCATGCCCCCAAAAAGTGAGATGATGATTTGGTGCCGGGCAGCTATTGGTCTAAGAGGTAGAGACTACCAAGCAATGGTAGAACCCGTCTACTCAGACAGTAGGCCCACCATTTTGACAGCACGGGGGGTGGTCGATGTACGCCATGGGAGGGTGCCCGTCCGCATCATCAATATTGGGGAGAGAGAAGTACACCTGCCCCGGTATGCCACGCTAGCCAAATTGTTCACCATCAACCAGAACTCTGTACAGGCCGTGGAACCCTTGCCTCCATCTCAACCAGAGGAAGGTAACGGCTCTAAGAAACCAATGGAGGACTGGTGTCAGCAACTGCATTTGGGTACTGACTCCACTCCCTCACACCAAAAACAGGGAGTCTATTGGGTGATTCAAGAGTACGAGAGAGTGTTTAGTAAACACCCGCTAGACTTCGGGCGAGTAAAGGGGGTAGAACATCACATCCCCACGGGAGACCATCCTCCCATAAAGGAGAGATACCGACCCGTACCCCCTGCACACTATCAACACGCCAAGGGGATGCTAAAAGACATGAAGGAGGCTGGGGTAATTAGGGACAGCTGTAGCCCCTGGGCAGCTCCACTAGTCTTAGTGAAAAAGAAAGACAACACCATGAGAATGTGTGTAGACTACAGGAAGGTCAACCGTATCACACACAAAGATGCGTACCCGTTACCAAGGATAGAAGAGTCCTTAGCTGCATTAAAATCTGCTAACTTCTTCTCTACTTTGGATCTCACTAGTGGGTTCCTGTAGCAGAGGCGGACCGGGAGAAGACCGCATTCACCACCCCGATGGGACTCAGCGAATTTAACTGTATGCCGTTCGGGCTCTGCAACGCACCAGGAACCTTCCAACGGTTGATGGAATGCTGTCTGGGACACCGGAACTTCGAGACGGTCCTACTATACCTGGACAACGTCATCGTCTATTCCAAGACCTATGAGGACCATCTGGAACACCTGGCAGAAGTGTTTAAAGCCCTGGCAAACTATGGCCTAAAGGTAAAACCCTCGAAGTGTCATCTACTGAAGCCAAAGGTACAGTACCTGGGACACGTGGTGAGTGCTGACGGAGTAGCCCCCGACCCTGACAAGATCACCGTGATTAAGGACTGGCCAAGACCATCCAGCATAAAGGAAGTGCGGCAGTTCCTCGGGTTGGTAGGCTACTACCGAAGATTCATTCCCGGTTTTACCAAGAAGGCAGCTTCTATGCAGGACCTCCTGATAGGCCAGTCCAGGAAGGCCAAAAACCAGAAGCCACCCTTCAAATGGGAAAAGCTGGAAGAGGAGTCCTTCCGCCAGCTGAAGATGGCCCTCACGGGGGATGAAATCCTGGCGTACCCTGATTACAGCCAGCCCTTTATCCTCCACACGGATGCAAGCAACATCGGGCTAGGAGCCGTACTGTCCCAGATCCAGCAGGGGAGAGAACGGGTAATTGCTTACGCCAGCCAAAAACTGCGACCCACGGAAAGAAACCCTGAGAATTACAGCTCGTTCAAGCTAGAGTTCCTGGCAGTGGTGTGGGCAGTAACCGAACGTTTTAAGCATTACCTTGGCTCTTCCAGGTTCACCGTGTACACGGACAACAACCCGTTGACACACCTGGACACTGCAAGACTGGGTGCCCTGGAGCAGAGATGGATGGCCCGCCTGTCCAATTTTGAGTTCACAATCAAATACCGGGCAGGACGCTCCAATACCAACGCGGACGCCCTGTCCAGGATGCCAAACCTACCGGACGAAGGGGAGGATCCAGAAGAATTGGAAGAGATCGAACTCCCTGCGTTTCACCGTCATGGGATTACCCAGTATTCCCACCGTGTGAGGGGCCAGCGATCCGCTACGTTCAACCCCTTACCGCACTACAACTGGGCGGAGATGCAAGACAGTGACCCCGCAGTCCGTCTGGTGAAGGAGATGCTGACCCAGGCTGACGCCCGCCTGGATCCAGACGCTCCGGAAGAGACCAAACAACTGTGGACGGAGAAGAGCAGACTGTTTCTCTACAAGGAGAAGTTGTGCCGCTGAATAGTCAATTCCCGGACACATGAACTGATCTGGCAGGTGGTGGTACCGAGACGGGACGCAGCTATGGTGCTGGAGGCCCACCACAATGGGGCAGGGCACTTCGGATGGAAGAAGCTGGAGTTCCTGCTGCGTGAACGGTTCTACTGGATAGGCATGAGAGGAGCCATTGAGAGGTGGTGTAGAGACTGTGGCCTGTGCAATCTAAGAAGAAGGGACCGTGCCAGACAGAGGACTCCCCTGCAGCCCATCATCACCAGGCAGCCGCTGGAACTGGTCGCTCTGGACCATGTTAAACTGGCTCCAAGCAGAAGCGGGTATGTCTACGCCCTAACCATCGTGGATCACTACTCCCGGTTCCTGGTGGTGGTCCCTGTCAAAGACCTGACGGCTCAGACAGCAGCCAGAGCCTTCCAGCTGCACTTCTGCCGCCCACACGGGTACCCGGACCAAGTGCTGATGGACCAAGGACCAGCCTTCGAAGCGGAGGTCTTCCAGGAGTTCTGCAACCTGTATGGCTGCAAGAAGATAAGAACAACGCCCTATCACCCCCAAACTAATGGGCTCTGCGAGAAGATGAACCAGGTGGTGATAGATCTGCTAAAAACATTGCCCCTGGAAGAACGCAGTCTGTGGCCTGGGAAACTGCCCGATCTGGTGGACCTGTATAACCACATCCCGGTAGGTTCCACCAACTGTACCCCGGCTTACCTAATGCGAGCAAGACCTGGTAAGCTGCCTGTTGACCTGGATATGGGAGTCCTGATACCCGAGGACACCTCGCCAGAAGCAGACTGGGATACAGAACGGCAGCAGCAGTACCGGAAAGTACAGGAGAGCGTGAGCGAAGTCTCTGCCAATCAAGAGAAAGGCAGGAGAGGACTTATAACCAACATGCTCCCGCTGTTCCCCTGGTACCTGGAGAGCAGAAAAAGGCGGCTCCATAAGTTGGACGACCAGTGGGAAAAGGACCCGTACACCGTACTGCCCTCAAGCCACAATAATCCAAAGGTGTACGTCATCAGCAAGGATGGAGGAGAGACCACAGCCACTGTCTCCATAGACCATCTGAAAAAGTGCCCCGAGAAGTTGCAAAGCACGGATGAAGATCAGGAAGACCCTCAACCCGTAGAGGAAAAGGAGGAAATGATCACCACCGTACTCGGAGACTTTCCCCGGTCCTGGACACAAGTAAACAACGCTATCGTGGTGCCCGTCCTCACCTTTCTCCAGCCAGCCCCTCAAGTGCCTACAGAAGACCAAGTAGAGCTGGAAGAGCAGCCGGCCCAGGAGGCAGAAGAATCCACACCAGCAGCACAGGAGGATCAACCCTCTGCTAGTAGTGAGCCTGCCGTGCCTCTAGTGAGCCAAAGAGTGTGCAGACCGCTGCCCAGCTTACCCATAACACCTCCTACACCCTGTAGTGCAGGACCAGTTAGTGAGCTCCGTAGGTCCACTAGAGTCACTAGAGGTCAGATGCCCGCTCGCTGGAAAATATAAAATAATGCACTGTAAATTTACCTGTTTATTGAGAAATGTTTATGGTTTTTGTTGTTGCCTGTTATTAATTATGTTTTTCAGTTACCCTGCATATTTATTTGGACTAACAGGTTATGGACGCTGGATAACCGGAACAATCTTGTAGATAGTTGCACCTTGGTGTCTCTTGCGAAGACGGCCGCGGAAGAGAAAACCTGTCTGGCGTGGCCTCCTTGCGGTCCAAAGTAGCTAGCTCCAGCCTTGCAGCCACGCCCAGGGCCAACGCAAGGGGTTTGCTTTGGACAGGTCCCCTACTTCGCTTAAAGCTTCACCTTGGGTGATATGGACACCCGGTTGCGGACACGCCGTGCCCTAAGCATGCAACACGGCCCACCCAGACCTGGGAGGGGAGGAATCTGCCCTTATAAACTGGGTCTGGGGCGGGATTAGTGAGTGAAGTCCCAGACAGAGACGCAGTCAGGTCTGGAGGACAGCAGACACAGGGAAAGGAAGACCTAGGAGCTCTGTAGGAACAGTAGCTGAATACCAGGGGCTGGAGCTGAGCAGAGTTCGCCATGGTTGAAGACACTAATACCGGACACGGAGTCCGAGGCTGTGGGGACATCCAGGTCCAGCAGCAGAATCCAACCGGCAGGGGATTCTATGTCCTCTGGCCTTAGAAACCCGAAGGCACGGTCACAAGCAAGGGACCAGCACCGCCATCGTGAAGCGGAGGCTAACGGAAGGCCCCAAGTCACCGGCCATACGGTTGAGCACCACACGGTATACTCAGGGACGTGGGCTACTTCTACCCGCATAGAGCAAGGTAGCCAGGAAAGAATGCAGATAGTTGGGGAGGCCTACAACTCCACCTGGCCAGGGGAGATCCTGCTTTCTCACAGACTGACCAGGCCCCTACTGCTAACCAGTACTCCCAGGAGGGTCTGCTTTATACCATCAGTAAAGACCCTGAACTGCACCACACGTCTCTGTGTTTCATCGCCGCACCAGCACCATTACTACTGGGACGCTCACACCATCACTCCCATCATCCACACTAGCTGCCCTGAGGCAATACTTCTCCCGTGGGGAGTTATCCCATACTCGGCTGCGCAAACAAAATCAGCCTCAGCGGTCTGCAGCGCAGCGGCGGTCCCCACTGACCTCAATCCACGGGTGGCGTAGTCGGACATTGTTATTACCTAAGACTGCCACTGGTTTGACCGCCCTGGGCACGGACCGGGTCACCGCCACGGAGGACTACAACCCCCAGCGATCCAGCTCCGGGTATCCCCCTGCACAGCACAGGCCCAGGGGGCGCGTCAATAATACTTCCAGTTACCTGGGCACCACCACCTCCGGTCTGTCTTCCACACGGTCAAGTTTTAGTAGCCGTGAGTCTCGACCGCATACTCCTCCTCACTCTGATGCTCCTTCCTCCCACCATGCCGAGTGTCGTCAGACAGCAACTGATCCCCCATTTGGACACTCTGAAGAGCTGTTCACTGGTCCATTTCCATATTTGTGCCCCTCGCCTGCTCCGCTTGAAGTGGTGGAAGAGGAGACCCCATGTAGCGATGCCCAAATATTTGAACTGCCACGGCCAGAGGAAGTCGACGCTGGCAATTTGTCACAAGAGGTGGACGATGACGAAACACAATTGCCACGAACTGAGGAGGAGGATCGTGGTGCGCAAGTAGAAGAGGAGGAGGTGGTGGAAGATCTAGTAACTGACCCAACGTGGCAAGAGGACACGCAGAGCGAGGCCAGCAGCACACAGGGGGAGGGAGGCAGAGTACCCCAACAGGCAGGAAGAAGCAGTGTGGTGGCCGCACACAGAAGGCGGGCAACAGTTCCCCGTAACACCAACACGAGGGACGTTGCCAGTACAATCAGTAGGTCTTCCAGAGTCTGGAATTTTTTTAAAGACTCTGCTGATGACCCCAAAAAGGCCATTTGTACCACCTGCCATGCCAGCATCAGCAGGGGTGACAAAACTACCTGCCTGACCACCACCAGCATGATCAGGCACATGTCAGCAAAGCACCCGACTTTGTGGGGCGAACCCCAGGGTCCACGACCAGTGTCAGCGGGTGTCACCACTGCTTCTTCCGCTGTTGTGCATGTAAGAGAACCCCCTGTTGTGCGTGCAAGGCAATCCCCTGTCCATACTGCATGCAAAGATGCCCCCTCCTCTCAGTCTTCACTTGTTATGGCAGTTTCTCAAGAAACAGCATCAACGTCCACGTCCACGTCCCACCAGAGCGTTAAATTGTCCATATCCCAGACCTTTGAACGAAAGCGCAAATTCGCAGCCAACGCCCCACAGGCCACAGTCCTAAATTCGCACATTTCACGACTGCTTGCGTTGGAAATGCTGCCTTTTAGGCTGGTGGAGACGGAATCCTTCCGCAACCTTATGGCGGTGGCCGTCCCTCGGTACTCGGTTCCCAGCTAACACTATTTTGCCCGGTGTGCCATCCCCGCACTACACAAGCACGTGTCCCAAAACATCTGCCGTGCCCTCAGTTACCGGGAGAGTTCACCTGATCACGGACACGTGGACAAGTGCTTGTGGCCAGGGACGGTACATCTCCCTGACGGCACACTAGGTAAACATAGTGGAAGCCGGGACCCAGTCGGACCTTGGGACGGAACACATCCTCCCCACACCGAGGATTGGCCCTATGTCAATCAGAGTTGCCCCCACAGTGTACAGCTCCTGCGCATCATCCTCCTCCTCCTCATGTTCAGCCTCCATCTCAGATATCACCACATCAGTTACAAGCTGGAAGCACTGCAGTACTGCCTCAGCCAAGCAGCAACAGGCTGTGCTGAAATTCATAAGCTTAGGTGATAAACCTCACACTGCTTGTGAGTTGTGGACAGCTGTGAAAGAGCAGGCAGATCTGTGGCTGAGACCGCTGAACCTACATCCAGAATCCAGACATGGTCGTGTGTGACAATGGCCGTAACCTGGTGGCGGCTCTGAGGCGAGGCGAGATCACACACGTACCATGCCTGGTTCATGTGCTTAACCTCGTGGTTCAGCGATTTCTTAAATCATACCCCGAGTTGCCAGATCTGCTCGTCAAAGTACGCCGTCTGTCAGCTCATTTTCACAAGACGGATACAGCTTCCGCCGCCCTTGCTGTGTTGCAGCAGCGTTTGCAGCTTCCGGCACACTGACTGGTGTGTGATGTCCCCACACGTTGGAACTCTACCCTCCACATGTTGCAAAGGATTTGTTAGCAGAAGAGAGCAGTTGTGGAGTACCAGCTGCAACAAGGCCGTCGATATTCAGGTCAGACTCCACACATAAGACCTCAGGAGTGGACCTGGATGTCTGACATATGTACCATCTTGACAAACTTTGAGGAGTCCACCAAGATGGTGAGTGGTGATGTCTGCCTTTTGCAACGCTCTCTGCAGAGAATTAAAGAGGAGGAATTGCAGCCAGAATATGATGAGATGGATCAAGAAGCCGTAGCGGACGATTACACACAGCACAGCCTCATCTCATCCCAATGTGCATTGGGGGACAATGAGGGAGAGGAGGAGGAGGAGGAAGAACAGGAGCTGGTATCATGCGCTGTAGACTGTAGTACCTGTACAACTGTCATACCGTCGGTTCAGCGTGGGTGGATTGAGGACAGGGGGGAGGAGGAGGAGAGCATGGTCAGTCGTCATCTTGGTGAGAACACGGAAGTCTTGCCCGTTACCAGTCTGGCTTTATGCTACGCTGCCTTAACCGTGACCCTCGCGTTGTCAAAATGTTGGGTGACAGTCATTACTGGTTGGTGAAACTTTTAGACCCCCGCTACAAGGAGAACTTTCACTCTCTTATTCCTGAGGTGGAGATGTCTACAAAAATGTGGCAGTACCAGAAGGCCCTTGCTGCAGAACTGTTAAAAAAATTCCCATCTGAACACGCTAGCAGCAGAGGTCACAGTTCGTTGACCAACCAAGGTGTACAGGCGAGAGAGACGCAACTCCAATCCAGCAGAGGCATGGGAACACTGTCAACGTTCTGACAGTTTTCTGAGACCCGCCCAGCTTACAGGCCCTGAGGCGCGGGATACTCTCACAAGGAGTGGAAAGTTTCAAAAGATGGTGAGGGAGTACCTTGCCGACCATACCAGCGTCCTCCGTGATTCCTCTGTGCCTTTTAATTATTGGGTATCCAAGCTGGACACTTGGAATGAACTCGCTCTGTACGCCTTGGAGGTCCTGGCCTGCCCTGCCGCTAGCGTGTTATCGGAGTGTGTTTTTAGTGCCGCTGGGGGAATTATAACTGATAAGCGCACTCGCCTGTCAACTGACTATGCTGACAAGCTGACCCTTATCAAAATGAACAAGAGCTGGATTGAGCCAGACTTCTCATCACCATCAAATGACAGCAGAGTAACATAAAGTCAAATCCACTGTGTTATTTCGGGAGGTGTGTTCCCATGCACCGCTTCACACCCACACATGGGTATACGCTTCCTCATTTTGGCTGTATTTTGCTCTTCTCCTTATCCTCAGCCTCCACCACCACTATACCACCAGGGTGTCCATGGTCCGTGTTGCCAGCATTGCAAGTTCCTCCGTCCTAATTTTTGGCAGCTTTTGCTTGCAAGGCATAGGCAAAGACTATGGGAGACCCACTCCCCAATAATGGGAATAATGTTTTGAATATGCTGTACTGTATGGCTCTTGTTTGCCAGCATTGCAAGTTCCTCCGTCCTAATTTTTGGCAGCTTTTGCTTGGAAGGCATAGGCAAAGACTATGGGAGACCCACTCCCCAATAATGGGAATAATGTTTTTAATATGCTGTACTGCATGGCTCTGGTAAGGGGCATTAAAACCGTCTTGTTAAGCTACTGCGACCTCCACCGCTATTCCAAGGGGCATTAAAACCATCTTGTTAAGCTACTGCTACCTCCACCACTTCTCCAAGGGGCATTAAAACCATTTTGTTAAGCTACTGCGACCTCCACCACTTTTCCAAGGGGCATTAAAACTGTCTTGTTAAGCTACTGCAACCTCCACCACTCTTCCAAGGGGCATTGATATTGTCTTTTTATTCCACTGTGACCTCCACCACTCTTCCAAGGGGCATTGATATTGTCTTTTTATTCCACTGTGACCTCCACGTCTCTTCCAAGGGGCATTTAAACTGTCTTGTTAAGCTTCTGTGTCCTCCATGTCTCTTCCAAGGGGCATTAAAACCATCTTGTTAAGCTACTTCGACCTCCACGTCTCTTCCAAAGGGCATTAAAACCGTCTTGTTAAGCTACTGCGACCTCCACTGCTCTTCCAAGGGGCATTAAAACCGTCTTGTTAAGCTACTGCGACCTCCACCACTTCTCCAATGGGCATTAAAACAGTCTTGTTAAGCTTCTGCGACCTCCACGACTCTTTAAAGGGGCATTGATATTGTCTTTTTATTCCACTGCGACCTCCACCACTCTTCCAAGGGGAATTGATATTGTCTTTTTATTCCACTGTGACTTCCACGTCTCTTCCAAGGGGCATTTAAACCATCTTGTTAAGCTACTGTGACCTCCACCACTCTTCCATGGGGCATTAAAACAGTCTTGTTAAGCTACTGCGACCTCCATGTCTCTTCCAAGTGGCATTAAAACCATCTTGTTAAGCTACTGCGACCTTCACTGCTCTTCCAAGGGGCATTAAAACCGTCTTGTTAAGCTACTGCGACCTCCACGTCTCTTCCAAGGGGCATTGATATTGTCTTTTTATTCCACTGTGACCTCCACGTCTCTTCCAAGGGGCATTTAAACCATCTTGTTAAGCTACTGTGACCTCCACGTCTCTTCCAAGGGGCATTAAAGCCGTCTTGTTAAGCTACTGCGACCTCCACGTCTCTTCAAAGGGGCATGAAAACCGTCTTGTTAAGCTACTGCGACCTCCACCACTTTTCCAAGGGGCATTAAAACCGTCTTGTTAAGCTACTGCGACCTCCACCACTCTTCCAAGGGGCATTGATATTGTCTTTTTATTCCACTGCCACCTCCATCATTCTTCCAAGGGGCATTAAAACCGTCTTGTTAAGCTACTGCGACCTCCACGTCTCTTCCACGGGGCACTGATATTTTCTTTTTATTCCACTGTAACCTCCACCACTGTTCCAAGTGGCATTAAAACCATCTTGTTAAACCACTCTGACCTCCACGTCTCTTCCAAGGGGCATTAAAACGGTCTTGTTAAGCTACTGCGACCTCCACCACTTTTCCAAGGGGCATTGATATTGTCTTTTTATTCCACTGTGACCTCTACGTCTCTTCCAAGGGGCATTTAAACCATCTTGTTAAGCTACTGTGACCTCCAAGTCTCTTCCAAGGGGCATTAAAACCATCTTGTTAAGCTACTGTGACCTCCACGTCTCTTCCAAGGGGCATTAAAACCGTCTTGTTAAACCACTCTGAACTCCACAGCTCTTCCATGGGGCATTGAAATGTTGTTTTTAATTACCTCTAACCTCCACGACTCTTCCAACGGGCATTGCATTTCCTCCTAATTTTAGTCAGCTTTTGCTTTTCAATGCATAGGCGAACACTAAGGGAGACCCACTCCCCAATAATGGGGATAATGTTTTTAGTATGCTGTAATCCACATCTGTTTCAAGGGGCATTGCAGTTTCTCATAATTTTTGGAAAGTCTTCCATTCACTGCTTAGGCCAACAGTGTACAGGAGACCCAGTTGCTATAAATGGAAAAAACGGTTTAGTTAAGGCCCTCTGACCTCCATGTCACTTCCAAGGGGCATTGGAGTGCCTCGAAATTTTTGGTAGGCATTGCACTCACTGCATGCCCTATAACTGTGTAGCCGAACCGCTCTTTTTGGTACAGAAACATATCCTACAAGACATGTGTGGTTGACTGGCCTGATATTGATGTGAATGGTCCCTGTTCCTCCTGCTCTTTCTCCTTTGCCACCACCTCATCCATCATTCATCACCTGAAGCTTTGCTTTAACAGGAGTCATAGAACTGGAATAGTAGCAGGAAAACATCCAGCAATCCTCGGAGGAGGTAGGATATGCGCCAAAACAATGACCACCTCAGGCCTTGCCGCTACTACATACATGCGCTTGCATTCCAAGGAACAGAAAGCTAAGGAAATGGATGGCCTCATGATCATGAATAATTTACTCATTGTGTAGGAGGCCGACCACTGCTGCTGTCTACCTTCTGAACTTTGTGTTGAAGCCTGATTGACCCAGGACCCGCAATCCTCTATGTCTGGAGGACGTGTTGCATCCTAGTGTCCAACTGTGTCCCGGCTTCCACAATATTAACCCAGTGTGAAGGCGTCAGTCAGATGGCCCATCCCTGGCCACATTCACTTGTCCACGTGTTTGTGGTTAGGCTGTCCTTCAAATAGGGGCGGCTGGGGACCGTTTATGGACACCCGGCCGCCCCCTGGCGGCTGGGGACCGAGCGCGGACACCCAGCCGGCAGGCGGCTGGGGACTGAGTATGGATACCAGGCCGCCGAAGCAACCAGGACATGGTGGCCGGCGTCTGCCTCCACATGCCTAAAAGGCCCAATTTCAAGTGCAAGCAAGCTAGAAGTATGGTATTGCAGCCTGGGTGTGGGTGGGTGGCAGGTTGCACACTTACGCTTGCATTCCAAGAAAACAAAGCAGATGCTAACTTCTATCATCATCATCATGCTCCTCACTTTGGCACTCTCAACTCCCCTGATGGAGAAGCCAGGGCCCACCGGAGGAGTCTGGTTCTCTGGTGGGCTCGTCCAATGCTGCCCTAAAGCAGGCCAGGCTAAGAAAAGTGTGGCGGAAGTTCCCAGGAGAAACAGGAGCGGCTGGGGAGTGTGTGTGTGCACCCGGCCGCGGGCGGCTGGGGACCGAGTATGGACACCCGACCACCCCCTGGCGGCTGGGGACCGAGCGTGGACACCCGGCCGCCAGGCGGCTGGGGACTGAGTATGGATACCAGGCCGCCGACGCAGCCATGACATGGTGGCCGACGTCTGCCTCCACATGCCTAAAAGGCCCAATTTCAAGTGCAAGCAAGCTAGAAGTATGGTATTGCAGCCTGGGGGTGGGTGGGTGGCAGGTTGCACACTTACGCTTGCATTCCAAGAAAATAAAGCAGATGCTAACTTCTATCATCATCATCATGCTTCTCACTTTGGCACTCTCAACTCCCCTGATGGAGAAGCCAGGGCCCACCGGAGGAGTCTGGTTCTCTGGTGGGCTCGTCCAATGCTGCCTAAAGCAGGCCAGGCTAAGAAAAGTGTGGGGGAAGTTCCCAGGAGAAATAGGGGCAGCTGGGGAGTGTGTGTGTGCACCCGGCCGCGGGCGGCCGGGGACCGAGTATGGACACCCGGCCACCCCCTGGCAGCTGGGGACCGAGCGTGGACACCCGGCCGCCAGGCGACTGGGGACTGAGTATGGATACCAGGCCGCCGACGCAGCCATGACATGGTGGCCGGCGTCTGCCTTCACATGCCTAAAAGGCCCAATTTCAAGTGCAAGCAAACTAGCAGTATGGTATTGCAGCCTGGGGGTGGGTGGGTGGCAGGTTGCACACTTACGCTTGCATTCCAAGAAAACAAAGCAGATGCTAACTTCTATCATCATCATCATGCTCCTCACCTTGGCACTCTCAACTCCCCTGATGGAGAAGCCAGGGCTCACTGGAGGAGTCTGGTTCTCTGGTGGGCTGTCCAATGCTGCCCTAAAGCAGGCCAGGCTAAAAAAAAGTGTGAAGGAAGTTCCCAGGAGAAATAGGGGCAGCTGGGGTCCGTTTATGGACACCTGGCTGCCCCCAGGCGGCTGGGGACCGTGTGTGGGCACCTGGCCGCGGGGCGGCTGGGGACTGAATATGGACACCCGGCCGCCCCCTGGCGGCTGGGGACCGAGCATGGACACCCGGCCGCCGGGCGGCTGGGGACCGAATATGGACACCCGGCCGCCCCCTGGCTGCTGGGGACCGAGCGTGGACACCCGGCCGCCAGGCGGCAGGGGACTGAGTATGGATACCAGGCCGCCGACGCAGGCATGACATGGTGGCCAGCGTCTTCCTCCACATGCCTAAAAGGCCCAATTTCAAGTGCAAGCAAGCTAGCAGTATGGTATTGCAGCCTGAGGGTGGGTGGGTGGCAGGTTGCACACTTATGCTTGCATTCCAAGAAAACAAAGCAGATGCTAACTTCTATCATCATCATGCTCCTCACCTTGGCACTCTCAACTCACCTGATGGAGAAGCCAGGGCCCACCGGATTAGTCTGGTTCTCTGGTGGGCTCGTCCAATGCTGCCCTAAAGCAGGCCAGGCTAAGAAAAGTGTGGGTGAAGTTCCCTGGAGAAATAGGGGCGGCTGGGGACCGTTTATGGACACCCAGCTGCCCCCAGGCAGCTGGGGACCGTGTGTGGGTACCCGGCCGCGGGGCGGCTGGGGACCGAGTATGGACACCCAGCCGCCCCCTGGCGGCTGGGGACCGAGCGTGGACACCCGGCCCCCGGGCGGCTGGGGACTGAGTATGGATACCATGCCGCAGACGCAGCCATGACATGGTGCCCGGCGTCTACCTCCACATGCCTAAAAGGCCCAATTTCAAGTGCAAGCAAGCAGTATGGTATTGCAGCTTGCACTTAGCCCAAGGTGTGGAGGAGTATTTTTGTTTTTGGTTATTTATTTTACCTTATACACAAGTCTTTACCCTAGAAAGGAAGTTCCTTAATACCTCTGACCACGTGGTTGACAGCAGTGACCTGGGGGTCAGAAATGCTTACTGGGGTGATCCCCATGCTGTCCCCATGTCTTTTGAGCACTGTCACTATCGTTTTGGCCACCTTTTAGGCTTTCTACAGACTGCCGGGGGTGCTGCCGCAAAAATGCTCGGGTCTCCCATAGACTAACATTGGGCTCGTTGCTCGGGTCGAGCACCCGAGTATCACGGTGAGCTCTGCCCGAGCTTCTAGCACCCGAGCATTTTAGTGCTCGCTCAACACTAATCCTAACACAACATCAGAATATATTTTAGGGAGTAAAAATAAAGTTTGCAAATGTTAAAAAAAATGGGTAGTGTGCAAAAAAGGCCTCACTATGTAACTTTTCTCTAGTGTTCACTGTTTTTATAGAATTTGGCAAACTATTAGGATAACATGTAATTTCCAAGTCAAACACTTTCCTTTCCAACATCGTGTTGTGTTCCCATATGCATTTAGTAAGCTGGGGTCTGTTTCTGCACCTACTGTAGGTAGCAAGTCCTGTTTTGTTACTATATTTAAGTTGGTTTTGTTCCCATATCTTTGTACCAGCCATTGTATCTATGTAGTATGCTTGCTTATGTTCCTGTATCTATGTAGTAAGGTTGGTTTTGTTCCTGTATCTATGTAATAAGCACAGTTCTATTACGGTATAGGTGCGATGAACAAGCAGAGCGGAGTAAAACCGCAGGTGCGGCGAACTAGCGAAGCAGGTCGGAACTGCCGGAGCGGTGAACAAGCAGAGCAGAACAGAACCGCAGGTGCGGTAAACAAGCGGAACAGAGCGGAACCGCCGGAGCGGTGAACAATCAGAGCAGAACAGAACCACAGGTGCGGTAAACAAGCGGAGCAGAGCGGAACCTCCGGAGCGGTGAACAAGCAGAGCAGAACAGAGCCGCAGGTGCGGTAAACAAGTGGAGCAGAGCGGAACCGCCGGAGCGGTGAACAAGCAGAGCAGAACAGAGCAGAAGGTGAAGGCAGACAGGACAGGGCTCTGTTCACATGGACCAGACTGTAAAATACAGGAAGATGGTTAGAACACAGGAGGTAGATACGGAGGCAGGGAAAGGGGACAAGCAGAACCAGATACACACAAGGTACTTACAGTGAAGTAGCGAGTGGACACAAAACTCACAAACAGAAGTACAGAGACAACGAGTTGGAGTTAGGTGCGGGTTCAGACACTGCAGGCAAAGGGAAGGTACAGACATAAAGAGAAACAAGTAACGGGCTAGGACACTGTTCAGACAGGAACTAAACTGGGAACAAGATACAGGAACGAGCCTGGGGACTCAGCCCCCAGGGTGGAGGAAACAGACTAAAAGTCAGAGATACAGGTAGCGGCCCTGGGTACTCAGCCCCCAGGGTGGCGGAAACAGACTAGAAGTCACAGGTACAGGAAAAGGCCCTGGGTACTCAGCCCCCAGGGTGGCGGACAGACTAGAGTCAGGACAGGGCCTGGCACCTCAGTTGCAAAAGACAAACTGAGTGAAAGTGTTGCTCAGGCCCCTCCTACTGAGTGGAGGGGGTTTAAGTATCCAGTGACTCACAGCAATAGGCTGGGGATGCATTAGGACTGTGCACACAGTAGCTATAAGAAACAAGCAGAAAGCCGCACCGACGCCCTAAGCAATCAGACAAGAAACATGGACAGAGCAGGTACTGGAGCAAAGAGTGCAGCATGGACTGACAGGTAAGATTGCGGTCTTGCATGGTGGGAGGTGGTGCACCATGCAAGCATGCCGCCAGGGAAGTTACAGCATGGTTCTGTTACGTATCATTGTAGTAAGCTTGGTTCTGTTCCTGTATCTATGTAGTAAACTTGGTTCTTTTACTATATCTATGTAGTAAGTTCAGTTCTGTTTCCATATTTACGTACTATATCTAGCTCATATCTGTTTCCATATCTAAGCAGTAAACTTGGATCTGTTTCCGTATCTGTGTAGTAAGCTTGGTTCTGTTCCCGTATCTATGTAGTAAACTCAGATCTGTTACCATATCTATGTAGTAAGTTTGTTTCTGTTCCTGTATCTACGTACTAGCCACCGATGTTTATAAAGCATTTTACCTCTGCTGCTGCGGTATTACAGCAGTCAAAGGTAAGCAGGCTAAAGATGGGCCACCACACCTCATGGGCCAGTGCTTTGTGATTCCGCAACAGAGTGGAAACTGTTATAGATCAAAAGGGGCCAACTACATTTGTAATCTATAAGTCTAATGATACTTTTGTCTATATAATGTATGTATATACTGGATTATATATGTAATGGATGTGTCTCATAACATATAATGCCTAGTAAATACTGTAGATTCCAACAGTTTCCACAACAAAATCAGAATTTTTCCTCAAAGGCTAATCTCATTAAAAAATAAATATATTCTCAAATAGACTTTGACTACAGTCTACAACTCCCCTTTTGATGAGACTGGGTGAAAACTCATATGGATACATTAGATTAGATGATAAGGAGGGACATAGGGCATAAAAGTCGGAGCTCTTGTTCCTACTTTTTACCCTACCAGAAGCCATGTCATATACACAATATGGTGCCACATGGGGTCTCTGCAGCTAGTACAGGGTCACAGCCTGTCATAAAGCCTCATGCTGAAGTCTAAACATGTACAATATGATTTGTTAATTAAAAAACACTATATGGACAGAAGTATGGACCCTCGTCTTAATCATTGAATTAAGGTTTCACATTCAGTTCCATTGCCTCCAGTGTATAACACCCAGACCCCGCCATGCCTTCTGCCTTTACTAACATGTGTGAAAGAATGGCTAGGGGTAAAGATCTCACTGATACCAGAACAGTCCTATAATAAGAGCCACCAGGGTAACAATTCAGGTCATCACATTTCTTCCCTCCTAAATATTCCCCCATTACATGTTAGCGCAAAGTGGAAGGAACTGCAGCAACTCAGCCATGAAGTAGAGACCCCGTAACGTTACAGAGTGGGATCACCAAGTGCTGAGGAGCAGAGGGCAGAAAAGTCACCAACACTCTGCTGACCCCATAACTGCAGAGTCCAAACCTCCTCTGATATTAACATCAGCACAAAACTGTTGACCTAGGCCCCTTAGCTCCAGTGTAGGGTAATCTTAATACTTCATCATACATCATAAAAATATCCTAAAAGCTCATGTCTCACTAATTTTGTCCGTATAGTGTGTTCCATAATCACACTAAGAAATCTACAAAAAGATCAAAAACTCAAAACCCAATCTTCTTGGAGATCATTGCAATCCAATGGTTGAAGGCAAAAGAAGAAACCACAGTCTTACCAGGGAGTGAGGTTGGTGCTACAGTCGGTGAGCATTTAATCTAACATGGTATACTGAATATAAAAGATAAAGATCATTATAGCCGAACACTTGGCGGTATGTACTAAGTGCTTACACCTTAAGGCTCCTGAAGAACACTCGAGAAGGTTGATGCCGTTGTCTTTCAATTATCTGCTTCTTCATGCATAAAATGCTGAAAATGACGAGCTCTTTGGCCGGTATCTCATTATGTTGCTTACACTGGCCTTGGAAGATGGAAAAAAATGAAAATGATTAAATATTACTCTTCCCAGCGCGGTGTATAGAAAATTGAATATTTACCACTAGAGTATATTTTTCTGATAGGACGTTTCAGGCTGAAGATGAAAACTGGAATTTGAGAGATCTTGTAACAAACAGACTTTTTCTTCATTTTCCCTTCCCGGAGGGGATGTTTTGTTAGTTTATTGACTAAATAAGGGTATTGATTCCTTAAGAGCTTTTCTATTTCCTTTCATTGGGAAATATTGCAGGCCGTACACCTCTTCCCTGAGCAATAGGTGAGAAGTTCTTTCAGAGGTGCCATAAATTTCCATCTTGGTGCTTCTTTGCTGTGTAAACAAGTGTTTGTCGGTCCAAGGGGGTTAATTTGTCCATGTTAAACTTTTAGAGGTTCCCCCCCAGGGCTCTGTGCTTATAGAGAGGAACTTGTAAGTGGAGGATGTGGAGCATTAATATATACACACCTGTCACGTGTTTTGTATATGGGCACAATTATCCTGGCTTCCTACACATACAGCAAAATGCACAAAGTGGCTTTTAATTAGTTACTGGCTCAGCAAAAGTCATTTGTCTGAATTAAGTGGTCAATAATAGAGAAGGTGTCAATTGTCTATTCCTGCCTAAGTGCATAGGAAAATTGTTGGCCAGCATGGCGGTCTGCAATTCTAAGGGATCTCAAATTCCATTAAATAGTTGTTCCCATCCTGAACATTTAGGGGACATGCCATAAATGTCCGATAGATGTGGGTCCTACCAATGGGACTTGAATCTGTCTCGAGAACATTGTCAGGCAGTGGAGAGGTGGCGGCGCATGCACAACGCTCTCCATTGAATTATTTACGAGTTCCAAAAATTGCCAACTCTGACTATATGGCGATTTCCAGGACTCCTATACTAGCTGCGTATGCTTGGCCACCTCTACATTCCGGTCAGCGCACAGTGAGACCCCATTCTCAAGATAGAGGCGGGTGCAATATATATTGGATATTTAAGAGATATTCTGTGGATAGGCCACACATGTTCGTGTTTTTACAACTCTTGTAATAATCCGATCCCATTAAAACTCCTCTACAAGATCCTTAAAGGGATTTTCTGCTGTGGACAATGCCTTAAAGAGATTGTCAACTACTTTTACATTGATGACCTATCCTTAGCATAGGTCATCAATGTCTGATTGGCCTGGGTCCGACACCCACCACCCCCGTTAATCAGCTGTTATCGGTGTCGGCGGTCACCAGCCGGAAGTACTCACTTGCAGAGCTGGTCGTCTTCTAGTAGTGGCTGGTGATTGGTACTGCACATCCTCCTCCTATTCAAATCAATAGGAGGTGGATGTGTAGTACCCTGTGGCAGCCACTACCAGAAGTCGGTCAGCTCTGCAAGTGAGTACTTACGTCCAACGACCACCATCACTGGTAACAGCTGATCGGCGGAGGGGGGGTGTAGGGTGTTGGATCCCGGCCGATCAGACATTGATGACCTATCCTACAGATAGGTCATCAATGTAGAAGTAGTCGACAATCTCTTTATGTAAGAAATGTTCCCTGAGAAAAAGTTGATCACAGTATGTCCTACTTCTGGGAACCTCAGCAATCAGCCGTAAAGTTGTGTATGGATCCAGTTGGATAAACACGTAGCTGGGCTGCGCTGCTGAAGTGAATCAATTCTTCAGAGATGATGATGATGATGAAAAGGCTTTTTATTATTTTTATTAAAGTTGTGTATAGTGCCTCCTCAGGAGAAACGAGGAATTACACAGTTCCTGTTGAAATCAATCCTTAGTCTGTATTGCTGGTTCTCCAGGGGAAGGGATACTATTTTGTAGCCGCTATCTGCCCTAACAAATAAATAAGTCTCCTGAATGGGGAACTACTTTCAAGGAACCAATAAAGTAAATTAATAGGGTATTTAAAAGGAATCTGTCAGCACAGAATGACTGTTCAAACCACGTACAGGTGCTCGGTACACCCTTGTTGTGGCCAAACATTAAAGTGTACCATCCCACCTAATTGTTTTCCCTCTTTCTCCACCCCTCTCTTCTTTGATTGACTGCTCTAGCTTTATAAAGCCAGAGAAGGGCGAGATAGATGGAAAACAAGTAGGGGGGGGTGCACTAAAATGTTTAGCCACTCCAAGGGTGCACGAAGCACCCGTACTTGGTTTGAACAGTCATTCTGTGCTGTGCTGAGCCCCTTTAAGAGTGGATTTTCTAAACTAGACAATATCTTTCAGATCATATTAATATTGTTAATAATGTGGATTTTATTTAAGTTTACTAATCAATATAATATAATCAAATAATGTAATAGAACATGTGGGGATATAAAGCTTGGTTATATATTTTGTTAGCGAAATATATTTTTCTCATCGTATTCTAGCAGTCTGTAGAATGAATACTCTCTAAATATCCTTTTATATCTTCTCAGTCCACAATTATTTTATCCAGTTTATAAAAGAAAATATAATACAAAAAGGATAGGTGAGGAGGGGGATGCAGCTGCAGTGCCTCTCTAAATGTTTAAACAGTAACTGAACTTTTTTATTATCCTTTATCCTCCAGGCATTGCAAAGTTATGATTTTTTTGTAAAATACTTTACCCTATTTTGCTTACTCTCTCCCAAATACTATGCTATAGTGTTGTTTTAGTGCCCAGTACATGCTCCTTTAGAAACAGCTTTCAACTGCTGCTCATAAAGATCAAAACACTGCATTCAAATAATCTGTGTGTGGTAATTTCCTAGTCTGAGAAGAAAAAGTCGTGAGTGCAGTTTGTTTGAATATAATGCGCAGAGCAGCAGTTAAAAGCAGCATCTAAAAGAGCACAAACTGGGTATCGAAAAAGAACTACAGCTTGGTATTTGAGAGAGGAGGAATCAAAGTAAGTAGTGAAGTATATTACAAAATGAATAACTTGGCAATGTTTGGAGGATGATTACATAATGAAAAAGTTCAGTTGCTCTTTAAAAATTTGAAGAGATAATGCAGCTGCATCCCCCTCCTTCCCATTCTATTTTCTGTGTTCTACTAAGTGAAATAATTGTGGACTGAGGAAATATAGAATGATTTCTAGAAAGTAAACATGCACGAAAAGAAGTCTACAGACCACTAGAAAATGTTAAGAAAACTATGTTCCATTAATAAGATAAAATACAAACTTTTTTTATATCCTCACAGAAAGAATGGAAAGGGGAGATATCCGACTGGCTCAGAGCATTGCATGGCTCTCGTAGAAAACTAATTAGCTAGGACATTATTTTTTTATTTTTTTTCTGTTTTTCTTTCCAGATTTTTAAATTATTACTTATCCACATACTCTACAACCCGGATCCTAAACTGGTCAACAATAGTGTTGAGCGAGCACTAAAATGCTCGGGTGCTCGAAGCTCGGGCCGAGCTCGCCGTGATACTCGGGTGCTCGACCCGAGCAACGAGCCCAATGTTAGTCTATGGGAGACTCGAGCATTTTTGCGGTGGCACTCCCGGCAGCCTAACAAGTGCCCAAAACGATAGTGACAGTGCTCAAATGACATGGGGACAGCATGGGGATCGCCCCAGGAAGCATTTCTGACCCCCAGGTCACTGCTGTCAACAGCGTGGTCAGAGGTATTAAGCCACTTTTACGGGCTCACAATAAAACGTTCAAAAATGAAAGTGAAACTTTTTTCCTGTGAAATATGTTAAGGAACATCCTTTCCAGGGAAAAGACTTGTGTATAAGTTAAAATAAATGACCAAAAACAAAAATACTCCTCCACACCTTCGGCTATGTTCACAAGTAGCATTTTTTATGCGTTTTTGCACTTTTGTATTGCTTTCAACTATGACAAATGCATTCACCGGGAAATGTCATTTTAACATTTTACAACCTTATCTGGCCATGTGCTGTGTGACACATGCATAAAGTGCTGAAAAGACATGGGAACAGCATGGGGAAGACCCCTGGAAGCATTTCTGACTCCCAGGTCACTGTCTAAAAGTGTGCCCATCATAAGTGATCCTTGCCGCATCAGAAGATGCAGACTTGCAACTATCCCCATGCAAGTTCTAGTCCCAGGGCAGTGTTCAATTGTACCTCCCCCATTCCTTGCAATACAAGCGCAAGTATGCAGCCTGCCACCCACCCACCCCCAGGCTGCAATACCATACTGCTTGCTTGCTTGAACTTGAAATTGGGCCTTTTAGGCATGTGGAGGCGGAATCTGGCCACCACGTCATGGCTGTGTTGGCGGCCTGGAATCCATACTCAGTCCCCAGCCGCCCCGCTGCCGGGTGTCCACACACGGTCCCCAGCCGCCTGGGGCAGCCGGGTGTCCATAAACGGTCCTCAGCTGCCCCTATTTCTCCTTGGAACATCCCCCCACACACTATTCTTAGCCCGGCCTGCTTTAGGCAGCATTGGATGAGCCCACCAGAGAAACAGACTCCTCCGGTGGGCCCTGACTTCTCCATCGGTGGAGTTGAGAGTGCCAAGGTGAGGAGCATGATGATGATGACAGAAGTTAGCATCTGCTATGTTTTCTTTTAATGCAAGTGTAAGTGTGCAGCCTGCCACCCACCCACCCCCAGACTGCAATTCCATACTGCTAGCTTGCACTTGAAATGGGGCCTTTTAGTTTGGAGGAGGCCGAAGCTGGCCACTACCTCATGGCTGCTTTGGCAGCGAGGTATCCATACTCAGTCCTCAGCCGCCCCTATTTGTCCTGGTGTGCCTTATACATAAGATTAAGCGCGTATACCAAAACATTACCTGTGCCCTCCCCAGTGCATTTAGTGGGAAGGAGAGCCTATTCCGCTGTAGTGTGTGCATGCCAAACCCCTGTTCATGGTACATGCGAAGATACCTCCCACCTTGCACCTGTCGTTGCAGACTTGCAACTATCCCCATTCAAGTCCTTGTCCCAGGGCAGTGTTCAATTGTACCTCTCCCATTCCTTGCAATGCAAGCGCAAGTATGCAGCCTGCCACCCACCCACCCCCAGGCTGCAATACCATACTGCTTGCTTGCTTGCACTTTAAATTGGGCCTTTTAGGCATGTGGAGGCGGAATCTGGCCACCACGCCATGGCTGTGTTGGCGGCCTGGTATCCATACTCAGTCCCCAGCCGCCTGGTGACCGGGTATCCCCGCTTGTTCCCCATCCTCCAGGGGGTGGCCGGGTGGCCATACTCGGTCCCCAGCCACCCCTATTTGTCCCGGTAACCTTTCCCACACTTTTCTTAGCCTGGCCTGCTTTAGGGCAGCATTGGCCAAGCCCACCGGACTATCAGACTCCTCCGGTGGGCCCTGGCTTCTCCATCAGGGGAGTTGAGAGTGTCAAGGTGAGGAGCATGATGAGGATGATAGAAGTTAGCATCTGCTTTGTTTTGTTGTAATGCAAGCGCATGTATGTAGTAGCGGCTAGGCCTGAGGTGGTCAGCGTTTTGGCGCATATCCTACCTCCTCCGAGGATTGCTGGATGTTTTCCTGCTACTATCCAAGTTCTATGACTCCCATTAAAACAAAGCTTAAGGTGATAAATGATGGATGAGGTAGTGGCAAAGGAGAAAGAGCAGGAGGAACAGGGACCATTCACATCAATATCAGGCCAGTCAACCAGATATGTCTTGTAGGATATGTTTCTGTAACAAAAGGAGCGGGTCGGCTACACAGTTATAGGGCATACAGTGAGTGCAATGCCTACCAAAAATTCGAGGCACTCCAATGCCCCTTGGAAATGACATCGAGGTCAGAGGCCGCTAACTAAACCTTTTTTTCCATTTATAGCAACTGGGTCTCATGTGCACTGTTGGCCTAAGCAGTGAATGGAAGGCTTTCCAAAAATTATGAGGAACTGCAATGCCCCTTACAAGAGCCATGTGTGGCACCCCAGGGGTCTGGTCACCACAGTAATAGAGATATTACGTCGGAGAGCAAGTGGGAGGTTTCCTGGTCAGGATCCCTTAAACATGCAACATCCTCCTGCCCCAGTCCTGGGAGGGGATAATTCTGCCCTTATAAACTGGATCTGGGGCAGGGTTGAGGGAGTCAGAGAACAGGGAACAGTCAGAGTCAGAGTGAGAGCAAGGAGCTCTGTAGGAGCTAGGAGCTAAAGACCAGGGGCTGGAAGCTGAGCAGAGCTCGCCCTGGCAGAAGACAATAGGAACCGGACACAGGAGTCCGGGGCTGTGAGGACTTATATATCCAGCAGCAGAAACCAGCCGGCAGGGGATTTCAGGTCCTCTGGCCATAGAAGCCCGGAGGCTCAGTCACAAGCAAGGGACCAGCACCGCCATCGTGGAGCGGAGGCTAACAGAAGGTCCCAAGTCACCAGACATACGGGTGAGCACTACATGGTACACTCAGGGACGTGGGCTACTTCTACCCGCTTACAGCAAGGTAGCCAGGAAGAGTGCAGACAGACGGGGAGGCCTACAACTCCACCTGGCCAGGGGAACTCCTGCTTGCTCACAGACTGACCAGGCCTCTTATGCTAGCCAGTACTCCCGGGAGGGTCTACCTTATAATCATCAGTAAAGACCCTGAACTGCACTGCAAAGACTCTGAGTCGTTCCTGCTGCGCTCGTGCACCATCACCCCCATCATCCACACTCACTGCCCTGAGGCTATACTCCTCCCGTGGGGAGTTATCCCATTCTCTGCTGCGCACACAACACCAGCCTCAGCGGTCTGCCTCGCAGCGGTGGTACTCCCTGACCGCAATCCACGGGTGGCGCAGTCGGACAATTAACCTCAAAACCTAAGAAAGACTGCCACTGGTTTGACCAGCCTGAGCCACGGGACCGGGTCACCGACCCGGAGACTACAGACCCCAGAGACCCGGCACCGGGTATCCCACATACGTGTACACACGGCCCAGGGAGCGCATCACATGCAGTACAGCATATTACAAACATAAGTCCCATTATTGGGGAGTGGGTGTCCCATAGTATTTGCTTATGCCTTGCAAGCAAAAGCTGCCAAAAATTAGGACGGAGCAACTTGCAATGCCCCTTACAAGAGCCATGCAGTACAGCATATTACAAACATAAGTCCCATTATTGGGGAGTGGGTCTCCCATAGTATTTGCTTATGCCTTGCAAGCAAAAGCTGCCAAAAATTAGGACGGAGCAACTTGCAATGCCCCTTACAAGAGCCATGCAGTACAGCATATTACAAACATAAGTCCCATTATTGGGGAGTGGGTCTCCCATAGTATTTGCTTATGCTTTCCAAGCAAAAGCTGCCAAAAATTAGGACGGTGCAACTTGCAATGCCCCTTACAAGAGCCATGCAGTACAGCATATTACAAACATAAGTCCCATTATTGGGGAGTGGGTGTCCCATAGTATTTGCTTATGCCTTGCAAGCAAAAGCTGCCAAAAATAAGGACGGAGGAACTTGCAATGCTGGCACCCTGGTGGTATAGTGGTGGTGGAGGCTGAGGATAAGAAGAAGAAGATAAAACAGCCGAAACGAGGAAGCGTATACCCATGTGTGGGTGTGGAGCGGTGCATGTGAATACACCTCCCGAAATAACACAGTGGATTTGACTTTATGTTACTCTGCTGTCATTTGGTGGTGATGACAAGTCTGGCCCAATCCAGCCCTTGTTCATTTTGATAAGGGTCAGCTTGTCAGCATTGTCAGTTGACAGGCGAGTGCGCTTATCAGTTATAATTCCCCCAGTGGCACTAAAAACACGCTCCGATAACACGCTAGCGGCAGGGCAGGCCAGGACCTCCAAGGCGTACAGAGCGAGTTCATTCCAAGTGTCCAGCTTGGATACCCAATAATTAAAAGGCACAGAGGAATCACGGAGGACGCTGGTACGGTCGGCAAGGTACTCCCTCACCATCTTTTGAAACTTTCCACTCCTTGTGAGAGTACCCCGCGCCTCAGGGCCTGTAAGCTGGGCGGGTGTCAGAAAACTGTCCCAGAACGTTGACAGTGTTCCCCTGCCTCTGCTGGATTGGAGTTGCATCTCTCTCACCTGTACGCCTTGGTTGGGCAACGAACTGTGACCTCTGCAGCTAGCGTGTTCAGATGAGAATTTTTTTAAGAGTTCTGCAGCAAGGGCCTTCTGGTACTGCCCCATTTTTGTAGACCTCTCCACCTCAGGAATAAGAGAGTGAAAGTTCTCCTTGTAGCGGGGGTCTACAAGTGTCACCAACCAGTAATGACTGTCACCCAACATTTTGACAACGCGAGGGTCACGGTTAAGGCAGCGTAACATAAAGTCAGCCATGCGTGCCAGACTGGTAACGGGCAAGATTTCCGTGTCCTCACCAAGATGATGACTGACCATGCTGTTCTCCTCCTCCTCTTCCTCTTCCTCCTCCCCCCTGTCCTCAGGCCACCCACGCTGAACCGACGGTATGACACTTGTACAGGTACTACCGTCTACAACGCATGATAGCAGCTCCTGTTCTTCCTCCTCCTCCTCCTCTCCCTCATTGTCCCCCAATGCACGTTGGGATGAGATGAGGCTGGGCTGTGTGTAATCGCCCGCTACGGCTTCTTGATCCATCTCATCATACTCTGGCTGCAATGCCTCCTCTTTAATTCTCTGCAGAGAGCGTTGCAAAAGACAGACAAGTGGGATGCTGACACTAATGATGGCGTCATCGCCACTCACCATCTTGGTGGCCTCCTCAAAGTTTGTCAGGATGGTACATATGTCAGACATCCAGGTCCACTCCTGAGGTCTTATGTGTGGAGTCTGACCTGAATATCGACGGCCTTGTTGCAGCTGGTACTCCACAACTGCTCTCTTCTGCTCACAAATCCTTTGCAACATGTGGAGGGTAGACTTTCAACGTGTGGGGACATCACACACCAGTCGGTGTGCCGGAAGCTGCAAACGCTGCTGCAACACAGCAAGGGCGGCGGAAGCTGTAGCCGACTTGCGAAAATGAGCTGACAGGCGGCGTACTTTCACGAGCAGATCTGGCAACTCGGGGTACGATTTAAGAAACCGCTGAACCACGAGGTTAAGCACATGAGCCAGGCATGGTACGTGTGTGATCTCACCTCGCCTCAGAGCCGCCACCAGGTTACGGCCATTGTCACACACGACCATGCCGGGATGTAGGTTCAGCGGTCTCAGCCACAGATCTGCCTGCTCTTTCACAGCTGTCCACAACTCACAAGCAGTGTGAGGTTTATCACCTAAGCTTATGAATTTCAGCACAGCCTGTTGCTGCTTGGCGGAGGCAGTACTGCAATGCTTCCAGCTTGTAACTGATGTGGTGATATCTGAGATGAAGGCTGAACATGAGGAGGAGGAGGAGGAGGAGGATGCGCTGGAGCTGTACACTGTGGGGGAAACTCTGACTGACATAGGGCCCGCAATCCTCGGTGTGGGGAGGATGTGTTCCGTCCCAAGGTCCGACTGGGTCCCGGCTTCCACTATGCTTACCCAGTGTGCCGTCAGAGAGATGTACCGTCCCTGGCCACAAGCACTTGTCCACGTGTCCGTTGTCAGGTGGACTCTCCCAGTAACTGCGTTGTTGAGGGCACGGCAGATGCTTTGGGACACGTGCTTGTGTAGTGCGGGGATGGCACACCGGGCAAAATAGTGTCGGCTGGGGACCGAGTACCGAGGGACGGCCACCGCCATAAGATTGCGGAAGGATTCCGTCTCCACCAGCCTAAAAGGCAGCATTTCCAACGCAAGCAGTCGTGAAATGTGCAAATTTAGGACTGTGGCCTGTGGGGCGTTAGCTGCGAATTTCCGCTTTCGTTCAAAGGTCTGGGATATGGACAATTGAACGCTGCGGTGGGACGTGGACGTGGACGTTGACGCTGTTTCTTGAGAAACTGCCATAACAAGTGAAGACTGAGAGGAGGGGGCATCTTTACATGCAGTATGGACAGGGGATTGCCTTGCACACACAACAGGGGGTTCTGTTGCACGCACAACAGTGGAAGAAGCAGTGGTGACACCCGCTGACACTGGTCGTGGACCCAGGGTTTCGCCCCACAAAGTCGGGTGCTTTGCTGCCATGTGCCTGATCATGCTGGTGGTGGTCAGGCTGGTAGTTTTGTCACCCCTGATGATGCTGGCATGGCAGGTGGAACATATGGCCTTTTTGGGGTTATCAGCAGAGTCTTTAAAAAAATTCCAGACTCTGGAAGACCTACCGCTTGTACTAGCAACGTCCCTCGTGTTGGTGTTACGGGGAACGGTTGCCTGACTTCTGTCTGCGGCCACCACACTGCTTCTTCCTGCCTGTTGGGGTACTCTTCCTCCCTCCCCCTGTGTGCTGCTGGCCTCACTCTGCATGTCCTCCTTCCACGTTGGGTCAGTTACTAGATCATCCACCACCTCCTCCTCTTCCACTTGCGCACCACGATCCTCCTCCTCACTTCCTGGCAATTGTGTCTCGTCATCGTCCACCTCTTGTGACAGATTGCCAATGTTGACTTCCTGTGGCCGTGGCTGTTCAAATATTTGGGCATGGCAACATGGGATCTCCTCTTCCACCACTTCAAGCGTATCAGGCGAGGGGCCCAAATATGGAAATGGACCAGTGAACAGCTCTTCAGAGTGTCCAAGTGTGGGATCACTTGCTGTCTGACAACACTCGGCATGGTGGGAGGAAGGAGCATCAGGGTGAGGAGGAGTATGCGGTCGATACTCACGGCTACTAAGAGTTGACCGTGTGGAAGACAGTCCGGAGGTGGTGGTGCCCAGGTAACTGGAAGTATTATCTGCTATTCAATTAATAACCTGTTCACACTGATCAGTTCTCAATACTGGTGTTCTGTGCTTCCCTAGTAATTCGGTCAAGAAATGGGAGCGAGAAGATGTGGCTGTTGGCTGTGGCACATTTTCACCTTGGCCACGGCCCCGTCCTCTGCACGAACCATCACCAGAACGTCCACTTCCACGTCCCTTGCCACGCGCCTTGCCCATTGTAAATGAAGTAAAATAGCTTACACTTGCACTATCAATGGAAAAAGGGTAATAAAGAGTAGATTAGAACCGTGGAAGAGGAAATCCACAGTTATTGTTTACTGGGGTATACCAGACTTTTTTAAATAGAGATATTTGCGGCTGAACAGTGAGCGACACACTCAAACTGCTTTTTTTTTAGATACCAAAGGCCCAAAACTGGATAGTACAGCGATTTGACCCGTGGAACTGCGAAACCGCACTGGGATGTCGGGCCTACACAAGACTATTTTCAACAGATATATTTTTGTGTAACAACAGTCAGGAGACACTACTGTTTTTCTTTACGGAAAATATACCAAAACCTGAATAATAGAGATTTTTTATCGTGGGATGGCAAAACCACAGTTATTGTTTGCTGGGGTATACCAGACTTTTTTAAATATATAGATTTGCGGCTGAACAGTGAGCGACACACGCAAACAGTTTTTTTTTTTAGATACAAATGGCCCAAAATGGATAATACAGAGGTTTGAACCGTGGACGTGCAAAACAACACTTCTGTTTCTCTAGCCTACACCAGACTATTTTCAACAGTTATATTTGTGTCTGAAAAATCAGAGACACACTTTTTTTTGGGGGGGGGGAGGGAGGACACACCAAAAGGTTAATAAGACGGGTATTTGTACAGTGTGAAGTAGGACAAAAAAAGGAGGGTTTAGATGAAAAAAAAAGGATTTTTCCTGGCCCCCGACACCTGGTGCTAAGTCCAGCAATTTCAGCAACAGGAGCACACAGGACTGAAATGCAGCGTTTGCTGGTATAACCACTGTGTCTCCTATACAGCCTGCCTGCCTGGTATCTGGGATGGATATTAGTCCTGAGAAGGACTGTTTGTTTGTTCTGGCAGCCTTTACAGACCCTACACTAACTATTTCGCAGTTTATATCTCTCCCTAAATCAGCAGCGCTGTCCCTACACTGTCTAATCCAGAGCAACTGTGTCCAAGATGGCAGCGCCCGGTTTTAAATACTCGAGGTGACGCTGTGCGGCCAGCCAATCACTGTAATGCCCACAACCAACATGGCTGCAGCATTACAATGACTGGCTGGCAATCCCTGCATGTTCATTGGCTCTGTAAAGAGCGCCAAACATGCAGGGCGGAGACCGAACATCCCGAGTAGCGTGATGCTCGGGCGAGTACCGAGCAGTGTCGAGCATGTTCGCTCAACACTAGTCAACAACAGTCTGAATTCTGACCAGGGATGCCACCATCCATGACTGATTTTTAGGAGAGAATTTAGGGTCTAATTTACTTCAGCGGTCTTGTCTAGAATCTTAATTCATTTTAGGGACTGAATAAATTTTAGCGGTCTGGGATCTGGAATAAATTTAGGGGTATGGCCTGGAGTTGCAATAAACTTTATGGGACTGGTCTGGGGTCTGAATTAATATTAGGGGTCTAGTTTTGGATCTGATTTGGGGTCTGAGTTCAGGGGTCTAGAAACTGTAAGAGTTTAGGAGTTTTGGCTCTTTATTAATTATAAATGTAGGAGTTTAGTCTGCTTTTATTTCTGCTAAGTAATAATAAAAAATCTTTATATAAATAGCTTTACGAAGTATTTTAAATGTAACAAGACAACAACCTAGGCTATATTCACGTGAAACAAAAATGCTCTGAACTAAGCAAAGTATCTAAAATTTGGGTTCATAAAACTACAGATTTTATGGGGATCCTTGTAGGATTGCTGCAGAAAATTTCCTCAGCCATTTCACTATGCATGGACATTAGACATACCTTTGCTGTTGGATCTTCACATGACCACAAACCTTTACCAAAACTAGGTAAGTACTCCTAGTTTAAAGCTAAATAGCAAAAATTCCCAACATTGGACTCTTCCCCATGAAGATCTAGCAATATAATCAAGCAAGTATATGTTCTACAATTAATTTCAAGCTACCAAAAAAGTAATAGTGCCATTTCTGTCAATGCAACAGAACTTTAGTTAGTCTTTTCATACAACGGGCCTCATTTATAAAACTGCTGAGCAGAAAAACTGTCCTCACTTTCCATAGCATCCAATCCTAGTGCAGGTTTTGTTTCTTATTTCTTAAACCGCGGTGGAAGAAAAATTTAGTTTGCATTGTAACTGACCACTATGGGCAGGCAGCCTAAATTTGCATGAGTTACCAATTAGAGATACGGTGGTGGCCAAAAGTATTGGCACCCCTGCAATTCTGTCAGATAATACTCAGATTCTTCCTGAAAATGATTGCAATCACAAATTCTTTGGTATTATTATCTTCATTTAATTTGTCTTCAATGAAAAAACACAAAAAGAATTGTCCTAAAGCCAAATTGGATATAATTCCACACCAAACCTAAAAAAGGGGGTGGACAAAAGTATTGGCACTGTTTGAAAAATCATGTGATGCTTCTCTAATTCGTGTAATTAACAGCACCTGTAACTTACCTGTGGCACCTAACAGGTGTTGGCAATAACTAAATCACACTTGCAGCCAGTTAACATGGGTTAAAGTTGACTCAACCTCTGTCCTGTGTCCTTGTGTGTACCACATTGAGCATGGAGAAAAGAAAGAAGACCAAAGAACTGTCTGAGGACTTGAGAAACCAAATTGTGAGGAAGCATGAGCAATCTCAAGGCTACAAGTCCATCTCCAAAGACCTGAATGTTCCTGTGTCTTCCGTACGCAGTGTCATCAAGAAGTTTAAAGCCCATGGCACTGTGGCTAACCTCTCTAGACGTGGACGGAAAAGAAAAATTGACGAGAGATTTCAATGCAAGATTGTGCGGATGGAGGATAAAGAACCTTGACTAACATCCAAACAAGTTCAAGCTGCCCTGCAGTCCAAGGGTACAACAGTGTCAAGCCATACTATCCGTCGGCGTCTGAATGAAAAGGGACTGTATGGTAGGATACCCAGGAAGACCCCACTTCTTACCACGAGACATAAAAAAGCCAGGCTGGAGTTTGCCAACACTTACCTGAGAAAGCCTAAAACGTTTTGGAAGAATGTTCTCTGGTCAGATGAGACAAAAGTAGATCTTTTTGGCAAAAAGCATCAACATAGAGTGTACAGGAAAAAAAAAGAGGCATTCAAAGAAAAGAACACGGTCCCTACAGTCAAACATGGTGGAGGTTCCCTGATGTTTTGGGGTTGCTTTGCTGCCTCTGGCACTGGACTGCTTGACCATGTGCATGGCATTATGAAGTCTGAAGACTACCAACAAATTTTGCAGCATAATGTAGGTGTTACAACTCTCCTGTTAGGTTTTTTTTAGTTTGCTGGTCACATGACCAGTTTTGCCTATTTAATCCGGCTCCGCCCTCCTGGCATTGCTGGACTTCATTTGTATTTACTACTGTTGAGCTAGCTTGGTGCTCTGTTGCCGTTCTCTGTTAGTTTTGCTGGGTCTTCTGACCTCTTTACTTTTTGTTGTGTGTTTGTCTTTGACTGCTACGATTTCTGCTAGGAGGTGTCCAACTTTTCCCAGTCCCTAGTTCTTGTAGGGATTCCTCCCTCACATCTATAGGTCTTCGTACAGACTAGCCGAGGACTTTAGCGGGTCTGATCGCAGGATCAGGTTCCCCGTTACATCGTAGGGATCTAGTTTAGTTCTATTGTAGGGACAGATCTCCTGTCTTTCCTTAGTCTCTGTAGCAGATCATAACAGTAAGTCCAGCCATAAAAAAAAAAAAAAAAAAAAAAATTTCTCTAAGGAAAGACCTCCAGTTTTCCATCATGGTCTCGGTGCAAGATTTGGCTCAACTCTTGCAGGGACTCTCTCTGGAGGTGGCCGATCTCCAACAACACGTGAGTAGCTGTTCTGGAGCGCATTTTGTGGAACCAAAGGTACGTCTGCCTGATCTATTTTTTGGCGAACAACAAGATTTTTTTTCTTTTAAAAATGCTTGTCTATTATATTTTCGTTTGAGACCCGGATCCTCTGGTGATGAATCACAGCGCATAGGGTTCATAATGTCACGTTTGCGCAAAGATCCTCAGGGATGGGCCTTCTCTCTCCAACCTAGTGATCCGTGCTTTAGATCAGTGGATAGTTTTTTTTCTGCTTTGGGTTTATTGTACGATGATCCTGATCGTGTCTCATCTGCTGAGTCTGAATTAAGACGTTTGAGGCAGGGATCAGGTAATGTGGAAAAATATTGTTCTGACTTCCGTCGGTGGTCTGACCAGGTGGGGTGGAACGATTCAGCTTTGAAAAGCTTGTTTCTTGCAGGACTAGGTGAAAGGGTTAAGGATTTACTGATTGCTTATCCCACACCTGGAAACTTGCAGGAGGCAATGCAATTAGCTATACGGGTGGACAGGAGACTGCGTGCAAGGGTTAATGAGAGCAAATCCTCTGCTATGTCAGCTTCGAGTCCTGAGAGGTTCAGTGCTGACAATGGTGAGCCGATGGAAATTGGGGCGATGACACCCCGCTCTCAGGAAAAAGACCGCCGACTTTCTGAAGGCTTGTGTTTCTATTGCGGAAATTATGGTCATTTTATTAAGAGCTGTGTGCTTCGTATGAAGAAAGAAAAAAAAATGGTCAGTCATGCCCGTATTGCCTGTTTAAATTCTAAGGGAGTATTCCTATCTGCCACTACTGCTGCTCAGGATGAATTAATTGAATTTCGGGTATTTGTGGATTGTGGATCTACTCTGAATGTGATTGATGGGGGATTCTTGGAAAAACTTAGATTAGAACCTAAAACTTTGTCATCCCCTATTGCTGTGGTTTCTGTCGATGGCTCTCCCTTGAAGAGTGTTACTCACAAGGTCTGTGAATTTCCTCTCACTATTAATGGTGTTCATCAAGAGAATTTGGATTTGGTGGTATTGGATAATTTGCCTTCTCCAGTAATATTGGGGTTACCCTGGTTAAAATTGCACAATCCTGTACTGGATTGGTCTACCAATGAAATTAAGTCCTGGAGCCCTAAGTGTTATGACAAGTGTTGTAACGGGCGCATTGCTGCTGTGGATAGAGGGGAATTGCCTGTACCTATTCAGGATTTTTGGAGAGTTTTTTCTGAGGAGGAGTCGCAGGTTTTGCCTCCCCATAGAGACTATGATTGTACCATTGAATTTGTCCCTGGAGCGACTCTTCCTAAGAGTCGTTTATTTAATCTTACTATTCCTGAGAGAAAGGCTTTGGAGGAATACATACAGACAAGCTTGGCCGCTGGCACATTAGGCCTTCCAAGTCTCCTGTGGCTGTTGGATTTTTTTTTGTAAAAAAAAAAGATGGCGGTTTACGTCCTTGTCTGGACTTTCGTGAGATTAATAAAATTACTGTACGCAATCCTTACCCACTGCCATTGATTCCTGATTTATTTAACCAGTTAGTGGGGGCCAAGTGGTTCTCTAAAATTGATCTCCAGGGGGCATACAATTTGTTGCGCATGAAGGAGGGTGATGAATGGAAGACTGCTTTTAACACTCCTGTGGGTCATTTTGAGAATCTGGTTATGCCTTTTGGTCTCACCAATGCTCCAGCATTTTTTCAGAATCTTATTAATGACATCCTTAGACCTTTAATCGGCAAAAATGTGGTTGTGTATTTGGATGACATTTTGATTTATTCGCCTGATCTGGAGTCTCATTGGCGGAGCGTACGTGAGGTATTACAGTTATTAATGGACAATTCGCTTTTTGCTAAGCTGGAGAAAAGTGAGTTCGCTGTACAGAGAATTAGTTTTTTGGGCTACATTATCTCCAGTGAAGGTTTTGAGATGGACCCGGTTAAAGTTCAAGCTGTGCAGGAATGGCCTAGGCCTATTGGTTTGAAATCGATACAGAGGTTTTTGGGTTTCGCCAATTATTACAGAAAATTCATAAAAAATGTTTCTATTATTGTCAAACCGCTGACCGATCTCACCAGGAAAGGTGCTAATGCAGTTCAGTGGACTTCTGAGGCCATTGAAGCTTTTGTGTTTTTAAAGGAGAGGTTCACCTCTGCTCCCATCCTTATGCAGCCTGATGTGACTAAGCCGTTTTTGGTTGAGGTTGATGCTTCTTCGGTGGGGGTTGGTGCGGTGTTGTCTCAGGAAAACAAGGATGGAGTACATCCCTGTGCCTTTTTTTCTAAAAAATTTTCCGAGACTGAACTTAATTACGATATTGGTGATCGGGAATTGCTGGTGATTAAACTCGCATTTGAACACTGGCGTCACCTCTTGGAAGGTGCTGATTTTCCCATTCAGGTTTTCACTGATCATAAAAATCTGATCTATCTTGATGCTGCCAAAAGCGCTTGAATGCCCGTCAGGCTAGGTGGGCACTTTTTTTCTCGCGGTTTAATTTTTCCGTTACTTACATCCCGGGTACCAAGAATGTTAAAGCGGATGCTTTGTCTCGCAGCTTTTCTCCCATGGTCGGTGTTGAGGAGGAAGAGGAGAGCATTTTACAAGAAGGTGTTGTGATTGCTGCTTTGGACTCCGTTTTGGAGGATGAGATTCTTAAAGCACAGGAGAATGTCCCATCTAACACTCCCCATGGGAGGTTGTTTGTGCCTAGGACCTTTAGGAGAGATTTGTTTGTTGAGTGTCATGAGTCTCGGTTGGCAGGTCATCCAGGAATTTCTGAGACCAAGAGACTTGTGGGTCGCAGTTTTTGGTGGCCTGGATGGCAGAAGGAAGTCATTAAGTGGGTGCGCCAATGTACTGTGTGTGCTAGATCCAAGTCTTCGCATGCTCCTGCTGCGGGGTTGCTTTGCCCTCTGGAGGTTCCTAGTGCACCTTGGACACATCTGGCTATGGACTTTATTACTGACCTTCCTCCCTCTGAAGGTTTCACGGTCATCTGGGTGGTCGTGGACCGTTTTAGCAAGATGTGTCACTTGGTTCCCTTTATCAAACTGCCTTGCACTAAGACACTCGCTAAGGCCTTTGTCAAGGAGATTGTCAGACTACATGGTGTTCCTACTGACATTGTTTCTGATAGGGGACCTCAGTTCGTGGCTCGTTTTTGGCGTGCCTTTTGTGACAGGTTGGGAGTCCATTTGTCGTTTTCATCCGGATATCATCCTGAGTCTAATGGCTAGACAGAAAGGAAGAACCAGGATGTTGAGCAGTTCTTGCGTTGTTTTGTGGCAGACAATCAAGAGGGGTGGTCTGACTTTCTGCCACTTGCTGAATTTGCTCTTAACAACCATACATCCTCTTCTGCTGGGTGTTCGCCTTTTTTTTGTTGTTCTGGGAGACATCCGTCTTTTGGGTCATTCTCCAAATTGGTTTCGGCTGTGCCTGAGGAGGAGAGTTTTTCCGGTGATTTGGAGAGAGTTTGGACGGATGTGCGTGGTAATCTTCAGGAGGCTAACAAAAAATCTAAGAGGTACTTTGATAGGAAACGGCAAGAGGTTTTGTTTGCTGTTGGTGACATGGTTTGGTTGTCCTCTAAGAATCTGCGATTGAGGATTCCTTCTAAAAAATTGGGTCCCAAGTTCGTAGGGCCCTTTAAGGTGCTTCAGATAGTTAACCAATCTGCTGTTAGGCTGGAGGTTCCTACGTCCTGGAGGATTAATCCGGTGTTTCATGTTTCTCTGTTGAAAAAAGCTGATGTGTCGGATGGCGACGCCTCTGCCACTGTTCCTCCGGTGGTGGAGGACGGGGAATATGAAATTTCCCGCATCCTAAATTCTAGACGGTATAGAGGGAGTTTGCAGTATCTCGTCGCTTGGAAGGGTTTCGGACCTGAGGATAACTCATGGGTGAGGGCGGATGATGTTTCTGCTTCCAGACTTGTCCGAGCGTTTCACAGGAGGTTTCCTGGTAAGCCTGGGCCTAGGGGATCCGGAGGATCCTCTTAGAAGAGGGGGTACTGTTACAACTCTCCTGTTAGGTTTTTTTTAGTTTGCTGGTCACATGACCAGTTTTGCCTATTTAATCCGGCTCCGCCCTCCTGGCATTGCTGGACTTCATTTGTATTTACTACTGTTGAGCTAGCTTGGTGCTCTGTTGCCGTTCTCTGTTAGTTTTGCTGGGTCTTCTGACCTCTTTACTTTTTGTTGTGTGTTTGTCTTTGACTGCTACGATTTCTGCTAGGAGGTGTCCAACTTTTCCCAGTCCCTAGTTCTTGTAGGGATTCCTCCCTCACATCTATAGGTCTTCGTACAGACTAGCCGAGGACTTTAGCGGGTCTGATCGCAGGATCAGGTTCCCCGTTACATCGTAGGGATCTAGTTTAGTTCTATTGTAGGGACAGATCTCCTGTCTTTCCTTAGTCTCTGTAGCAGATCATAACAGTAGGGCCCAGTGTGAGAAAGCTGGGTCTCCCTCAGAGGTCATGGGTCTTCCAGCAGGACAATGACCCAAAACACACTTCCAAAAGCACTATAAAATGGTTTGAGAGAAAGCACTGGAGACTTCTAAGGTGGCCAGCAATGAGTCCAGACCTGAATCCCATAGAACACCTGTGGAGAGATCTCAAAATGGCAGTTTGGAGAAGGCACCCTTCAAATATCAGGGACCTGGAGCAGTTTGCCAAAGAAGAAAGGTCTACAATTCCAGCAGAGCATTGTAAGGAACTCATTGATGGTTACCGAAAGCGGTTGTTCGCAGTTATTTTGTCTAAAGGTTGTGCAACCAAGTATTAGGCTGAGGGTGCCAATACTTTTGTCCGGCCCTTTTTTGGAGTTTTGTGTGAAATGATCAATGATTTGATTTTTGCTTCATTCTCTTTTGTGTTTTTTCCTTGCAAGCAAATTAAATGAAGATAATAAGACCAAAGAATTTGTGATTGCAATCATTTTCAGGAAGAAACTGAGTATTACCTGACAGAATTGCAGGGGTGCCAATACTTTTGGCCACCACTGTAAGTGGATCTATCAGTGGAGGATCGAGTTTGAGAGTCTAATTTCCTGAAATTTGAGGATTCAAGCGATTTGTAACATTCTGAGATTTGATGAACTGCTTTAAAAAAAAACTTGACCTACACCCCTACACCCTTTTCCACATTATTTAAGCATCAGAAAGTGGGCTACGGTCATTTTGTTTTGCTGGGTGGGCCTCCCCATAAAGCTCTGCAGCTATGAGATCTTACAGATTATCATATCTTGTACAGTGGGGGTCAGTACCGGGGCCATCACAGCTCAGCGGTTCCCAGTGGAGCAGTTGGTACGTCAGAGTCATTTTCGGCTCTAGAGTCAATGAGTAAGTCTCTTTTCCGTAGAGTGTAAGCTCTTATGATCAGCAGGGTTCTCTCTCTCCAGTAGAGTGTAAGCTCTTATGGTCAGTGGGGTCCTCTCTCTCTCCTGCAGAGTGTAAGCTCTTATGGTCAGTGGGGTCCTCTCTCTCTCCTGTAGAATGTAAGCTCTTATCGTTAGGTTGATCCTCTCTCTCTCACGCATCTGTAAATTGTAAGCTCTTATGGTAAACTGGGTCCTTTTTTTCTCTCTTCTGTAGAGTGTAAGCTCTTATCATGATTAGTGGGGTCCTCTCTCTCCTGTCAAGTATAAGCTCTTATAATTAATGGGGTCTTCTCTTTCTTTCTTCTGTAGAGTGTAAGCTCTTATGGTCATTTGGGTCCTCTCTCTTTCTCTCTTCCGTTGAGTGTAAGCTCTTATGATCGGCAGGATCCTCTCTCTCACTCCCTCTCTCCTGTAGAGTGTTAGCTCTTATTGTCAGTGGGGTCCTCTCTCTTTCTCTCTTCTGTAGAGTGTAAGCTCTTATGGTCACCAGGATCCTCTTTCTCACTCCCTCTCTCCTGTAGAGTGTTAGCTCTTATGGTCAATGGGATCCTTTCTTTCTCTCTCCTGTAGAGTGCAATGGTCAGTTGCACTTCAGGACTGGCCATCTGGCAATTCTGGCAAATGCCAGATGGGCCAATCTGGCTGTGGGTCACTTTGTCTGCTATGCTGTGAACAGTATCAGCATCCTCAGGACACCGATACTGTTAACAGTTGGGACGGAGCACATAGCCACGGACTCCATGCTGCATCACTTACCCCGGCAGGCTTCCTTTACAACTGAAGCCTGCCGGAGGTCGGCGCCACTCAGGGAATGTCAGCGGCACAATGAAGTCATTACATCTCGCCACCAGCGTCCACTGAGAGACTGGATAGAAGATGAGACGGGAGCTGCAGAGAACAAGGAGTCTGGATTAAATAATTATAATGATTTTTATTTTGGGGGGGGGCTGTGGGGGACCATCACACTATATATAGAGCAGTGGGATGGACCATCATACTATATAAGAGACTATTGGGACAAATATATCATATAAGGGGCTGTGGGGTGGACCATCATACAATAGAGGGGGCTATTGGGTGGATCATCATACTATATAAGGGGCTGTTGGGTGAACCATTATACTATATAGGGAGCTGTGGGGTGGATTATTAAACTTTATAGGGAATTGTTGGGGAGACCGTCATACTATATAGGGGGCTGCTAGGTGGACCATCATACTATGTAAGGTGCTATGAGGTGAAATTATAACATTATCAATACTGTATATGCTGGTAATATTTGATTATGGTTTGTTGGTATTTTTCTGATATATTGCTATATTATCATTATGGTATTATTATTATTGTTCAATCTTATATGGCGGTATTATTTGAAATATTGATCTTGTTTAACTCCAGGCAGGGTAATATTAGCAATAGATAATCCCATTTGAAGCATGAGGGCGGGGACAGCATGGGCCTGTGTGCTTTCAAATGTCAGGGCTGAATTTCGGCCCCAGTCTGTCCCTGGTCAGTGGAGTCCTCTCTCTCTTCCTCCTCTCCCTCATGTGTATTTTCCAAGCAATTACATGATTTTCAGCATTTAAAACGATGCAAATTTATAATTCTCAAATCTAATTCTTGAGGATAATTCGGTGAAATTTCAATTTGATAAGATCCACTCATCTCCAATACCAATGACTATAGGTAAAAATACTCAATTATCTTATTATACACCGCGTGCAGAATTATTATGCAAATGCATATTTTGATCACATGATACTTTTTATACATGTTGTCCTACTCCAAGCTGCATAGGCTTGAGAACCAACTACCAATTAAGTAAATCTGATGATGTGCATCTCTGTAATGAGGAGGGGTGTTGACTAATAACATCAACACCCTATATAAGGTGTGCTTAATTATTAGGCAACTTCCTTTCCTTTGGCAAAATGGGTCAGAAGAGAGATTTGACGGCTCTGAAAAGTCCAAAATTGTGAGATGTCTTGCAGAGGGATGCAGCAGTCTTGAAATTTCCAAACTTTTGAAGCGTGATCACCGAACAATCAAGCATTTCATGGCAAATAGCCAACAGGGTCGCAAGAAGCGTGTTGGCCAAAAAAGGCGCAAAATAACTGCCCATAAATTGAGGAGAATCAAGCGTGAAGCTGCCAAGATGCCATTCGCCACCAGTTTTGCCATATTTCAGAGCTGCAACGTTACTGGAGTATCAAAAAGCACAAGGTGTGCGATACTCAGGGACATGGCCAAGGTAAGAAAGGCGGAAAAACGACCACCTTTGAACAAGAAACATAAGATAAAACGTCAAGAATGGGTCAAGAAATACCTTAAGACTGATTTTTCAAAGGTTTTATGGACTGATGAAATGAGAGTGACTCTTGATGGACCAGATGGATGGGCCAGAGGCTGGATCAGTAAAGGGCAGAGAGCTGCACTTCAACTCAGACGCCAGCAAGGTGGAGGTGGGGTACTGGTATGGGCTGGTATCATCAAAGATGAACTTGTGGGACCTTTTCGGGTTGAGGATGGAGTAAAGCTCAACTCCCAGACCTACTGCCAGTTTCTGGAAGACAACTTCTTCAAGCAGTGGTACAGGAAGAAGTCGGTATCGTTCAAGAAAAACATGATTTTCATGCAGGACAATGCTCCATCACATGCATCCAACTACTCCACAGCGTGGCTGGCCAGTAAAGGTCTAAAAGAAGAAAAAATAATGACATGGCCCCCTTGTTCACCTGCTCTAAACCCCATAGAGAACCTGTGGTCCACCATAAAATGTGAGATCTACAGGGAGGGAAAACAGTACACCTCTGGGAACAGTGTCTGGGAGGCTGTGATGGCTGCTGCACACAATGTTGATCGAAAACAGATCAAGCAACTGACAGAATCTATGGATGGAAGGCTGTTGAGTGTCATCATAAAGAAAGGTGGCTATATTGATCACTAATTTTTTTGGTTTTTGTTTTTGCATGTCAGAAATGTTTATTTCTAAATTTTGTGCACTGATATTGGTTTACCTGGTGAAAATAAACAAGTGAGATGGGATTATATTTGGTTTTTATTAAGTTGCCTAATAATTCTGCACAGTAATAGTTACCTGCACAAACAGATATCCTCCTAAAATAGCCAAATCTAAAAAAAAAACACTCCAACTTCCAAAAATATTAAGCTTGGATATTTATGAGTCTTTTGGGTTGATTGAGAACATAGTTGTTGATGAATAATAAAAATAATCCTCTAAAATACAACTTGCCTAATAATTCTGCACACAGTGTAAATCAAACTAAAATAACCAAAGATTCAAATTTTACGTCAATTCCCAAGCACAAATAATATGTCTCTCTAGTCGGACTTGAACCCATGACCCAAGAACTGTAGGACAAGAGTTCTAATCTCTTACTGACCCGATTATCCTAACTTCAATTTACTAAACTTTCTAACAATAATAATGATCTCTTTTTTTCTTCTTAGTGATCATACTTTTCAGTTCCATCTTCTTAAGATACAATAAAGGAAACAAGAAAACCTAAAATCAAAAGATTATAATCATCATCATGCTGCGGATTATAAATATCTCAGAACACAACTCCGACAGACTTGCCATTAACACCCATAAAACACTTTCCAGCTGTTATCAGATGGATGTCACACACCTCCATAGCGAAACAGGAATATCTTCCATTCTCTACCAAGTCCAAACGCTTGCACCATGCCATAATAATCAATGAACACATCATCACTTCGGCTGAAGTATCAAAATAATGCCCACATACTATAAAAATCACACAGGATGTAAACCCGAGCGCTGTCTACAGAGATGCAGGAAAACCATTCTCTTTTTCACAGCTTGTAGAACTTTTTTAAGACAGTTGAAAAAATATACTTGAAGACATAACATAGGCTTTAATTAAATTTTTTGTATTTTTTTTTTTCACTGTAGGGGCCAAAGTGATGGCGGAAAGCACAGAAAGTCTGGTTGACAGAAGTCATTTGCAGAGAGGCTGGCAATGTTTTTTTTCTTTTTTAAAGATTTGCGATGTAACAGAAGTAGATTTTAATTATGTAGCAGCAATCAGTATTAGTCATAACGACTGTTCTTAGCAAGAGCAAGTGCCATTGAAGGCACATTTATGCCCATTCTTCATAAGAGCGTAAATTCATAAACAAAACAATACCTTATACTTTTTACTCTTAAGAGCATATGACTCGCCCAGGGAGATATGGGGGAAAACTCGGTACCCGGGCCTTGACCTTCTGTGGGATGTCACGGCAGTCGGCTCCCGGGCCCGTACCCTGGGGTCACTCTTTAAAAGGGGGTTTGTTAACAGTTTTTGTCTCGTGACGCCACCTGTGGTTCCCGGTAATGAGTACCGGTGCTGATGCAGACCTCCGAGGGTGATGGGATGGCAGCTGGGATGTTTCTGCTCCCCACAGGTGCAGCGGGCCCCCGGGGCAGAGTTGATGGAAGGGATGCAGGTGAGAGGTGCTGGGCGTTGTAGTGCAGGTGCGGTAGCGTGGTGGAAATAACTGACAGAAACAGTGGAGTGCAGTCATCCGAGTTTACTCACAGTTCTTTTTAGGTTCCTCGGGTACACTGTCCAGGTGTCAGACTCCCGCGTCGCACTGCGTTTGCCAGGCAGGGGTTCAGCACTCCTTTAGGTATATTAGAAGCACTTATTGGGACCCCCTTTCTTTATGTTCCTTCCTTGACCGACTTCCTGCACTGGGTCTTCTCCCTCCTGCCCTGTGCTCCCCCACACACAGTCCCGGTCGGGTACTCTGAGATCCCTCTGGGCAACCTGGAGTTCCCGGACCTACTTGGTGCCCTTCACGGCGGCAAGGGTGAGGTTGTGGCAACTGCACCATGGAAGTGCAGAAGCCTCCGGTTTTCCAGCCGAGACCTGGAGTAACAAGGCTGGTCCAGGGACCGGTTCCCTTCCTGCGGCCTGATCCCTCTGATGCTTGGCAGATTCGGGCGTACAGGTGCCGTCCTGCACTCACCGTACCCCTTGGGATCCCTTCTGTTACCGGAGCCTTCTTCCCTGACTCCCCTCTCACTCCTGGGCCTCTCTTACTAGGCCCCACTATGGAGCAGAGCTCCTGAAGAGACTCTGCTCCCCTCCTCTCCTCTCCTTACTACTCACTGACTGAACTGAACTGCTACTCTAAGATGGCTCCCTATATATATCTGTTCTCTAAGTGCTCCCCTGTTCTACGTCCTCCACCCACACCCACTACTGGTTCCCCCTCACTTTGGTCCCCCCCACTCCAGCCAGGGACAGGGCAGCACAAGAAGTGCATAATGCCCTTCCAGCCGGCCTGGAGTAGTGTAGTGTTGAGTGCAGGTGTTGGGGTCCCGGGCAGTACTCCATCCTTACCTGAGAGAAGGAGATGCCACACCTCTGGGTGAGGTGCAGTACCTCTGTGGTGATTGAACCCTCAGGGGCGCCACACATAAACACATTAAAAAATGCCTTATATGTTTCAATTGGAGGGTAATTTTCTACCTATTACAGAACCGGTTTCTCAAAGCGATCAATTGAGGTCAACGCAGCAATGGCCAATGAGCCATCTTCAAAATTTTCCAAACAGGCAAATAGAAAAGAACGGCACATATATGACCTTTCTTCATAAGAGCATAAACTCATTTAAAAAAATGACTTAGGCTATGTGCCCACGATGCAGAAATGAAGCAGAAAATTTCTGCAGCATTTCTGCATCTCCCTGGCAGAAAAAACGCATGCGGATTGTACATGCAGATTGTGCATGCGTTTTTCCTGCACAATACATGCGGATCCACATGCGGATTCACATGCGTTTCCGCATGCAGATTGACAAGCGCTTTCCAGGCGATAGCATCACTTGGAAAGTGCTTCACAACTAGGTCACACTGTATAATAAATCCATGCAAACGGCATGGATTTATACAGTGTGACCGTAAAAATTAAAACAAATAAAGCTATACTCACCCCCGAGGCCCCGGTATGTGCTGCAGCGCTCGTTCCTGTCAGGTTCCCGGCTGCCGGCATATCGCGAGACAGAGCGGTGAAGGGCCTGCGGTCACATGACTGTGACGTCACCGCAGGTCCTCAAGCGATGCCGGCATTCAGAGAGAAGACGCCAGACAGGTGAGTATAACTTTATTTGTTATTTTATTCTTTTTTTACAGGTACAATGGTACCCAGGTCTGGATGAGAGTCTCCTCTCCTCCAGAACTGGGTACCATCCGCACATAGAGACGCATAGAAGCCACTTGTAAAAATGTACAGTCGCGGTTTCTATGCGTTTCAATGCAAGTCAATGGCGGGAGTTCCGCTGCGCTTCCGCAAAATTAAATGACATGCTGCGGATTTTTGTACGCAGCATAAACGCTGCGGAAAAATCCGCAGCATGCGGAATCCCCTTGGGGACCATGGGGTGCGGATTACCTAGCGTTTAACAAGCGTTTATGCTGCGGAAATTCCACAGCATAAACGCTTGAAAAACGCTGCGTGGGCACCCAGCCTTATACGTTTCAATTGGAGGGTAATTTTCTTCAAAACTTTCCTAATGTGCAAAAAAAAAAAAAAACGCCACATTTATGACCATTCTTCATCAGAGCATAAATTCACAAACCAAAAAAATTCCTTTTACATTTTGATTGGAGGGTAATTTTCTATCTATTACAGAACCGGTTTCTCAAAGCGATCAATTGAGGTCAACATAGCAATGGCCAATGAGCCATCTTTAAAAACTTTCCCAATGGGCAAAAAAAAAAAACATTCTTCATAAGAGCATAAATTCCTAAACCAAGAAAATGCCTTATACGTTTCGATTGAAGGGTAATTTTCTACCTAGTACAGAACCAGTATCTCAAAACGATCAATCGATGTCAACACAGCAATGGCCAATGAGCCATTTTCAAAACTTTCCTAATGTGCAAACAAGAAAAGAAGGGCACATTTATGACCATTCTTCGTAAGAGCATAAATTCATAAACCAAAAAATTGCCTTATACGTTTTGATTGGGGGTAATTTTCTATCTATTACAGAACCAGTTTCTCAAAGTGATCAATCGGCATGAACGAAGGAGTGGCCAATGAGCCATCTTCAAAACTTTCATAACGGGCAAACAAAAAAAGAACAGCACATTTATGACCATTTTTCGCAAGAGCATAAATTCATAAACCAAAAAATGCCTTATACGTTTCAATTGGAGGGTAATTTTCTACCTATTACAGAACCGGCTTCTCAAAACGATCAATCGAAGTCAACACAGCAATGGCCAATGAGCCATTTTCAAAACTTTTCTACCATGCAAACAAAAAAAGAAGGGCACATTTATGACCATTCTTCGTAAGAGCATAAATTCATATACCAAAAAAAAAATGCTTTATACGTTTCGACTGGAGGGTAATTTTCTACTTATTACAGAACCAGTTTCTCAAAATGATCAATTGAGGTCAACACAGCAATGGCCAATGAGCCATTTTCTAAACTTTTCTAACTGGCAAAAAATTTAAAAAAAAGAGCAATAAGTAATAACGCGGCTTTTATAAAACGGTGATTTTGTTTTATAGAGCAGAGGCCACGGAATGATGAGACGTTAATGGGACAGGTCAGCTCGAATTTGCGGACATTTTTGAGCTGTCGAGTCAGAAGGGATTTTGTTTATAAAGGAAAGAAATAGGTCTGACTCCATGTGCCACCGGTGACCCAGGGGCATTGGGTAGCACCGGTTAGACTCTGGCACTTTAAAGCTTTCTTTTTCTTTGCTTCGGTGTTGACTCACTGTCTGCTGACCCATTTGCGGAGCGGTATTAGAATTGTAGAGTAATAAATGAACAGTGGAGGGTTTTTGTAATGATGATTAGGGACTGAAATTGGCTCAGATTTACAGTGTCACTCAGGAATGGAAGGAGAGGGGGGAAAAGCATTCTGAGCGGCCTAATGGATCCATCAACTCGTTTCGGCTGCTCAGTGGGCCGAGCAGGGTCACCAGGCTTTCCGCTGGCAGCACAAAGCACTTCAATTTTGTTAGGAAATGTATCAATTTAACTGACTTGAGCAGCACACTGAAAAACCTAATGAATCTGGACTCAATTTTCCGCCACAGTGCTTCTGCGAACTGTCGGAAACAATGTCTATGGTCGGGGGTGAAGGCTGCCTGTGATAGGCCACCGAGCCTCTCCCTGCCTCTGTCGGGGTTAGTGGAGAGAGACAAGCTTGCCTTCTGCAAACCAATGACAGCCAACAACCAGCCGCTGCCACTCTCCTAACAATGATGTCATTAAAGGTAAATTGGCCTCTATTTCAGCAGGATGATAGTGCTAATTGAGTGGCAAAATATAATATAGGGAGCTGTTGTCTGCAGTTAAAGGGAGGAGGGGGACAGATTAAAAGCCCTACAATAGTGGGTGTCAGGCATGGCAGATGTTGCTTTCTGCTGATAACTGCGCTGACATATCTCTAGCTTGTCAAGGCTGAGGTTTTTCTAAGAGACTTACAGCAAAAGAAGCAGATGGCCCTTGCTGAATGGGAATGAAGTGCTTAAACAGGCTGGCTGCTGAAGGCAGCTAGTTTGTAAATAGAGGCAGTCGGAGGTGTCTTATTGATTCTGCTCACTGCCCACAAGTGCGTCTAAATGGCAGCCCATGAATAGGTCCCAGAGATGCTGCAGTCAAGTTGCTTGTAGTGTCCAATTCTGCAAGTGGTGATTGATCTGCTGCCCGGCATTGGACGGAACAAGCGGACATCAGATAGCAATTCCAACCCCATACTAAAAGTTGAAAGAAAAAAAAAAAAACTTCCAAAAACTTTGACCTTCATCATTTAGATTCCGAAGGCGATCCATCGGTGAATGGCTGAATGATGATGGGTGCTTAAGATTCAGCGGCACAGCTGTGTTGACTTTGAGGTGTCTCGAAAGTTGGTGATGAGCATGCTAAAGGGCCTCGCTGGGACAGAATAAATAAAGTTTATAGGAGAGAGTGCCGCGTGCCTAATTTATTATTTTTATCGCTTCCGAAGAAAGTTGGTTTACACATAGAGGGTGCATAAAAATAGGAATACATAGTTGCCCCCTTAAAAAAGCACTCTCATCAAATTTTTTATCTTCTCAGTATATTGCAGTCATCTTATTATTTAGAACTTTGCACTTACAATTGCTCATTTTGCCTTTCTACCTATTTAATCCATTAACTTTTTTATTTTCTCAATATATTGCAGTCATCGCATTATATAGCACTGTGTACTTCCAATTGCTCATTTTGCCTTTCTGCCTAGTTAATTCTTCTCTTTTCTCTGCTCTATGTAGAAACAGAAAATTTATTTTCCCTGCATTAGTCATCTTCCTCTTCAACGCCTGACCCAGCTCGCCCCTGCCAAAGACTTTGCAGTGATGACTTGTGCAGGGAAAATTGACCTACTGTTTCTACATAGACGTTAGAAGGATTCAGCTAGTCAGTTTTTAATCATGTAATGTCATAGACCTAATGGAAAAGAGAAGAATTACCTGGGTAGAAAGGCAAAATGAGCAATTGTAAGTACACAGCGCTATATAATAAGATGACTGCAATATATTAAGAGAATAAAAATTTTGATGGGAGGAGGAGATTAAGGTTATTAATCTATAGAGGATAAAAAAACATTATACTGAGCATAAACCCATATAAAATTAAACAAAATTTGTGATTGCTCGATGAGGTAGACATTTCCTTTTATATTGAGCATATATGGTGGCCCTATATTTAGCATTGAGGTCAATGGCTTAAATCTGAGCAAAGATAAGATCTGGGGGGCTTGTATGTGTTCCTTATTTCTACGTGGGTTTTTACTAGGCACCAGAGTTTCCTTTCCAGACTTCAAATCAACCATGAATGGTGAATTGTTTTCCTATTAAATTGGTTCAAGTGGGTGTCTGAGAAAAGGAAATTAGATTGTGAGCCCCAATGGGCACAGAAACCTGGTAAATGGTAGCAATCTCTCTGCTGTGTTGGGAATGTGTTGGTGCAATTTAAGCACCTGGGAAAAAAATCTAAGAAAGCTTTTTCACACTGAGTTGCAAAACATAGTTGAACATAATTTTTTTACAGTACAGCAAGTTTTGTTTAGAAATTGAACAAGCAGGACGTGCCAGGAGCCTTGAGCTCAGAAACATGAACCTCTTGATCACACAGGCTGTATCTCCAATGCAAGTTGGGTTCGACTGACACTCTAATGTATATGGGGGCACCGGCTAACTGATTGTAGGGGTAGATGTCCATCAGCCATGTCTGATTTCGGACTGCTGATCGAATTGTTCTCCTGAAGAGAGATGTCTTACATAGAGAACGTAGGAGTGCTCCTTTGGCTGAGATTCCTTTGTATGGGAGAGTCGGCCGAGATAACTGTAAGTCTAACGATTGGCCAAAGTATCATTTGGCCAACAGTCATCTAATGTGTATGTGTCACGCTAGGTAAGGGGAGGACCAAGTGTACAACGATGGGAAAAGGGGGGAAGCCCAACAACTAGGGAAAGGAAGAGTGGAGACCCCTATGCAGATCTTACAATACCCTGACTCCCCTACCATCCATAAATAGGCTCCGCATCTATCGCCGAGCAGGATACCTAATCCCTACTGACCCTACAGTTAGGCCCTAGGTAAGGAGGGGAAAGGGTGAGCAGTAGTAGCCCCCACTGCAACTAAAGACAAACAAGTAAAACCGACAAGGGGATACACTTTGCTTTGAGAAGACACCAGAGAGAAGACGACAACAATCCACCAAAAAACTACAAGAAGAAACTAGCCGACTGCTAGAGATCCAGTGCTGAGCAAAGGAAAATAGTTCTATCACCGGCGACACTCTGGAGACATTGAGGGTTTTTAAATATCAAGCAAGGGTGTGTCAATTAGCAGCAGAAGGTGGAGATCACTGCTGGGTCCAAGCAAGAGAAGGATACCACTACACTACAGAGATGAAAGGATCAAGAAGGTGTCTGCAAAGCCAAGCACAGCGACCTTCTACATCCGGATCCAGAATGACTGTCTGTCAAACCTGATACACACGTGACAGTATAGTGGCCATTAGAATTGACCTAGACTATATCTATGTAACCTGTAAAATGGTTTTCAAAGGTGTTTTGGGATTTTTTTTGCTGTTTCAGGGTTTGGCCATGGGATTGAATTTGATCATGGAGAAGAACATTTGTTGGCATCTGTATATTTTCTATATCCATGTAGACAACCAACATACTCAAAAAGATACCTACTATAAGTCACTTCTAATGAACTTTTTTCCAGCCTGAGGGTCTATGTCATGCGGAAAATTCATCTGTATAGTTAAAATACACATGACCCTAAAAAGTGCTCATGTAAAGCAAAAAAAGATCAGGGTTTGTTTAAGAAGAACCCACCATGTTTAAAATGCTGCCCAATTTGCAGGCAGCATGTGAGGTGAGCAGGTTGATGTTTGTTTTTGTGGGAAGAAATTCAGTAGAACATGCACCGATAATTCATTGATTTAAACGTATGCTTAATATTGGCTTAGGAGTCCAGTGGGTGGTGCTACTCAGTGATTAACAGCCTTCGGTCTATTAGTGTGATTGTGTAAGACCACCCATTGAACTTAAAGAGTAACCGTCATTTTAATCTTAAAAAATTAACCATTGTTTTAATTTTTATTTTATAAATCAATAGGACACATAAATATAAGCAACTTTACAACATATTTTATTAGAGAAAACTATTTTTTTTCTCCTCCTGGATTGATTTTTCACTCTCAATTCATGGGTAAAATCTAAAAAATCTGTGAAGACAAATCTTCTAATTATTTAGATAAGACATGACAGTTGGTGCTTTGAAAATTCTATGAAGAGAGGAATAGCTAAAGGGCAACACAGATATTCTACTGCAATTTTCCCAGAAAGGACAGTTACAGTTCTCCATAGAAGTTTATGAGCACCAACTGTCATCTCCTATCTCAGTAATGGGAAGATCAGAATTCACTGAACACAGATTTTACCCATGAATCGAGTATTTTGTGAATGAAAGATCAGGTCAGGTGGCGAAAGAAGCGAATTTCACTAATAATATATATTATAAAAGTTGTTTCTTTTCATGTGTACAATTGATTTATGAAAATAAATTTACACAACAGTTACACTTTAAAGGGAATCTGTCAGCATGTTTTTGCTACCTCATCTGAGAGCAGTGTAATGTAAGGAAAGAGACCCTGATTCCAGTGATGTATCACTTAGTTTACTAGGCGCCTCAGTCCTGACACAACCAGAGTTCTTAGATGCAGCATGAAGCAGAGCTGAGAAAGCTAACCCCGCCCACACCTCATCTTACAGAGTACATAGTCTATTGACAGTATGCTGCTTATCAGATGAGGGGGCGGGGTCAACAACTGCTCATGATCCAGCTAGTCACAGAAATCATAATGTCCTTGTGATAAAACCTTCATTATAAGTAAATAACAGCTAACAGCCTGATAAGTGACACATCACTGATTTCAGTGTTTTAATCCCTACCTCATGCTGTTGTGGCCCCCCTGAGGTTTCGACCGCCAAAGGGATGCTGCACTTCTTTAATGGAGTGTGGTGTTCCTCCTCTGAGGTAAGAACAGTGTGATGGTCAGGACTCCACCTCCACATCCAACACCACATTTCTCCACCAGAGGGGGCTAGAATGCACTAAGTGCTGCCCTCCTAGTTACAGGGAGACTGGGGAACCAAGAGTTAGGGGAACCATTTAGTGGGCGAGGATGGAGGACTCACATTTTAGTGACACTTTAAATTTCATATTTAATAAAAAGCCATTTTTGGTTGCGGGTCTTTGAACTGTGAATTACTGTGATCTCCCAGCCTGCAGCGGATGGAGACACAGCCCTCGTACCTTGGCCTTGGGTCGAGGGGCTGGTTGTAGGCAATGAAAGAAAGGGGCTGGAGGCAGGGCATCCTAGAAGGAAGCCCCCACATGACCGGGATGGGCCAGCAGGGTATAATTTGAATCCCAATGATCGGGATTGGGTAGAGGTCAGGAAGGGCGGGCATTTGGACGAGGGTGGAGATGGGGGAAGAGAGGTATAAGAAGGAAAAGTGCGGGAAACGGGTAGCCCAGAGGTGAAGAGCATAGGAAAAAGTAATAGAGGAACACATTTAAAAAAAAAATCTTACCTTAATTCCAAATCGTTTGGGACGTTTCTCTGGCTGTCATGGAGTCTGTGGGGTCCCTTGTCGCTAGGTCGAGGGAGGCAGCAAGATCCAGGCGAGGAGGATGGCTCGAGGCCCAGCTGTCCGGTCTGCTGGGGAATGCAGGCGAAGAAGAATCCACGTCTGGATCAGGAAGAACCGCCAGGAGGACGCGGCCACCCGAGAGGCTCTCCCCGGAGATGGTGGGTACGGGCAGCAGGCGCAGGCTGCGGAGCCCCTCAGGGGACCCTGCGTCCGGTGACCATGCCGGCGGAACCCCCCGCCGGCGTGCACGCAGCGGCAGGAATCCGCCCAGCCGGCCTGCTGGCTCTCCAAGTGTCGGGTTGCGGTCCAGGAATGAGGTGCCCCGCTCCATTGTGGAGCGGCCTACTCTGGCGGCGCGCCGCAGTACCAGAGCGCAGACCGCGCCGGAAGCAAGGCCCATGCTGCTGACGCGTCATCCAGGGGGCGGGGCCCCACCGGAAGGGCGGCCCACGTCACTTCCGCCCCCGGAAACAGACGCCAGTAACGATCGGCCTATCAGCAGCGGGCGTGCGGACACGCCCCCCCGCTCCAAGATCCCGCGGCAATGTACGGAGCGGGAAATTCAAAAGACGGAGCACCAACACTACTGCAGAGGCGGTTAACGGAGGGAACACTCGCGCGGCAGGCACACCTGGCGAGGTACCTGTCGGGGTGCCTGCCACACAGACCAGCAGGGGAAGGGTGCAGCAGAGGCACACGGGCAGGCAGCAATTCCCGGACCTCCTGCCTGGCCCAAGTCACACCAGGCAGAGGGATGAGGCGGCAGGCAGCAGCATAGGGTTGCCTGGCAGTTTTTCTCGGGCCAGGGAGTCCGGATCTGATAATCAAGGCCGTACATGGATGGCAGTGAGGACCGGAGCAGAGATGAGTGGAGGACGAGCGGCTGGGACATCAACACGGGCTCGGGTCCCCCGTGGTGACGTGGAGGCCAGGGGCGCAGGCCTTGAGTGCATGGAGGCGGGCGGATTGGACTTCGGTGGAGATCAAGGCGAAGCAAGGAATCGTCAGGACTCGGGGCGTATGGCTGGCGGGGACACAGCACCTGTGCAGCTCGGTGAGTATGCATCTATGTATGGTTTGTCGCCCGCGGGGTCATTAGCAGACGGGGTGGGGGATAGGCAGTTGGCGGGCCCCAGCGGGGGAAATGTTAGAGGAGGTAGTGGGTCGGATGTATGCGGGATTAGGGATATGTTGGTTAACATGTCGCGCATTCTGGCCAGATTAGAAGACGGTGGAGCTAATCAAGTGGGGTCGTCACCAGCGGGGGCTTGGGTACATAGTCAAGCGGCGTTGTCACAAGAGGGGAGCGAATCGGCCAGGTCAGCGGGGTTGGCAGCCGGGACACCGTTTGGGGTGTCGGTGTGTGTGCAGACGGAAAAGGAGAAAGGGGATACTGTAAAACTGGATGATAGGGCGAAAGGGGAGGTATATGTGTGTTTTGAGGGGCCTTTGGGGGCGCATTTAAAAAAAGAGGTTAAGGAAAAAATTTGGCAGGATGAGTATGTGGAAATTTTTTCCCTTCTTCCGTTGGAAAAGTTTAACCTGGATAAGGGAAAAAAGGACGACAGTAAGAAAGAGGAGGAAGAAAAGCGCAGGTGGAGGTTGATTCCTCAGAGGTTTGTTAACTGGTTACAAGCTTTTGCAATAATGGCTAGCGTTATTGGGGAAAAGGCTCCTGATAATTGCTCGGGGCTTTCATGGGAGCAACAGTAGCGGGAACCAATCAGCAGGACATGGGGGAAACAGTCAGGGGGCACAAAGCACTAAGAAAGAAGCGGGAACTTGCTGGCAATTCAACGATGGCCAATGCAAATATGGGAGCTCCTGTAAATTTAAACATGTGTGCTCCCATTGTAGTGGAGGCTCACACGGAGCATCAAAATGTTTTAAAAAGGATAAGGGAAAGCCGACAGTGGGTACCGGTCAAGGGGGTGACTCCAGTGAGGGTGCACGTGATGGCCCCCTTTCTAAGTAGGTATCCGGATCAGTTGAAGGCTAAGGTTATTTCGGACGTTTTTTTGGAAGGTTTTAGAATACCTCCTCCTGAGCACGAGGTCCCCGTTTCAGTAAAAAATTTGATGTCGGCCTCCCTTCATCCTGATGTGGTCAGTGTGAAATTGGCTAAGGAAGTGGAGTTGGGCAGGATGGCGGGACCGTTTCAGGACTTACCTAGTAGCAAAGTGATTATCTCGCCACTGGGGGTTGTGCCCAAAAAAGAGCGGAATAAGTTTCGTTTAATTCAGCATTTGTCGTACCCGAAGGGGCTCTCGGTGAACGATGGCATTGCACAAGAATTGTGTTCAGTTGAATATACTTCATTTGATGCTGCGGTGCAATGGGTACGGCGATATGGGTCAGAATCGTTGCTAGCAAAAACGGATATCGAGTCGACTTTTCGGTTGCTGCCAGTTCACCCGGATAGTATCCCATTGTTAGGTTGTTTTTGGAATGGGACATATTACGTGGATAGGTGTTTGCCAATGGGTTGTGCAATTTTGTGTTCTTTGTTTGAAACGTTTAGTACATTTTTGGAATGGGTTGTGAAGGACCTGGCATCAGTTAAGTCAGTCATTCATTATTTGGATGATTTCTTGTTTATAGGCCCTCCGCAATCGTTGTTGTGTAGAAATTTATTAGGTACTATGGTGTGGGTGGCAGAGCATTTTGGCGTACCATTGGCTGAAGAAAAGACAGAAGGCCCTTGCACAACCATAAGTTTTTTGGGCATTGTAATTGATACAGAAAGGATGGAGTGTCGGTTACCGGAGGACAAATTGATTTTGCTCAAGCAGGAGGTTGATAGAGTCGGGAGGCTGCGCACGGTGACCCTGAGGGAGTTGCAATCGCTGTTAGGGTGACTGAATTTTGCATGCAGGATTATGCCAATGGGCAGAATATTTTGTCGCAGGTTGTCAGGCGCGACAGCAGGAGTGCGGGCCCCCCCATCATTTTATTCGGCTAAATAGGGAACACGAGGATCTAAAGGTTTGGAAGCTGTTTTTGGAAAGTTATAACGGCAGGTCAGTAATCCAGCAGGAGTTCTTAAGCAGCTTTGATTGCGAGATATTTATGGATGCGGCGGGAGGTGCTGGTTATGGGGCCTATTGGAAAGGGAGGTGGAGTGTTGGAGTATGGCCGAGCGAGTGGACGGAGAAGGGTCTTACGAAGAATTTGGCTTTTTTGGAATTGTTCCCCATCGTTGTTGCAGTTACTATTTGGGGTGAGTGATTTGCCAACAGGAGAATTCGGTTTCATTGCGACAACATGGGAGTGGTGTCTGTCATCAACAGCTTGTCTGCCTCGTCCCCGCCTGTGATTAGGCTGCTGAGGGAACTAGTCCTTTGTTGCCTTAACTTGAACGCTTGGATTACAGCGGTACATGTTCCAGGTGTGCAAAATTCCATAGCAGATGCCTTGTCTCATTTTCAGTGGGACCGTTTTCGGGCGCTAGCACCAGAGGCCGAGGACGTGGGACAGGAATGCCCTTCGCATTTGTGGCAGCTGGTTATGGAAGAGCAGGACGTTTAATACAGGAGTCCATTACAAGGCAGACTTGGGCATCAAAACGAGGCATCATGGCGAGTATGGCAAAGCTGGATTCTGCAGTGGGGTGGGGTGGAGAGTGATGGAGATAGAGAGATGGCGGTGTTGTTTCTTGTGGGAAAGGCAGCGGAGAGCGGATGGTCTGTTTCAAAAGTTAGTAAATTTGTTGCTGGATTGGCATTCGGTTTTAGATTACAGGGGTTAAAAGATGTTACAAAATCGTTTTTAGTGAAGCAAGCAATTAAGGGCTTTAGGAGGGGAAGTAAAGTGTTAGATAAACGAAGACCGGTGACTTTTAGTATTTTAGAGCAGTTGGGTTTTGCGTTGGATAAGATCTGTTGTTCGGCTTTTGAAGCCACACTGGTTAGGTTGGCTTTTTCATGGGCGTTTTTTGGCGCACTAAGATTAGGTGAGTTGGTGGCACCAAGTAGGAATAAGGCTGGGGGTTTGTTTGCCAAGGACGTGAGCGGTCGGGACAGGTGCATTGAATTCTGGATCAGGAGGGGGAAGACGGATCAATTGGGCAGAGGCAAGCGAGTGGTATTGGGTGAAGTTGATGGATCGTTTATGTGTCCTAGGAGATGTTTAATGGCTTATTGGCAAGTCTGGTCGGGACGTAAGGGCCCATTATTGTGTCATAAAAATGGTGAGTTTTTGTCTCGTTTTCAATTTATTGCAGTGTTTAAGAAAGGGATCATAGAATTGGGCCTTAGCCCTGAGGTTTACGGGTCGCATTCTTTCAGAATCGGTGCGGCGTCAGAAGCGGATGGTTTGGGTTTAAGCAAGGAGGTGATAAAGCGCATCGGGAGGTGGAGTTCAGATCGTTATCTGTCCTATGTACGGCATTAGGTGTGCAGGCTTATGTTTTATCTGGTCAGAAGTGAATACAATTCTTTGGTTGTTTTTTGCAGGTGGCGTCCCGTTATTAGTCTGGATTCTCGGACACTCTTTCGTTCATTGGGGCACGCTGCGGGCGGACGTGAGGCCGAACGGTAGGCAATTGGGTTTTAGCAGAGAGCAAGCGGTGGTTTGGTGGCTGGGTTTTCGAGGGATGGTATGGAGAAGGGTGCTGCCTGAATTCTACAGGGCGGCTCGTTTGGACCGGGCGCCGGATATTTTGGTAGTGCATTTGGGGGGGGAATGATTTGGGGTCTCGACCGGTTAGGGAATTGATGAGGGATATTCGGATTGATTTTTTAAGGTTGTGGACATCTTTTCCGGGGGTGTTAACGGTTTGGTCTGACATTGTACCGAGAAAAAAATGGAGGGAGGCTAGATCAGTGAAGGGCATTAACAGGGCACGAGTTAAGTTAAATAGAGCCATAGCAGCGTTTGTCGGTAGGAACGGGGGAGTAAGTGTTCGGCTTCTTGATCTTGAGGCAGGGGTTGGAGAATTTTGGGCAAAGGATGGCGTACATCTGAACGATGTTGGAATTGATTTGTGGACATTGGCTATACAGGAGGGGATTGAGAGGGCCATGGCGGTGTTGGGGCGCTCACAAGCCTGAGGTGGTCAGGGCTGTTCATTTGTGGCGGGGGGTGGGGTTCTTGGAGTTGGCACAGAAGTGTCGGTGGAAAATTATTTGAATTTTACAGGCAGTGGTTTGATTAAGCGGGGTGATCTGGCATCTGTTTTTTTGGGGCTCTGGATGGGGTTTTACCCTGGGAGCTTTTGGTGCCCTCGAGCTGGTGATGGACGGCAGAGGGTAACACAGTGGTTCGATTTCGGTTTAGTTTTGCCAGATCAATTTTTAACTCCAAGAACCCTCCCTTCTTATTTATTTCATAATAATGTATATATGTTAATGTTGTTTGTTAATAACATGGCCGCTGTGGCCAAATTTATCCAAAGAAAATTACAGGTGCAGTGTTTTTATTTGTTAAAGTATGTAAGTGCGGTAAGATGGGGGTGGAGGCATATGAACGGTGGAACCCGGGTTGGCCGTATACGGTCAAGAAAGGGGCTGGAGGCAGGGCAACCTAGAAGGAAGCCCCACATGACCGGGATGGGCCAGCAGGGTGTAATTTGAATCCCAATGATCGGGATTGGGTAGAGGTCAGGAAGGGCGGGCATTGGGACGAGGGTGGAGATGGGGGAAGAGAGGTATAAGAAGGAAAAGTGCGGGAAACGGGTAGCCCAGAGGTGAAGAGCATAGGAAAAAGTACCCACCCACCCTCTTTTTCCGTTGGTATCTTTGTAGGTTATGGGTAAAAGGTTGGTTTTCTCTTTTTATCAGGGACGAATTAAAGTGGCATTTGATGTGGCGTAAAGAAGAGTATTTAAGTTGTGTAAGAAGGATTGTCACAGTGGCTTGGCGGGGGGGGGGTTCTTGGAGTTGGCACAGAAGTGTCGGTGGAAAATTATTTGAATTTTACAGGCAGTGGTTTGATTAAGCGGGGTGATCTGACATCTGTTTTTTTGTGGCTCTGGATGGGGTTTTACCCTGGGAGCTTTTGGTGCCCTCGAGCTGGTGATGGACGGCAGAGGGTAACACGGTGGTTCGACTTCGGTTTAGTATTGCCAGATCAATTTTTAACTCCAAGAACCCTCCCTTCTTATTTATTTCATAATAATGTATATATGTTAATGTTGTTTGTTAATAAAATGGCCGCTGTGGCCAAATTTATCCAAAGAAAATTACAGGTGCAGTGTTTTTATCTGTTAAAGTATGTAAGTGCGGTAAGATGGGGTTGGAGGCATATGAACGGTGGAACCCGGGTTGGCCGTATACGGTCAGGTCTCAACCCGGTCAAGGACCACGACCAAGAAGGCCCGGAGCTTAAGAGTGTAGCTCCAACGCAAATGGATCCCAGGGAGGATGCAGACGGAGCGGTGTACGCCACCTGTCCTCGCTATGCTGATCTATTCAGAGGGATTCCGGCTGCAAGAGGGGTACCGGCCCCCGACACCCGACCTTGCTACTTCATGTCCTGGTCGGGGAAGCCTGGTAGGCCCTGAGGATCCCACCGGGTAACGGAAAGAGCGGAGCCGCCACCCGTGCCCTTTTTCTGAGAGGAGTTCAGAGGGAGACCCGGCCTATTTACACACACAGACAGGAAAGCACTCGGTCTGTAGTTTAGGAACACTCTAGTGCGGGGTCCTGATCGAACACTGGACTTACTCGGAGGTTGTCGGACCCCCTTCGTCTCTGGTGACTGCAGAACTCCTCGAGGAGCAGGGAGTCGCCTTCCTTCTGCCATCTCTTATGTGAGTAAAGCCTTGGAAGTTCACCCCTATGACCTCCGGACTCTTTATTCTGCGCTACACCGCACTACGCAGACTTTCTAGACTACTACCCCCGTCATCCTGTCCCTCTGCCCTGAGGCCCTGCTCCGCCTGTGGGGAGTAGTAACAACGTCGGCTGCTATAACACCAGGCCTCAGCGAACTGCAGCAGCGCTGGTGGCCTTCATCAGGTGCCGCAGGTGGCGTAGTCGTAATCAGCCACTCAACCCGGATAAGCCCATACCATCCTTCTTTTTAATGTGACGGTCCTGGGCACGGCACGGAGCGGGTCCGGGCCACGGCTGCACCCCAACCCTCCATCACAGGACCCGACTCCCAGTACCCCATCTCCCAGGGTAATAAGGGCCTTTCGAGTAGAGGCGTCACACTGTCCTCATATTACATAGCAAAAACTTATGGACAGATTCCCTTTAAGTAAATCTTTTCCCATAAATGCCAGGTGCTAATAAATCTAAGTCACTGAGCAAAAGATACCCTGGCTCCAAGTGTTAGTAAAGCTAACATATACATTGTGAGTCATCCTTATTCCTTATCATTCCATGAAGAAGCAATTTCAAAATGTTATTGAGGTTCCTCTATGCTTTGGTTCTGGCTTTGTTCTTATAAAAGTAATTCAACTAAAATTAATGTATCCCTTAAATTTGATGTGCTGGATAACAGATAATAAAGGGGAAATGTACAGGTGCATTTCACTAAATTAGAATATCATCAAAAAGTTAATTTATTTCAGTTCTTCAATACAAAAAGTGAAACTCATAAAGTCATTAAAAACAGAGTGATCTATTCCAAGTGTTTATTTCTCTTAATGTTGATGGCTATGGCTTACAGCCAATGAAAACACAAAAGTCATTGTCTCAGTAAATTAGAATACTTTATAACAACAGCTTGAAAAATGTTTTTATAATCTGAAATGTCCTACTGAAATGTATGTTCAGTAAATGCCCTCAATACTTGGTCGGGCTCCATTTGCATCAATTACTGCATCAATGCGGCGTGGCATGGAGGCGATCAGCCTGTGGCACTGCTGAGGTGTTATGGAAGCCCAGGTGGCTTTGATAGCAGCTTTCAGCTCGTCTGCATTGTTGGGTCTGGTGTCTCTCATCTTCCTCTTGACAATACAAGGTCAGGCGAGTTTGCTGCCAATCAAGCACAGTGATACTGTTGTGTGTAAACCAGGTATTGGTACTTTTGGCAGTGTGAACAGGAGCCAAGTCCTGCTGGAGAATGACATTTCCATCTCCAAAAAGCTTGTCGGCAGAGGGAAGCATGAAGTGCTCTAAAATTTCCTGGTAGACGGCTGCGCTGACTTTGGTCTTGATAAAACACAGTGGACCTACACCAGCAGATGACATGGCTCCCCAAACCATCACTGATTGTGGAAACTTCACACTAGACCTCAAGCAGCTTGGATTGTGTCCTCTCCACTCTTCCTCCAGACTCTGGGACCTTGATTTCGAAATGAAAATTGGAACTCTGGGACCTTGTGGAGTGTGTCAATGACTGCCTTCTGGACATCTGTCAAGTCAGCAGTCTTCCCCATGATTGTGGAGCCTACTGAAACAGGCTAAGGGACCTTTTTAAATGCTTAGGAAGCCTTTTGCAGATCTTTTTTGTTAATTATTGTAATTTACTGAGATAATGGCTTTTGTGTTTTCATTGGCTGTAAGCCATAATCATCAACATTAAAAAAATAAACACTTGAAATAGATCACTCTGTTTGTAATGACTCTATATAATATATGAGTTTCACTTTTTGTATTGAAGAACTGAAATAAATTACTTTTTGATGATATTCTAATTTAGTGAGATGAACCTGTAACAGTTAGTGCATTAAAAACTAACACCAGGAGTCGAGCACAGGGTAGCAGTCAAACTTGAGATTTATTGCCTGTGGGGACCCAAAAGCATATGGGACTCTTAAAATGTTACCGGTACTGTAAATGTTGCATAGCAGGTGGGGGCAATTGCAGAGTTTAAAATTAGGGCCCAGGAGCCTCTGACTTGAGAGCAAGATGGCTACAGTAATGCAGGAAGGCCAAATGACTCCTAAGTATGTAGCTACACTGCCTCCATGTAATATTGTACATGCTTTTTGGGGTATTCTATTGAGACTACCTCCATATTGTGATGCTCACCTTGTGAAGTGGACCCACTAAGCCCCAGGTCCGGATGAGTACACCCTGGCAATTGGTGAAGCTGGCAGGATGGCACGAGAGGTGCAAGGACGTTGTACACTCAGGAATTTTGGGAGCAGCAGGACAGATGAAGTGGACTTCAGCAGGAATTGAAGCAGGTTAAGCACGATGTGCACAGAAGGTGGCGTACACCAAACTAAATTCTTCAATCTCAGTCCTAAAACACAGGTGTGAGTCTTAAAAGGCCTAGGGAGATCATGCCACTGAGTTAAGTCGGGCAACCTTAAAACCCGACGATTTAGCACAGCAGTGGGCAGAGGACCAAGATGAAGGAAGCAGAGCCGGAGATACCCGGGACATGTGTGTTGCGTAAAGTGATTGAGGGCTGTAACTTGCGGACAATCTACTGCTCCACGTCGTCCTGGCACTTTACAGGAAAATCGTGTCCCAGTTCCTGTGTGCTGTTAGGTGTGGGGTGTATCACACTTATTTGTAGGCCACAGGCCTCCACTGTCTCCAGGCCTCCATCTTCCAGAGCCATCGCACCTAACTCAGGGGATACCCAGTTCATTTCAACACAGAGAAGTTTACTGGACAGTTCAAGTTAATCAGATTGTAACACACAGTATTGGGCACCACACTACTCATTTCTTGTTTCCTTAATACAGCACATTTTCAGTAATACTATCCGTTCCTCCTGGACTATCCAGCCCCAGGGATTTCCCGTCCAGTTCTACAGTACACCCGGGATCCGTTACCTTCACTTCATGTGGTTCCATGTCCATCTCCCCCTGTACGCCAGAAGATAAGGCACACTTCATAGTACCTGTATTGAGCCTTGAGCTTCAGACGTTACAGGAATGTCCACAAGGGTAAGGCCTCCCACTGTCCAGAACGATAAATTCATACTTCCACTATCAACCCACTGCAACTTGAACTTGACCTTGGTTAACAAACTTCCTGACTCCTATCAGGAAGCAATCCCTTTTTACTGGGGCTTGCCACTCCCACTATGGGCTAGTCCCTAACTTTAAGTATGTCTGTCTCTACTTTTCTATGTCTGTCTCTTTTTCTACTTTTACAAACATTATGCATTGCATTTGCATACATCAAACATTTTACACTTATAATGATTACCAAAGTCTATCACTACCTTATGTCCTAAAACATATCCTATGTCTTACTCAATACTTTATACATTACCATATCACTGTTATGATCTTCAACATGTACTAAGGAAAGATAAGGGAAAACTGTCCCTACAGTAAAACTAAGGTGAATCCCTACGATGTAGTGGGCTGCCTGTTCCTAGCGAACAGACCCGTCTTAGTCCTCGGCTAGTCTGAACGAAGACCTATAGCATAAGGGGAGGGGTCCCTAAAAGAACTAAGGACTGTGACAAAAATGGGACACCTCCTAAACAGAGAAGTTGTTGCAGAACACAAAAAGACGAACAGACAAAATAGTACTAGAGGTCCCAGAAGGACAAAACAAACTGACAGAGATAGGCACAGAAGCACCTGGCTAGAGAAACAGTCAAACACTGAAGTCCAGCACAGCCAAAGGGGCGGAGCTGGAATATAAAGGCAGATGGTCACGTGATAACAAAACACAAGATGGAAAACACAAACAGGAGGGTTCTAGCAATCACAGTCTATATCACAATGCACACTAAAAACCGCAGGACATAGTTCACACTTCACATGACACAATATACATTATTCACATAACACGATTGGTGTCTTCAGGGGTAGGAATGCGACAGCGGAGTCCACCACTCTTACAGTAACACATACATATGGTATCCAACGTTGAAGGTACAGTAGAAGCTCCATGTCCTATTATATTTGGCAACTCTCTCAGGATGTCCAAAAAGGGTTTGATTTCCTGGACTCCCGGAAGTAATGGCAGATCTCCTGGATGTTCCACAGCCTTCCCGGAACCAGAAAGCAAGTGCTCCCTGAAAGTTTCTCTGGCTGATGCTGGGTTGCTCTGTCGCAAGCCCCAACATCCACATGAACTGTACGTTTGTTGGGGTGGGATAAATGGTTGGGGTTGCTACTGAAAAAAGATTTGACATCGAGCTTTGTGCTCCCTTTACAGAATCTCCTGGCATTGGAGAATATGTCCATTACTGCTGTGTATAAAGCGGAGCAGAACAGTAAATGTAATAGGACGGGCTGGCGATGCGTGACTATTACCCATTAGGACGGACTCTCCTCTGTATGATGCCTCATGTGTCAAACACCTAGGTCGCTGTGTGCCGTCGTCACGTTTTGCTGCGTCATACAGAGGCAGCTTTTCATTTCATCTTCAGAGCTTCTGTAGGGTGAGGAGGACAGTCTAGTCTCTTGACCTTTCCTGTGAATCTGCCAGCCAGGGAGGAGCGGATCTATAACAGAATCACTTAGTAATGCACAAATCTCTCATATGTCCACAGACAAGCTGACTTATTACGGCTCCTCCACTGCAAACCCGCTTTCCTAATCATCGGCAAATACAATTATTTTGACATTTCAGCAGATTGTGGCAAAGGAAGATATTCGGCGGCCATTTTTTTTAATAATGTTATGATGATTCAGTCTGTCATTTCTTGTCCGTTTAACAATAACCTCATAATGAGGCTCGGAAAATCCATTTTAATAAGCAAATGATCCCTCCCTATTATTATATCTTACAACAATGACATTTAAAGAAGTAAACAAAGTGACCACAGCTGAAAATAACAAATTCTGCCTTCATATTTCCAGCGAAGGGGAAAAATATAGCGTTTTTAATGAAAAATATAACCCTTTATGAACATGTGCAAGCATGTAGTCGATCATAGGGGTTGGTGGTAGAGCCAGCAAGAATCATTGGTAACCTCCAAGAAGACACCTCCGAACAAAATGCCGCCATCATATCAGAGCCAAGTCACCGAGTCCTGGTTCTGCTCAATTTTGTTTTTTTGACAATATTCTGCAGCCATCAAATGCCAAAAATATATATATATAAAGAGCAAGTAAGCGGGGTTTTTTTCCTTCTTACCTGCTGTTGGGCGAGACCACCCCACTAATGTTTTGCATTGTTTCCTTGTAACGCCATGTTGGCGTTATGTTATGTTGGGCAAATTGCCCATACATTCTTCTGAAATATGTGTGTGTGTTTTGGGGGTACATACTCTGGGATGTGGGGCAATTGATATGATGTGCAGAAAGGGTACATCATCTATAATGACATTGTGATTGGTGGATCATGTGTTTTCAACTGTGCTTAGAGGTGTTACTTGTCTTTGTAATTTTGCCTCTGATGATAATGAGACTGCTGAAAACTCTTCCTGAAAGAATACAAAGTTTAAGACTAAAAAAGTCCCAATGGATAGTGTCAAAATTGTAAAAATACCTATCTTGTTTTTTAAGAAATAAAGAACGTGTTAGGTCACTTTCTTATAATAGCTTCCCGTGAAACCAGGTTTTCCCACCGTTCAGTGTCAGTTACAGGGGACACTTATGCAGGTTATAAATAAGCTGTCTGTAACCATTAGCCTGTGGAAAGCCATACTTGAAAGTACAAGGCAGCACCATATTCTGATATAAAGGAGATGACTGCCCCGGGCGTGGAAGACCAGCCATCTTGAGGAACATCCTCCATTGTGAGATTGGAAAGTGTGTAAAAGTGGGGCTGCAGAATAGAAGTGCCTGCAACCTGTGAGCAGCAAGAGGCTGCCACAACTAGGAAATTTAACTTACTCCACTCGCTGAGGAGGTCAAATGGTACAACTATGAGGCGATAGACCTCTGAGACCTGTGCTAAAGACGTGAGGATACCAGTCAATGGATGACCCACGTTGTCCACTCAGAAGAGAACCTAAGACAGGTGTCTCCTGTGGGACGTTACATCAACTCTGCTAGGAGTGAGGCAGCAGATAAAAGAGTTAGTTAGTCCAGTGGAGGGGTTGACAGTGTGGACTTACCAGACCTACCTAAAGCTAGAGAACAATGTGAAAGTAATATGTAGGGTATCATGAGCACTGGAGCACCCAGAGGAGAGACTTGAATTCCACTGTTGTACAGGGCTCTAATTAACGGGAGTTCTTAAGTTTGAAAGTCATTCCCAATGCTGTGGATTTTCCAATCGCTGGGGGTCCTACCAGTGCAACCTCTATCGATCCCAAGAATGGGCTGATCATGTGCACTGCTGCTCCATTCATTCTAATGGAAGATCAGTAGAGCGCAGTGGTCATCAATCTCTGCCTCTCCCATTAAAAGTGGAGCAGCAATGCACATGATAGACCAATGCTCTATTCAGCTGGACTCTTCAGAGGTCTAGTTTTTGGGATCGCTAGGGGCCATGTCGGTCAAACATTCAACAATCAGAAAGTTACCTTTTATCCTGTGGATAGGACATAACTTTTACATTTCAGAATTCCCCTTTAGGTAACACTAACACAAAGAACCGTCTATGACTTTACATTCGCCTTGCGACTTATTTTTGGACAATCGGTTTGAAATCTGGTTTCTCCTATGGAGGTTTATGCTCATCCTACACACTCCTTCTTCAAGCAATATAAAAACAGAATTATAATAGCTGGTGCACAGCATGGGGCCCTAGGTATATGTGTGATGGGTGAGAGTGCTGGTGAGGGAGCCAATAGGTCACTCCGACATGTCGGGAACTGAGCATAGATATGTTCCTCTCCCGCTATTTCCCAGGCTTCCTTAGGTAAATCTAATACATTATGCACAGGAATACTCTATACACAGATCAACAAGCGCCGCTGACTGATTCATACACTGCTCTAATACAAACATCTTGTCTCATACATTATTAACAGGTTAAACACATACCAACAAGCTGCAAAGTGAAGCAAACACTTGCCATGTTAAGTATGTTAAACTTTTTTTTTCTTGATTATGCCACTTCAGCCATATTTTGTATTTTACAACTTCTCTGGTGCATTTTTCTTAGTACATTTCCACAAATGTTACTTGTGCCAACTTTGCTTTGGTTGTGGTCCATGATTATGGACCATGATGTGCAGTGCCAGAAATGTTTACCATTAATGATTCTTCTTTACACCTACTTATGCCCTCGACAATACATGATTGGATATCCATCTAACGACAAAGTATCAGGACGTTGTGTATGGGAAATCTTCCAGAAGAGGTCATTTGTGGGAGGTTTCCAGGAGATTAAGGTGGCATCGGGAACATTTGCCAACTCAACGAGAGGGCCAGGAGATCTCCAATGGCATTTACCAGCAGCAAATCTCATTCATGGCAAATGGACTTGCCCAAAGTATCTTAGTGGCCAGACAGTCATGAACGAATTAATAAAACTTGAAATTCCCATCTCTACTAGAAGGCCATGATATGCCTACCTGTGTTGTATATGCTACATTTTATCTGAGTAGCGTGCGCTGGGTCTTTTCTCATAGCACATAGTCTGAAATAAATGCGCATCAGGAGACGGTAACTTGATGCTAATCTTGGATAACATTATGTGACAGAGGAAACAATAAGTGTAATGCTTAGGTATAACCGTCACTTGGAAAATGGATCCTTCCACAGAGAGAATGAAGATTGACATGAGCAGGTGGTCCTTTAAAGCGTTAATTGTGGGGTACAAACAAGTAACCGACTAGTCACTTCTGCCGACCACCATTGATATCATTTCTGGGTTTACTGACTTTTAAATAGCTGTAGTGTGGAAACTTTTCGATAATATAGTATTGTGCAAGGCAGGTACGGAAAAAATGGTGCAAAGTAAAAATGCTTTAAAAATAGAAGTGCTAATAGTTTATTTTTTATCAATTAACAACATGTAAAGTGAATGAAGAAAAGAGAAATCTAAATGACATCAATATTTGGTGAACGTCTGCAAAAACAGCATCAATTCTTCTAGGTACTTACTTTCAGTTTTTGAAGGAACTCGGCAGTGAGGTTGTTCCAAACATCTTGGAGAACTAACCACAGATCTTTTTTAGATATAGGTTTGCGAAAATCCTTCTGTTTCTTCTCTTCTTCTGTCTCCCAGACAGACTCCATGATGTTGAGATCAGCGCTTCGTGGGGCTGTATAATCACTTCCAGAACTCCTTGTTCTTCTTTACACTGAAGATAGTTCTTACTGACATTGGCTGTACATTTGGAGTCACCCGGCTGCAGAATAAGTTTGGAAGCAATCAGACTCGTCCCTGATTGTGTTGCATGATGGATAAGCATCTGCCTATTTGATCAAGATTAATGGTGTCATACAATACCATCAGGATGTGTCTGATTGTCTCCGAATTTACTCTACAACAGAACCACCCAAAACATCTATATATATAATTGTCTTATCCCGTCTGTCTGTCTGTCTGTCTATCTGTCTGTCTGTCTGTCCAGGAAATCCCGCGTCTCTCATTGGTCCGGCAGCGGCAAATCAGCGCCGCGGGATTTCAGAAAAAAGATGGCAGCCGTTAGCGGCTCATCTGCGGGACGGAGCTCAGCGGCATTGCAGCCGGGAGATGAGCGCCGCGAGGCGCTCATCTCTCGGCCGGTACCAGCAGAAGGACCCCGACCGCCGGACCCATCTGCGGGACGGAGATGCAGCCGGGAGATGAGCGGCGCGAGGCGCTCATCTTCCGGCCGGTAGCAGCGGAAGGACCGCCGGCGTCGCTGACATCCATGCGGAAGGGAGGACCGGGGAGCGGCGCTGCGGGTCGGGATACGTCTGCTGCGAGCGCCCGCTCATGTCCCGGGTTCTTGCAGCGGAAGTAGCCGCACAGGCAGCGCCGCTCCCCGGTCCTCACCAAGACGATTCGATGATTGGTCGCGGTCTTCGGACCCGACCAATCACTGATCTTAGCGCAAAAGTTAAATACCGCTGTGCTGATTGGTCGCGGACGCTGCCCGCGACCAATCACCGATTTGGGCGCCAAATTTAAATATAGGCCGCGACCAATCAGCACAGTAGTGGTTAACTTTAGCCGCAAGATCAGTGATTGGTCGCGGGCCAAGACCGCGACCAATCAACGATTTGTGCGGCACATTTAAATAGCGGCCGCGACCAATTGGATGTCAGCGCCGCTCCCCGGTCCTCCCTTCACACCCTTGCCGCATGGATGTCAGCAGCGCTGCCTGTGCGGCTACTTCCGCTGCGAGAGCCCGGGACATGAGCGGGCGCTCGCAGCAGAAGTATCCCGACCCGCAGCGCCGCTCCCCGGTCCTCCCTTCACACCCTAACCGCTAATGTCCCCACAGTATCCACATGGTGTTACAAAGATCCGGACATTTGTGTTAAAAATCGCTGATTGGTCGCTGGCGGTGCCCGCGACCAATCACCGATTTGGGCGCCAAATTTAAATATCGGGCGCGACCAATCACAGATCTTGGCTCCACATTTAAACACCGCTGTACTGATTGGTCGCGGCCGTTATTTAAATGTTACGCCCAAATCGGTGATTGGTCGCGGGCAGCGGCCGCGACCAATCAGCAGAGCGGTGTTTAACTTTAGCGCCAAGATCACTGATTGGTCGCGTGCGGAGAGCGCGACCAATCAGCGAATCGTATTGGTGAGGAGCGGGGAGCGGAATCGTATTAGTGAGGACCGGGGAGCGCCGCTGCCTGTGCGGATACTTCCACTGCGAGAAGCCTGGAGATGAGCGACTGCTCGCAGCAGAAGTATCCCGACCCGCAGCGCCGCTCCCCGGTCCTCCCTTCACACCCTAGCCGCTGATGTCCCCACAGTATCCGCATGGTGTTACAAAGATCCGGACATTTGTGTTAAAAATCGCTGATTGGTCGCTGGCGATGCCCGCGACCAATCACCGATTTGGGCGCCAAATTTAAATATCGGCCGCTACCAATCAGCACAGCGGTGATTAAATGTGGAGCCAAGATCGGTGATTGGTCGCGGCCGATATTTAAATTTGGCGCCCAAATCGGTGATTGGTCGCAGGCAGCGCCAGCGACCAATCAGCGATTTTTAACACAAATGCCCGGACCTTAGTAACACCATGCGGATACTGTGGGGACATCAGCGGCTAGGGTGTGAAGGGAAGACCGGGGAGCGACGCTGCGGGTCGGGATACTTCTGCTGCGATGGTCTAGTCTATATATATAACGATTTAATCCCGTCTGTCTGTCTGTCTGTCTTTCTGTCTGTCCTGGAAATCCCACGTCGCTCATTGGTCCGGCAGCGGCCAATCAGCGCCGCGGGATTTCTGAAAAAAGATGGCGGCCGTTAGCTGCTCATCTGGCGGACGGAGGTCAGCGGCGATGCTGCCGGGAGATGAGCGGCGCTAGCAGCTCAACTACCCCGACCGGCGCCGCTGACCTCCCGACAGGAAGTGTGAACGGAGGACCGGGGAGCGGCGCCGCCGGTCGGGATGCTTCTGCTGCGAGCAGCCGCTCATCTCCCGGCTTCTCACAGCAGAAGGAGCCGCACAGGCAGCGCCGCTCCCCGGTCCTCGCTAATACGGAGCCGCACAAGCAGCGCCGCTCCGGGCCCACACTAATACGAAGCTGATTAATCGCGGCCGGCCACCGCGACCAATCAGCGAGATGGGCGGCAAATTTAAACGCCGCTCTGCTGATTGGTCGCGGTGGCCGGCCGTGACCAATCAGCGAGATGGGCGGCAAATTTAAACGCCGCTGTGCTGATTGGTCGCGGTGGCCGGCCGCGACCAATCAGCGAGATGGCCGGCAAATTTAAACGCCGCTCTGCTGATTAATCGCGGCCGGCCACCGCGACAAATGAGCGAGATGGGCGGCAAATTTAAACGCTGCTCTGCTGATTGGTCGCGGTGGCCGGCCGACCGCGACCAATCAGCGAGATGGGCAGCAAATTTAAACGCCGCTCTGCTGATTGGTCGCGGCCGGCCACGACCAATCAGCGAGATGGGCGGCAAATTTAAACGCCGCTGTGCTGATTGGTCGCGGTGGCCGACCGCGACCAATCAGCGAGATGGGCGGCAAATTTAAACGCCGCTGTGCTGATTGGTCGCGGTGGCCGGCCGTAACCAATCAGCGAGATGGGCGACAAATTTAAACGCTGCTCTGCGGATTGGTCGCGGCCGGCTACCGCAACCAATCAGCGAGATGGGCGGCAAATTTAAACGCCGCTCTGCTGATTGGTCGCGGCCGGCTACCGCGACCAATCAGCGAGATGGGCGGCAAATTTAAACGCCGCTCTGCTGATTGGTCGCGGCCGGCTACCACGACCAATCAGCGAGATGGGCGGCAAATTTAAACGCCACTCTGCTGATTGGTCGCAGCCGGCCACCGCGACCAATCAGCGAGATGGCCGGCAAATTTAAACGCCACTCTGCTGATTGGTCGCGGTGGCCGGCCGCGACCAATGATCGAGATAGGCGACAAATTTAAACGCCGCTCTGCTGATTAATCGCGGCCGGCCACCGCGACCAATCAGCGAGATGGGCGGCAAATTTAAACTCCGCTCTGCTCATTGGTCGCGATGGCCGGCCGCGACCAATCAGCGAGATGGGCGGCAAATTTAAACGCCGCTCTGCTGATTGGTCGCGGCCGGCCACCGCGACCAATCAGCGAGATGGGCGGCAAATTTAAACGTCGCTCCACTGATTGGTTGCGGCCGGCCACCGCGACCAATCAGCGAGATGGGCGGCAAATTTAAACGCCGCTCTGCTGATTAATCGCGGCCGGCCACCGCGACAAATGAGCGAGATGGGCGGCAAATGTAAACGCTGCTCTGCTGATTGGTCGCGGTGGCCGGCCGACCGCGACCAATCAGCGAGATGGGCGGCAAATTTAAACGCCGCTGTGCTGATTGGTCGCGGCCGGCCACGACCAATCAGCGAGATGGGCGGCAAATTTAAACGCCGCTGTGCTGATTGGTCGCGGTGTCCGGCCGTGACCAATCAGCTAGTTGGGCGACAAATTTAAACGCCGCTCTGCTGATTGGTCGCGACCGGCTACCGCAACCAATCAGCGAGATGGGCGGCAAATTTAAACGCCGCTCTGCTGATTGGTCGCGGCCGGCTACCGCGACCAATCAGCGAGATGGGCGGCAAATTTAAACGCCGCTCTGCTGATTGGTCGCGGCCGGCTACCCCGACCAATCAGCGAGATGGGCGGCAAATTTAAACGCCGCTCTGCTGATTGGTCGCAGCCGGCCACCGCGACCAATCAGCGAGATGGCCGGCAAATTTAAACGCCGCTCTGCTGATTGGTCCCGGTGGCCGGCCGCGACCAATGATCGAGATGGGCGACAAATTTAAACGCCGCTCTGCTGATTAATCGCGGCCGGCCACCGCGACCAATCAGCGAGATGGGCGGCAAATTTAAACTCCGCTCTGCTCATTGGTCGCGGTGGCCGGCCCCGACCAATCAGCGAGATGGGCGGCAAATTTAAACGCCGCTCTGCTGATTGGTGGTGGGTTGGCCGGCCGCAACCAATCAGCGAGATGGGCGGCAAATTTAAACGCCACTCTGCTGATTGGTCGCGGCCGGCCACCGCGACCAATCAGCGAGATGTCCGGCAAATTTAAACGCCGCTCTGCTGATTAATCGCGGCTGGCCACCGCGACCAATCAGCGAGATGGGCGGCAAATTTAAACGTCGCTCCGCTGATTGGTTGCGGCCGGCCACCACGACCAATCAGCGATATCGGCGGCAAATTTAAACGCCGCTCTGCTGATTGGTCGCATTCGCCGGCCGCGACCAATCAGCGAGATGGGCGGCACATTTAAACGCCACTCTGCTGATTGGTCGCGGTGGCCGGCCGCGACCAATCAGCGAGATGGCCGGCAAATTTAAACGCCGCTCTGCTCATTGGTCGCGGTGGCCAGCCGCGACCAATCAGCGAGATGGGCGGCACATTTAAACGCCGCTCTGCTGATTGGTCGCGGTGGCCGGCCGCGACCAATCAGCGAGATGGGTGGCAAATCTAAACGCCGCTCTGCTGATTGGTCGCGGCCGCCGGCCGACCGAGACCAATCAGCGATTTTGGCGCCAAATTTAAACACCGCTCTGCTGATTGGTCGATTTTATCGCCAAATTTAAACAAGCTCTCCGGTCCTCACTAACACAGTTCGCTGATTGGTCGCGTCCGCCACCGGTGACCAATCACCGATATTGCCGCCAAATTTAAACACCGTTTTGCTGATTAGTCGCGGTTGCCGGCCGCGACCAATCAGCGATTTTGGCGCCAAATTTAAACAACGTTCTGCTGATTGCGCCGGGCCGGCCGCATACATTTTCTAGAATACCCGATGCGTTAGAATCGGGCCACCATCTAGTCATTAAGAACTACCATCAGTGTAAAGACAAACAGGGACTTTTGTAAGTGATGATCCAGCCCCCACACAGCCCTGATCTCATCATCATCAAGTCTGTCAAGAATTATATGAAGAGACAGAAAGATTTGCACTAGCCTCATACACAGATCTGTGGTTTGTTCTCAAAGATGTTTGGAACAACTTCCCTGTCGAGTTCCTCCAAAACCTGTGTGCAAGCGTACCTGGAATAATTTATGCTGTTTTGAAAGTAAAGGGCAGTCACCAAATGTTGATCTGATCTAATTTTCTCTTTTGTTCATTCACTTTGCATTTCCTTAGTTGATGAAAATGAGCTATTAACTAGCGATGAGCGGTGTTCGACTCGAACTGTTCGCCAATCTCAAATTTAAGCTGTTTTGGGTGGTGTTCGAGCCGTTCGGCGAACACGAACGATTTGAAAAAAATTCGGCTGTTCGAGGTTATGTTCGATAACTGTTCGTGCACCAAAATCATAACTGGATTTTTTCTCAGTAATGCTGAAAATTAATGTTAATACGCAGTTTGAGTGTACAGCGGGGCGGGGGGAGGGGCAGGGGATGGATCTCTGCAGGAATAATGAAGATCTCCATTTTTTTTTCTCTTTCCCGCATTTACAGTGGGGAGGTGCAGTCTGTCAGCCTATCAGCAGCGCACACACGGAGCGAACTGCTTTTTTTCACACAAGCAAGGGCATGTGTCATTGGCAGTGTATGTCACATGTCCTTGCCCTATAAGACCCAGCCATTTTCCCCGTTGCCACCATTTTCTCACTGCTGCAGCTGCGTGTTAGACGGCACCGCTGTTGCTGTGTGCGCTATACTTTGTTAATTTGAAGCCAATTTTCGCACAAATCTACAGATAGCTTGGGAGTAGGGAATAGTTGTGATTGCAGTCCTTTTCAGGGCTAGGTTACATCGGTTCCTATCACTTTTATCAGGCAGGTCTGTGCTCTTAAATAGATAGGTTGGGAGTAAAGACTAATTGTAATTGCAGTCCTTTTCAGGGCTAGGTTACATCAGTTCCTATCACTTTTTGCAAGGCAGATCTGTGCCAGTGCTGTGCAAGATTTTTTTCACAGCATTTGGCTAAATCTAGCAAAGCTAATCCTTTTTGTCCTCTTGCAGTGTGTGTTAGTCAGTCGAGAAGCCTATCTGTGTTGCAAGCTACACCACCTGTGTATAGAATACAATTTTTTTTTACTGCACCTAGTGAAGTAAAACCTTTTGGGCATAGCATCATTCTATTAGTCTATCTATACTAACCTCCACCAGGTTGCAAATTCAATATAATTTTTTTCTGCATCTAGCTCTGAAAAACTATTTTGGCTTGTAGGAGTGTGTGGGACTTGTTCTATTAGTCCATCTATACTAACCTCCACCAGGTTGCAAATTCAATATAATTTTTTTCTGCATCTAGCTCTGAAAAAATATTTTGGCTTCTAGCAGTGTGTGGGACTTGGTCTATTAGTCCATCTATACTAACCTCCATCAGGTTGCAAATTCAATATAATTTTTTTCTGCATCTAGCTCTGAAAAACTATTTCGGCTTCTAGCAGTGTGTGGGACTTGTTCTATTAGTCCATCTATACTAACCTCCACCAGGTTGCAAATTCAATATAATTTTTTTCTGCATCTAGCTCTGAAAAAATATTTCGGCTTCTAGCAGTGTGTGGGACTTGTTCTATTAGTCCATCTATACTAACCTCCATCAGGTTGCAAATTCAATATAATTTTTTTCTGCATCTAGCTCTGAAAAACTATTTCGGCTTCTAGCAGTGTGTGGGACTTGTTCTATTAGTCCATCTATACTAACCTCCAGCAGGTTGCAAATTCAATATAATTTTTTTCTGCATCTAGCTCTGAAAAACTATTTCAGCTTCTAGCAGTGTGTGGGACTTGTTCTATTAGTCCATCTATACTAACCTCCAGCAGGTTGCAAATTCAATATAATTTTTTTCTGCATCTAGCTCTGAAAAACTATTTCGGCTTCTAGCAGTGTGTGGGACTTGTTCTATTAGTCCATCTATGCTAACCTCCAGCAGGGTGCAAATTCAAAATAATTTTTATCTGCATCTAACCCAGCCAATTCTTTTGGGCTAATACCACAGTTTGGCCACTCAGCTCTGCTCGGTTCCCATCCTTTGTTTTTTGTGCAAACAATTCCAGAGTTGTGAATTAGTTAACCACCAAAATGAGTGGAAAAAGGCCTGCTGCTGGTGGAAAGGGGAATAGGCGTGTTGGGAAGGGAAAAAAAGGTTGTGTCCGTGGGGTAGGTGTTAACAGTAACATCTGCAGAAGAAAGACCGTCTTCCAGCCAAACTAAGATGTCTACTTCTTTAAGCGGACAATGTGATAAGATCCCTTTCTTACGGCCACGCCAATCGCTACAAATTCCAGATGAGGCACAAAAACAGCAGGTGCTTCAACGGATATCAAGTGCTCCTTTAAGTGGGCTCTCCTCCACCTCAACTTCAACGTCACAAATACTCCAGTCCTCAGAGGTGTCACCCTAATCGCACTTGCTTCCTCACAGCTCCCAAGTCTCCAGCTGCCCGTCTGAGTATGGGGTAGAACAGATGGTTGAGTCTGCAGAGCTGTTTACTCATACTATAGCCTGGGAATCAGAGGTCGGCTCCAGAGCTTCTGTGAATCCAGACGAGGAAATGATCTGCACTGATGCCCAGAATTTTTATGAGTCGGATCCAGGACCAGACGCAGAAGGTTCTGACCATAATGTAGACCCTCGTTCCCAAACTGTAACTCCTGTTGGTGGAGACAATGAGGAAGATGATGATGAGACTCAAATACCTGATTGGAGCGACAACTTTAGTTTTTTGTCAGGGCAGGAAGAGGTTGGCTCTGAGGACGACGGGTGTGATAACACACAGGGTGATGATCATGAGGTTGGAGATCCCACTTACTGTCAACCCACAGTCAGCCAAGAGATGAGGTCAGCAGAGGAGGTGGAGGAGGATGCTAGTGACGACGAGGTCAGGTTGCGCCTTCCTGGACAGAGACATAGTACTGGAAGCACGTCAACAACTGCATCCTCAAACACAACTCTGCCTCTGACCACAAGTCGTGGTGGCTCTTCAGGTCGCATGGGTGCTAAGCCTTGCATAGACTGGGCATCTTTTCAGATCGATAAAGATGACCCAACTCGTGTTATCAGTAAAATTTGTCAGCAAAAGTTAAGTAGAGGCCAAAAAATACATAGTTTGAGTACTTCATGCATGAACCGGCACATGGATATGAAGCATAAGTTGCAGTGGGAAGCTCACTGTTCTACAATGCGGCCTAGCCGGCCGGGCCAGCCACCGTCTACCACATCTTGTGTATCCGCGGCCTCTTCATCCTCTGTGACTGGGGGGACAGCAGTCACACCTGTTTTGGGACGCCGACCTGCCACCTCTTTACCCGCAACAGCCAGCGTTATTGGCAGGTCATCATTTTCTTTGGAGGTGGAAACACCAGCTGGTGTTCAGCGATGTCCGACATCGATAGCACCACCTTTGGATCAAGGCAACCTAACATGTCTGCCTGCATCTTCCTCACAGACCGTCAGTTTGCCGGGGACACCCTTCTCAACCCCGTCTAAGCACAACAGCCAGCCCTCGGTCCCTCAGATGTGGACAAGTAAAAGACCATTTCCTCCTAGCCATGAGAAAGCTAAGAGGTTGAATTTCACCATCTGCAAGCTCTTGGCTACAGAAATGCTGCCTTTCCGCCTGGTGGACACAGAGGATTTTCGAGACCTTATGTCCGTCGCAGTACCCCAGTACAAGATGCCCAGTCGGCACTACTTCTCAAAGAAAGGTGTGTCTGCGCTCCTCCAGCATGTCACACACAACATCACCGCTTCTTTGAGAAACTTGGACGAGTAGGCATGGACAGGGGCGTTACATGTCGCTGACTGGGCACTGGGTAACTATGGTGACAGCAGGACAAGGGGCTGCTGTCCAAGTCTTGTCGTCCCCATGAGTTGTGCGTCAATCCTCTTTATCTCAAAGTTCCTCCACTGCTTCTGCCTCCTCAACCTCCTCTCGGTCCTCCACCTGCACCCAAAGCCTGTCTGGTCATGCCACAAGCTTTCTAACTGCGCAGAAGGGATCCTGCACACCTCCTTACTATGCTGGCAGCAGGGCTCAACGTCATCAGGCGGTTTTTACTTTGAAATGTCTGGGAAATGTGAGTCACACAGCTGAGGAGTTGTGGTCAGCTCTGGAGAACCAGTTTCATGAATGGTTGTCTCCACTGGACCTGAAACCAGGGAAGGCCGTGTGCGACAATGCTGCAAACCTGGGTGCGGTCCTTCGCCGGGGCAATGTCACACACGTGCCTTGTATGGCTCACGTGGTGAACCTGGTTGTCCAGCAATTTTTAGCCCACTATCCCGGACTAGATGGCCTTCTGCAGAGGGCACGGTCACTGTGTGCTCACTTCCGCCGTTCGCATCCCGCAGCTCAGCGACTTACATCTCTACAGAAGTCGTTGGGCCTGCCACTTCACCGGCTAAAATGCGATGTGCCTACCCGGTGGAATTCAACTCTGCACATGTTGCAGCGACTGTGGCAGCACCGACAAGCCCTGGTGCAATACGTTCTGACGTATAGCCTGGGCCAACGAGATCCAGAGGTGGGGCAAATCACGCTGGAGGAGTGGTCTCAGATCAGGGACCTATGCACCCTTCTGCACAGTTTTGAAATGGCGACGAAGATGTTTAGTACTGATGATGCCATTATCAGCATGACTATTCCGGTGATTTACATGCTGGAGCACATGTTAAACAGAATTTGGAGTCAGGTGGTGGCACAAGAGGAGGTGGAGGAAGTAAAGGAGGAGGAGTTGTATGCGGAAGGGCTAACATCTGCAAGGTCCAGACGGTCGGCAGCACCAAGGCGGCAGGCATGTGAGGGTGGGGGAGATGGTTTAACCCGGGCGCATGGTAGCAGCCAAACTAGTGAGGAAGGTGCAGGAGCCCAGGAAGAAGTGGAGGACGAACTGATGGAAGACTCATCAGATGAGGGAGACCTTGATCACATTTCTGTTGTGCGAGGTTGGGGGGAGAGGGCAGAGGAAGGAAGCATGATTGTTACCTCGCCACCAACACAACAGGGACTTGGTGCTCCTGGATGCGCAAGACACATGAGTGCCTTCTTGCTGCACTACCTGCAACATGACCCTCGAATTGTGAGAATTAGAAATAATCCTGACTACTGGGTTGCCACACTGTTAGATCCCCGGTACAAAAGTAAATTTGCAGAAATTATTCCTGCCATAGAAAGAGATGCGCGCATGCAGGAGTATCAGCAGAGACTGTTGCAGAAGCTTACATGTGCTTTTCCCCAAAACACTAGTGGTGCACGTAGTGAATCTCACAGTTCCAACTTGCCAACCGTGGGACCGTCGAGTGATCAACTCTCAAAACATAACAGAAACACAGTATCTGCTGGTAACATCAATTTTGCGGAATCATTTCACCACTTTTTTAGCCCATCCTTTGCAAGTCCACAGGAGACAAGAAGTCTGACACATAGTCAACGCCTAGAGACGATGGTACAGGAGTATCTCCAAGTAAACATTGAAGCCATGACTGTGTCACTGGACCCTTGCTCTTTTTGGGCTTCCAATCTGGATAAATGGCCGGAGCTCGCCACTTACGCCTTGGAGATCTTGTCATGCCCCGCAGCCAGCGTTCTGTCTGAACGTGTGTTCAGCGCTGCTGGTGGTGTGCTGACAGATTAGCGCACGCGGCTCTCCACTGATAATGTAGACAGACTCACGTTCATAAAGATGAACAAATCATGGATCCGAAATGACTTTTCTACCCATGTCTCATCCTGGGGAGAGTAAAAGCTTGATGGTTTGTTAAAATCACCTCACCAACCGTTTTAAGCTTTAAAATTACTAATCATGTTTATCTGTATCTTGGCTGGAAAATAATTTGGGCCTTGTAGCAGTGTGCAGTACTGATTCTATTAGGCCATCTATACTAAACTCCACCAGATTTAAAATTACTAATAATGTTTATCTGTATCTTGGCTGGAAAATAATTTGGGCTTTGTAGCAGTTTGCAGTATTAATTCTATTAGGCCATCTATACTAAACTCCACCAGATTTAAAATTACTAATCATGTTTATCTGTATCTTGGCTGGAAAATAATTTGGGCTTTGTAGCAGTTTGCAGTACTGATTCTATTAGGCCATCTATACTAAGCTCCACCAGCTTTCAAATTAATAATAATTTTTAGCTGCATCTAGCCCGGAAAATAATTTTGGGGCTCCTAGATGCGCAAGACACATGAGTGCCTTCTTGCTGCACTACCTGCAACATGACCCTCAGATTGTCAGAATTTGAAGTAATCCTGACTACTGGGTTGCCACACTCTTAGATCCCCCACACTCTTCGATCAACCTTTTCATTTTAATAAAGACCAAAAAAATGGTCATTTTTGAAATTATAAGCATTAGCAGGTTATTAGAAACTGAAATCAAACAGTTTTCAACTCAAAACTTTATTCTAGGTGATGTTACATTTGCACATAGGACCCCTTGTTCGAAAGAAGCTTCTGAACTCTCTCGTCCATTGAATTTGTCAGGTTTTGGATGGTTTCTGCTTCAATTGTTTTGCATGAGGACAGAATACCCTCCCAGAGCTCTTGCTTAGATGTGAACTGCCTCCCGCCATCATAGACACTCCTTTTGATGATGCTCCAGAGGTTCTGAATGGAGTTGAGGTCAGGGGAGCATGGGGGTCACACCATAAGTTTGTCCCCTTTTATGCCCATAGCAGCCAGAGATGCAGATGTGTTATGTGCAGCATGAGACGGTGCATTATCATACATGAAAATGATCTTGCTGCGTAATACACGGTTCTTCTTCTTGAACCATGGCAGGAAGTGCTGTTTGAGAAACTCCACATACATTATTGAGTTCATCTTTACCCCTTCAGGGATCCTAAAGGGGCCGACAATCTCTCTCCCCATGATTCCAGCCCAAAACATTACTCCACCTCCTCCTTGTTGGCGCCGTAGCCGTGTTTGCGTGGGGTGTCCATCAACCAGCCATCCTCCACTCCATCCATCTGGACCATCGAGCGTTGCACGGCACTCATCGGTGAACAAAACAGTTTTGAAGTCAGTCTTCATGTATTGTTTGGCCCACTGGAGCCGTTTCTGCTTGTGTGCAGTGGATACAGGAGGTCGACAGGATGGCTTACGCACAGCTGCAAACCTCTGAAGGACTCTGCATCTTGTTGTTCGGGGGGACGTTGGAGGCACCAGCAGCTTCAAAAACTTGTCTGCTGCTATGACAAGGCTTTTTTGTCGCTGCTCTTTTAACCTGACGTAATTGCCTGTAGGAAAGAGTCCTCAATTTTCCCTTATCAGCACCCACACGTGTGTACTGTGAATCAGCTACATACTTCTTGATTGTGCGATGATCAGGATGAAGTGTCTTGGCAATGTTGATTGTAGTCATGCCTTGACCTAAACACTCCACAATTTGTTGCTTCTCAGCAGCCGACACATCCTTTTTCTTTCCCATTTTGGCAGAAAATGTAGGCTGCTTAATAATGTGGGACAGCCTTCTTAAGTAGTCTTGCCTTTCATTGGACACACCTGCCAAACTAATTAGCACAGGTGTCTGCAATTGCTTACAGTGATATAAAGAGCCCTGACACATATCACCATCAATGAGTTTAACTGACAAACAAAAAAATTCTTCCCTTATCACTCCTAAACACTTTTTGCATAATAATTTGGAACACAGTGTACATGTGCTTTTCCACAAAACACCAGTGGTTCACGTAGTGAATCTTACAGTTCTAACTTGCCAACCGTGGTCTGTATGAAGTTGTTCAATAAAGGGCCCAAAATTAAGATAACATAGATGGGAGAGGTCTCTATGAATAGGAATTCCTAAGTATTTGATACCCTGTGAGGGCCAGGCAAAGGGAAAGATGGACTGGATGGAATCCTGTATGGATTTGGGGAGGGAGACATCAAGGGCCTCAGACTTCGCTGCATTGATTTTAAAATTTGACCATGTAACAAAGTGATCTATTTCAGCCATAACAGCAGGGATGGATATATGTGATTGAGTGATATATACTAGGACATCATCAGCAAATGCAGAGCACTTATACTCGGTGCCTCCCACCTCAATCCACCTAATATTGGGGTTATGGCGAATTGATGAGAGCAGGTGCTCCGTCACTAGGATGTATAAGAGAGGGGATAGAGGACATCCCTGCCTTGTCCCATTGGTGATTATGAAAGGTGATGAAAATGTTCCATTTATCTTCAGCCTAGGTGACGTATTGCGATATAGAGCCGTGATTTTCCTATAAAAGGGTCCCCTAGACCCCTACCCCAAGCTTTTTAAGGGAATAATATATGGCGTGCCAGGAGACTCTATGGAGTGCTTTGTCAGCATCCAACGAGAGTATCTAATTACAAATTTTTAACTACATCTAGCCCAGGAAATACTTTGTGCCTAGTAGCAGTGTCTGCTAGTCAGCGGATTATCCCAGCTGTTAAGCAAGCTACACCACCTGTAGTTTGGACACTTAATTTTTTCAAAGGAAATGGTTCGGGCCCCCGGGACACTCAGTGAAGAGCATCGGGGAGGTACCCCAAGGCATAGGGGCCGGGACTGGCGGTAGGACGCCTTGCGGTGGACCGCCGAGCTCGATCCTTATAAAAGCTTTTTAACTGCAGCAGCTTTAGTGGATGCTACTGGAGCTGGAATTACGCGGCTGCTGGCATGAGACTTGCCCTCCAATAGATCCTTGTAAAAGGATTTAAAGTGTATTCATTCAAATTAGTGAGACAATTTAAATTAAAAAGCTTAGACCTGCCTCCACCGCAGGGGGGCTCGCTCGACCCACCAGCGGACAGGCACCAGTATTGGGAGAGGGGGGCTGGCCGTCAGGGTCCACCGCGGCTCTGGCACAAAGCCGGCGACACGGAGGTGGCACGGGCAGGAGCGGACTGGCCGTGTCGGCTTCTCACTTTTTGGATTTTAGAAGGGCATGACATGCCTATATCTGTGTCTTCCCCTCCTTTTACTCCTCCACCTCTGTTCTTTTCGCATGACTATATGTACCTGTCACTTATCCATGTGTTAGTTGTGTCTTCTGAGCAGTTTGTCAACTTTTGGATACCTTTGAAGGTGTTTTCTATGTGTTTCTATGTGTTTTTGTTTGCCTGCCATTGGTTTTAACGGTGTTCGAAGTTGTTCGACGAACAGTTCAACTAATAGTTCGGCGAACATACGGGTGTTCGACGAACCGAACCGAACTCGAACACTACGGGGGTGGCTCAACACTACTATTAACACTTCTATGTTTGGAAACATTCTTATTTTTGCAGCATTTTTTTCTCAAAATTTTTGCAGAGTTCTGTATAAAATACTCAGTATTGACATATTCCCAATCTGGCAATTATTTTTAATGCAAATTTAGAGATAAGAGATGTTTTTATTAAAAAAATGAGGTGACTGATGAAGAGGAAGAACAACTTGGGTGGGACAAGAAGGAAACAAGAGCAGAACTATTGAGAAAACATTTTAGGTTGGATAATGAAATATGGGAAGAACATTGAGAACTTGTCATGGAGACCACATGAATAAGAATGATGAAAAGAACATTGTGAGATGGACAAGAAGAAAATCGAAGCTTGACTGATGGGAAGAATATTGTGAGAGGAACAAGAGGGAAACAAGAATAGGACATGGGAGAAGAGCATTTTAGGTTGGATAATGAAAGAACTGGAAGAAAATGGGAAGGAAAGAACATTGGTAACAGGACAAGGAAACAACAAGAAGATGACTGATGAGAAGAACAATGTGAGATGGTCAAGAAGAAAACTGACCCGTGACTGGAATAATATTGGAAGATGGACAAGAAAGAAGCAAAGACAGGTTTGACGAGAATACTATCATGGGTTTGCATAAGGAGAGAACACGAAAAAAGTGATAAGAATAATCTAAAATGGTCAAGTAAAGAGCAACATGAGTGATAGAAAGAATATTGCAAAAGGGATGTGTCACAGGTGTGTCCGGTGTAATCGACAGTTGCTCTGGATCTGGCTGTAGAAGGTCACTGTGCTTGGCATTGCAGACACCTTCTTAATCCTTCTTCCTTTAAGACCTAGAGGTGACCTCCCTCCTGCTATTGATTAACACACCCTTGCATGGGAGTTAAAAACACTCAATTTGCTCCAGGCGATCACCGGTGATACTTCTATGTACCTTTGTGCATGCTTGGAGCACTATCTGTTAGCTGGCTTCTTCTCTGGTACCCTTGAAGGACAGTTGGCGTTACTCCTCTGGTGTCTGTTCAAGCTAAGTTTATCCCCTTTGTTTGTCCACCTTGTTGTCTTTAATTTGTAGTGGGGCCTGACCAGTGGTCATCCGTCCCCCTCCCTATCTAGGGCCAAGCTCTAGGGACATACAGGGTTTAGGGTCCTGCTCGGTGCTAGGTGTGGAACCTATATAGGGACGGTAGGGCAGGCAGGGTGATATTAGATCTGCCTAGGGGTCTCCACTCCCCTTTTCCCTAGTGTTTGGGCTTCCTCCCCCTCTTCCCTTTGTGTTGCACTTAGTCTTTCCCACACCTTGCATGACAGGATGAGAATGAAAAAGGAACTGGCATTGGGAAAAGAGCATTTTATGTTAGATAAGAAGAGAACATAAATTAAGTGATTAGAGAAAAAGGAAGAAATCCAAAAAGTTACTGATTTTGCAAGAGGAACAAAAGGGAAACCAGAACAGGGCTAAAGAAAGAGTATTTAACAGGACCGAGATAAAAAACCATTTTATGTTGGATGGAAAGAGAACATAATATGATGAGAAAAATATTTGGAAAAAGTAAAGAAGACAAACGAAACATGAATATTGTAAGAAGTACAAGGAGAAAACAGGAAGAGGACTAAAGAAAATTGTAGGTTGAATAAAGAGAGAAGATGAATAGTGTGATTGGAAGAACATTGTGAACTGCACAAGGAAAATACAGGAAGTAGATTGATGGGACCAAAATTCTAGCACAAGAAGGCGATAAATGAAATGGAACAGAAGAGAACAATATTGCGAGATGGTCAAGGAGAAGGACAAGAGTGGGGCTGATGAGAAAACCATTGTAAGCTACATATGTGGAGGACAGCAACAGAACTGATATCTTCTGAGCTTGTTGAGGAGAAAACAATAACATTACTTATGGGACATTACAATTTAAAAAGGTCAAGGAAAGGACATGAGCAGGACTAATGGGTAGAAGATTGAACTAAATGGGTCTCAAAGACAATAATCAGAAAAAAATTGTCATCCATGACAATGAAGTAATCTCATTACAAGAGGTAAAGAAAGAAAGAAAGAAAATGAAAGAAAAAAAGAAAGAAAGAGAAAGAAAGAAAGTGAGGGAGGAAGGAAGGAAGCAAGGAAAAAAGGAAGTCCTCTTTATTACTAAATAAATAGACCAATTTAAAAGGTTTCACATATCGAAGAAATATACTCTAGGAGAATTTAGATTTCAGTGGATCTAAATCTACTGTGGTACCATTTTTGTGGGAACATGGTGGATCTCATATACTTTTGACCAACTCAACCAATGTATGATATGTTTAGGTGACTGTTGACGTACTGTCTTATTATTCTTATGTCTTTTCTGACCCCAGGAAACAAAATGAATACATTAATGAGAGAAAATCACAACACAACCCAGAAGAAAAAGAGTAAGCCAGTAAGTACAAAGATCAGTAAAGCAGTATACAAACCAGAAGATCAAGGATTACCAGAATGAGACCCCAATGTTTCTCTTAAGAAACACGGCTGAGGTTGGACTTCTTGTGAAGGTTGCAAGGCCACCTACAACTGTGCCTTAGGACAATATGAAGGTTGTGTGTAGCAATAACAAAAATGTTCCTTTTTTACAAGTTTATGTTTAGAAATCATCCATTTTATCAAGAAAGAAATATATTTCAATATTCATTCTGGCTTGTCTTGGCCAGGCGTTAGAAATTTAGTCCTGCAGTGTCATGTTCAGCAGAGTTGCAAGTAACACTCTGTCCCACACTAAGAACCCCTGGCTAAATCCTTTAGCCTAATGCACAGCAACTACCCATGGATGTCATTAAGTTGCTGCATCAGTGCATTACACTGCCTAAAGCCTCTGACAGAGCTGGGCTACGGATTAAAGATGTCTATAGCACAAAGCAGCTTTTCTTACAGGGAAGGCGCAAGCCCCGTACAAGGCTGTGTTTTATTAAAATCTTGAATTCCAAGTACATTTACATACACATTAAACATGGCTGTCTTGTGCGGGTCATAACAGGGCTGTGTGTGTTCTCACTACTTTGGGAATACATCAGAAATGATTTCCTGGAAAAGGGATTTTTTAAGCATTTGAGCCCAAATTGATCACAAGGATGCATTTTACCACAATTGGCCTATCGAGGGGTGTTTATTCTTGACCACTCTGACCCATGAGGCAAAGGTAAAAACTTGCATTGCCTTGGATGTATCCTGAACAGATATGTCCCTAATTTTTGTTTAACAACTTTCTAGGACTATCAAGGAGGCTCTCAAAAAAACACAACATGTATCAAGCCAGGGTTCATTGGGTTCTCCATTTATGCATAGAGGCCATATGCATCTCCATTTATGATTGAATTGTTATCTTTATTGGCATCATTGCCCACACAGGATACATCATTTATAAGATCTAATGGCTTATTTGTGAATGATGCCATAAGAAAATGATCGTAGAGGCAAGTGATTGGCTCCTAGGTCAGATCCAAATGAGGTTTGAGTGCAAAATCTTTAAGGTTTTGTGTCATTGCTCGATCTATCAAATAATACTCTTTTGGATATACTTGTCTAATCTTGAAAATTGTCCTCTAGGAGAACTGGCACAGTATTGCATTAACACATCTTTACAATTCCTGTCCCATACACATGAATATATGTTTGGATGCCAAGGCTAGGTCTGATGATGCCACAGTCTGGCACCATGCACAGACAACATTCATGGAGCATTGCTTTCAAAGAGGTTTCTGTGGTTTCCAGGAGATTTGTTATGTCATCCAAAATTCTGGGAGGTTTCCCCTTTCTCCGGGGAGCCCTCTAAACGCTTCAGGAGAGTTGGCCAATGGGCCAGTCCAACATCTAGCAAGACCTACCAATGAAAAAAAACATGTTTCCCCCAAAGCCAAAAATGGTCACTATCTTGTCCGATGTGGTGTTAGAACTCTCCTGTTTGTTTTTTTCTATTTTGCTGGTCACATGACCTTTTTGCCTATTTAATCCTGCTCCGCCCTTCTGGCCATGCTGGACTTCATTGTAATTTCTACTCTTAAGCTAGCCAGGGTGCTTTGTAACCTTTCTCAGTTAGTTTAGCTAGGTCTTTTGACCTTTATGTTCTATGTTGTGTGTTTGTCTTTTTACTGCTACAATTTCTGCTAGGAGGTGTCCATCTTTCTCCCAGTCCCTAGTTCTTGTAGGGATCCCTCCCTCACATCTATAGGTCTTCGTTCAGACTAGCTGAGGACTTTAGCGGGTGTGATCGCAGGATCAGGTTCCCCGTTACATCGTATGGATCTAGCTTAGTTCTATTGTAGGGACAGATCTCCTGTCTTTCCTTAGTGCTTGTAGCCTATCATAACAGTAAGTCCAGCCCAAAAATATCTCTAAGGAGAATCCTCCAGTTTCCATCATGGTGTCGGTTCAGGATTTGGCTCAACGCCTGCAGGGACTCTCTCTGGAGGTGGCCGAGCTCCAACAACACGTGAGTAGCTGTTCTGGAGCGCATTTTGTGGAGCCAAAGGTACGGTTGCCTGATTTATTTTTTGGTGAACAACAAGATTTTTTTTCCTTTAAAAATGCTTGTTTATTGTATTTTCATTTGAGACCCAGATCCTCTGGTGATGAATTACAGCGCATAGGGTTCATAATGTCACTTTTGCGCAAAGAACCTCAGGGATGGGCCTTTTCTCTCCAACCTAGTGATCCGTGTTTTAGATCAGTGGATAGTTTTTTTCTGCTTTGGGGTTGTTGTATGATGATCCTGATCGTGTCTCATCAGCTGAGACGGAATTGAGACTTTTGAGACAGGGATCAGGTAATGTGGAAAATTATTGTACTCACTTCCGTCGGTGGTCTGCTCAGGTGGGGTGGAACGATTCAGCTCTGAAAAGTTTGTTTCTTGCTGGGCTAGGTGAAAGGGTTAAGGATCTGCTTATTGCTTATCCTACACCTGGAAACTTGCAGGAGGCAATGCAATTAGCTATATGGGTGGACAGGAGACTGCGTGCAAGGGTTAATGAGAGTAAATCCTTTGCCATGTCAGCTCCTAGTCTTGAGAGGGTCTGTGCTGACATTGGAGAGCCGATGGAGATTGGGGCGATGTCACCCCGCTCTCAGGAAAAAGACCGCAGGTTTTCTGAAGGTTTGTGCTTTTATTGCGGAAAATCTGACCATTTCATTAAGAACTGTGTGCTTCGTATGAACAAAGAAAAAAAAAAAAAAGGTCAGTTACGCCCGTATAGTCTGTTTAAACACTAAGGGGGTATTTCTTTCTGCTACTACTGTAGCTCAGGAAGATTTAATTGAATTTCGGGTATTTGTGGATTGTGGTTCTACTCTGAATGTGATTGATGGGGGATTCTTGGAAAAACTTAAATTAAAACCCAAACCTTTGTCATCCCCTATTGCCGTGGTTTCTGTCGATGGCTCTCCCTTGAAATGTGTTACTCACAAGGTTTATGAATTTCCCCTCACTATTAATGGTTTTCACCAAGAAAATTTGGATTTGGTAGTATTAAATAATTTGCCTTCTCCAGTAATTTTGGGGTTACCCTGGTTAAAATTGCACAATCCTGTACTAGATTGGTCTACTAATGAAATTAAGTCCTGGAGCCCGAAGTGTTATGACAAGTGTTGTAACGGGCGCATTGCTGCTGTGGATAAAGGGGAACTACCTGTACCTATTCAGGATTTTTGGAAAGTTTTTTCTGAGGAGGAGTCGCAAATTTTGCCTCCCCATAGAGACTATGATTGTACCAATGAATTTGTCCCTGGAGTGACTCTTCCTAAAAGTCGTTTATTTAATCTTACTATTCCTGAGAGAAAGGCTTTGGAGGAATACATACAGACGAGCTTAGCCGCCGGTCATATCAGATCCTCTAAGTCACCTGTGGCTGTTGGATTTTTTTTTGTTAAAAAAAAGGACGGCAGTTTACGTCCTTGTCTGGACTTTCGCGAGATTAATAAAATTACTGTACGTAATCCCTACCCACTGCCATTGATTCCTGATTTGTTTAACCAGTTAGTGGGGGCCAAGTGGTTCTCTAAAATTGATCTCCGGGGGGCATACAATTTGTTGCACATGAAGGAGGGTGATGAATGGAAGACTGCTTTTAACACTCCTGTGGGTCATTTTGAGAATCTGGTTATGCCTTTTGGTCTTACCAATGCACCAGCATTTTTTCAGAATCTTATTAATGACATCCTTAGACCTTTGATCGGCAAAAATGTGGTTGTGTATTTGGATGAGATTTTGATTTATTCGCCTGATCTGGAGTCTCATTGGCAGAGCGTACGTGAGGTATTACAGTTATTAATTGACAATTCGCTTTTTGCTAAGCTAGAGAAATGTGAGTTCGCTGTACAGAGAATTAGTTTTTTGGGCTACATTATCTCCAGCGAGGGCTTTGAGATGGACCCGGTGAAAGTTCAAGCTGTGCAGGAATGGCCTAGGCCTATTGGTTTGAAATCGATACAGAGGTTTTTGGGTTTCGCCAATTATTACAGAAAATTCATTAAAAAAATTTGTATTATTGTTAAACCACTGACCGATCTCACCAGGAAAGGTGCTAATACGGTTCAGCCGACTACTGAGGCCATTGAAGCGTTTGTGTTTCTAAAGGAGAGGTTCAGCTCTGCCCCCATCCTTATGCAGCCTGATGTGACTAAGCTGTTTTTGGTTGAGGTTGATGCCTCTTCTGTGGGGGTCGGTGCGGTGTTGTCTCAGGAAAACAAGGATGGAGTACATCCCTGTGCCTTTTTTTAAAAAAAAATTTCTGAGACTGAACTTAATTACGATATTGGTAATCGGGAATTGCTGGCTATTAAACTCGCATTTGAACACTGGCGTCATCTCTTGGAAGGTGCTGAATTTCCCATTCAGGTTTTCACTGATCATAAAAATCTGATCTATCTTGATGCTGCCAAGCGCTTGAATGCCCGTCAGGCTAGGTGGGCACTTTTTTTTCCGCGGTTTAATTTTTCCGTTACTTACATCCCGGGTACCAAGAATGTTAAAGCTGATGCGTTGTCTCGCAGCTTTTCTCCCATGGTCGGTGCTGAGGAGGAGTAGAGCATTTTACAAGAAGGTGTTGTGATTGCTGCATTGGACTCCGTTTTGGAAGATGAGATTCTTAAAGCACAGGAGAATGCCCCATCTAACACTCCCCATGGGAGGTTGTTTGTGCCTAGGACCTTTAGGAGAGATTTGTTTGTTGAGTGTCATGAGTCTCGGTTGGCTGGTCATCCAGGAATTTCTGAGACCAAGAGACTTGTGGGTCGCAGTTTTTGGTGGCCTGGATGGCAGAAGGAAGTCATTAAGTGGGTGCGTCAATGTACTGTGTGTGCTAGATCTAAGTCTTCTCATACTCCTGCTGTGGGGTTGCTTTGCCCTCTGGAGGTTCCTAGTGCACCTTGGACACATCTGGCTATGGACATTTTTACTGACCTTCCCTCCTCTGAGGGTTTCACTGTCATCTGGGTGGTCGTGGACCGTTTTAGCAAGATGTGTCACTTGGTTCCCTTCATCAAACTGCCCTGCGCTAAGACACTCGCCAAGGCCTTTGTCAAGGAAATTGTCAGACTCCATGGTGTTCCTACTGACATTGTTTCTGATAGGGGACCTCAGTTCGTGGCTCGTTTTTGGCGTGCCTTTTGTGACAGGTTGGGAGTTCATTTGTCGTTTTCATCTGGATATCATCCTGAGTCTAATGGCCAGACAGAAAGGAAGAATCAGGATGTTGAGCAGTTCTTGCGTTGTTTTGTGGCAGACAATCAAGAGGGGTGGTCTGAGTTTCTGCCGTTTGCTGAATTTGCTCTTAACAACCATACATCCTCTTCTGCTGGGTGTTCGCCTTTTTTTTGTTGTTCTGGGAGACATCCGTCTTTTGGGTCATTCTCCAAATTGGTATTGGCTGTGCCTGAGGAGGAGAGTTTTTCCGGTGATTTGGAGAGAGTTTGGACGGATGTGCGTGGTAATCTTCAGGAGGCTAACAAAAAAATCTAAGAGGTACTTTGACAGGAAACGTCAAGAGGTTTTGTTTACGGTTGGTGCCATGGTTTCGTTGTCCTCTAAGAATCTGCGGTTGAGGATTCCTTCTAAAAAATTGGGTCCCAAGTTTGTAGGGCCCTTTAAGGTGCTTCAGGTAGTTAACCAATCTGCTGTTAGGTTGGAGGTTCCTACCTCCTGGAAGATTAATCCGGTGTTTCATGTTTCTCTATTGAAAAAAGCTGATGTATCAGATAGAGACGCCACTGCCACTATTCCTCCGGTGGTGGAGGACGGGGAATATGAAATTTCCCGCATCCTTAATTCTAGACGGTATAGGGGGAGTTTTCAGTATCTCGTCGCTTAGAAGGGTTTCGGTCCCGAGGATAACTCATGGGTGAGGGTGGATGATGTTTCTTCTTCCAGACTTGTCAGAGCGTTTCACAAGAGGTTTCCGGATAAGCCTGGGCCTAGGGGATCCGGAGGATCCTCTTAGAAGAGCGGGTACTATTAGAACTCTCCTGTTAGGTTTTTTCTATTTTACTGGTCACATGACCTTTTTGCCTATTTAATCCTGCTCCGCCCTTCTGGCCATGCTGGACTTCATTGTAATTTCTACTCTTAAGCTAGCCAGGTGCTTTGTAACCTTTCTCAGTCAGTTTAGCTAGGTCTTTTGACCTTTATGTTCTATGTTGTGTGTTTATCTTTTTACTGCTACAATTTCTGCTAGGTGTCCATCTTTCTCCCTGTCCCTAGTTCTTGTAGGGATCCCTCCCTCACATCTATAGGTCTTCGTTCAGACTAGCTGAGGACTTTAGCGGGTCTGATCGCAGGATCAGGTTCCCCGTTACATCGTAGGGATCTAGCTTAGTTCTATTGTAGGGACAGATCTCCTGTCCTTCCTTAGTGCTTGTAGCCTATCATAACCTGTGGTGCCATATGGTGCCTCCATATCACATCGTATTTTGGAGGCTTCAATGTGAAATCTAAGGTAGAAGACTGGCTGATTGATTTATATGAGTACAGCATTACAGCTTTGTACAACTTAGAAGTTGTATGGAGTTGGTTATGTACTATGGCCTCTCATGTAAACTTAATTAATAAAAAATGCCCCCTCTCCAAAAAAAAAATTGGGGAGAAAAATTTGTTACATCTAAATGTTCATGGAAAGTTTTCTCATAACTTACCCTTATTCTTCACCTTTATTGCTAATTGAATATGTAATATCTCACAGATCTTCCTTAAAATCCTATATGCTATAGTCAATTGCACTGTGTGCACAATTATTAGGCCATTTGTATTTTTGATGATTCATTTTATTATTGATCAACTACAGAGATGTCAGTCAGTCCAAAAGGTTAATAAACCTGAAACCTAAATGTTTTAGAAAGTAAAAGTGAGGTTTTGTCTTTCTTAGGAGAATATCAATATGTGCAGAATCATTGGGCGACTATTAGTTTGCAGAATTATTAGGCTACTAAATGAAAAACAAACATTTTCCCATTTCAATTATTCATTTTCATCTGTTAAAGTGAGAATAATAACCAAACAACTCAAAATGTACAAAAATAAATTTATTAACATTTCCATAAAAATATTGTGGCACCCCAGGGGTCTAGTTTCCACAGTAACAGCAATGTTATGTCTGAGAGCAGGTGGGAGGTCTCTTGGTCAGGAATCCTATGCATGCCACACCTCCTGCCCAGTCCTGGGAGGGGAAGAACTTCCCCTATATAAACCTGGGGCTGAGGCAGGGTTAGAGAGTTCAGAGGGAGAGTTCAGCCAGGAGGGCTGACAGGGAGCTGTGGCTCCGGCTGGGCCCAGCTCCTGGGCCACGCCAGAAGTAGAGACAGAGAAGAGAAGCAGCTATGGGAAGAACATCAGGAGCTCTGTGGGAGCAGTGTTACAAGGAGTCAGGGGCTGGCAGCTGCAGAGCTCGCCCTGACTGAGAAGATTTCTTACCGGACCCGGAGTCCGAGGCTGTGGGGACTAACTCCTACCCAGCAGCAGAATCCGTCAGGCAGGGGATTTCAGGTCCTCTGGCCAAGAAACCCGAAGGCACGGTCACACGCATGGGACCAGCACCGCCGTCGTGGAGCGGAAGCTACTAGAAGGCCCCGAGTCACCGGCCATACGGATGAGCACCACACGGTACACTCAGGGACGTGGGCTACTTATACCCGCCTCTAGCAAGGTAGCCAGAAGAGTACAGTTAGTTTGGGAGGCCTACAACTCCGCCTGGCCAGGGGAGATCCCATCTGCTCAAGGACTGACCAGGCCCCAATCGCTAGCCAGTACTCCGGGAGGGTCTATCGTTGTCACCAGTAAAGACCCTGAATTACACCGCATCGTCTCTGAGTGATTCCTGCTACCCCCATCATCCACGTCGGCTGCCCTGAGGCCATACCCCTCCCGTTGGGGGTGATACTATCACGCTGCACAATCCTACCACCGGCCTCAGCGGTCTGCCCTGCAGCGGCAGCTCCTTCGCTGCATTCAACGGGTGGCGTAGTCGTCCAACATCTACCGCTAATACAGCGCCACTTAGTCTGACTCCCTGGGCACGGACCGGATCACCGCCACGAGACTACAACCCTCAAGAGATCCGGCTCCGGGTAAGCTCCCGCATGCGCAACGCAGCGCGACACAGGCCCAGGGGCGCGTCAACATCAATGACCAATATAGCCACCTTTCTTTTCTATAACAGCCATAAGCCGCCCATCCATGGAGTCTGTCAGTTTCTTAATCTGTTGATGACCAACTTTTTGGGCAGCACCAACCACAGCCTCCCAGACACTGATCAGAGAAGTGAAGGTTTTCCTTCACTGTAAATCTCCTGTGTAACAAGGGCCCACAAGTTCTCAGTAGGGTTTAGGTCCTATGAGGAAGAGGCCGTGTCATTATTCTTTTATCTTTAAGGCTTTTACAGGCAGCCGAGCAGTGGAGACTTCAATGCTGTGATGGAGCAATGTCCTGCAGAAAAAAACATGGTTTTCTTGAAAGATTCAGACTTTTTCCTGTGCCTGCCTGAAGAAAATGTCTTCTAAAAACGGAAAGTATGTGTAGGAGATGATTTTGAGTCCATCTTCAACCCAAAAATGTCCAACTATCTAATTTTTACCAATACCAGCCCATAGCAGTTCCCTCACCGCCACCTTTCTGGTTTCTGAGTGGAAGTGGAGGTCTGTGCCTTTACTGATCTACCCACGGCCCAACCGTCTGGTCCATCAAGAGTCCCTTTCATCTCATCAGTCCATAAAACCTTTGAAAAATCTGTGTTCAGATATTTCTTGGCCCAGTCTTGACATTTCCACTTCTGTCTTGCTCAGTAGTGGTCAAGTTTCAGCCTCCCGTACCTCGGCCATGTCTCTGAGCACTGAACACCTTGTACTTCTGGGCTCCAGGGAGGTTGCAGTTCTGGAATATGACAGCACTGGATGATAATGGCTTCATGTTTGATCCTTCTAACATCTTTGGCAGTTAATGTGCGTCTTTTTATCTCAACACGTTTTTTTGGGACCCTGTTGACTATTGAGAACAAAACTTTTAATGGTTCTGTGATCGCGCCCCAATATCTTGGCAGTTTCCACAATGCTGCATCCCTCTGTAAGACTTTTCACAATTCTTGACTTTTCAGAGCCTGTTAAATTCCTTTTTTTGGCCCATTTTGCCTGAAGAAAACAAGCTGACTAATAATTCTGCACACCTTGATAAAGGACGTTGTATCCTTAGACCTCACCCTCCTCATTACACAAATACACATCACCTGATCTGCTTCATCCAATCAGTAATTCAAGCTTCTAGAGCTCGGAGTGGGAAAACCTGCATAAAAATGATGATATGGTTAAAATAGTCACTTGCCTGATAATTCTGCGCACATTGTAAAGCAATTTCTGCCCTTTTTTTCCAGATACAGGATCGAGAAAAATGAGAACGAGCCGGTTTTCCCATGTATTTTTGGTGTTGATTTTTCATTGCAGCTTTAATTGAATAACAGACAACATGAGAAAGTATTTTCTCTTCGGAAACACATCTACTATTTACCCAGCCTGAGCGCAATCATAACAGGATTTATGAAGGTGTATACCCCTCCTAACCAGAGGAACATAATTGATAATTGTGCCCCTAGCCGTCCCTACCTCTTCCATCCATCTAGAAGAGCTGTACAAGCCATGGTCGGTATGTGCTGGCCTACATGCTTAGCCAAGGTTATTGATTAGCAAAGAAAATTTAAAAAAAAATCACTTTTCATCTAAATTCCAGTACAATATCCAATCGTAACATATCCTAAGGCAACTTGTTCTGCAGATTTAGTACCCAGTCCTAAATACACACTTCTATTCCATTGTCACCATTTCAACTTGCCTTGGCTGACATATCAAAGCTGGTAACAGGACCCCCGCGATGCGCAATAAGTCCATTTACAATACTTGTGTACTCTTAATTCCCCCCACTGTCATCTCTTCTGGTGGAGAAAACACTTTGTTACCTGCTGATTTGCAGGTAATATTTTATTAATATTATGTTGCCTGTTTTCTTTTTAACTCTGAGGTGGCAAAGCAGAATTGCAGCAAGGCTTTTCTTCACCAGGAACAACGATTGAAGTCTTCAACCTCGGGTCGTAGTGCCCTCACCCAATTTCCATCTCCCATACTGTAGCACCCTCCCTACATCCACAGGTAAACGCTAAAATAAAAATTGCACCGTACTGTTTCTTTGACTATTATTGTTCCAAAAGTAATTAATTAGCTATCAAATATGGTCTTAGGCTCACTGGGATATTCTTATCAATAAGGTAAGAACTATGTAAGCGATATGTTTCATGTCCCTCTGTGCCTCTCATGTTCAACCATCAGTTCGATATGTTGGATAATAACTTTTGTAGAACGCTTATCATTTTGTTCATAAGTTTGGTCCCAACCTCCAGATTCTCAAAACCTCAAAATGTCTTTAAATGCATCATCAATTTTCCATCCTTATGCATACAAGAGTGTAGTTTAAGGCATCTACTCCTGTGTGTCACAGCCTTCTACTGCCAGGGCCACCACTGCAGTCCTCCTGACTGTTGGCGGTTCCCTTCTCTACACTCGGCATGGCCTTCTGCTGAGATCCCTGGTGCTACTCCTGGTGCTCATGTGCTGATTATTGGCCTTTTAAAGGCCAGATCTTTTTGCAGCCAATATAACTCAGGGTTCTTAAAGGGATCTTCCCCATAGTCTATTAAATAAGGTTCTAAAGTCAGTGTCACATGTTACTGAGTATCTCCTGATTACTTCTATTGGTTATGAGCTGTTTTCCTGTATTTTTGCTGCCCCCATCCTGGTATTTGTGCTGCCCCTATCATGTCCCCACCATCCTATCCTGGTATGCATGGCACCCCTCATCCCCATCCTGGTATGCATGGCACCCTTCACCCCCAATCCTGGTATGCATGGCACCCCTCACCCCCAATCCTGGTATGCATGGCACTCCTCATTCCTATCCTGGTATGAATGGTACCCCTCATCCCTATCCTGGTATGCATGGCACCCATCCCTCATCCTGGTATGCATGGTACCCCTCATCCCCATCCTGGTATACATGGTACCCCTTATCCCTATCCTGGTATGCATGGCCCCTCATCCCTATCCTGGTATGCATGGCAACCCTCATCCCCAATCCTGGTATGCATGGCACCCCTCATCCCCAATCCTGGTATGCATGGCACCACTCATCCCCAATCCTGGTATGCAAGGCACCTCTCATTCCCAATCCTGGTATGCAAAAACACCCCTCATCTCTCATCCTGGTATGCATGGCACCCCTCATTCCAAATCTGGTATACATGGCACCCCTCATCCCCCAATCCTGGTATGTATGGTACCCAATCTCTCATCCTAGTATGCATGGCACCACTCATCCCCCAATCCTGGTATGCATGGCACCCCATCCCTTATCCTGATATGTATGGTACCCCTCATCCCTATCCTGGTATGTGTGGTACCCCTTTTCCTGGTATGCATGGTACCCCATCCCTATCCTGATATGCATGGTACCCCGCATTCCTATCCTGGTATGTATGGTACCCCTCATCCCTATTCTGGTTCGCATGGTACCCCTCACCCCCCAATCCTGATATGCATGGCCCCTCACACCCCAATCCTGTTATGCATGGTCCCCTCACCCCCCAATCCTGGTATGCATGGTCCCCTCACCCCCAATCCTGGTATGCATGGTCCCCTCACCCCCCAATCCTGGTATGCATGGTCCCCTCACCCCCAATCCTGGTATGCATGGTCCCCTCACCCCCCCAAATCCTGGTATATGTGGTACCCCTTATCCTGGTATGCATGGCACCCCATCCCTATCCTGATATGCATGGTACCCCGCATTCCTATCCTGGTATGTATGGTACCCCTCATCCCTATTCTGGTACACATGGTACCCCTCACCCCCCAATCCTGATATGCATGGCCCCTCACCCCCCAATCCTGGTATGCATGGTCCCCTCACTCCCCAATCCTGGTATGCAATGGTCCCCTCACCCCCAATCCTGGTATGCATAGTCCCCTCACCCCCCAAATCCTGGTATGTTTGGTACCCCTCATCCTGGTATGCATAGCACCCCATTCCTCATCCTGGTATGTATGGCACCCCTCATTCCCCAATCCTGGTATGTATGGTACCCCTCATCCCCAATCCTGGTATGCATGGTCCCCTCACCCCCCAATCCTGGTATGCATGTTCCCTCACCCCCCAATCCTGGTATGCATGGTCCTCTCACCCCCCAAATCCTGGTATGTGTGGTACCCCTCATCCTGGTATGCATAGCACCCCATTCATCATCCTGGTATGTATGGCACCCTTCATCCCCCAATCCTGGTATGTATCGTACCCCTGATCCCCCAATCCTGGTATGTATGGTACCCCTCATCCCCCAATCCTGGTATGTGTGGCCCCCTCACCCCCCAATCCTGGTATGTGTGGCCCCCTCACACCCCAATCCTAGTATGTATGGCACCCCTCATCCCCAATCCTGGTATGCATGGCACCCCTCATCCCCAATCCTGATATGCATGGTACCCCGCATTCCTATCCTGGTATGCATGGTACCCCTCATCCCTATTCTGGTATGCATGGCACCCCTCATCCCAATTCTGATATGTATGGCCTCCTCATCCCAGAAATCTGGTATGCATGGCACCCAATCCCTCATCCTGGTATGCATGGCATGCCTCATCCCCAATCCTGGTATGTATGGCTCCCTCATCCCTATCCTGGAATGCATGGCACCCCATCCCTTATCCTGGTATGCATGGTACCCCTCATCCTGGTATGCATGGCACCCCATCCCTCATCCTGGTACGCATGGTACCCTGCATTTCTATCCTGGTATGTATAGTACCCCTCATCCCTATCCTGGTATGCATGGTCCCCCCTCCCTCATCCTGGTATGCATGGTACCCTGCATTCCTATCCTGGTATGTATGTTACCTCTCATCCCTATCCTGGTATGCATGGTACCCCACATTCCTATCCTGGTATGTATGGTACCCCTCATCCCCCTATCCTGATATGTATGGTACCCCTCATTCCCCAATCCTGGCATGCATGGTCCCCTCACCCCCCAATCCGGGTATGCATGGTCCCCTCACCCCCCAATCCTGGTATGTATGGTCCCCTCATCCCCCCAATCCTGGTATGTGTGGTACCCCTCATCATGGTATGCATAGCACCCCATTCATCATCCTGGTATGTATGGCACCCTTCATCCCCCAATCCTGGTATGTATGGTACCCCTGATCCCCCAATCCTGGTATGTATGGTACCCCTCATCCCCCAATCCTGGTATGTGTGGCCCCCTCACCCCCCAATCCTGGTATGTGTGGCCCCCTCACACCCCAATCCTAGTATGTATGGCACCCCTCATCCCCAATCCTGGTATGCATGGCACCCCTCATCCCCAATCCTGATATGCATGGTACCCTGCATTCCTATCCTGGTATGCATGGTAACCCTCATCCCTATTCTGGTATGAATGGCACCCCTCATCCCAATTCTTGTATGTATGGCCTCCTCATCCCAGAAATCTGGTATGCATGGCACCCAATCCCTCATCCTGGTATGCATGGCATGCCTCATCCCCAATCCTGATATGTATGGCTCCCTCATCCCTATCCTGGAATGCATGGCACCCCATCCCTTATCCTGGTATGCATGGTACCCCTCATCCTGGTATGCATGGCACTCCATCCCTCATCCTGGTATGCATGGTACCCTGCATTTCTATCCTGGTATGTATGGTACCCCTCATCCCTATCCTGGTATGCATGGTCCCCCCTCCCTCATCCTGGTATGCATGGTACCCTGCATTCCTATCCTTGTATGTATGTTACCTCTCATCCCTATTCTGGTATGCATGGTAACCCGCATTCCTATCCTGGTATGTATGGTACCCCTCATCCCCCAATCCTGGTATGCATGGTACCCCTCATCCCCCAATCCTGGCATGCATGGTCCCCTCACCCCCCAATCCTGGTATGCATGGTCCACTCACCCCCCAATCCTGGTATGTATGGTCCCCTCACCCCCCCAATCCTGGTATGTATGGTACCCCTCATCATGGTATGCATGGCACCCCATTCCTCATCCTGGTATGTATGGTACCCCTCATCCCCCAATCCTGGTATGTGTGGCCCCCTCACCCCCCAATCCTGGTATGTGTGGCCCCCTCACACCCCAATCCTAGTATGTATGGCACCCCTCATCCCCAATCCTGGTATGCATGGCACCCCTCATCCCCAATCCTGATATGCATGGTACCCCGCATTCCTATCCTGGTATGCATGGTACCCCTCATCCCTATTCTGGTATGCATGGCACCCCTCATCCCAATTCTGATATGTATGGCCTCCTCATCCCAGAAATCTGGTATGCATGGCACCCAATCCCTCATCCTGGTATGCATGGCATGCCTCATCCCCAATCCTGGTATGTATGGCTCCCTCATCCCTATCCTGGAATGCATGGCACCCCATCCCTTATCCTGGTATGCATGGTACCCCTCATCCTGGTATGCATGGCACCCCATCCCTCATCCTGGTACGCATGGTACCCTGCATTTCTATCCTGGTATGTATAGTACCCCTCATCCCTATCCTGGTATGCATGGTCCCCCCTCCCTCATCCTGGTATGCATGGTACCCTGCATTCCTATCCTGGTATGTATGTTACCTCTCATCCCTATCCTGGTATGCATGGTACCCCACATTCCTATCCTGGTATGTATGGTACCCCTCATCCCCCTATCCTGATATGTATGGTACCCCTCATTCCCCAATCCTGGCATGCATGGTCCCCTCACCCCCCAATCCGGGTATGCATGGTCCCCTCACCCCCCAATCCTGGTATGTATGGTCCCCTCATCCCCCCAATCCTGGTATGTGTGGTACCCCTCATCATGGTATGCATAGCACCCCATTCATCATCCTGGTATGTATGGCACCCTTCATCCCCCAATCCTGGTATGTATGGTACCCCTGATCCCCCAATCCTGGTATGTATGGTACCCCTCATCCCCCAATCCTGGTATGTGTGGCCCCCTCACCCCCCAATCCTGGTATGTGTGGCCCCCTCACACCCCAATCCTAGTATGTATGGCACCCCTCATCCCCAATCCTGGTATGCATGGCACCCCTCATCCCCAATCCTGATATGCATGGTACCCTGCATTCCTATCCTGGTATGCATGGTAACCCTCATCCCTATTCTGGTATGCATGGCACCCCTCATCCCAATTCTTGTATGTATGGCCTCCTCATCCCAGAAATCTGGTATGCATGGCACCCAATCCCTCATCCTGGTATGCATGGCATGCCTCATCCCCAATCCTGATATGTATGGCTCCCTCATCCCTATCCTGGAATGCATGGCACCCCATCCCTTATCCTGGTATGCATGGTACCCCTCATCCTGGTATGCATGGCACTCCATCCCTCATCCTGGTATGCATGGTACCCTGCATTTCTATCCTGGTATGTATGGTACCCCTCATCCCTATCCTGGTATGCATGGTCCCCCCTCCCTCATCCTGGTATGCATGGTACCCTGCATTCCTATCCTTGTATGTATGTTACCTCTCATCCCTATTCTGGTATGCATGGTACCCCGCATTCCTATCCTGGTATGTATGGTACCCCTCATCCCCCAATCCTGGTATGCATGGTACCCCTCATCCCCCAATCCTGGCATGCATGGTCCCCTCACCCCCCAATCCTGGTATGCATGGTCCACTCACCCCCCAATCCTGGTATGTATGGTCCCCTCACCCCCCCAATCCTGGTATGTATGGTACCCCTCATCATGGTATGCATGGCACCCCATTCCTCATCCTGGTATGTATGGTACCCCTCATCCCCCAATCCTGGTATGTATGGTACCCCTCATCCCCCAATCCTGGTATGTGTTGCCCCCTCACCCCCCAATCCTGGTATGTGGGGCCCCATCACCCCCCAATCCTGGTATGTGTGGCCCCCTCACCCCCCAATCCTGGTATGTATGGCACCCCTCATCCCTTTCACGCTGCACACATACAAAAAAATAAACACTTATACTCACCTTTCTTCCCTGTGCTCCAACGCTGTGGTGTCCTGTTCTGCCAGAGGCCGGGGAAGGAGTGCGGCGCCAGAGTACACACGTGCCCATACCGTGCTGTCCGCTGCCATTTTGCTGAAGACACACTAAAAATGTGTCTTCAGTAAAATGGCACCGGATAGCACTATGCGCATGTGACGATCGATTCCAACGCCTCACTCCTGCCCCGGTCTCTGGCGAAGAGAGGCGCCGCAGCAATGCTCCTCCCGGTCAAGTAAGTATGTAAGTATGGCGCCGGAGATCGCGGTATGCATTCAGTGTCTATGCATACCGTGATCTCTGGCGCCATACACACTCCTCTTGCCTGTAATGGCTCCATGCGTGCTTCTGTCTGGAGCCAGACTGTGCAGGCGTGTCGCATTTGCACAGTCTATAAAGGCTTCAGACAGAGACACGCATCTCCGGTTATATTATAGATTGCTGTATTTTGACATCACTGTATGCAATATCTCTATACATTAACATCACTGTGTGTATTTTCCTTACTGTAGCATCACTATGTGCATTATCCCTGTGCTGAGATATCTCTGTGTGTATTATTTCTGTACTGTGACATCTCTGTGTGCATCATTGTGTGCGTTATCTGTATACTGCAACTTCAATAAGTGTATTAACGCTGTACTGCAATATCACTGTGTGCTTTATCTCTGTACTGTGACATAACTGTGTGCATTATCTTTATATATTTTTTTTTATATTGTGATATTGTTGTGTGCATTAGCCTTGCACTGTGACATCACTGAGAGCATTATTTATATGCTGTGACATCAGTTTGTGCAATATTTCTGTACTCTGACATCATTGTGTATATTATCCCTATTCTGTGATACCACTGTGTGCATTATCCCTGTTCTATTACATCATTTTGTGCACTATCTCTGTTCTATTACATCATTGTGTGCATTATCTCTGTTTTGTGACGTCACTATTTGCATTATCTCTGTTATGTGGCATCACTATGTGCATTATCTCTGTTCTGTGACATCACTATGTGCATTATCTCTCTACTGTGACATGTATATTATCCCTTTACCAGTATATCACTATGGGCATTATCATATAGAGCTGTAATGTGACACTAATGTGTGTATTATGCCTGTGACGCGCCCCTGGGCCTGTGTCGCGCTGCGTTGCGCACGCGGGAGCTTACCCGGAGCCGGATCTCTTGAGGGTTGTAGTCTCGTGGCAGTGACCCGGTCCGTGCCCAGGGAGTCAAACTGAGCGGCGATGTAACAGCGGTAGATGCAGGACGACTACGCCACCCGTTGAATGCAGCTATGGAGCTGCCGCTGCAGGACAGTCCGCTGAGGCCAGTGGATGGATGGTGCAGCGTAGATGGTATAACCCCCAACGGGAGGGGTATGGCCTCAGGGCAGCAGATGTGGATGATGGGGGTAGCAGGAACCACTCAGAGACGGTGCGGTGTAATTCAGGGTCTTTACTGGTAACAACGATAGACCCTCCCGGAGTACTTGCTAGCGAACGGGGCCTGGTCAGTCCTTGAGCAGATGGGATCTCCCCTGGCCAGGCGGAGTTGTAGGCCTCCCAAACTGACTGTACTCTTCTGGCTACCTTGCTAGAAGCGGATATAAGTAGCCCACGTCCCTGAGTGTACCGTGTGGTGCTCACCCGTATGGCCGGTGACTCGGGGCCTTCTATTGGCTTCCGCTCCACGATGGCGGTGCTGGTCCCACACGTGTGACCGTGCCTTCGGGTTTCTGGGCCTGAGGACCTGAAATCCCCTGCCGGTCGGCTTCTGCTGCTGGGTAAGAGTTAGTCCCCACAGCCTCGGACGCCGGGTCCGGTAAGAAAGCTTCTCAGTCAGGGCGAGCTCTGCAGCTGCCAGCCCCTGACTCGTAGTAGTATTGCTCCCACTGAGCTCCAGCTGTTTCTTCCTATGACTGTTTCTTGCCTCTACTATCCTGGACTCACTAACCCTGCCTCAGCCCAGGGTTTATACAGGGGAAGTTCTTCCCCTCCCAAGACTGGGCAGGAGGTGTGGCATGCACAGGATCCCTGACCAAAGGACCTCCCACCTGCTCTCAGACATAACATTACATTACTGTGGAAAACCAGACCCCTGGGGTGCCACATTCCCCCCTAGTGAAATTTAGTACTCCGGGACTAAACATATTTTAGAAAAACATAACAAGATATAACAACAATAACAGTACAATAAGAAGAAACACATAAAGGTGGTCACGGCATGTCCGTAACCGGGTGCAGTCTTTGAAGAAAAGCAAGGTGTCCATTTCACCAAAACAGGGAGACGTAACCAGGTAGGGGTCTGTCCTACCCCGAGTCCTTAACAGTCTCTAGTCCATCCTGGGTTACGCTCCAACTAATTGTACAAGGATTCCCGGTAGATCCACCAAGGATTCCTAAAAATAACTGGAAACACAAAATTATACACAAGCAACAATACACAGATAAACATAAATAAAACAATTTATACACTTCAAATCCTCCAGCGTGCGGGTAACTGGCCTCTAGTGGCCCTAGTGGACCTACGGAGCTGACTGTCTGGCCCTGAACTACAGGGTGTAGGAGCTGTCAAGGGTAAACTGGGCAGCTGTCTACCGGCTCTTTGTCTCACTAGGGGTACGGCAGGCTCACTGTAAGCAGAGGGTTGATCCTCCTGTTCTGCTTGTGTGGAGTCTTCTGCCTCCTGGACCGGCTGTTCTTCCAGCTCTACCTGTTGCTCCGTAGGTGCTTGGGATGCTGGTTGGAGGAAGGTGAGTACGGGTACCACAATTGCACCATTGACTTGAGTCCAAGACCGAGGGAAGTCCCCGAGCACAGTACTAACCATATCTTCCCTTTCCTCTACGGGTCGATGGTCTTCTTGTTCCTCTTCAGGGTTCCTCAGTTGTTCGGGACACTTCTTCAGGTGGTCCCGGGATACAATGGCGGTGGTTTCCCCTCCGTCTTTACTGATGGTACAAACCTTCGGGTTCTCGTGGCTTGAGGGCAGTACGGTGTACGGGTCCTTCTCCCACTGGTCATCCAACTTGTGGAGCCGTCTCTTCCTCTTCAAGACCTGCTCTCCGGGTACCAGGGGAACAGCGGGAGCATACTGGTTGTAAGTTTTCTCTTGTCTTTCCCTAGCCTGACAGAGACTTCGCTCCACGCTCTCCTGTACTCTCCGGTACTGCTGCTGCCTCTCTGTGTCCCAGTCTGTTTCTGGTGAAGTGTCCTCGGGTGTCAGGACTCCCATTTCCAGGTCAACAGGTAACTTACCAGGTCTTGCCCTCATTAGGTAAGCCGGGGTACAGCTGGTGGAACCCACCGGGATGTGGTTGTATAGGTCCACCAGATCGGGCAACTTCTCGGGCCACAGACTGCGTTCTTCCAGGGGCAACGTTTTTAGAAGATCCATTACCACCTGGTTCATTTTCTCACAAAGTCCATTAGTTTGCGGATGGTAGGGTGTCGTCCTTATCTTCCGGCAGCCATACAGATTGCAGAATTCCTGGAAGACCTCCGCTTCAAAGGCAGGTCCCTGGTCCGTCAGCACTTGGTCCGGGTACCCGTGTGGACGGCAAAAGTGCTGCTGGAAGGCTCTAGCTGCTGTTTGAGCCGTTAAGTCCTTAACGGGGACGACAACCAGAAACCGGGAGTAATGATCCACGATGGTTAACGCGTAGACGTAGCCACTTCTGCTTGGGGTCAGTTTTACATGATCCAAGGCTACCAGTTCCAACGGTTGCCGGGTGACGATGGTCTGCAGGGGAGTCTTCTGGCTGGCACGGTCCTTCCTTCTCAGGTTGCACGGGCCACAGTCTCTGCACCACTTCTCAATGGTTCCCCTCATGCCTACCCAGTGGAACCGCTCGCGCAGCAGGAACTCCAGCTTCTTCCACCCGAAGTGCCCAGCTCCGTCGTGGTATGCCTCCATCACCATGGCTGCGTCCCTTCGTGGCACCACTACTTGCCAGAGTAATTCATGCGTCCGGGAGTTAACCATTCTGCGGCACAACTTCCCTTTGTAAAGGAACAGTCGACTCTTCTCTGCCCATAGTTGTTTGGCTTCTTCCGGAGCGTCTGGTTCAAGGCGAGCCTCCGGCCGAGTCAGCATCTCCTTCACCAGTCGGACGGCAGGGTCGCTGTCTTGCGTTTCCGCCCAGTTGTAGTGGGGTAAGGGGTTCAACGTAGCAGTCTGCTTACTCCTTACCTGGTGGGAATACTGAATAGTCCCATGACGGTGGAACGCAGGGAGTTCAACTTCTTCCAGTCCCTCCGGATCTTCTCCTCCGTCCGGCAGGTTGGGCATCCTGGACAGGGCGTCCGCGTTGGTATTGGAGCGTCCTGCCCGGTATTTGATTGTGAACTCGTAGTTGGACAGACGGGCCATCCACCTCTGCTCCAGGGCACCGAGTCTTGCCGTGTCCAGGTGTGTCAACGGGTTGTTATCCGTGTACACGGTGAACCGGGAAGAAGCGAGGTAATGCTTAAAGCGCTCGGTGACTGCCCATACTACGGCCAGGAACTCTAGCTTAAATGAGCTGTAATTCTCGGGGTTCCTTTCGGTGGGTCGCAGTTTTCGGCTGGCGTAGGCGATTACTCGTTCCTTCCCCTGCTGGATCTGGGACAGTACGGCTCCTAGCCCGATGTTACTGGCGTCGGTGTAGAGGATAAAGGGCTGGCTATAATCAGGGTACGCCAGGATTTCGTCCCCCGTGAGGGCCATCTTCAGCTGGCGGAAGGACTCTTCTTCCAGCTCTTCCCATTTGAAGGGCGGCTTCTGGTTCTTGGCCTTCCGGGACTGGCCTATCAGGAGGTCCTGCATAGGTGCTGCCTTTTTGGTGAAACCGGGAATAAACCTTCGGTAGTAGCCTACCAACCCGAGGAACTGCCGCACTTCTTTTACGCTGGAGGGGCTTGGCCATTCCTTAATTGCGGTGATCTTATCAGGGTCGGGAGCCACTCCGTCAGCGCTCACCACGTGTCCCAGGTACTGCACCTTTGGTTTCAGGAGGTGACACTTGGAGGGTTTCACCTTTAGGCCGTAACTTGCCAGAGCTTCGAACACTTCCGCCAGGTGTTTCAGGTGGTCCTCATACGTCTTGGAATATACGATGACATCGTCCAGGTACAACAGGACCGTCTCGAAGTTTCTGTGGCCCAGACAACACTCCATTAGTCGTTGGAAGGTTCCCGGTGCGTTGCAGAGTCCGAACGGCATGCAGGTGAACTCGCTAAGTCCCATCGGGGTGGTGAATGCGGTCTTCTCCCGGTCCGCCTCTGCTACAGGAACCTGCCAGTACCCGCTAGTGAGATCCAAGGTAGAGAAGAAGTTAGCAGATCTTAAAGCAGCCAATGACTCCTCTATCCTTGGTAAGGGGTACGCATCCTTGTGTGTGATACGATTGATTTTCCGGTAATCTACACACATCCTCATGGTGTTGTCTTTCTTTCGGACTAAGACTAGTGGAGCTGCCCAGGGGCTACAGCTATCCCTGATCACCCCAGCCTCCTTCATGTCTCTAAGCATCCCCTTGGCGTGTTGGTAGTGTGCAGGGGGTACGGGTCGATACCTCTCTTTTATGGGAGGATGGTCTCCCGTGGGGATGTGGTGTTCTACCCCCTTGACTCGCCCGAAGTCTAACGGGTGTTTACTAAACACTCTCTCGTACTCTTGAACCACCCGATAGACTCCCTGTTTCTGATGTGAGGGAGTGGAGTCAGTACCCAAATGTAGTTGCTGACACCAGTCCTCCTTTGTTTTCTTAGAGCCGTTACCTTCCTCCGGGTGAGATGGAGGCAAGGGTTCCACAGATTGTATAGAATTTTGGTTAATGGTATATAATTTGGCTAGCGTGGCATACCGGGGCAGGTACACTTCCCTCTCCCCGATATTGATTATGCGAACGGGCACCCTCCCATGGCATACATTGACCACCCCCCGTGCTGTCAAAATGGTGGGCCTACTGTCTGAGTAAACTGGTTCTACCATTGCCTGGTAATCTCTACCTCTCAGACCAATAGCTGCCCGGCACCAAATCATCATTTCACTTTTTGGGGGCATGGCAATAGGAAAAGGGTCACACATTCTTACGCTACCAATCTCACCGCCGGAGAGTTCCACCTGTTGCCGTCGCATCAGTGCCCGGATCTCTTTCTGGAGCACCCGCTGCTCGCCGGAGCTGGCGTTCTTGGCAACCTGCTGTAAAAGGAAAATCACCTCTGCAAGACAATTTTCAATTACATTAGTTCCTAGAGTTATTTTTGGGTGACTCTCATGTTTGTCAATATCTACAATGATCAGTCCCTGTGCTGCCAGTTCGACTCTACCGATTTTGATGGTCACCTCTTTAAATCCGATCTGTGGCACGGGCTGGCCATTGCTGGCGATGATACTCAAGTCGTCGTCAGGGTAGCGGGTAATATCCGAGTCATTCCAGTACTGCTTAAAGAGCATGTATGGGATGGTGGTGACCTGTGACCCGGTGTCCAGTAGGGCACTCATGGGAATGCCATCCAGTACCACAGGCAAGACTGGACGTCCTCCCACATATCTGTCGCGCCAGTTCGATGGGCCTGGTGATCTTTTTCCTGGGGGTTGGCCCTCTACCCCAGGTTGTGCCCGTTTAAAGAACAGTACCTTGCCATATGTCCAGGTTGATTGCAACGGCGGCAGATGGGTCGTCCGTCCTCGCTGTATCGGTCACTGGGTCTTCCTCTGGCCGGTGGGGTCCTCCTTGGTCGACGCCACGGGATGTCCTCCGGTCCGGATGCCAGCTGGATCTTCCCTGGGGTGGAAGCCTGTAAAGACTGCACAGTTTGGGTTAGCGCAGCAACGCTCTTAGCTAGCTCTTGGACCTGATGGTGTAGGTCTGGAGCCGGGTCATTGTCCAAAGCCTGCGCATCAGCTCCCACAGGCCCTGCCGACAAGGGCGCCGCCTCCTGGTGGTAAGTGATAGCAGGGCGCTTGTGGGTCACAACGCCACCCGGTGCCGGTTCTCGGAGCACCCGGATGGCTCTGTCCTTGAACTGTGCAAAGCCCAGATGGGGATCCTGTAAGGCCATTGCCCGCAACTGGGTTCGGTGGGTATTACAATACAGTCCCTCTATAAACTGTTCGGTCAACAGCCTGTCCTCGTTTCCCACTCCATCAGGGTCGGTCTGCTTAATGGCCCTCAGGGCCTCTTGTAGGTTTAGTGCATAGTCCCTTATACTCTCATGCGCTCGCTGCTTGCACCCGTAGAATCTAAGCTTAATCTCGGCTGAGGTGCGGGTATCAAAGGTATCCTTCAGCCGGGTTAGTATCCCTGCGACAGTCTTCCTCCCAGGTGGCCAGGATTTTACTTCCCTTTTAGCTGCCCCGGTTAGTTGGGCCACCAGGATGCTCACTTTTTGCTCTTCTGTGAGGGGGTACACCTGGAAGAGGCTATCCAGCTTTTCTCTAAAGTCATGCAGGGTATGTGACTCCCCTGAGTACTGGGGTAGCCAAGCTGCTCCCAGGATATAGGGCATGGTGAAGGGCATAACTGCAGCAGCGGTGGCGCTGGCGGGGGTTGAGGCAGTGAAGCTCTCCTCCGTATCCGACATCTTCCTCCCCCCTAGTGGACCGTGGCCTACCTTGCGATGATCCTGTTCCGTAGGCCGCGGCTCCGCAGTAGATCGTCAGGGTTGAGGACCTTCCGTCGCGCTCCGGTGACGTCGGCGTCTGCTGGGCTCCTTCCAGGACCTTACGCAACGTCCGGACGTGAGGCGGGGCTTCAGTTCTCGCGCGCTTTCGAAGTCCACGCCCCTCTTCTTCCTGCGCGGCGTCCTCAAGATGGCGTCCAATGGCGGGAAAACTCCACGGATGGCGGGAAGAAGGCCGAAGATGGCGCCGGATGGCGGGAAAACTTCGCGGACGGCGGGAAGAAGGCAGAAGATGGCGCCGGATGGCGGGAAACCTCACCACTGGTAAGTTTGAACAGTCTTTGCTTTTCAGGCACGCAGTACCCGGTGGTTGCGGGCACGAAATCCTGCCGACTACGCCAAAGTTGACGCGCCCCTGGGCCTGTGTCGCGCTGCGTTGCGCACGCGGGAGCTTACCCGGAGCCGGATCTCTTGAGGGTTGTAGTCTCGTGGCAGTGACCCGGTCCGTGCCCAGGGAGTCAAACTGAGCGGCGATGTAACAGCGGTAGATGCAGGACGACTACGCCACCCGTTGAATGCAGCTATGGAGCTGCCGCTGCAGGACAGTCCGCTGAGGCCGGTGGATGGATGGTGCAGCGTAGATGGTATAACCCCCAACGGGAGGGGTATGGCCTCAGGGCAGCAGATGTGGATGATGGGGGTAGCAGGAACCACTCAGAGACGGTGCGGTGTAATTCAGGGTCTTTACTGGTAACAACGATAGACCCTCCCGGAGTACTTGCTAGCGAACGGGGCCTGGTCAGTCCTTGAGCAGATGGGATCTCCCCTGGCCAGGCGGAGTTGTAGGCCTCCCAAACTGACTGTACTCTTCTGGCTACCTTGCTAGAAGCGGATATAAGTAGCCCACGTCCCTGAGTGTACCGTGTGGTGCTCACCCGTATGGCCGGTGACTCGGGGCCTTCTATTGGCTTCCGCTCCACGATGGCGGTGCTGGTCCCACACGTGTGACCGTGCCTTCGGGTTTCTGGGCCTGAGGACCTGAAATCCCCTGCCGGTCGGCTTCTGCTGCTGGGTAAGAGTTAGTCCCCACAGCCTCGGACGCCGGGTCCGGTAAGAAAGCTTCTCAGTCAGGGCGAGCTCTGCAGCTGCCAGCCCCTGACTCGTAGTAGTATTGCTCCCACTGAGCTCCAGCTGTTTCTTCCTATGACTGTTTCTTGCCTCTACTATCCTGGACTCACTAACCCTGCCTCAGCCCAGGGTTTATACAGGGGAAGTTCTTCCCCTCCCAAGACTGGGCAGGAGGTGTGGCATGCACAGGATCCCTGACCAAAGGACCTCCCACCTGCTCTCAGACATAACATTACATTACTGTGGAAAACCAGACCCCTGGGGTGCCACACCTGCACATAAAAAATATATCTATGTACCGTGTTAGCCAGTAGATAGAAAAATATTAAAATTTCAGAGTCCTCAGTGGTTGATACCTTTTAATGGTGAACTGAAAACATAGTAACAAATTGCAAGTTTTCGAGACTACTCAGGTCTTTTCATCAGTTTGTGTTCTTCTATGCCTGATGAAGAGACATGAGTAGTCTTGAAATCGTGCAATTTGTTACCATCTTTTCAGTTAGTGTGCACATAAGGAATGCCAAAATAATCATAAAGTTTTCATGTTTTGAGCCTAGTTATAGTAGAATCGGACGCCATTGCAAGGATTGCTATAAGGCCCCATGATTACTTAGTTTACACCATAATGATGGTCTCAGATTTCAGAATCTCTTTATTTTCAACCTTCAAAATGTATCGAAATCTGATTCAGCCTCTTTATTCTGTTTAGATGTTTCGCCAGCCTGTGAGATTGTCTGTCGCCGACTGAAGCTCTACAACTCGCCCAACCTTAATTTAATACAAGACAAACATTTAAAACTCTTCATCTGCAAGGCCCTTGTGAAACGTGTAGATAGGAGTTTTACGCGGAAGCATATTTGACCGTGCCTACTCGAGCGCTGTGCTTCAGCTGGTCTTATCTTGATTTTGGAGAATCAGGAATGATTCAATTGACAGGTCTGTGCAGTGTTTGCTAATTTACTGGAGCTTCTAAACATTCGTGGGAACAGCTGGTTGTTTCCCAGCAGGACTGTGGGTCTCACAGGCCCACCTGCTGTCTCACAGATGGAATCTGGGTATGGCTGTAGTTAAAGTTTAGCTGGCAGTTATATCTGTCCTAAGGAGATCTGAAACTTCTTGAAGTAGGTAGGTGGCATCAAACAATTTACAGAGGATGAAATACTACCGCTGTCTTCAGATACAATTTGTAAAGTATATTTCCAGAAATCTTCTCTGAAGCACTCGACAAATGCACACAACACAATGTCATGGAGAGAGTGTTACGTTACAAACATAATACTATTTTAGAAAATCTCTTTTTTTTTTCTTGAGATGTAGGAAAGAAGGATATCTGGTATTTCTCATAAGATTCGACAAATGATGTTTTATTATAAAGAGATGATTATTTAGTAATTAGGAAGATATTGCCAGAATAGATGGATCTGCATCCAATTGTCGGTGTAATAGTGAAGGGGACATTATTTGTACTGATCCCGATCCATGGATGAAAAATGATACAAAATAAAAAGAATAATTATGAATAATAATGGATTTTATTACTTCACCCTCCACGCAACCACCAATCCTCACAAGATCTCCTTCTCTACTCCCCTCTTATCTCCTCTTCCCACTATCGCAATCAAGGTTTCTCCGGTGCTTCCCCCCTACTCTGGAACTCTCTACCCCAACGTATCAGACTCTCGCCGACCATGGAAACCTTCAAAAGGAACCCGATGACCCACCTCTTCCAACAAGCCTACAACCTGCAGTAACAACAGCTCCACCATACCGCTGCTCGACCAGCTCTACCCTCACCTTCTGTATCCTCACCCATCCCTTGTAGACTGTGAGCCCTCGCGGGCAAGGTCCTCGCTCCTCCTCACGTTTTGTTAAAGATAATTGTAATTGTTTTTGTATGTATACCACTTTTTCACATGTAACACACCATGGAATAAATGGCGCTACAATAATAAATAATAATAATAACCCAATCATCTCTAATCTTCACCATCTACTTCCATCACAAGCAGAAATGAATTGTGGAATGACTCTAAGATCAGTCTTCATCTGTGAAGAGGAAAAGCTTTGGTATATCTCCGTTATCCTAACACCACTGCAACTTAGACTTTTGGTCTCTGCAGTATTCATTATCTAGATACTATCATATCTGGATGCCACCGCCAATTCGGCTTAAGGACCTCATGCACATTAGGCTAATGTCAGCTAAACCCCGCAGATATTGGCAGGTTCTGCTGATGGTCTATCATGTATAGGGGAGTAGGCCAACTTATGGTTGAGAGAGATGTTGATCGTACATATCAGATTTCGGACTGCCGATCACATTGTTCTCATTGAGATAAGCCACCAGCTGGTGTGTCAGTCGGTGGCTTTCTCATAGAGAACACAGGAGCGCTTGGTCGATTGAACGCTTCTGTGTATGGGAAAGTCATCTGAGATTGCTGTCAGCCAAGGCATCATTCAAACAACAACCAACTTATGTGTATGGCCAGCTTTAGGCTCTGCGAGATCTGTGTCCATGTTTTTAGGACACCCTTTAAGTGTTAGAAATTGGTGTTTGAGGTGGATGTGATTCTCCACGACCTACTGGGAGATGGATAGGATCATGAAAGAAGGAAGTGACTATGGTCTACCAAAGTTCCAGGCATGCATGGCCTCCACATAGCATGCTCGGCCATTGCAACTCCACCACACAAGCCATCCTAAGGACTCACTGCACAAGGTTCAAGAAAGGCTGTTAACCTTTGGATAGGGAGGCATAATCAGGGTGGCATGCCTGTTGGCATCCAGATATTGGAAAAGTACCAAAGGTCTTATCAAGTTCACATCTCTAATGAAAATTGTAAAAGCCATCTTTGAAGGCCCCCTGTTATTCTGACAAAATTACTTTGTTGTTTAGCACAAGTTAAGCTGAAAATATAACACATTTTTGCTTTTGTTTTAAGCATTTTGGCCTCCATTAGGTGAATGGGGGTCTATGGATGCCATTAATTTATACACAGGGAGCTTTCCCAACAGATATGGTGAATGGAAGCAAAAGACATGAAAAAAGCCTAAAGGATTATTTACTCAGCGTAATGCACAATAGTAAACAGCCGCTGACTGGCAATATGTGGTCAGCGGTCATTTACACAGGCCGACCCGGGTCCAGATGAGCTATCTGTAATAGATTCTTAGATGCCCATAGGCTGCCATTGTTTTCGACATTGCGAATCCAGGTTACTCAGGACGATGCACCACCGAGAATGATGATCTTTGGACAAAAGATCATTTCATCTGACCAACAAGAATTTTGGCAGCCTGTTTAGATTGCATGATTATTGAAAAATGAGCGTTCCTAGGAACAATCATTATTAATAATTGGCAATGAAAATGGATCTTCAGCCACTGTCAGATGCGGACTTCTCTTTTCACCATTAAAATATAGTCTTTGCTCCCAAGTGTGCAGTTTATGGCGCCTTATGTATATGGTCGACTTTAAACTATTAGAGCTTCGTTAGTAGGCACATATGAAAATAATGAATGCGGATAATACCAAATTAATAATTTCTTACAGTACAATATGAGAGTTGCATTCAGACCTGTACTATGCATTTCTTTGGCTGGTCACCAACCACCAACCCCCTCCACTAGTACAATAGAGATTGTGAAATGTAAAAGCACCAACAGGGCAGTCCTTCCCAAGAAAGTCCAAGAAAATGGATTTCACATTCACTTGGGAACTTTAGAATGATATTGCATTTCCCAGTTACATAAGTATTCCATAGGGAGTAGTGTTGAGCCACCCCCGTAGTGTTCGAGTTCGGTTCGGTTCGTCGAACACCCGTGTGTTCGCCGAACTGTTCGTCGAACACCTTCGAACACCGTTAAAACCAAAGGGGGAGACCGGTCCCCGAAACTAGTGGAGGCAGGAAACGACCCTCAGCTAGAAACCGGAGGCTGTGACATTGTATGTGGCCCAGCCCCTCGCTACACCCGCTAGGAAGGCACCACATAGGGTCAGGGAAACTGGCGCCAAGTTTACCAAGAGGAGGCCCGAGGCAGCCGGACAGAAGGGTTGGTAAGAAAGGCCAGACAAAGGACACACAAAGGGGGTCCTGTGAAGCGCTCCAAAGTTATCTGGGAGTTGTCTGAGCCCCTCACCTGGTGAGCACAGTACGACGTGGGCAGCCGTTACCTGCAGACGTGGTCTGGATAATAAGAACTGTGAGTAAAGGCCCTGGACTGCATCACTGACTCCGTGTCGTTACTGCTGCTGCCCTGCACCATCACCCCCATCCTCCGCATACACTGCCCTGAGGCTATACTCCTCCCGTGGGGAGTTATGCTACGCTCTGCTGCACCCACAACACCAGCCTCAGCGGTCTGCCCTGCAGCGGCGGTTCACTCTGACCGCAATCCACGGGTGGCGTAGTCGGACATTTAAACATCAAAACCACATAAATAGTTCCGCCACTGGTTTGACCACCCTGAGCCACGGAACCGGGTCGCCGCCACGAAGACTACAACCACCAGCATCCACCAAAAAGGGTCCGGCTCTGGGTGTCCCAAGGCCCAGGGGGTGCATCAGAACATTTTCATCACCTTTCACAATCACCAATGGGACAAGGCAGGGATGTCCTCTGTCCCCTCTCTTATACATCCTAGTGACGGAGCACCTGCTCTCATCAATTCGCCATAACCCCAATATTAGGTGGATTGAGGTGGGAGGCACCGAGTACAAGTGCTCTCTATTTGCTGCTGATGTCCTAGTATATATCACTCAATCACATATATCCATCCATGCTGTTATGGCTGAAATAGATCACTTTGTTACATGGTCAAATTTTAAAATCAATGCAGCGAAGTCTGAGGCCCTCGATGTCTCCCTCCCCAAATCCATATAGGATTCCATCCAGTCCAACTTTCCCTTTGCCTGGCCCTCACAGGGTATCAAATAATTAGGAATTCCTATTCATAGAGACCTCTCCCATCTATGTTATCTTAATTTTGGACCCTTTATTGAACAACTCCATACAGACCACGGTTGGCAAGTTAGAACTGTAAGATTCACTACGTGAACCACTGGTGTTTTGTGGAAAAGCACATGTACACTGTGTTCCAAATTATTATGCAAAAAGTGTTTAGGAGAAGAATTTTTTTGTTTGTCAGTTAAACTCATTGATGGTGATGTGTGTCAGGGCTCTTTATATCACTGTAAGCAATTGCAGTCACCTGTGCTAATTAGTTTGGCAGGTGTGTCCAATGAAAGGCAAGACTACTTAAGAAGGCTGTCTCACATTATTAAGCAGCCTAAATTTTCTGCCAAAATGGGAAAGAAAAAGGATGTGTCGGCTGCTGAGAAGCAACAAATTGTGGAGTGTTTAGATCAAGGCATGACTACAATCAACATTGTGCGATGATCAGGATGAAGTGTCTTGGCAATCAAGAAGTATGTAGCTGATTCACAGTACACACGTGTGCGTGCTGATAAGGGCAAATTGAGGACTCTTTCCTACAGGCAATTACGTCAGGTTGAAAGAGCAGCGGCAAAAAAGCCTTGTCATAGCAGCAGACAAGTTTTTGAAGCTGCTGGTGCCTCCAACGTCCCCCGAACAACAAGATGCAGGGTCCTTCAGAGGTTTGCAGCTGTGCATACGCCATCCTGTCGACCTCCTCTATCCACTTCACACAAGCAGAAACGGCTCCAGTGGGCCAAACATTACATGAAGACTGATTTCAAAACTGTTTTGTTCACGGATGAGTGCCGTGCAGCGCTCGATGGTCCAGATGGATGGAGTGGAGGATGGCTGGTTGATGGACACCCCACGCAAACACGGCTACAGCGCCAACAAGGAGGAGGTGGAGTAATGTTTTGGGCTGGAATCATGGGGAGAGAGATTGTCGGCCCCTTTAGGATCCCTGAAGGCGCTAAAGATGAACTCCATAATGTATGTGGATTTTCTCAAACAGCACTTCCTGCCACGGTTCAAGAAGAAGAACCGTGTATTTCACAGCAAGATCATTTTTTTGCATGATAATGCACCATCTCATGCTGCACATAAAACATCTGCATCTCTGGCTGATATGGGCATAAAAGGGGACAAACTTATGGTGTGACCCCCATGCTCCCCTGACCTGTACCCCATTCAGAACCTTTGGAGCATCATTAAAAGGAGTGTCTATGATGGCGGGAGGCAGTTCACATCTAAGCAACAGCTCTGGGAGGGTATTCTGTCCTCATGCAAAACAATTGAAGCAGAAAACATCCAAAACCTGACAAATTCAATGGACGAGAGAGTTCAGAAGCTCCTTTCGAACAAGGGGTCCTATGTGAAAATGTAACATCACCTAGAATAAAGTTTTGAGTTGAAAACTGTTTAATTTCAGTTTCTAACAACCTGCTAATGCTTATAATTTCAAAAATGACCATTTTTTTGGTCTTTATTAAAATGAAAAGGTTGATCGAAAAGTTTGGGGGATCTAAGAGTGTGGCAACCCAGTAGTCATGATTACTTCGAATTCTGACAATATGAGGGTCATGCTGCAGGTAGTGCAGCAAGAAGGCACTTATGTGTCTTGCGCATCTCGGAGCCCCAAAATTATTTTCCGGGCTAGATGCAGCTAAAAATTATTATTAATTTTAAATCTGGTGAAGCTTTAGTATAGATGGCCTAATAGGATCAGTGCTGCACACTGCTACAAAGCCCAAATTATTTTCCAGTCAAGACACAGATAAACATGATTAGTAATTTTAAATCTGGTGGAGCTTATTATAGATGGCCTAATAGAATCAGTGCTGCACACTGCTACAAAGCCCAAATTATTTTCCAGCCAAGATACAGATAAACATGATTAGTAATTTGAAAGCTTAAAACGGTTGGTAGGGTGATTTTAACAAATCATCAAGCTTTTACTCTCCCCAGGATGACACAGGGGTAGAAAAGTCGCTTCGGATCCATGATTTGTTCATCTTTATGAACGTGAGTCTGTCTACATTATCAGTGGAGAGCCGCGTGCGCTTATCTGTCAGCACACCACCAGCAGCGCTGAACACACGTTCAGACAGAACGCTGGCTGCGGGGCATGACAAGATCTCCAAGGCGTAAGTGGCTAGCTCCGGCCATTTATCCAGATTGGAAGCCCAAAAAGAGCAAGGGTCCAGTGACACAGTCGTGGCTTCAATGTTTACTTGGAGATACTCCTGTACCATCGTCTCTAGGCGTTGACTATGTGTCAGACTTCCTGTCTCCTGTGGCCTTGCAAAGGATGGGCTAAAAAAGTGGTGAAATGATTCCGCAAAATTGATGTTACCAGCAGATACTGTGGTTCTGTTACGGTTTGAGTGCTGAACACTTGACGGTCCCATGGTTGGCAAGTTGGAACTGTGAGATTCACTACGTGCACCACTGGTATTTTGTGGAAAAGCACATGTAAGATTCTGCAACAGTCTCTGCTGATACTCCTGCATGCGTGCATCCCTTTCTATGGCAGGAATAATTTCTGCAAATTTACTTTTGTACCGGGGATCTAACAGTGTGGCAACCCAGTAGTCAGGATTATTTCTAATTCTCACAATTCGAGGGTCATGTTGCAGGTAGTGCAGCAAGAAGGCACTCATGTGTGTTGCGCATCCAGGAGCACCAAGTCCCTGTTGTGTTGGTGGCGAGGTAACAATCATGCTTCCTTCCTCTGTCCTCTCCCCCCAACCTCGCACAACAGAAATGTGATCAAGGTCTCCCTCATCTGATGAGTCTTCCATCAGTTCGTCCTCCACTTCTTCCTGGGCTCCTGCACCTTCCTCACTAGTTTGGCTGCTACCATGCGCCCTGGTAAAACCATCTCCCCCACCCTCACATGCCTGCCGCCTTGGTGCTGCCGACCGTCTGGACCTTGCAGATGTTAGCCCTTCCGCATACAACTCCTCCTCTACTTCCTCCACCTCGTCTTGTGCCACCACCTGACTCCGAATTCTGTTTAACATGTGCTCCAGCATGTAAATCACCGGAATAGTCATGCTGATAATGGCATCGTCAGCACTAAACATCTTCGTCGCCATTTCAAAACTGTGCAGAAGGGTGCATAGGTCCCTGATCTGAGACCACTCCTCCAGCGTGATTTGCCCCACCTCTGAATCTCGTTGGCCCAGGCTATACGTCAGAACGTATTGCACCAGGGCTTGTCGGTGTTGCCACAGTCGCTGCAACATGTGCAGAGTTGAATTCCACCGGGTAGGCACATCGCATTTTAGCCGGTGAAGTGGCAGGCCCAACGACTTCTGTAGAGATGTAAGTCGCTGAGCTGCGGGATGCGAACGGCGGAAGTGAGCACACAGCGACCGTGCCCTCTGCAGAAGGCCATCTAGTCTGGGATAGTGGGCTAAAAATTGCTGGACAACCAGGTTCAACACGTGAGCCACCCAAGGCACGTGTGTGACATTGCCCCGGCGAAGGGCCGCACCCAGGTTTGCAGCATTGTCGCACACGGCCTTCCCTGGTTTCAGGTCCAGTGGAGACAACCATTCATGAAATTGGTTCTCCAGAGCTGACCACAACTCCTCAGCTGTGTGACTCACATTTCCCAGACATTTCAATGTAAAAACCGCCTGATGACGTTGAGCCCTACTGCCAGCATAGTAAGGAGGTGTGCAGGATCCCTTCTGCGCAGTTAGAAAGCTTGTGGCATGACCAGACAGGCTTTGGGTGCAGGTGGAAGACCGAGAGGAGGTTGAGGAGGCAGAAGCAGTGGAGGAACTTTGACATAAAGAGGATTGACGCACAACTCGTGGGGACGGCAAGACTTGGACAGCAGCCCCTTGTCCTGCTGTCACCATAGTTACCCAGTGCCCAGTCAGCGACATGTAACGCCCCTGTCCATGCCTACTCGTCCAAGTGTCTGTGGTGAAATGCACCCTGTCACACACAGAGTTTCTCAAAGAAGCGGTGATGTTGTGTGCGACATGCTGGTGGAGCGCAGGCACACCTTTCTTTGAGAAGTAGTGCCGACTGGTCATCTGGTACTGGGGCACTGCGACGGACATAAGGTCTCGAAAATCCTCTGTGTCCACCAGGCGGAAAGGCAGCATTTCTGTAGCCAAGAGCTTGCAGATGGTGAAATTCAACCTCTTAGCTTTCTCATGGCTAGGAGGAAATGGTCTTTTACTTGTCCACATCTGAGGGACCGAGGGCTGGCTATTGTGCTTAGACGGGGTTGATAAGGGTGTCCCCGGCAAACTGCCGGTCTGTGAGGAAGATGCAGGCGGACATGTTAGGTTGCCTTGATCCAAAGGTGGTGCTATCAATGTCGGACAGCGCTCAACACCAGCTGGTGTTACCACCTCCAAAGAAAATGATGACCTGCCAATCACGCTGGCTGTTGCGGGTAAAGAGGTGGCAGGTCTGCGCCCCAAAACAGGTATGACTGCTGTCCCCCCAGGTCACAGAGGATGAAGAGGCCGCGGATGCACAAGATATGGCAGACGGTGGTTGGCCCGGCCGGCTAGGCCGCATTGTAGCACACTGAGCTTCCCACTGCAACTTATGCTTCATGTCCATGTGCCGGTTCATGCATGAAGTACTCAAACTATGTATTTTTTGGCCTCTACTTAGCTTTTGCTGACAAATGTTACAGATAACACGAGTTGGGTCATCTTTATCGATCTGAAAAAATGCCCAGGCTATGCAAGGCTTAGCACCCATGCGACCTGAAGAGCCACCACGACTTGTGGTGAGAGGCAGAGTTGTGTTTGAGGATGCAGTTGTTGACGTGCTTCCAGTACTACGTCTCTGTCCAGGAAGGCGCAACCTGACCTCGTCGTCACTAGCATCTTCCTCCACCTCCTCTGCTGACCTCATCTCTTGGCTGACTGTGGGTTGACAGTAAGTGGGATCTCCAACCTCATCATCATCACCCTGTGCGTTATCACACCCGTCGTCCTCAGAGCCAACCTGTTCCTGCCCTGACAAAAAACTAAAGTTGTCGCTCCAATCAGGTATTTGAGTCTTATCATCGTCTTCCTCATTGTCTCCACCAACAGGAGTTACAGTTTGGGAATGAGGGTCTACATTATGGTCAGAACCTTCTGCGTCTGGTCCTGGATCCGACTCATAAAGATTCTGGGCATCAGTGCAGATCATTTCCTCGTCTGGATTCACAGAAGCGCTGGAGTCGACCTCTGATTCCCAGGCTATAGTATGAGTAAACAGCTCTGCAGACTCAACCATCTGTTCTACCTCATACTCAGACGGGCAGCTGGAGATTTGGGAGCTGTGAGGAAGCAAGTGCGATTGGGGTGACACCTTTGAGGACTGGAGTATTTGTGATGTTGAAGTTGATGTGGAGGAGAGCCCACTTAAAGGAGCACTTGATATCCGTTGAAGCACCTGCTGTTTTTGTGCCTCATCTGGAATTTGAAGCGATTGGCGTGGCCGTAAGAAAGGGATCTTATCACATTGTCCGCTAAAAGAAGTAGACATTTTAGTTTGGCTGGAAGATGGTCTTTCTTCTGCAGATGTTACTGTTGCTTTAACACCTACCCCACGGACACAACCTTTTTTCCCCTTCCCAACACGCCTATTCCCCTTTCCACCAGCAGCAGGCCTTTTTCCACTCATTTTGGTGGTTAACTAATTCACAACTCTGGAGTTGTTCGCACAAAAAAACAATGGATGGGAACCGAGCAGAGCTGAGTGGCCAAACTGTGGTATTAGGCCAAAACTATTGGCTGGGTTAGATGCAGAAAAAAATTATATTCAATTTGCAACCTGATGGAGGTCTGTATAGATGGATTAATAGAACAAGTCCCACACACAGCTAGAAGCCCAATATTTTTTCAGAGGTAGATGCAGAAAAAAATATATTCAGTTTGCAACCTGATGGAGGTCAGTATAGATGGACTAATACAACAAGTCCCACACACAGCTAGAAGCCCAATATTTTTTCAGAGGTAGATGCAGAAAAAAATATATTCAGTTTGCAACCTGATGGAGGTCTGTATAGATGGATTAATAGAACAAGTCCCACACACAGCTAGAAGCCCAATATTTTTTCAGAGGTAGATGCAGAAAAAAATATATTCAGTTTGCAACCTGATGGAGGTCTGTATAGATAGATTAATAGAACAAGTCCCACACACAGCTAGAAGCCCAATATTTTTTCAGAGGTAGATGCAGAAAAAAATATATTCAGTTTGCAACCTGATGGAGGTCTGTATAGATGGATTAATAGAACAAGTCCCACACACAGCTAGAAGCCCAATATTTTTTCAGAGGTAGATGCAGAAAAAAATATATTCAGTTTGCAACCTGATGGAGGTCTGTATAGATGGATTAATAGAACAAGTCCCACACACAGCTAGAAGCCCAATATTTTTTCAGAGGTAGATGCAGAAAAAAATATATTCAGTTTGCAACCTGATGGAGGTCAGTATAGATGGACTAATACAACAAGTCCCACACACAGCTAGAAGCCCAATATTTTTTCAGAGGTAGATGCAGAAAAAAATATATTCAGTTTGCAACCTAATGGAGGTCTGTATAGATGGATTAATAGAACAAGTCCCACACACAGCTAGAAGCCCAATATTTTTTCAGAGCTAGATGCAGAAAAAAATATATTCAGTTTGCAACCTGATGGAGGTCTGTATAGATGGATTAATAGAACAAGTCCCACACACAGCTAGAAGCCCAATATTTTTTCAGAGGTAGATGCAGAAAAAAATATATTCAGTTTGCAACCTGATGGAGGTCAGTATAGATGGACTAATACAACAAGTCCCACACACAGCTAGAAGCCCAATATTTTTTCAGAGGTAGATGCAGAAAAAAATATATTCAGTTTGCAACCTGATGGAGGTCAGTATAGATGGACTAATACAACAAGTCCCACACACAGCTAGAAGCCCAATATTTTTTCAGAGGTAGATGCAGAAAAAAATATATTCAGTTTGCAACCTGATGGAGGTCTGTATAGATGGATTAATAGAACAAGTCCCACACACAGCTAGAAGCCCAATATTTTTTCAGAGGTAGATGCAGAAAAAAATATATTCAGTTTGCAACCTGATGGAGGTCTGTATAGATGGATTAATAGAACAAGTCCCACACACAGCTAGAAGCCCAATATTTTTTCAGAGGTAGATGCAGAAAAAAATATATTCAGTTTGCAACCTGATGGAGGTCTGTATAGATGGATTAATAGAACAAGTCCCACACACAGCTAGAAGCCCAATATTTTTTCAGAGGTAGATGCAGAAAAAAATATATTCAGTTTGCAACCTGATGGAGGTCAGTATAGATGGACTAATACAACAAGTCCCACACACAGCTAGAAGCCCAATATTTTTTCAGAGGTAGATGCAGAAAAAAATATATTCAGTTTGCAACCTGATGGAGGTCAGTATAGATGGACTAATACAACAAGTCCCACACACAGCTAGAAGCCCAATATTTTTTCAGAGGTAGATGCAGAAAAAAATATATTCAGTTTGCAACCTGATGGAGGTCTGTATAGATGGATTAATAGAACAAGTCCCACACACAGCTAGAAGCCCAATATTTTTTCAGAGGTAGATGCAGAAAAAAATATATTCAGTTTGCAAACTGATGGAGGTCTGTATAGATGGATTAATAGAACAAGTCCCACACACAGCTAGAAGCCCAATATTTTTTCAGAGGTAGATGCAGAAAAAAATATATTCAGTTTGCAACCTGATGGAGGTCTGTATAGATGGATTAATAGAACAAGTCCCACACACCGCTAGAAGCCCAAATATTTTTTCAGAGCTAGATGCAGAAAAAAATTATATTCAATTTGCAACCTGATGGAGGTCAGTATAGATGGACTAATAGAATGATGCTATGCCCAAAAGATTTTACTTCACTAGGTGCAGTAAAAAAATTGGTATTCTATACACAGGTGGTATATCTTGCAACACAGATAGGCTACTCCACTGACTAACACACTCTGCAATAGGCCAAAAAGGATTAGCTTTGCTAGATTCAGCCAAATGCTGTGAAAAAAACTTGCACAGCACTGGCACAGACCTGCCTGGCAAAAACTGATAGGAACTGATGTAACCTAGTCCTGAAAAGGACTCCAATTACAATTAGTCTTTACTCCCACAATCTATCTATTTAAGAGCACAGACCTGCCTGATAAAAGTCGTAGGAAATGCTGTAACCTAGTCCTTAAAAGGACTGCAATCACAACTATTCCCTACTCCCAAGCTATCTGTAGATTTGTGCGAAAATTGGCTTGAAATTAACAAGGTATAGCGCACATGTGACACCCCAGGGGTCTGGTTGCCACAGTGATAGAGATATTATGTCTGAGAGCAGGTGGGAGGTCCTTTGGTCAGGGATCCTGTGCATGCCACACCTCCTGCCCAGTCTTGGGAGGGGAAGAACTTCCCCTGTATAAACCCGGGGCTGAGGCAGGGTGAGTCAGACAAGGAGGGTGGAGAAGAGAAGCAGCATAGGAAACAGCAGAGTTACAAGGAGTCAGGGGCTGGCAGCTACAGAGCTCGCCCTGACTAAGAAGATTCTTTACCGGACCCGGAGTCCGAGGCTGTGGGGACTAACTCCTACCCAGCAGCAGAATCCGTCGGGCAGGGGATTTCAGGTCCTCTGGCCCAGAAGCCCGAAGGCACGGTCACACGCGTGGGACCAGCACCGCCATCGTGGAGCGGAAGCCATTAGAAGGCCCCGAGTCACCGGCCATACGGGTGAGCACCACACGGTACACTCAGGGACGTGGGCTACTTACATCAGCTTCTAGCAAGGTAGCCAGAAGAGTACAGTCAGTTTGGGAGGCCTACAACTACGCCTGGCCAGGGGAGATCCCATCTGCTCAAAGACTGACCAGGCCCCGTTTGCTAGCAAGTACTCCGGGAGGGTCTGTCGTTGTTACCAGTAAAGACCCTGAACTACACCGTACCGTCTCTGAGTGGTTCCTGCTACCCCCATCATCCACGTCGGCTGCCCTGAGGCCATACCCCTCCCGTTGGGGGTTATACTATCACGCTGCACAATCCTACCACCGGCCTCAGCGGTCTGCCCTGCAGCAGCAGCTTCCTGGCTGCACTCAACGGGTGGCGTAGTCATCAACTATTTACTACTAATAGACTGCCGTCTAGTTTGACTCCCTGGGCACGGACCGGGTCACCGCCACGAGATTACAACCCTCCACGGATCCGGTTCCGGGTAAGCTCCCGCGTGCGCACCGCAGCGCGACACAGGCCCAGGGGCGCGTCAACTTTGGCGTAGTCGGCAGGATTTCGTGCCCGCAACCACCGGGTACTGCGTGCCTGAAAAGCAAAGACTGTTCAAACTTACCAGTGGTGAAGGTTTCCCGCCATCCGGCGCCATCTTCTACCTTCTTCCCGCCATCCGCGAAGTTTTCCCGCCATCCGGCGCCATCTTCGACCTTCTTCCCGCCATCCGTGGAGTTTTCCCGCCATTGGACGCCATCTTGAGGACGCCGCGCGGGAAGAAGAGGGGCGTGGACTCCGAAAGCGCGCGAGAACTGAAGCCCCGCCTCACGTCCGGACGTTGCGTAAGGTCCTGGAAGGAGCCCAGCAGACGCCGACGTCACAGGAGCGCGACGGAAGGTCCTCAACCCTGACGATCCACTGCGGAGCCGCGGCCTACGGAAGAGGATTATCGCAAGGTAGGCCACGGTCCACTAGGGGGGAGGAAGATGTCGGATACGGAGGAGAGCTTCACTGCCTCAACCCCCGCCAGCGCTACCGCTGCTGCAGTTATGCCCTTCACCATGCCCTATATCCCGGGAGCAGCTTGGCTACCCCAGTACTCAGGGGAGTCACATACCCTGCATGACTTTAGAGAAAAGCTGGATAGCCTCTTCCAGGTGTACCCCCTCACAGAAGAGCAAAAAGTGAGCATCCTGGTGGCCCAACTAACCGGGGCAGCCAAAAGGGAAGTAAAATCCTGGCCACCTGGGAGGAAGACTGTCGCAGGGATACTAACCCGGCTGAAGGACACCTTTGATACCCGCACCTCAGCCGAGATTAAGCTTAGATTCTACGGGTGCAAGCAGCGAGCGCATGAGAGTATAAGGGACTATGCACTAAACCTACAAGAGGCCCTGAGGGCCATAAAGCAGACCGACCCTGATGGGGTGGGAAACGAGGACAGGCTGTTGACTGAACAATTTATAGAGGGTTTATATTGCAATGCCCACCGAACCCAGTTGCGGGCAATGGCCTTACAGGATCCCCATCTGGACTTTGCACAGTTCAAGGACAGAGCCATCCGGGTGCTCCGAGAACCGGCACCAGGTGGCGTTGTGACCCACAGACGCCCCACTACCACTTACTACCAGGAGGCGGCGCCCTTGTCAGCAGGGCCTGTGGGAGCTGATGCGCAGGCTTTGGACAATGACCCGGCTCCAGACCTACACCATCAGGTCCAAGAGCTAGCTAAGAGCGTTGCTGCGCTAACCCGAACTGTGCAGTCTTTACAGGTTTCCACCCCAGGGAAGATCCAGCTGGCATCTGGACCGGAGGACATCCCGTGGCGTCGACCAAGGAGGACCCCACCGGCCAGAGGAAGACCCAGTGACCGATACAGTGAGGACGGACGACCCATCTGCCGCCGCTGCAATCAACCCGGACATATGGCAAGGTACTGTTCTTTAAACGCGCACAACCTGGGGTAGAGGGCCAACCCCCAGGAAAAAGATCACCAGGCCCATCGAACTGGCGCGACAGATATGTGGGAGGACGTCCAGTCTTGCCTGTGGTACTGGATGGCATTCCCATGAGTGCCCTACTGGACACCGGGTCACAGGTCACCACCATCCCGTACGTGCTCTTCAAGCAGTACTGGAATGACTCGGATATTACCCGCTACCCCGACGACGACTTGAGTATCATCGCCAGCAATGGTCAACCCGTGCCGCAGATCGGATTTAAAGAGGTGACCATCAAAATTGGTAGAGTCGAACTGGCCGCACAGGGACTGATCATTGTAGATATCGATAAACATGAGAGTCACCCAAAAATAACTCTAGGAACTAATGTAATTGAAAATTGTCTTGCAGAGGTGATTTTCCTTTTACAGCAGGTTGCCAAGAATGCCAGCTCCGGCGAGCAGCGGGTGCTCCAGAAAGAGATCCGGGCACTGATGCAACGGCAACAAGTGGAACTCTCCGGCGGTGAGATTGGTAGCGTAAGAATGTGTGACCCTTTTCCTATTGCCATGCCCCCAAAAAGTGAAATGATGATTTGGTGCCGGGCAGCTATTGGTCTGAGAGGTAGAGATTACCAGGCAATGGTAGAACCAGTTTACTCAGACAGTAGGCCCACCATTTTGACAGCACGGGGGGTGGTCAATGTACGCCATGGGAGGGTGCCCATTCGCATAATAAATATCGGGGAGAGGGAAGTGTACCTGCCCCGGTATGCCACGCTAGCCAAATTATATACCACTAATCAAAGTTCTATACAATCTGTGGAACCCTTGCCTCCATCTCACCCGGAGGAAGGTAACGGCTCTAAGAAAGACATGGAGGACTGGTGTCAGCAACTACATTTGGGTACTGACTCCACTCCCTCACATCAGAAACAAGGAGTCTATCGGGTGGTTCAAGAGTATGAGAGAGTGTTTAGTAAACACCCGTTAGACTTCGGGCGAGTCAAGGGGGTAGAACATCGCATCCCCACGGGAGATCATCCTCCCATAAAAGAGAGGTATCGACCCGTACCCCCTGCACATTACCAACACGCCAAGGGGATGCTTAGAGATATGAAGGAGGCTGGGGTAATCCGGGATAGTTGTAGCCCCTGGGCAGCCCCATTAGTTTTAGTCAAAAAGAAAGACAACACCATGAGGATGTGTGTAGATTACCGGAAAATCAACCGTATCACACACAAGGATGCGTACCCCTTACCAAGGATAGAGGAGTCATTGGCTGCTTTAAGATCTGCTAACTTCTTCTCTACCTTGGATCTCACTAGCGGGTACTGGCAGGTTCCTGTAGCAGAGGCGGACCGGGAGAAGACCGCATTCACCACCCCGATGGGACTTAGCGAGTTCACCTGCATGCCGTTCGGACTCTGCAACGCACCAGGAACCTTCCAACGCCTAATGGAGTGTTGTCTGGGCCACAGAAACTTCGAGACGGTCCTGTTGTACCTGGACGATGTCATCGTATATTCCAAGACGTATGAGGACCACCTGAAACACCTGGCGGAAGTGTTCGAGGCTCTGGCGAGTTACGGCCTAAAGGTGAAACCCTCCAAGTGTCACCTCCTGAAACCAAAGGTGCAGTACCTGGGACACGTGGTGAGCGCTGACGGAGTGGCTCCCGACCCCGATAAGATCACCGCAATTAAGGGATGGCCAAGCCCCTCCAGCGTAAAAGAAGTGCGGCAGTTCCTCGGGTTGGTAGGCTACTACCGAAGGTTTATTCCCGGTTTCACCAAAAAGGCAGCACCTATGCAGGACCTCCTGATAGGCCAGTCCCGGAAGGCCAAGAACCAGAAGCCGCCCTTCAAATGGGAAGAGCTGGAAGAAGAGTCCTTCCGCCAGCTGAAGATGGCCCTCACGGGGGACGAAATCCTGGCGTACCCGGATTATAGCCAGCCCTTTATCCTCTACACCGACGCCAGTAACATCGGGCTAGGAGCCGTACTGTCCCAGATCCAGCAGGGGAAGGAACGAGTAATCGCCTACGCCAGCCGAAAACTGCGACCCACCGAAAGGAACCCCGAGAATTACAGCTCATTTAAGTTAGAGTTCCTGGCCGTAGTATGGGCAATCACTGAGCGCTTTAAGCATTACCTCGCTTCTTCCCGGTTCACCGTGTACACGGATAACAACCCGCTGACACACCTGGACACGGCAAGACTCGGTGCCCTGGAGCAGAGGTGGATGGCCCGTCTGTCCAACTACGAGTTCACAATTAAATACCGAGCAGGACGCTCCAATACCAACGCGGGCGCCCTGTCCAGGATGCCCAACCTGCCGGACGGAGGAGAAGATCCGGAGGGACTGGAAGAAGTTGAACTCCCTGCGTTCCACCGTCATGGGACTATTCAGTATTCCCACTGGGTAAGGAGTAAGCAGGCTGCTACGTTGAACCCCTTACCCCACTACAACTGGGCGGAAACGCAAGACAGCGACCCTGCCGTCCGACTGGTGAAGGAGATGCTGACTCGGCCGGAGGCTCGCCTTGAACCAGACGCTCCGGAGGAAGCCAAACAACTATGGGCAGAGAAGAGTCGACTGTTCCTTTACAAAGGGAAGTTGTGCCGCAGAATGGTTAACTCCCGGACATGGAGGCATACCACGACGGAGCTGGACACTTTGGGTGGAAAAAGCTGGAGTTCCTGCTGTGCGAGCGGTTCCACTGGGTAGGCATGAGGGGAACCATCGAGAAGTGGTGCAGAGATTGTGGCCCGTGCAACCTGAGAAGGAAGGACCGAGCCAGCCAGAAGACTCCCCTGCAGTCCATCGTCACCCGGCAACCGTTGGAACTGGTAGCCTTGGATCATGTAAAACTGACCCCAAGCAGAAGTGGCTACGTCTACGCGTTAACCATCGTGGATCATTACTCCCGGTTCTTGGTTGTCGTCCCCGTCAAGGACTTAACGGCTCAAACAGCAGCTAGAGCCTTCCAGCAGCACTTCTGCCGTCCACACGGGTACCCGGACCAAGTGCTGACGGACCAGGGACCTGCCTTTGAAGCGGAGGTCTTTCAGGAATTCTGCAATCTGTATGGCTGCCGGAAGATAAGGACGACACCCTACCATCCGCAGACTAATGGACTTTGTGAAAAAAATGAACCAGGTGGTAATGGATCTTCTAAAAACGTTGCCCCTGGAAGAACGCAGTCTGTGGCCTGAAAAGTTGCCCGATCTGGTGGACCTATACAACCACATCCCGGTAGGTTCCACCAACTGTACCCCGGCTTACCTAATGAGGGCAAGACCTGGTAAGTTACCTGTTGACCTGGAAATGGGAGTCCTGACCCCCGAGGACACTTCACCAGAAACAGACTGGGACACAGAGAGGCAGCAGCAGTACCGGAGAGTACAGGAGAGCGTGGAGCGAAGTCTCTGTCAGGCTAGGGAAAGACAAGAGAAAACTTACAACCAGTATGCTCCCGCTGTTCCCCTGGTACCCGGAGAGCAGGTCTTGAAGAGGAAGAGACGGCTCCACAAGTTGGACGACCAGTGGGAGAAGGACCCGTACACCGTACTGCCCTCAAGCCACGAGAACCCGAAGGTCTGTACCATCAGTAAAGACGGAGGGGAAACCACAGCCATTGTATCCCGGGACCACCTGAAGAAGTGTCCCGAACAACTGAGGAACCCTGAAGAGGAACAAGAAGACCATCGACCCGTGGAAGAAAGGGAAGATATGGTTAGTACCGTGCTCGGGGACTTTCCTCAGTCTTGGACTCAAGTCAATGGTGCAGTTGTGGTACCCGTACTCACCTTCCTCCAACCATCATCCCAAGAACCTACGGAGCAACGGGTAGAGCTGGAAGAACAGCCGGTCCAGGAGGCAGAAGACTCCACACAAGCAGAACAGGAGAATCAACCCTCTGCTTATAGTGAGCCTGCCGTACCCCTAGTGAGACAAAGAGCCGGTAGACAGCTGCCCAGTTTACCCTTGACAGCTCCTACACCCTGTAGTTCAGGGCCAGACAGTCAGCTCCGTAGGTCCACTCGGGCCACTAGAGGCCAGTTACCCGCACGCTGGAGAATTTAAAGTGTATAAATTGTTTTATTTATGTTTTTCTGTGTCTTGTTGCTTGTGTATAATTTTGTGTTTCTAGTTATTTTTAGGAAACCTTGGTGGATTTACCGGGAATCCTTGTATATAGTTGGAGCGTAACCCAGGATGGACTAGAGACTGTTAAGGACTCGGGGTAGGACAGACCCCTACCTGGTTACGTCTCCCTGTGTTGGTGAAATGGACACCTTTGCTTTTCTTCAAAGACTGCATCCGGTTGCGGACACGCCGTAACCATCTTATGTGTTTTTCTTATAGTATTGTTATTGTTATACTTTGTTATGTTTTTCTAAATGTGTTTAGTCTCGGAGTACTAAATTTCACTAGGGGGGAATGTGACACCCCAGGGGTCTGGTTGCCACAGTGATAGAGATATTATGTCTGAGAGCAGGTGGGAGGTCCTTTGGTCAGGGATCCTGTGCATGCCACACCTCCTGCCCAGTCTTGGGAGGGGAAGAACTTCCCCTGTATAAACCCGGGGCTGAGGCAGGGTGAGTCAGACAAGGAGGGTGGAGAAGAGAAGCAGCATAGGAAACAGCAGAGTTACAAGGAGTCAGGGGCTGGCAGCTACAGAGCTCGCCCTGACTAAGAAGATTCTTTACCGGACCCGGAGTCCGAGGCTGTGGGGACTAACTCCTACCCAGCAGCAGAATCCGTCGGGCAGGGGATTTCAGGTCCTCTGGCCCAGAAGCCCGAAGGCACGGTCACACGCGTGGGACCAGCACCGCCATCGTGGAGCGGAAGCCATTAGAAGGCCCCGAGTCACCGGCCATACGGGTGAGCACCACACGGTACACTCAGGGACGTGGGCTACTTACATCAGCTTCTAGCAAGGTAGCCAGAAGAGTACAGTCAGTTTGGGAGGCCTACAACTACGCCTGGCCAGGGGAGATCCCATCTGCTCAAAGACTGACCAGGCCCCGTTTGCTAGCAAGTACTCCGGGAGGGTCTGTCGTTGTTACCAGTAAAGACCCTGAACTACACCGTACCGTCTCTGAGTGGTTCCTGCTACCCCCATCATCCACGTCGGCTGCCCTGAGGCCATACCCCTCCCGTTGGGGGTTATACTATCACGCTGCACAATCCTACCACCGGCCTCAGCGGTCTGCCCTGCAGCAGCAGCTTCCTGGCTGCACTCAACGGGTGGCGTAGTCATCAACTATTTACTACTAATAGACTGCCGTCTAGTTTGACTCCCTGGGCACGGACCGGGTCACCGCCACGAGATTACAACCCTCCACGGATCCGGCTCCGGGTAAGCTCCCGCGTGCGCACCGCAGCGCGACACAGGCCCAGGGGCGCGTCACACACAGCAACAGCGGTGCCGTCTAACACGCAGCTGCAGCAGTGAGAAAATGGTGGCGACGGGGAAAATGGCTTGGTCTTATAGGGCAAGGACATGTGACATACACTGCCAATGACACATGCCCTTGCTTGTGTGAAAAAAAGCACTTCTCTCCGTGTGTGCGCTGCTGATAGGCTGACAGATTGCACCTCCCCACTGTAAATGCGGGAAAGAGAAAAAAAAATGGAGATCTTCATTGTTCCTGCAGAGATCCATCCCCTGCCCCTCCCCCCACCCCGCTGTACACTCAAACTGCGTATTAACATTAATTTTCATCATTACTGAGAAAAAATCCAGTTATGATTTTGGTGCACGAACAGTTATCGAACATAACCTCGAACAGCCGAATTTTTCTCAAATTGTTCGTGTTCGCCGAACGGCTCGAACACCGCCCAAAACAGCTCGAATTTGAGTTTGGCGAACAGTTCGAGTAGAACAACGCTCATCTCTAATAGGGAGTAATGGTGGTGGATCAACCGTAGCATGATGAAAATTTCCATGTACCTGAGTCTTATAATGACCACCGCATATATCTGTATTAATTTAGTGTCAAGTTTATTAAATAGCCCTGTTATTGGATGGCTTTATGTAGGGAACTGTTATTTGGTCGCTCTATTTTGGTATTGTTTGAGCAGTGTATTGCATTCGCCATCACTAAATTAGCACTAATTTTAGAATTTGCATTTGACCAATGCATTGATATATTATTTAATATTTGGTAGAGCAGTTTGTATGCTGTGAGACATTACACCATATAGGATGGGGGTTAGTACCAATAGGGTACCACCCAGCAGTCTCATCCAACCCTACTTGGTGATAGAGTGCAGGGTAGTCTGCTCCCAACTAAGAATTCTTGGAGTGGCTGCTGAGTGTTTGGTCAACGGACTGACAGACAACTCCTAAAAGCGAATTCTGTCTCTAGAGTCTCCAAATATAATCCAAATATGACTCTATTTATATAGAGAAAATATTGAAAAGCATTTACATTACAGAGGAACACTTACTGGCACTATCTAGACCGTACCTGCATTATATTTCCATTTTAAAAATCCATGCCCCTGTCAATGTCTGACAGTAATGGCAGATCGGCTCAATCTTCAGGTGCACCTGTGCTGCACATCTGTAGTTCTGCACATATCACTATGAATTACCATTGCCCACTACAAAAGTGTGACCAAAATGCCTATAAGCCTATGCAGTTTAATTTTTATAATACAATTGCTAACTTCTCTGTACTTCTAATTCTACAGTCCTCCTTGCTTCCATCGCTTTGTCCATAGTGGTTCAAGGAGTAACCTGGCATGAATGGGAAAGTATGGAATGGTTGCACCTTGAGGGGGCATTGAAATGAGTAGAGTTTTGCATGGTCAGAACCTATTACTATATGGAAGAAACATAAAAGAGTGAGCTACGCTCTTAATTAGGAGTGAGTCTAACACTAGTTGTTGGCCCACAAAAGTGAATGTACCCAACTTAAACGGGGGGCTTAAAATTTGATACATCTTTCTTCAAGTCTTAGTTCTCTAATATGTAGTTGCCATCTGTCCTTAATTTCTCTTGGTTCCTGGACAAAAAGGAGGGCTTATATTAATCCAACACACAAGTGGGCATTGCAGGTTGGTCAGGTCGGTCTCTGTACTTCTAATTCTATAGTCCTCCTTGCTTCCATCGCTTTGTCCAAGGACCAGTGGTTCAAGGAGTAACCTGGCTTGAATGGGAAAGTGTTATGAACTGCTACAAACACTAAGGAAAGATAGGAAAACTGTCCCTACAATAGGACTAAGCTGTTTCCCTACGATGTAGCGGGGGACCTGTTCCTTGAGAACAGACCCGCCTAAGTCCTTGGCTAGTCTGAACGTAGACCTATAGATATAAGGGAGGGGTCCCTACAAGAACTAAGGACTGGGATATAGTTGGACTCCTCCTAGCAGAAATTGTAGCAGAGCAAAGACAAACAAACAAACAGAAGTACTAGTGGTCAAAAGACCAAGCAAACTACAGAGTAAGGTACAAGGCACCTGGCTAGCTTAAGAGTAAATGTAACACTGAAGTCCAGCAAGGCCAGGAGGGCGGAGCTGGATTAAATAGGCGAAAAGTCATGTGACCAGCAAAATAGAAAAAACTAACAGGAGGGTTCTAACAGTACCCCCTCTTCTATGAGGATCCTCCGGATCCTCCAGGCCCAGGTCTATCAGGAAACCTCCTGTGAAACGCTCCGACAAGTCTAGGAGCAGAGACATCATCCGCCCTTACCCAGGAGTTATCCTCGGGACCGAAACCTTTCCAAGCGACGAGATACTGCAATCTCCCTCTATGCCATATAGAATTAAGAATGCGAGAAATTTCATATTCACCATCTTCCTCCACCGGAGGAACAGAGACAGTGGCGTCCCTATCAGAAACATCAGCTTTTTTCAATAAGGAAACATGAAACACCGGATTAATCTTCCAGGAGGTAGGAACCTCCAACCTAACAGCAGATTGGTTAACTACCTGAAGCACCTTAAACGGACCCACAAACTTCGGGCCCAATTTCTTAGAAGGAATCCTCAACCGCAGATTCCTAGAGGACAACCAAACCATGTCACCAACAGTAAATAAAACCTCTTGCCGTTTCCTGTCAAAGTACCTCTTGGATTTTTTGTTAGCCTCTTGAAGGTTACGACGTACATCAGTCCAAACTCTCTCCAAATCACCGGAAAAATTCTCCTCCTCCGGCACAGCCGATACCAATTTGGAGAATGACCCAAACGACGGATGTCTCCCAGTACAACAAAAAAATGGAGAACACCCAGCAGAAGAGGATGTATGGTTGTTAAGAGCAAATTCAGCCAGTGGCAGAAACTCAGACCACCCCTCTTGATTGTCAGCCACAAAACAACGCAAAAACTGTTCAACATCCTGGTTCTTTCTTTCTGTCTGTCCATTAGACTCAGGATGATAACCAGATGAAAATGACAAATGGACTCCCAACCTGTCACAAAAGGCACGCCAAAAACGAGCCACGAACTGAGGTCCCCTATCGGAAACAATGTCGGTAGGAACGCCATGGAGCCTGACAATTTCTTTAACAAAAGCCTTAGCGAGTGTCTTGGCGCAGGGCAGTTTGATGAAGGGAACCAAGTGACACATCTTGCTAAAACGGTCCACGACCACCCAGATAACAGTGAAACCCTCAGAGGCAGGAAGGTCAGTAATAAAATCCATAGCAAGATGCGTCCAAGGAGCTCTAAGAACCTCCAGAGGGCAAAGCAACCCCGCAGCAGGAGCATGTGAAGACTTAGATCTAGCACACACAGTACACTGACGCACCCACTTAATGACTTCCTTCTGCCACCCAGGCCACCAAAATCTGCGACCTACAAGTCTCTTAGTCTCCGAAATTCCTGGATGACCTGCCAACCGAGACTCATGACACTCCACAAACAAATCTCTCCTAAAGTTCCTAGGCACAAACAACTTCCCATGGGAAGTGTTAGATGGGGCATCCTCCTTGGCTTTCAGAATCCCATCTTCCAAAACGGAGTCCAATGCTGCTATCACAACACCTTCCTGTAAAATGCTCTCCTCCTCCTCGGTACCAACCATGGGAGAAAAACTGCGAGATAAAGCATCAGCTTTTACATTCTTGGTACCCGGAATGTAAGTAACAGAAAAATTAAACCGCGAAAAAAAAAGTGCCCACCTAGCTTGATGGGCATTGAAGCGCTTGGCAGCATCAAGATAGATCAGATTCTTATGATTAGAGATGAGCGTTGTTCTACTCGAACTGTTCGCCAATCTCAAATTCGAGCTGTTTTGGGCGGTGTTCGAGCCGGTCGGCGAACACGAACAATTTGAGAAAAATTCGGCTGTTCGAGGTTATGTTCGATAACTGTTCGTGCACCAAAATCATAACTGGATTTTTTCTCAGTAATGATGAAAATTAATGTTAATACGCAGTTTGAGTGTACAGCGGGGCGGGGGGAGGGGCAGGGGATGGATCTCTGCAGGAACAATGAAGATCTCCATTTTTTTTTCTCTTTCCCGCATTTGCAGTGGGGAGGTGCAATCTGTCAGCCTATCAGCAGCGCACACACGGAGCGAAGTGCTTTTTTTCACACAAGCAAGGGCATGTGTGATTGGCAGTGTATGTCACATGTCCTTGCCCTATAAGACCAAGCCATTTTCCCCGTCGCCACCATTTTCTCACTGCTGCAGCTGCGTGTTAGACAGCACCGCTGTTGCTGTGTGCGCTATACCTTGTTAATTTCAAGCCAATTTTCGCACAAATCTACAGATAGCTTGGGAGTAGGGAATAGTTGTGATTGCAGTCCTTTTAAGGACTAGGTTACAGCATTTCCTACGACTTTTATCAGGCAGGTCTGTGCTCTTAAATAGATAGATTGTGGGAGTAAAGACTAATTGTAATTGGAGTCCTTTTCAGGACTAGGTTACATCAGTTCCTATCAGTTTTTGCCAGGCAGGTCTGTGCCAGTGCTGTGCAAGTTTTTTTCACAGCATTTGGCTGAATCTAGCAAAGCTAATCCTTTTTGGCCTATTGCAGAGTGTGTTAGTCAGTGGAGTAGCCTATCTGTGTTGCAAGATATACCACCTGTGTATAGAATACCAATTTTTTTACTGCACCTAGTGAAGTAAAATCTTTTGGGCATAGCATCATTCTATTAGTCCATCTATACTGACCTCCATCAGGTTGCAAACTGAATATAATTTTTTTCTGCATCTAGCTCTGAAAAAATATTTGGGCTTCTAGCGGTGTGTGGGACTTGGTCTATTAGTCCATCTATACTGACCTCCATCAGGTTGCAAATTAAAAATAATTTTTTTCTGCATCTAGCTCTGAAAAAATATTTGGGCTTCTAGCAGTGTGTGGGACTTGGTCTATTAGTCCATCTATACTGACCTCCATCAGGTTGCAAATTAAAAATAATTTTTTTCTTCATTTATCTCTGAAAAAATATTTGGGCTTCTAGCAGCGTGTGGGACTTGTTCTATTAGTCCATTTATACTGACCTCCATCAGGTTGCAAATTAAAAATAATTTTTTTCTGCATCTAGCTCTGAAAAAATATTTGGGCTTCTAGCAGTGTGTGGGACTTGGTCTATTAGTCCATCTATACTGACCTCCATCAGGTTGCAAATTAAAAATAATTTTTTTCTTCATTTAGCTCTGAAAAAATATTTGGGCTTCTAGCAGTGTGTGGGACTTGTTCTATTAGTCCTTCTATACTGACGTCCATCAGGTTGCAAATTGAATATAATTTTTTTCTGCATCTAGCTCTGAAAAAATATTTGGGCTTCTAGCGGTGTGTGGGACTTGGTCTATTAGTCCATCTATACTGACCTCCATCAGGTTGCAAATTAAAAATAATTTTTTTCTGCATCTAGCTCTGAAAAAATATTTGGGCTTCTAGCAGTGTGTGGGACTTGGTCTATTAGTCCATCTATACTGACCTCCATCAGGTTGCAAATTAAAAATAATTTTTTTCTGCATCTAGCTCTGAAAAAATATTTGGGCTTCTAGCAGTGTGTGGGACTTGGTCTATTAGTCCATCTATACTGACCTCCATCAGGTTGCAAATTGAATAAAAAAATTTTCTGCATCTAGCTCTGAAAAAATATTTGGGCTTCTAGCGGTGTGTGGGACTTGGTCTATTAGTCCATCTATACTGACCTCCATCAGGTTGCAAATTAAAAATATTTTTTTTCTGCATCTAGCTCTGAAAAAATATTTGGGCTTCTAGCAGTGTGTGGGACTTGGTCTATTAGTCCATCTATACTGACCTCCATCAGGTTGCAAATTAAAAATAATTTTTTTCTTCATTTAGCTCTGAAAAAATATTTGGGCTTCTAGCAGTGTGTGGGACTTGTTCTATTAGTCCTTCTATACTGACGTCCAGCAGGTTGCAAATTGAATATAATTTTTTTCTGCATCTAGCTCTGAAAAAATATTTGGGCTTCTAGCGGTGTGTGGGACATGGTCTATTAGTCCATCTATACTGACCTCCATCAGGTTGCAAATTAAAAATATTTTTTTTCTGTATCTAGCTCTGAAAAAATATTTGGGCTTCTAGCAGTGTGTGGGACTTGGTCTATTAGTCCATCTATACTGACCTCCATCAGGTTGCAAATTAAAAATAATTTTTTTCTGCATCTAGCTCTGAAAAAATATTTGGGCTTCTAGCAGTGTGTGGGACTTGGTCTATTAGTCCATCTATACTGACCTCCATCAGGTTGCAAATTAAAAATAATTTTTTTCTGCATCTAGCTCTGAAAAAATATTTGGGCTTCTAGCAGTGTGTGGGACTTGGTCTATTAGTCCATCTATACTGACCTCCATCAGGTTGCAAATTGAATAAAAAAAATTTCTGCATCTAGCTCTGAAAAAATATTTGGGCTTCTAGCGGTGTGTGGGACTTGGTCTATTAGTCCATCTATACTGACCTCCATCAGGTTGCAAATTAAAAATAATTTTTTTCTGCATCTAACCCAGCCAATAGTTTTGGCCTAATACCACAGTTTGGCCACTCAGCTCTGCTCGGTTACCATCCATTGTTTTTTTGTGCAAACAACTCCAGAGTTGTGAATTAGTTAACCACCAAAATGAGTGGAAAAAGGCCTGCTGCTGGTGGAAAGGGGAATAGGCGTGTTGGGAAGGGGAAAAAAGGTTGTGTCCGTGGGGTAGGTGCAGAAGAAAGACCATCTTCCAGCCAAACTAAAATGTCTACTTCTTTTAGCGGACAATGTGATAAGATCCCTTTCTTACGGCCACGCCAATCGCTACAAATTCCAGATGAGGCACAAAAACAGCAGGTGCTTCAACGGATATCAAGTGCTCCTTTAAGTGGGCTCTCCTCCACATCAACTTCAACATCACAAATACTCCAGTCCTCAAAGGTGTCACCCAAATCGCACTTGCTTCCTCACAGCTCCCAAATCTCCAGCTGCCCGTCTGAGTATGAGGTAGAACAGATGGTTGAGTCTGCAGAGCTGTTTACTCATACTATAGCCTGGGAATCAGAGGTCGACTCCAGCGCTTCTGTGAATCCAGACGAGGAAATGATCTGCACTGATGCCCAGAATCTTTATGAGTCGGATCCAGGACCAGACGCAGAAGGTTCTGACCATAATGTAGACCCTCATTCCCAAACTGTAACTCCTGTTGGTGGAGACAATGAGGAAGACGATGATAAGACTCAAATACCTGATTGGAGCGACAACTTTAGTTTTTTGTCAGGGCAGGAACAGGTTGGCTCTGAGGACGACGGGTGTGATAACGCACAGGGTGATTATGATGAGGTCGGAGATCCCACTTACTGTCAACCCACAGTCAGCCAAGAGATGAGGTCAGCAGAGGAGGTGGAGGAAGATGCTAGTGACAACGAGGTCAGGTTGCGCCTTCCTGGACAGAGACGTAGTACTGGAAGCACGTCAACAACTGCATCCTCAAACACAACTCTGCCTCTCACCACAAGTCGTGGTGGCTCTTCAGGTCGCATGGGTGCTAAGCCTTGCATAGCCTGGGCATTTTTTCAGATCGATAAAGATGACCCAACTCGTGTTATCTGTAACATTTGTCAGCAAAAGCTAAGTAGAGGCCAAAAAATACATAGTTTGAGTACTTCATGCATGAACCGGCACATGGACATGAAGCATAAGTTGCAGTGGGAAGCTCAGTGTGCTACAATGCGGTCTAGCCGGCCGGGCCAACCACCGTCTGCCATATCTTGTGCATCCGCGGCCTCTTCATCCTCTGTGACTGGGGGGACAGCAGTCACACCTGTTTTGGGGCGCAGACCTGCCACCTCTTTACCCGCAACAGCCAGCGTGATTGGCAGGTCATCATTTTCTTTGGAGGTGGTAACACCAGCTGGTCTTGAGCGCTGTCCGACATCGATAGCACCACCTTTGGATCAAGGCAACCTAACATGTCCGCCTGCATCTTCCTCACAGACCGGCAGTTTGCCGGGGACACCCTTATCAACCCCGTCTAAGCACAATAGCCAGCCCTCGGTCCCTCAGATGTGGACAAGTAAAAGACCATTTCCTCCTAGCCATGAGAAAGCTAAGATGTTGAATTTCACCATCTGCAAGCTCTTGGCTACAGAAATGCTGCCTTTCCGCCTGGTGGACACAGAGGATTTTCGAGACCTTATGTCCGTCGCAGTGCCCCAGTACCAGATGCCCAGTCGGCACTACTTCTCAAAGAAAGGTGTGCCTGCGCTCCACCAGCATGTCGCACACAACATCACCGCTTCTTTGAGAAACTCTGTGTGTGACAGGGTGCATTTCACCACAGACACTTGGACGAGTAGGCATGGACAGGGGCGTTACATGTCGCTGACTGGGCACTGGGTAACTATGGTGACAGCAGGACAAGGGGCTGCTGTCCAAGTCTTGCCGTCCCCACGAGTTGTGCGTCAATCCTCTTTATGTCATTTTTCCTCCACTGCTTCTGCCTCCTCAACCTCCTCTCGGTCTTCCACCTGCACCCAAAGCCTGTCTGGTCATGCCACAAGCTTTCTAACTGCGCAGAAGGGATCCTGCACACCTCCTTACTATGCTGGCAGTAGGGCTCAACGTCATCAGGCGGTTTTTACATTGAAATGTCTGGGAAATGTGAGTCACACAGCTGAGGAGTTGTGGTCAGCTCTGGAGAACCAATTTCATGAATGGTTGTCTCCACTGGACCTGAAACCAGGGAAGGCCGTGTGCGACAATGCTGCAAACCTGGGTGCGGCCCTTCGCCGGGGCAATGTCACACACGTGCCTTGTATGGCTCACGTGTTGAACCTGGTTGTCCAGCAATTTTTAGCCCATTATCCCAGACTAGATGGCCTTCTGCAGAGGGCACGGTCACTGTGTGCTCACTTCCGCCGTTCGCATCCCGCAGCTCAGCGACTTACATCTCTACAGAAGTCGTTGGGCCTGCCACTTCACCGGCTAAAATGCGATGTGCCTACCCGGTGGAATTCAACTCTGCACATGTTGCAGCGACTGTGGCAGCACCGACAAGCCCTGGTGCAATACGTTCTGACGTATAGCCTGGGCCAACGAGATTCAGAGGTGGGGCAAATCACGCTGGAGGAGTGGTCTCAGATCAGGGACCTATGCACCCTTCTGCACAGTTTTGAAATGGCGACGAAGATGTTTAGTGCTGACGATGCCATTATCAGCATGACTATTCCGGTGATTTACATGCTGGAGCACATGTTAAACAGAATTCGGAGTCAGGTGGTGGCACAAGAGGAGGTGGAGGAAGTAGAGGAGGAGGAGTTGTATGCGGAAGGGCTAACATCTGCAAGGTCCAGACGGTCGGCAGCACCAAGGCGGCAGGCATGTGAGGGTGGGGGAGATGGTTTAACCAGGGCGCATGGTAGCAGCCAAACTAGTGAGGAAGGTGCAGGAGCCCAGGAAGAAGTGGAGGACGAACTGATGGAAGACTCATCAGATGAGGGAGACCTTGATCACATTTCTGTTGTGCGAGGTTGGGGGGAGAGGACAGAGGAAGGAAGCATGATTGTTACCTCGCCACCAACACAACAGGGACTTGGTGCTCCTGGATGCGCAACACACATGAGTGCCTTCTTGCTGCACTACCTGCAACATGACCCTCGAATTGTGAGAATTAGAAATAATCCTGACTACTGGGTTGCCACACTGTTAGATCCCCGGTACAAAAGTAAATTTCATAGAATCATAGAATGGTAGAGTTGGAAGGGACCTCCTGGGTCATCTGGTCCAACCCCCTGCTCAAAGCAGGATTCACTAAATCATCTCAGACAGATGTCTGTCCAGCCTCTGTTTGAAGACGTCCATTGAAGGGGAACTCACCACCTCTCGTGGCAGCCTGTTCCACTCATTAATCACCCTAACTGTCAAAAAGTTTTTTCTAATATCTAATCTGTGTCTCCTCCCATTTAGTTTCATCCCATTGCTTCTAGTCTTTCCTTGTGCAAATGAGAATAAAGATGATCCTTCTACAATGTGACAGCCCTTGACATATTTGTAGACAGCTATTAAGTCTCCTCTCAGTCTTCTTTTTTGCAAGCTAAACATTCCCAAATCCTGCAACCGTTCCTCATAGGACATGGTTTGCAGACCAGTCACCATTCTGGTCGCTCTTCTCTGAACTTGCTCCAGTTTGTCTATGTCTTTTTTAAAATGTGGTGCCCAAAACTGTACACAGTATTCCAGATGAGGTCTGACCAAAGAGGAGTAAAGACCAATAATGACTTCACGTGATCTAGACTGTATGCTTCTGTTAATACATCCCAGAATTGTATTTGCCTTTTTTGCTGCTGCATCACACTGTTGACTCATGTTCAGTCTATGATCTATTAGTATACCTAAGTCTTTTTCACATGTACTGTTGCTTAGCTCTATTCCTCCCATTCTGTATATGCTTTTTTCATTTTTATTGCCCAGATGTAGTACTTTGCATTTTTCCCTGTTAAAAACCATTCTGTTGGTTGCTGCCCACTGCTCCAGTTTATTTAGGTCTTTTTGAATCCTCTCTCTCTCTTCTCTAGTATTAGCTATCCCTCCTAGCTTTGTGTCATCAGCAAATTTAATCAGTTTACCCTCAATTCCTTCATCTAAATCATTGATAAAGATGTTGAACAATACAGGTCCCAGGACGGAGCCCTGTGGTACCCCACTTGAGACATTCATCCAGCTGGATGTGAAGCCATTTACAATCACCCTTTGAGTCCGATCACTAAGCCAGTTATGAATCCACCTAACAGTTGCCTGGTCCATTGCATACTTGGTCATTTTTTCAATAAGGATGGTGTGAGATACTTTGTCAAATGCTTTGCTGAAGTCAAGATATACTATATCTACAGCATTTCCCTGATCCACCCAGTCAGTGATTCTGCAGAAATTATTCCTGCCATAGAAAGGGATGCACGCATGCAGGAGTATCAGCAGAGACTGTTGCAGAATCTTACATGTGCTTTTCCACAAAATACCAGTGGTGCACGTAGTGAATCTCACAGTTCCAACTTGCCAACCGTGGGACCGTCAAGTGTTCAGCACTCAAACCGTAACAGAACCACAGTATCTGCTGGTAACATCAATTTTGCGGAATCATTTCACCACTTTTTTAGCCCATCCTTTGCAAGGCCACAGGAGACAAGAAGTCTGACACATAGTCAACGCCTAGAGACGATGGTACAGGAGTATCTCCAAGTAAACATTGAAGCCACGACTGTGTCACTGGACCCTTGCTCTTTTTGGGCTTCCAATCTGGATAAATGGCCGGAGCTAGCCACTTATGCCTTGGAGATCTTGTCATGCCCCGCAGCCAGCGTTCTGTCTGAACGTGTGTTCAGCGCTGCTGGTGGTGTGCTGACAGATAAGCGCACGCGGCTCTCCACTGATAATGTAGACAGACTCACGTTCATAAAGATGAACAAATCATGGATCCGAAACGACTTTTCTACCCCTGTGTCATCCTGGGGAGAGTAAAAGCTTGATGATTGGTTAAAATCACCCTACCAACCGTTTTAAGCTTTCAAATTACTAATCATGTTTATCTGTATCTTGACTGGAAAATAATTTGGGCTTTGTAGCAGTGTGCAGCACTGATCCTATTAGGCCATCTATAATAAGCTTCACCAGATTTAAAATTAAAAATAATTTTTAGCTGCATCTAGCCCGGAAAATAATTTTGGGGCTCCGAGATGCGCAAGACACATAAGTGCCTTCTTGCTGCACTACCTGCAGCATGACCCTCATATTGTCAGAATTCGAAGTAATCATGACTACTGGGTTGCCACACTCTTAGATCCCCCAAACTTTTCGATCAACCTTTTCATTTTAATAAAGACCAAAAAAATGGTCATTTTTGAAATTATAAGCATTAGCAGGTTGTTAGAAACTGAAATCAAACAGTTTTCAACTCAAAACTTTATTCTAGGTGATGTTACATTTTCACATAGGACCCCTTGTTCGAAAGGAGCTTCTGAACTCTCTCGTCCATTGAATTTGTCAGGTTTTGGATGGTTTCTGCTTCAATTGTTTTGCATGAGGACAGAATACCCTCCCAGAGCTGTTGCTTAGATGTGAACTGCCTCCCGCCATCATAGACACTCCTTTTAATGATGCTCCAAAGGTTCTGAATGGGGTAGAGGTCAGGGGAGCATGGGGGTCACACCATAAGTTTGTCCCCTTTTATGCCCATATCAGCCAGAGATGCAGATGTTTTATGTGCAGCATGAGATGGTGCATTATCATGCAGAAAAATGATCTTGCTGTGAAATACACGGTTCTTCTTCTTGAACCATGGCAGGAAGTGCTGTTTGAGAAAATCCACATACATTATGAAGTTCATCTTTAGCGCCTTCAGGGATCCTAAAGGGGCCGACAATCTCTCTCCCCATGATTCCAGCCCAAAATATTACTCCACCTCCTCCTTGTTGGCGCTGTAGCCGTGTTTGCGTGGGGTGTCCATCAACCAGCCATCCTCCACTCCATTCATCTGGACCATCGAGCGCTGCACGGCACTCATCCGTGAACAAAACAGTTTTGAAATCAGTCTTCATGTAATGTTTGGCCCACTGGAGCCGTTTCTGCTTGTGTGAAGTGGATAGAGGAGGTCGACAGGATGGCGTATGCACAGCTGCAAACCTCTGAAGGACCCTGCATCTTGTTGTTCGGGGGACGTTGGAGGCACAAGCAGCTTCAAAAACTTGTCTGCTGCTATGACAAGGCTTTTTTGCCGCTGCTCTTTCAACCTGACGTAATTGCCTGTAGGAAAGAGTCCTCAATTTGCCCTTATCAGCACGCACACGTGTGTACTGTGAATCAGCTACATACTTCTTGATTGCCAAGACACTTCATCCTGATCATCGCACAATGTTGATTGTAGTCATGCCTTGACCTAAACACTCCACAATTTGTTGCTTCTCAGCAGCCGACACATCCTTTTTCTTTCCCATTTTGGCAGAAAATGTAGGCTGCTTAATAATGTGAGAGAGCCTTCTTAAGTAGTCTTGCCTTTCATTGGACACACCTGCCAAACTAATTAGCACAGGTGTCTGCAATTGCTTACAGTGATATAAAGAGCCCTGACACACATCACCATCAATGAGTTTAACTGACAAACAAACAAATTCTTCCCTTATCACTCCTAAACACTTTTTGCATAATAATTTGGAACGCGGTGTACATGTGCTTTTCCACAAAACACCAGTGGTTCACGTAGTGAATCTTACAGTTCTAACTTGCCAACCGTGGTCTGTATGGAATTGTTCAATAAAGGGCCCAAAATTAAGATAACATAGATGGGAGAGGTCTCTATGAATAGGAATTCCTAAGTATTTGATACCCTGTGAGGGCCAGGCAAAGGGAAAGTTGGACTGGATGGAATCCTATATGGATTTAGGGAGGGAGACATCGAGGGCCTCAGACTTCGCTGCATTGATTTTAAAATTTTACCATGTAACAAAGTGATCTATTTCAGCCATAACAGCAGGGATGGATATATGTGATTGAGTGATATATACTAGGACATCATCAGCAAATAGAGAGCACTTGTACTCGGTGCCTCCCACCTCAATCCACCTAATATTGGGGTTATGGCGAATTGATGAGAGCAGGTGCTCCGTCACTAGGATGTATAAGAGAGGGGACAGAGGACATCCCTGCCTTGTCCCATTGGTGATTGTGAAAGGTGATGAAAATGTTCTGACGCACCCCCTGGGCCTTGGGACACCCGGAGCCGGACCCTTTTTGGTGGATGCTGGTGGTTGTAGTCTTCGTGGCGGCGATCCGGTTCCGTGGCTCAGGGCGGTCAAACCAGTGGCGGAACTATTTATGTGGTTTTGATGTTTAAATGTCCGACTACGCCACCCGTGGATTGCGGTCAGAGTGAACCGCCGCTACAGGGCAGACCGCTAAGGCTGGTGTTGTGGGTGCAGCAGAGCGTAGCATAACTCCCCACGGGAGGAGTATAGCCTCAGGGCAGTGTATGCGGAGGATGGGGGTGATGGTGCAGGGCAGCAGCAGTAACGACACGGAGTCAGTGATGCAGTTCAGGGTCTTTACTCACAGTTCTTATTATCCAGACCACGTCTGCAGGTAACGGCTGCCCACGTCGTACTGTGCTCACCAGGTGAGGGGCTCAGACAACTCCCAGATAACTTTGGAGCGCTTCACAGGACCCCCTTTGTGTGTCCTTTGTCTGGCCTTTCTTACCAACACTTCTGTCCGGCTGCCTCGGGCCTCCTCTTGGTAAACTTGGCGCCAGTTTCCCTGACCCTATGTGGTGCCTTCCTAGCGGGTGGAGCAAGGGGCTGCGCCACATAAAATGTCAGAGCCTCCGGTTTCTAGCTGAGGGTCGTTTCCTGCCTCCACTAGTTCGGGGACCGGTCTCCCCCTTTGGCCTGACCCCTCCACGCAGGTGGATTCGGGCGTGCGGTGGCGACTCGCCTGTCCGCACCCCTGGGATCCCTTCATTCCTCGTTCCTGGAGCCTTCTCCGCTCCTCTTCCTTCCTTCTCCCTCTTGCAGGCCTGGGCCTCTGTTACTAGGCCCGCCTCCGGAGCAGAGCTCATGCAGAGCCCCTGCTCCCTGCCACTTCTGCTCAGACTTCTCTGCACTGAACTAAGATGGTGCCCACCTTTTATACTCCCTTCTCAATGCACCCAGGAACTGCTTCCTCCCTGCTCCTGCACTGCAGGGTTCCCCTTCCTCAGTGTTCCCTCCCCCCACTCCAGCCAGGGACAGGGACTGTCGTGCCCATCTCAGGGGCATATTGGTCGCCCTGCCCCACGGCAATGTGGTGTAATGCATGCAGGTGTCGGGTCCTGATCCACACTCCATCCTTATCTGAGAGTGAGATATCACACCTCTGGGTGAGGTGCAATACGTCTGTAGCAACCGAGCCCTCGGTGCTACAGTTCCATTTATCTTCAGCCTAGGTGACGTATTGTGATACAGGGCCGTGATTTTGGCTATAAAAGGGTCCCCTAGACCCCTACCCCAAGCTTTTTAAGAGAATCATATATGGCGTGCCAGGAGACTCTATGGAATGCTTTCTCAGCATCCAACGAGAGTATCTACTTACAAATTTTTAACTGCATCTAGCCCAGGAAATACTTTGTGCCTAGTAGCAGTGTCTGCTAGTCAGCGGATTATCCCGGCTGTTAAGCAAGCTACACCACCTGTAGTTTGGACACTTAATTTTTTCAAAGGAAATGCTTCAGGACCACGGGATACTTAGTGAAGAGCATCAGGAGGCACCCCAAGGCATAGGGGCTGGGACTGGCACTAGGATGCCTTGCGGTGGACAGCCGAGCTCGATCCTTATAAAAGCTTTTTAACTGCAGCAGCTTTAGTGTACGCTACTGGAGCTGGAATTACGCGGCTTCTGGCATGAGACTTGCCCTCCAATAGATCCTTGTAAATGGATTTAAAGTGTATTCATTCAAATTAGAGGGACAATTTAAATTAAAAAGCTTAGAGCTGCCTCCACCACAGGGGGGCTCTCTCGACCCACCAGCGGACAGGCACCAGTATTGGGAGAGGGGGGCTGGCCGTCAGGGTTCACCGCGGCTCTGGCACAAACCCGGCGACACGGAGGTGGCACGGGCAGGAGCGGACTGGCCGTCTCGGCTTCTCACTTTTTGGATTTTAGAAGGGCATGACATGCCTATATCTGTGTCTCCCCCTCCTTTTACTCCTCCACCTCTTTTCTTTTCGCATGACTATATGTACTTGTCACTTTTCCATGTGTTAGTTGTGTCTTCTGAGCAGTTTGTCAGCTTTTGGACACCTTTGAAGGTGTTTTCTATGTGTTTCTATGTGTTTTTGTTTGCCTGCCATTGGTTTTAACGGTGTTCGAAGGTGTTCGACGAACAGTTCGACAAACAGTTCGGCGAACACACGGGTGTTCGACGAACCGAACTCGAACACTACGGGGGTGGCTCAACACTACTTATGATCAGTAAAAACCTGAAAGGGAAATTTAGCACCTTCCAAGAGATGACGCCAATGTTCAAATGCGAGTTTAATCGCCAGCAATTCCCGATTACCGACATCGTAATTAAGATCGGGCTCAGAAAATTTTTTTGAAAAAAAAGCACAGGGATGTACTCCATCCTTGTTTTCCTGAGACAAAACAACACCGACCCCCACCGAAGAAGCATCAACCTCGACCAAAAAAGGCTTGGTCTCATCAGGCTGCATAAGGATGGGGGCAGAACTGAACATCTCCTTGAGATACACAAAAGCTTCAATGGCCTCAGTGGTCCATTGGACCGTATTCGCACCTTTCCTGGTGAGACCGGTCAGCGGCTTAACAATTATAGAAAAATTCTTAATGAATTTTCTGTAATAATTGGCGAAACCCAAAAATCTCTGTATTGGTTTCAAACCAATAGGCCTAGGCCATTCCTGAACCGCCTGAACCTTCACCGGGTCCATCTAAAAGCCCTCGCTGGAGATAATGTAGCCCAAAAAACTAATTCTCTGCACAGCAAACTCACATTTCTCCAGCTTAGCAAAAAGCGAATTGTCAATTAATAACTGTAATACCTCACGTACGCTCCGCCAATGAGACTCCAGATCCGGCGAATAAATCAAAATGTCATCCAAATACACAACCACACTTCTGCCGATCAAAGGTCCAAGGATGTCATTAATAAGATTCTGAAAAAATGCTGGAGCATTGGTAAGACCAAAAGGCATAACCAGATTCTCAAAATGACCCACAGGAGTGTTAAAAGCAGTCTTCCATTCATCACCCTCCTTCATGCGCAACAAATTGTATGCCCCCCCGGAGATCAATTTTAGAGAACCACTTGGCCCCCACTAACTGGTTAAACAAATCAGGAATCAATGGCAGTGGGTAGGGATTGCGTACAGTAATTTTATTAATCCCACGAAAGTCCAGACAAGGGCGTAAACCGCCGTCCTTTTTTTTTTACAAAAAAGAATCCAACAGCCACAGGTGACTTAGAAGGTCTAATGTGACCGGCAGCCAAGCTTGTCTGTATGTATTCCTCCAAGGCCTTTCTCTCAGGGATAGTAAGATTAAATAAGCGACTCTTGGGAAGAGTTGTTCCAGGGACAAACTCAATAGTACAATCATAGTCCCTATGAGGAGGCAAAACTTGCGACTACTCCTCAGAAAAAACCTTCCAAAAATCCTGAATAGGTACAGGTAATTCCCCTCTTTCCACAGCAGCAATGCGACCGTTGCAACATCTATCATAACACTTAGGACTCCAAGACTTAATTTCATTGGTAGACCAGTCCAGTACAGGATTGTGCAATTTTAACCAAGGTAACCCCAAAACCACTGGAGCAGGCAAATTATTTAATACCGCCAAATCCAAATTCTCTTGGTGGATACCATTAATGGTCAGGGGAAATTCAAAAACCTTGTGAGTAATACCTTTCAAGGGAGAGCCATCAACAGCAACCACAGAAATAGGAGATGACAAAAGTTTGGATTCTAATTTAAATTTTTCCAAAAAACCCTCATCAATCACATTGAGTGTAGAACCACAATCCACAAATACCCAAAATTCAATCAACTCCTCCTGGAATGAGGTGCTTCCAGAAAGAAATACTCCTTTTGAGTTTAAACAAGCTATGCGGGCGTAACTGACCTCTTTTTTTTTTCTTTGTTCAAACGAAGGACACAGTTCTTAATAAAGTGGTCAGATTTACCGCCATAAAAACACAATCCATTAGCAAACCTGCGGTCTTTTTCCTGAGAGTGGGGTGACATCGCCCCAATCTCCATCGGTTCTCCACCCTCCGAACAGACCCTCTGAAAACTAGGAGCTGCCATAGCAGTACATTTCTCTTCATTACTCCTAGCACGCAGTCTCCTGTCCACACGTATGGTTAATTGCATTGCCTCCTGCAAGGTTCCAGGTTTTGGGAAGGCAATCAGCAGATCCTTAACCCTTTCACCTAGACCATCAAGAAACAAACATTTTAATGCTGAGTCATTCCATTCCACTTCAGCCGACCATCTTCTGAAGTATGTGCAATAATTTTCCACATCACCTGATCCCTGCTTCAAACATCTTAATTCAGTTTCAGCAGATGAGACTCGATCAGGATCATCATACAACAACCCCATAGCAGAAAAAAAATCTTCCACAGATCTAAAACACGGAACATTAGGTTGTAGAGAAAAGGCCCATCCCTGTGGTTCTTTGCGCAAAAGTGACATTATAAACCCAATGCGCTGTGATTCATTCCCCGAGGATCTGGGTCTTAAACGAAAATATAATAAACAAGTGTTTTTAAAGGAAAAAAAATCTTGCCGTTTACCATAAAAAAAATCTGGCAGTCCTACCTTCGGTTCGACAAAATGCGCTCCAGGACAGCTACTCACGTGTTGCTGGAGCTCGGCCACCTCCAAAGACAGTCCCTGCAGGCGATGAGCCAACTCCTGAACCGATTTCTTTCCTTAGAGTGTTTTATTTTTGGGCTGGACTTACTGTTATGAACTGCTACAAACACTAAGGAAAGATAGGAAAACTGTCCCTACAATAGGACTAAGCTGATTCCCTACGATGCAGCGGGGGACCTGTTCCTTGTGAACAGACCCGCCTAAGTCCTCGGCTAGTCTGAACGCAGACCTATAGATATAAGGGAGGAGTCCCTACAAGAACTAAAGACTGGGATATCGTTGGACACCTACTAGCAGAAATTGTAGCAGAGCAAAGACAAACAAACAAACAGAAGTACTAGTGGTCAAAAGACCAAGCAAACTACAGAGTAAGGTACAAGGCACCTGGCTAGCTTAAGAGTAAATGTAACACTGAAGTCCAGCAAGGCCAGGAGGGCGGAGCTGGATTAAATAGGCGAAAAGTCATGTAACCAGCAAAATAGAAAAAACTAACAGGAGGGTTCTAACAGAAAGTATGGAATGGTTGCACCATGAGGGGGTATTGAAAAGAGTAAAGTTTAGCATGGTCAGAACCTTCAGTATTACTATATGGAAGAAGAATAAAAAGAGTGAGCTACGCTCTTAATTAGGAGTGAGTTCAACACTGGTTCTTGACCCAAAAAAGTACCCGACTTAAACTGGGGCTATAACTTTTATATCATCAAACTGCAAGTTTCAGTTCCCTAATATGTGGTTGCCAACTGTCCTTGATTTCACTGGGCTCCTGGACAAAAAGGAGGGTTTATGTTAAGCCGACACACAAGTGGGCATTGTAGGTCGGTCAAGGCATTCCCAGGAGGGCCAGGGAAGAGTTAGGAGTGGGACTTAAAAACAAACAAAAATATGGAATGGATGTGAGAGTAAGGGCTTTTGATGAAAACAGGAAGCTTATAGGTGGAAAAAACACATAAAGGAGATGGGTCTACAGCAATAAATAAACTGAGGACCCCTTAAGTTGCTACTATACTTTCCTCTAAGCCAGTAGAAAGGAGTCAAACAACAAAAAATCCAGCGTAAAAAACTTCTTCTGTCTGACAATGATTAAGGAAGGTTTTTTGAAACGCGTCTGTTTCTAAATTATCCTCTTGTGTCACTGTGTAAAGGGGAAGACCGGGGTGTAAGTACTTTCAGAGCAAGGGATCCGGAACTGCCATGGTCGTGCCTCTGGTTGCAGGGGGAAGACAGACTGCGAGCACAGGAGTCAGGTGACTGGGAAGCTGGGGGCGTGTCCAGAGTGAGAGCTGGGAGGTCAGGTGACCGGGGAACTGGTGGCGGGGCTAGAGAGAGGAAGAGACGAGGACGTTTGCGTGGGAAAGCTGAGCTGGGTCCTGCTCAGCAGAGCAGTGTGAGAGGGTCCAGGCTCCTGGCTCCAGTACTGGGAGCTTGCAATGGACCGGGGGAGTCAAGCCGACTAGAGGGAGAAGAGACGCTGGGTCCATGGAGCCGAACACGTGAGGTGCCGTGTTATGGACTAGGGGCTCAGTGGGTAAAACCGGAGACCGCCCGCTGCCGCCAGAAGACGGAGCATTGTTTGGGCGGGGACGCCTGAAAAAATCAACACCGGCATCAACTAGCAACTTCCTTGTGAGGAGCAAGAGTCAGCTAAGTGAAAAAACTGTCGATTACAACCGGTTCGACCCTGCTACATCTAGTTAAACTGTGAACTGTCAATAATAGACTTTTACCTGCTAATTCCCTTGTTTTCCCCCCATATTTTCCCCTGTTACTCCCTGCGTGGAGGTTGACCCTGTTATCATAAACCTCCCCTGTTTATTAACCCCGTATTGGCTGCTCTCTGTTTCTGTGTCACTGCATCTAAAGTACCCGTGTTACAACTGCAATCCTAGTCTCTGGATATATGTCCGTTTTAAAAGATTTACATTAAAAATCAATTTTAGAAGTTTTTACTCTGGATTTTTTGTTCTTTGGATCTTTTTGCGGTTGCACTGCTGGATCCGGATGTTTCTGACTTCTCATGGTGAGTGAAGCTGACTTTTCTTGTTTTTACTTAGTAGAAAGGAGTGTCCTATCCATGTTCTTGGCGCCAACCTTAGCTGGAAGCTTTATTTGCAGGTCCTCATAGTAGTGACATATGTTGCCACTAGAATCTTTAAAACTGTAATCAATGGCAACTGTACTTTATTAATAAGTCATGCATTACAGGCCATTGCTTCAGTAACACTGAAAATAAACTGGATGGCCCATGAAAAAGAAGAACTGCAGCAAATGTTCACGAAGCGCGAGAAAATATGTTGCCGAGCGGTCAGATATGAACACAAAGCCGAGAATAAAATAAAAACTGTACAAAGAAAATTTCATCTATATCCTGTTCAGCTGATAAAATGCGGTGTCATTGGTTTCTCAAATAGAGGAAAAGAAAAGGATTCTGGGAGAAATTACAGCCGTCACACCAGGGAGACTAAGGGATAATCAGTATAGCACATAAAAAGCAATGAACAAACAAGGTTATCAGTAGCTGCCCGTTACCAAGAGGTCCGTACACATACAACCGACATACAATACCAGCACTTCCTTCGGGGAATTGTTGTTATGACATGGAAAAGGGAATGGTCACCTTCTCCGGTAGAAAGATTGTTAATGACTGGGAAAGACTTTTCATGCTGCGGATTGATAGACTTTTCAGTAAAGGTCAGGAGACTCCAGTTAAAGGTTGAGAAAATTCTAAGCTATTAATAATCTGCTTTGCAACTCATGATCTGATTTTTCATTGTGCGGACAAGTGTGTCATTTATTTTATGCGGCACCTTCTGACTGAGAACAGAACGGAGGATACATATATTTCCCGGATATTTAACTTTTGTCCTTTAACCATTTTTTTTTGTTGACTTACATTCATTGATCTTTTCTAGTTGCCGGTGTTTCAGAAGTAATATCTGCCTCCAGCCATCTCACCATTGACAGTACTCAGGTCTATTTTTGTCGACAATCATAAATTTGAGACTTTCCTAAATTTTTTTAAATAATTTTGTCCTTCACAAGTTGCCCACCATGATGTAATCTTCAAATATGACACTTGGCTTATGTCATATCCAGGGGATGAGCAAGGGATGAGAAAATCGATTTGTTGTGAATCAAATCAGTGCCATTTTTTTAGGAATTAGATGAATCTGGTAAATTTGAACAATTTGTCTTTTGCTTCGCGTAACTCACCTAAAATTACTATCTGTTTACTGTAGCCATATACGGTACAGACCAAAAGTTTGGACACACCTTCTCATTTAAAGATTTTTCTGTATTTTCATGACTATGAAAATTGTACATTCACACTGAAGGCATCAAAACTATGAATTAACACATGTGGAATTATATACTTAACAAAAAAGTGTGAAACAACTGAAAATATGTCTTATATTCTAGGTTCTTCAAAGTAGCCACCTTTTGCTTTGATGACTGTTTTGCACACTCTTGGCATTCTCTTGATGAGCTTCAAGAGGTAGTCACCGGAAATGGTCTTCCAACAATCTTGAAGGAGTCATCATCAGGTCTATTTAAGACCCGGTGACGCTAGGCTCGTCACTGTCTACCCCGGAGACAGGCAGAGTAGGGAGAGCTGCTGCTGATTCAGAGAGAGATTTGCTTGTTTATAGTTAGTAAAAGTATTGCACAGCATAACTATATATCCTTCAAAACCAGTGTTTCCCAAACCCCATCCACTCGGCCCCCCACAGGTCATGTTTTCAGGATCTCCTTAGTATTACACAGGTGATTGAAGTATCATCAAGGCATCAGGAATTCTCTCACCTGTGCAATACTAAGGAGATCCTGAAAACATGACCTGTGGGGGGCCGTGAGGATGGGGTTTGGGAAATACTGATCTAAACTAAGAGTCCTTCTGAGGACTAATCCAGCTGCATATTCAGTGGTGATAGCAGAAGTTAGGCGGGAGGTAGGGTATGTGGCAGACTGTAGTGCATACTGCACAAGAGGGTCCATTGCACGTTTTGTCTGCTGCTGCTGTGACAGATATTTGTAAACATAGCCCCAGATATCAGGGGCCAAGGCTAATTTTTTTTATCTTAATCTTGGTTATTTGCTTAAAAAGCAATCCAGAGTACACCATTTTCTGCTCCATTTGCTTGTTAGCACTGCAGAATACAGCCAGATCTTTTCCACATTACAGTGATAAAAATCCAGAAATTTGAACTGAACGTGGAAAATAATGGCCTCCATTTCCGTTTTGTTGCTGTGTGTCGGTTAAGCTATTTACACAAGGTCACTGTGAAGAATAGTATTAGTAAACTACAGGCCCGCTATTTAAAACCGTGGTTCTCCATCAGACGTATCACATATAACCGCGGTTCAAATCCAGCCATTTGTAGTGAACGTGGGAAAATATTGTCCTCCATTTAAAATGGGCAAGGTACGTGGCAAGGGACGGGGAAGTGGACATGATGGTGATGGTGCATACAGAGGCCGAGGCCGTGGCCAGTCACTTTGCCACCACCACCCTGTCTTCGACGCGGTCAAGTCTCAGTAACCGTGAGTCTGGACCGCATATTCCTCACCCTGATCCACCTTCCTCCCACTATGCTGAGTGCCCGGAGACAACTGATCCAACACTTGGACACTCAGAAGAGCTGCTCACTTTTCCATTTATAGATTTGGGCCTCTCGTCCGGCCAGCTTCAAGCGGGTGAAGAGGAGAACATATGTAACAATGCCCAAATATTTGAGCAGCCGCGGTCTGCTTGTGTGGTCCACCTTGTGTGGAAAGCATTCCCCGTAATGCCAACGCGACGGAAGTTGCCAGTACAACTGTTAGGTCTTCCCGAGTCTGGTTGTTTTTTAAAGACTCTGCAGATAACCTCAAAAAGGTCATTTGCACCACCTGCTAGCAAAAGTAGCAGCCTGAACACCACCAGCATGATCGGGCACATGGCAGCAAAGTACCCGACTAAGTGGGCCGAACCCCAGGGTCTAGAAACAGTGTCTGCCGGTAACACCACAGCTTCTTCTGCTGTTGTGCGTGCACGCCAATCCCCTGTCCATGGCACATGGAAAGATGCCTCCCGCCTTGCAGCTGTCATTGCACACTCTCAACTAGCACCATCAGCAAGCACGTCCACGTCCTTGTCCCAGCGCAGCATTCAGTTGTCCCTATCCCAGACCTTGAAACGCAAGCTCAAATACGCAGCCAAAGCGCCACAGGACACACTACTAAATTCACACATTTCATAAATGCTTGCGCTCGAAATGTTGCCTTTTAGGCTCATAGAGACGGAAGCTTTCCACAACCTGATGGCGGCGGCCGTCCCTCAGTACTCAGTCCCCAGCCGCCACTATTTCTCCTGGTGTGCCGTCCCCGCATTACATGAGCACGTGTCCCACAACATTAGCCTTGCCCTCAACAACGCAGTTACTGGGAAAGCCCACCTAACCTCGGACACGTGGACAAGTGCATGTGGGCAGGAACGGTACATCTCGCTGACAGCACACTGGGTTAATATAGTGGAAGCTGGGACCCAGTCGGACCTTGGGACGGAACACGTCCTTCCGACGCCTAGGATTGCGGGCCCTGGGTCAATCAGGGTTGCCCCCACATTCTACAATTCCTGTACCTCCTCCTCTTCAGCCTCCATCTCCGAAATGACCACATCAGACACAAGCTGGAAGCACTGTAGCACTGCCTCGGCCAAGCGGCAACAGGCTGTGCTGAAGCTAATATGCTAAGGTGACAAACCGCACAATGCTGAAGAGTTGTGGACAGCTCTGAAAGAGCAGGCAGATCTGTGGCTGACACCGCTGACCCTACAATCGGGCATTGTTGTGTGTGATAATGGCCGGAACCTGGTGGTGGCTCTGAAGCGAGGTGAGCTCACACACGTACCATACCAGGCCCATGTGCTTAACCTCATTGTTCAGCGGTTTCTCAAAACCTACCCAGAACTGCCGGATCTGCTTGTCAAAGTACGCCGCGCATGTACCCATTTTAGAAAGTCAGCTACAGCTTCCACTGCCCTTACCGTGCTTCAGCAGCGTTTGCAGCTTCCTCCTCACCAAATGGTGTGCGATGTCCCCATGCGTTGGAGCTCTATATTGCAGATGTTGGGAAGGATTTGTGAGCAGAAAAGGTCAGTTGTTGACTACCAGCATCAACAAGGCCGTCGGTATTCAGGTCAGACTCCACACATAAGACCTCAGGAGTGGACATGGATGTCAGACATCTGTACCATCCTCCAAAACTTTGAGGACTCCACCAAGATGGTGAGTGGCGATGATGCCATAATCAGCATCACCATCCCACTTCTTTGTCTTGTGAAACGCTCTCTGCTCACAATTAAAGAGGATGCATTGCAGGCGGAGCACGATGAGATGGAGCAAGGAACCATACAGGGTGATTCCACACAGCCCAGCCTCATCTCATCCCAATGTGGATCGGGTGACAATGAGGAAGAGGAGGAGGAGGAACAGGAGCTAGATTCCTGCGCTATAGACGGTACTACCTGCGCAAATGTCATACCGTGTGTTCAGCGTGGATGGCCTGAGGACAGGTAGGAGGAGGATGAGGAGGAGAGCATGGTCAGTTATCCTCTTGGTGAGGACACGGAAGTCATGCCTGTTAGTAGTCTGGCACACATGGCTGAGTTTATGTTACGCTGCTGTGGCGCCCCTGAGGGTTCAGTCGCCACAGAGGTACTGCATCTCACCCAGAGGTGTGGTACCCCACTCTCAGGTAAGGATGGTTACTGCCCGGGACCCAAACACCTGCATCCAACACTACACTACTCCAGACTGGCAGGAGGGGCAAGATGCACTGCTGCACTGCTGAGCCCTGTCCCTGGCAGGAGTGGGGGGAACCAAGAGAGGGGGAACCATGTAGTGGGTGTGGGTGGAGGAAGCAGTTCAGGGGAGCACTTGAGAAGGAGGATATAAAAAGGGGAAGCCATCTTGGGAGTGGTCAGACAGTCAGAGGAGGACAGTGAAAGGAGCAGGAGCTCTACAGGAGCTCAGCTCAGGAGAGAGAAAGGCTCCAGAATGAAAGAGTGGATCCTAGGGGTACGGGAAGTGCTGGAGGCCAGCCGTACGCCCGAATCTACCAGAGGTGGAAGGATCAGGCCGCAAAGGGGACCGGCCCCTAACTAGTGAGATTTGCAATATTCAACTAGAAACCGGAGGCTTCTACATTTCCAGGGTGTAGTTGCCACAGCCGCAATTAATCGCCAAAAAAGTAGCCACACAAGATCCAGGGAACTCCAGGTTGCCCGCCAAGATCTGCGGTTACCGGCTTGGGACACTGTTTGCGAGGCGCAGGGCAGGAGGGTGAGAGCCAGCGCAGGAACACGACCAGGAGGATCACACAGAAAGGGGTCCCGCTAAGTGCTCTGGAATTACCTGAGGGTTTGCTGAACCCCTCCCTGAGTAAACACCGGATGACGTGGGTGATTATGAACTGCAGTTGTAACCAGGAGCAACGGATAATCGTGAGTAAAACCCTGAAGACTGCACCCCACTGTCTCTGTGAATTATTGCTGCGCCATCATCCCCTGCACCACTCTGCACAACCACAGTTACTTCATCATCTACCATCACCGCACCGCCCTGGAGCTTAGCTCTACCTGTGGAGAGCTGAACCAACTCTGCTGCATTAACATCAGCTCCAGAGGATCTGCTCCGCAGCGGCGGCTCCATATAGCCGCATACCTCAGGTGGCGTCACGAACATTTAAATAAAAACTTTATTTCCTTTTCACTATAATCCCCCTTTTATTGACCGCCCTGGGTCACAGACCGGGTCACCGCCTCTGTGACATCTCCCCTAGAAACGACCAGCCCGGCTACCGAGTACCCCATGGCCCAGGGAGCGCGTCATATTTTTGGCGTCACGAACAGGATATGAACCCACCCTTTATCACTGGGTATTGTGCGCCTAGAGACTGTGTTGCAAACTGAATGTGGTGCCCACCCCAGAAGAACGGGCGCCATTATGTGCGTTATTAAGGACAACGAAGAACCTCCCATCGTGGGCCGGGTCCCAGAATGGCGCCAAAAGCACAACCCACCCCATGCGCCTGTGGCCATATACCTGGATCTGTCCATCAGTCTGGGGAAGCCACCTCTGGGTGTGGCCGACAGCAAGCAGCCATGGGACCGCCCCAGAAAGGGGAGAGGAGAGAAGAAACCTGGGAGACAGGGCGGAGTCTCAAGCAGTCTAGACAAACCGCACCCGGCAGGCAAGATGGAGAGAGGTCAGCCTGAAGCTCCGTCTTGTTGTCTGCAGCCCGCTTCAGAACCCCTCACCCTGGAGGGGATGCTGGCAAAGTTGTCCCTGGAGGACACCGGCTTCATCCGGGATGAGATGCAAGAACTGAGCAGGAGAATGGAGGAGGCCCAGCAAGCTGCCGTCACCATATGGAGAAGTGAGTTACTGGAGAAAATGGTGACCCCCGCAGCAGTCGGCGCTGCAAGTAACCAGCAGCGCCCCAGCCCCGGCGGAGCTGCGCACGGACCGGGAGGTGGCAGGCTGAGCTGAAACAGTCGCGGGAGCAGGTAGGAGAGATGCCCTTGTCCCGGACGTGGCTGGCGCTGCATCGTCCCTGGCCCCCCTGCAGGAACCTCCGTCCCCGGGCGCCCACGCCCCAGATCTGCTCCCGGGCCCGGAACCGTTCATCCCGGGTGCTGATGAGGCGGACCTGCTCCTGGACCCCCTGCAAGAGCCACCTGCCCCTACACCCGAATGGGTGTACGTGTGCATGCCCTGGGACTGGTCCACGGAGGTGGAGGATCGGAGCCTCCCGTTACTGCCCGCTCCTGAGTCCTCAGTCGCTCACCAGGAAGAAGGAGATCAATTCCTGTGGGATAACCCGGTAGGGGACCTCATGGGTTTTCCCCGGAAGACCCGTAAGGAGGCTGCACGCCGGGAGGAGCATTGCCGGCGGGAGCTTCTGCAGCTAGAGAAGGAGCGGCGCATCCGGCGGGTGCGCTGGGAGAAGATGGAGGCGAAGAACATGGAGGAGAAGACTCGGATCCGCATGGCAAAAACGGCCACACCCAGTCCCCGCGTAGAAGGGACTGTCGTGAAGTTCAACCTGGACGCCGGGTGGGGCTTCATCAGAGAGCCACAGGCTGCGACGGGTTTATTTGTTAACCGGAGGGACGTGGAGTCCCACCTCCAGCAAGGACATCCTGACCGAGATCTGTACCCAGGTGATCGAGTCACTTACACCAGGCACCGAGGTGAGCCGGGCTGGTATGCCCTGAATGTATACAGGGTAGTGGAGGAGGACATGCCCCTGCAGTCAGAGACTGATGACCGGGCTGGGCCAGCCTATGCAGGACAGGTGTCTCCCAGCAGGGAGCACCACTACTAAGTGACTCAAATGGAATTGTACTGTATATAATTACCCGGAAGGGTACATCTTTGTTTGAGTGAACTAAAAAGTTTTGTGTGCATAATTACCCTGTAAGGGTATACAAACTGACAGGCTGAGGACTGTGAGCAGCCAGAAACTTTAATCTGTAATTAGTTTGCACTTCTTAAGGTGCTTTTTATTGGTTTTATATTGAAAGACCACTGAATAAAAACCCGTTTGGCATGGCTGAAGACGTGGTCCAACACCTGGATCACCTATGCCTGCAGCGACGCCCAGGGCCTACGTTGGGGGTTTGTTGTAGACGGGTCCCCCCACTTTTCACCTTCACCAGTGAGATGGACACCTGGTTATGGATCTCACCGTAGCCTGTTAAAAATGTTTTATGTGGAAAATGTTTTATATGTGTGAAGAAAAATGTTATTTAAAAAGGAGTTTTATATAGTAACCTGTAACGTTGAAGAAATGTGCCTCCCATAAAGGGAAGAAAAAGTTTTGAATATTCTTCTATGTGAATGCATTCTAAAAAAAAATGCATGTCTTTAAAATACCTTGTGTTTTTACTTTGTTCCAGCCCGCGGACGTGCTGTGTTTTACCAGGGGGGTATGTGGCGCCCCTGCGGGTTCAGTCGCCACAGAGGTACTGCATCTCACCCAGAGGTGTGGTACCCCACTCTCAAGGATGGAGTACTGCCCGGGATCCAAACACCTGCATCCAACACTACACTACTCCAGACTGGCAGTAGGGGCAAGATGCACTGCTGCGCTGCTGAGCCCTGTCTCTGGCTGGAGTGGGGGGAACCAAGAGAGGGGGAACCATGTAGTGGGTGTGGGTGGAGGAAGCAGTTCAGGGGAGCACTTGAGAAGGAGGATATAAAAAGGGGAAGCCATCTTGGGAGTGGTCAGACAGTCAGAGGAGGAGAGTGAAAGGGGCAGGAGCTCTACAGGAGCTCTGCTCAGGAGAGAGAAAGGCTCCAGAATGAAAGAGTGGATCCTAGGGGTACGGGAAGTGCTGGAGGCCACCCGTATGCCTGAATCTACCAAGAGTGGAAGGATCAGACCGCAAAGGGGACCGGCCTCTAACTAGTGAGAATTGCAATATTCAACTAGAAACCGGAGGCTTCTACATTTCCAGGGTGTAGTTGCCACAGCCGCAATTAATCGCCAAAAAAGTAGCCACACAAGATCCAGGGAACTCCAGGTTGCCCGCCAAGATCTGAGGTTACCGGCTTGGGACACTGTTTGCGAGGCGCAGGGCAGGAGGGTGAGAGCCAGCGCAGAAAGATGAATGAGAAAGGTACACGGCAAGGGGTCCCGTAAAGTGCTCTGGAATTACCTGAGGGTTTGCTGAACTCCTCCCAGAGTAAACACCAGACGACGTGGGTGGTTATAATCTGCATTTGTAACCAGGAGCAACGTGATAATCGTGAGTAAACCCTGAAGACTGCACCCCACTGTCTCTGTGAATTATTGCTGCGCCATCATCCCCTGCACCACACAGCACAACAACATCTACCTCATCTATAATCATCACAGCAACGCCCTGGAGCTTAGCTCTACCTGTGGAGAGCTGAACCAACTCTGCTGCATTACCAACATCATTCCTTCTGGAGCCTTTCTCCCTGCTCTTCTCTTCCCTTCAGTCTCTCTTTCTGGGCCTCTCTCACTCAGGCCCGCTCCTCCAGAGCAGAGCTCCTGCTCCTTTCACTGTCCTCCTCTGACTGAACACACATCCAAGATGGCTTCCCCTTTTTATATCCTCCTTCTCAAGTGCTCCCTTGATCTGCTTCCTCCACCCACACCCACTACATGGTTCCCCCTCTCTAGATTCCCCCCACACCAGCAAGGGGCAGGGCTCAGCAGCGGAGCAGTGCATCTTGCCCCTCCTGCCGGTCTGGAGTGGTGTAGTGTTGGATGCCGATGTTTGGGTCCCAGGCAGTACTCCATCCTTACCTGAGAGTGAGATACCACACCTCTGGGTGAGATGCAGTACCTCTGTGGCGACTGAACCTGCAGGGGCGCCACATATGTAGGTGGGTCCGCTTGGTAACCCCCACTATGTATGATATGATATCGATTTACAGTATAATCTATTGGACATATTCAGGATTTATTTTAAGCAGTTGCCAGAATACACTATTCATCAATGTCTCTATTTAGTAACGTCCTCAGACTTTGTCACCATCGGCCTCCGGTGCCTGCAACACGTTGTACGTTCATCGCAGCAACAGTCATCCCGTGCATTTAGTCAGGTTGTCTATGCCAGACTCCATTCTCCCTCCCCTTCTTCTTATCTGCTCTTTCCCTACAGCTTTGTTATTTAAAGTCAGGTTAAAAAATATATATATAGAGAGAGAGACAGGTTTGGGTTTGAAGCCGGAGGACAAGAAAAGTTAGAGATATTTATTTGACAGGGTCAAGGTTGATGCTTTTCTTTGCTTCTCTCCCCAGGTCCCATAGGTGTTAGACTGAGAGACATTTAATCGAGGGAGTAGCGGTTTCATATCTATAACAAAAATCAAATAATGCAAGATGATTTACTCCCCCTAGCAACCGGGGAGCTTACCCTTAGCAACCAGCCTAGCCTCCGGCTGCAGTGTAATCAGCTTGAAAATATTTCAATTATTGTGTTGATTTTAGTGGATTTGAGAAGCACTGTGCAGAGAGCGCCGGCACATTCGACTCGCGACCTGGAGAGGAAGATATTGATTTAAACAGGTGTCAGGAAGGAAAAGTGGAGTAAATTTAAATGCAATAGGAGAAGGGAGAGCGGGGAGCGAGGTGCGGTGCGGGAGCTGATATTAGGCATGTCTCCTTGAATGAAAGTGACTCAGACGCGTTGGAAATTTCACCTTGAGGATGAGTTTCCATTTCCACAGTCGTGGGGAGATGTTGACAGTTCTTCTGCTTTTTGAGTTGAAAGGAAAATGGGATGAAGTTTAGAGGTCACGTAACCCTTTAGGGGTAGTCATCGGCAATAGGAAGATGTATGACAAGGATATGGTTGGCTTCGGAAAGTCGATGCTAGCCGATGACAGCTGGTGGGGCCTTTTAGTAAAGATTCATTGATAGTAGTATCAATGGCATCTTATACTAAAATCAGGGTATCATCATCAACCCCAGGAGTCATAGTATGCCAATAACTCTAACCCTAATTCTAACCCTAACTCTCACATAACTCTTTAAGGGTAGCTATAGGTAATAGGAAGATGTTTGTTAAGGATATGGTTGGCTTCGGAAAGTCGATGTTGGCCGATGACGGCTGGTGGGACCTTTTTAGTGAAGGTTCATTGACAGTAGTTTCAATATCCTCTTACTCTAAAGTCAGGGTATCATCATCAACCCCAAGAGTGCTAGTTTGCCAATAACCCTAACTATAACCCTAACCCTCACGTAACCATTTAATGGTAGTCATTGGCAATAGAAAGATGTATGATAAGGACATGATTGGCTTCAGAGAGTCAATGTTGGCCGATAACAGCTGGTGGGTGGGGCATTTTTAGTGAAGGTTCATTGACAATAGTGTCAATGTTATCTCATCCTCAGGTCAGGATATCATCATCAACCCCAGGAGTGCTATTTTGCCAATAGCCCTAACCCTATATCTAACCCTAACCCTCACCTAACCCTTTAAGGGTAACTATCAACAATAGGAAAATGTATGATAAGGCTATGGATGGCTTCAGAAAGTCTATGTTGGCTGATGTCACCTGATGGGGCCTTTTTAGCATAGGTTTATTGACAGTAGTGTCAATGTAATCTCATCCTCAGATCAGGATATCATCATCAACCCTAGCAGTGCTAGTTTGCCAGTAACCCTAACTCTAACACGTAACCCTTTAAGGGGAAGGTGCTATAGAGGGAGAGGAACTAGAGGCCAACACAGACATTCTAGGAAGGAGCTAGAGGAAGACACAGACATTCTAGGGAGGAGCTAGAGGCTGACACAGACATTCTAGGGAGGAGCTAGAGGCTGACACAGATTCTAAGGAGGAGCTAGAGGCAGACACAGACATTCTAAGGAGAAGCTAGAGGAAGACACAGACATTCTAGGGAGGAGCTAGAGGAAGACACAGACATTCTAGAGAGGAGCTAGAGGAAGACACAGACATTCTAGGGAGGAGCTATAGGAAGACACAGACATTCTAGAGAGGAGCTAGAGGAAGACACAGACATTCTAGAGAGGAGCTAGAGGAAGACACAGACATTCTAGAGAGAAGCTAGAGGAAGACACAGACATTCTAGGGAGGAGCTAGAGGAAGACAGACATTCTAGGGAGGAGCTAGAGGAAGACACAGACATTCTAGGGAGGAGCTATAGGAAGACACAGACATTCTAGAGAGGAGATAGAGTCAGACACAGACATTCTGATGGGCAGCACGGTGGCTCAGTGGTTAGCACTGCAGCCTTGCAGCGCTGGGGTCCTGGGTTCAAATCCCACCAAGGACAACATCTGCAAGGAGTTTGTACGTTCCACCCGTGTTCGTGTGGGTTTCCTCTGAGTTCACAGATTTCCTCCCACACTCTAAAGACATACTGATAGGGAATTTAGATTGAGAGCCCCAATGGGGACAGTGCTGATAATGTCTGTAAATTATACGAATTGTAAAGCGCTGTGGAATATGTTGGCACTACATAAATAAAAAGATTATTATTATTATATTATTCTGCTAAAAGTTCTCGTGAAATGACAGTTACAGTTCTCCATAGAACTTTATGAGCACTAACTGCCATCTCCTATCTCAGTAATGGGAAAATCTGTATTAACTGAAGATTTTACCTGTGAATTGAGAATTTTGAGAATGAATGATCAGTCCAGGAAGAGAAAGAAGTGGATTTCGCTAACAAGACATAATGCAAAGTTTCCTATTTTCAAGTGTATTATTGATTTATGGAAAAAAAAATAAAACAACTGTTACTCTTCAAAAGTGCATTTTTTAGGAACAATCATCATGTGCACTACAGGCATTGTTTCCATTGAAATTAATAGGAAGCTTATTCAAAGAGTATTTCATGCATTTTTGTTTTTTTCATGTATATTTTGAGGCTGAATCCACTCAAAAATCCACTTAAACAATCTAAAAAACGAGTCGGGTCTAATTTCCCTGGCTCCCTGGGGAAACCTTTTGGTGAACAGTCATTTTCTTTGATATAACAGACCAGTAATGCATGGACAGGTTTGGTTTGCCATAGCAGGAATAGCTCTATGTTCTGGCTAAAAAAAAGGTGTGGGAGACCTTTTTACATCTATGAGGTCCACATTGTCTTATAGGGCACATGGACAGGTCTTGTTTTTATGAGGCACCACTTTTAAACAAGGGCCACATAAAATATCTCTATGATTGATTTGTATGGTGGCTATAATGCCCACAATATAGGTTCTGAAAATGAAGCTTTATATAATGTACCCTATGGATGGGTAATTCGACCTCTCCCAGTCAGTATCACTAGAGGGGTATTTATAATTTAGGCCATATGCTTTCGGCAGAGCTGTGTACTTGGACCATATATATCAGCACATATACCATAAAGACAGCTCATTGGCATACTTTCTAAATTTCCTGGAACGTTTGTGAGGTTCTTGGAAAAATGGAAGGACATTCGGAGGCAGGAAACGGAGTGTAAAGGGGTTATGGAATGGGTCCAAATGGCGCATCGTCTGGAGATAGTAGGTGAGGTCATGAAAAAAATTGCAATTATTTGTCTCCACATGGGGTTCATTCCTGAAATTTTGGCTCTTGATTGGCTCAATATTCTTTACCAGTGGGGGTAACCATGTGAGTTGGGAGTGGGGAACTGGCCGATGGCTATTGAAAAGGGAGGGAAAATGGCAACAAGTTTTTCCATCCAAGAAGGAAAACACAATATGATCATTACATTTTTGGTATGGGGCCCTATCCCTATTACAAACACCAGTGTCTATGGGTACCAAAAAATGGTTACTAGCAATGCGAATATGTAGCATCGGCGTCTCTGCCCCCTGCCAGGCAGAGACGCCGTCCCTCTCACCGCCGCGCTCCCCGCCCGGTGTCCTCCAGCGCTCCTCTTCCTGCTGCTGCCGGCGCACGCAGCTTCCCAGGCACTGTGCTTAGGGCGCGCGAGCGCACTCCCCTCCTCTTAAAGGCCGGAGGTCCTCCCATATATAAGGCACCTCCTCCAAAATGGAGGTGCCCGAGCAATAGTTGTAGCTTTGTGTACTCACCTCTGCTTCAGCCCTCAGGTCCCGCTGCTAGCCTGACTACTAGTCCTGTCCACCAGCCTGTCTTCCGCACAGTCCGCCAGTCTGTCTATGGGCTCTGCGCGCCTGCTTACCTGGAAGCACCTGCCTGTTCCCTGCCGTGCCTACCTAGAGGCTCCTGCCGTCACTTGCCGTGACCACCTGACAGCCTACCTAGAGGCTCCTGCCGTCACTTGCCGTGACCACCTGATAGCCTACCTAGAGGCTCCTGCCGTCACTTGCCGTGACCACCTGCAAGCCTACCTAGAGGCTCCTGCCGTCACTTGCCGTGACCACCTGTCAGCTTACCTAGAGACTCCTGCTTGTTACCTGCCGTACCTACCTGGAGGCTCCTACCTTCTATCTGCCGTGCCTAGCTGGAGGCACTTGCCTGTCACTTGCCGTGACCACCTGATAGCCTACCTAGAGGCTCCCGCCTGTCGCCTGCCGTGTCTGCCAGTCTATCTACCCGGATCACTCGTCAGCCTGCCTGTTGTGCCCATCTGCTATATCGGTCAGTCCCTGCCATCTGACATGTGGGAGTCACCTGCTCTCTAACAAGGTCGTCCCCAGAGTAGCACCTGGTCCCTCTGCTCGGTCCCTCCCTGGTCACGGAGTCGTTAGCCGCCGTGCGACCTAGATCGGTCCGAGTTGATACTTAGTTACGCCCCTCTGGGTCCCTCCTTGCACCGCAGCACAGAGGTTCCACCACCCGATCTGTAACAGAATATAAGCCTTTTCTGTGAAGCTAAAGTCCATATATAAAGTCCATACAGCGGTGTAACTTGAAGCTCTTAGGTCCCAATGCAAAATCTTCAACAGGGACCCCAACTATCACAGGTCTTCTCATATGGGTCAAAGAGACCTTTTAGATCTTCTTAGGCTCCTGGGTATGGCTAAGAGTGCTACCCCTGCACTCACTATACTTATGCCCCTGAGTCCATATGATGTCAGGCATCCGGAGGCAGGAAATGGAGTGTAAAGGGGGCATGGAATGGGTCCAAAAGGGGCATCGTTTGAAGATAGGTGGTGTGGTCATGAAAAAAATTGCAATCATTTGCCTCCACAGGGCTTATCCCTGAAGTTTGGGCACTTGATTGGCTCAATACTCTTTACTAGTGAGGAGTAAACCATGTTAGTTGGGAGTGGGGAATTGGCCAATGGCTATTGAAAGAGGAGGCAAAATGGCAACAAGTTTTTCCATTCAAGGAGGAAAAACACAATATGTCATTGAATTTTTGGTATGATGCTATATCTCTATTACAAACACCAATGTCTATGGGAACCAAATCATGGTTCCCAACAATGCGAATATAAGCCTTTTCTGTGAAGCTAAAGTCCATATATAAAGTCCATACAGTGGTGATTTGAAGCTCTTTGTTCTCAATGCAAAATCTTTAACAGGGACCCCAGCTATAACATATGGGCCAAAGGTACCTTTTAGGCTCTTGGGTACGGCTGCGAGTGCTACCCCTGTAGCCACTATACTTGTGCCCCTGAGTCCATATATATCACCTTTATATATCATCATATTTTGCAAAATATCAGACGGCCACTGTTTCTTCTCCAAGTCCATAACCATCTCAATCATCCTGCTGCACACGAATAATCAGATAATCTTATACTTCTATATTTTTTCTTACACGCCGCAGAGTAAACCCTGACCTGGCTCCCGTCATTGCATTGCACCGTTCTAGGAAAATAATTAAATATGTCACATATCTATATAAGTAATTGCTGTACAATATAGAGAGGACTAGCTAATTATAGGGATGTCACAGGGGACATTATAAGCTTATAAAGTAATGAAGCAATGCTGCGCCTTATATAAACAACCCAGTTAGTATGCGCCGATTATTAATATTAAATCACGGCTCGGGACAGGAGGACGGGAGCGAGCTGCTGCCTGCATTGTCTGCCAGTCTGAATGGGCAGCACAGGTCATTGGACGAGATCTGCAGCCTTTGTCACATCACTAGCAGAGGAGCCAAGGAAAACAAAGGCAAATTAGCTGGGAAACCACAAGCAAATGTTTACTCCAATTATCCCAGCCATGATGCTACCCAGTGTGTCTGGTCCAGCCAGGGTTTCATTTGCTCCCCATATGGCAGATTCTGGATTCACAAAGTGACAGACAGAGGAGTCCAGGAGGGAGGGGAGCAAGATCTCACATTTCCAACCCTTGTTGTATTATGTAATGAGACTTAACCACTCCAAATGCCCATGAAACTAGATGGTGGTTTGGCTAATAAGACTCTTCAAAGATCCTGGGTCAATAGGAGAGGCACCGCCGGCCCTTAATTTAATTTATTTTTTTAACTTGAGAGTGCAGAGCAAAACCACATTATATTGTATGTCACAGTGACTAGAAGTAGGTATGCTGGTGCGTACAGGATATTATTATTAACATGTAGATAGATAGATATGGGATGGATAGATACAGTGGTGGCCAAAAGTATTGGCACCCCTGCAATTCTGTCAGATAATACTCAGTTTCTTCCTGAAAATGATTGCAATCACAAATTCTTTGGTATTATCTTCATTTAATTTGCTTGCAAGGAAAAAACACAAAAAGAATTGTCCTAAAGCCAAATTGGATATAATTCCACACCAAACCTAAAAAAGGGGGTGGACAAAAGTATTGGCACTGTTTGAAAAATCATGTGATGCTTCTCTAATTCGTGTAATTAACAGCACCTGTAACTTACCTGTGGCACCTAACAGGTGTTGGCAATAACTAAATCACACTTGCAGCCAGTTAACATGGATTAAAGTTGACTCAACCTCTGCCCTGTGTCCTTGTGTGTACCACATTGAGCATGGAGAAAAGAAAGAAGACCAAAGAACTGTCTGAGGACTTGAGAAACCAAATTGTGAGGAAGCATGAGCAATCTCAAGGCTACAAGTCCATCTCCAAAGACCTGAATGTTCCTGTGTCTTCGGTGCGCAGTGTCATCAAGAAGTTTAAAGCCCATGGCACTGTGGCTAACCTCCCTAGATGTGGACGGAAAAGAAAAATTGACGAGAGATTTCAACGCAAGATTGTGCGGATGGTGGATAAAGAACCTCAACTAACATCCAAACAAGTTCAAGCTGCCCTGCAGTCCGAGGGTACAACAGTGTCAACCCGTACTATCCGTCGGCGTCTGAATGAAAAGGGACTGTATGGTAGGATACCCAGGAAGACCCCACTTCTTACCCCGAGACATAAAAAAGCCAGGCTGGAGTTTGCAAAAACTTACCTGAGAAAGCCTAAAACGTTTTGGAAGAATGTTCTCTGGTCAGATGAGACAAAAGTAGAGCTTTTTGGGAAAAAGCATCAACATAGAGTGTACAGGAAAAAAAAGAGGCATTCAAAGAAAAGAACACGGTCCCTACAGTCAAACATGGCGGAGGTTCCCTGATGTTTTGGGGTTGCTTTGCTGCCTCTGGCACTGGACTGCTTGACCGTGTGCATGGCATTATGAAGTCTGAAGACTACCAACAAATTTTGCAGCATAATGTAGGGCCCAGTGTGAGAAAGCTGGGTCTCCCTCAGAGGTCATGGGTCTTCCAGCAGGACAATGACCCAAAACACACTTCCAAAAGCACTATAAAATGGTTTGAGAGAAAGCACTGGAGACTTCTAAGGTGGCCAGCAATGAGTCCAGACCTGAATCCCATAGAACACCAGTGGAGAGATCTCAAAATGGCAGTTTGGAGAAGGCACCCTTCAAATATCAGGGACCTGGAGCAGTTTGCCAAAGAAGAATGGTCTACAATTCCAGCAGAGCATTGTAAGAAACTCATTGATGGTTACCGGAAGCGGTTGTTCGCAGTTATTTTGGCTAAAGGTTGTGCAACCAAGTATTAGGCTGAGGGTGCCAATACTTTTGTCTGGCCCATTTTTGGAGTTTTGTGTGAAATGATCAATGATTTGATTTTTGCTTCATTCTCTTTTGTGTTTTTTCCTTGCAAGCAAATTAAATGAAGATAATAATACCAAAGAATTTGTGATTGCAATCATTTTCAGGAAGAAACTGAATATTATCTGACAGAATTGCAGGGGTGCCAATACTTTTGGCCACCACTGTAGATAGATAATAGATAGATAGAAAGATAGATAGATAATAGATAGATAGAAAGATAGATAGATAGATAGATAGATAGATAGATAGAAAGAAAGATAGATAGATAGATAGATAGATAGATAGATAGATAGATAGAAAGATAGATCGATATGATATAGATAGATAGATAGATAGATAGATAGATAGATAGATAGATAGATATGGTACAGATAGATAGATAGAAAGAAAGATAGATAGATAGACAGATAGAAAGATATGGGATAGATAGATGATAGATAGATAGATAATAGGTAGATATGATATAGATAGATAGATAGATAGATAGATAGATAGATAGATGATAGATAGATATGGGATAGAAAGATAGATAGATAGATAGATAGATAGATAGATAGATAGATAGATAGATAAGAAGAGAAAATCCAAAAACAGGACAAAGTATATATTCAGGTGCACATGGCCCCCCAGGCATACACCAAACCTCAGAATATCCCCAAAAAATTGGAGGCAGCACTCAAGCATAAAGTGAAAAATCGTTGTTTTAATAGCCCATGTGGCTGTGGCGACGTTTCGGTCCCAAACTGGGGACCTTTCTCAAGCAAAGAACAAGTGCAATGTGCAAAGTATTTAAGACAGCTTAATCACACCAGTAATTAGCAGTAATTTTCATTAAGATTCATATTATATACATTATACATTATATCATAGACATTGTGTTACAGCAGTGATAAAGTGCAGCAATAGTGTAAAGTGGCAAAGTGCAAAGTAAATAACAATATTAAAATTGGAGCAATATATTACATGTATAATCATAATTAACTTTAAATGACCGCTGTGTGTATTTAACTCATTTACATGACTCACCCCACATCAAATGGATATATTGCGCCAAAATCTCGGCGTCTATGACATTGCTATTGCGCATGTTCAGAAGGAATATGAGATCATGGAACGCATCTGCGCTCCAAACAAAAGGAAGTCTCGGCAACATCCTGCTACTACGCTAATGCGCATGTCCGGAAGGAACGTAAAATAATGGAACGCATCTGCATTCCAAGGACCGGAAGTCTCATCGCCATCTTAGATCTGGATGTCTGATGTACTGCGCAAGCATCACATGACGTCAGCGCTATCAACACAACTCCCCATAGAGGTCTGGAACAGGAACTTCCATTTTAAAAAAAGGGCATTCTGCCAGGACTTGTATTTTTAATAATTAGATAAAGCGCAAAGCATATACATATATATGAAAGTAACACCAAAATTCAAATCCATATTATATAAATTAGAACAGGAATCACTCCATGCATAAATGGTTAGGATCCCATAAGGTAACACAGCTAATAGAGCCAAGGTGGCATGGGAAAGCCCCCCATTAGCTGGGGATGGCAACCCAGGGGCCAGAAGTGGATGGGAGATATATGCTCATCCGGGCATCATTCTCTACCTTCCAACAATGACAAGGCTATAGTATAGCATGTATAACAACATAAAAAATACATGGCAGCCCAATTCCTTAGTTCCATCAAATAAAGATCAACATAGTTCTATACACACATAGCGCAGATACAAAAATTCCATAATATATTATTATATAAATTTTTCATGGTGCAACCGGGATGAATCGTGTCTTCAGATTTCACACAGCAGGAAAAAATCTACAAAAAATAAAGAAAAAGAAAAACCATCATTAAAATTCTGTCTAATAGTCACACCACAAATTACAAGGAAATTCGGCAAGGAAGAGACATCGGGCAAACAATCATTCCTAAAGAGTCACACTTAGTTTATAATCAACATTTAGTCCAAATGGTCTTAATGTGTTTAGTTTTTTAATCCATTCCAATTCCTTAATTTTCAAAAGACATATTCTATCCCCACCCGTCTAAGCGGTGGTATCTGATCAATAATTCTAAATTTCAACTGTTTTTCTTGATGTGTCTTTTCCACAAAATGCTTGGAAACCAGTAGGTCAAGCCTCTTTTTTCTAATCGTATATCTGTGTTGATTGAATCTAGTTTTAAAGTCTAATGTCGTCTCCCCGACATAAAGAAGGTTACAAAGGCATTGCAATATATAAATAACATATTCAGATGAACACATAACATAATAATTAATACAGTATGTCTATCTACTAATAGGATGTTGAAAATTGTTGCCCTTAAGCAACAATTAATGCAACTAAGGCACAGAAAACAGCCTGTCCTATGTTGTCCTGTTAAAGACCCTTGGTTCATTCCTTTCTGAGAACCAATATCAGCCCGGATCAATCTATCTTTTATGTTTTTTGCACGTTTGTATGAAATTAAGGGGGGAAGCTTAAATTCATTCATTTCCGGTAGACATTTATTCAACATGGACCTATCAATGTCGTTTGATAATAGCAGTCACCATCCTACTTTCTTCACAATATGTAATCACCATTGGTATCCTTTCTACAGTTCCATGCTCTCTGTTTTATTCAATAGACTATTGCGATCCACACCCTTCACTTTATCCTTCCATTTATTTAGGAGCTTTTTAGGATAATTCCTTATCCTGAATTTCTCAACCATAGAATCTAGTGTTGTATCAAGTTTACAATCCTCACTAACAATTCTCCTAACCCGTAACATCTGACTATATGGCAAGGATTCTACCATCCTCCGTGGGTGGTGGCTATCAAATCTCAACAAATTGTTTTTGTCGGTTGGTTTAACAAATAATTCAATACTTAATTTGTTGTTATCATATTTGATTAACACATCTAAAAACTGTATTTCCTTTTCAGAATATACCAAGGTAAATCAAATATCCTCATCAATGTTATTTAAAAATGTATGGAATTCAATCAGTTCTCCCACTGTACCAGACCACAGGAGGAGAACGTCATCTATGTATCTCCACCACCCACAGACATGTTTAAAGTGGTGGGACACATAGACGAAGCCCTCCTCCATGGCCATCATGGTCAAATTTGCATATGCGGGCGCCATACTGGCGTCCATCGCTGTCCCTCTACTCTGCATATAGTATTTATCACCTAATAAAAAGTAGTTGTTCCTCAAAACTGTTTCTGACAAACTCAGTATGAAGTCAAGTTCCCTTGGTGTGTAATTAGTCTCACACAATTTTCCATTAACAGCAGCAATCCCCACTTCATGATTGATAGACGTGTATAGAGATATTACATCAAAAGATGCTAATATAACCCTATCATGTAATACAACTTGTCCCAATTTCTGTAAAAAATCTGTAGTGTCTAGTATGAAGGATTTAGCCTGTCTAACTAAACGGCTAATATGAATCTTAATGTAAATTACTGCTAATTGCTGATGTGTCTTAAATACTTTGCACATTGCACTTGTTCTTTGCTTGAGAAAGGTCCCCAGTTTGGGACCGAAACGTCGCCACAGCCACATGGGCTATTAAAACAACGATTTTTCACTTTAAGCTAGAGTGCTGCCTCCAAAGTTTTTGGATAGATAGATATGAGATACATAGATATGGGATAGATTAGATAGATAGTGTAGCGTCGGCATCTCTACCTCCTGCCGTGCAGAGACGCCGATCCCCTCACCGCCGCGGTCCCGGTCCGGCATCCTCCGGCTCCCCTGCTGCATCGGCCCGGGGTCCCCACACCACGCGCAGTTCCCCGGGCACTGTACTTAGGGCGCGCGTGCGCGTGCTCCCTCCCTCTTAAAGGGGCCAAGCGCCGTCCTAAAGAGTCCCCAGCCAATGGCCAGAGGACTGCCCTTATATAAGGCACCTCCTCCAAAATGAAGGTGCCTGTGCAATGTTGTTGTTTGTGTGCTAACACTCTCTCCGGCCCTCAGGTTCGAGTGCCCGCCAGCCTGTCTATCAGCTGTTCCCGCCTGCCTGTCTATCAGCCATGCCCGACTGCCTGTCTATCAGCTGTGTCCGCCTGCCTGTTTATCAGCCGTGCCCACCTGCCTGTCTATCTGCCATGCCATCCTGTTTGTCTACACGCATCACCTGCCTGTATACCAGCCATGCTCATCTGCTGTGCCTGTCGCATTCAGCCATCAGTCCAGTGGGAGTCGCCTGCTCTCACACAAGGTCGGTCCCAGAGTGGCACCTGGTTCACCTTTCCGGTCCCTCCTTGGTTCACGGAGTCGACTAAGCCACCATGTGGCCAGGGTCGGTCCGGGTAGGCACTTAGTTACGCCCCTCTGGTCCCTGTATCATAGCACAGAGGTTCCACCACCCGGATCCGTAACAGATAGATAGATAAATAGATAGATACTGTAGAGGATAGATAGATAGATAGATAGATAGATAGATAGATAGATAGATAGATAGATACTGTAGACCCTCATAAATCCCCTGCATTGATTCTTTTCTCACAGAACCCCCACAGCTCCCCATTCAAACATTTACTAATTCCTCACCGGTCTCTGCTTCCTGTTCCCCTCTCGGCTCACCAGATATGGTTGTAAACGCCCACATAGCCAATTACTGGCAGAGGCGGGTCGATGCTGTGCACACCAAACAGGACCAGGAGAAAGAGACCACCGGGCACTAGTCACATGTTGGAACGGAAAGTATCACTTCTTTTTATTTTTATTTTATACTAGTCTAAGACCTATTGAGTTATTTTTAGCGGTTCTATAACTTTTTTAAACTACTAATTTATTTTGGTCCATAAGAAAATAGCTGTAAATTTAAAGAGATGATACAAATTCTGCTTATAGTATATATGATTAGAAGGGGTGAATAGGGTTTACTTGTGGTAGATGTCCCTTTTATGGAGCCGATCATCGGTCTACGGGGGCTTGTATGGTGCATACATTTATTCTTTTATTTCAAGTCGATGGTACCTGGCTTGAGCACTTCATGTCAACCATCCCAAACATTGGATATTTCTCCATTTCTTCAGATATTTAAAAAAAAAATGGAGAAAAGTTTCGTCAAGCCAGTTTATCATTAAATTTCTTAACTCTTGCTTTCTTTTCACCATAGTCCTAATTAAACAAAATCTATTCCAAGACTTGATTTGATGTAACCAATGCATAGCTGATCGCTCCATATAATATTGGTTTGGATATTGACGTTCTTCGCAATTGAAAAAAGATTAAAATTGGAACGCTCAGCTTAAGCTGCAGGCAGCGCAACCGGACGGTAAGAATATATATTTTTTTAGAACTCCAACCTGTAATTATGAGATGTGTTAGATAAGCGACTGTATTATCATACTCCGTATTGATTTAGTTTGCTGCCTGCTTCAGTTTCCAGGGAGAGAGGGCTTTCCCAGGCATTAAATGCCTCCCTTTAACCTCATTTGATAATGTGCCAGATGTTTTAAAGTAGGTTGAAGAATCTCCGGTAGCACAGTGGAAATTTAATCCGTTTGTATGTAAAACAATGTTGGTTATCTGGCAAAGTACGTTCCAATCTCTGTTTAGGTTATCAGCACATATGCCATACCACATGTCTAGTTTGTATAATTGGGTACATTTATCTTATTGCAGTTAAAGTGCAAACAGCATAAAAACAATGCCGTTAACTGTTTCAATTTGTGTGGGAGGCTTTGCATATGTTTGCGGGCAAAGATGGCAAACTTTCAGTAAAATGGCTTTTTCAGAAATACTTTTCATCAAGAAACCTATCTGTTCAATGCTATTGGCCCGATTGTGCTCGACAATGAAAGAATCGCTATTTACATAACAAAATGTCTGGCAGATAAGGCCTAGACGTGGTCACAGCGCAGGGAAGATTCAACAATTATCCATTGCTGAGTGATTCCTATGGAATTTCACGGCACACATGCATTAAAAGTAAAAGAAGGTTCGTAAAGAATTACTGTTTTCACAATGAAATGTTAAAAGAATTTATAATGATTGCTCCTCATTGTACAGTGTTACCGCTCTCAAGTGGAGTCAAAAGAAAATCTCGGGTCGTGAATTATCATACCGGCAGGCTTTCTTGGGTTTTGTTAAAATAGATTTCACAAAGCCTACTATCCCGTATTGTAATTTATTCATCAATATTTCTAGGCCCCGAAAAGTAAAAGTTAACCCGCTCTGTACCTTGCAAAAAGTTGCTTAGAGGATATGGGGGAAAAAAGCTTGGCCGACCAAGTTTTCTAGGGCTTGGTAGAACGATATCTGCAAAAAAAATTACTTTCATGGGCGTATAAAGCATAGAGGTCTTTTAATATGGGGTTTTTCTGGCTTGGTCTTACCTAATTTTTTGATGTGAACATGCAATGGAATCTTTTGTCTTCTCAAGCAAGATATCAGTACAAGGGTTCATGGAAAAAGATAGGGAAACAAACAAACTTCAGGCCCATTTGTCCTGGTTGGCGTTATCCAGCAGTGGTACCGGCTACGAGGTCCTATTTTCTACATGTACGACGCTAGTAATAGAAACGGCACTGTTAAGGTTGGTCCCATCCACCTTACTGTTGAGAACCTCTTATTGTCTTACTTATCCACAGGACTTGTAATGTTAGGAAAAAAGAGTGAGAAAAATTGGAAAAATTGGAAAAAAGATTCATAAAAGGAGACGGGAAGATCAAACAAGCAACATGACTTTCTAGCAGATCCAATTTTTAAGCCTACAGATCAATACACATGTTTGATAATTTCATCATTCCCGTGATTTAAAGTTTCTTCGATCCCTATCTTACTAACATTATTCAATAAGTGGCCTGGGCATTAAATCCAAATAAATCTGCACAGCCATCTACTGCTTCTTTGGATGACTGAAGAATGTATAAAGGTAAAGGAACAAATTGGCACAAAATGGGATCATAGTTGCTACCCTCAGTCAGACACAGGATGTCCAGAGCCTAGACAATCCAATGACATTGGGACATCATGGCATTGTGCCTTTCTGGCTTTCTCTGCTGTGCAGCTCCAACCACAGTATCAGGACTCAGATGCATTTGACTTCACTCTTCTGGGACTTCAAAGTGGGATTGTTCCAGTCTTCCAGAATTTTGTTATCAGCCATTGGTGAGATTCCTGGCTATTTTCCTTCTTGCATTTCTGTGATTGGGTAAAGTGGCCAAGAACGATATTTATGACCAAGCTGCTATCCGGTTACTCTCTGGCACTTTACAAGAGAACAGTGCTCAGTCCCAGTGTGCTGTCAGGTGTGGGGTGCATCACACTCACTTGTAGGCCTCAGGCCTCCGCTGTCTCCAGGCCTCCATCCTCAGGAGCCGCCACACACAATTCAGGGGACACCAAGTTCATTGCAACAAGCAAACGTTTATTGGTCAGTGCAAGTTCATCAGGGTGTAACAAGTGGGATAGGGCACAGCACATCATGTTTTTTACTTCCTTAGTAGAACGTATCTTCAGCTCTACCACTTGTTCGTCCTGGGCTGTCCCTATGCCCACTGACTCCGTCAGCCTCAGGAATTTCCTCTTCCCTTCAGCAGTGCACCTGGGACTAGTCAGCTGCCATCCACGTGATTCCATATCCACCGACTTCGAGATGTCAGAAGACCACGCACTCTCTCTAGTACCTGGACCAAGCCATAGGCTCTGGACATTGCAGTAGTGTCCACAAGGAATATCAGTACGGAGTCCCATTGCCTTGAACGATTGACCCATTCTGACCCTAGCAGCCCACTGCATCTGAACTTGACCTTATCATGGTACTTCCCTACCTGACACACTATCAGGAAGTGTAAGAAAAAAGAAAAAACAGCTCATTCAAGCTCTAGGCGCATAGAAGAACAGGATCCACTGGATCAGATATGAATACGACCAAAAAAACAGAGTTAATCCAGCTTTATTGAAAAATAGGAGAACTATTTAAAACATGCTATTTAAAAAATGCAACATGGTAGCTACACTTTGAAATGCACACGGCGTTCTTTGTCTGGGCTCTTCAAGAACAGAATGATCAACAGTTCAAAATCAGACATTCCGGATACTTATATCCCTCTCATATTCATTACACTGTTGGCCGAGCCCGCCAATATTATCAGTTTCGGACAACACTAGTTTAATATGTATGGGGTCTATAGACTGTCCACCCTAGATTAGCATGCGCTAATCTATTAATGGTTTCCTAAACTGCAGTATTTTATGCCAGGCCACTCGAAAAATCTACCATTTAGGTACCAGCTGCAGCGAACTGGAAACCAGAAAAGGCCTAGGACTGGAACTGGAAGAAGGATCTATAATGGGTCTATGATCATGATTTTAGAGAACATTCAACATTCAGATAACTAGATCAGACTTTTGCTTTAAACCAACTCATATTATGAAAGAATTGTTATCAGTTAAAAGATGTTCTGCAGCAGTTCTTACTAAGTATTTCCCCTACAAAGAGTGATTTCAGTCATTCTCCCTTGTCAAATAGATTATGAACCTGCACCAACTGCGTGCCTCTGACAGCCAGCGCAGACCTCTAACCAACAGACATTACCCCTCCTCCTTGCAGGCAATTTACACAGCATTATTAAATTCCAAAATCCATTCAGCACCCTGGAAAAACTGTGCTTTGTTATTAAGGCTGATTTCTTCTGCATAACCGCCCAAGGATTGTGTGGTGTCTTGACAAATGGATGCCCAACAGCAGTGTAATTTATTACCATCATTAGTTATAGCCCTAGTTAGTAGAAGGTTTTTATTATTATTTCTTCTTCATTTTTGTATTTATTTTTATAGAGTGCATTAGATGTGTGTGGAGATGATTGTGGAAGTAGGCTCTAAGCTACCCGGGCACGGCGAGGAAATGGGAAATTATCCTCTCAAATACTATGAGAACTATGGGAACAATATATTTTTTCCAATTTCTTAAGAAATAAATTGTCATTATTTCTTAAGGAAAATGTGTGAGGAAATATGCAGATAAAGGAAATGGCGGAGGACAGGATCCATCTACCTGGAACTGGTTTTACACTGCTAAGCCTCCTTATTTTGTCACAGAAAGGTATGGTAATTCCATTTCCCATGTTGGAGAAAAACCTTTTCCCATTTCCTTTGAAACATTACTGATTCCTCACCGCTCCCGTTCTATCACTTACTATGTCCTGCTAGTTTATACTTAGGGGTCACTTCTTGACATACTGAAAATGCAAGGAAATCCCCATTCAATCAATCATCTGCCTTAAGCCCCCCATACATATTGTTCAGCCGACAGCTATCTCGACCATCTCTCCCATACACAGGAGCTCTCGTTCGGCCGAGTTCTCCTGTGTTCTCTATTATAGAGTCATCTCCAGACAATCTGCCAGCAGCTTATCTCCAGGAGACTAAAGCAACTGGTGATCCAAAACCAACCATCACAGATCAACATCTCCCACGACAATCAGTTGACCAGCATCCCATACACATAAGAGTGTCAACATTAGTCTACTGTGTATGGGGGGCTTTAGACTGGCCAAACTCATGCGATAACTGTCAGTTGATCATTTGTTCAGCAAATAGCTATATCTACAGACTCCCCATACACACAAGCACTTAGCATATTAATGAGTTTTCCATGGGGAGAGAGGAAAAATTCACTGCCAGACACCTCTATGAGTGGCTTGTTTGCCATGAAAAAAAAAAGATCAGCGGTTAAACTTCCAACTTCCTTCCTTTCCCAACATCATCTGTCATGGGAATGTGTGGTGGCCTCCACACACGTTAGATGGTTGGATGGTGCCGGGGAACTTTAGCCAGTAAGTTTCTGAGAGTAATGCACATAGGATGGAGTAATCCTATTGCTGGATATATATTAAATGGGAGTATACTGGGGACTAAAGAACAGGAGAATGACTTGGGTATTCTGGTTACAAGTAAGCTGAGCAGCAGTACTCAATGTCAAGCAGCAGCCGCAAAAGCAAACAAGATTTTAGGATGTATAAAAAGAAAGATAAAATCCTGCGATTCCAACGTATTGTTACCCCTTTATAAATCACTGGTGAGGCCACATATAGAATATGGGATCCAGTTTTGGGCTCCACATTTTAAAAAGGATGTTCAGAAGTTAGAGTCAGTTCAAAGGCGGCAACTAGATTATTACATGGGATGGAGGCCTCTCATATGATGAGAGGTTGGAAAAGTTGGTCTTGTTTAGCTTAGAGAAACGCCTAGAGTAAGTTTAATTTCAATGTATAAATACATGTGTGGTCAGTACAAAGGACTGGCAAATGACTTATTCCTTCCAAAGACCATACTAAGGACCAGGGGGCACTCATTACGGGTGAAAGAAAGGCGATTCCGGCAGCTAAACAGGAAAGGGTTATTTACAGTCAGAGAAGTTGGGCTGTGGGATGCCAACCACAAGAGGTAGTAATGGCTGACACTATAACAGCTTTTAAAAAAGAGCTGGATGATTTCCTTGATACACATAACATTGAGGATTATAGATAATTTATTGACAAAATGTACAATTGGGAGAGGAATGCTGAACTTGATGGACTTGAGTCTTTTTTCAACCTACGTTACTATGTATATTCCAGCATTTCATGTGTGTTGAGGTGGGAGCAGATGTAAACCAGTGGGAACTGAGTAAGCATTAAAATGGGCTATTGATAAGGTGAGTTTCACATTTTCAACAATCAAAAAAACTAAATCGCACAACAAATAAGAGTGCCCATGTGTCTGCATAAACAGTAGCATACTATAATATGACACGTAAGCTGATAATATATAAAATCTAATTTTTATTATTATTGATATATTAAAAACGCTAACGGATACATAAATATAATAAGGGAAAGGGAACAACAAAAAAGGTCACCGGGATAGACAGCTATAGTGCATGTAAGGATATCCACCAATAAATTAAATCACATACTGCAGGAGTATAAGAGAACTATACCGCAATTAATCGTATGAGTATGACATAAGGTGCAAAGTGCTAATGAATAAACTCACAGTGTAGAACAATTAATAAATTAGCAAAGTACATAAGTATGATAAAACAAAGTGTGGAATAGGTAAAGGATAACAGAGCTGTACTGACCCGTGAGACCTGAATCCAACGCGCGTTTCGCCTGGGCTTTAACGAGGATGACATCCTCGTTAAAGCCCAGGCGAAACGCGCGTTGGATTCAGGTCTCACGGGTCAGTACAGCTCTGTTATCCTTTACCTATTCCACACTTTGTTTTATCATACTTATGTACTTTGCTAATTTATTAATTGTTCTACACTGTGAGTTTATTCATTAGCACTTTGCACCTTATGTCATACTCATACGATTAATTGAGGTATAGTTCTCTTATACTCCTGCAGTATGTAATTTAATTTATTGGTGGATAGAGTTTCACATTTTGTAGATCCCTCTGAGCCTTTTGCCAAAAAAAATCCATGTTGGACAACCCTTTTGAAAGACCACTTTTGGAACAGCAAGAAAGGGTCTTGATTATTTTTTTCCCATTTATTTTTTTCTCCATTATACAACCCCTCAAACTTGAATCCATTGTATGTATGTTCTTGCAATGAAAAAAGTACTCCATAAATCAAATCCTTGGCTAGGTCTTTCATCACCTTGGGAGAGGTTCAACCCTGTATCGAATACACTCACCAGTGTAAAGTGGCAACCATATTGCTGCAACATTTTATAGACATTATTAGTAGCCCATATGTCTGTGGTTATGAGAATTATATCTCTATTTTATGGCTCTCAATAGATTAACATGTAGAAATGTTACTGATAATAACATTTGAGCACTGTGGAAAAACAGTGATAGGATTACTGATCCATCATCTCTTCAGCGCTTGGAGGTATTCCCAACTTTCAATTATTTGGAAATCAGTTGAATTAGGAAAATAGGCCTGCATTTAGGAAATCCATTTACTCATCCAGTGTTAATTAGTGGAATTAAATCATATATTGGGCATTAATAGGGCAATAATCCCCATCTCCTGAACGAATTTATGCTTTCATTGACAAATCTTGTGATCTCGTCTTGAATCCACTTATTGTGGATATTGAAGGGTGATCAATAAAAGTCATTACATAGATATTTTGGATTGCAAGATGCCACATGCTTGGATTATAAGCCACTTGCTTGTATCTCTCTACCCATGGAGAACAGAGAAAATACTGTCTTATGTATTCGCAAAGCTGAAGACCACTGTTCGAAATTTCTTAAGATGACTATAGACATTAGATCAAAGTCAGCCAATGACCTAAACTGTGTGGGTTCCTTCTAAATGTCCCCTCCTAAATTCAGGGAGATAAGACATCACTAGCTGTGGGTTAAGGCCCCATTACACGTTAAAGTAAAATCATCCAAACTCACCAACTTTGGAAAGATTAGTGTTGTAGGGCTCGGTGGTTCCTCTATGCCTAGGTCTGGGTGGGCATGTGGATGCCGGGTGTTGACGCAGCAGAAGACAGGCACACATGTAGCGAGGACTTGGAACCCTAAAAGCCTCAAGCAGACAGGACACCGGAAAGCAGGTATGGAGCAAGGATATGAAGCACTGGTAGCTGCAGGCAGACAGGACACAGGGAAGCAGGTATGGGTGTACGGTCAAAGAAACAAAACCAAGAGTTATGTATCTTGGTAGGCCTTACATAAAGTAGGGCTTGACAGATGATCACATGGGAGCACGCCGGGCCACTTGCAAGACTCAGCGTGGAGCACAGCAGAGAGCAGCGGCCATAGGAGACGATGATGAAGCTATGTTTTTAAATGCCCTGTATCTAGTTAGGCAATATGCTTCACTTCAAGATGACCAGTGGCATAGCAGTACTGCTGGTCCTAACTGTGCTCACTCTTATGCTATTAGCAGAGGCTGCTCTGCCTTTGCAGCATCGGAGGACCACAGGAGCTCACAGTATTCAATGATCTGGTCAGCTTCAAACCAGCGCTTACAAGCTCTATAGCAAAAGATCTTATAAGCGCTGCGCTCCTTGCCTAGGAGACTGACCATCTCTGATATACTGCTGAGGTGGCCAGTAACCAGGCAATGAGCAGTAAAATAAAAACTACCTGTATTTTTGAGAATGGAGAGGACTGTTTATAAGAGGAAAATTGTGAAAGTTGCTTGTTTTTACAAGATGAGACAATTTGGCGAGCCACAAGTTGAAATCATTACTCTAGGGAAAGTTGTAATGGAAATTTTTGGAAAGAGTATTTTCTAAAAATGAAAAAAAACTCAATTAATAATAATAAAACTATATTGATAGGCATGGCACAAAATCCAATATGTCAAATCTCGTAAATTTAGGTTTTTGGCAGTGAAAAGGTTACTGCTCATTAAGTCCATGGCTTGATGCAGCGCCTACATATTTTCGGAATTGCAAACAGCTTTGTTTTTGGCATGATTTCCTTTGCATGGATTTTTTTTTCCCCCTTATACCTATTATTTTCATTACATAAGTCACCAGGGCACAGGCAGGAGGTTACAGGTTTAGAGCTGACATAAGCACAAGTGGAAGTTAAACAACTTGGCTCAGATTCCAGCATCTCCCTTCCTTTCCTTCTGCCCGTTGCTCGGGATCGCAGATGGTTATTCGAGCCTTGTGCCTCCAGTTCATTAATGCAGAGGTTTGAGGCAACGCTCTCTCATCCTCCTGAACTGACTGGCAAGATCACAGGGAGCTTTGTTGAAAAAAAAAAGTAAGAGCCATATCTACCGAGTGGCACAATCCAGCCAGCACCGATGCAAGGAGTCTCACGGTACCAGTCAAATTAATATGCCATATGGCACAGTACCACAGCACATGAACCTGAGCACCAAAGTGCATGGCTACACGCAGATCTCTCTCAAATCTACCACATTATGGATCAATATGGGAACAAGGGATATATCAATGCATGACAAGAAAGATTTGCCCATCAGATGACAAACCTATTGAGTGTTGTGATAAAAGCCCACTGATATTCTAGAAATAAAACTCAAAACCAACCAAAAAGAACTATCATGGGTTTTATTTAGGATTTTTAGGTCATGAAAACTGTGGCTGTGTCCGGTACTAAAGATAAACCCACAAGCCTGTTATACGTATGCTCACCTCGGCTGAGCATGCATGAGTTGAAAAATGTACTGCTAGACTCTATTGGCTTTGTCGTTTCGCCCAACTAGATAAGAGCCTTCCCTTTTCTACATCCCTGGTCTACTTGTCTTGTATGGTACTCCATGGCAGCCGGTCCTCACTTCTGTGCATGGCAGCCATGGCCCAGCATCCTGAGTGTCTCTGGCACTTAGTATGCCTTGCGGTGTAATGGCGCTGCATGAAGCATAGTCACAAGGGCTCACGTGACATCATAATGTACTTTAAGCTACAACACCATGACATTGTGAGGCCTACTAAGCACCAGAGGAACCCATGATGCCGGTCAAGGATGTCAAGCACATGAGAAAATACCAGGTGGAACGGAGGACCAGACTGGACACCGGACCAAGTCATCATGAATCGAATTGCTCATCTCTACTAGTAATAGAACAAAAAAGATTGTGCATTGAAATTGAAAATGCCCAATCCATCTCTCCTCGGACATCATCAGAGGAGAGGGAGAGTCAGGTGGGCACCATACATGTAAAATAGTCCTACCAAAATCGACAAGTTTAGCTGACCTTGCACTTATGTACAGTAAATGGATACAAAGCAGTGGTAAAGTACAGTACTATGGCCAGCCAAATGTCATTGAATCCGAATAAACAATGAAGTAACCACTTCACCAAGGGCAATGATCATTATTTTCTGATGATAGATGGGGATCGGATCCACCAATCATAAATAAATGGCCAATTGGCCTTAATCAACTGATCAAAAAAAAACCCTTTAGTAGTTTAACATAAGATAACTATGTTAAATATGTAGAATATAATAGCACTTATCCATAGACATCCATTAGTCCTTTTTGTTTTGTTCTTCTATTAATTTCTAGTAACTCAGGGACACAATATGGTCCAAAAATGTCTTTTACCGGAATAAACAAGAGTGTGATCAGTATTAGAGTGTGAGATGGCCAGTTGGCACTAAATGGTGGAATTAAAAGGAATCTGTTAGCAGGTTTTAATATGTAATCTGAGAGCATCGTATTGTAGGGGCAGACACCCTGATTCCAGTGCTGTGTCACTTACTGGGCTGTGTTTTACTGTTTCAATAAAATCAGTGTTTTATCAGCAGGAGATTATCATTACAAGACTAGGTGTCTAGTGCCTCCTGGTCCAACCATGCCCCACCAGCTTTCTGTCAATATGCAGAGTACACAAAAGCTGCAATCAGGGGTGTGGATGGGATTTTACAGGGCTCAGCATTCTGAGCTCTGATAGATCTACATCAGAGACAACTAGAACCAGTGTCCCGAAGTCCCTGGGCCTCCTCCCTGAAGTAGTTTACCTCCCCTAGGTCACATTCCTTCATGGTAACAGTCACTGAATTTTGTGTATTACTCACCACTGGCAGGGGGTTTGTCGTCAACATGTTGAGATTGCTCCTTTCCCTCTTGGCTGACGCAGAGTGAACCAGTTCTTGGCTTCGTCTTACGACACTGGCCAAGTGGCACACCAATCCTGCACCTAAGTTGGGTTAGAACATTCCCGGCATACCCTGGCAAAATGTCCCATGCGTCCACAGTTATGGCAGCTTGACCCTCCTTGCCATGATGCGGGCCGTACTTTGGGGCTTGGGAAACCTTCCCCTCTTTGTGAAGTTCGAAATCCCTACAGTTCGTCCTCTGGCCGGTCCATGGGTCTCGTTGACCTCCCTGTAAGCTCCTGTTCCCGACTCGCTGGGGCTGTACTTCCACATAGCCCTGGTCGATTAGTGCACATACTGACGAGCAAGCAGACCAATAAAACACAGCAAGAAATCACTAAAAAAACATAACAATAAGATCGACGAAAATCGGTGCTCCGTGCAAGAAAAGTCTTTAGTAAGTGGGCAGCTCCTCACAACCGTGTTAAAGTAACCCTTTTGCATTTTATACATAATTTGACAACATTCTACCTTGTTTCCCAAGCTTGAGAATATGCAGGGGTGCAACTATGTCGGTCTCTGTAACGTGCTGGCCAACATCTCGCCCAGGCGGCGTCATTCCCAGGGGCTTCACTTGCGCAGATTGATATTCTGGCTCTCGCAATGTCATCAGAATGTTACTGCGCATGCGTCACTCCTGGAATGATGGCGCCTATGTAAGATGTTGATGGAGGGGAGCAGATGAGTGACCTGTCAATCACTGGCAGGAGGCCGGCGTTGAGAGGAGAAAGATGCCAGAAAAACCTGTAACTGGAGACCTAGCCCCTGTACTTGCAAGCTCATTTGCATAAAAATTTGTCGATGGATTACAAGACAATGGAGACACAGATTTCTAATATAAAAGGTATGGAAGTAATCGTTAGCACAGGTATTTTACAGTGATGATGATGTTACTTTGGATTCTAAAAAGCTGCTGACAGGTTCCCTTTACACATCGATGATAGGTGGGCGCCCTGTTGAAGGTTTTGCATTGGGAAATATTGGACATCACTAAAAAAAATTACTAAGGGGCCTTTGTTCGGCTGAGAGGATATGGTTGAGTTACATTCCATAACATTGTATCCTGTATTACCACACACATCATTTACTGAATGTCCCAGTATATACAATACATACGTACATGAAATTGGCCGGCATTCAATTCATAAATCACCGAGTCCCAATCCATCCATTGAAACAATATCTTTGACAATTTAATACATCATGCCGCAACTGTTTAGTTAAGGCGTTTTCATTGTTTGACCTCACTTTTAATTAGAGAGTAAATTATTAATGCCTTCTGATAGGAGACAAACTACTCCAGAGCTGCGTTATTCTCCAGGCCAGAACCTGGAAGTTCACATTCAAGTTTTATAAATTTCAAATAAAACACAAGTGGCCAGAGGACAAACAATTTACATTTACAGGTTCCCGAAATGCCCCATCCATCAACAGTTGGGTTATTATCAAACCGCTCGCAGTTTTAACACAGATTTCTACATAAGTAGCCGTGTTGCTGATTTCATTTAAGGTGGCTTCGGAAACCTCTACAATGTCATGTTGTCAGGCGGACATGGAAAATAATTTACTAAGTGGATACATAATGCCATGTCCAACCTGTCAACGCCGATTTGATTTTGTGTTTTCTGGTGATCCTGCTTGTGCATCCCATTTTACAGGTAAGAGAAAAACATTATTGGAATTAAGTAACTTTGCAAATTGTCTGAATAAAGATCTGCTAACGTTTTGTGTCTACAGCTCCATTGTAAACTTATGTCTATATGGATAAAGACTAGAAGTAAACCTGTGCTGGTACTGCACTAAATACTCTTTTTTATCCGTAACCTATTTCTTGCTAAATTACTTTTATTTGACTGCCTTCATGGATCAGACTACATAGGGGTTTTTTTTGTAGTCTGTTACCATGGAGTCACATAGATGCGCATTTGACCTTTAGAAGCTAAAAGATGGCTGATTTTTCATTAAAGGGAGTTAGCTCCAAAATTTACATCAAGGCACTGGATCTTGGAGAGGACTTTTCTGAAAGAGGGGTCATAGATTTGCTGCAATGATTGACACCTGTGAGCTAGCAGGGGAAACAGTGGGAAAAAGGGTCCACATGGCTCCATCAAGGGTGCTCTGAGTACCACATTTGCATATGAATATAAAGAATGTCTTCTCTAAAAATATACAGTGGATTAAAGTTATGGTTCCTCTTGGGTTACTTACATGTACCTGTGCTTACTTTGATAATAATTTCAGAGCTGACAGACTCCCTATAAAGCCCCTCATACACTTTATGTAGGTGTCAGCCAAACATTGGAACGATTTGATAGTTATCTAGGCCAATTCTTCCATTTACAGGAGCGCTCACTTGGCCAAGCCCTCCTGTGTTCTCTGTGAGAGAGCCACTGCCAGACTTCTAGCAGCAGCTTGTGTCTTGGAGAACAAAAGGATCATCAGTCTGTAACGAGACGCGGGGCAGTAGTTGTGAGCGAGGTACACGTGTTCTACGCCCCTGCACGCTACAAGAAAATGGGGGTCCTGGCTGAGTGTGTGGACTTTAGCTATCGGGGCTATCAGTCAGTAAGCGAAAGTCCTGCTTCTCATTCCGCGGTTCTGCATCCTTTCCCCTCTAGGATAGCTACCTATGCCACTATGGTCGTTACTTAGTTTCTCTGCTTGCCAACACATTGGAACTACCTTACGGGGCACTCTTTGTCTCGTGTTCCCTTTTCGGATTCGTCCCGTTACCTCTTTGGCTTGTGAACTCGGGATCATCCCGATAGGTCTCAGGCCCCAGATCCCGTCTCCAGAGAATCACTCACTCCTTTTATAACTTTTCCTTGTCTCCACTCTAGTTCACACCATCTGTTATCTCGGTCTCTTATCACTTCAAGGACACCTACTTAATGTAGCTCTGCTCGCTGGTCAGACCATAGGTCTGTTTCTGCTGCACGCTAGGCCCTATCTGCCTTCCTTACAGGAAACTCCATCTGTCCCTTCACATTTGAGCCCCTCCCAATCTGGGCTAATACCAAACATTAACCCTAACCATCACTAGTAACTACCTGTGGCTGGCAGTACACAACCTAACACTAACAACGTACATTACTAAACACAGTGCACATCAAAATATATTACAACAATACACATGTCTTCAAGGGGGAAAGTGGGCAGAACTTCCATCTTCTTACAAGTCCAAAATCAGACATGCAGGATCCTTGTCTGATTTTGGACTGCTGATCTTTTTGCCCTCCAAGAGAAAAGAGGAGTTGGGCAGAGGCTCACCAGTAGAGAACACAGGAGCGCTCGGCCAAGCGAGAGCTCCTGTGTATGGGAAAGTCGGGCGACATAGCTGCTGAATCCTATCACCATTCAGGTGACAGCTAAAGTGTAAGAATATATGTAAAGTAAAAATAAATGTAAGGTTGACCCTCCTGTTAAGGTCAATAATATTGCTGTCAAGTGACTTTCTATTCCTTAATGGCTTTGAGGGGACGTCATGGAAAATCCAATTAGAAGACACAATCAAGTGTCTTCATAAACCAATACATGATGCTCAGCATTTGCTTGATTCCTTGCCTCCAGTTCTTACTTAAAATTACTTTTGCATTCTAGGTATCCGGTCTGACAACTCCCTCATCCAGTTTCACTCCTACCCTTATCTGTTTATACATTTTTGGACTTCCCACTGGTGTGGTTTGTGATGTTAACTTCAGTGTTGCCCATTAAAATGATGGTGCACTATTAATTTCCAAAGTCTGATGGACCCAAGATCCACCATGTCCTAACCTTGTTACTACATCAGAGCCAATCTACAGCATGTGCATATCGAAATTTGTGGTATCAGCCATCCATTCTCTGCACTTGAATCTAGAAGTCGGCATGGATAGGTTGGGTAAGCCAAGCATTTGGAAACAGTAGCCAAGCAGCGATAGGTAATCTAACATCACCACGGGTGATTCCGATGGATAGTCATGTGAACCTAAGATTTAGTAACTGATGTCAAGAAGAACCAAGAATGATGCATTGCTTGGTGAGAAGACGTCAGGTCAAATGAGGAGTCAATTAAGTACAGCAATATCAAGGAAGCACAAGCCAAATTGGGGATAGCAAACCTATAACTGGCAACGATAACTTTAACTTTGATTCGCAGAATGGCAGCTCTGCAAGATTCAATAGCCATTGGCAGAAAAAGACGTTTCTGAATATTGATATAGTATGTAAATTACTGGTTAAAGGGGATGTGCACTACTAGGACAACCTCTTCTTGAACTAAATGTTTGGCCCCAATTCATGGCAGCAGTGCTAGACGTTAAACCACCATTTGGTTAATTCTCCATGGTGGGCATCAGGATTCTGCTATAGTTTAAAGTTAACATCACAGAATAAGTTGGTTGACTAGACACATTCTCAGGGTGGAAATCAATGCTTGTTACTCTAGCTATGTGAATGACGTCCACAAGAGCTGAATGCCCCATATTGGCATTGGAAGTTATGACATATACTTAGTAGTCTATATTATGGGCTGGGAATGGCTACTCATTGGTCAGTGTCTGGTTACTGTGGATATTTATTATATTTATTATATACAGTCTGAATATTCCTGTATGCGCTTCACTAAATGAGGTATGTATATATGGCTTATTCTGTACGATAGAGCAGCAAATATGTTTAGACAGAGAAGAATTCCACCGGTTGAGTTACTACTCTACATCAGGGACAAAATGACCTCAAGAAACAGAAGGAAGTAATATATAGAAAAGTATTTCCGAGTCCCTTCTTTATCCATTCTTCTTCCAATGTGATACACAATGTCCAATACATCCTGTAATTGGCTCTTCAGGCAGCCAAAAGGTTCAATGTTTTTACCCTAACCTTTAAGTCCCTAAAGTGCCAGCAATTCTAAGCACCGCCAATACCTCACAGCCAGACATTATGCCGTCTGGTCCCCCTAAACTGACTTGCACCCAACATGTTTACAGGAATCCATTGGGCATCTTTGTTCAAGCCACTAATAAATCAAATTAGAAACGAGCAGTCAGAGGCCTCATGAGGTACGGCTAAAAGATGAGAGGCTGCAGGCAGCGTTCAGAAGTCGATTGTTTCATTACATCTGCTCTGTCCTGACGTGCTATACTTAAGAGTCTGCTGTTCAGCAGTAGATTTATGTAAGCACAGCGGACAGACCGCCATACCTTACCGGAGGAGTAGATAAGCCTAACCAGACGGCTTATTATATCCTTCATTTACTTCATTGGCAGTAACATTATAATAGTGTTAGTCTTACTTATACAATTTTTGGAGGATTTTGGTTATGGCAACCGCCAAGGAAAACCATTCTATCTGTTACAAATTAATATCCCCTACCTCCAAAGTACATATCTGAGGGCTAAAACTGCATACCAAATGGCACTAGGACCTGCTAAAGGCAACAGCAATACAATTGTCCATCATCGTCAACTACTTCACCTTTTAAGAATTCTCATTCAATGTTTTTTTTTCCAATTCGTAAAGTAGTTAAAACCTTAGATGATCTCTAGTATCTTACTCAGTGAGTTTAAATTCATATTCATTAATATTTTAATCCCAAATCACTTAAATTTGAGGTGCCACCCTTGGCATCCAAGAATGACAAATTGTCCCATTCTAGTGCAAATATGCAATAACTTCAAATCCCTATGTGATAGAATCCATAGGACTGTCTCCAAAAATTTGCACCATTGTCAAGTAAGCAATAGGACTCATTGCATAGTTTGCATGTAACACATGCCAGATTTCAGCTTCCCCATTAGCTTAGTGGGTGGAAAACTACACAGACTACACTGTAGTTCACCTCTCTTATATGGGATCTTACAGAAGTTAAATACTTTCCTCTAGTGCCTGGTGACCAAACTTTTCCAGCTTTTCACTTTAAAGCACAGAGAACATGTTGATTTAGCCTTCAGGATGTCTTGGTCTTCAGGATTTAAAGAAAGGGAAAAAAAAGTCCACCAAGCTTAGAAGGTAAAAAAAAAATCTGCTTATAGAAAGAGTCATTACACCTATGTAATCTTATCAATACTCATATATATCATATATATGACTGTCTTAAACAAGGACAATTTTTGATCAAAAAGTTTCGTTTTTAAAAGCATCAACATTTTTTGGGGGGAAAAAACATTACTATGAGGTTTTGGTTTGTTTTCTTTTAAACTAAAGCCAGAAGTGGTTCTGCAACCTACAGAACAGGTCACTAAAACTATGGAGCTGTTTCCAGGAGAGAGAGTTTCAGAGAGTACAGGAAAGGTGTAAGTACAGGAAAAGCGTAAAGCAATGTGGTGTGCAGACTCCTCCTGTGTGTAATGGGTGCAATCTATGGAGGTCAGAACAGTGGAGGAATCGGTGGCAGAGAAAAAGCCAAGGCAGCTATGGAAGAAAAATGTAACCAGCAGAGATAACTCCCGCCTCACCTGTTTGTTTATTGGAATACCCCTGCAACTATCGACTTGTTACTGCACCCAAACTTAGCTGGACTTTGGTGCTTTCCATAAAGCGAGAGAGCACCTGGCAGATCCTTGGAAGAATAACAGACCCAGTATAGCTAAGCTTTTTCTGACTTGAAAGGACACCTGGTATATGGATGACCAATTCTTGAAAGGACACCTGGTATATGGATGACCCATTCTTGAAAGGGCACCTGGTATATCGATGACCCATTCTTGAAAGGACACCTGGTATATGGATGACCCATTCTTGAAAGGACACCTGGTATATGGATGACCCATTCTTGAAAGGACACCTGGTATATGGATGACCCATTCTTGTAAGGACACCTGGTATATGGATGACCCATTCTTGAAAGGGCACCTGGTATATCGATGACCCATTCTTGAAAGGACACCTGGTATATGGATGACCCATTCTTGAAAGGACACCTGGTATATGGATGACCCATTCTTGAAAGGGCACCTGGTATATGGATGACCCATTCTTGAAAGGACAGCTGGTATATGGATGACGCATTCTTGAAAGGACACCTGGTATATGGGTGACCCATTCTTGAAAGGACACCTGGTTTATGGATGACCCATTCTTGAAAGGATACCTGGTATATGTATGACCCATTCTTGAAAGGGCACCTGGTATTTGGATGACCTATTCTTTCTTGAAAGGGCACCTGGTATATGGATGACCCATTCTTGAAAGGACACCTGGTATATGGATGACTCATTCTTTAAAGGGCACCTGGTATATGGATGACCCATTCTTGAATGGGCACCTGGTATACGGATGACCTATTCTTGAAAGTGCACTTGGTATACCGATGACCCATTCTTGAAAGGGCACCTGGTATATGGATGACCCATTCTTGAAAGGGCACCTGGTATATGGATGACCCATTTTTGAAAGGGCACCTGGTATATGGATGACCCATTCTTGAAAGGGCACCTGGTATATGGACGACCCGATTAACAGAAAGACTTAAAAACTGTGTTGTTCCACATTGTTACTACAGATTGTTTATGCCATGACTTGCCAACTGCAACCATGAGTCAAAAGCTTCCCAAATTCTAATTCCCACATTTCAGCTCTTTAGTGTGTGCTCACTGGTTTAGTAGAGTTCTTCCTGAAAAAAAACCTATGTATAAAACGACCCTAAATTAAGAGAAGAGAATAATTCAATTTCTATCTTCATCCTGATTGTAGAAATCTTTGTAGATCTGCAGATGTTGTACCTTCTAAAAGGAGAAACTTGGGTAAACCCCACCAAAAGTCTCTTAGAATGTTGGAAAGTATGCAATACCTCTTTATTTTTACAGATATGCAAGCACTGCTACCATATCATTCATCCTACATTGCAGCTTCCCTTATTATTTGCCCTTCATGGAGATGATTATAAAAATCAAAAATAGGGGGACATTTTGCTTATCTGTAAAAATGCATTAAAAACCCAAGTTGTCATAAAAATATATGGTGCATCATAAAAAATACATGCATCTGCAGTGCAAGCAGTGCAGTGTTTGTGAGCATGCATGTAATGAATACTCCTGTTTACAGTATATGATTTCAAATCCCATATCTGTAAATGCTAAAATGCAGAAATATGGGTCTCACTGGTCCTGCCTAAGTCCCTGCCAATTAGAGGATCATGGTATTTTTGCAAATCTTAGGCTTCCACTGACAAATGTTTTGTAACGAGATTACACAATATTCCTTTTGCTATAGGAAAAGCCCTGGCAGTGCTCGGTATAACATGTGTATTTTGTAGTGAGGACATGGCGGGAGACAAACACAACGGTTTACTCTGTTCAGCAAGTTTTCACAGCTGCCAATATTGTTCTTAGTAGAAGTGATCCGCTCGTCTTCTTCACGCAGACAAAAAAAAATCCAATTGAACTCCACATGGGCAAACACAACGAATTGCCTTTCTCGAGTCTTCCCTTCATCACCCTATGACTCTGTGTAAATACTAATGGACAGCTTGGATTATTCCCTCCAGATCTATGCACAACCCAATTTTGGCCAGTATATGGGACAATCTTTTTGTGCTTACCTTGTTTGCAGAAAGCAATAAATAGGTTTAGCTTAAAGGGTTTCCATAAAGGGATTTTCTAGCGGTACACTTTTATATAGGGACCAACATTTGCATCCTTAATCAAGGGACATTATAAGTCCTTCCCCTTTTCTATCCCCTTCCCCAGTTTACAAATTATCATATTTTTAATGATTGAATGCTAGTCATATAAAGATCTAGTTATATGATTATTTCAATGACATCACTAATACCAAAGGCACTCAACTGATTTGCAATGGGATCTGTCATGGGGCCATCATGGTCTTTGTTATCTTGATGGCAAGAATAGCAGTGCAGGCAGGGCAATTACTCCATAAAATGTGATGGAAATAGCAATGGACAGTCCAAAGCCGATGCAAACATAGTCTACTTCCCCCATATACATTATATCAAAGTCTAGTGAACCCTCCAATTTCAATGGGACCGGCCAACCAGCTAACATGTATGGGGCCTTCTGACTATCCCTCAGACAGGTGATGTTGGGGGAGTAAAGGATCGGACAGTTGGAATTTCAGTAGCTGATTGTTTTGTCCCCTCTCTCCATGTGGTAAACACATGAGCCAAGATCATGTGTACGGGAAAGCCCAAAGAGATAGCTGTTGGCCGAACGAACGTTCAGCCAACAGCTTCCTCAAGGGTATGGCCATTTTAAGAGTCTGTACTTGAGCCCCTGATGACCTAAAAAATTTCTTTGACAATTGCAAATAGTCCTAAATTAGTGTAAATGGCCATTATAAACTGCAACTTATGGGTTTATATTATGGGAGCCACCAACATGATTCAGCTGTTAAGTGTACAGAAAGTAGGACCAGCTCCAAAATTCTCCTATGCCCATTTTTATATCTGTTTCTTGGAACTGGATCTTGTCATCTGGCCCTTCACTATCTACCAAAGTCCAAAGATGTGGCGTAACCTACCTGACTCTTTATCCCCAGGGTGCAGGATGATCCTCCAGCGGTCTTCACCCCTGACATGATAGTGGTTCGCAATACTGTCCATGAGGTCCAACATAATTTATTATGATGTTTTGTATAACTAGATGGAGGACTCCAGATCTCATCTTCTTTGGTGGGCTCAAGATAGTCTAGTCCAGCACTACTTGCCTCTCTGGCATTTAAAATTTTTTTTTTTTGGTCCTAAATGAAGTCAAATAAAAAGTACAAAAATAGTGAAAGTCCTTTTAAGAGAATGGCAATGACCTGTGGAGTTATACAAAGAAAAAATTTGATCAGTTGATGAATGTTAAGAATTTAGCATCTTCTGTCCAACATCCAATCAGAAATTTTCTATATGTATAGTACAGTCTCTGTTCGCAAGTAGTTGGCCCTATCCAACATTTTTTACAATACATTACACTAATTGTTCATTGGATTATTATCACGATCTTGACATTTTTGTATATTTTTTTTACTTTATGAAACGCAATCGAAATTGATAATCTTGGACCTCCGCATTTAGAAGATTAGTGGAGGATGTTCATTTACGGAACATTGCAGCCTTTGAAGAGCATCTTCAGCAAGAAGCAGACTCCTAAAATCTCATCAGTATATCAACACAGTAGATAAGGGCAGTGTTGTACTTACACTTCTTTAATTAAGTGAATAATTAAAAAGAAGTTGATCATCAATTAGTTAATTAAATAATTAATCCATTTTAGTTTCATACCCTTTTTCTTACTAATCAGCGTGGTCTCGGTAATGAGCCTCCTTAGTTGCTTAGAAACATCTTCCCAGATTAAACAGTCAGCAGCTGGCAGAGGATGCACCAGACTGAGAGGGAGCCAATACCAGGCGCTAACAGTCTGACACTTAATGGAGAAGACCAGGGCATCCTCATATTAATGTTAACAGTGGGTTAGTCCCTTAAACAAACCTTAGTCTGCATATGCCTTGGGCTGAGAACATATGTGTATTATATGTGTGTAATATCGTGTAGTTGGGTCAGTGGGATGGCACTCGAGTTGCAGTTTATTTAGCATTTATGTAATTATATTAATCATATAAAAGGTAAAATATATATAAATAGATCATAGTTATGAAATAGATAAAATTTTAGTGCATGGCACTACCATAATCCTGTTTTTGGGGTTATGTTTGAATTAGATCTCTCCTTTACTCCCTATATTTAATTAATCACTCGCTCACTGATGTAACCTATACCTCACAAATATTAACAGAATCTGCCCTTTTCTTATTATGGAAATGGCCAGAATAATTTTTGCCCCAATTCATTCTTATTTTGATTAGTGTCACTCATTACCGATCAGTCTTCTGATCTTCAAACTCTCCGCACTCCAGTCTATCCTGAAATCAGCAACCAGGCTCATCTTTCTGTCCAGCCACTACACTGATGCCTCCACTCTGTGCCAGTCATTGCACTGGTTGTCTCTGCACTGTAGAAAACAATATAAACTTATCACTTGCACCCACAAATCTCTCCACTGTTCTACTCCACCCTATATTTCCTTCCTTCTTCTATTTCTACCACACTATATGTGTTATGATCTGCAACAAGTACTAAGGAAAGAAAGGGGAAAGCTGTCCCTACAGTAAGACTAAGCTGAATCCCTACGATGTAGCGGGCTGCCTGTTCCTAGCGAACAGACCCGCATAAGGGGAGGAGTCCCTAAAAGAACTAAGGACTGGAACAAAAATGGGACAGTTCCTAAACAGAGAAGTTGTTGCAGAACACAAAAAGACAAACTGACAAAAAGGTACTAGAGGTCCCAGAAGGACCAAGCGAACTGACAGAGAAAGGCACCGAAGCACCTGGCTAGAGAAACAGTCAAAACAAAACTGAAGTCCAGCACAGCCAGAAGGGCGGAGCTGGAATATAAAGGCAGATGGTCACGTGACCGCAAAACACAAGATGGAAAAAACAAACAGGAGGGTTCTAACAGTCCCCCCTCTTTTATGAGGATCCTCCGGATCATCCAGGCCCAGGCCTATCCGGAAACCTCTTGTGGAAAGCTTTAACAAGCCTAGGAGCAGAGACATCATCCGTCCTTACCCAGGAGTTATCTTCGGGACCGAAACCCTTCCAGGAGACAAGATACTGTAATCTCCCTCTATGCCATCTAGAATTCAAGATACGAGAAATTTCATATTCACCGTCTTCCACCACAGGAGGAACTGTGACAGTGGCATCCCTATCTGATACATCAGCCTTTTTCAACAAGGAAACATGAAACACAGGATTAATCTTCCAGCAAGTAGGGACATCCAACCTAAAAGCAGACGGGTTAACAACCTGAAGCACTTTAAATGGACCCACAAACTTAGGACCTTTTTTAGAGGGAATCCTCAACCGCAGGTTCTTTGAGGACAACCAAACCATGTCACCCACAGAAAACAAAACCTCCTTACGTTTCCTGTCAATATACTTCTTGGACTTCTTGTTAGCCTCTTGAAGGTTGCAACGTACATTAGTCCAAACTCTCTCCAAATCACAGGAAAAATTCTCCTCCTCCGGCACAGCCGACCCCAATTTGGAGAACGAACCAAAACATGGATGTCTCCCAGTACAACAAAAAAAAAGGAGAACACCCAGCAGAGGAGGATGTATGATTGTTAAGAGCAAATTCCGCGAAAGGCAGAAACTCAGACCACACCTCTTGATTGTCCGCCACAAAACAACGCAAAAACTGTTCTACATCCTGGTTCTTTCTTTTAGCCTGTCCATTAGACTCAGGATGATACCCAGATGAAAATGACAAAATGGACTCCCAACCTGTCACAAAAAGCACGCCAAAAGCGAGCCACAAACTGAGGTCCTCTATCAGAAACAATATCCGTGGGAACGCCATGAAGGGTGACAATCTCCTTAACAAACGCCTTAGCGAGTGTCTTGGTGCAGGGCAACTTAATGAATGGAGCCAAATGACACATCTTACTAAAACGGTCCACGACCACCCAGATGACAGTAAAACCCTCGGACACAGGAAGATCAGTAATAAAATCCATTGTGAGATGCGTCCAAGGCACACTAGGAACCTCCAGAGGGCAAAGCAACCCCGCAGCAGGAGTATGTGAAGCCTTTGACTTAGCACACACAGTACATTGACACACCCACTGGATGACTTCTTTCTGCCATCCAGGCCACCAAACACTGCGACTGATAAGTCTCTTAGTCTCAGAAATTCCTGGATGACCTGCCAACCGAGACTCGAGTCATGACACTCCACAAACAAATCTCTCCTAAAGGTTCTAGGCACGAACAATCTCCCATGGGGAGTGTTAGAAGGGGCATCATCTTGAGCTTTCAGAATCCCATTCTCCAAAATGGAGTCCAATGCCACCACCACAACTCCTTTCTGTAAAATGCTCTCTTCCTCCTCGGCACCGACCGTAGGTGAGAAGCTGCGAGATAAAGCATCGGCTTTAACATTCTTAGTACCAGGGATATAGGTAACAGAAAAATGAAACCGAGAAAATAAAAGTTCCCACCTAGCTTGACAGGCATTCAAGCGCTTGGCAGCATCCAGATAGATCAAATTCTTATGATCTGTGAAAACCTGAATAGGAAATCTAGCGCCTTCCAAAAATTGACGCCAATGTTCAAACGCGAGTTTAATAGCCAGCAACTCCCGATTTCCAACATCATAATTCAGTTCGGTTTCTGAAAAATTTTTCGAAAAGAAGGTACAAGGATGTACTCCATCCCTGTTCTCCTGAGACAAAACTGCTCCGACCCCCACCGATGAAGCATCGACCTTGACCAAAAAAGGCTTGGTCTCATCAGGCTGCATAAGAATAGGGGCAGAACTGAACCTCTCTTTGAGATACTTAAACGTTTCAATGGCCTCAGTAGTCCACTGGAACGTATTCGCACCTTTCCTGGTGAGATCGGTTAGAGGCTTAACAATTACAGAAAAATTCTTAATGAATTTCCTGTAATAATTGGCAAAAAACAAAAATCTCTGTATAGATTTCAAACCAATAGGCCTAGGTCATTCCTGCACAGCCTGAACCTTCACCGTGTCCATCTCAAAGCCCTCGCTGGAGACAATATAGCCCAAAAAAATAATTTTCTGCACAGCGAACTCACATTTCTCCAGCTTAGCAAAGAGTGAATTATCACTCAATAACTGCAAAACTTCACGCACACTCTGCCAATGGGACTCCAGATCTGGTGAATAAATCAAAATGTCATCCAAATACACAACCACATTCTTACCAATCAAAGATCTCATTAATAAGGTTCTGAAAAAATGCAGGTGCATTGGTAAGACATCACCAGATTCTCAAAATGACCTACTGGAGTGTTAAAAGCAGTTTTCCATTCATCACCCTCCTTCACTCGTAACAAATTGTATGCCCCCCGGAGATCAATTTTAGAGAACCACTTGGCCCCCACTAACTGGTTAAACAAGTCAGGAATTAACCGCAATGGGTAGGAATTGCGTACGGTAATCTTATTAATTTCACGAAAATCCAGACATGGACGTAAACCCCTGTCCTTTTTTTTAACAAAGAAAAATCCAGCTGCCACAAGCGACTTAGAAGGTCTAATGTGACCAGCAGCCAAGCTAGTCTGTATGTATTCCTCCAAGGCCTTTCTTTCAGGGATAGTCAGATTAAACAAGCGACTCTTGGGAAGAGTAGCTCCCGGAACAAACTCAATGGCGCAATCATAATCCCTATGAGGAGATAAAACTTGCGACTCCTCCTCCGAAAAAACCCTCCAAAAATCTTGAATAGGTACCGGTAATTCCCCTTTTTCCACAGCCGCAAGGCGACCATTACAACATTTATCATAGCACTTCGGATTCCAAGGCTTAATCACATTAGTAGACCAGTCCAGTAAAGGATTGTGCAGTTTTAACCAAGGCAAAAATAGAACGACCGGAGAGGGTAAATTATCCAATACAACCAAGTCCAAAATTTCTTGGTGAACTCCATTGATAGTGAGCGGAAATGCACAACCTTGTGAGTAATACATTTCAAGGGAGTGTTATTAATTGCAATCACAGAAATAGGTGATGACAAAGGTTTGGAATTCAATTTAAGTTTTTCCAAAAACCCTTTATCAATCACATTAAGTGTTGAACCACAATCCACAAATACCTGAAATTCAATCAAATCTTCCTGCAAAGTAGTACTCCCAGAAAGAAATACTCCTGCAGAGCGTAAACGAGCAATACAGGCGTACCTGACCTCTTTTTTTTTTTCTTTACTTAAACGAAGCTCACAATACTTAATCAAATGGTCAGCTTTACCACAATAAAGACACAATCCCTCGGCGAACCTCCGGTCTCTTTCATGAGAGCGGAGTGACATCGCCCCAACCTCCATCGGTTCTCCGCCATCTGAGCAGATTTTCTGGGGACTAGGACCTAACATTACAGGAGTCTTTACCTCATTCAGCCTGGACCTCAGCCTCCTGTCCACACGAACAGCTAATTGCATGGCATCCTGCAGAGTCTCAGGTGCGGGGAATGCAATTAGCAAATCCTTAACCCTTTCACTCAGACCAGCAAGAAATAAACATTTCAGAGCAGGATCATTCCATTTGACTTCTGAAGCCCATCTTCTGAAGTGTGTGCAATAATTTTCAAAATCACCTGACCCCTGAATCAAACGCCTGAGTTCTTCCTCAGCAGATGAGATTCGATCAGGATCGTCATATAATAGCCCCATAGCAGAAAAAAATTCTTCTACTGACCTTAAGCATGAATCATTAGGTTGGAGAGAAAAGGCCCACCCATAATAAAACCAATGCGCTGTGATTCATTCCCAGAGGACCTTGGTCTCAAACGAAAATATAACAAACAAGCATTTTTAAAGGAAAGAAACATCTTGCTGTATACCATAAAAAAACATCAGGCAGTCCTACCTTGGGTTCCACAAAATGCGCTCCAGAACAGCTACTCATGTGTTGCTGGAGCTCGGCCACCTCTGGAGACAATCCCTGCAAGCGTTGAGCCAAATCCTGGATGGAAACCATACTCATCCCCGAATTTGTTTCCTTTTAGTTTTTTGGGCTGGACTTACTGTTATGATCTGCAACATGCACTAAGGAAAGAAAGGGGAAAGCTGTCCCTACAATAAGACTAACCTGAATCCCTACGATGTAGCGTGCTGCCTGTTCCTAGCGAACAGACCCGCCTTAGTCCTCAGCTAGTCTGAATGAAGACCTATAGGATAAGGGGAGGGATCCCTAAAAGAACTAAGGACTGGAACAAAAATGGGACACCTCCTAAACAGAGAAGTTGTTGCAGAACACAAAAAGACAAACTGACAAAAAGGTACTAGAGGTCCCAGAAGGACCAAGCGAACTGACAGAGAAAGGCACCGAAGCACTTGGCTAGAGAAACAGTCAAAACAACACTGAAGACCAGCACAGCCAGAAGGGCGGAGCTTGAATATAAAGGCAAGATGGAAAAAACAAACAGGAGGGTTCTAACAATATGTGCTCTCTGTTCTGTTTATGATCTAAGACTAAGACTCTCTGTTCTGTATATAATCTAAGACTAACATTACTTTTATGACGTTATGGGGCGCACAATGTGTAAAATAAATTAAAAATAAAATAATTAATCAAATTAATAAAAACTAGTGTTACGGATCTGGGTGGTGGAACCTCTGTGCTGCGGTGCAAGGAGTGACCAGAGGGGCATAACTAGGTATCAACTCGGACTGACCAAGGTCGTACGGCGGCTCAATCGACTCCGTGACCAGGGAAGGACCGAGTAGAGGGATCAGGTGGTACTCTGGGACCGACCTTGTATGAGAGCAGGTGACTCCCACGGGTCAGAACGCTGGGACTGACCTGTACAGCAGATGAGCACGGCTGGCAGGCTGACGGGTGATCCGGGTAGACGGACTGGCAGACATGGCAGGTAACAAGCAGGAGCCTCCAGGTAGGCTAGCTGGTAGGCACGGCAGGTAACAGGCAGGTGCTTCCAGGTAAGCGGGCTGGCAGGCACGGCAGGTAACAGGCAGGTGCTTCCAGGTAAGCAGGCTGGCAGACACGGCAGGTAACAGGCAGGTGCTTCCAGGTAAGCAGGCTGGCAGGCACGGCAGGTACTTCCAGAAAAGAAGGCGGGCAAGGCCCATAGACAGACTGGCAGACTGGACTGTAGACAGACTGTCGGGCTGGAGGGTAGACAAGCTGGCGGACAGGACTGGCAGTCAGGCTGGAGGACTGGACTTGTAGTCAGGCTGGCGGGCTGGACTAGTAGTAAGGCTGGCGGGCTGGATTGGTAGTCAGGCTGGCAGCGGGACCTGTGGGCTGAATCAGAGTTTAACACACAAAGCTACAACCTTGCATGGGCACCTCCATTTTGGAGGAGGTGCCTTTTATATGAGAGGTCCTCCGGCCATTGGCCAGGGACGCCTTAGGACGGCGTGCGCGGCCCCTTTAAGAGGGAGGGAGCGCGCGTACGCCCTAAGCACAGTGCCCGGGAAGCTGTGTGCGCCGGCAGCAGCAGAAGCAGGAGCACCAGAGGACGCCGGGCGGAGAGCGCGGCGGTAAGAGGGACGGCGTCTCTGCCTGCCAGGGGGCGGAGATGCCGATACTCCAACTAGCAGGAAATAAAATAGATAAATAAAAATGCCAATGTCAATCCAAATCGCTGTTACTAGCCCCTCTCCCATTAAAAAAAATTGTCCAATATATAAAAATAATTGTTACAGAATGGGAAATAATTTTTTAATTGTATTTTAGTGGTCTAAACCAAATAACATAGGCCAGCACACCTGTCAATATAAATGTAATATGTAAGTGCACAATCACACTGTGGCCATTAACAGACAAATATAATCTAGAATAAAAGCAATGCATAGAAACTCTACGGTAAGTAACCCATGTAAGAAACATAAAGTGCTTAGTTAAAAAAGCACTTCCCATCAAAGTTTTTATCCCCTTAATATATTGGAGTTATCACATTATATAGCGCTGTGTACTCACAATTGCTCATTTTGCCTTTCTACCCAGATAATTCTTCTCTTTTCTCTGCTCTATGTAGAAACAAGAAGTCTCTATTATCTATCTATCTATCTATCTATCTATCTATCTATCTATCTCTCTATCCATATCTATCTATATATCTAGAAAAGTTGAGAAAGGTTCTATGTAACAGCATGCCATATGGGCTATTAAAGTTCCTGTTTTCTTTTTGCTTATTTTGGAGTGCTGCCTATTTTTTATTTTTTATCTAGATAGATAGATAAATAGATAGATAGATAGATAGATAGATAAATAGATAGATAGATAGATAGATAGATAGAAAGATAGATAGATAGATAGATAGATAGATAGATAGATAGATAGATATTTTCTATTTTCTCGCTTTCTGGAGTACAGTTACTACATAGAACCCCTGTACAACAAGACTAGTAAATGACAGCGGAGTATTTCAGTAAGTAATCCCCGACCAGTTCCTTTGGAACAGCAGTAACGCTCCTCTGTATCCACTTTCTCTCCGTCAGTAAATGACCGCTAATACATAAGATAAAATGTCTCTGAGCCAATTTACCATCAGATGTAAGAACTGCACCGAGTTTACAAAGCAAACAAATTGCATAATACAAGTTATTCATGGAAGCTAATGCAGTCCATCAGTTTATGAAGACGTTATCTCCCCGTGGCCAGTCCTCAGGAGTATTCCATACAGCATTGCACAGATGTTGTTCGCCATATGTGCTTTCATGGGCACTGTATACATTTTAAACTCAAAAATGATATGAGGCGTCAATGATTGCAATAGGCTTTAGGTAGGAATAGAAGATGAGGGGTCAGGGGAGAGGTGAAGGGCCACACGGGCATGTTCTGCTGATAGGCTGTTAGCAGAGGTAACACCGAATTGCTGTAATTCTTGTCTGATGAAAGGAGCGAGATGTTTGATATTATAGTGATAAAGCGCATTAACCATCTATCCATGAGAATTATGGGAGAAAACTCACTCAATTCCCGTAAGGATTTCTAATATTAAGAAAAATAAAATTGACATCTCGGAAATTTTGGTCGGAATTATTGTCTGTGTTTAGATAGTTGGCAATTATTATGGAGGGAGAGGTTTGAACTTTTTGATTTTTAGAGACACTGGTGGGGAGCGGAGAGTCTGCCGCCGTCCAGAAATAAATGTGCTATATCAGAATCAATATACATTATGTTCTCAGTAAGAGGTGTCTGGTGTAAGGTCAAGATCGGGGGTGGTGGCTGCCTGAATGGGCTATAAATTGGGGTCTTTCTAGGCCTCCAAATTACACTTTAAAGCTGTATGAGTTTCAATAGATTTTAATGATGTTTTTAGGAACATTTTGGTGCTGGTATTTATTCTATAACATTTTGCACTTTTTCCAGTGTTTATCAAGTCTCGTATAAAAGTCTATGGGAAAAACACAATACCTAGAGTGTGCCACTGACCCTATACAAGAACACAACCCAAAAATTCTTTGCTATAGACTTTAATCTCTTTCTGACATGCACCCTACATGTAGGACACATGTTAGGTGCTAGTGTATAGAGCGGGCTCAGAAACATCGTACACAGTGTGGCACCCTGCTACCACAGGTACCACAGGACCCAAAAGGGTGCATGGATGGACTTTTCCACAAGAGGCCCTCACTACAAACAGACACTTCCACCCTTCCACCTCAGACCACCAGAGGGAGCCCTGTTAGGGATATATAAACTGGGGGTGGAGTCAGTCAGTCAGTCAGTTAGACAGTCAGTCAGAGAGTGTGCTGACACTGAGAGCAGTGGAGAAGCAGCATGTGAGCTGCGGTTCTGAGGGCCCCGAATGTTCTCTACACCCAGTAGGAACAACCGGCATACCAGGAGGCTTCCAGACCCCTGGTCATCCTGAAGCTGCCATCAATTACAGGACTAGGAACCACGAAGGCCCCAGCGTCCAGGGATAGTGGTTGCCAGAGAAAAGTTCTATTACTAAGCAGTCAGGTGAGAGAGTGAAACAACATAGAAGCTAGGCCGAGTTTCAGGCTGGCCAGAAGCTTTAGAGAGAGGAAGAAACAGACCAGGAGGCCTACTACACGCTCACTGGGGAGAGTCCTGAAGTGCACCCTTCCTATTAAGTACCCTGGACCATACCTGCCGTTACACTAGTAAAGGTACTGAAGCGAATCCCCTGTGCGCATGTCCGTCATTCCCCCTGACCCGATCGGGCCATCTTTCACCTGCATCCCTTCAATCAAACCTGCCCGGGGGCCCGTTCCACCTCTGGGGAGCAGAAACATCCCAGCTGTCATCCCATCACCCCCGGAGGTCTGCAGCAGCGCTGGTACCCATTACCAGGAACCACAGGTGGCGTCACGAGACAAACTGTTAACAAACCCCCTTTTAAAGAGTGACCCCAGAGGACGGGCCCAGGAGCCGACTGCCGTGACATCCTACAAAGAAGGTAAAGGCCCAGGTACCGAGTCCCCCATATCCCCCTGGGCGAGTCAACAGCAGATGTTGGCTTTCTTATATCAGCAGCAACCAGAGCTAGGTATGGTCGCTGCTGTTTAACCCCTTAAACTAAGTTATCAATCACTGACAGCAACATTTAAGTGGCGAGATCCCCCTGGCACTCCGATTTGGGCGTCCGTTGACCCCATCGTGCCAGTGTCCTGCAATGGCAGCCAAGAGCCTACTGGAGGCGATGTTTGTTGCCATCTTTGTGGTTTTATGAAGCCCAGCCTGTGGCTAGGTTTCGTAGGAGATAGTTAAATTGGCTATATTCTGCAATACTGTTTTTTTTGCAGTAGAGTCAAGTCTCCTATGAAGACTGAAAAAATTAAAAAGTAAAAAAAAGTCTACAATTATGAAAAAAAAGCATAAAACGTTGAATCACCCCTCCATTTCCAAAATAAAGAAATTGAAAAAGTGAAAAATAAACATTTTTTGTATCGCAACTGTCACAAAAGTCAGGTTTGTCAAAATATAAAATTATTGAATCCATTTGGCAAATGCTGTAAGAAAAAAAAAAAAAAGAAACTCCCACACTGCCGTTTTTCTGTTGCCACATCTCCACCTAAAAAATTTAATAAAAAAGAAATAAAAATATAGTATGTAAGGTCTAAGGGGTAACGTTTCTCAGAGTGATGAGGCTTTTTAAAAGCCATGCATGCTCCCCTGGGAAGTTAAATATGCAAATTCTCAGAAAAGACAATTTGCATAGTATGTACCCTAAAATGATATCAGTGAAAACTACTGCTGACAAAAAAAAAACGGGCTCTCATATAGGTCTATCGACAGGAAAATAAAGAAGTTATGGGTCTTTGAAAATAGCATGACAAGCCAAATTTTTTGAGGATATATAAAAAAAAAATTTGACCCCCAAAATCTTAAAAAAAAACTATACAAGTTTGGTATCGCTGTAACGGTTCTGATCTTGAGGATCATGCTGCCAGATCATCTTTACCGCACACTGAATGCCATAAAAATGAAACCCAAAAAACAATGGTAGAATTGTGGGGGGGGGGGGTTCATCATTTCAAAGCACTTTGAATTTTTTTCCAATTTTTCATCTGTCATTCAAAATTTGCCAGAAAAAAATAAGCCTTCAAATGGCCGTGTGGGCAGAAAAAAGTAAAAAGTTATGGTTAGGAGGAAAAATGAGCACAAAAATGGCAGGGTGTCAGGAAAAATATTGTAATATAGCAATATACAGTATATCCTTACTAATACTCTTCTTTGAGTAGGTCTGTGTCCTTTTTAAATCATGCCCCCTCACTTGGCCAGGGATCTGTTCTGTCGTCTGCATGGCACTCTAGCTGATAAGATGGAGAAAGGTGGAGAAGCATGTGACCAGATATGTCAATTAGTCTCCTCCATTGTGAGAACACACTGTACCTCAGGGGCGAATACAGGCAGAATTTGGTTCCTGTGCAAGAACAGAATATGGGCCCTTTGCAGTCCAATAATGTGTCTGCTGCTTGCTGCTTTGGAGTTGGATGTGGGCCCTCTTACATCTTGGGCCCCAGTATGGTTGCCCAGTGGTATGTCTGCCCCCGCTGTGCCTTTCTTTTGTCATGTGCTAGATTGGCAGCGCAAGTGCAGTAAGAAGACTCTGGGTTCCTCAATGGAGGCAAATGAAGTAGCACAGTCTATGCTCCATATTTATGTCACCAGGGCCCAGGTATAAATTCTGCCTCAGCACCCCCATAGATTAGCCCAGATTAAAGTTGCATCTTTCTTTTTCTATTCTTCTTTTTTTTTGTGTCTTTTTGAGGGCTAAATTATTCAAAACTGTGCACACGGTTCATGGACTTTGCACAAAGTCAAAGATGGTCTATATTTTTGTTCTTAACCTTTCTTGTGACTTTGTAGCAAAAAAAAGTAGCTTGGTGGAAAGATTGCACCAAAATATCTGACATACGTAAAACACTCCGAAGGGAGAACAAAGTACTTTGCAACAAATTTTAACATTTTTCGAAAGGTTTCAAATGATGAATCAGGCAAAAACATTTGTAAATCCCAAACTCCACCCACAGTGGCAAACTGAAAAAAAAAATTAAAACAAAAAGGGAAATAAAATAGAGAGAGTACATGTCATTTTAATATTTTTTCCATAAATCGACAAAGCGAAATACTCAAGCGAAAAAAAAGAAATTTTGTAATATATCTAATTAGAGAAATCAAATTCTTCCTCCTTCTGGACTGTTCTTTTATTCTCAAAATTCTCAATTCACGGGTAAAATCTTTCTTCCGTGACTACAGAATTTCCCATTATGGAGATAGGCTATGACAGTTGGCGCTCATTTAGTTCTATGGAGAATTTTAACTGTTGTTTCATGAGAACTTGCAGCAGAATGTCTGTGTCTTCCTCTAGCTCCTCCCTAGAATGTCTGTCTTCCTCTAGCTCCTCCCTAGAATGTATGTGTCTTCCTCTAGCTCCTCCCTAGAATGTCTGTGTCTGCCTCTAGCTCCCCCCTAGAATGTCTGTGTCTTCCTCTAGCTCCTCCCTAGAATGTCTGTGTCTGCCTCTAGCTCCTCTCTAGAATGTCTGTGTCTTCCTCTAGATACTCCCTAGAATGTCTGTGTCTTCCTCTAACTCCTCCCTAGAATGTCTGTGTCTTCCTCTAGCTCCTCCCTAGAATGTCTGTTTCTGCCTTTAGCTCCTCCCTAGAATGTCTGTGTCTGCCTCTAGCTCCTCCCTAGAATGTCTGTGTCTTCCTCTAGCTCCTCCCTAGAATGTCTGTGTCTTCCTATAGCTTCTCCCTAGAATGTCTGTGTCTTCATCTAGCTCCTCCCTAGAATGTCTATGTCTTCCTCTAGCTCCTCCCTAGAATGTTTGTGTCTTCCTCTAGCTCCTCCCTAGAATGTCTTTGTCTTGCTCTAGCTCCTCCCTAGAATGTCTTTGTCTTGCTCTTGCTACTCCCTAGAATGTCTGTGTCTGCCTCTAGCTCCTCCCTAGAATGTCTGTGTTTGCCTCTAGATCTTTCCTAGAATGTCTGTGTCTTCCTCTAGCTCCTCCCTAGAATGTCTGTGTCTGCCTCTAGATCTTCCCTAGAATGTCTGTGTCTTCCTCTAGCTCCTCCCTAGAATGTCTGTGTCTTCCTCTAGCTCCTCCCTAGAATGTCTGTGTCTTCCTCTAGCTCCTCCCTAGAATGTCTGTGTCTTCCTATAGCTTCTCCCTAGAATGTCTGTGTCTTCATCTAGCTCCTCCCTAGAATGTCTGTGTCTTCCTCTAGCTCCTCCCTAGAATGTCTGTGTCTTCCTCTAGCTCCTCCCTAGAATGTCTGTGTCTTGCTCTAGCTCCTCCCTGGAATGTCTGTGTCTTGCTCTAGCTCCTCCCTAGAATGTCTGTGTCTTCCTCTAGCTCCTCCCTAGAATGTCTGTGTCTTCCACTAGCTCCTCCCTAGAATGTCTGTCTCTGCCTCTAGCTCCTCCCCCTCCATAGCATTTTAGAAGCACCAACTGTAATCTCCTATCTCAGTAATGGGGAAATCTGTGTTCACTGTACACAGTTTTTACCCATGGATTGAGAATGAATGATCAGTCCAGGAGGCAATACAAGCAGATTTCTCTGATAAGATATATTACAAAGTTGCTTATTTTCATGTGTACAATTGATCTATTAAATAAAAGTTAAAATGAATCATACCCTTTAAAAAAGGCACAAATGAAAAGATGAATATGGCGCAAACAAAAAAAGGTGCAAAACACTAAAAACGCGACAAAAAAAGGTGCAAATGCAATAATGAATCCAGCCCATAATGCTAGCGCAGACCGCATTGCTTCCATTGGAGATTATTCTTGCGTGTATCTGCTTTGATAAACACAATTTGTGCTAATTAGTCCAATAGCCATTTCAGATAAAACATTATATTCGCCATATGTGCGTCTCTTTCTCCTGTCATTTCCTCAAAACCTCGTTAGAACATTACACAAATCTGAAAAATATTTAAAAAAAAATCAGATTAGACAGAAAGAGTCTAAATGAAGGAGTCGATTTTCTCAGCCTTTCCCTAATATATTGCTATTTAAAGGGATTTTCTAGTAATATCTATTTATGACCTGTTTTTAGGTTAAATCATCAATATATAACTAATTGTGGTCTGACCCATTGATACCCCATCAGCCTAAAGAAAAGAGAAGAGCTGTTAATACTACACATAGTACTATGCTTAGCCCCTTTCAAAAAAATGATGGGATCGTCACTGATCATACATTGAGGAGCTGTCCAATGAATAGACCACTAAAGGGAATCTGTCACCAGGTTATTACAACCACATCTGAGAACCGCATCATTCAGGTGCAAAGACCCTGATTCCAGCGATGTATCACTTATTGAGCAGCATGCTGCAGTTTTGATAAAATCCCTGTTTTATCTGCTGAAGATCTAACAGTTTTCTGAATGCTGAGTTCCATATAACCCCGTCCACACCATTGATTGGCAGCAGTTCCCTGTGCATAGGCAGAAAACTACCAATCAGTGTTGGAGGCGAGGTTATACACAGCTCATGACTACATGGCAGCAGATTTACTAGTTTTCTAGTGATAATCTCCTGCTGATAAAACTGATTTTTTATAAAAACCACAACAAGCAGCCCAATAAGCAATACATCATTGGAATCAGGGTCTCTGTCTCTACATTATGATGCTCTCATATTAGGAGGCAAAACCTGGTGACAAAAAATTACCTTTAATGCATATTCCAGGAAACCCTATCAATTTTCAAGCCCCTGCCCGGAACTGTATTAATACCCTATGGCTTCCATGTCATCTAACATTCTTGGAAACTGAGGAAAACTATGTAGATTTTGCATTCACCTAAGCTATCATTGATTTTTTCCTTCAACCCAATCTTTCCACAATGAAGCAAACATCAGCTCACCGGGTTGAGAAATGCCTGGAATAAGCGTGCGGTGCACGGAGGCTTCAGGCTGGTTTCCTGAGCAAGTGAACCGTGAAAAAAAAGTGGAAAATCCATCAACTGCTGGATTTTTGGTTTTGCAACTGCTGGATTTTCCACTTTTTTTCTCCAATGTTTCCACCCCTAAAAATAAATTCATATTAGAGATGAGCAAAAAGATTCTCACTACTTTGGCCCGGCATCTATTTCGGTACTTCGTGGCAGTCAGACCAGGGTAATGCAAACTTTCTCAACTGGCACTCTAATGCCTCCAGTGATATCACAAGGGCCTAGTGACCCCAAGAGGTACCTAGGGTGCCAGAATTCGATTGTTGCCTGAGGCTGCGTGCCCACTATGCGTTTTTCAAGCCTTTTGCCGCAGAATTTCCACAGCAAAAACGCTTAAAAAACGCTTTTTTATTATGTGCCCCATGGTCCCCAATGATAATCCGCATGTACTGTGCACATGCTGCTGAAATTTCTGCTGTGGATTATCATTTCGGAAAAATGCGCAGCATGTCCATTAATTTTGCGGACACGCAGTGTAATTGCCGCCATTGACTTGCACTGAAACGCATATTATCAGTGTCAGCACATTTGCCCACACGGATATTATGCGATTCTATGTGCGGATGGTACCCGGGTTTGGAGAAGAGGAGACTCTCCCCCAGACTCGGGTACCATAGAACCTGTTAAGAAAAGAATTTAAAATAAAAAATAAAGATTAATCTTACCTTCTGATTGCCCCTGGTGTTTTCTGCGCTCCGTCCGGTCCATTGTATGGGTCACGGTGGTGTGAAAGGACCTGCCATGACGTAATTTAGTCATGTGACAGGTCACGCGACCGCTGACGTCGGCGGTCACGTGACCTGTTACATGACTCGATGACATCATCGCAGGTCCTTTCACACCACCGTGACCCATACAACGGACCGGACGGAGTGGAGAAAACACCAGGGGCCATCAGAATGTAAGTATAATTTTTATTTTTTACCATTTTTATTCTTTTTTTTTTAAGTATTACTTGGTCACACTATATATGGCGGTTGCATGGATTTATATAGTGCGACCAAGTTGTCAAGCCCTTTTCCAAGTGATGCTAAAATCGCTTGGAAAAGCGCTTGATAACCCTCATGCAGAAATGCATGCAAAAATGCTTGACAAACACTTCTACCTGGCAGGAAAAACGCATGTAAAATCTGCATGCGTTTTTCCTGCCAGGGAAAAGCGGAAAAAATATGCAGCATTTCTGCATCGTGGGCACTTAGCGGAACTTTAGTTTGGCAGCCACAGAGTACTAAAAGAAATGCCAGATCAGGGTAAAGAGAATTTTTTTGCTAAATCTTTAATTCATGTGCTACTGGAAAGTGATCACATACACAAACCATGAAACGTAACGTTGTCTTCTTGTTCTTCCTCTTCTTCCTACTCCTTCTTCTTCCTCTTCTTCGTTCTTCCTCTTCATCTTCCTTTTCCTTCTTTCCTCTCTTTCTATTTTTCTTTCCTTTCTTCCTTCTCTTCCTCCTCTTCCTCCTCCGCTGTAGTCTGTCAGACAGCAGATCCCAGAATCAGCCCAAACCAGAGCAGGAAGAGGGCGCTTGCTATGTTCTGCAGATTCTCTCCTTGCATTTTTCACTGGTACAAAAGTCAGTTTATGCCCTAAAACATCCTATTAATAATACAAGGAAAACAGTGAAAAAAAAATAAAGTATACACTGGTTAGGACACACAGGACGTTTCTGATGACATCATCAATGTAAATCTGCAAATTCAAGAATGTATGAGATGCTCCAGATAATTGTGAGAGAAGAGATGATTGATTATCAAAATTAAATTGTATATTTTTCAAGAATTTTACGTTTTATTTTGCTTTCATTTTCGCGTGTTTTCATGACATTTACAACATTTTTATCAAGTGAAAAATATATATTATGGGAGAATAAGATTTTTTATGTTCTTTTTTTATTTCTCTTTGTATTTTATTTTATTTTTTGCCTGTTTATATGGCACTGACTGCAGCTCTCCAAGGCACAGATAACGAAGTTTGATACTAGGAAAGCAGACATCCCCCCATGTTGATATTTCATTTAACTTACCTTGCCGAGTATTTCGACTGTCATGTTAAACAATTATTGGCTCAAGTGGATACGGCAGGTGTTGGAGTTCTTGCAGGAAGATTTATTGACGCCTGTTTCCAGCAATGAGATGTCCCTCCCTGTGTTCACAACAATTCACCAGAGCTAATGTGTCTCTATTCAATAGGGCGTGAGAAATCACTGAGGCAAAAAAAGCATCAGCAGTCCTCTTAAACTTACACCTAAAGTACTTGAAGACAGCGGAAGAAATGATGAAAACCTATAGCCAACCAGTCATTGCAATCACGAAAATATCCTTATGTCCTATTAACCCTATTGATAATTAGAATGCTATTGGGAGGTGCCTACAAAGAATGTTTCACCTTCGGTAAACCTGAAGTCCATGCACTAAACAGAAAGACCACTGATTTTAAGTGTAATGCTTCAATGCACCATTGGAGGCACTGTGGGGAGATTAAACTCTTTCTGCCACGATCATTAGCAGTAGGACACCATGTGTTTGGGAAAACATTGTAACACAAGGGGTTGTCAAAAGAGCACAAACCCTTTAAGAGCATTGTATATTTACTGCCAAGACAGTCCCAAAAGCTGAACTACATACGGGACAAAGCTTAGATAAACCACTCGGAAAAGGGTTTTTTTTGTGTGTAATTCCTAGGTGTTTTTGTGGGGTTTCAATACAATGCTGTGGTGGGGCTTAACTACTTCTCACTCTATAATGTATACAACCATGGCATAACGTGTTGGAACCCTTGAAATTGGTCTGGAAAATGAAGTATTTCTCCCAGAAAATTATTCTAATTGCACATTTTGTTATACACATGTTTATCTCCTTTGTGTGTTTTGGAACAACAAAAAAAAAAACAAAGAAAAAAAGGCAAATTGGACTCAATGTCACACAAAACTCCAAAAAGGGGTGGGACAAAATTGTTGGCAGCTTGCCAAAATTGTGGGTAAACAGCTTTGTTTCGAGCATGTGATGCTTGTTCAAAATCACCTGTGGTAAGTAACAGGTGTGGGCAATATGAAAATCAACCCAGAAACCAGATAAAAAAAGGGAGAAGTTGACGCAATCTTTGCATTGTGTGTCTGTGTGTGCCACACTAAGTATAGAGAACAGAAAGAGGAGAAGAGAACTGTCTGGGTACTTGAGAAACAAAATTGTTGAAAAGTATCAACTATCTCAAGGTTACAAGTCCATCTCCAGAGATCTGGATTTCTTTTGTCCATGGTGCACAACATAATCAAGAAGTTTACTGTCGCTAATCTCCCTGGACGTGGATGGCAGAGAAAAATTAATGAAAGGTTGCAAAGCAGGATAGTCTGGATGGGGGTAAGAGGCCCCAATCAAGTTCCAAAGAAATTCAAGCTGTCCTGCAGGCTCAGGTTGCATCAGTGTCGGCATGGACTATCCATCAACATTTGAATGAAATGAAATGCTATTGCAGGGGACTCAGGAGGACCCCACAACTTACACAGAGATATGAAAAAGCTATACTGCAGTTTGCTAAAATGTATGCCAGTAAGCCAAAATTCTTCTGGGAAAGCGTCTTGTGGACAGATGAGACCAAGATAGAGCTTTTTGGTAAAGCACATCATTCTACTGTTTACCAAAAAATGAATGAGGCCTACAAAGAAAAGAACACAGTACCTACAGTCAAATATGGTGGCATTCAAAGATGTTTTCGGGTTTTTTTGCCGCCTCTGGCACTGCGTTCCTTTACTGTGTGCAAGGCATCATGAAATCTGAAAATTACCAAAGGTTTTTAGGTCACAATGTTGTGCCCAGTGTCAGAAAGCTGGGTTTGTGTCATAGGTCATGGGTCTTCCAGCAGGACAATGACCCCAAACATACTTCAAGTAGCACCCAGAAATGGAAGGAAACAAAGTGCTGGAGAGTTCTGAAGTGGCCAGCAATGAGTCACCTGTGGAGAAATCTTAAAATTACTCTTGGGAGAAGGCACCTTCAAATATGAGAGACCTGGAGCAGTTTGAAACAGAAGAGCTGTCTAAAATTCCAGTTGAGAGGTGTAAGAAGCTTGTTGATGGTTATAGGAAACGATTGATTGCAGTTATTTATTCCAAAGGGTTATATTAAGTTGAGAGTGCCAACAATTTTGTCCAGCCCATTTTTGGAGCCTTTTTTGCAATTTCACCGAACTTGGAATTATTTTCCTGATTTCCAGTACACGATATGGTAAAATCAGTGATGTTGTTAAAAAGTACAACTTGTCCCGCAAAAAATAAGCCCTCACACGGCCATATTGACCAAAAAATAAAAAAGTTATGGCTCTGGGAAGAAAGGGAGCAAAAAACGAAAACGCAAAAACGGAAAATGGTCCGGTCATGAAGGGGTTACATGAAATGCTGCTATCAATCACTGACAACAAAATTTGCTGAAGGCCATCTTGGTACTCCTGTAATATCCACCTACAGGCTGGGCTTCATAGGGGATCATGATTTTAACTATATACTCCAATACTAAAGCATTGCAGTATTAAGTGCAAGTGTTTAAATTACCACAGGTAAAAATGTAATGTAAAAAAAAAGCTTTCAAAATTATAAAAAAAAAATTAAAAAAACAAAATTAAATGATCCGACTTTTCCCCAGTTAAAAATGAAGAAATTTAAAACAGCATAGTCAGTAGAGATGGGCGAACATGAACTCAAAAGTTCGGGATTTGTACCGGACACTTAGTGTTTGGTGCTAAACTCCGAACACAAACCTCCTGTAAGTCCGTTTTAATGTTTGGAGATATGGGGGAAGAGAAAGAGAAGTTTCCAGCTCCAAAGTTTCGGTCCCCATTGTCTTTAATAGGGTTCGGGTTCAGGTTCAAGTTCTGGTACGCGACTCGAACTTTGGACTAATTTCGGGGCGAGTATCAGAATCTGATCTTCCACGGGTCTGCTTATCCCTAATAGTCAGTAGTGCTAAGTCTGTAAAAGACTAATGTAAGCAAATAACTTATAATTTAACCCGTAAGTTAATTGCTGTAAAGAAAGTAAAATCAAAACAAAAAAATTAGCTGTTTTTTAAATGCAAGCAATCAAAAGTCAAATGTTCTCTAAAAGGATACCATTAAAAACTTCAGCTTGACATGTAAAAACAAGCCCTCATACAGGCCTAAGGAGGTAAAAATAATAAGGTAAAGAATGTCAAAAATTGGCGACACAGGACAAAATTTTTTTAAAAAGTTCCATATTTTTTAAGCCACTAAAATAGTAAAACATATACAGTATATATATATATATATATATATATATATATACACATATATATATATATATACATATATATATATATCTACTATATAATTGTGTTATCCCGTCTGTCTGTCTGTCTGTCTGTCTGTCTGTCTGTCTATCTGTCTGTCTGTCTGTCCAGGAAATCCCTCGTCGCTCATTGGTCCGGGAGCGGCCAATCAGTGCCGTGGGATTTCAGAAAAAAGATGGCGGCTCATCTGCGGGACGGAGGTCAGCGGCGTTGCAGCCGGGAGATGAGCGCCGCGAGGCGCTCATCTCCCGGCCGGTAACAGCAGAAGGACCCAGACCGCCGGATCCATCTGCGGGACGGAGATGCAGCCGGGAGATGAGGCGCTCATCTCCCGGCCGGTAGCAGCGGAAGGACCGCCGGCGTCGCTGACATCCATGCAGAAAGGAGGACCGGGGAGCGGCGCTGCGGATCAGGATACTTCTGCTGCGAGCGCCTGCTCATGTCCCGGGTTCTCGCAGCGGAAGTAGCCGCACAGGCAGCGCCGCTCCCCGGTCCTCACCAAGACGATTCGATGATTGGTCGCGGTCTTCGGACCCGACCAATCACTGATCTTAGCGCAAAAGTTAAATACCGCTGTGCTGATTGGTCGCGGATGCTGCCCGCGACCAATCACCGATTTGGGCGCCAAATTTAAATATCGGCCGCGACCAATCAGCACAGTAGTGGTTAACTTTAGCCGCAAGATCAGTGATTGGTCACGGGCCAAGACCGCGACCAATCACCGATTTGTACGGCACATTTAAATAGCGGCCGTGACCGATTGGATGTCAGGGCCGCTCCCCGGTCCTCCCTTCACACCCTTGCCGCATGGATGTCAGCGGCGCTGCCTGTGCGGATACTTCCGCTGCGAGAACCCGGGACATGATCGGGCGCTCGCAGCAGAAGTATCCCGACCCGCAGCCCCGCTCCCCGGTCCTCCCTTCACACCCTTGCCGCATGGATGTCAGCGGCGCTGCCTGTGCGGATACTTCCGCTGCGAGAACCCGGGACATGATCGGGCGCTCGCAGCAGAAGTATCCCGACCCGCAGCCTCGCTCCCCGGTCCTCCCTTCACACCCTTGCCGCATGGATGTCAGCGGCGCTGCCTGTGCGGATACTTCCGCTGCGACAACCCGGGACATGAGCGGGCGCTCGCAGCAGAAGTATCCCGACCCGCAGCGCCGCTCCCCGGTCCTCCCTTCACACCCTAGCCGCTGATGTCCCCAAAGTATCTGCATGGTGTTACAAAGATCCGGACATTTGTGTTAAAAATTGCTGATTGGTCGCTGGCGGTGCCCGCGACCAATCACCGATTTGGACGCCAAATTAAAATATCGGCCACGACCAATCACCGATCTTGGCTCCACATTTAAACACCGCTGTACTGATTGGTCGCGGCCGCTATTTAAATGTGGCGCCCAAATCTGTGATTGGTCGCGGGCAGCGGCCGCGACCAATCAGCAGAGCGGTGTTTAACTTTAGCGCCAAGATCACTGATTGGTCGCGTGCGGAGAGCGCGACCAATCAGCGAATCGTATTGGTGAGGAGCGGGGAGCGGAATCGTATTAGTGAGGACCGGGGAGCGCCGCTGCCTGTGCGGATACTTCCACTGCGAGAAGCCTGGAGATGAGCGACTGCTCGTAGCAGAAGTATCCCGACCCGCAGCGCCGCTCCCCGGTCCTCCCTTCACACCCTAGCCGCTGATGTCCCCACAGTATCCGCATGGTGTTACAAAGATCCGGACATTTGTGTTAAAAATCGCTGATTGGTCGCTGGCGCTGCCCGCGACCAATCACCGATTTGGGCGCCAAATTTAAATATCGGCCGCGACCAATCAGCACAGCGGTGTTTAAATCTGGAGCCAAGATCGGTGATTGGTCGCGTCCGATATTTAAATTTGGCGCCCAAATTGGTGATTGGTCGCGGGCAGCGCCAGCGACCAGTCAGCGATTTTTAACACATGTCCGGACCTTTGTAACACCATGCGGATACTGTGGGGACATCAGCGGCTAGGGTGTGAAGGGAGGACTGGGAAGCGGCGCTGCCTGTGCGGATACTTCCGCTGCGAGAACCAGGGACATGAGCGGGCGCTCGCAGCAGAAGTATCCCGACCCGCAGCGCCGCTCCCCGGTCCTCTCTTCACACCCTAGCCGCTGAAGGTCCGGACATTTGTGTTAAAAATCGCTGATTGGTCGCTGGCGCTGCCCGCGACCAATCACCAATTTGGCGGCAAATTTAAATATCGGCCGCGACCAATCACCGATCTTGGCTCCACATTTAAACACCGCTGTACTGATTGGTCGCGGACGCTATTTAAATGTGGCGCCAAAATCAGTGATTGGTCACGCCCAGCGTCGGCGACCAATCAGCAGAGCGGTGTTTAAATGTGGAGCCAAGATCGGTGATTGGTCGCGGCCGCCGCCCGTGACCAATCGCCGCCAATTGCCACCAAATTTAAACACCGCTTTGCTGATAGATCGCAGTTGCCTAACGCGACCAATCAGCGATTTGGGCGCCAAATTTAAACGGCGCTCTGCTAATTGCGCCCCGTCGGCCGCATACCTATTCTAGAATACCCGATGCGTTCGAATCGGGCCACCATCTAGTATATATATATATTGATATTTATATACATTACCGTTCAAAAGTTTGGGGTCACCCAGACAATTTTGTGTTTTCCATGAAAACTCATACTTTTATTTATCAAATGAGTTGCAAAATTAATATAAAATATAGTCCAGACATTGACAAGGTTGGAAATAATGATTTTTATTTGAAAGAATAATTTTCTTCTTCAAACTTTGCTTACGTCAAAGAATGCTCCCTTTGCAGCAATTACAGCATTGCAGACCTTTGGCATTCTAGCTGTTAATTTGCTGAGGTAATCTTGAGAAATTTCACCCCATGCTTTCTGAAGCCCGTCCCACAAGTTGGATTGGCTTGATGGGCACTTTTTGCGTACCATACCGTCAAGCTGCTCCCACAACAGCTCAATGGGGTTGAGATCTGGTGACTGTGTAGCGCCCCGAGGGTTCGGCCGCTACAGGGGTATTGCACCTCTGCCAGAGGTGTGGTATTCCACTCCCGGGTAAGGATGGAGTATGGACCAGGGCTCAGTTAACTGCATGCAGCACACACACCCCATTTCCGAGGGACAGCTCAACGGTGCTCCCACTAGACAGAAGTGCAGGCACGACCGACTATGTCCCTGACTGGAGTGGGGAGGGGGGTGGAACACCCAATGCTGTAGGGGCAGATGGGGGTTGGTTCCTGAGTGTAGGTAGGAGCCCATTGGTTGCTGGTCACCTGGACTCATGGTCAGAGGGAGGTATAAAAGGTGGGCACCATCTTAGCTCTAAGAGAGGAGTTCGGTTCGTTCTGTCCAGAGAGGAGAAGACAGGGAGTAGAGGCTCTGTAGGAGCTCTACTCCAGGAGGGCCTAGTGAGAGGCCGAGGAGGAGGTGAAGGGGAGCTGAGATTGCGTCTCATCCCAGCTCCAAGAGAAAGGAACCGAAAGGAACAGGAAGGAACAGAAAAGGAGAAGAAGAGACAGAGAAACAGAAGGGCTCAGGAACAAGAAGGTGGAAGGGACCCTAAGAACCCACGAGAATCCAGGGTGCAGGGTCAGGCAGATTAAGGGTACCGGATCCCAAGTTGGTGGAGGAGAAACTACCCTCAGCCAAAGACCGGTCGTCGTGATCATTTATTGGTGCGACACCTCATCAAACCTGCTAGGAAGGCACCATATGGGACAGCGGAGGACGGGGCCCACGTTTAACCGCACAGGTCCGCGGCAGCTGGACAAAAGTGGGTCACTGGTGAGGCAGGCCAGAGAAAGGACAAAAGGGGGTCCTGTGCCATATTCCTGAGCTGCCTGGGAGTTGACCGAGCCCCTCACCTGGTGGACGCAGCACGGCTCGGGCGGTCACTACCGGTGCCGAAGTGACCCGGAGCACATGAACTGTGAGTAAAGACCCTGGACTGTAACTTGTTGTCTGTGTGCTCCTTTGCGCCTCCAGCACTACCGGTACTGGAAATCTCACCACCATCACTCCCACCATCCATTATACTGCCCTGGGGCCGCACTCTTCCCATGGGGAGTCACACTACCCTAGCTGCACACCTCATCAGCCCCAGCGGTCTGCATGCAGCGGCGGTTCCTAATAACCGCAATCCACGGGTGGCATAGTCGGACATTATCAACGGTACATAGCAGACTACCATTGGTCTGACCACCCTGAGCCGCGGGACCGGGCCGCCACTACTACCCCCATCGTTTCCCTGTTGCCCGGATCCGCGTGCCCCACGGCCCAGGGGGCGAGTCAACTGCGCTGGCCACTCCATTACAGATAGAATACCAGCTGCCTGCTTCTTCCCTGCATAATTTAGAGGTGTGCTTTGGGTCATTGTCCTGTTATAGGATGAAATTGGCTCCAATCAAGCGCTGTCCACAGGGTATTGCATGGCGTTGCAAAATGGAGTGATAGCCTTCCTTATTCAAAATCCCATTTACTTTGTATAAATCTCATACTTTACCAGCACCAAAGCAACCCCAGACCATCACATTATCTCCACCATGCATGACAGATGGCGTCAGGCACTCTTCCAGCATCTTTTCAGTTGTTCTGTGTCTCATAAATATTCTTATGTGTGATCCAAACACCTCAAACTTTGATTCGTCTGTCCATAAAACTTTTTTCCAATCTTCCTCTGTCCAATGTCTGTGTACGTTTGCCCATATTAATCTTTTCCTTTTATTAGCCAGTCTCAGATATGGCTTTTTCTTTGCCACTTTGCCCTGAAGGCCAGCATCCCGGAGTCGCCTCTTCACTGTAGACGTTGACACTGGCGTTTTGCATGTACTATTTAATGAAGATGCCAGTTGAGGAGCTGTGAGGCATCGATTTCCCAGACTAGAGACTCTAATGTACTTGTCTTGTTGCTCAGTTGTACAGCGGGGCCTCGTATTTCTCTTTCTACTCTGGTTAGAGCCTGTTTGTGCTCTCTTCTGAAGGGAGTAGTACACACCGTTGTAGGAAATCTTCAGTTTCTTGGCAATTTCTCGCATGGAATAGCCTTCATTTCTAAGAACAAGAATAGACTGTCGAGATTCACATGAAAGTTCTCTTTTTCTGGCCATTTTGAGAGTTTCATAGAACAAACAAATGTAATGCTCCAGACTCTCAACTAGCTCAAAGGAAGGTCAATTTTATCGCTTTTCAAATCAACCAACCCGTTTTCAGCTGGGCTAACATACTTGTGCAAGCTTTTTTCTAGGGTTTTTTAAACATCCATTAGCCTTCTTACACAGTTAGCAAACACAATGTACCATTAAAACACTGGAGTAGTGGTTGTTAGAAATGGGCCTCTATTCACCTATGTAGATATTGCAATAAAAACAAAGACGTTTGCAGCTAGAATAGTCATTTACCACATTAATAATGTATACAGTGTATTTCTGATTCATTTAATGTTAGCTTCATTGAAACAAAATGTGCTTTTCTTTAAAAAATAATGACATTTCTAAATGACCCCAAACTTTTGAAAGGTAGGGTATATATTATTTTTTGCATTATTTTAGTGGCTTAAAAAAACTTTTTACAAAAATTGTTGCCCGTGTCTTCAATTTTTGACATTCTTTACTTTTTTTTTTTTTCGTCGATATATATATATATATATATATATATATATATATATATATATATATATATACAAGTTTAGTATTTCCATAATTGTACTGACATTGAGAATAATTTTGTCAGGTGAAATGTATCAAACAATGAACGCTGTAAAAACGTAACAAAGAAAAAACAATGGTGGAATTGCGATTTACTTTTTCATAATTTCCCATTTTTCAGTTCATTATATGATAAAATAAAAAAGGGTCATTTCAAACTACAACTCGTTTATTGACGGAAAAATTAAAAAAAAATAAAAAGTTATGGCTGCTGGAAAAAAGGAGGAAAAAAAAAACGAAAGTGGAAAAAATGAAAAGCGGCGGCGTCCTTAAGGGGTTAAATAGCCTAAACTTTGTGTTTTAAACATTGGGCATTATGGAAGTGGTGTTGCTGCGCATCACACTTTCTGTCATACGGTACATAATAGAGCTTAACGTATCTCCTATTGAGGAAAATGGCTGCCATTTTCTCCTAGTTAGAAATATATACTTTACTAACAACGTTCACACACAGAAACTGCAGAAGATATTCTGACCAAAAAAAAGCGTGAAAGTAATTTAAGGTTTTATTACTTTACCCACAAAGTCCCATTTAGAAAGGTTAATAAAAGGTCCTCAATTAGGGTGGTAACCATGGAGACGCAGAGGATTTAATTGCAGCCAGGCCTTGTGCCTGACAAGGCCCAAACTGGTCAGTGCCGCATAATAATGGTACAAAGAATCAAAATCCAAAATCCACAATGTGATTATTTTATTAGGTTTTCCTTAAAGTATAATTCACCCATATTTGACATTTCAGAAAGCTCATAACGGCGGCCATTTTCTTTATGGGCAAGATTTCGTCACACGATCTGCAATAACCTCACCATGAAATAAAAGCCATTATTTTTCAGCCGGAGGAGGAGGAGGAAGGGAGGATTGGGGGGGTTTCAATATAAATGTCTTTAGCTATTAAGGGGTTAATGCTGCTAGGTGACAAAAAAATGGACATAAAGAAGAAAAAAAAATAAAAATAATTGATTTTTTTTTTCTTTTGCCTTCAAAATTGTGACCATATTTCCAAGCCATGCGTGTTCGATATTTATGAGAGTTAGGAGGGCTCTGTGCACCAGTTAGGCCTGAGAGGGAAATTTATGTAGTTATTTTGGCTCCTCTTGTCTATAAGATATCATTTTCCTTTTTTTTTTTTTTTTATCCCCTGACGTTTTTTTTTTCCATGTTACTTTTTTTTTTTCCTGGCAATTGCATTTTGTGCCCGGGGGCCGCACTGTAAATGAAATGTTACATGGGCGGTAAACACTTTGCAAATGAATAAATGTGGAAATAAATAAGGAAAATCTTCACAGGCCAGGTCTGGTGTAACAATCAGTCTTCAGAAAAGTTTTAAATATACACCAGATTTTTTTTACATATATATAATTTTTTTTTTTTTTTTTTTGCTGCCGCAATAAGATTATTATGGTCAGAGATCTATGTATATAGAGGCGGTGCATACACATTAAGAATGGATTCATTTCTCATGTATTATACTAAGTCGCAAGTGGGGAAAAAAAAAGCCTAAACCTCTCATATTGTATCTCATGTGTATTGAAGACCTAGAATTTGTCGCTGTGATAGTATAATAGCGAGCTCCCCCATCTAAGCCTCTGTTATTTCTCCCCTCATATGATCTGGAGTAATTTCCATAGCTGATGTTTTGCACTTATGATTTTCACCCACCGCTTTCATAGAAAAACGGATTTCAGAATCGACTCTTAAAACCGGATTTGCAAACTTAATATTTCCACAGAGGACACAATACCACTTTAAATGCAGCTGTCATTACAGGGCCGCTTTGAACTGTTCCTTTTGAAAATAAAACTGCTCTTTTTACTGCACTTCGCCGCTTTCTAGGGGCATTATGGGAGAATAATACTAAGGAGGGGGAGGGGATATATGGAAACATATCACAGCCGTTCATGGGTGCATCTGAAAATGGTGAAAATATGTTCCGAGCGGCTGTGGGCTACAACAAATAGGAGCCATAAAAAGAGATAATTCTGCTGATAAATATGGATGTGTTTGAATGGTTAAATCTCCCATGTTGATCAGTTTTTTGCAATAATTTTAACCTATATAAGCAATGTGGGGATGTCTATATAGTAGTGTAGTAGTGATCCCCAGATGAAGCATGTCTAGCGAAACGCATGACCGGAATGGAGGCACTATTACATTACTTGTCTCCTGTACATACCTGGTAATACACCTTGGCATTATGGTTGTGTTTATTATGTAGACTTATATTGTTAAAAGTAGTGGGTTGTGTATTAGGTTTTTGGATCTCCTCTTTTTGTGGTGATCTTACCCACGCCAGATTTCCCACTATTCCAGCCTCTTTACTCTGGTTTCACCCTTTTCTGGATACTATGATATTTTGCCTACAACGTAGCGCTTTTTCTGGGTATGTGATTTTGCACGATACGTCTTGGTACTTTTTCTAGGTGTCTCCCTACAAGACTTTCTCCTGATTCTTTAGTTTACGTTGTGTCTCACTATTTTGTCATGTGTTTAGAGATGAGCGGACCTGAACTTTAAAGTTTGGGGTTCGTAGCGTGTCCGGTGCTGAACTCCGAACACAGACTTCTCCCAGAAGTCAGTTTTAATGGTTGGAGTTCCGGGGGAAGTTCGGGAGGAGACAGAGGGAAGGGAGAGAAAGAGAAAGCGAAAGAGTAAGGCCACGGCCCCACTATCAGTATTTGGTCAGTATTCGGTCAGTATTTTTTCTCAGGAGTGGGAGTCAAAACCAGGAGTGGGTGATAAATGCAGAATTGGTGCACTTGTTTCTTCTGTTATACCTTTTCTCTGATTGTTCATCACCTGGTGAAAAAATACTGACCAAATACTGATAGTGGGGCCGTGGCCAAAGAGAGATATATTTTCCAGCTCCAAAGTTCTGATCCCCATACATTTCAGTGGGATTCGGGTTCATGTTCAAGTTCTGGTACCCAAACCAAACTTTGGACATTAAGGTCGGCTCATCCCTATGTGTGTTGTCTTTATATATTTTACGATTCAATAAAGTGACTGATTCTTTTATCCTGTTATTTTTCTTTTATCTTCTAGGATATCTTCATCAAACTGAATAGTGGCCATAGCAGGGTACTGCAGATCCACAATTCATTCTATAGAGGCAGATGTGCAGTACCTGGTCATGGCCACTATGCTATGCAGCTCCACAACTAATCACATCCAGCCAGGATCGGGAACAGCAGATCAGCAAGGGTGCCGGGTGTTGCACTCCCACTGATCTGGTATTGAGGATTGGCCATCAATATTAAAGTCCCCGACGACCCCTTTAATGTATGAAACATACAGTGGGGAAAAAAAGTATTTAGTCAGCCACCAATTGTGCAAGTTCTCCCACTTAAAAAGATGAGAGAGACCTGTAATTGACATCATAGGTCGACCTCAACTATGAGAGACAAAATGAGAAAACAAATTCTGAAAATCACATTGTCTGATTTGGAAATATTTTTTTTTTCAATTTTGGTGGAAAATAAGTATATGGTCAATTACAAACAAGCAAGATTTCTGGCTCTCACAGACCTGTAACTTCTTCTTTAAGAGGCTCCTCTGTCCTCCACTCATTACCTGTATTACTGGCACCTGTTTGAACTTGTTATCAGTATAAAAGAAACCTGTCCGCAACCTCAAGCAGTCACAATCCAAACTCCACTATGGTGAAGACCAAAGAGCTGTCGAAGGACACCAGAAACAAAATTGTAGCCCTGCACCAGGCTGGGAAGACTGAATCTGCAATAGTCAAGCAGCTTGGTGTGAAGAAATCAACTGTGGTAGCAATCATTACAAAATGGAAGACATATAAGACCACTGATAATCTCCCTCGATCTGGGGCTCCACACAAGATCTCACCCCATGGGGTCAAAATGATCTCAAGAACGGTGAGAAAAAATCCCAGAACCACACCGGGGGACCTAGTGAATGACCTGCAGAGAGCTGGGAAAAATGTTACACAGACTACCATCAGTAACACACTACACCGCCAGGGACTCAGATCCTGCAGTGCCAGACGTGTCGCCCTGCCTAAGCCATTACATGTCCGGCCCTGTCTGAAGTTTGCTAGAGAGCATTTGGATGATCCAGAAGAGTATTGGGAGAATATCATATGGTCAGATGAAACCAAAGTAGAACTGTTTGGTAGAAACACAACTCGTTGTGTTTGGAGGAGAAATAATGCTGAGTTGCATCCAAAGAACACCATACCTACTGTGAAGCATGCGGGTGGCAACATCATGCTTTGGGGCTGTTTCTCTGCCAAGGGACCAGGACGACTGATCCGTGTACATGAAAGAATGAATGGGGCCATGTATCCTGAAATTTTGAGTGCAAACCTCCTTCCATCAGCAAGGGCTTTGAAGATGAAACATGGCTGGGTCTTTTAGCATGACAATGATCCCAAGCACACCGCCAGGGCAATGAAGGAGTGGCTTTGTAAGAATCATTTCAAGGTCGTGGAGTGACCTAGCCAGTCTCCAGATCTAAACCCTATAGAAAACCTTTGGAGGGAGTTGAAAGTCCATGTTGCCCAGCGACAGCCCCAAAACATCACTGCTCTAGAGGAGATCTGCATGGAGGAATGGGCCAACATACCAGCAACAGTGTGTGCCAACCTTGTGAAGACTTACAGAAAACGTTTGACCTCTGTCATTGCCAACAAAGGATATATAACAAAGTATTGAGATGAACTTTTGTAATTGACCAAATACTTATTTTCCACCTAAATTTGAATAAACTTTCTTTCCAAATCAGACATTGTGATTTTCAGGATTTGTTTTCTCCTTTTGTTTCTCATAGTTGAGGTCGACCTATGATGTCAATTACAGGCCTCTCTCATCTTTTTAAGAGGGAGAACTTGCACAATTGGTGGCTGACTAGATACTATTTTCCCCACTGTATTAAGATACAATTAATAATCTAAACACAATATCAATAATAAAAGTTTTAGAAAGGTTCCCAGGTACCTCATCACTGATGACTTTATCACACACATTTCTACTTTACAATTGTAGCATACAGAGTGACTGACTACTGGCGTTTTCATGGACATGAGACTTTGGCACAACGGCAAGCTTCAGAACTATAAAACATCATATGACTCACAGGCTTTGAATGGTAAAATCCCTAATTAACACAGTTTGCAGTAATAACAATAGATTACTAAGTAACAACATAACTGGTTGTTTATATGCAAAATCAATTATGAAAACTAATCAAGCCCTTCACTAAGCACATTATTCTCTTCTCTGGGAAACCAGAAGCCAACTCTTATTTGCTTCTTCAGCTTGTATGTTATTAAGGCTTTATTTTAAGTCATTAGTTAAATTTGCAAAGCCGATATTGCTTCTTGCACAAGTCTATGATATGTACATTACATTTTTCCAAGTGCTGATGCAGACCTGCCTGACATTGAGGGGCCTTTGTCTACAAAATGTGAATAGAACAAATTTTTAAGTTAGTGATATACAGATTATGGTTTTATGGTTTATATGCTGCAAACGATTAGATAAGATTATAGATAACCCACTGTTTTCATTACATAGTAAGATGTTGGTGCAGAAAAATATGGCTTAATCCACCTTTCATATTTTCAACCAGTGAAGAGATTACCCAGTCTGAGGCATATAATATTAATAAATAATGAAACACAAGCTGACCAGAGGGTGGAAGTAGAAAAATTAAAGATAAATAATCTAGAATAGGGTGATCTACAGGGTGGGCTATTTATATAGATACACCTGAATTAAATGGGAATGGTTGGTGATATCAACTTCCTGTTTGAGGCACATTAGTATATGGGAGGGGGAAAACTTTTCCAGATGGGTGGTGACCATGGCGGCCATTTTGAAATTGGCCATTTTGGATCAAACTTTATTTTTTTTAATGGGAAGAGGGTCATGTGACACATCAGACTTATTGAGAATTTCATAAGGAAAACAATGGTGTGTTTGCTTTTAATGTAACTTTATTCTTTCATGAGCTTTTTACAAGTTTATGACCACTTATAAAATGTGTTCAAAGTGCTGCCCATTGTGTTGGATTGTCAATGCAACCCTCTTCTCCCACTCTTGACACACTGATAGCAACACCGCAGAAGAAATGCTAGCACAGGCTTCCAGTATCTGTTGTTTCAGATGCTGCACATCTCGTATCTTCACAGCATAGAAAATTGCCTTCAGATGACCCCAAAGATAAAAGTCTAAGGGGGTCAGATTGGGAGACCTTGGTGGCCATTCAACTGGCCCACGACGACCAATCCACTTTCCAGGAAAATGTTCATGTAGGAATGCTCGGTTCTGACACCCATAATGTGGTGGTGCACCATCATGTTGAAAAAACTCAGGGAACGTGCCATCTTCAGTGCATAAAGAGGACAACACATCATCATGTAGCAATTTCAGATATCCAGTGGCATTGAGGTTTCCATTGATGAAGAATGGCCTGAGCCTCTCTTCGCCGAAGCTACAGAAGAGCTCATCTTGCACCCAGCATCCACTTTGGCTGTCACACCAGTAGAGCTATAAGCTTAGACTACTTCAGCTCCCCTCGCGAAGGAAAAAAGCATGGGGTTTGTAGAGAGGAACGGAACTTGATGACCACACTGCCAGCTTCACGATAGCCCAATTATTATTCGCTGCCACCAGTGACCCACTTTGAAGTATAATACAGGCCTGATCGGATGCCTGCATTCTGGTAGCGTATGGCTTTGGGGGAGGGAACGATTACAGAACAAAAGAAACAGGACTATTACATTTTTTATTTAATCCAAAAGGGAGGAAGCGTTTAGGAAAAATATACAAAAGGTTTTACAAAAGGAGACGATACAATATATATGCAGTTACATAAAATAATAAGGATTAAAGAAGAACTTACTATAAGATCGCAGAGACGATTCAGTATAGCTGAAGGGGGGGCGCCCGGCTTTGATTTGACCGTTATTGAACAGGATCCTTTGCTTTTAAAATTTATACCCCCCAGCAATGAATACTGACCCCCCCTTCTGCTGTGTCTTTTATGCTGAAGGGAGAGGCCTGCCCACACCCCCTGTAATGACTTATTGTTGGCTGGGCTCCAGCCTTCATATTTTTATTAGAATCTCTAGCTTCTGGGATAACTTATCGCTGGTTGACTGCAGAAGCCCGAAAGTGGTACCATATTTTCCATTATGAATTTACCTTTCTCCAGAGACCACACATGACCTGGCTGTGGTCCGTTATTCTGGTACTTTTGCGCCACAGCTCACCGGAGGGGCTTTCAGCTACAGGAAAATAAGCATATTGTTCCTTAGATGACCCTGCCAGTAAAAATATGGACCCCATTATTATCGGAAGTATAGAACTCCAGATATTCCATATTTCGTGTCGGCACCGGCCCGGCTGTAGATTCCTGTTGAATTATTTTGAAGCTAGGAACTAAATCTTCTTCAGCTAGATGTAAATTTATCACAAGCCTGTGTCACTGGAAAACACACTTGCAACGCTAAATGGGTTTGGTAGCACCCTTTGTGCTAGCATTTGTCTACAAGCTATTTCTCCCGTGTGTGTTAATTTGCATAGACGCCACTGGCCAAAGTGTCAGCTCTTCTCTTTTGACAAATATTATAGGGGAGGGGGGGATGAAGAGGGGTCTGGGAGGGATAAATTCTTAATATTCTTATGACATAACCACAGTCAACCGCATTGATTGTATCCTGAGGAAGAAGTTGGAGAACTTCGAAACGCGCAGATAAAAAAAAACGCATACTCCTTCATTCTGTGCATCTTAGTTTCATCCATGGCACTACATCAGCAGTGCAGAAAACCACCTATTTGTCCTATTTGAAAAGCATCCATCTATGACAACCCAGTAGACCCTTTTTGGCTAGATCTTCCCTTTAACTATCTATGTGTGATCTAAACAGATTGACTGACTACATCTATCCAAAGAAGCAAATTGTGAGCTCCGGGCCTCGGCTCATCTTGATCGTGAGCTCTGTTTATTTGCAAAATTAGCAGTGAGTCCAATTTGCTCTCCATTTAAGTCATTTGGGAAGCTGACATCAATTGTACTGTTGTTTCTCAGATCCATAGCTATTGAACACGACAGGCACTCAATAATAATGCAATTAGTCTCTAACCAGTGTATTATTTGCCGTCGCCCGTCTCCACCAATCCAGAGAAAATCTTTTGCTTATGGTAAACAAATGTATGAAAAAAAAAGCCAGCATTTGAATCCATTCATTTTTCCGCTTGTGGAGGTGGAATGTTTATGTTGCGTTCTTGTTGTCTATCTTTTTCTCTGCTCAGTGAATTGCATGGCATAACTCGAATTGAAGCAGTACATCTCTTTAAACAATGCCTGCTATATTCCATTTGTAATGGAGTTGGAGGTAGAAAATGTAATTGTGTGTTAAACACGAGGCAGCCATACATGAAGATAAGCAGAGCTGAGTGACTCGATATGGTAATCCAGAGACGGAAATGCAAAATCTAGGGATATTCCTGTGATGAATGATTTGGAATGATAATACAAAGTCGAATTAAAAAAAAAAAAAAAAAGGAAAGAAAGAAGTTTATTAATTTGAATTTCAGCACAATTTCCGAAACAAGTTACATGATGGGAAGAAATCATCACTAGAGCCTTAAGCAACTTTGTTCGAAAAGTTAATCAAAATGTCATAAATTCTGATTATGGAGCATTAACTAATATCATCATATTTAAAGCCTAGCATCAAGGAATGTAAAGAAACAATTTATTATCTATTGGGTTAAAAAAAAATTAAAAATACATTTTCAAGTAACAGCAGTTATTTTTAATCCCAATAGATCCCAAGAAATAAATAATCCTCTGTCGATTTATTTCATTTTACCATTTTTATGATACAGGACTTCAATTCTCCTGCATAGGGGCTATCCAACAAAGGACTTTATTACACAGTATATCTACATGATAGGTGATTAAGACCCCCACCGATCAATAGAGTAAGGGTTTAGAGTTTAATCAAAACTGTAGTCACAAGTGCACTCTGCCTCTCAATATAATTTATAAAGGGTGTTGCTAGGGTTTATAAACAAGAAGGGTATAAGCCCAAAGATGTTTTCCCACCCCACCCCAAAAAAGTTCTATATCAAAGCCAACACAGCTAAAAGATCATTTTCCATGTGTGACAATGTACCTTTAAATAATACAGATATGAAATAATATCCAAAAGCCAACATAACCAATATACAGGGTACTAATAATACCCTGACCCCAACTATGATCACTGGATAGGCTAAATATTATCACCATTCTGTTACTGAATATAAACCACTATAAGAGGACCAATATACAACCACACAATGACTATGTAATGGCAGATTCCACTATTATACTGAATCTCTACAGACTATAGACATTAATACAGTACAAAAAAATTCAGTGACTCACTGGCAACATTTTCTTTTATTGTAGTTGTTCACTTTTCACTTTTTCTCCACCTAGCCCAGACCACCATTAATACAGTCATGACTTGTGTAACACAATTTAATGCACATCTTTTGCTCCTTGATTTGCCAGCACTCTCTTTACTTTTACTTACTATTGTCCCTGGCACTAATAATGGCCCAAACAGTAACAGTGCCCCTTTTTTTTGTGGTACACAAAGTAATAGGGCCTTATTCTGAACACACAGAGTAATAGTACTGCTCTAAGTGCCTTACACAGTAATAGTGCCTCCTTTGTGCTCCAACATAATAATTATGTTCCTTTGGCTAACTAGAAATAGTAATTGACCCCCTACATTGGTAAAGTTCCACTTTGAGCTCCACAGAATAGTAGTCATTCTTTGTGACCCTACAAAATTAGTAGCCCCCTTATATAACTCCACACATCAGTAGCTCCATTCTTGTCCCACCTACGCAACAGTCATTTTTTGTTTTACCAATTAGTGGTCAGTGCTAAAGATATAGTCCAGTATATACATTATATTCAGAAGACATCAGCACTAGGAATTTGTAATTGAAGCCATTTTTATTGATACCTGCACAGCAAGAGACCTACAGTATTTTGTGCATCACCCACTCCCTCCATTAATTATCATTAGAGATGAGCAGATTGATTTGCGGGACTCCGGCCCAGTATCCAGGTCAATGGTACCTGCTGGTTAGATGGAAGGCCCATGAATCTCTTTTCTTCCGGTGTCCCCGGCACAGCTTTTGATTAGCCAGGACTGGCGCAACATCATCTGTGCATCACGTTGCCCAGATGACGGTGCGCCACCCTTAACAAACCAAATGCAGGGATGTCGGAAGGTAAGAGATCTGCGGGGTTCCCATCTAGCCAACACTGACCTGAACGCTGGACAAAAGTCACGCAAATCAATTCGCCCATCTCTAATTATGACCCCTTTTTGACAATGAATTGTTAAAAAATTACACTCACCTAACTTCACTTTCTATGCCATTCGGAAACCAATGCAACAATGCAATGTGATCATACATCCTTTGTGTCGTTAGTAGAATTGGCGTGCACACAATCAGGTTTCGAGGTGCTGGTGCAATGGGGTGAGCGACCACTTGGACCATGGAATAAGAAATTCACTGCACTCTCTAGATTTGAAGTGAGTGCAGCCACCCAGGGTCCTGCGGGCACCTAAGAATACCAAGAAATGAAGCAATATACTCACCCCATCCTCCCTAGAAGCCAGGACCAACTGCCCACCACCTAGATGTGGACACTACCCTTGTGCTTTTCATGAAATAGTCAACTACATGAATTCTGACTTGTTGAAAAAGACCCAAACAGGGTCGAAACATTTTGTCTGTTATAATTGGTCACTAAAGCACTTTATCCGCTATGTTGTGAAACCTGCTTTTTGCACAGAGAATCTATAATAAATGTGGCGCCCCTGAGGGTTCGACCGCCACAGGGATGCTGCACTTCTTTAATGGAGTGTGGTGTTCCTCCTCTGAGGTAAGAACAGTGCAATGGTCAGGACCCCACCTCCACATCCAACACCACACTTCTCCCACTAGAGGGGGCTAGTATGCACTAGAGTGCTGCCGCTACTGGAAATTGGGAGACTGGGGTGCCAAGAGATAGAGGGAACCAATTAGAGGGTGAGGGTGGAGGACTCACATTTAGTGACACTTAATATTTCATATTTAATAAACAGCCATCTTGGCTTGTGGTTCTTTGATTGTGATCTCCCTCCCAGAACGTGGATCCTGTGTGGACCTGCAGCGGATGGGGACACGGCCCTCGTACCCTGGGCTTGGGTCAAGGGGTAGGTTGCAGATAATGTATGTCTCAACCCGGTCAAGGACCATGATCAAGAAGGCCCGGAGCTTAGGAGTGTAGCTCCACCGCAAATGGACCCCAGGGGGATGCAGACGGAGCGGTATACGCCACCTGTCCTCGCTATTCTGGCCCAGCCAGGGGGATTCCGGCTGCAAGAGGGGTACCGGCCCCCGACACCTGACCTTGCTACTCTACGTCCTGGTCAGGGAAGCCCGGCAGGCCCAGAGGATCCTGCCGGGTAACGGACGGAGCAGAGCTGCCACCCGTACCCTTTTTCTGAGCATAGTCCAGAGGGAGACCCGGCCTATCTACACACCCAGACAGGAAAGGACCCGGTGTGAAGTCTAGGAACACTCTGGTGCGGGGTCCTGATTGAGCACTTGCATCACTCGGAGGTTGTCGCACCCCCGTTCCTGGTGACTGCAGAACTCCGTGAGGAGCAGGGAGAAGCCTTGCAGCTGTACTCTCCACCGTGAGTAAAAACCCTGGAAGTCGACCCCTATGGCCTCCGGACTCTTTATTCTGCACTGCACCGCACCACTTAGCACCGGACCGCCTACACTACAACCCCCTCCATCCCTGTCGCTGCCCTGAGGCCCTGCTCCGCCTGTGGGGAGTAGTAACAACTTTGCCTGCTACAGCACCCCGCCTCAGAGGACTGCAGCAGCGCTGGTGGCCTTCACCAGGCACCACAGGTGGCGTAGTCGAGATCAACCACTCAACTCTGATAAGCCCGTACCACCTTTTTAATGTGACGGCCCTGGGCACGGAGCGGGTCCGGGCCACGGCTGCACCCCACTGACAACATAGGACCGGCTCCGAGTCCCCCATCTACCAGGGTAGGGTTCCGAGCGTCACACATAAACTTTTGCATCACTTCAAGCCTAGAGAGTGCGGTGAATTTCTTATTCCATCACACACCCTTTGCCGGCTTGCCGATGTCAACAATATGCTCCTCGCCTCTATTAAACCAAAGGACTAATAGAGCCTGGAACTTAAGTGGTGATGACGTGAGCTCTGGGCTCCACCATAGTTTTCAAATGGATCCAGTCCCTGAAGATGGGATCCCTTTTGGGGTTGGATTGAGCACTTTTCCTTGAGGCAAAATCTGTGGCCTACATTTACTGACATATCTAACACTAGTCTAAATAGAGGAGATAGTTGGGATGACTTGTGCCAAATATAGTAGAAAGTGTACCTCACTTGATAAATTTGGAACATTTGTAACCAAAATCTACTTCTGCTTTGAACAGACCTAGATTTGTGACAAAATGAGCTCAATTGCAAAGCTTTCACGGAACAAATGAAGCATTACATGGTGCCCATTGATATAAATGAGTCACCTCTGTAACATTGAGTCTTTCAGAGCAAGATACACTCTTCGCAGCGGCTCCAAAATAGGAGACCTTCCTCTAATAGCTCTCTTACATTAAGTATTTAAAATTAGTTTTTTTAAACCAGACATCCCTTTAAGGTTTATATTACATTGCCTTCTTTTTTCATTTCAAGAATAAACAGCTTTATTAAGAAACAGAGCAGATCTCCTTCAGAAGTAAGACTTGACAAAATAGGATTTTGGGTTCTCATTTCCTTGCGATTATTGGCAACTGCACCTATTACTACAGCTGTAGGAATAATTCTTGTGTTAGCGGAACGGCATCGTGTCACAATATTTATATACTGGATAAAACACAGGGGACAGGCAATCATTACTATTATTCACTGCGGGAAAACTACAGAATAAAGAGGAAGTGGGACGTAAAGTGCAAATGGACCATTCAGATAGATAAAATAATGGAGTTTATTGAAGATACAAAAGATTTGCTAACTATCTGCATTCGGTCAATACGGCGGAACGGTAATTAGTCTGTATTATGTCAACAGGTCATTGACTGTGTACTGGACTATACCAATCTACAGACCTGCACATATCCCATGTGCCATATCCATCCATCCTAAGTTCTACTCTTTGACAGGTAGACTGAGATCATTGAGCTATAAGGAATAACAAGAGACTATATTTGTAATATACTTGCCTAAGCTTCTTTAAGTGGGCTAACACCAGTGGCATAACTAATGTCTGATGGGTGCCGGAGTAAAATTTGGACCTGGACCGCCACCTACATTTTGGCCAGATGGGGTTCTTCCCCCATGTTTTAATGTCCCCCATCCTGGTTGTTTCCTGTAATAATCACCCCCATCCTGGGTCCTTTCCTATAATAATGTTCCCTATCCTGGGCCCCTTCCTATAATAATGTTCCCTATCCTAGGCCCCTTCCAGGAATAATGTCCCCCATCCTGGTTGTTTCCTGTAATAATCACCCCGATCCTGCCCCCTTCCTGTAATAATGTCCCCTATCCTGGACCCCTTCCAGGAATAATGTCCCCCATCCTGGGCCCCATGCTCTAACAATGTCTCTCATCCTGGACCCCTTCCTATAATAATGTCCTCCATTCTGAGCAACTTCCAGTAATAATGTCCCATCTTGTCCCCTTTCAGTAATAATGTCCCCCATCCTGGGCTCTTTCAGTAATAATCCTCCCCATGTGGGGCCCCATGCTATAACAATGTTCCCCATCCTGGGCCCATTCCTGGTATAATGACCCCATCCTGGTAAAATGCCACCCATCCTGGACCCCTTCCTGGTATAAAGTCCCTCATCCTGTTACAATTCCCCCCATCCTGAGCCCCTTCTTGGTATAATGCCCCCATCCTGGGCCCCTTCCTGGTATAATGCCCCCATCCTGGGCCCCTTCCTGGTATAATGCCCCCCATCTTGGGCCCATTCTCTCTGTTTTTCTCTAGCACAATTTAAAAAGAAACAAATTATTATTCTTACCTTCCCTCGCTTCCACATGTGTCGTCCTACTCTATAATCGACGCAGAAAAGAGGCAGCTGACTTCAGCGTACCAGCACGGGCAGTTCATGACGTCACTGCCATAAGCAACCCATCACGGGCAAGCTGACGCCTGTTGCCGCCCTCTTATTGCCCGGCAGCGTGTATTGCAGAGCAAAGAGGCGGCGGATCTCTGCTCCACAGAACATTTTAGCTGAATGTGCATCTAAGGAAGCTTGCAGGAAGAGGTGCAAGGACTGCCCTGAAATGCCTCTAAAAAGCTCACTTTTATATATGCTTTTGCTAAGCCCATAATTTTGAAGTGCGGTTCGTGGGACTATTAAAGCATAATCGGGACAGTTAGCAAGTGTGCCCTCACTGTCTGCACAAATGGAACTGTGGCACCCCAGGGGCCTGGTTGCCACAGTGGCATTGCCTCCCTCACAAGAAGTGATGCCAAGCCTGGAAACAAGCAGGGGTCCCCTAGGTATACTAGCATGCAACACAATTACCTGGCTCCAGACAAGAAAGGGGAGCTCCTCCCCTTAGAAACTGGAATCTGGAGGCGGGGTAGGTTAGAGTGAGTTGAGAGGAGTTGAAGACAGGACAACAACGAGGAAATACCTGGGAAGTGGAACTGCACGGCAGCTCACCCCAGAGAGGAGCGTAGAAGAACTTGACACCGGAGTTGTGGGGCACTGAAGGCCCAGCAGCAGAAACTGGAGGACAGAAGACTGCAGGCCCGAGCTGCCTGCCATACGGGGGAGCACAAAGACGTTTTAGTCAGGGACGAGGGCCACAGCACAGCTATAAGCAGCAGGGCCAACGAGATTAGCGTAAAAGAAAGGCCTCCAACTTCACCTGGCGAGGTGGATTCCAAACTTGCTTCCAGGCCACCCGGACCTCTACTACAAGCTAGTACCCGTGCCCCAATTCCGTTAAGTGCTCTTGAATTACCTGAGGGATTGCTGAAACCCTCCCTGAGTGAACACAGGACCGTGCGGGAGGTTACCCTGGCGCTGGGAACCTGGAGTCTGACAACTGTGAGTAAATCTTGAAGACTGCACCCCCCACTGTGTCGTAGAATTATTGTCTGCGCCATCACCTGCACTACACTGCACAGCAACTATCAAATCCCAATCTATACTGCCCTGGAGCTTAGCTCTACCTGTGGAGAGCTGAACCAACTCTGCTGCGTCACCATCAGCTCCAGAGGATCTGCACCGCAGCGGCGGCCCCATAGAGCCGCATACCACAGGTGGCGTCACTAACATTAACTATAAAAACTTTATTCCCCTTTTACAAAACCCCTTTTATTGACCGCCCTGGGTCACGGACCGGGTCACAGCCACTGTGACATCCCCCAGCACCGACCGGCCCGGCTACCGAGTACCCCATGGCCCAGGGGGCGCGTCATACCCCCTGTCTGAGGAGCAAAAAGTCAGCATCCTCATAGGCCAGCTAATCGGTGCAGCCCAGAGAGAGGTGAAGTCCTGGCCGGGCAGGGACAAAGGCACTGTTAAGGAAATACTGGCCCGGTTGAAAGATACCTTTGACACTCGCACCGCAGCAGTTCTATGGGTGCAAACAAAGGGTGCAGGACAGTGTACGGGACTATGCTCTAAACCTGCAGGAGGCGCTGCGGGCCATTAAACAGGTAGACCCCGACAGTGTGCGAGACGAGGACAGATTGCTAACTGAGCAGTTTATCGAGGGGCTCCTGTCTAACGCCCACCGGACACAGCTGCACATTTTGGCTCTGCAAAACCCTGATTTGGACTTTGCGCAATTTAAAGACCGAGCCACGAGAACCAACCCCAGGTGGCACTGCATCCCTCCGGCGCCCAGCTATCACATACCACAAGGAGGTGGCGTCCTTTTCCCCGGCACCTGTGGAGGCTGACGCGCAGACCCTAGATAATGATCCGTCTGCGGACCTACGCCTTCAGGTCCAGGAGCTGACCAAAAGTGTGGCTGTGTTAACCAAAACCATGCAGGCCATGCAAGTGTCTCCAAAGGAAAGGATCCAGCTGGCTTCTAGTCCAGATGACGTCCCGTGGCGACGACAAAGAAGAATTCCACCGACCAGAGGGAGGAACAGCGATCGCTACGACCAGTACGGACAACCCATCTGCCGCCGCTGTCTAAAGGTGGGGCACTACGCAAGATTCTGTAATTTAAACGAACAACCCCTGGGGCACAGGGCCAACCCCCAGGAGTAAGATGACCAGGCCCACAAAGCTGGCGAGGCAAGTGCGTGGGAGGACGACCAGTCCTACCTGTCGTGCTTGATGGCATCCCGATGAACGCACTGCTGGACACTGGGTCCCAGGTGACAACGATGCCATATATTCTTTATAAACAATACTGGACTGATTCAGACATTACCCGCCGTCCAGATGAACATCTTAGCATCTATGCCAGCAATGGTCAGCCCTTGCCTCAGGTGGGGTATAAAGAGGTGACCATAAAAGTTGGCCGAGTAGAATTGCCATCACAAGGAATGATTATTGTTGATATTGATCGCCGAGAAAGTCATTCTATGATAACTGTAGGCACCAATGTGATAGAGAATTGTCTTGGGGAAATTATTCTTTTGTTGCAACAGGTCGCAGAGACTGCCAGTTCCAGTCAGCAGCGAGTTCTGCAGAAGGAAATCAGAGCCCTGATGAAAAGACAACAGGTAGAGCTGTCTGGTGGAGAAGTTGGCAGTATCAGGATGAGTGATCCATTCCCCATTGCAATGCCACCTAGGAGTGAAATGTTAATATGGTGTCGGGCAGCAATCGGTCTCAGGGGTCAAGATTATCAGGCCCTGGTAGAACCCGTGTACTCTGATAGTAGGCCCACCATCTTGACAGCCAGGGGGGTAGTCGATGTCCGCAAGGGTAGAGTACCGATACGCATCCTGAATTGTGGGAAGAAAGAGGTCCATTTACCCCGGTATGCTACCCTTGCTAAGCTATTCACTGTCAGTAACAACGCAATAAAGACAGTGGAACCGTTGCCTCCATCCAAACTGGCGGAAGATAATGGCTCCAAGGGGCAGATGGAGGATTGGTGTCAGAAGCTACAAATGGGCACTGGCTCCACCCATTTGCACCTAAAGCATGGAGTATACCGGGTGGTCCAAGAATATGAGCGAGTCTTCAGCAAACACCCACTACACTTTGGGCAGGTAAAAGGGGTCCAACTTCATATCCCCACAGGAGATCATCCGCCTATGAAGGAGAGGTACCGGCCTGTACCCCCAGCTGACTATCAATGTGCCCACGGAATGTTACGGGAGATGAAGGAGGTTGGGGTGATCAGAGATAGTTGTAGCCCCTGGGAAGCTCCATCAGTTCTCGTTAGAAAGAAAGATGGTACAATGAGGATGTGTGTTGATTACAGGCAGATTAACCGCATTACACATAAGGACGTCTACCCATTACCCAGAATTGAGGAATCATTTGCAGCATTGAAATCAGCTAACTATTTCTCCACTTTGGATCTCACCAGTGGGTACTGGCAGGTTCCTGTGGCAGAGGCGGACAGAGAAAAGACTGCGTTTACAACACCAATGGGCCACAGCGAGTTCAACTGCTTGCCATTCGGGCTCTACAACACCCCAGGAACCTTCCAGCGGTTAATGGAGTGTTGCCTAGGACACAAAAACTTCAAAACCGTCCTGCTGTACCTAGACGACGTAATCGTCTACTCAAAGACATATGAAGACCATCTGGAGCACCTGGCCAAGGTGTTCGAAGCCCTATCTAGTTATGGCCTGAAAGTAAAGCCGTCCAAGTGCCATCTGTTAAAGCCCAAGGTGCAGTATCTAGGTCATGTGGTAAGCACTGAAGGTGTAGCACCAGACCCCGAAAAAGTCATTGTGATCAAGGACTGGGCAAGACCCTCCACTATCAAGAAAGTGCGGCAGTTCCTCGGGCTGGTAGGCTACTACAGGAGATTCATCAAGGGTTTCACCAAGATAGCGGCACTCATGCAGGACCTCTTAGTGGGCCAGTCCAAGAAGGCCAAGAACCCGAAACCTCAGTTCAAATGGGGTAAACCAGAAGACGAATCTTTCACTCGACTGAAAATGGCTCTTACTGGAGACGAAGTCCTGGCCTACCCCGACTATGGCCAACCCTTTATATTCCATACGGATGCCAGCAACGTGGGATTGGGAGCGGTGCTGTCCCAGGTACAGCAGGGCAGAGAGAGAGTGATTGCCTACGCCAGCAGGAAGCTCCGTCCAACGGATAGGAACCCCGACAACTATAGTTCCTTCAAGTTGGAGTTTTTAGCCATAGTCTGGGCTGTAACAGAGCACTTCAAACACTACCTCGCCTCCTCCAGATTTACAGTCTTCACAGACAACAACCCACTGACGCACCTGGAGACGAGAAGCTTGGTGCCCTAGAGCAACGATGGGTGGCCCGACTGTCTAATTACGATTTTACCATCAAGTATTGGGCGGGGCATAAAAACACCAATGCTGATGCGCTCTCCAGGATGCCCAACTTGTCAGATGGGGGAGAAGACCCAGAAGATCTGGAGGAGATAGAGCTACCCGCTTTCCATCGTCATGGGGTGACCCAGTGCTCCCACTATGTGAGGGACAAGCGCTCTGCCAGCAGAGAGGCCACGTTCAACCCATTGCCCCACCATGGATGGGCCTTGGACCACGTGAAGCTAGCCCCAAGCCGGCCAGGCTATGTCTACGCTCTCACCATAGTAGACGACTACTCCAGGTTCTTGGTAGTAGTGCCAGTGAAAGATCAAATGGCTCAGACGGCAGCCAAAGCGTTTCAACAACAATTTTGTTGCCCGCACGGTTACCCTGAACAAGTGCTGACCGACCAAGGTCCAGCCTTTGAAGCAGAAGTGTTTCAAGAATTCTGTAACTTGTACGGCTGCAAGAAAATAAGGACGACGCCGTATCATCCCCAGACCAACGGGTTGTGCGAGAAAATGAACCAGGTGGTAATAGACCTGTTGAAGACATTGCCCCTTGAAGAACGTAGCCTGTGGCCAGAGAAGTTACCAGATTTGGTGGACCTATATAACCACATCCTGGTGAACTCCACCAACTGTACACCCGCTTACCTGATGAGAGCAAGACCTGGCAAGTTACCCATTGACTTAGACATGGGAGTCTTAACACCAGAGACGACATCACCAGATGCAGATTGGGATACAAAGCGGCAGCAACAATACTGCAAGGTGCAAGAATGTGTGGAAAGAAGTTTGTCCCAGGCGAGACAGAGGCAGGAGAAAACTTACAATCAGCACGCACCTGCAGTTCCCTTATCACCTGGAGAACAGGTACTCAAGAGGAAGAGACAAGTCCATAAATTAGATGACCAGTGGGAGGTTGAGCCAGACACTGTCCTACCCTCGAATTACAATAACACCAAAGTGTGCCTCATCAGTAAAGATGGAGGGGAAACTTCAGCAGCAGTCTCAAGAGACCACCTGAAGATATGCCCTGAACAGTTGAAACACAAAGAAGACCAAGACAGCCCTCAGCCCATAGAAAAAGTGGAGGAAACGGTCCAGACAGTCCTTGGAGCATTTCCCCAGTCTTGTACGCAGGTGAACAGAGCAATTGTTCTACCGGTCCTGACCTTTCTCCAAGCGGCCTTACCGGAAGCTGCAGAGGCTCCAGAACAGCAGAGAGACCAATCGGCCCCAGAGACAGATGCTTCATCAGCAGCAGATCAGTAGAATCTACCCTCTGCTAGCAGTGAACCTGTCGTACCCAGGGTGAGCCAAAGAATTCGTAGGAGATTACTCAGCCTACCGGTGTTACCTCAGACTATCCGTAGTGTAGTTCACACTGAACCCACCACACCAGGGGTAGACACTAGGGACCAGGGTAGGTCAGTGACAACAAATGTACTACGTAGATCGACCCATAGTACTAAAGGTCAGCTCCCTGGCCGCTGGAGGAACTGAAGTGTATGTTATATATAGTTGTAACCGTTAAATAATCTTGGATATATACAGTATAGTTGTTAAATTTATGGACAATCGGACCACAGGACTAGGTGTGGTCAGGACAATATTGAAAATAGTTAATAAGTGGCCTTGAAAATAAACCGCAGGCGTGGCCGAAAATCGGGCCCAACGACAGAGTGCCCTGAAGCCACGCCCAGGGATGATACACAAAGTGAGTTGATGCGGTTCCCATCAGCCAAATTTCAATTATCAGGAAAAAGACAATCCCCGGATTGTGGCGTAAAGACTAAGCGCCGCAGTGAGTGCTATAAATTTTTGGTTATGTTTTTTGTAATTTTTGACTTTGTAAACTATTTGTACTGTGAATTGTTATTATTGTTGATTGTTAATTCAAAAAGGTATCCTCAGTCCGGGAGTACTGAATTTAACTAGGGGGGAATGTGGCACCCCAGGGGTCCGCTTGCCACAGTGGCATTGCCTCCCTCACAAGAGGTGATGCCATGCCTGGAAGCAAGCAGGGGTCCCCTAGTCAGGTATACTAGCATACAACACTTTCTTGGCTCCAGACAAGCAAGGGGAGCTCCTCCCCTTAGCAACTGGAATCTGGAGGCGGGGTTAGTTAGAGAGAGGAGTTGAAGACAGGACAGCGACGAGAAGAGACCTGGGAAGTGGAGCTGCATGGCAGCTCACCCCAGAGAGGAGCGTAGGAGAACCGGACACCGGAGTCCAAGGTTGTGGGGCACTGAAGGCCCAGCAGCAAAAACCGGTGGGCAGAAGACTGCAGGTCTCCTGGCCCCATCAGATGCCCGGGGGCTCAGCAGCACATAGGGCCCAGCACCGCCACGTGTGTGCGACACTCCAGGAAGGCCCGAGCTGCCTGCCATACGGGTGAGGAACAGACGCTTTACTCAGGGACGAGGGCCACAGCACAGCTATAAGCAGCAGGGCCAAAGAGATTAGCGCAGAGGGAAGGCCTCCAACTTCACCTGGCGAGGTGGATTCCCAACTTGCTTCCAGGCCGCCCGAACCTCTACTACAAGCTAGTACCCGTGCCCCGGGTACTAAACTAACCTGCCTAACCACCAGTAAAGATAAGAGGAAACCGCCATTAAGTTGTGGACTGGTTATTATCTGCGCCATCCTCTGCACTACACTGTACAGCAACATCTATAACGTCACCATTTCCTTCCCTGGAGCTAAACTCTGCCTGTGGAGAGCTAAACCAACTCTGCTGCGTCACCATCAGCTCCAGAGGATCTGCTCCATAGCGGCGGCTCCATATAGCCGCATACCACAGGTGGCGTCACGAACATTAAACTATAAAAACTATAATCCCCTTTTTTTTGACCGCCCTGGGTCACAGACTGGGTCACTGCCACTGTGACATCCCCTGCACCGACCGGCCCGGCACCGAGTACCCCACGGCCCAGGGGACGAATCAGAACCACATTAGGTGCTGGAGGAGCCTGTTCACAAGGTTTGAGTAGAGTAAGTCTAAGCACAGCCACCAAGAAGTATAGAGTAGATGGCCATTTGATGGCTGCCAACCAAAAGATCGTTTGGCCGACAGCCACCTCAGCTGACTCCCCCGAACACAAGAGCGCTTGTTCGCCCGAGTACTATTGTGTTCTCTATGTGAAAGCCACTGATTAACACATTGGCTGGTGGCTTATCTCAGGAAGAACAATACAATCTGTAGTCCACAATCGGACATGCCTGATCTACATCTCTCCCGATCATCAGCCGGCCAATGCCCCCATACGTATTAGAATGTTGACTGAATCCTTCGATATTGGCTGGTTCGTCCAACATACGTCTAAGGTGAATGGCCGAGTAAAGTGACCGAGGTCCCTGACCAGCCACTGTGGGACCCCTGGTGTGAACTGGGGACACTGACCTAGATATCCTGAGGGCCTGACCGGAGCTGGGCAGCAAGGCTGATGAGTTGCTACCTAGGAGGTGCCAGGAAGCTTATAGACAGGGATCCTCATGATTTGGTAGCTGGTGCTGGGTGAATTTGGGATGAGGAAGAGCCAAACGAGAGTTTGATAAAAGAGAGACCATTGGACATTGAGTGACAGGCTGCTCTTAAGCTTAACAAGAGGCTGGTGGATCTATATCCAGTATAACTACATTTTAATTTTTTGTATAATTTTGTTTAGCATGGAATTTATTAAACTTTGCAATTTACTTTTTTTAAGGGATTTGTTCTCATTCCTGTAAAAAAAAAAACTGCATGTCTATTTGTCTGCCTTTAGCTGCATTGATAACAGAAGGAACCCATTTGGAGTACAGATGCTGACAGTGAAAGGGTCAGCCACTGACTATGGACGCAAGCTGCTGCAGAAGATTATTCTTCACAGCACTTAAGGAGACAGGTGTTGACCCTTTCACTGCCATCATCTGTACTCCAAATAAGTACGTTCTGATATCAAATCAGCTGAAGGCAGGCAAATAGACTGGGGAAAATTCGGGCTTGGAAGCAACTTAAATGGCATTTTTACAGGAATGAAGACAAATTACGTAATTGGTGGTTTGCAAATTTTTGTTACTTTCCATCCCGGACATAATCTATCTTAATTGATTGACAGTTTGGACCAATGGCGTGGCTGGGCTGCTGGCAAAATTGTGGGATATCTGATGCTGCAAGTAGAGGCCTCTTTACCTAGGTAGCATTAGGGCAGAGCAGGAGCACTAAAGCTGGCCGATCCAGTGAATGTCAGTTTCAGAGTAGCGCTTACAAGCTCTATAGGAAGGAGCTTGCAAGTGCTGCACTCCTAGTCTAAGAGAACTGCCATCATGGATAGACTGCAAAGGTGGCCAGAAGCATAGGGCAACAAGCACTAAACAAAATAAAAAATCACTCAGTTCTGGAGAGAATTTTTAATAAGTGGTAAATTGCAAAGTTGGTTGTTTTTAGAAGCACTTTGCAATTTGACTCATTTAAGAAGATGAGACAAAAAGGGAATATATCATGAGAAAATAGCCTGTTGTTTAAATCAGGTTGTTATATTAAATTTATGTTTTTCTTTATTTTTCTAATGTTCTTTTTTTCATATCACAGCCTGTATTCAAAATAAAAATTAGAAATCTTGCAGTTCCCACACTAGCCACTGGGGCTATTTTCGACTCTAACTTCCTGTTGTTTAAGGAAATTAACATATACATTAGCAGCAATCGACTGACTCAGATCCTATATTTTATATTTTATAGTGAAAAATCTATTGAGCGTGTGCAAAGGTCACTGTGGCAGTAGGAGGTCAGGGGGAGTTTATTATAACTGATGGATCCTGGAAAATCAGCTGTGTACAGAGATGTTACTTGTCATTGTAATCCTGCCTCTGATGATTAGCCTGCTGTAAACTCTTCCTGAAATGACTGGAACTCTGAATTTAAAATAGCTCCAGTGGCCACTGGTGACTGCAAGATTACCAATTTTGATTTTTAATACAGATCTCGAAATGAAAAACAAACAAAACCTTTTTTTTCAACATATATACAGTATGTAACACAAAAAAACTGAATACAATAGGTCATTTTTCTGATGACACATTCCCTTTAAAAGGACAATAATAACAGTTCCACCATGCCAGCCACACAGTGCCCCCATAATAACGCTCCCAATTTTTCTGTGGCATGGAAGATAAATGGATGGAGCCACCAAAGAGCACAGACATGTCTTCCAAAACCTGGCTAGGGAAGGGGCGGGATGAGCGCTAGTTGATCACTGATAGCAACTAAAGACAACAAGGGGGAACAAACAAGGGAAAATAGCTTAGCTTTAGTCGACTTCAGAGAGATTGACACACATCCTCTTAGCTCCAGAGAGGAATAAGTACTGCTCTTGCTCAATCCTTCACAAGGGGTCATGTCAATATCACCGGCACCTCCCTATAGCAAACAGCAGGTATTTATACACCCAGGCCAGGCTGTTAATCAACAAGAGGAAGGTAGCCGCTGGGTCCTAGAGAGACAGCTTCTAAGAAGGTGTCTGTAATGCCAAACAAAGAGATCTCCTGCAACCAACTGCAGGGCGACTGTCTGTCACTTCTGACACACCCATGACATCCATGCAGGGAAGGTAGAATTAAGCTGCTATCTAATCATGCCATTCTCTCTAACAGAAGCAGAATAATGTCACTATCTTTCTGAATTATTAGGAGGCTTGGGGGGGGTACTGTTTTTTCTTGTTTCTCCTCCACCAAACTTATAGACATAGCAATGCTCCCTGGGAAATAGCTATGCAAATTAGCTCACCTCAATGATAATGACAGCTGGCTCTCTAATGCCACTTATTGGAGGCAGCTACCTGAAAATTTTACCTTTTTAACAAGTGTTTAACTAGTCTTGCCACATGACTTAAGATATTTAGCCAAACCAGTTTTCTTTAGGAAACCACGCAGAACAGTATCGCAGGCTTTGCACCCCTGATTTAATGTGACAGTAAATTCAAAGCCTCGAAAGGTTGAATTTATCTTTTCTAGAAATTGATACCACCTATTTTCCACCTAAATGTTTTATAGGCCTGATACTGCCATTGGGAAATCCATGTTAGGGTAGCGCACACAGAGTTTTTTGGGAAGTTTTTGGAGCAGAAACTGAGAGGAAACTTTCTAAATCTCAAAATTCCTCAAAAATTTTCACTTTCTGAGCAAAAAATTCAGCAAAAAGACTTAGTGTGCACACAGTGTCATAATGTTACGACAAAGGATAAGCTAGCCCCCCATTGTCCTAGAGGATAGTCCAGTGGGCCCATGCTTGGACACAACAATGTCCCAAAGATCCAGCAGAAAACAATTCATTTAGAGGTGACTTTGAAGCCAATCACTTACCACAAGGGTCTGTTTCTTATGGGATTACTTACAAATAATCTATTAGATCTAAAGCCCCCATCTCACATAGCGAGATCGCTAGCGAGATTGCTGCTGAGTCAAGGTTTTGGTGACGCAACAGCGACCTCACCAGCGATGTCGCTATGTGTGACACTTTGCAGCAATCAGGCCCCTGCTGTGAGGTCGCTGATCGCCGCAGAATGTCCTGGACCATTTTTTGGTCTTTGCCCTCCCGCTGGTCAGCACACATCGCTGTGTGTGACCAGCGGGACCAGCGATCAGGCTGGTAACCATGATAAACAGCGGGTTACTAGGGGCACACGCGCACTTAGTAACCCGCTGTTTATCATGGTTACCAGCCTGCTCCTGCTTCAGCAGGCTGGTAACCAGGAGCAGGACATCGTGGAAAGATTCTTTCCACGATGTCTCTGCTCCCCTGATCGTTGGTGAGCCTGCCTGTTTGACAGCTCACCAGCGATCACAAAGCGATGCAGCAACGATCCCTGACAGGTCGTATCGTTGTCGGGATCGCTGTAGCGTCGCTAAGTGTGACGGGGCCTTTAAAGGCTTAAAGGGAACCTGTCAGGTCTCCCGTACCCCCTGAACCACCAGCAGTTGTGTCTAAATATGTAAACACTCTCAAAAAAGTTCAAGTATAATGATGCGCCCCCTGGGCCGTGGGGTACTCGGTGCCGGGCCGGTCGTGGCTAGGGGAGATGTCACAGTGGCGGTGACCCGGTCCGTGACCCAGGGCGGTCAATCAAAAGGGGATTATTTACAGGGGATTTATAGTTTTATGAAATTTTCGTGACGCCACCTGTGGTATGCGGCTATGTGGAGCCGCCGCTGCAGTGCAGATCCTCTGGAGCTGTTGTTGATGCAGCAGAGTTGGTTTAGCTCTCCACAGGTAGAGCTTAACGCCAGGGCAGTGTAGAAGTATAGATGTTGCTGGGCGTTGTAGTGCAGTGTAGTGCAGGGGGATGATGGCGCAGCAGTAATTCACAGAGACAGTGGGGTGCAGTCTTCAGAGTTTACTCATAGTTGTTAAGTTGCTCAGGTTGCACTGTACAGATTACAGCCTCCCACTTCGCGCTGCGTTCGCCAGGCAGGGGTTCAGCAATCCTTTAGGTAATTCAAGAGCGCTTAACTGGACCCCTTTCTGTGTGCCTTTCTCAGTCGTCTTCCTGCGCTGGCTCTCACCCTCCTGCCCTGCGCCTCACAATCAGTGTCCCTATCCGGTAGCCTCGGGTCTTTTCGGGCGACCTGCAGTCCCCTGGACCCTCTGTGGCCACCTTTTCGGCTATGTAATTGTGGCTGTGGCAACTGCACCCTAAAAGTACAGAAGCCTCCGGTTTCTAGCTGAGCCTTGTAGTTCTCCACTAGTTTAGGGGCCGGTCCCCTCTGCGGCTTGATCCTTCCACACCTGGTAGATTCGGGCGTACGGGTGGCCTCCAGCACTGCCCGTACCCCTAGGATCCCCTCGTTCCTCCTGGAGCCTTCCATCCTGCTCCTCTCCTCAGTCTTGGGCCTCTCTGCTAAGCCCTCCTCCCGAGCAGAGCTCCTGCAGAGCTCCTGCTCTAAACACTCTCCTCCTCTGACTGACCTATCTTCCCAAGATGGTTCCCTCTTGTATATCACTTCCTTTCCTGTGCTCCCCTGAACTACGTCCTCCACCCACACCCACTACATGGTTCCACCCTCCAGCTAGGGACCAGGGACTGTGCTCTCCCTTAGGAGCAATCTCGCCCTGCCCCCACTGAAGTGGAATGTGTTGGATGCAGGTGTTAGGGTCCCAGGCAGCATTCTATCCTTACCTGAGAGTGAGATACCACACCTCTGGGTGAGATGCAGTACCTCTGTGGCGACTGAACCTGCTGGGGCGCCACATACCCCGTTGGTAAAACACAGCACGTCCGCGGGCTGGAACAGAGTAAAACACAAAATATTTTAAAGACATGCAATTTTAGAATGCATTCACATAGAAGAATTTGCAAACAACTTTTCTTCCCTTTATGGGAGGCTCATTGCTTGAACGTTTCAGGTTACTATATCAAAACATTACAAAGCATTTTCAATAACATCGCCTTCACTTATTTAAAACATTTTCCACATAAAACATTCTTCAAGTAGATAAAACATTTCTCTTATCAAACATTTTTAGTAGGCTACAGCGCAATCTGCAACCGGCTGTCCATTCTTTTCAACAAGGTGCAATCTAGCAAACATGAGCATGAGGGACCCGTCTGAAAACCCTCAACGTAGGCCCTGGGCGTGGCTGCAGGGCATAGGTGATCCCGTCGTTGGACCACGTCTTCAGCCACGCCAAACGGGTTTTTGTTCTGAGGTCATCTTGGTTGCATAAAATTAATAAGGGGCACTTTAAGAAGTGCAACTATTTACAAGGTCAGTTCTTGGCTGCTCACAGTCCTCAGCCTGTCAGTCTTTGGTACCCTTACCGGGTAATTATGAAAACCAACTCAACACTTTAGAAACTCGCATTGTTTTTGCCATACCCTTCCGGGTAACTATGTACAGTTCTTTTCAGCAGTTCAATAATGGTGCTCCCTCCGGGGAAGCACCTGTCCACAATAGGCTGGCCCAGCCGGGTCATCAGCTCTAGATGGCAAGGGTTCGCTCTCCTCCACCACCCTGTAGACATTCAGGGCATACCAGCCTCTCTCACCTCTATGTCTGGTGTAGGTGACGTAGTCACCAGGGTAGAGATTCCGGTCTGGATGTCCTTCCTTCAGGTGAGATTCCACATCCCTCCTGTTGACGAAGAGATCCGTCTCGGTATATGGGTCCCGGATGAATCCCCATCCTCCATCCAGGTTAAACTTCACTACGGTCTCGGTGGCATGGGGACCATGTGCAGCTTCTCTGTTTTTGCGGGCCCAGGCCTCCTCCTCCATGTTCCGGGCCTCTAGTCTCTCCCAGCGCACCCGCCGGAGAAGCCGCTCTTTTTCCAGCTGCGCCAGCTCCCTCTTGCAGTGCTCCACCTGGCGCGCAGCCTCTGCTCTGGTTTCCCGGGGAACCCCCATGAGGTCCCCCCCAGGGTTGTTCCACAGGAACTGGTCCTCTTCACTCCCGGAGATGGCTATGGGCTCAGGAGCGGGTAATAGCGGGAAGCTACGGTCTTCCACCTCCGCGGACCAGTCCCAAGGCAGACGCCCGTACACCCACTCAGGTGTCGGGGGAGGTGGTTCCTGCAAGGGGCCCAGGAGCAGGTCTTCCTCATTAGTGCCCGGGGTAGAAGGCTCCGGGACCAGGAGCGGAGCGGGCGCATGCGCGCCCGGGTACGGAGGTTCCTGCAGGGGGCCCAGGAGCAGATCACAACTTTCAGCGCCCGGGACAGGGAGTTCTACCAGGGGGCCCAGGAGCAGGTCAGCGCTTTCAGCGCCCGGGACAGGGAGTCTTCTCTTACCTGCTCCTGCGGCCGCTCCTGTGCTGCACGCTGCCTCCTGGTGGTGGTCAGGCTCCGCCGGGGCTGGGGCGCTGCTGGTCACTTGCAGCACTGACTGCTGCCGGGTCACCAACTTCTCCATCAGCTCTGCTCTCCAGGGAGCAATCGCAGCTCGCTGGGCCTCTTCCATCCTCCTGCTCAGTCCCTGCATTTCATCCCGGATGAAGCCGGTGTCCTCCAGGGACAACTTGGCTAGCATCCCCTCCACAGTGAGGGGTTCTGCCGCGGGCTGCAGACCACAAGCCGGAGCTTCAGGCTGACCTCCCTCCATCTTGCCTGCCGGGTGTGGTCTGTCTAGACTGCTTGAGACCACACCCTGTCTCTCAGTTCTCTTCTTTTTTCCTCTCCCCTTTCTGGGGCGGTCCCATGGCTGCTTGCTGTCGGCCACACGTGGGGGCAGCTCCCCCACCTTGATGGACACATCTACATACATGGCCACTGCTGCTTTGGGCGTGCTCCGCTTTTGGCGCCATTCTGGGACCCGGCCCACGATGGGAGGTTCTATGTTGTCCTTGATAACGCACATAATGGCGCCCGTTCTTCTTGGGCGGGCGCCACATTCAGTATAGAACACAGTCTCTAGGCGCACAATACCCGGTGATGACGGGTGGGTTCATATCCTGTTCGTGATGCGAAAGATGACGCACCCCCTGGTCCGTGGGGTACTCGGTGCCGGGCTGGTCGTGGCTAGGGGAGATGTCACAGTGGCGGTGACCCGGTCCGTGACCCAGGGCGGTCAATCAAAAGGGGATTATTTACAGGGGATTTATAGTTTTTAGGAAATGTTCGTGACGCCACCTGTGGTATGCGGCTATGTGGAGCCGCCGCTGCAGTGCAGATCCTCTGGAGATGTTGTTGATGCAGCAGAGTTGGTTTAGCTCTCCACAGGTAGAGCTTAGCTCCAGGGCAGTGTAGATGTATAGATGTTGCTGGGCGCAGGGGCGGACACAGACTGTAGTGGGCCCCTGTGCAAGAATTTTTTTTGGGCCCCCCCCTGCCCTTCATAGGGGGCATGAAGGGCCCTTCCCCGTGCATCTCTCACCCCCCCGTGCATCTCTGATTCCCCCCACTCCTAGTTAATTAATTGTATTTAAAAAAAATAAAACTCGTTATACTTACCCCCAGGGCCGGCTCCAGGTTTTTGTGGGCCCTGGGCGACAGAGTTTCAGTGGGCCCCTTTAACACATACCATGATTCATGATGCACAGATACCACAGAGAAATATATATATATAGTACAAGGCCAAGGATTTCACTTACTACATTACATGAGCGATATCTATTGTAAATTCTACAAAAGCTCAGAAACCGGCGAATCCTCACAGCGCACAGTGCAGACCGGACAGTATAGTCCTCCATACAGTATTATGGGCACCATATAATGCTCCATACAGGATACTGGTCCCATATAACGCTCCATACAGGATACTGGTCCCATATAACACTGCATACAGAATACTGGCCCCCATATAGCGCTCCATACAGAATACTGACCCCCATATAACGCTCCATACAGAATATTGGCCCCCATATAATGCTCCATGCAGGCTGTTCCCCCTTTATAATGCCCCATTACATGAGCGATATCTATTGTAAATTCTACAATAGCTCAGAAACCGGCGAATCCACACAGCGCACAGTGCAGACCGGGCAGTATAGTCCTCCATACAGTATTATGGGCACCATATAATGCTCCATACAGGATACTGACCCCCTTATAATGCTCCATACAGGATACTGGTCCCCATATAATGCTCCATACAGGATACTGGTCCCATTATAACGCTCCATACAGGATACTGGTCCCATATAACACTGCATACAGAATACTGGCCCCCATAAAATGCTCCATACAGAATACTGACCCCCATATAACGCTCCATACAGAATACTGGCCCCCATATAACGCTCCATACAGAATACTGGTCCCCATATAACACTGCATCCAGAATACTGGCCCCCATATAACGCTCCATACAGAATACTGACCCCCATATAACGCTCCATACAGAATACTGACCCCCATATAACGCTCCATACAGAATACTGTCCCCCATATAACGCTTCATACAGAATACTGACCCCCATATAACGCTCCATACAGAATATTGGCCCCCATGTAACGCTCCATGCAGGCTGTTCCCCCCTTATAATGCCCCATGCAAGATGTCACACCCCCCTCCCTTATAATGCCCCATGCAGGATGTCACTTCCCCCCTTCCCCTCTTATAATGCCCCCTGCAGGATGTCACACTCCCCCACCCCCATATAATGCCCCCATGCAGGATGTCAATTCCCCCCTCCCCCTCCCCCATATAATGCCCCATGCAGGATGTCAATTCCCCCTCCCCCTCTTATAATGCCCCATGCAGGACGTCACTTCCCCCCTTCCCCTCTTATAAGGCCCCATGCAGGATGTCACACCCCGCCACCCCCATATAATGCCCCCATGCAGGATGTCAATTCCCCCCTCCCCCTCTTATAATGCCCCATGCAGGACGTCACTTCCCCCCTTCCCCTCTTATAAGGCCCCATGCAGGATGTCACACCCTGCCACCCCCATATAATGCCCCCATGCAGGATGTCAATTCCCCCCTCCCCCTTCCCCATATAATGCCCCATGCAGGATGTCAATTCCCCCCTCCCCCTCTTATAATGCCCCATGCAGTATGTCACACCCCCCCCATATAATGCCACATGCAGTATGTCACCCCCCCATATAATGCCCCATGCAGGATGTCACACCCCCCTCCCTTATAATGCCCCATGCAGGATGTCACCTCTCCCCCCAAATAATGCCCCATGCAGGATGTCACCCCCCCTATAATGCCCCATGCAGGATGTCACCCCCCCATATAATGCCCCATGCAGGAGGTCACACACCCACCCTCCTTATAATGCCCCATGCAGGATGTCAATTCTCCCCTCCCCATCTTATAATGCCCCCTGCAGGATGTCACATCCCCTCCCTTATAATGCCCCATGCAGGATGTCACACACCCCTCCCTTATAATGCCCCATGCAGGATGTCACTTCCCCCCTTCCCCTCTTATAATGCCCCATGCAGGATGTCACTTCCCCCTTCCCCTCTTATAATGCCCCATGCAGGATGTCACACTCCCCCCCACCCCCATATAATGCCCCATGCAGGATGTCAATTCCCCCCTCCCCCTCTTATAATGCCCCATGCAGGATGTCACACACCCCCTCCCTTATAATGCCCCATGCAGGACGTCACTTCCCCCCTTCCCCTCTTATAATGCCCCCTGCAGGATGTCACACACCCCCACCCCCATATAATGCCCTCATGCAGGATATCAATTCCCCCCTCCCCTTCCCCATATAATGCCCCATGCAGGATGTCAATTCCCCCCTCCCCCTCTTATAATGCCCCATGCAGTATGTCACCCCCCCATATAATGCCCCATGCAGTATATCACCCCCCCCCCATATAATGCCCCATGCAGGATGTCACACCACCCTCCCTTATAATGCCCCATGCAGGATGTCACCTCTCCCCCCAAATAATGCCCCATGCAGGATGTCACCCCCCCCATATAATGCCCCATGCAGGATGTCACCCCCCCCATATAATGCCCCATGCAGGATGTCACACCCCCTCTCCCCCCACCATATAATGCCCCATGCCCCCATACATAAAAAAAAATCAAATACTCACCTCACTTCTCACCTGATGCTGATCCGGACTCCAGCATCGCCTGCGTCTTCGCGCTGTGACAGCTCAGGAGAGATCGCGCGCGGTGTAAACATATCACCGCGCCCTCTGACCTGAGACGTCACAGTCAGAGGACGTGGAAGAAAATGCGGAGGCACGGGGAGGGGTAAGTATTGTGACGGCGCCGTCACATGACCGGAGATGTCCCTGCGCTCAGCATGGGGCCAGGGGCCCATGCTGAGCGCAGGGATATCTCCGGTCATGTGATGGCGGGGGGTCATGTGACGGCGGGAGGTCCTGCGGGGGGCCCCATGAGGAGACGCACAAGAGGGGGGCCCCAACGGGGCTCCGAGGGGGCCCCGACCGGCCGGGCCCCATGCTGGAGTCAGGGCAGTCATGCCCTGATGGCGGCTCTGCTGGAGGCTGGAGGGGCCCCCTCTCCCTCGGGGGCCCCCGTTCAATGAACCGGCTGCACGGGCGGTAGGTCCGCCCCTGGCTGGGCGCTGTAGTGCAGTGTAGTGCAGGGGGTGATGGCGCAGCAGTAATTCACAGAGACAGTGGGGTGCAGTCTTCAGAGTTTACTCACAGTTGTTAAGTTCCTCAGGTTGCACTGTACAGATTACAGCCTCCCACTTCGCGCTGCGTTCGCCAGGCAGCGGTTCAGTAATCCCTCAGGTAATTCAAGAGTGCTTAACGGGACCCCTTTCGGTGTGCCTTTCTCAGTCGTCTTCCTGCGCTGGCTCTCACCCTCCTGCCCTGCGCCTCACAATCAGTGTCCCAATCCGGTAGCCTCGGGTCTTGTCGAGCGACCTGCAGTCACCTGGACCCTCTGTGGCCACCTTTTCGCCGATGTAATTGTGGCTATGGCAACTGCACCCTAAAAGTACAGAAGCCTCCGGTTTTTAGCTGAGCCTTGTAGTTCTCCACTAGTTTAGGGGCCCCTCTGCGGCTTGATCCTTCCACACCTGGTAGATTTGGGCGTACGGGTGGCCTCCAGCACTGCCCGTACCCCTAGGATCCCCTCATTCCTCCTGGAGCCTTCCTTCCTGCTCCTTTCCTCTCCTCAGGCTTAGGCCTCTCTGCTAGGCCCTCCTCCTGAGCAGAGCTCCTGCTCCAAACAATCTCCTCCTCTGACTGACTTGTCTTCCCAAGATGGTTCCCTCTTTTATATCACTTCCTTTCCTGTGCTCCCCTGAACTACGTCCTCCACCCACACCCACTACATGGTTCCACCCTCCAGCTAGGGACCAGGGACTGTGCTCTCCCTTAGGAGCAATCTCGCCCTTTCCCCCACTGTGGGTATGTGTTGGATGCAGGTGTTAGGGTCCCAGGCAGCACTCTATCCTTACCTAAGAGTGAAATACCACATCTCTGGGTGAGAAACAGTACCTCTGTGGCGACTGAACCCACAGGGGCGCCACAATAACATCATAGCTTATATATATATCAATAGCTTATTTATGCCCGCAAGGTTGTAGTGACTCAAGGAGATATGCAAAAAAAGATAACACGGAGTCCATACTACATAATAAAATACCAATTTATTAAACAATTATTAAAAAGCAGTTAACACACTAAATAAGGGCAAAAAGTGAGATGTGAACCAAGTAAATGGGCCTAGTATGCTACCAATTGTTTAATAAATTGATATTTTATTAAGTAGCATGGACTCCGTGTTCTCCTTTTTTGTATATGTAAATACCCTGCCTCACAGTCCGTGTATTGCATTACACACGTAAACAGAGCTTTAGAAAAAGTAGTAGTAGGCCTTTGACTAGTCGATGGGGCATTAGTGTCCCCAGACTAGTCTGCCCACTTAGAATGGTTATCACACCCCTGTGGGTGTGATAACATAACTTTCAAGAGTCGGCACCATCGCTAGCGCTATACTTACCTCGCTCATGCGCGCGGCTTTTTTCCCTCGCATTATTGATCCTCTGAAGCTGTGTGGATGCATGCTAGCTTCAGAGAGGTGCACTGCGCATGTTGGGATGTCTTTTGCACTGAAGCAAAGAGTTATTGACTCGCCCCCTGGGCCGTGGGGCACTCGGATCCGGGCAATAGGGGGAACGATGGGAGTAGTAGTGGCAACCCGGTTCCGTGGCTCAGGGTGGTCAGGCCAGTGGTAGTCCGTTATGTGCTGATGTTTATGTCCGACTACGCCACCCGTGGATTGCGGCTATTAGGAACCGCCGCTGCATGCAGACCGCTGGGGCTGATGAGGTGTGCAGCTAGGGTAGTATGACTCCCCACGGGAAGAGTGCGGCCCCAGGGCAGTATAATGGATGTTGGGAGTGATGGTAGTGAGAGTCCCAGTGCTGATAGTGCTGGAGGAGCAAGGAGCACACAGACAACAGGTTGCAGTCCAGGGTCTTTACTAAAACAGGTAAACTGACCCATAAACAGTCCCGGCTAGGAGGGGACCTGGATGTCTGAGAGCAACGGAGAAATTGGCCCTGGTCAGGGTGAGGGTGTAGGCCTACCGTGCTTTCTGCGCTCCTTCTGGCTATCTCCTCGTTATAGGGTAACAGCCCACGTTTCCGAGCTTTCCGTGTATTCTCGCCTGTATGGCCTGCGACGTGGGTTCCTTTCTGCTCCCAGCCTTGTATGGCTTTACTGGTCCCTTCGGTTGTGGCAGGGCCTCCAGGCTTCTTAGGCCAAGGAATATACAGTCCCTTGTGGACTGGTTGTCTGCTGGAGGATGTAGAATCCTCCCAGCCTCAGACACCAAAGTCTGGTAAAGTAAGTCTTTTATCTGCCAAGACAGGCTCTCTTCGCCTCTTGTCTCTGGCTTGTGGCTCTCCTCCTGCCACACTTCCTCTTAGGTGCAATACAACTGTCTGTCCCTGCTCTGCTCTGGGACAAGTCTCAGTCCTGAGACAGGCCTTCAAGTTCTCTCTAACCCTGCCCCCAGTACCAGCTTTTATAGGGGCAGCCAGCTCCCCCACTGGCCTGAGACAGGAGGCATTGCATGCTAATGTTCCCCTGACTAGAGACCCTCCCCCTTGCTCTCAGACACAGCTTTATTACATTTTGTGGCATCCAGGCCAGGGTGACACATTATCATTGACATTCGTTTCAGGAGCTGGGCTAGTCCCTGCTGTGCTGAGCATACATTGGTTGTCAATTCCAACAGCCAGTAGGAGCTCCCTTCTTAAGGACCAATATTCTTCTCACTGTACAGTGACAGTGCGCTCCCTTGTCGGCTCTAATTAGAGGTGACAAGCTGGCAGGAGAGCGCACAGTCAGTGCACATATGTAAGATGATAACCCGGCGAGCAGAGATCAGCCTAATCCCCAAAAGTGATGTCACTTTTGGGGGCGGGGCTGGTCTCTGCTTGCCACGTTCTTTCCTTACAATGCATATTGACAGTGTGCTCTGTTGCCGGCTCATCAGTTCTAATTAAAGCCGTCAGGAGAGTGCATTGTCACTGTGCACTGAGAAGAATATTGCACAATAAGAAAGTAGCTCTCACTAACTGTAATGCACGCGCCTGGACTGACTGGGTTGTGCGTGTATATATAGTGATTCCACTGGACAGTACCGGAGAGTGAATGCCTGGAGGAGCGTAACTAAGTATCCACCCGATCCGACCAAGGTCGCACGACGGCATACGACGCCAGTGCACCAAGGAGGAACCGAGCAGAGGGACCATGTGCTACTCCAGGTCAGACCCTGGACACGGCTGTTGACCCACACCGGGGAATACAGGAACAGGCAGGTTAGGCTGGCACACAGACAGGTGGATGCTGGCAAGCACGACTGGTATGCAAACAGGGAGGTACTGACAGGTACGGCCGGTATGCAGGCAGGTGGATGCTGGTAAGCACGACTGGTATGCAGGCAGGGAGGTACTGGCAGGTACGACAGGTTGGAGCACAGAGTGGATAGGTCCCAGTACAGACTGGGACTCAGGAACAGAACCGCAGATGCGGTGGACAAACACAGCAGAGTGAGGCCGCCCGGTGCGGCGAGCAAGAGCAGAGCAAGACGAGGCCGCCTGGAGCGGTGAGCGAGAGTAGAGCAGGACGAGGCCGCCTGGAGCAGTGAGCAATGGAGCAGAGCGAGACTGCTGGAGCAGTGAGCAAAGGGTCAGAGCAGAGCGAGACTGCCGGAGTAGTGAGCAAAGGGTCAGAGCAGAGCGAGACTGCCGGAGCAGTGAGCAAAGGGTCAGAGCAGAGCGAGACTGCCGGAGCAGTGAGCAAAGGGTCAGAGCAGAGCGAGACTGCCGGAGCAGTGAGCAAAGGGTCAGAGCAGAGCGAGACTGCCGGAGCAGTGAGCAAGGGTCAGAGCAGAGCGAGACCGCCTGGAGCGGTGAGCAAAGGCAGAGCAGAGCGAGACCGTCTGGAGTGGTGAGCAAAGGCAGAGCAGGCAAGAGCCGTCGGAGCATTGAGCAAGGCAGAGCAGGCAAGAACCGCCGGAGCGGTGAGCAAGGCAGAGCAGGCAAGAACCGCTGGAGCAGTGAACAAGGCAGAGCAGGCAGAAACCGCCGGAGCGGCGAGCAAGGCAGGGCAGAGGGGACAGGGCTCTGTTCACACGGAACACACAGGAAGGGAAAGGCAGAACCAGATACCCACAGGGTACTTGCAGTGAAGTAGCGAGTGGACCACAAACTCACAAACGGAAGTACAGTGACAATGAGCAGGAGTTAGGTACGAGTTCAGACTCTGCAGAAAAAGGGAAGATATGGGCGTAGAGAGAAACGGAAAACAAGCAGTTTTAGGCAGATAGTTAGGGCAGGAACAGACACTGGGAAAAGACACAGACAACAGATCTAGGTATGCGGCCCCTAGAGGGCAGAAGGAACAGGCTAAGAGCGTGTTCACATGGGCCTGGAAATACAGCCTCCAAGAAAGGCAGAAAGACAGATGGCTAGAGTACACAGACAGGACACAGTTCAGACACGGGAACTGATACCGCAAGGCAGAAAACATAGACAGGACCTGGCACATCAGTGACTAGAAGCCAACTGACAGAACAAGATGCTCAGGCATGGATTCCAAGGAGGAGCTGGTTTAAATACCAGGTGATAGACAGCAATAGGCTGAGGACGCATTAGGGGTGTGTCTGCAGCAGCTACAAGAAACAGGAGGTTCGGCGGGCGTCGCCCTAAGCAGCCAGAGCAGAGCAAAGCAGACAGTATGGAAAGAAGCCAGAGTGGCAGTCTGGACTGGAAATCAAGTGCGCGCTCTTGCACAGAGGGAGATGGACCACTATGCAAGGACGCCGCCAGGTATGTTACACTAACCACACCTGTATGTTAGAATTGACAATTAACGCATGCTCGGTAGAGCAGGGACTAGCCCAGCCCCTGAAACGGACATCACTGATGACTCTACGTTTCAGGGTGGGCACAGAGGCTGCGCAGTGACTGATGACGCCCCATTTGAGTATCCCAGCTTGAACTGGGGATTCTCAAACGAAGCGTCATCAAAATGGAAATATGTAAAATAAATAAATATAGCAGTTAAATTAGAGAGGGTAGCGTAGGGACTTTTTGATTAAACCATATTATAAAAACTATTATATTCTTAAAAGCAATAGACATTTAAAATGAAAATCAATATTAGTTTTAGAGCACTCGTAATGGTACAATGATAATGATAAGATTATGATGCAATTATAAGTGGACCTGTACCTGTTCTGTATAGATGAACGGTGGCCTTAAGAAGACATGATACCGATGAGACCACAGATCTCCCAGGATTATGCTGTTTTCTTTTTTTACTCATCCTAAAGTATTATCTGTAAAATCTTTGTGCTATTAATTTTCTTAAAAATGTATGAGTTTAGCTTTTTTATAAAAATACATTCATCTGTCCCCTATCTGAGAAGATCACAGGCCTGGAGGAGATGGCTGTGACTAACCGGAAGGCGCTAGTATGGAGTCTTCGTTGCAGAACTTGCTGAGCTTTTCAAAGAAGAATTAGGTTATTTTGGTTGTGCAAGTTATGATTAATTATGCGGCTAATTAATCCCTTTGCTATTAGCCAGGCCTACCTCTCCGTCTGGCTGTGCAGTGTTGGAGGCTGGATCTTTGTTTAGGTCTAAGTGGTCAGCCCCCAGCACAGGGGAGCAGACGTATCTGACGTCTATAATCCCCAAGATCCACTAACAGGCCAGATATGCAACTGGGAACCCAGGTGGGATTATCATCTTCTGACATGTTCTGGCCATTTTTCAAAGCCATTATACCCACTGAGTCATGTTTAATTTGTATTTCTTCAGTCACTCATGTTCTCAGATCGTATTGAAGCTGGTGTAGCTATTAGCATTACACCGCCATTGTCTACCGCAGGGAGAGTTCGTCTTTCCATTATTTTTTTTTCAGAATCCATCCCCAAAAGAGTAGTTGTGGCTTTAATATGTTGCGTCCTTCTGTCTAAAGCCTGGCAGAGGTGTCAAGGTTGTTCCTTAAGCCAAAAACAATCTTTTATTCTTTACTATTCCTTTATGCAGAATGATGTAAATTCACAAATATATTTTGTCGGCATGGGATTTATTTTATTTTTAACAAAAAATTATATATTAAAGGGAGTCTGTCACCCCAAAACTGAAATTAAACCATATATATTCATATAGGGGACTTAGCCCCTATAAAAATAATACTTGTGGTACAGATTTTACTTATTTTGCTTTGTGAAAAAACTGTTTTATTACAGATGTAAATGAGGTGTCTTTGGTGCACCCTTGGCATGGCCAAATACTCAGTGCACTGTTTTGCGCCCTTTATTACCCTCCTGCACCCCTCCCCTTATGATGATTGACAGCGCTAAAGGAGCAATGCCTGTATTGAATCCTCAGTAGTGATGAGCGAGCATGCTCGTTACTCAAGATTTACAAGCATGCTCGGGTGTTTTCTGAGTATCTTCAGCGTGCTCGGGTGTTATGTTTGAGTCACTCCGTGCGCATGATTTGCGACTGTTTGACATCTTTGATACATGTGAGGAATGCCTTTTTCTTAGGCATTCCTCACGTGTATTAAAGCTGTCAAACAGTTGCAAATCATGCACACAGATTGACTCAAACACAACACCCGAGCACGCTGAAGATACTCAGTGAGCACCCAAGCATGCTCACCGAAAGGGTGAACAGAACACGCTCGCTCATCACTAATCCTCAGCCCTGTATGTAGTGACGATGCAGGAATCGAGAGCTCAATGTCAGTGTGTGCGGGCACATTTTGATCCTCCTGTCCTGTCTTCAGCGCCCGCTCGATGCACACAGGACCACACAGCAGCGGGCTGCCAGTACGGACAAGAGATGGAGATGAGAGTGCATTCTGATTCTGCAGGAACCATGCACACACAGTGTCACTGTGTGCACACTCTCAGCAAACTTCAATGACACTAGGGATCTGACCCATGCCCAATGTACTGGGTATCCTGAGCAACAAGCGGCCGCTGCAGACAAGACTGGAAGATCAGAGGACGCCCACACACTCTGACTTTGTGTGAGCTCTCAGCACCTGCAATGTCAGTATGTACAGGGCTGATGACTCAATACAGGCCGTGCTGGTTGGAGCACTGTCAATCATCACAAGGACATTGTAATTGAGGGGGCGGAATGCTGCATCGAACACTTGGCCATGCCAAGAGTGCACCAAAGCCCCCTCATTTACATCTGTTAAAAAAACAGTTTTTACATAAAATACAATAAATAAAATCTGTACCCTATATGAATGTGTAAATGGTTTAATTTCAGTTTTGACAGTGACATGACCTTTAAAGAGAATGTATTCTGTAATCTCTCCATGATTCTGGATCCGCTATGGCTAGCATTGTGTGATCCCATATTGTTATGCATTAGGAACAGCGGCATACACACCATAGAGGAAGACCATGCAGCTGATGTGGGGCCCTTGGGGAGAGGAGGCCCAGTGGAGGCCCATTTTTAGCTGTTCCATTCTACTGGCTAGGTTCTCCTCACCGGAGGAATTGCATTTTTTTCTCAGACAAGTTGGGTGTGGGTCATGGAAAGAGTGATGGCAGGGCAACAGATTTAGAGCCCTGCTATCCTGGGTGGCAAATTCTTGGATGATAATGACAGGTTAATTTTAATGTTTGTTATGAACCCCCTCCATTTTTTCTACGTGCATCAATGTTTCTGTATCTCACCCATCATAGGGATCAATCCAAAAATGCTGTTCACTGCAAGACCAACCCCAAGAAAAGCTCAGTGTTGGTCCCCCACCATACCACCCCCATCCTTTTTCCTTGAATAATATTATCCATCTTGTACTAGTTTTATCATCCCACAGCCATAGTATGGTCTGAGAGCCCACATACATTTATTTTAAAGCGGTTTTATAGGCCATCATTATCAGACTGGTTGAGGTCCAAAGCGCAGCAACCCTACCGATCAGCTGGATGAAAAGTCCTTGGCATTCCGGCAAGTAGTTAGTGCGTCCCCTTCATTGCTCACCAAGGAAAGTGAAGAGTCCTTGGCATTCCGACAGGTAATGTGTTACGCCTCAAAGTCTCCTGTAAGCCCTTACCCTGGGAGATGGGGGACTCGGAGTGGGGTCCTGTGATGGAGAGATGGGGTGCAGCCGTGGCCCGGACCCGACCCGTGCCCAGGGCCGTCACATTAAAACAAAAAGATGGAACGGGCTTATCCGGATTGAGTGGCTGATCTCGACTACGTCACCTGTGGCACCTGGTGAAGGCCGCCAGCGCCGCTGCAGTCCGCTGAGGCATGATGTTATGGCAGCCGTCGTTGTTACTACTCCCCACAGGCGGAGCAAGGCCTCAGGGCAGAGGCACAGGAAGATGGGGGTAGTAGTCTAGGAGGTCTGGTGCTGCGTAGCGCGGTGTAATGCAGAATAAAGAGTCCGGAGGCCATAGGGGTTAACTTCCAGGGTTTTTACTCACGTTGTAGAGTACAGCTGCAAGGCTTCTCCCTGCTCCTCACGGAGTCCTGTGATCACCAGAGACGGGGGGGGTCCGACAACCTCCGAGTAAGTCCAGCGTTCAATCAGGACCCCGCACCAGAGTGTACCTAGACTTCAGACCAGGTACTTTCCTGTCTGTGTGTGTGTAGATAGGCCGGGTCTCCCTCTGAACTCCTCTCAGAAAAAGGGTACGGGTGGCAGCTCCGCTCCTTCCGTTACCCAGTGGGATCCTCAGGGCCTACCGGGCTTTCCCGACCAGGACGTGGAGTAGCAAGGTCGGGTGTCGGGGGCCGGTACCCCTCTTGCAGCCGGAATCCCTCTGAATATATCAGGTTGGCGAGGACAGGTGGCGTATACTGCTCCGTCTGCATCCTCCCTGGGATCCATTTGCTGTGGAGCTACACTCCTGAGCTCCGGGCCTTCTTGGTCATGGTCCTTGACCGGGTTGAGACATTCATTATCTGCAACCTGCCACTCGACCCAAGGCCAAAGTACGAGGGCTGTGTCTCCATCCGATGCAGGCCCACACAGGATCCGCTTACAGGGTAGGAGGTCACAGTAGAACAGTCAAAGAACCATCATGGAGCAGACTGAAGGACAGCCTCACAGGCTGACGGACAGAAAGGACCATAAGGACAGAAAAGGACCATGAACCAAGATCGCCGTGTATTAAATATTAAATTTTTAAGTGTCACTAAAATGTGAGTCCTCCACCCTCACCCACTAAATGGTTCCCCTAGCTCTTGGTTCCCCAGTCTCCCTGTAACCAGGAGGGCAGCACCTAGTGCATTCTAGCCCCCTCTGGTGGGAGAAGTGTGGTGTTGGATGTGAAGGAAGGGTCCTGACCATCGCACTGTTCTTACCTCAGAGGAGGAACACTACACTCCATTAGAGAAGTGCAGCATCCCTGTGGCGGTCGAACCCTCAAGGGCGCCACAAATGCTTCCCCTTCATTGCTTACCAAGGATAGTGAAGAGTCCTTCGCATTCTGGTAGGTGGAGCGTCCCCTTCATTGCTTACCAAGGATAGTGAAGAATCCTTGGCATTCCAGCAGGCAGCGCATTCCCTTCATTGCTTACCAAGCATAGTGAAGAGTCCTTGGCATTCCGGCAGGCAGCGCATTCCCTTCATTGCTTACCAAGGATAGTGAAGAGTCATTGGCATTCCAGCAGGCGGCGCATTCCCTTCATTGCTTATCAAGGATAGTGAAGAGTCCTTGGCATTCCGGCAGGCGGCTCATTCCCTTCATTGCTTACCAAGGATAGTGAAGAGTCCTTGGCATTCCGACAGGCGGCGCATTCCCTTCGTTGCTTACCAAGGATAGTGAAGAGTCCTTGGCATTCCGGCAGGCAGCGCATTCCCTTCATTGATTGCCAAGGATAGTGCTGTAAAATCTCAACTCAGCCCGATTTTCTCCACTGGTATAAAATTAAGTCTTAATGGGTCCAGGATGGTGTAAGAAAACAAAAAAAAACTACATTCACCTCCTGGACCATCGCTGCTACTCCTCACTCCGTATGGTGTCCCCCACTTGGCAAGGTTATAAAATCTAGCGGGAAGGGCATCACATGAGTGCTGTAGCCAATCAGTAGCCTTCACATTCCGTCCAAACAACTTGTTCCTGACATGAACATCTAGTGGGGTACTCAGTACTTAGTATAGAGGAACAGTGCTCTTCCCGGAGGTGAGTATAGGGTTTTTTGTTTTCTTACACTGGCCTGGACTTATTAAGTTTAACCTTTATACTAGTCATTAACCCCTTTAAATGGGACTGCAATGCAAAGTCCCAGAAAGCCGCTATAAATATAAAGTATGTATTATCCCTGTTAAAGAAATCCGGCAGGCAAAAAAAACTGGAACGATTTCACAATGTGCTGAAAATTGAATTCTCCCAGTTAGTTTTGAGAAAGGAACCTCATATTTCATAGTGTTTTAAAAGTAATATTGTGTATTCCGGGGCCGTGAAATAGGGCACTGCATTGACTGCAGAAGAAATAAAAAGCAATCTCTCTGTGGAGAAGTGGTGTTTTCAATTCATGTTCTGTATCACTCTTGTGTGATGACCACTAACAGTATAATTGAACTGAATTGTCCTTTTTACAAGCTCGGAGATGTGTATTGTAGAAAAATAGCGTAGGAAAGGGATAAGCAGGAATCGATTGGGGTGGACACGGCCGAGTATATACTGTAGACCATGACACCAAATTTTCATATCATAAATTGTGGAATCAAAGTTTATTAAAGAAGATATCTTATGGTCTTATGAGCCTATATGCTTATTAGGTGCACGGCAAGGGAGCCATTGGGTTACCGGTCAATAGAACTGGTCTGTGTATACTTCTTACTGGATCCTAAAAGAAGAAGTTTAATTACCAACAGGACTATGGAGCCTATAGATAATGACTGGTATTCCTACCTTTCTTCCTTACCATGACTTTTTCATCTTCACTGCTCCCACACAAAGTCCTGAAGTCCCGACACTTGCCAGCAGAATTTACCTTGGTTTTTTGTACATTGGGCACATATCAAAGCACAGTATATACAGCGGGTGAAATAAGTATGGAACATGTCATCAATTTTCTAAGTAAATATATTTCTAAAGGTGCTGTTGAGATGAAATTCTCACCAGATGTCGGTAATAACCCATCCAATCCACCCAGGTAAAGAAATCAAACCATTGATGTCCATAAATGAAGTTATGTGTAATAATGAGAAATAACACAAGGAAAATGTATTGAACACCCTTACTGAAATTTAATTAATACTTCGTACAAAAGCCTTTGTTGGTGATGACAGCTTCAAGACGCCGCCTGTATGGAGAAACTAGTCGCAGGCATTCCTCAGGTGTGATTTTAGCCTATTCGTCCACACAAACACTCTTCAAATCCTGAAAGTCCCGTGGGCTCTTTCTATGAACTCTGAGTTTTAGTTCCTTCCATAAATTTTCTATTGGATTCAGGTCCGGTGATCGGCTCGGCCATTCTAGTAGATTTTTTTTTTTTCTGAAACCAATTGAGAGTTTCCTTGGCTGTGTGTTTGGGATCATTGTCTTCCTGAAATGTCCACCCTCGTTTCATTTTCATCATCCTGGTAGATGGCAGCAGATTTTTATCAAGAATGTCTCTGTACATTTGTTCATTCATCCTTCCTTCAATCATATGAAGTTGACCAATGCCGTATGCTGAAAACAGCCCTACACCATCATGTTCCCACCTTCAAACTTTACTGTTGGTGTGGTGTTTTTGGGGTGATATGCAGTGTTTTATAGCATCCAAAGAGTTCAATTTTGGTCTCATCTGACCAGACTATATTCTCCCAGTATTTCACAGGTTTGTCTAAATGTTGTTGAGCAAACTTTAAATGTGCTTGAACATGTTTTTTGTTCAGCAATGGAATCTTGTGTGGTTAGTGTGCATACAGGCCATCGAGGTTGACTGCATTACTTATTGTTTTCCTTGAAATAATTGTACCTGCAGATTCCAGCTTTTTCTGTAGCTCTGCACATGTTGTCCTTTGCTCTTGGACAACTCTTCTGATAATTCTTTTCACTCCTCTGTCTGAAATCTTGTGAGGAGCACCTGGTCTTGGCCAGTTTATGTTGAAATGGTGTTCTTACCACTTCCGTTTTATGGCCCTAACACTGCTCACTGGAACCTTCAGTAGTTTAGAAATTCTTCTGTAACCAATGTCATCAGGATGTTTTGCAACAATAAGGTTGGAAAGGTCTTGAGACAGCTTGCTGGTTTTACCCATCATGAGATGTTTCTTGTTTTGCACCGTGGTAATGAGACATCTTTCTATAGGCCATCAGTTGAACCATCTATGGTTTGATTTCTTTGCCTGTGTGGATTGGATTGATTGTTAACGACATCTGGTGAGAATTTCATGTCAATAGCACCATTAGAAATATATTAGAGAAAATTAGTGACGTGTTCATTGCTATTTCACCCACTGTTTTTTTGGGGAACATATAGTACAGTATAATTTGAGGCACAGGTATGGTGCAAAATATCAATGGAACACAGTAGTCTGATGATGATCAATGGACAGGTAGAGCAGTACTTTAACATAAATTAAGTAATTTTATTTCAACTTCAGCTAATTAATCCTTAACATATACAGTACAGACCAAAAGCTTGGACACACCTTCTCAGTTAAAGATTTTTCTGTATTTTCTTGACTATGAAAATTGTATATTCACACTGAAGGCACAAAACTATGAATTAACACATGTGGAATTATATAGTTAACAAAAAAGTGTGAAACAACTGAAAATATGACTTATATTCTAGGTTCTTCAAAATAGCCACCTTTTGCTTTGATGACTGCTTTGCACACTCTTGGCATTCTCTTGATGAGCTTCAAGAGGTAGTCACCGGAAATGGTTTTCACTTCACAGGTGTGTCCTGTCAGGTTTAATAAGTGGGATTTCTTGCCTTATAAATGGGGTTGGGACAATCAGTTGTGTTGTGCAGAAGTCTGGTGGATACACAGCTGATAATCCTACTGAATAGACTGTTAGAATTTGTATTATGGCAAGAAAAAAGCAGCTAAGTAAAGAAAAACGAGTGGCCATCATTACTTATAGAAATTAAGGTCAGTCAGTCCGAAAAATTGGGAAAACTTTGAAAGTGTCCCCATGTGCAGTTGCAAAAACCATCAAGCGCTACAAACAAACTGGCTCACATGAGGACTGCCCCAGGAAAGGAAGACCAAGAGTCACCTCTGCATCTGAGGATAAATTTATCCGAGTCACCAGCCTCAGAAATTGCAGATTAACAGCAGCTCAGATTAGAGACCAGGTCAATGCCACATAGAGTTCTGTATTTTCTTGACTATGAAAATTGTACATTCACACTGAAGGCATCAAAACTATGAATTAACACATGTGGAATTATATACTTAACAAAAAAGTGTGAAACAACTGAAAATATGAAAAAAAATGAAAATATGTCTTATATTCTAGGTTCTTCAAAGTAGCCACCTTTTGCTTTGATGACTGCTTTGCACACTCTTGGCATTCTCTTGATGAGCTTCAAGAGGTAGTCACCGGAAATGGTCTTCCAACAATCTTGAAGGAGTTCTCAGAGATGCTTAGCACTTGTTGGCACTTTTGCCTTCACTCTGCGGTCCAGCTCACCCCAAACCATCTCGATTGGGTTCAGGTCTGGTGACTGTGGAGGCCAAGTCATCTGGCGTATCACCCCATCACTCTCCTTCTTTGTCAAATAGCCCTTACACAGCCTGGAGCTGTGTTTGGGGTCATTGTCCTGTTGAAAAATAAATGATGGTCCAACTAAACGCAAACCGGATGGAATAGCATGCCGCTGCAAGATGCTGTGGTAGCCATGCTTGTTCAGTATGCCTTCAATTTTGAATAAATCCCCAACAGTGTCACCAGCAAAGCACCCCCACACCATCACACCTCCTCCTCCATGCTTAACGGTGGGAACCAGGCATGTAGAGTCCATCCGTTCACTTTTTCTGCGTCGCACAAAGACACGGTGGTTGGAACCAAAGATATCAAATTTGGACTCATCAGACCAAAGCACAGATTTCCACTGGTCTAATGTCCATTCCTTGTGTTCTTTAGCCCAAACAAGTCTCTTTTGTTTGTTGCATGTCGTTAGCAGTGGTTTCCTAGCGGCTATTTTATCATGAAGGCCTGCTGCACAAAGTCTCCTCTTAACAGTTGTTGAAGAGATGTGTCTGCTGCTAGAACTCTGTGTGGCATTGACTTGGTCTCTAATCTGAGCTGCTGTTAACCTGCGATTTCTGCGGCTGGTGACTCGGATAAACCTATCATCTGAAGCAGAGGTGGCTCTTGGTCTTCCTTTCCTGGGGCGGTCCTCATGTGAGCCAGTTTCTTTGTAGCGTGTGATGGTTTTTGCAACTGCACTTGGGGACACTTTCAAAGTTTATTAAACCTGACAGGGTCATAGTTTTGATGCCTTCAGTGTGAATGTACAATTTTCATAGTCATGAAAATACAGAAAAATCTTTAAATGAGAAGGTGTGTCCAAACTTTTGGTCTGTACTGTATGTGCAAATGTGCCTTGAAAATAAGTTGGGGTTCCACACCCAGTGGGCTCAGATACCTTAGGGTCACCATTTTTGGGACACTAGTAGATCTCAGGCTTTCAAGCTTAACCCTACCTCATGACTTCGATGCTGGGGTTGGGGTTACAACATATGTTTCCCATGAAGCTGACTAAAGCTCAGAGAGTAGGAGGGCCAATTACAATATTTATAGACATCATTACTGAAAGAAAGTACTCTAAGCATTTCATTGAAAACTCTCCATTGGATTCTCAAAATTGGGAGCACCTACTGTCCCTACTATATAAATCACAATTTGCTAGAAAGTAAGAAGGGCTTTTTCTGTTGCTGAGATTCCCATAGATCTCCTGTGATCTGTGGAGGACACCAGCTGCAAGTGTCCAGTTTTACTGCAGTGCCACCACAGGTGGAAAAAAGAATTACAATATTCTCATTCAAACCTGAAAGTGTAATTCATTGAGATGCTTGGTCCTCCAGAGTGAGAGATGCACTTTGTAGGCTCTACAGAAGAGTCGTGCACAGACCACCCAATGTCAAAGGAGATAGGAACAATCAGCGATGGGCCCTATAGTAGCCTCATTTTTCGCCTGTATGTATTCTAGGCCCTTGTACTGGATAGATTTTATTCTATGGACTATATTTTTATTTTATGATCACTAGTCAACACAATACTACACATCTCAGCAATACTAGACTTTGTAATAAAGCAACATTCTGTAATTGCGTGCTCCTTCTTTAAACGTTTGTGCACACAGTAAATGCCACATCAGGCAGTAATTGATAATGATTATTGATTACTAAACAATTTAAAAGCTTTTAATAACAACCACAGTCATTTTCTACAATAAACCCAGCACAGAGGCGTTACTAGAGGACTATGGGCCCCAGGGCAAAATCTGGCCCCAGTCCCACCTCCCACCATCTCTCCACGCACTACCAAGTTGATCAGATACATGAGCCCCTGTAGCATTGCTAATCCTGTAAAGACATGTGTTTGCTCCCCCCCATAAAAAAATTTAAAAACATCATTAACTAAGTTATTCTACTAAATATTACAGTCATGCAATTACCAAATAACACATTTTGTCACCATATTGTTATCATGTTAATGATAACAAGACCAATAATAACAAATAAAATGCATAAATACCTCCATACCACGACCATATATTACCACTTCATAATGTTTGAATATAACCACCATACTGTTACTGAATACAGTCAACTATACCAAGACCAATATACCAATAATACTACACATAAGGGGTAAATACCACCACACCATGACCAGTCTACCACATAGTGACCAAATAATACCAGCCTTGTTGATCATTATCGAAAAACAAAGTACTAACACTAATATTATCACCGGAAATATTTTACACAGGATCTCTATAGATGGTATAGTGTATATAGTACAGGTAATACAGTGATCACCCATGACATTAAACATCCCTTTATGTACCTGTGATAGAAGCTATTTGCTGCTTTGGAGGTGGTAGGGGACCTCCTTACCTCTTGGGCCCTTGTGTGTCTGCACAGGTTGCACCAATTGTATGTCCTCACCTACCGTATTAGTCAAAATATATACGTATATCCCATAATGTGAAATAGCAAGAAGAACAAACAAATCAATTTGGAACAAATCAAGTCAAACATGTCACTGGAAGCAAGGATCACCAAGCTATGACTTGCTTACTTTGGACAAATCATATGAGGAGAACAATCACTGGAGAAGGACATCATGGTTGGAAGAATAGAAGGAACAAAGGGAAGAGGAAGACCAGCAACCTGATGGCTTGATACTATCAAGATAACGGTGGAGAAGACCCTGGTGAGCCTATCTAGGCTTGCACAAGATCGATCTTTCTACAGAGCGTTCATCCATCAAGTCGCCATGGCTCGAGATCAAGCCGATGGTCGTTAAAAAAAAAATGTGAAAAATATTTAGGCAGGTTTGAAAGTAAGAATAAGAATGTTTTCAAAAATAGAAGTGTTAATAGTTAATTTTTAACAATTTACAAAAGACAAAGTGGATAAACAAGAGAGATCTCCAGCCCCTCCACTCCTCACCTTTCCCTTTCTCTTCTCATCTTCTTATCACCGCCTCAATCGCTGAAATCCTGGGCCTCTTCACTCTAGGACCGGACTCCCGGATCTGATGAGATCCTGGAGGTTTCTGCGCATGCGCATCGTGATTTCGTGGCCATATATGAGCATGCACAGAACCGTCCCGGGCCTCATCACAGCTGGAAATCCCGTCCTAGCGTGAAGAGACCCAAGATTGCTGCACTCGCATAAGTGATAAGGAGATGCGGCGAGGACTGGATGGGGTATGGTGAGGAGCGGAGGGGTCAAGGAAGTGAGCGGTAAGGTGAGCATATTTTTTTTTAACCTTTTGATGGCCTTTTACGGTTCAGAAAATGGTGGCCAGCCGGCTGCCATTCTGCGGAATCAGCGTGGAAGAAAATTACAGTAGAGGTAGAATTAAATTGTACTCGAATAAATTCTCACATCTCTAGCTACTTATCATCGAAACTCAAAGACGTCCAGTGGTGCCATCAGCTCAGAACTTGCAGCAAACAGTGGGCCCAGGCTACATTGCTTATTTTAATAGATCGGACTTTTGCGAACATGGCGATACCAAACATGGTTTGGGTTTTTTTTCCTTTCATTATTTTTAACGGGTGAAAAGATGGGTGATTTGAACTACTATATTTTTTTTTTATATTTTTAAAAACTTTTTTCTTTATTTTTTACACTGTTTTTAAGGGACTTGAACCTGCGATCGTTTGATTGCTTGTACTATACACTGTAATATATTGTACTATATACTGCAATATCAGTGTAATACCTATAATGAAACTCTCGGTCTCCTATGGAGCTCAGCCTACAGCTGAGCTTCACAGGAGGGCCGAAATGACAGCATGGGGGTCTTCATCAGACCCCCGGCTGTCAAAGTAATTCATCAGTCCTCCGTGATCTCGTTGCAGAGGGCCGATGGGACCCGGTTGCCAGCTCGTTCCATTTAAATGCCGCTCTGAGAGATTGAAAGGCGGCTGTTAGAGACAGATACCGGCTATTTAATATTGCCAGTATCTGCCTTGTGTGGAGTGAGTAACAGGTCCATATGCAGGAAAGTGTTAATAGTGTCCTCAAAACTGAGAAATACAGGCAGATACTTATCCAGCATGCAACACCATCATGAAGGCATCTCATTGACTCCAAATTTATTCTGTAGCTGATCAACGACCCTAAACATACCGCCAATGTCATTAACGACTATCTTCAGTTTAAAGAAGTAAATGTAAATGATGATTTGGCCGCCAAAGAGTTCCGATCTCAACATCATTGAGTCTGTCTGGTATGACATTAAGATACACAAGGATTTGCTCAAGTGACATCGGCTCCGCAGAAGATCTGTGGTTAGTTCTCCAAGATGTTTAGAACAACCTCCCTGCCGAGGTCCTTCAAAAACTGTGCTGCGGTTTTAAAGGCAAAAGTTGGGCCCACCAAATAAATATTTGATTTAGATTTGTCTTTTGTTCATTCACTTTTGTTAATTGATAAGAATAAACTATTAACACTGCTATTTTTTTAAGGATTCTTACTTTGCAGCATTTTTTTCCACACCTGCCTAAAACTTCTGCACAGTTATATATATATATATAAAAATATATATATAAATATATATATATATATATATACATATATATATATATATATATATATATATATATATATACACTGCTCAAAAAAATAAAGGGAACACTCAAATAACACATCCTACATCTGAATGAATGAAATATTCTCATTGAATACTTTGTTCTGTACAATGTTGAATGTGCTGACAACAAAATCACACAAAAATCATCAATGGAAATCAAATTTATTAACTAACAGAGGCCTAGATTTGGAGTCACCCCTAAAATTAAAGTGGAAAAACACACTACAGGCTGATCCAACTTTGATGTAATGTCTTTAAAACAAGTCAAAATGAGGCTCAGTATTGTGTGTGGCCTCCACGTGCCTGTATGACCTCCCTACAACGCCTGGGCATGCTCCTGATGAGGTTGCGGATGGTGTCCTGAGGGATCTCCTCCCAGACCTGGACTAAAGCATCCGCCAACTCCTGGACAGTCTGTGGTGCAACGTGATGTTGGTGGATGGAGCGAGACATGATGTCCCAGATGTGCTCAATCGGATTCAGGTCTGGGGAATGGGAGGGCCAGTCCATAGCTTCAATGCCTTCATCTTGCAGGAACTGCTCACACACTCCAGCCTCATGAGGTCTGACATTGTCCTGCATTAGGAGGAACCCAGGGCCAATCGCACCAGCATATGGTCTCACAAGGGGTCTGAGGATCTCATCTCGGTACCTAATGGCAGTCAGGCTACCTCTGGCGAGCACATGGAGGGCTGTGCAGCCCTCCAAAGAAATGCCACCCCACACCATTACTGACCCACTGCCAAACCGGTCATGCTGAAGGATGTTGCAGGCAGCAGATCGCTCTCCACGGCGTCTCCAGACTCTGTCACGTCTGTCACATGTGCTCAGTGTGAACCTGCTTTCATCTGTGAAGAGCACGGGGTGCCAGTGGCGACTTTGCCAATCCTGGTGTTCTGTGGCATTTCTTTGGAGGGCCGCACAGCCCTCCATGTGCTCGTCAGAGGTAGCCTGACTGCCATTAGGTACCGAGATGAGATCCTCAGATCGTTTGAGAGACCATATGCTGGTACGGTTGGCCCTGGGTTCCTCCTAATGCAGGACAATGCCAGACCTCATGTGGATGAAGTGTGTCAGCAGTTCCTGCAATATGAAGGCATTGAAGCTATGGACCGGCCCGCCCGTTCCCCAGACCTGAATCCGATTGAGCTCATCTGGGACATCATGTCTCGCTCCATCCACCAACGTCACTTTGCACCACAGACTGTCCAGGAGTTGGCGGATGCTTTAGTCCAGGTCTGGGAGGAGATCCCACAGGAGACCATCCGCAACCTCATCAGGAGCATGCCCAGGCATTGTAGGGAGGTCATACAGGCACGTGGAGGCCACACACAATACTGAGCCTCATTTTGATTTGTTTTAAGGACATTACATCAAAGTTGGATCAGCCTGTAGTGTGTTTTTCCACTTTAATTTTGGGGGTGACTCCAAATCCAGGCCTCCATTGGTTAATAAATTTGATTTCCATTGATGATTTTTGTGTGATTTTGTTGTCAGCACATTCAACTTTGCACAGAACAAAGTATTCAATGAGAATATTTCATTCATTCAGATCTAGGATGTGTTATTTGAGTGCTCCCTTTATTTTTTTGAGCAGTGTATATATACAGGTAACACTTGCCCTTTAACATATTACATTTTCTATGATGAAATAGAAGTGCTTAATCGAATAATTACCAAATTATTACTAAAGAAGGAAGATGATTCGGTTAAGGAAATAATTAGATGGCTTTCCATTTTAATTCCACAGACGTTACTGGAACTAGAAATAAATGAAAGAAAATATGGGATGCAATTGGTTATAATGAAAGGAAATTATTATCTATTTCACATTATAATCCCCTGTTCATTCTAATTAATTGTTTATTAAGTCATATTCTATCAATTTTGATGAGTATTCTACAAAAAATATTAAACTTGCTCAAAACCTAGAAAACATACAAAAATAATTAGTGATTTTTGTGGACATATGAATATCAACATTTGAAGGTATATTTATATCTAATAGCCCATACAATCATTCAGTGATCAGAGAAGGTCTGACCTTTGGGACCTCCAATCATCTTGAAAATAAAGTGGCCACAGATGTGATTTAGTACTGCTTTTTCTTTACTGTTTTTCGACACATTTTCTTGTTCCAAACCACCAATATTATAAGATTCAAAGCCTAGAATCCTTGCTAGTACAGCTTTACTCGAAATCAGTGCAGAGGCTGCTGTAATCCCAGAACTTTATTAACTGTAATGTTAATTCTACAAGTTTACAGATGACTTATAGTTCCCTGTTTGAATACAATATATTTGAGTTAGTTTAGCTGTCTCTTCCTCTCTCTTTCTCTTTTTTCTTTGCTCATGCAGCTGACATCGGCAGGGAGAAAGTAAATGACTGCAGTAATTCAAGTCTCTTCTTACCCTGCCATATACTGAAATGAATGGAGTGTGCAGCCTAACCCTAGCAATGGATATATTACAATTGACCAACAATGAGGTTTAACTTGAGGAACCTATGACTTAATGGGCTTCATCCTATGTAACTAGTTAATTATATAAAGTTAGGATGCAACCTAGACAGAATTAGCTTGGATGGATGGATGGACGGATGGATGGATGGATTGATAGATATATAACTTAACTAAACAGAACATATGTATATAGTAATCGGACATTTATTCCCTCACTCCATTTACCCTTACTAAAATATTTACACTGCATAGATTTTCAGCCCAAGAACAGAGATTCAAACTCTTACTTATATTAGCTTTCGATGTATATTTTATTCATGTGTCTATTGAGCATGCAATATAAATGTTTTGGGTTTTTTTTTAAAAAAAAGGTGGGAAATATCATAAGATTTCAACGCTAGAGCATTGCTAGACCTTGTCAGAAGCGACTTAAATTATCCGAACTGCAACATATACTTAATCCTTTCCATTATATTTCTAGTCGGCCTTAAGGGAGTGCCACATATCAAAATAAAAATAAGTCCTTCTGTAGGGAAAAATCCTTGATATCCATGCCATAATAGACACCAATCTAGCTGCAATATTGCCATTCTCTGAAGGCACTGCAATGGGCACCGGCTTAGCTCAGTATGGTTCCTACAAAGATCAGATCAGTTTTTTTTACATGTTTTAATGCAATAAAGCTGTGTAAAGGTTATTATTTTTGCTACATATAATAATCTAGCTGATGCAAATCCTTGGTCCAAAGATCTCAATATACAATTCAGAAAATCAGTGTTTGAGAACTGGATTTTAAATAGTATTTTAAGTGATTTATTTAAAATTGCCTTAGAATGTGCATCTTCAAGTTTCTAATCTGTAGCTAACAACGGAGGGATCCATAGTGATCCATATTATGCATTAATTGCAGGTGATTTAAATTACTGCAGTCATTTACTTCCTCCCTGCTGGTGTCAGCTGTAGGAGCAGAGGGTAACAGAACATGAGAGGATGAGACAGCTAAAATAACTTAAATACAGTACCCAAACAGGGAACTATATCTCAGTAGATGGAACTTTACAGTTAGTAAAGTCCAGGGATTACAGCAGCCTCTGCACCGAATTCAAACATGGTTTACAGTTATAATTAGCTTGAAGTTTACGGTCTCTAAGGATAAATCTGTTACAGGGCTACCCTCCTAAATACCATGTGCCTTTTATAATCTTGGTGTTTACCATTGAGGCAGAGGGGTCTTTGGACCCACTTAAGCACAGCAGTCCAGTGCAACTGCTACCTCTACAAGAGATAGAATTATACCATGTTCCCAGCTCTGCTATAGTATATTTCTAATTCCCTGTTGCCTTGCAACTGTGTCTCTTTCCTTATATGAATTATTAGGCTTTTATACTTGTAAATCTTAGTACTAAAGTTGTCGCGAATCGATTCGCAGTTCATCTTCTACGTCATTGATCTATAGCAGTTGGAAAAAATCCCTAAGAAGCACCTCCTACCTCTCAGCATTGGAGGCTTTTCTTTTGATTACCCAGCTTGGCGAGATTTCATTGTTGTGGCATGTCGCACATGTGATGTCACGCCAGGCTGGGTAAGCAAAAGAAGAACCATGGAAGACTTCAGAGATGATGCGGTTCTCAGGGATCCCGTTTAGCGACCACAGAATATTGACGTGGCCAATGATCTGGATCTTGCAAATCAATTGGCATCAACTCTATTAGCACCTATATCTGTAATCTATCTATAGTTTGTCTTGTTGTTAGAACCCTCCTGTTTGTTTTTTTCCATCTTGTGTTTTGCGGTCACGTGACCATCTGCCTTTATATTCCAACTCCGCCCCTTTGGCTGTGCTGGACTTCAGTGTTTGACTGTTTCTCTAGCCAGGTGCTTTGGTGCCTTTCTTTGTCAGTTCACTTGGTCCTTCTGGGACCTCTAGTACCTTTTTGTCAATTTGTCTTTTTGTGTTCTGCAACAACTTCTCTGTTTAGGAGGTGTCCCATTTTTATCCCAGTCCTTAGTTCTTTTAGGGACCCTTCCCCTTATGCTATAGGTCTTCGTTCTGACTAGCCGAGGACAAAGGCGGGTCTGTTCGCTAGGAACAGGCAGCCCGCTACATCGTAGGGATTCAGCTTAGTCTTACTGTAGGGACAGCTTTGCCCTATCTTTCCTTAGTACTTGTTGCAGATCATAACACTCGTTCCTTCTCTAATAATGTTTTTCAAAGTATCAAGAGACAATGAAGTTCTTGTTTTGTACTAGATGTCAAAAAAACCTTTGGCTCATAGGGTGCTATAGATGAAATTGGGCTGCCTGATTGGTTTGTTTTGAAGGTGTCATACTTACCAGACCTTTAAAGCAAGCTTGTAGACAGAATGACCGTGACCGGGCTGAAGCCCCACTGGAACTGTATAATCCCTATTAGGCCATGTTCACACGTTCCGTATTTAGTCAGTATTTTCCATCAGTATTTGTAAGCTAAAACCAGGAGTGGGTGATAAATGCGGAAGTGGTGACGTGTTTTTTATTATACTTTTCCTCTGATTCTTCCATTTCTGGTTTTGGCTTACAGATACTGATATAAAATACTGACCAAATACTGAACGTGGACTTAGTGTATTATAAAGAAAATTAGGTCTGCAGTACAAACAACTGAATTTTAGGCAGTGGCATAACTACAGTCCGATGGGCCCCGGTGCAAGATTTGGACCGGGCTCCCCCATCCTGAATACATTTTACATATACTGTATATATGTATATATATATAAACATATATATATATACATATATATATTTGCGCCCACCATCCGGGTATATATGTCCTTCATCCTGGTGTTATCTTGGTATATATATCCCTCATCTTGGTATATGTCTCCCGTTCTGCCGCTGTTCTTTAATGTATAGAAAAAAATAAACCATTATACTCACCAGGGGCGTACATAGAAGTCATGGGGCTCCATACCAAAAGTATAATGCACCCTCCCATAGTCCTTCATATAGTATAATGCATCGCATAGTCCTCCATATAATATACTGCACAGCCCATAGTCATCCATATTAGTATAAAACACAGCCCATATTCTTCATTTAATATAATGCACAGCCCATAGTCCTCCATATAGTATAATGCACAGCCCATAGTCATCCATGTAGTATAATGCACAGCTCATAGTCCTCCATATAGTATAATGCACAGCCCATAGTCATCCATGTAGTATAATGCACAGCTCATAGTCCACCATAAACCATAAAGTATAATACACAGCCCATAGTCATCTAAAAAGTATAATGTACCCCCATGGTCATCCATAAAGTATAATGCACCCCCATAGTCATCCATAAAATATAATGCACCCCATAGTTATACATGTAGTATAATGCGCCCCCATTGTCATCCATAATGTATAATGCACCCCATAGTTATCCATAAAGTAGAATGCACCCCATAGTCATCCATAAAGTATAATCCACCCCATGGTTATCCATAAAGTATAATGCACCCCATAGTCATCTATAAAGTATAATGCACCCCATAGTCATCCATAAAGTATAATGCACCCCCATAGTCATCCATAAAGTATAATGCACCCCATAATCATCCATAAAGTATAATGCACCCCCATAGTTATCCATAAAGTATAATGCACCCCCATAGTCATCCATAAAGTAGAATGCACCCCCATAGTCATCCAAAAAGTATAATGCACCCCATAGTCATACATAAAGTATAATGCACCCTCATAGTCATCCATAAAGTATAATGCACCCCATAGTCATCCATAAAGTATAATGCACCCCATAGTCATCCATGTACTAGTATGGCCACTGATTTAAAACAAATTAAATACTCACCTTCCCTTCGTTCCTCATCGAGCGGCATCCTCTTGTGAAATCACTGCCATGCGCCACATCACGTGCACGCTGATGTCAGCTGCTTACCTCTGATTGGCCGGCAGCGTGTATTGTCGCGCACGTACCCGATGGGTCTGTGCAGTGCAATAGACTTCAACTGGATGTGTGTACCCGGACACACATCCAGTTGAAGCTTCTGCTGGCGTTGGTGGGCCCCTGACCCTCCGGACCTGGTCGACCACGGTCATTACGACCCTGGCTTTAGGCCATGTTCACACGCTCAGTATTTGGTCCGTAGTTTAATCAGTATTTGTAAGCCAAAATCAGGAGTGGAACAATCAGCGTAAAAATATAATAGAAACACGTCACCACTTCTGTATTTTTCACCCACTCCTGGTTTTGGCTTACAAATACTGATGTAAAAAACTGACCAAATACTCAATGTGTGAACATGGTCTTAAAGAGAAATATTCCAAAATGTTCTGAACATCCACATGCACGTTGAAGTTTTTATTTTTTTTAATGTAAGGTAAGCTTCGATATTTTTTAATATTGGGGAAATTTAATTATTGTTCTTATACTAATAATGTTAATTATTTTATTATCATAAATTATGTAAAATGTCAAAGTAAAAATCACGCACAGTGGTTACTTTACTAAAAAAAAAAAATTTGCGATCTTTCAATATTATCACTCAAATACTATGGCGGGTAGGGAACTGAAATTACAAATGAACTACTTAAATCTGACTTAATCGAAGTAGCCTTTATATGACATGCCCGCATGTGGAATTTTAATATCTTAAATGTTTAAAAGGGTATATTCTGTTCTAACACTGGGTGAAATTAAAAAGAAACCGTAAAATCACAAAGATGAAGTGCATTCTGGTTAATAAATTTCAAATGAACAATGACTGCCTTGGTGCAAAGCAATATCAGTTCTTACCTTGGGGCATTAATAAAGACTGGAGGTTTTGGGGAGGGGGGAAAAACAATATTATCTATTAAAATTCTAAGCCGTGTTTCAATATTAAAAGGATATGTGATGAATTTTCACTGTTAGTTAGACAGGGTCACGGATTAATTTCATTTTTTTTTTCTTGGTCAGCATTCTGTTGATAATTAATCAAAAGCAGAATTTCTTAATGAAACACTTCTCATAAGGTGATAATTAGTAGGAAGGAGACACCCTACAGATAGTAACTGCTAGGTCTCTGATTACCAGATAGACACCAGGGTTTTGGTCAATGGACTTGGTTAAGGAAGCTCGTGCCTATTTTGGCAGCAGATTTTATATATATTAGTGTATGTGTGTCTAATCATATCCTCTACGTAAGCTCAGTGCATGAAATTCAACTAATGACTGATCATTGCTGGTGTGTCACCCAATCAAGGAGGGTAGGAAATAATTAGGAGCAAAATCTTTAGTGCAGAAGGGAAAGGGGCTAATTTGTCCAACTTAGTCATAAAATAAATATTCAAGGTTTGTTTTTTTATATATATAACTAAATTGGTCCAAAATATTCGATTTTATCATTTATCTTTATAGGGGTTCCAATCTCTGAAATTCATTCATAGATACAGTAAATAATAAAATTATAGCTCCAATAACCACCACTAGAGGGAGCTTAGTAGCTTATTGCATACTAGTCAAATTTATCACCTATCCACAGGATCCACAGGATAGGTGATAATGCAGGTAACGAGTTGATTAGGAGCGTCTAACTCGTATGTAGGAGCCAGAACTCATAATGGTTTGTAGGGGATCAAATACTTATTTCTCACTGCAAAATGCAAATAAATTTATCTAATTTATACAATGTGATTTTTTTTTGGATACTCTATCTCTCAATGTTAAAATTAACCTACCCTTAAAATTATAGACTGTTCATGGCTTTGTCAGTGGGGCAAACTTACAAAAACAGCAAGGGATCAAATAATTATTTCCTTCACTGTACTTTTGATAAAAAAAAAACTAAAAGCTATGCTACCACGCCACGGTGACCATATTCTGGACGGTCTTAACCTCTAGTATTAAACCCTTACCATGGGTCTAATGACGTAAGTGTGAATAAAGGCTGAGAATTGGCGGGATGGCTTTTTTGTTTTTTTGATCAAAATTATGTTAACCAAGTACCCTATATTATTTTCATGCACCATTGCGATTTAATTATTTACTGCAGGGTATCTGCTCATTTTGTTTTTATCCTAGGTTTTGTCTGTTTAGTGGCCAGTGTGAACATGCTCCAATAAGCTGCATGCATACCAACTTATGTTTACATCAGGAATCTGGCATAAACGTCTTAATAAGTCACAATATTTTTGTGCAACTTGGAATTTAAAGTACAGATTGATAGAAAGAAAGAAAGAAAGCAAGAAAGGAAGAAAGAAAAAAGAAAGAAAGAAAGAAAGAAAGAAAGAAAGGAAGGATGTAAGAAAGAAGGAAAGATTTTGAAAAATAAGTAACAACCAACTAACTCTTCTCCAAATTGAGCTGAGATAGTATTGTATACATAGTAATAATAATAATATCTACTCATCTATCATCCGCCACTAATTGAGTCCTGTTCAGGCTCCAGCCACAGATAGCACATGTCATAGCTGACCCTTAAGGTGACAGTCCATACAATAAACGCCGTATCTTCCTACATCTGTATAACACTTCATAACGGAGCTTTGTCCAATACTGAGATTTGCATTTTCTCATCTGGTGAATGACAGGTAGAGATTTTATTTTTCGTATAAGGTTGTAGGTTTTATTATAAAATCCTCCAGAAAGGCTCCAAATTTCCAGATAAAGCCTGTAAGCAGGAGGCCTTTGTGTAGATGAGATTATTGATAGTTATTGAAAGTATCTAAATGGGATTTACAAATCGGACTGCTGTTCCTTTAATAGAATTCCAGATAATCTGTTATCGCAACAAGACACCCAGAGAATTATTTATACAGATTGGGCCGGGGCTGCAGCAAATTTCAATTATTCTAAACAGCTTTAATACATGTGGGTGCAGGAGGCAGCCCCTAATCCGAACGTCTCTGCTACATTTACCACCACCTTATGTGCAGCGTCTGTAGTTAATCTCCCGGCCATGATTACGTATACATAGATTCATCAAGATGTGATTCTAATAAGGAATAGTAGTGGTGATAATATTAGCAGAAGGAGCACTAGTAGAAGTGGAGCTGATACAACATTACTAATAGTGTTGTCACTGTAGCTTATCAACATGAAGGGTTCAGCTGGGGGAGGCGTCAGGACAAAATGAGATATTGTAGAGGGAAAGGACATAGTCATCACCAATACTTAGTAGTGGTGATGAAGTGGTGAGTTCTCCTTCAATGGAAGTCTTCAATCAGAGGCTGGACAGACATCTGTCTGAGATGATTTAGTGAATCCTGCATTGAGCAGGGGGTTGGACCAGATGACCCCGGAGGACCCTTCCAACTCTAACATTCTAGGATTCTATGATTCTATGAAAAGTAGCAGTAATAAATCACAATAGTAGAAGCATTATCTTTATGAGTAATTGGGGGAATTCATCAATTGGTTCTCTGGATCTTTTGTAATTCTTCAGACAATATAAATCCACTATAAATGTGAGTTCTCTGTGAACCGCTACTATATATCTATCTATCTATCTATTTATCTATCTATTATCTATCTATTTATTTATTTATCTCTCTATCTATTATCTATCTATTTATTTATCTATCTATCTATCGAATATATATCTCTCCAATTTATAGGATTGATAGCTATCTCTCTGACTATCATTTATCTAATATGTATCTTCAACCTTTCTAAAATCTATTTTCAATCTATTTATCTGTCTACTAATCGTATAGCTAATATTTATCTCCAATTTGTATCAATCTCTGTTTATTTATGTCCTATCTATCCATCATTTATCTAATATGTATCTACTATCCATCATTTATCTAATATGTATCTTCTAGCTAGCTATCTATCTAAGCAAAACCCAAGAAAAAAACAAAATGAGCATAAACCATGTAGTAAGTATCTACGTAAATAGTAACAGTACATGTAAATAATATAGGGTACTTAGTTAAAACCATTTTGGTCAAAAACACGTAAAAGCCATTCCACAGCAACAAGGTGTACCCAATCAGGATGGCCCTATCCTGTCTCTAGTGTTAAAACCTTACCATGTGTCAGCCAAGCTCAATGTGAATAAGGTAGAGCAGGACCCTGGGCCCGACTGTTCAGACACATGCTCATGGGAAGCTATATAGATAAAATGCCTAGCTCAGAAAGGAGGGCCACGTCCTGTTTATACAAAGTACAAGAAACTACAGCAAAACCAAAGAAATGAGCCAGAGCACAAGTTGGTATATGTGCAAAAGTGTAAGAGCACGTTCACACTGTGGCCATTTCACAGACAAAACTCCTTTCTGAGCTATTTATTTCATCTATATAGCTTCCCATGGGCAGGTGTCTGAACAGTCGGGTCCCTATCCTGATCTGCCCTTATTCACATTAAGGTCGGCTGACACAAGGTAAGGTTTTAATATTAAATAGAGGATAGGACAGTCCCGATGGGTACACCTTGTGGTGGTGGGATGGCTTTTAGGCTTTTTTGATCAAAATTGTTTTTAATAAGTACCGTATGTTATGCACATGTTTACTATTGCTATTTATGTACTTATTTACTTACAATAGGGTATATACTCATTTTTTTTTTTCCTGGGTTTTGTTTATGAAATGGCCACAGCATGAATGTGCCCTTACACATTGCACATATACCAACTTATGCTGTGGCTCATTTCTTTGGTATAATCTATATATCTAATTCGTCTATGTATCTATCATCTATCTACAGTTGAAACCAGAAGTTTACATACTGTGAGGCAGTGACCGGGATCGCTCTTGCCACAGGTCCTTTAAAACTCCTGCACTAAGGATTAGTGTTGTTCTATGTTGGAACCTGCTAGGAGCATAGCAGGAAATCTCAGCAGGAGTGAGTGTGGCTGAACCCACGCCTGGGAAGGCTCTGCACCTGTCAGGCTCTGAGCGGCCCGGCGCTGCTGTTGTCCCCAGCAACCGTTGTTTATGGACTCATGTTAACCCGGCTGCGAACCAGAGGACTTTCTGTTAACCCGTGAGTAGCTGAATAAAAGCTGTTTATGTTGGACTTGCTTGGGTCACTGCCTCAGTTACTGCACGGTGTGAACACCGCCGCCTTACAGTTTGGTGGAAAATGAGGCATAGTGACTGAGGCATACCCCACTGGCAGCTTCATGACCACAATACAGCCGGCCACTTTTCAGCCTCACCCCGTGGACAAAATGGAGGAGCTGTTAAGGCAATTGGTCCTCACGCAGCGGCAGCAGCAGGAGCAGCTCAAGCAGCAGCAGTACACCAATGAGCTGATCGTGCAGCAGCTCACAGCCCTGCAGGAGTCGCCGACGGCACCTGCCCCAGAACGTCGAGAGGCCCGGGACAAGGTTCGCTCAGCGTTAAGGAAGATGGGACCGGAGGACAACGTGGAAGCCTTCCTTACTATCTATGAACGCACAGCAGAGCGGGAAAACCTGCCAGCCAACCAGTGGGCGGAAGTGGTGGCTCCGTTTCTGGTCGGCGATGCCCAGAAGGCCTGTTTCGACCGCAGTCGGGAGGACACCCAGGACTACCAGAGGCTCAAAGGTGAGATCCTTGCCCGGCTGGGGGTCAATACATACGTGAGGGCTCAGCGTGTGTTTTCGTGGGCCTATGTGGAGACCCGACCCGCCCGGTCTCAGGCTTATGACCTCCTGCAGCTGGTAAAAAGGTGGCTTCAACCTGAGACTTTGTCTCCAGCCCAGATGGTGGAGAGGGTGGTGGTTGACCGGCTGGTGAGGACTCTGCCAGCCGCTATCCAACGTTGGGTGGGGCAAGGGGACCCCGGCACACTCGACAAGGTGGTCAGTTTGATCGAGCGCTACTCGGCCACTCAAGACTTCATTCGAGATTCCGCCCCCTCTCGGCTGTCACGCCGATCCCTGCCAACCCAGGAATCGGGAAAGGGGTCGCGTCCCTCTGCTGGGGACAGTCAGCACCGTACCCGTGCTGAAGGGGAACCCCGGAGTGAGAGTGGCAGGAGACCGGTACCCTCCCAAATTGTCATAAGACCTAACAGTACCTCCACCCTTAGGTGCTGGCGGTGTCAGGGGCTGGGACATGTGATTGCTAATTGTCCCCTGACTATGGAACCCATGGACTGCGGATATAGCCGCCGGGTCTCAATGTATGCCCAGACCGTCTGCACGGCGAGGTCTGACCCCCGGGACAGTGAACTCCAACTATGCCAGGTACTGGTTAATGGGTACACAACAGAGGCCCTCTTGGACTCAGGGAGCCTCGTGACTTTGGTACATGGGTCGCTGGTGGCAGGAGACAACCCCAGTGGATGGCCAGTCGGGGTTGTGTGTATCCATGGGGACCTCCGAGAGTATCCAACTGCGGAGGTAGTTTTGTCCACGCCATGTGGAGACATAAAACATGTGGTGGGAGTGGTAAAAACTCTTCCCTATGGGACTGTGTTGGGAAGAGACTTGCCCCTGTTCTGAACTCTGTGGAAAAACAAAATCCACTCTCCCCCGGTAAAATGTATTACAGACGCTGTACCCGACGAACCTGCCGTAGGGATGTCCAACCTAGGGACAGAGTGTGACCCCAATAGGTTTCCCTTAGAGGTGCTGGCAGGAGAGGTTGAGGAGACCCCATTGATCCCCGAGCTGGAAGTGTCCCGGGACACGTTTGGGACGGCTCAGCTACAGGATCCCACCCTGACTCAGGCGCGGGAAAGGGCGGTAGTGGTAAACTGCGTAGCCCAACAGCCCAAAGCAGATACTGTATTTCCATGCATGGTAATCAAAGGTGAGTTGCTCTATAGGATAGATAAGATCAGGGACGAGGTCGTGGAACAGTTGGTAGTACCTCAGTCGTACAGTCGGGTGGTTCTAGATTTGGCACACACACACTTGCTGAGTGGACAGTTAGGGGTAAAAAAAACGCAAGAACGTCTCTTGCAGCGGTTCTTTTGGCCTGGGGTTTACGCTGAGGTCAAAAGGTACTGCGAATCCTGCCCCGAATGTCAGTTGACCTTGCCCACTGCAAGTTTCCGTAGCCCATTGGTACCCCTGCCAGTGATAGAGGTACCTTTTGAATGGATTGCAATGGATTTGGTAGGGCCCATTATAAAATCCACCCGTGGCCACCAACATATACTGGTGGTCGTCGACTATGCCACCCGGTACCCGGAGGCTATACCACTACGCCACACCTCGGCAAAACTGATTGCACGGGAGCTGTTTGCCATGTTCTGTCTCCTTGGACTACCTAAGGAGATCCTGACGGATCAGGGGACCCCTTTTATGTCCAAAGTGACAAGGGAACTGTGCAAATTGCTAAAAATTAAACATTTGCGCACCTCGGTGTTCCACCCTCAAACCGATGGGCTAGTAGAACGGTTCAATAGAACCCTCAAGTCCATGTTAAAAAAGGTGGTTTCTAAGGACGGAAGGGATTGGGACATGTTGCTACCCTATTTGATGTTCGCCGTCCGTGAGGTACCCCAGGCTTCCACAGGGTTCTCTCCCTTTGAGTTATTGTACGGCAGACACCCTAGGGGTCTGTTGAACATAGCCAAAGAGACATGGGAACAAGAGCCGACTCCACATAGGAGTATAATTGAACACGTGGCTAGTATGCAGGACCGGATCGCGGCGGTCATGCCCATCGTGAAAGAATATCTGTTAGATGCCCAGGCAGCCCAGAGGCGCACATATACACTGTGTTCCAAATTATTATGCAAATATTATTTTCTCAGATTTTCCCAAATTACCTATATGAATTGCAGTCATTGTAATTTTCCAGTCAAATAACTATTAGAGTACAATTGAAAGGTTTTTGTACAAACTGCCTATGATAACAGTATATTTTTTAAAAAAGAAAAAACTCAAACTGCACTCAAAATGCATGTTCCAAATTATTATGCACAGCAGAGTTTTCAACCTTTTCATTTTAATAAAGAACAAAAAAATTGTCATTTTTGAAATTAGAAGCATTAGCAGGTTATTACAAACTGAAATCAAACAGTTTTCACCTCAAAACTTTATTCTAGGTGATGTAACATTTGCACATATGACCGCTTGTTCGAAAGGAGCTTCTGAACTCTCTCGTCCATTGAATTTGTCAGGTTTTGGATGGTTTCTGCTTCAATTGTTTTGCATGAGGACAAAATACCCTCCCAGAGCTGTTGCTTAGATGTGAACTGCCTCCCGCCATCATAGACACTCCTTTTGATGATGCTCCAGAGGTTCTCAATGGGGTTGAGGTCAGGGGAGCATGGGTGCCACACCATAAGTTTGTCCCCTTTTATGCCCATAGCAGCCAGAGATGCAGATGTGTTATGTGCAGCATGAGACGGTGCATTATCATGCATGAAAATGATATTGCTGCGGAATGCACGGTTCTTCTTCTTGAACCATGGAAGGAAGTGCTGTTTGAGAAGCTCAACATACATTATGGAGTTCATCTTTACCCCTTCAGGGATCCTAAAAGGGCCGACAATCTCTCTCCCCATGATTCCAGCCCAAAACATTACTCCACCTCCTCCTTGTTAGCGCCGTAGCCGTGTTTGCATGGGGTGTCCATCAACCAGCCATCCTCCACTCCATCCATCTGGACCATCGAGATCATTTCATGCATGATAATGCCCCGTCTCATGCTGCACATAACACATCTGCATCTCTGGCTGCTATGGGCATAAAAGGGGACAAACTTATGGTGTGGCACTCATGCTCCCCTGACCTCAACCCCATTGAGAACCTCTGGAGCATCATCAAAAGGAGTGTCTATGATGGCGGGAGGCAGTTCACATCTAAGCAACAGCTCTGGGAGGGTATTCTGTCCTCATGCAAAACAATTAAAGCAGAAACCATCCAAAACCTGACAAATTCAATGGACGAGAGAGTTCAGAAGCTCCTTTCGAACAAGGGGTCCTATGTGCAAATGTAACATCACCTAGAATAAAGTTTTGAGTTGAAAACTGTTTGATTTCAGTTTGTAATAACCTGCTAATGCTTATAATTTCAAAAATGACCATTTGTTTGTTCTTTATTAAAATGAAAAGGTTGAAAACTCTGCTGTGCATAATAATTTGGAACATGCATTTTGAGTGCAGTTTGAGGTTTTTGTTTTTTTTTAAATATACTGTTATCATAGGCAGTTTGTACAAAAGCCTTTCAATTGTACTCTAATAGTTATTTGACTGGAAAATTACAGTGACTGCAATTCAAATAGGTAATTTGGGAAAATCTGAGAAAATATTATTTGCATAATAATTTGGAACACAGTGTAATAAAAGAGCCAGAGTCAGGTCTTTTAACAAGGGCGATCGGGTGTTAGTACTGGTACCCACAGCCGAGAGTAAGCTCATGGCCAAGTGGCAAGGGCCATATGAGATTTGAGAAAAAGTGGGGGAGGTAAATTACCGGTTGTATCAGCCCGGAAGGAGGAAACCTGAGCAGCTTTACCATGTAAACCTGCTAAAGCCTTGGAAAGATCGAGAGTGTTTAGTTACAGACGTCACCCCGGGCATATCACCAGAGAGTTCTCTACCTTCAGCCAGGGAAGCATCTGAGGGGGAGGTCAGGATAAGTGATGTCCTCACTAAACAGCAGCGACGGGAGGCTCGCTCGCTGGTGCAGCACAATACCGACGTGTTCTCAGAGCTACCAGGTAGGACTACGGTTATCCAACATGACATTGTCACCGAACCTGGGGTAAGGGTACGAATAAGACCGTACCGGGTACCCGAGGCCCAGAGGCAAGCCATCACGGCTGAGGTAAAACAAATGCTTCAGTTAGGCGTCATAGATGAATCACGGAGAGAGTGGGCTAGCCCCATCATACTGATTCCAAAACCAGACGGACCAGAAATTGAATGAAGTTTCAAAGTTTGACCTTTATCCAATGCCCAGGGTGGACGAGCTGATTGAGAGACTGGGGCAGGCCCAGTACTTTACCACGCTCGATCTCACCAAGGGTTACTGGCAGGTACCTCTCACAGATTCGGCGAAGGAAATGACCGCCTTCGTAACTCCAGAGGGTCTATACCACTATGTGGTCTTACCTTTTGGGTTACATGGGGCCCTGGCTACATTTCAGAGGTTGATGGACATAGTGCTCAAGCCTCATCAGGAGTACGCGTCCGCGTATCTAGATGATATTATCATCTTTAGCACCGACTGGCATACGTACCTATCACAGGTACAAGCGGTGCTGGATTCTCTCAGAGCCGCAGGGTTAACGGCAAACCCAAAACAATGTGCGATAGGGCTAGAGGAAGCCCGATATTTGGGGTATGTGATAGGCCGAGGAGCTATCAAGCCCCAAATCAATAAAGCTGAGGCTATAAAAAACTGGCCTAAACCGTCAAGTGCAAAACAGGTGAGGGCGTTCCTTGGCATCCTTGGGTATTACCGCCGGTTTATACCTAGTTTTGCTGGGCAAACGGCGGCCCTGACCAATCTCTTGAAAGGAAAAAAAACGGTAATGGTTCGGTGGAACCCTCAGGCAGAAGAAGCTTTTCAGTCCATGAAGTTGGCCCTGTGTGGACAGCTGGTCCTCATCAGCCCCAACTTCAATGAAACCTTCATTGTACAGACAGATGCCTCGGAGGTAGGCCTAGGAGCAGTATTGTCGCAAAAAGTGAATGGTGAAGAGCACCCGGTCACCTACTTGAGTAGAAAATTTGTCCCAGCAGAGAAAAACTATAGCGTGGTAGAGAAGGAGTGCTTGGCTATTAAGTGGGCCTTGGAATCACTACGTTATTATTTACTCGGGCGTCAGTTCCGCTTGGTGACGGATCACTCACCCTTGGTATGGATGAGGAATGCCAAGGAGAGGAATGCGCGAGTCACCAGGTGGTTCCTGTCACTGCAAAGTTTCAGTTTCTCTGTAAAACATCGCCCTGGGAAGTTGCAAGCAAATGCGGATGCCCTGTCCCGGGCACCCTGTATGGTGGCAAATGTTCAACCCCACAAGTTTGAACAGAGGGGGGGGATATGTGAGGCAGTGACCAGGATCATATACGAGGGACGTTATATATCCCCCAGAATGTGTACAGAGACCTATTAAATCCATTGGAGTGCATTGCAGTCACACACACAGCTGCGGCTGCAATGCAGGAATGAAGGTAAGCAATGACCTGGTCAGACTACCTGGCTAAGGCAGATTAAGTAAAACCCGGCAGGGACTTCATTTCTTGGAGGAGGTCACAGGAGGCAGTGGGGCGGCCTCCTCCCTCCAACCCGGGTTTTCCAGTGACTCTTGCCACAGGTCCTTTAAAACTCCTGCACTAAGGATTAGTGTTGTTCTATGTTGGAACCTGCTAAGAGCACAGCAGGTTAGCTCAGCAGGACTGTGTGTGGCTGAACCACTGCTTAGGAAGGCTCTGCACCTGTCAGGCTCTGATTGGCCCGGCGCGGCCGTTGTCCCCGGAACCGTTGTTTATGGACTCATGTTAACCCGGCTGCGAACCGGAGGACTTTCTGTTAACCCGTGAGTAGCTGAATAAAAGCTGTTTATGTTGGACTTGCTTGGGTCACTGCCTCAGTTACTGCACGGTGTGAACACCGCCGCCTTACAATACACTATATAAAAAGACACATATGCATGTTTTACCAAAATTTTTAATATTTGCCAAATGCCAGAATAATGAGAGAGAGAGAATGTTTTAAGGCATTTTTATTACTTACTGCAAAGTCAAAAGTTTACATAAATTTCATTAGTATTTGGTGCCATTGCCCTTAAACAGAATGATTTGGGTCAAACGTTTGGGATATCCTTCCACAAGCTTCTCACAATAGTTGGTCGGAATTTGGGTCCATTCCTCCTGATAAAACAGTTGTAATTAATCCAGGTTTGTAGGTCGCCTTGCTCGCACCTGCCTTTTCAGCTTTGCCCATAAATTTTCAATAGGATTTCAATAGAAAAGTTGATTTTAATCAATAGATCTTGGAATGATAATAAGTTCCACAATTGGTTGTGTTTAAATAAAATGTTCCTGTGCTGAGATAATCTTATAAATGTGCCCCTGCTGTGTACTGTGTAATGGCTGTGTCTGACCGTACAGGAACATGGTCTGATTATACCACAGCTCCTGGGCAGGGAGGAGGGGAAGTAAAAGAGTATACAGACATTACAGCAGGGATCTCAGATGATTCTTTCTTTGAAGTAAAACATTGTTTAAAAACAAGCAGTGAAATCTTTTACCTCACAAAAAGAAGCAGCTGTGATCCCCTGCTGTAATGTCTGTATACTTTTATTTCCTCCCCCCTGCCCAGGAGATGTGGTATGATCAGACCATGTTCTGTGCACGGTCAGACACAGCCATTACACAGTACACAGCAGGGGCACATTTATAAGATTATCTCAGCACAGGACATTTTATTTAAACGCATCCAATAGTGATCTATTGATTAAAATGAATTTTTGTCTGTGGGAAAACCCCTGTAAGCCACTTTGTTACCATTTTGGCAGTATGCTTGGGGTCATTGTCCATTTGGAAGACCCATTTCTGCCCAAGCTTTAACTTCCTGGCTAATATCTTGAGAAGTTGCTTCAGTACTGCCACATAATCTTCTTTTCTCATGATGCCATCTATTTTGTGAAGTGCACTAGTCCCTCCTGCAGAAAAACAACCCACAACATGATGCTGCCATCCCCATGTTTCACAGTTGGGATGGTGTTTTTAGGCTTCCAAGCTTCTCCCTTTTTCCTCCAAACGTAATGATGGTCATTATGCCAAAAAAGTTCGATTTTAGTTTCATCAGACCACAGGACATGTCTCCAAGAATTAAGTTCTTTGATCCTGTGTACATTTGCAAACATTAATCTGGCTTTTTTATGTTTCTTTTGGAGTAATGGCTTCTTCCTGGCAGAGTGGCCTTTCAGCCCGTTTAGATACAGTACTCGTTTCACTGTGGTTATTGACTCAATCTTAACAGCTTCCACCATCATCTTAACACGGTCTTTTGCTTTTGTCCTTGGGCACGTTCATCTCTGGGACACAGAGCCCGTCTCCTTCCTTAGCGGTATGATGGCTGGCCATTCCCATCTTGTTTGTACTTTCGTATAATTGTTTGTATAGATGAATGAGGCACCTTCAGGTATCTTGAAATTGTACCCAAGGATGAGCCAGACTTGTGCAAGTTCACAGTTCTCTTCCTGATATCTTGGCTGATTTCTTTAGACTTTCCACGATGCTACACAAGGAAGCAGTGTGTTTCTGGTGTGCATTAAAATACATCCACAGTTGTGTCTCTAATTAACTCAGATGTTGCCAAGAAGCTTCCAAACGCATGACATCATCATATGGGCAGTCCAGAATTGTTTAAAGGCATAGTAATATTAGTATATGTAAACTTTTGACTTTGCAGTAAGCAATAAAAATACCTTAAAACATTCTCTCTCTCTCATTATTCTGCCATTTGGAAAATAATCAAAAATTATGGTAATCCTAATTGACCTAAAACGGGAAAGGTTTATTCTGATTTCATGTCCGATATTGAGAAAAACATGCATATGTGTCTTTTTATATAGTGTATGTAAACTTCTGGTTTCAACTGTATCTGTCTCATATCTATCTATCTATCATGTATCTATCTTTCTATCCATCTATTATCTATCTATCCATCTATTATTTATCTATTATCTATCTATCCGTCTATTATATATGTATCTATTATCTGTCTATCATCTATCGTATCTATCTATTATCTATCTGTCTATCTATCTATCTATCTATCTATCTATCTATCGAATCTATCTATTATCTATTGTATCTATCTATCTATCTATCTATCTATTTATTCATCTGTCTATCTAATATCAATGTCCAATCTTTCTAATTTCCAAAAAATGTAGCAAGCAATCCAGGAAAGATTCAATGCAAAAGAGTGCAGAAGTTTATTGGCCCATTTTCAAAAAGGCAACGTTTCTGCTCAAATACATACTGGTTTGTATACAGTAGGTATAACATATTAGCATAATTATACGCATCAATCAGTATCTAAGCACTTTGCTGAATTCTGTGATAATGAACGCCAGATTAGATTTAGGATTATTGACCCTGTTCCCCCACTGAGTAGGGATGGGGATAGAGAACGACTGTTAAAAAGAAAAGAACTGGGATCATGAGACTCGATAAATTGGAACACAACTGATTCAATGTAGAATTTAAAGTCATTGATGTTCTATGATTCTTGTAACTGTGATGCATGTTGTGACTGTCGTGTTCTACGATCCGCCTTCTTCTTTTCCCATTATGTCTCTACTCTCTTTGATTTTATATAGTACTAGATGGTGGCCCGATTCGAACGCATCGGGTATTCTAGAATAGGTATGCGGCCGACGGGGCGCAATTAGCAGAGCGGCGTTTAAATTTAGCGTCCAAATCGCTGATTGGTCGCGGATGGCGGCCGCGACCAATCAGCAGAGCGGTGTTTAAATTTGGCGCCAAAATTGCTGATTGGTCGCGGGCGGCGGCCGCGACCAATCAGCGAACCGTGTTAGTGAGGAATGGAGAGTGTTTAAATTTGGCACGACCAATCAGCAAAGAGGTCTTTAAATTTGGCGACAATACTGCTGATTGGTCGCGGCCGGCGACCGCGACCAATCAGCAGAGCAATGCAGAGCGGGGTTTAAATTTGGCGCCAAAATCGCTGATTGGTCGCCGGCCGCGAACAATCAGCAGAGCGGTGTTTAAATTTGGCGCCAAAATCGCTGATTAGTCGCGGCTGACGGCCGCGACCAATCAGCAGAGCGTTGTTTAAATTTTGCGCCAATACTGCTGATTGATCTCGGCCAGCGACCGCGATCAATCAGCAGAGCGCTGTTTAAATTTGGCGCCAATCTCGCTGATTGGACGCGTCTGGCGTCCGCGACCAATCAGCAGAGCGTTGTTTAAATTTGGTGCCAAGCTCGCTGATTGGTCGCGGCTGGCGTCCGCGACCAATTAGCACAGCAGTGTTTAAATGTGGCGGCAAGATCGGTGATTGGTCGCGGCCGCTATTTAAATGTGGCGCCCAGAGCAGTGTTTAACTTTAGCGCCAAGATCACTGATTGGTCGCGTATGGAGAGCGCGACCAATCAGCGAATCGTATTGGTGAGGAGCGGGGAGCGGAATCGTATTAGTGAGGACTGGGGAGCGCCGCTGCCTGTGCGGCTACTTCCGCTGCGAGAACCCGGGACATGAGCGACTGCTCGCAGCAGAAGTATCCCGACCCACAGCGCCGCTCCCCGGTCTTCCCTTCACACCCTAGCCGCTGATCTCCCCACAGTATCGGCATGGTGTTACAAAGGTCCGGACATTTGTGTTAAAAATCGTTGATTGGTCGCTGGCGCTGCCCGCGACCAATCACCGATTTGGGCGCCAAACTTAAATATCGGCCGGGAACAATCACCGATCTTGGCTCCACATTTAAACACAGCTGTGCTGATTGGTCGCCGACGCTGGGCGCGACCAATCACCGATTTTGGCGCCACATTTAAATAGCGTCCGCGACCAATCAGTACAGCGGTGTTTAAATGTGGAGCCAAGATCGGTGATTGGTCGCGGCCGATATTTAAATTTGGCGCCCAAATCGGTGATTGGTCGCGGGCAGCGCCAGCGACCAATCAGCGATTTTTAACACAAATGTCCGGACCTTTGTAACACCATGCTGATACTGTGGGGACATCAGCGGCTAGGGTGTGAAGGGAGGACCGGGGAGCGGCGCTGCAGGTCGGGATACTTCTGCTGCGAGCGCCCGCTCATGTCCCTAGTTCTCGCAGCGGAAGTATCCGCACAGGCAGCGCCGCTCCCCGGTCCTCCCTTTACACCCTAGCCGCTGATGTCCTCACAGTATCCGCATGGTGTTACAAAGGTCCGGACATGTGTTAAAAATCGCTGATTGGTCGCGGGCGCTGCCCGCGACCAATCACCAATTTGGGCGCCAAATTTAAATATCGGACGCGACCAATCACCGATCTTGGCTCCAGATTTAAACACCGCTGTGCTGATTGGTCGCGGACGATATTTAAATTTGGCGCCCAAATCGGTGATTGGTTGCGGGCAGCGCCAGCGACCAATCAGCGATTTTTAACACAAATGTCCGGATCTTTGTAACACCATGCGGATACTGTGGGGACATCAGCGGCTAGGGTGTGAAGGGAGGACCGGGGAGCGGCGCTGCGGGTCGGGATACTTCTGCTGCGAGCAGTCGCTCATCTCCAGGCTTCTCGCAGTGGAAGTATCCGCACAGGCAGCGGCGCTCCCCGGTCCTCACTAATACGATTCCGCTCCCCACTCCTCACCAATACGATTCGCTGATTGGTCGCGCTCTCCGCACGCAACCAATCAGTGATCTTGGCGCTAAAGTTAAACACCGCTCTGCTGATTGGTCGCGGCCGCTGCCAGCGACCAATCACCGATTTGGGCGCCACATTTAAATAGCGGCCGCGACCAATCAGTACAGCAGTGTTTAAATGTGGAGCCAAGATCGGTGATTGGTCGCGGCCGATATTTAAATTTGGCGCCCAAATCGGTGATTGGTCGCGGGCATCGCCAGCGACCAATCAGCGATTTTTAAAACAAATGTCCGGATCTTTGTAACACCATGCGGATACTGTGGGGAGATCAGCGGATAGGGTGTGAAGGGAAGACCGGGGAGCGACGCTGCGGGTCGGGATACTTCTGCTGCGAGCGCCCGCTCATGTCCCGGGTTGTCGCAGCGGAAGTATCCGCACAGGCAGCGCTGCTGACATCCATGCGGCAAGGGTATGAAGGGAGGACCGGGGAGCGGCGCTGCGGGTCGGGATACTTCTGCTGCGAGCGCCCGATCATGTCCCGGGTTCTCGCAGCGGAAGTATCCGCACAGGCAGCGCCGCTGACATCCATGCGGCAAGGGAGTGAAGGGAGGACCGGGGAGCGGCGCTGACATCCAATTGGTCGCGGCCGCTATTTAAATGTGCCGCACAAATCGGTGATTGGTCGCGGTCTTGGCCCGCGACCAATCACTGATCTTGCGGCTAAAGTTAACCACTACTGTACTGATTGGTCGCGGCCGATATTTAAATTTGGCGCCCAAATCGGTGATTGGTCGCGGGCAGCGTCCGCGACCAATCAGCACAGCGGTATTTAACTTTTGCGCTAAGATCAGTGATTGGTCGGGTCCCAAGACCGCGACCAATCATCGAATCGTCTTGGTGAGGACCGGGGAGCGGCTACTTCCGCTGCGAGAACCCGGGACTTGAGTGGGCGCTCGCAGCAGAAGTATCCTGACCCGCAGCGCCGCTCCCCGGTCCTCACTTCCGCATGGATGTCAGCGACGCCGGCGGTCCTTCCGCTGCTACCTGCCGGGACATGAGCGCCTCGCGCCGCTCATCTCCCGGCTGCATCTCCGTCCCGCAGATGGGTCCGGCGGTCGGGGTCCTTCTGCTGCAACACCGCTGACCTCCGTCCCGCAGATGAGCCGCTAACGGCCGCCATCTTTTTTCTGAAATCCCGCGGCGCTGATTGGCCGCTGCCGGACCAATGAGTGACGCGGGATTTCCTGGACAGATAGACAGACAGACAGACAGATAGACAGACAGACAGACGGGATAAGACAATTATATAGTAGATTATAGTAGATTTTAATTCTACTTTTGTTTTTCTTTTTTTTCTTTTCACAGATATTTAAAACGAATCCACTACGAGTGACTTACCTCGGAGAACCTGAAATATTCCGCTCTGTTGTCCTGAACTTGGCTCATTTTCAGTTCCTTCTTTCTTTCTGCATATTTTTTGTTAAAATATTTCAATTTTATGACAGTATTTTTCTTTAGTTTTATTTATTTTTTTTGTCCAACTGTTTTTTGGAAGTATTTTGTAGGTCTGAGACATCGTATTTATCTCCATGTCTGTGATTCCAGTGATGCAGGAATTGCAGTCACACCCGGGCCCTAGAGAATAGAGGGGCCTCAAAGGGTGCCTTTGACCTATAGGAAAAGACTATTAAAGCTGCAGGTCGCGATTAGCTGAAGAACCCTTCAGGTTATATGACTACAGGAAACGTCAAACTGTGAAAGCGTATACAGTGTGTGTGTGTAGATGTAGCAGAACTGTGTGTGATGCTGTACTCCTGTGTGAATTAATGTAGCAGAGTTTTATGTGTGTCAATGTAGCAAAGCTGTATGTGATGTTGTACATCTGTGTGAATGTTATGATACTGGCATATTACTTCTGGAAACCAGTGGCCGAAGGAGAACGAGCAGGAACGGCAAGCGGTAGTAGAAGTTCTTGGAGTTAGTAAAAGGAGTTGTAGGAAACAATCCGTCGATTGGTAAGAACAGTCTGGGTAAGAATGTTCAGGAGCTGGAGACTGGAACTAGGCTAACAGCTAGACACAATACTCATGCAATGAGTGAGAGATCCATGCGACTTTAAGTAGGCCCAAACAGGAAACAAGCTAGATCCCACAGGTTCAGAATCTGCCATCTTAGTAAAGGGCAATTGCAGAACACAACAGCAGCCTCCCGTGGTAAGGAGTAGGATTACAGCACAATTATTAAGGAGAGTGGTGGTCATGGGGGATTCCCTGTTAAGAGGAACAGAGGCTGCTATCTGCAGACCAGACATAACCTCAAGAGAAATGTGCTGTCTTCCAGGAGCAAAAATTAAAGATGTGTCTGACAGGATATCAAGACTCTTCAGACCTACAGATCACTACCCATTCCTGCTAATACATGTGGGGACAAATGACACCGCAAGAAAGGACCTGGAAACCATCTGCAGTGACTTTGAAGACTTGGGCAAGAAAGTGAAAGAATTGGGAGCGCAGGTGGTCTTCTCATCCATCCTCCCAGTGGATGGCCATGGAACAATGAGGTGGAATAAGATTCTACAGGTAAACAACTGGCTACGTCGATGGTGCCGTCAACAAGGATTTGGATTTCTGGATCACGGAATGAATTACCTATACGATGGACTACTTGCTAGAGATGGGGTGCACCTTACGAAGACTGGAAAACATGTATTTGGAAATTGCCTTGCTGCACTCATCAGGAGAGCTTTAAACTAGAACAATGTGGGAAGGGAAGCAAAAGGCCAGAAAAAGCCATAGAACTGACAAATACTATTGAGATCTCTGCTACTGGAAGTGGAAAGGAAGAACAAAGACAAAACAATTTAAATAATAAAAATATGGGAGGAAGAGAAACCAATCACAAACTAAAATGTTTTTATACAAATGCACAAAGCATGGGCAACAAACAAGGAGAATTAGAACTACTAACGCAGGAAAAGAAATATGATGTCATTGGAATCACTGAAACTTGGTGGGACGATACACATGATTGGAATAAAAGGCTAAAAGGATACAACTTATTTGCAAGAAACAGACTTGATAAACGAGGAGGAGGTGTCGCATTGTATGTTAGAAAAGCGTATATCTGCACAGAGATTGAAGCTTCAGAGACTGGGAGTTCTGTGGAAACTGTTTGGGTAAGAATACAAGGAGAGAACAACGGAAAGGACACCATTGTAGGCATTTACTACAGGCCACCTGGGCAAGTTGAAGATATGGATGAACTCTTTATGTATCAAATGACCAAGTTCTCAAAAAAATATGACGTAGTGGTCATGGGAGATTTCAACTATCCAGACATTTGTTGGGAATCTCTCTCAAGTAAAACTAACAGGTCAAGCAAATTCTTATCCTCTCTTGCTGACAACTTTATCTTCCAAAAGGTAGGGGAGAAAACAAGGGGATCTGCTACTTTGGATCTAATCCTTATAAACAGGGAGGAAATGGTTGAGGAGGTAAAGGTGGCTGGGACCCTAGGAGGCAGCGATCATGCTATTATAGAATTTTGGATAACTAGAGGAGGAAGACAAGTGAAGACTCAAACTTCAAGGTTAGATTTTAGAAAGGCAGATTTTAAGAGACTCAGAAAGAGAATAGGAGGGATCCAATGGCTGGATGTCCTTAAGGACAAAAATGTCCAGGAAGGATGGGAAATTTTTAAAAATGAGATTCTCAAAGCACAATCGTTAACAATCCCGAAAAGTAGGAAGAATGGGAAGCATTTAAGGAAACCAGGATGGATGAACACAGAACTTAAACACATGCTAAAAAGAAAGAAAGAAATGTTTATTAAATGGAAAGAGGGAGGCATATCTAAAGAAGATTATAATGCAGTCTGCAGATCCTGCAGGGCATGTATCAGGTTAGCTAAAGCTGACAATGAATTAAGGCTTGCAAGAGATGTCAAAAGCAATAAAAAAGGATTTTGGGGGTATGTCAAAAGTAAAAGAAAAGTCAAAGATGCTATAGGATTTTTACAGGATGAAAATGGAGAAATGGTAAGAGAGGATGTTGAGAAGGCCAAACTTTTTAATTCCTATTTTGCATCTGTTTTCTCTCAGAAAGAAAATGTAACATCAACTGATCTTCACTGTCCTTTTAAAGGAATAGAAGAATCCAAGTTATCTGTAAACAGAAAGATTGTGAGGGAATATTTAGCTAACATAAATGAGTTCAAGTCTCCAGGTCCAGATGAATTACACCCCAGAGTACTGAAGGAGATCGTAGAAGAAATTTTAGAACCACTCTCCATAATCTTTGAAAATTCTTGGAGAACAGGAGAAGTCCCAGAAGACTGGAGAAGAGCAAATGTTGTTCCTATCTTCAAAAAGGGGAAGAAGGTGGACCCAGGGAACTATAGGCCGGTGAGTCTGACTTCTATACCAGGAAAGATCTTTGAACAAATTATTAAACAACATGAATGTAAGTACCTGGATAAGAATGAAGTGATTAACCAGAGTCAGCATGGGTTTACAACTAACAAGTCATGTCAGACTAACTTAATTTCCTTCTATGACAGAATCACTGACTGGGTGGATCAGGGAAATGCTGTAGATATAGTATATCTTGACTTCAGCAAAGCATTTGACAAAGTATCTCACACCATCCTTATTGAAAAAATGACCAAGTATGCAATGGACCAGGCAACTGTTAGGTGGATTCATAACTGGCTTAGTGATCGGACTCAAAGGGTGATTGTAAATGGCTTCACATCCAGCTGGATGAATGTCTCAAGTGGGGTACCACAGGGCTCCGTCCTGGGACCTGTATTGTTCAACATCTTTATCAATGATTTAGATGAAGGAATTGAGGGTAAACTGATTAAATTTGCTGATGACACAAAGCTAGGAGGGATAGCTAATACTAGAGAAGAGAGAGAGAGGATTCAAAAAGACCTAAATAAACTGGAGCAGTGGGCAGCAACCAACAGAATGGTTTTTAACAGGGAAAAATGCAAAGTACTACATCTGGGCAATAAAAATGAAAAAAGCATATACAGAATGGGAGGAATAGAGCTAAGCAACAGTACATGTGAAAAAGACTTAGGTATACTAATAGATCATAGACTGAACATGAGTCAACAGTGTGATGCAGCAGCAAAAAAGGCAAATACAATTCTGGGATGTATTAACAGAAGCATACAGTCTAGATCACGTGAAGTCATTATTGGTCTTTACTCCTCTTTGGTCAGACCTCATCTGGAATACTGTGTACAGTTTTGGGCACCACATTTTAAAAAAGACATAGACAAACTGGAGCAAGTTCAGAGAAGAGCGACCAGAATGGTGACTGGTCTGCAAACCATGTCCTATGAGGAACGGTTGCAGGATTTGGGAATGTTTAGCTTGCAAAAAAGAAGACTGAGAGGAGACTTAATAGCTGTCTACAAATATGTCAAGGGCTGTCACATTGTAGAAGGATCATCTTTATTCTCATTTGCACAAGGAAAGACTAGAAGCAATGGGATGAAACTAAATGGGAGGAGACACAGATTAGATATTAGAAAAAACTTTTTGACAGTTAGGGTGATTAATGAGTGGAACAGGCTGCCACGAGAGGTGGTGAGTTCCCCTTCAATGGACGTCTTCAAACAGAGGCTGGACAGACATCTGTCTGAGATGATTTAGTGAATCCTGCTTTGAGCAGGGGGTTGGACCAGATGACCCAGGAGGTCCCTTCCAACTCTACCATTCTATGATTCTATGAACAATAGCAGCAACTTGTGGTCAAACTGTAGAAGGACAACAAGAACCACCATTACTCCCACAGAACAACTGTGATGGTTAGTGTGCACGCATGCGTGACATCCTCTATTGACTTCCGGAAGCGCTCACCATGTGACCCGCATGCGTTCCAGCATGCGTTCCACAGCGCGCTATTCCGAAAGTCTTTTTTGAACATACAGGGGACTGAGCATGCGCGTGATGCGCCATAATTACCTACCGCACAGCTGTTTTTATCTCTCTGCAAGGCATTGTTCTGGCTTAGTTGGATGTTGGAACACCCCTCCTAGGATTACCCCTATTACAGGTACCATCTTTCTTTGTCTTATGTACAAAGCAACATGATTGGACATTCTATACAATATATACACTAGCTCCCTGAATTAGGACACACCCCCGGAAGAAGCGTGTTGCGAAACGGCGTAGGGGTTCAGAGAGGTGGATCTGTATACTTCAGGAACATCATGACCCTCATATACTAAACAATTACAGGTAACATGCCATTACACTTGATTGACTTTTTTGTTGAACAAACTATTGTGACTGAGGTTAAGCTAGATGCATTTAGGTACCTTGCTGTGGATGGACATGTAAGTTGAACTACATGGCTACAAGACTATATAGGCACTTTGCACTTTATATTACATGTAGATAGTATGGGCTGAAATTAACCAGTGAATATATACTGTCTATCCAGGCATATTTTGCACTTTATAAAAGCAACTAGTCAGATATTAATTAACCCTCTCCAACCGGATATCTTGTTGCCTTGTCTTATTATATACAGTAAAGACCAAAAGTTTGGACACACCTTCTCATTTAAAGATTTTTCTGTATTTTCATGACTATGAAAATTGTACATTCACACTGAAGGCATCAGAACTATGAATTAACACATGTGGAATTATATACTTAACAAAAAAAGTGTGAAACAACTGAAAATATGTCTTATATTCTAGGTTCTTCAAAGTAGCCACCTTTTGCTTTGATGACTGTTTTGCACACTCTTGGCATTCTCTTGATGAGCTTCAAGAGGTAGTCACCGGAAATGGTCTTCCAACAATCTTGAAGGAGTTCCCAGAGATACTTAGCACTTGTTGGCCCTTTCGCCTTCACTCTGCGGTCCAGCTCACCCCAAACCATCTCGCTTGGGTTCAGGTCTGGTGACTGTGGAGGCCAGGTCATCTGGCGTAGCACCCCATCACTCTCCTTCTTGGTCAAATAGCCCTTTCACAGCCTGGAGGTGTGTTTGGGGTCATTGTCCTGTTGAAAAATAAATGATGGTCCAACTAAATGCAAACCGGATGGAATAGCATGCCGCTGCAAGATGCTGTGGTAGCCATGCTGGTTCAGTATGCCTTCAATTTTGAATAAATCCCCATCAGTGTCACCAGCAAAGCATCTCCACACCATCACACCTCCTCCTCCATGCTTCACGGTGGGAACCAGGCATGTAGAGTCCATCCGTTCACCTTTTCTGCGTTGCACAAAGACACGGTGGTTGGAACCAAAGATCTCAAATTTGGACTCATCAGACCAAAGCACAGATTTCCACTGGTCTAATGTCCATTCCTTGTGTTCTTTAATTCTTGGTCTCTAATCTGAGCTGCTGTTAACCTGCGATTTCTGAGGCTGGTGACTCGGATAAACTTATCCTCAGAAGCAGAGGTGACTCTTGGTCTTCCTTTCCTTGGGCGGTTCTCATGTGAGCCAGTTTCTTTGTAGCGCTTGATGGTTTTTGCAACTGCACTTGGGGACACTTTCAAAGTTTGCCCAATTTTTCGCACTGACTGACCTTAATTTCTTAAAGTAATGATGGCCACTCGTTTTTCTTTACTTAGCTGCTTTTTTCTTGCCATAATACAAATTCTAACAGTCTATTCAGTAGGACTATCAGCTGTGTATCCACCACACTTCTGCACAACACAACTGCTGGTCCCAACCCCAGTTATAAGGCAAGAAATCCCACTTATTAAACCTGACAGGGCACACCTGTGAAGTGAAAACCATTTCCGGTGACTACCTCTTGAAGCTCATCAAGAGAATGCCAACAGTGTGCAAAGCAGTCATCAAAGCAAAAGGTGGCTACTTTGAAGAACCTAGAATATAAGACATATTTTCAGTTGTTTCACACTTTTTTGTTAAGTATATAATTCCACATGTGTTAATTCATAGTTTTGATGCCTTCAGTGTGAATGTACAATTTTCATAGTCATGAAAATACAGAAAAATCTTTAAATGAGAAGGTGTGTCCAAACTTTTGGTCTGTACTGTATATGTCTCATTTTTCTTATGATGTGAGTAGACATTGATGTAACCTAGCTTCATGCATCACCTCTCTTCATTGGAGGTTTTTTTGTCCTACCCTGTTTCTTGTTTCCCCTATTTTGAACTTTTTTGTATTTAATAAAATTTATTGATTTTATCCAGCTAGAGTCTCTGTTATCCAGTAGTATATTTTATGCTACGTAGGACCATGTGTATATCAGTGCATTAATGTAGCAGAGTTTTGTGTGTGTTTGTGCATAAAGCAGAGCTGTGTGTTGCAGAGCTGTGTGTAACAGAGCTGTGTGTTTATGTATCAGAGCTGTATGTGTACATATATATATATATATATATATATATATATATATATACAGTATATATACAGTATATACACATACACATACACACACAGGAAAGATGTGCACGTACTGTGCATGCAGCACTGTTGTGTATATTGTGCACTGCAGAATGTACTTAATGAGCATTGTATAAATCTATATGTGCATAATAAATGCTGCAGAGAATATTATTCTGCTATCTCCATATTCTACCCTAGTGCATTAAAATTAGTGATATTGACCCTTCTTCTTTACACCTGCAAGGAAGTTTTAATTAGAAGGAAACATGTTTTTCCTACTTTCGCTCTCTAAACCTGGGGTGCTTCCTATAGTAAGGTATGTCCTATAGTCCTAAAAATGCGGTACTTATAAAATTTAGGAATTTGGCACACAAATTGGCTAATTCCAAAATTTACACCTGGCTGTGGTGGGTGGGCACACACAAATTGGCCAATTTTTGCGCAAAGTACTTCAATTTTATAAGTATAGTCTATGTGGCATATAGATCTCAACCCTATCAAATACCTTTGGAATGAATAAGATTGGAGATTGTGATCCAAACCCTCTTATCCAACATCAATGTCTGACCTCATAAATGCTCTTCTGGATGAATGGGCAAAAACTGTCACAATCACCTTCAAAATCTTGTAGAAATCCTTTGCTGAAGAGTGGAAGCTGTTATATCTGCACAAGAGGGTCCTACTCCATAGTAATGACTATAGATGTAGAATAGGATGTCATAAAAGTTCACATAGGTGGAATGTGGAGGGGGAACAATGCTTTTGGCCATACGGTGTATCTAAAATAGAGACAGTACCAAAAGCTATTTTTTTTACTTTGACATATTTCTGCATTTCAGAGAAAATTTGGCTTCAAAACAACCGGGGCAAGGAGATTGTCAACTTAAGAATGATCCTGCTACAATTGGTGAAACATTTAATTATCTCACCCCTAATGTGATGGCTGAAACTGCTTCTCTTTGAGGAGGCGTGATGTTAGGTGGTATGGATGATGTTGCTACTTGCAAATCCTTTTCCAGGTTTGCGTCGGTCTGGAGCCCAGTCGAATCTTAGCGATGATAAGTTTTGTAAAGAATGGCTCGCAGCAGTAAGTAGTTCTGAACACAGACAAATATATCAATGCATATCTCCTGGGAAAATTCATTATTGCTCACAAAATTTATAGTACTCAAGCAGTGGGAGATCTGCAGTATATACATCACATAGGAGACACTGAGACTCTTATGTATATACATCTATAAAAGACACTTAGACTGCTGTATATATATAACACAGGAGACACCAAGACTGCTGTATATACATCACATAGGTGACACTGAGACTTTGCTGCATATCCATCACATAGGAGACACAGACTGCTGTATATACATCACATAGGATACACTGAGACTGCTGTATATACATCACATAGGATACACTGAGACTGGTGTCTATACATCACATAGGAGACACTGAGACTACTGTATATATATTGTGGTAGCTCGCTCACTCAGTTGCACATGGAGGTAGACACTCTTTAAATCTCTTGTTGGTTTATTATAAATGTGGCATAAACCAACATTGAGTCCATGAAAATAAGCACAGCCCTTTTGGTAAAACGGGAAAACAAACAAAAACAATGTGGTCACGCACAACACAGTCTGTTACGCTCGCGCCCAGACTGACTGGCGCGAGCGTGATTAGCGATCCCACTGTACCATGAACCGAGGAGTGCCTGGAGGGGCGTAACTAAGCCGGCACGGCGGCTTAGTCGACTCCGTGGACCAAGGAGGAACCGAGCAGAGGGACCAGGTGTGACTCCAGGTCAGACCCCGGTCACAGTTGTTGACCCACACCGGGGAATGCAGGAACAGGCAGGTTAGACTGGCATACAGGCAGGTGGGTATTGGCAAGTACTGCTGGTATGCAGACAGGTGGGTACTGGCAAGTACGGCTGGTATGCAGACAGGGAGATACTGGCAAGCATGGCCAGAGTGCAGACAAGGAGGTACTAGCAGGTTGGAGCGCAGGCTGGATAGGGTCCAGTACAGACTGGGAGACAGGTACAGAGCCGCAGATGCGGTAGACAAGCAGAGTAAAGCGAAACCGCCGGAGAGGAGGACAAGGCGGAGCAGAGAGGAACTGCTGGTGCGGTGAGCAAGCAGAGCGGAGCGAAAACCGTATGTGCGGTGGGCAAGGCAGAGCAGAGCGGAACCGCCGGAGCGGTGGACAAGGCAGAGTAGAGAGAAACCGCAGGTGCAGTGGACAAGGCAGAGCAGAGCGGAACCGCCGGAGCGGTGGGCAAGGCAGAGCAGAGAGAAGCCGCCGGAGCGGTGGGCAAGGCAGAGCAGAGAGAAGCCGCCGGAGCGGTGGGCAAGTCAGAGCAGACAGAAGCCGCTGGAGCGGTGGGTAAGGCATAGCAGAGGGAGGCCGCAGGAGTGGTGGGCAAGTCAGAGCAGAGAGAAACCGCCGAAGCGGTGGGTAAGGCAGAGCAGAGGGACGCCGCCTGAGCGGTGGGCAAGTCAGAGCAGAGAGAAACCGCCGGAGCGGTGGGCAAGACAGAGCGGGGCGAAACCGCATGTGCGGTGGACAAGGCAGGGAGGACAGGGCTCTGTTCACATGGAACAGACTGGAAAATAAAGGAAGATTGCTAGAACACAGGAGGAAGATACGGAGGAAGGGAAAAGGGACAAGCAGAACCAGATACACACAAGGTACTTACTATGAAGTAGCGAGGAACACAAAACTCAACAAACAGGATTACTGAGACAATGAGTTGGAGTAGGTGCAGATTCAGATACTGCAGGAAAAGGGAAGGTATGGACATAGAGACAAACAGGTAACAGGCTAGGATATGTGATGCTCACAGCCCACCCTGGGAGATGGGGGTACTCAGAGCCGGGTCAGATGTTGGGGGTGGTTGCAGTCGTGGCCTGGACCCGTTCCGTGCCCAGGGCCGTCACATTAAAAGGTGTAATGGGCTTTCAGAGTTTGGTGTTGATCGAGTGGTTGTATTGACTACGCCACGTGTGGTTTTTGGTGATTTTTCCACCAGCGCTGCGTTCAGTCCTCTGAGGCGGGATGTAGTGGCAGCAGCAGATGGTACTACTCCCCACAGGTGGAGCAGGGCCTCAGGGCAGAGGAGACAGGGGGACGGGAGTTGTAGTGGGAGATGTGGTGCCGTGTCGTGTGGTGCCGTGTTGCAATAAGAAACTGGAGGCCATAGGGGTAGTTTTCCAAGCTTTACTCACGGTAGAATGCACAGCTGCAAGGCTTCTCCCTGCTCCTCACGGCGCACTGCTGCCACCAGGACCGGGGGTCCGACAACCTCCGGGTAGTTCAGGTGCTTTGGTCAGGACCCAACACCAGAGTGTTTCTAGACTTTCCCACTAGATCCTCTCCTGTCCGTATGTGGTGCGTGTACTAAGGCCAGGTCTCCCTCTGGACTATGCACAGAACAAGGGTACGAGTGGCGACTCCGCTCCGTCCGTTACCCGGTGGGATCCACTGAGCCTCCGGGCTTCTCCGACTAAGACTTGAAGTGACAGAGTCAGATATCGGGGGCCGCTACCCCTTTTGCAGCAGGAATCCCTCTGACTAGGCCAGAATAGTGAGGACAGGTGGCGTATGCCGCTCCGTCTGCATCCCCCTGGGATCCTTTTGCCTGCGGAGCTTTTCTCCTCCGCTCCCCTCCAGGCCTTCTTGGGTAAGGACCTTGACTGGGTAGAGACAGCCGTTAACTCTTGCCCGCTCCTCGACTCAAGGCCAGAGTACGAGGACCGTGTCCCCATCAACTGCAGGTTCACACAGAAAGCCACGTTCAGTGATGAAGATCACAGTCAAAGACAATAAGCCCAAGATGGCTGTTTATTAAATATGAATTTTGTGGTGTAACCTAAATGTGCATCCTCCACCCTCACCCACTACTAGGTTCCCCCTTACTTTGGTTCCCCCATCTCCTCTTATCCCGACTGGGGCAGCACCCTGGTGCATATAAGCCCCCCTCAGGTGGGAGAGGTGTAGTGTTGGATGCAGAGGTGGGGTCCTGACAGCTGCACCATCCTTACCTCGAAGGGAGATACCACACCTCATTAAAGAGATGCAGTACCCCTGTGGCGACCGAACCCTCAGGGGCGCCACAGATACAGTTCAGACAGGAACTGCTACTGCAATGAGATACAAGAACGAGCATGGGTATACAGCCCCCAGAGTGGCGGAACAGACTAGAAGTCAGAGATAATGACGCGCCCAGGGGATGGGGAGGACTCGGCGCCCAGGCCTTGCTGTTAGTTTTGGGGGGATGCTGTGGTGGCCGGCTCCCGGGGCTGTACCCTGGGGTCACTCTTAAAAAGCAAGGAATAATGGGGGGAAGGTGTATGGGAAAGGGGAAAGTTCGTGACGCCACCCGTGGTGTCTGGTGAGGATTACCAGCGCTGCTACAGTCCTCTGAGGCTGGTGATCAGGCAGCTTAGTTTATGCGGCTCCCCACAGGTGGAGCGGGGCCTCAAGACAGATGGGACCCAGCCGGGTCAAAGGAAGAATAGGCACACTCACAACAGTTCACTTCAGTACCTTTACTGGTGGTGTTTCAGGCACGATCCAGGGCACTGTAGGGTGAAGGGTGCATTTCAGGACTCTCCCCAGTGAGCGGGTGTGGGGCCTCCTGTTTCTTGCCTTTTTCCTGATAAGTTTATGACCTGCCTGAAGCTAGGCCTAACTTGGTCTCTGTCTTGCACCTGCTGACCTGGTGGTAGGGCCTTCTGATGGAGTTCACACTCCCTGGTCTCTTGGGCCTCAGTGACTCCTGACCCTGGTATAACGGTCAGCTTTTGGTGTTCCTGGGACATGTAGTTTGCCAGGGGTTCCGGTTGTTTCTGCTGGTCCTAGAGATCCTTGCAGACACAGACCCGGTGTCCGGTAAATGCTTGTGGGGTGAGCTGGTTAAGCTCCTCTACCCCCTATGTAGCTTGCTTACTCCACTTGCCTTCGACTGCGCTCGGGGCCCTCACCAGGCTTCACACTGGCAGTAGGCCTCGCTACTCTTCACCGCTCTTATGGCGTCGGCACGCCTTAGGCTCACTGACTGAGCTTTATGAGTCTGAACTGTCTCTAGAGGGACTGGAACTACCTCTGTCCCCTGAGGAATTGTTCTCTAGACTGAACTGCCTAGCTCCACCTTCCCTTTTTATATCCCTATCCGAGCTCCCTCTGGTGGTCTGAGGTGGAAGGTGGAGGTGTGTGTATGCTATGAGGGCCTCTTGTGGAGGAATCCGTCCATGCACCCCTCTAGGATCTGTGGCACCAATGCACAGCAGGGCGCCAAAATAACAGGCCTTGGTATACAGCCCCCAGAGATGGCGGAAATGGACAAGAAGTCACAGAAAACAGGTCTGGGTATGCAGCCCCCACAGATGGCGGAAACAGACAAGAAGCAGAACTGGACCTGGCAACTTCAGAGTCAAGGAGCACACTGAATGTTAGTGTTGCTCAGGCACCTCCTACTGGGTGGAGGGGGTTTAAATATCCAGTGACTCACAGCAATAGGCTGGAGACGCATTAGGGGTGCGCCCACATCAGCTATAAGAATCAGGAAGTAACCGGGCCGCCGCCCTAAGCAGTCAGTCAAGAGACATGCACACAGCATGAACTGGAGCAAGATTTGCAGGCAGGACTGACAGGTAAGATTGCGGTCTTGCATAGTGGGAGGTGGTGCACTACGCAAGCACGCCGCCAGGGATGTTACAGTACCCCCCCCCCTTTATGCCCCCTCTTCTTCAAGCCTGAAAGGGCCTTCTGCAGAGAACTTGGAGGCCAATCCTTCTCTTCAAGAGGATTCCCTCTTTTGTCCATTAGAGGAAACGAAACTGATCTCATCATCTTGGTGACTAGGATGCTTCCTCCTATCAAGCCATCCTCAGCAACAGATGAAGTGGGTGAAGTACCAGGAACAGCACACAGGAAAGTCTCTCTCCGTTTGTTATCATGTAGCACCCTGGTGGATTCAGGAGACAACTGGAGGTCCTCCGCCTGGTTGGAGGGGTGCAGAGACTCGGGGGGTAACCACCGCCTTGACGTTCACTTTGCCAAGCTTACTGGATGAAGTGGGCGGCGTACCAGGTACCAGGTGTAGGAAAGTCTCTCTCCGTGTATCAGGTAGCACCCCGGGAAATTCAGGAGACAACTGGAGGTCCTCCGCCTGGTTGGAGGGATGCAGAGACTCGGGGGTAATCACTGCTTCGAAGTACATTTTGCCAAGCTTACTGGATGAAGTGGGTGGCGTACCAAGTACTGGGTGTAGGAAAGTCTCTCTCCCTTTGTTATCAGGTAGCACTCCGGAGGATTCAGGAGACAACTGGAGGTCCTCCGCCTGGTTGGAGGGGTGCAGAGACTCAGGGGTAAACACCGCCTTGATGGACGTAGGACCAGATTTATTAGAGATGGAGGGTCCTTGCTTTAGGACCATGTTCAGACTGGTTTCAGAGATGACTTGTCTGTAAGGCGGGACGGAACCTGAAGCCAGATCATTGGTACAATCGTCGAGACTGTGTGGGGACAACGCCTCCGCTTCTCTTCCTTCGGAGACTTCAGCGCACAGCGAGTCAGTGACTAGCAGATCTGGTGAAGAAGAAGCTGCTGACTGTCCTGAAGATGTGGGGACTGGACACCCCTTGTACCTTAGCAGTCCCCCAGGATACACCATGCAGGATCTCCAGACCTGAGAGGGGACTAGATCTCTCGGCTCTGGACGACCTGTGGGTAAGCCAGTCAGCACCTGGAATGTGAACTTCTTCATATGTAATGCTCCAATCTGGAGCTTAATTTGTACAGACATATTTTGATTGTTACTGAGTAGGGCTCGTCCTTCTGCTGACAATGCCCAAACCGGCTTCTGGAGTTGTCGGACGGGAATCAGACACCGACTCTTCAAGGCTTTAAGCTCGAAACTTCCGGCTAATCCGAGGCCTTCACTTGCCACAGAGACAGTCATGGTCATCTGTGGAGAGGAAACACTAACGCCAAGGGCAGCCTCTCCTACAGGCCTAATTTCTTGGGATTCTTCAACCTTCGCTGGACAAAGACCGTCAGGGGGTCCCAAACCACCGCAGCGGGACCGCAATCCGATTTTGTGACTGAGTTCTGGCTTCTGCTTTGCCTGACGAACATAGTCATCCTTCATGGATTCTATGCGGAAAGCTACCTCTACAGGCTGGGGAGCAGGAGGTCTTTGGGAGGACAGAACCTGGCGTGACGGTTTGCCTCTACGCCTTGCACGTCTGGACTGCCTCTTGAGGTTAGGAAGAGAAGTATTCTGTGGAGCATAGTCATCCTGTGTGGATTCTGGGTGGGCAGCAGTCTCTTCGGGCTGGAGGACTGGTAGGCTACCTACACACATTACCCATCGGGGCTGCTCCGGGATATTGGGAAGGGAAGCTTTAACAGAGGCTTCAGGATTAGGGTCATCGAAGACCATTAGAAAGGCCACCAGGAAGGCCTGCAGGTCAAAGATGATAGGATCCCATGCTTCCCATAGGGGGGGTGATCCATTTCAAGGCATCACCCGCTAGGTAGGACATCATGAATGCTACTTTAACCTGATCAGAAGGAAAATAGTGAGCATAGAACTTGAAATGCAGCATGCATTGCTCTACAAATGCACTGCTTCGTTTTGGATCCCCATAGTACCGTGGTGGATCCGCAGGAACGAGTGCTGATAGATCCATTTAGGCTGGTGCATAAATCGCCTGGGCCATAGCTTGAGAAAAAAAATTTCTTGGTGCACGTATTAGCCAGACAAGGATTCAAAATGTCTCTGAGAGCAAAAGGCAGTGGGGCTCAACGGGAACCATGGCCTGAGCAAACTGTTACACTCGCGCCCGGACTGACTGGCGTGAGCGTGATTAGTGATGCCACTGTACCATGAACCGAGGAGTGCCTGGAGGGGCATAACTAAGTATCAACCCGATGCGACCAAGGTCGCAACCCAGCTTAGTCGACTCCGTGGACCAAGGAGGATCCGTGCAGAGGGACCAGGCGCGACTCCAGGTCAGACCCCGGTCACAGTTGTTGACCCACACTGGGGAATGCAGGAACTGGCAGGTTTGACTGGCATACAGGCAGGTGGGTATTGGCAAGTACGGCTGGTATGCAGACAGGTGGGTAATGGCAAGCACGGCTGGTATGCAGACAGGGAGATACTGGCAAGCACGGCTGGAGTGCAGACAAGGAGGTACTAGCAGGTTGGAGCGCAGGCTGGATAGGGTCCAGTACAGACTGGGAGACAGGTACAGAGCCGCAGATGCGGTAGACAAGCAGAGTAAAGCGAAACTACCGGAGCGGAGGACAAGGCAAGGCAGAGCAGAGAGAAGCCGCCGGAGCGGTGGGCAAGTCAGAGCAGAGAGAAACCGCTGGTGCGGTGAGCAAGGCAGAGCAGAGAGAAGCCGCCGGAGCGGTGGGTAAGGCAGAGCAGAGGGAGGCCGCCGGAGTGGTGGGCAAGTCAGAGCACAGGGAGATACCGCCGAAGCGGTGGGTAAGGCAGAGCAGAGGGAAGCCGCCGGAGCGGTGGGCAAGTCAGAGCAGAGAGAAACCGCCGGAGCGGTGGGCAAGACAGAGCGGAGAGAAACCGCAGGTGCGGTGGACAAGTCAGAGAGGACAGGGCTCTGTTCACATGGAACAGACTGGAAAATACAGGAAGATGGCTAGAACACAGAGGAAGATACGGAGGAAGGGAAAAGGGACAAGCAGAACCAGATACACACAAGGTACTTACTATGAAGTAGCGAGTGGACACAAAACTCACAAACAGAAGTACATAGACAATGAGTTGGAGTAGGTGCAGGTTCAGATACTGCAGAAAAGGGAAGGTACGGACATATAGACAAACAGGTAAAAGGCTAGGATACAGTTCAGACAGGAACTGCTACTGCAATGAGATACAAGAACGAGCCTGGGTATACAGCCCCCAGAGTGGTGGAACAGACTAGAAGTCAGAGATAACAGGCCTGGGTATACAGCCCCCAGAGATGGCGGAAACGGACATGAAGTCACAGATAACAGGTCTGGGTATGCAGCCCCCACAGATGGCGGAAACAGACAAGAAGCAGAACTGGACCTGGCAACTTCAGAGTCAAGGAGCACACTGAATGTTAGTGTTGCTCAGGCACCTCCTACTGGGTGGAGGGGGTTTAAATATCCAGTGACTCACAGCAATAGGCTGGAGACGCATTAGGGGTGCGCCCACAGCAGCTATAAGAATCAGGAAGTAACCGGGCCGCTGCCCTAAGCAGTCAGTCAAGAGACATGCACACAGCATGAACTGGAGCAAGATTTGCAGGCAGGACTGACAGGTAAGATTGCGGTCTTGCATAGTGGGAGGTGGTGCACTATGCAAGCACGCCGCCAGGGATGTTACACAGTCCTTCTGTTAGCAGGGGTCCACCTGCTCAGAGTTAGCAACTCCACATGGTTCAAGTCAGCACAGAACACACATCACTTGTCTAGAGTATTCCACTCCATATACACTGAGCACTGAATGCCTCAGCAGGCTTAGTATTTAAACCCCAGACCACACTCTGAGGTGGAGATATGGAGAACAACCTCCCGCCCGCTCTTGGTTGTTCTCTTAAAAACACGCCCTTTACAAATGGTGACTTTACCCCTCCTTGCACATAACATGCTGGAGGAAACTTAATGGTTTTAATTCACTGAAGCTAATAGCCTCAGGGAAACATATCTCCCCTCCAGCACTTTACCAGTGACTTTGTCACATATTCCCCTCCGCTGCTCAAAGCTGGGGTTTTTGGCACCTTCACTCGCTAAACAGGGAAGTCTGGACAGGGCATCTACATTATTATGTAGTTTCCTGGTCCTGTGCTCAACATGAAAATTAAAGTCCTGGAGCGCTAGAAACCACCTACTCACCCAGGCATTCTTCCCCTTCCTTTCCCTCATCCATCTCAGAGGTGCATGATCTGATACTAGCCTGAACTTTTGGCCTGCCAGATAATATCTTAGAGTCTCAATTGCCCATTTGATGGCCAAGCACTCCTTCTTTACGATGTCAGAATTCTTTCGACAGGAGGAGAGTTTCCTACTCAGGAATATAACTGAATGTTTGTCCCCATCTATTTCCTGGTACGACACAGCTCCCAAACCGACCTTGGAGGCATCAGTCTATAACCACAAACTCCTTAGTGAAGTCAGGCGCTACTAAGACTGGCTGTTTACATAGGGCGAGCTTCAACTCCTGGAATGCCATCTCCGCTTCAGGGGACCACTGGGCCTTCGATGTCTTCGTGCCCTTAAGAAGATCAGTCAGGGGGTGTCTATCCTGGCGAAATTAGGGATAAATCGCCAATAATACTCCACAATGCCTAGAAACGCCAGAACTTGCTTCTTGGAGTTCGGTTGCAGACAATTTCGGATAGCCTCCACCTTATTTACTTGCGGCTTTATTTTGCCGCTTCAGACGATGTAGCCCAAGTATTTTGCCTCTTCTTTCCCCATGGCGCACTTCTTTGGGTTTATTGTAAACCCTGCCATCCTTAGCGCATCCAGTACCTCCTGGACCTTCTGTAAATGACTTCCCCAATCCAGGTTGATTATTACAATGTCATGCAGGTAAGCTGCGGTGTACTTGTGAGAGACTAGGGTCCAGTCCATGGCCCTCTGGAAGGTAGCTGGGGCTCCCTGCAGACCGAACGGCATCCTGGTGTACTGAAAGCACCCGTCAGGAGTAGAGAAAGCCATCATCTCCTTGGCACTTGGGGACAGGAGAATCTGTCAGAACCCTTTCGTTAGGTCCAGGGTGGTGATATATCTGGCTGACCCTAGCCTCTCAATGAGCTCATCGATGTGGGGCATCGGATACAAGTTGAGCTTTGACACCTCATTCAGCTTCCTGTAGTCATTACAGAATCGCCATTCTGAACCAGCCGCTTTTTGACTTCTTGATGACACCCAGGCTCAACATTAACCTCACCTCTTAGGAGATCACCTCACGGCGGACTTCGGGAATCTGATACTGCCTCTGATTCACCCTCACATGCGGCTTCAACAGGATGTCATGCTCGACCACCTGCGTACAACCTGGTAGCTTCGAAAACAGATCCTGATTCCACTGAAGCAGCTCTCGGCACTGTTGCTTTTGAGATGGTGACAGTGTCTTTGCCACTGTGACATACTCGACTCGGGCTTCGGGATGGATCCCCAGGCACATAGCTTCCACCGGTTCTCAGTCTCGCCAAGGTTTGAGCAGGTTAATGTGGTAGACCTGATACGGCTTTCTTCTGCCTGATTGGTGGACCTTGTAGTTCACGTCACTCAACTTCTCGACCAGCTCATATGGCCCTTGCCACTTGGCTAGGAATTTACTAGGATCAACACCAACACCCAGTCACCAGTCTTGCTGACTGATTGTAGACCCGTGCCTGGGCCTCTTGGGCTTGAAGGAGGCTTTCCCTTACAATCAGCATCACCCTCGCGATCCGGTCTTACATCTGGGCCACATGCTTGATGACGCTATGGTGGGGTGTTACCTCGGCTTCCCAGGTCTACTTCGCAATGTCCAACAGTCCTCGAGGGTGCCGTCCGTAAAGCAACTCGAAGGGTGAGAACCCCGTAGAGGCCTGGGGAACTTCCCTAATGGAGAATAGCAGGTAGGGGAGTAGGCAATCCCAGTCTCGGCCATCCTTCCCAACAACCTTTTTAAGCATGGATTTTAGGGTCTTGTTGAACGTCTCCACCAGGGAATCGTCTGCAGATGGTACACTGACGTCCTGAGTTGTGTAGTCTGGAGAGCCTTACACAACTCCCTCATCATTTTCGACATGAAAGGATTTCCTTGTCTGTCAGGATCTTCTTTGGCAGGCCCGTCTGGGAGAAGATATGTACCGGCTCTCAGGCTCCTGGCTGAGGAGTTTCTCAATGGCACTGCCTCTGGGTACCGTGTTGCATAGTCCAGCACAATCAGTATGTATTGGTGACCCCTGGCTGACTAAGGGCCCTACAAGGTCCATGGCAATTTGATTAAACAGGACCTCTATAATGGGTATCGGAACCAGGGGACTCCGGAAGTGGGACATGGGAGGAGTTAGCAGACATGGAGGGCAAGACCGACAGAAATAAACATTGTCTCGGTGAAACCCAGGCCAGTAGAACCTCTGTAGGACCCACTCTTGAGTTTTCTCTACTCCCAGATGCCCTCCTAAGACCTGCGAGTGGGCCAAATCTAATACCCTATGTCTATAGGGACCCGGCACCAACAACTGCTCTATCACTTCCCCTCTTAGTTTGGTAACCTGATAAAGCAGCTCCTCATTTAAGGTGAAATAGAGGAACTTGGTGTCAGCTCTTGAGCAATCCCATTTATCACAGTCACATTGTCAAATGCACCTTTCAACGTCAGATCCTGCATTTGCGCCGTACCAAAATTCCCCCCAGAAACCACCAGTTCAGGAAGCTCATCCTCATGGGTCCCTGTCTCGTCCTCATCGCCAGCAAGGACACACAGGGGGAACTCATATGCCTCTGGCTGTAATGGGGATTCTTCATGGATGAACCGTCTCCAGTCTGAGCTAGTGAGTGTAACATACCTGGCGGCGTCCTTGCATGGTGGTCCATCTCCCACTGTGCAAGAGCGCGCACTTGATCTCCAGTCCAGAATGTCTCTCTGGCTTCCCTCCATGCTGTCTGTTTGTGTCTGTTTCTGCTGCTTAAGGGCGGCGCCCGATCACTTCCTGCTTTTTGTACCTGCTGTGGGTCACACCCCTTGTGCGTCCTCAGCCTATTTCTGTCTGTTACCTGGTATATAGCTCAGCTGCTCCCATCTATTCCTGCCTGAGCATAGTGTTTCATTCAGTGTGTGCTTGCACTCTGAAGGTGCCAGGTCCCGTTCTGTGTTCTCTTGTCTGCCTATCCTGGAGGCTGTATTTCCAGGCCTGTCTGAACACGCTCCTAGCCTGTTCCTCCTGCCTTCTAGGGGCCGATTACCTAGACCCGTTCCTGTATCTTGTCTGACCTGTCTGAACACGCTCCTAGCCTGTTCCTCCCGCCTTCTAGGGGCTGATTACCTAGACCCGCTCCTGTATCTTGTCTGTCCTGTCTGAACACGCTCCTTGCCTGTTCGTCCTGCCTCTCTGGGGGCCGTATTCCCAGACCCGCTCCTGTATTCCGCTGCGGTGTCGGTCTCCTCCGTACACTCAGTTCCAGTCTGAACTCTCTCCTATCCTTTACCTGTTTTGCCTCTATGTCCGTTCCCTTCCTTTTTCTGCAGAGTCTGAACTCGTACCTAACTCCTGCTTGTTGTCTCTGTACTCCCGTTTGTGAGTTTGTGGTCCACTCGCTACTTCTCTGCTAGTACCCTGTGGGTGTCTGGCTCTGCCTTTCCCTTCCTGTCTGTTCCGTGTGAACAGAGCCCTGTCACCCCTACTCAGCCTAGCCTGCTCTGACTCCTTTGCTCACCGCTCCGGCGGTTCTAGCCTGCTCTGACTCCTTTGCTCACCGCTCCGGCGGTTCTAGTCTGCTCTGACTCCTTTGCTTACCGCTCCGGCGGTTCTAGCCTGCTCTGACTCCTTGCTCACTGCTCCGGCAGCCTTGCTCCGCTCTGACCCTTTTGCTCACTGCTCCGGCAGCCTTGCTCCGCTCTGACCCTTTTGCTCACTGCTCCGGCAGTCCTGTCCTGCCCTGCTTCTGCCCGCTGCTCCGGCAGTCCTGTCCTGCCCTGCTTCTGCCCGCTGCTCCGGCAGTCCTGTCCTGCCCTGCTTCTGCCCGCTGCTCCGGCAGTCCTGTCCTGCCCTGCTTCTGCCCGCTGCTCCGGCAGTCCTGTCCTGCCCTGCTTCTGCCCGCTGCTCCGGCAGTCCTGTCCTGCCCTGCTTGTGCTCGCTGCTCCTGCAGCCCCGTCCTGCTCTGTTCTTGCCCACCGCTTCGGGCGTTCCCTCTCTGCTGTGGTTGTCTACCGCATCTGCGGTTCTGTGACCCAGTCTGTACTGGGTCTTAACCTTTCTGTGCTCCAGCCCGTCCTTTCAGCCAGTACCTCCCTGCCTTCATACTCGCCTGTATCCACCCATCTGCATACCTGCCGTGTTTGCTTACATCCACCAGTCTGTGCCAGCCTAACCTGCCTGTTCCTGAGTCCCAGTGTGTACTGGGTCCTATCCCGCCTGTGTTCCTACCTGCTAGTGCCTCCCTGTCTGCACTCTAGCTGTGCTTGCCTGTACCCCTCTGCCTGTATTGTTCCTGAGTCCCAGTGTGTACTGGGTCCTATCCCGCCTGTGTTCCTACCTGCTAGTGCCTCCCTGTCTGCACTCTAGCTGCGCTTGCCTTTACCCGCCTGCCTGCATACCAGTCGTGCCTGCCTATACCCTCCAGTCTGTGCGCCAGCCTAACCAGCCTGTTCCAGTAATCCCTGTGTGGGTCAACCCCCGTGTCCGGAGTTTGACCTGGAGTAGCACCTGGTCCCTCTGCCCGGTTTCTCCCTGGTGCACTGGCGTCGTATGCCGTCGTGCCATCTTGGTCGGATCGGCCAGATACTTAGTCACGCCCCTCCAGGCACTCTCCGGTTCATGGTCCAGTGGAACCACAACACCCGCACACGCCAGTCAGTCCGGGCGTGTGCATAACAGCGAGCACCACCACCTTTCCCCACAAGTCCCAAAACAGAAGTCATAGAAGTCCCACTCAATTATAACTGGGTGAAACAAGTCTCTGATTACCCCAACCTCATGGCACTCAGTACTACGGTTCATTTATATGCTTACTTGGGCGACGGGGTAGTCCTTGGCGTCCCCGTGGATACAGCGGACACCCAGGTGTTTCCCAGGGATCAAGTGGTGGGGGAGTGTGGCCCTTACCAGAGTCACCAAACTCCCCGAGTCCAAAAGTCCCTACACCAGTACTCCATTTATGGTCACGGGACATGACTGTGACCCCTCATCGAGCTGATAGTCCACACTGCAGGCAGGATATGCATAATATGAACTGTGCCTTTCAACGCTGCAGTCCATCTGCTCAGAGGATATTGGACAACGGACAGCTATGTGTCCAGTACCGTGACATCTCCAGCAGCTTATGTCTTTCTCAGCGGCCTTTGACAACCCCTCAGCAACCCCTTGGGACCTTAGAATCCCCACAGCTGTGGCTCTACTCCCCCACTTTTGGGACTCTGGCTCCCTCTGAGTACCCCAGTATGGGGATGCAGCACCATCCAGCTTCCTTAGCGACCTCTCGACCACCTGGTACCTTTCTACGAGGCTGACCAGGTCATCTGCATTCCGGGGGTCTCCCTGGGCAACCCAGGTCTGCACCGGCCTAGGTAAGGAGTGCACAAATCTGTCCATGACAACCCGCTCGACCATCTGGGCTGGAGTGGAGGACTTGGGCTGCAGCCATTTCTGTACAAAATGCAGAAGGTCAAACATTTGGGAGTGAGGTGGTTTATCACCATAATACGCCCAGTGGTGAAACCTTTGGGCTCTGACTCTCACTCCAGCACGTGCCAGTATTTCAGTTTTTAGTTTAACATACTCCTGGGCATCTTGCAAGGCCATGTCGTAATAAGCCTTCTGGGTCTCACCAGTCAGATAGGGGGCCAGCACCTCCGACCACTGCTCCGGCAGTAGCTTCTCCTGCTCAGCCACCTGCTCAAACACAGTCAAAAATGCCTCCACATCATCACCAGGGGTCATTTTTAGCACGTCTCGTCTTACCGCTTCCTAGACGTACGTGTCATCACCTGGAGTTGGGGGAGGGGCTGCTGGCCTCACACGAACTGCCTCTGCGAGTGACGCGCCCCCTGGGCCGTGTGTGCACGTGTGTGGGTTACCCGGAGCCGGGTCTCTGGGGATTGTAGTCTCCGTGGCGGCGACCCGGTCCCGTGGCTCAGGGTGGTCAAACCAGTGGCAGTCTCTATAGGGTTTTTGTGGTTTCATGTCCGACTACGCCACCAGTGGATTGCGGTCAGGGTGTACCGCCGCTGCGAGGCAGTCCGCTGAGACTGGTGTGGTGTGCGCAGCTAAAGATGGGATAACTCCCCACGGGAAGAGTATGGCCTCAGGGCAGGGAATGTTAATGATGGGAGTGATGGTGCACGGGCGTCACAGTACTAGTAGTGCTGTATGCAGTGAGAAAGCAGGAACGACTCAGAGTCTTTGCAGTGCAGTTCAGGGTCTTTACTGATGATATTAAGGCAGACCCTCCCGGGAGTACTGGCTAGCATAAGGGGCCTGGTCAGTCTGCGAGCAAGCAGGAGTTCCCCTGGCCAGGTGGAGTTGTAGGCCTCCACGTCTATCTGCACTCTTCCTGGCTACGTTGCTGTAAGCAAATGGAAGTAGCCCACGTCCCTGAGTATACCGTGTGGTGCTCACCCGTATGGCTGGTGACTTGGGGCCTTCTGATAGCCTCCGCTCCTCGATGGCAGTGCTGGTCCCTTCCTTGTGACTGAGCCTCCGGGCTTCTATGGCCAGAGGACCTGGAATCCCCTGCCGGCTGGTTTCTGCTGCTGGACTTAGAGGTTCCCACAGCCTCGGACTCCGTTGTCCGGTCGTAGTCTCTTCAGCCAGGACGAGCAATATCTGCTTCCAGTCCCTGGCACTCAGCTCCTGCTCCTACAGAGCTCCTAGCTGTCTCGTTCCCTGTGTCTGGAACTTCACTCCAGGCTCTGACTAACTAACCCCGCCCCAGATCCAGTTTATATAGGGCAGGTTCCTCCCCTATCTGGCCTGGGACAGGAGGTGTTGCTTGTTTAAGGGCTCCTGACCAGGAACCCTCCCACCTGCTCTCAGACGTAATATTTCTATTACTGTGGTAACCAGACCCCTGGGGTGCCACACGAGCAATTCCATCTGCTGCTGCTGCTGTTGGATCTGGTCCTGTTGCTGCTGCTGTTGTTGTTCGTGGATCTGTTGCTATAGCAGCTTGCATGTCTCCTGCTGAGCTTTCATCAGGTGCTTGATCAGGTCCTCCATGTTGTCTGTCGTCATTTCCTTGGAATCTTGCCCGCATTCTCTACCACCTGTGGTAGATCGCTCACTCAGCTGCACACGGAGGTAGACACAGGTACGCTGTCTCTTTAAATGTCTTGTTGGTTTATTATAAATGTGGAATAAACCAACATTGAGCCCATGAAAATAAACACAGCCCTTTGGGCAAAACTGGAGAACAAACAAAAAAACGTGGTCACACACAACACAGTCCTTCTGTTAGCAGGGGTCCGCCTGCTCAGAGTTAGCAACTCCACATGGTTCAGGACAGCACAGAACACACATCACCTGTCTGGAGTATGCATCTTCATAGAATCATAGAATCATAGAATGGTAGAGTTGGAAGGGACCTCCTGGGTCATCTGGTCCAACCCCCTGCTCAAAGCAGGATTCACTAAATCATCTCAGACAGATGTTTGTCCAGCCTCTGTTTGAAGACGTCCATTGAAGGGGAACTCACCACCTCTCGTGGCAGCCTGTTCCACTCATTAATCACCCTAACTGTCAAAAAGTTTTTTCTAATATCTAATCTGTGTCTCCTCCCATTTAGTTTCATCCCATTGCTTCTAGTCTTTCCTTGTGCAAATGAGAATAAAGATGATCCTTCTACAATGTGACAGCTCTTGACATATTTGTAGACAGCTATTAAGTCTCCTCTCAGTCTTCTTTTTTGCAAGCTAAACATTCCCAAATCCTGCAACCGTTCCTCATACGACATGGTTTGCAGACCGGTCACCATTCTGGTCGCTCTTCTCTGAACTTGCTCCAGTTTCTTCATGTCTTTTTTAAGATGTGGTGCCCAGAACTGGACACAGTATTCCAGATGAGGTCTGACCAAAGAGGAGTAAAGACCGATAATGACTTCACGTGATCTAGACTGTATGCTTCTGTTAATACATCCCAGAATTGTATTTGCCTTTTTTGCTGCTGCATCACACTGTTGACTCATGTTCAGTCTATGATCTATTAGTATACCTAAGTCTTTTTCACATGTACTGTTGCTTAGCTCTATTCCTCCCATTCTGTATATGCTTTTTTCATTTTTATTGCCCAGATGTAGTACTTTGCATTTTTCCCTGTTAAAAACCATTCTGTTGGTTGCTGCCCACTGCTCCAGTTTATTTAGGTCTTTTTGAATCCTCTCTCTCTCTTCTCTAGTATTAGCTATCCCTCCTAGCTTTGTGTCATCAGCAAATTTAATCAGTTTACCCTCAATTCCTTCATCTAAATCATTGATAAATATGTTGAACAATACAGGTCCCAGGACGGAGCCCTGTGGTACCCCACTTGAGACATTCATCCAGCTGGATGTGAAGCCATTTACAACCACCCTTTGAGTCCGATCACTAAGCCAGTTATGAATCCACCTAACAGTTGCCTGGTCCATTGCATACTTGGTCATTTTTTCAATAAGGATGGTGTGAGATACTTTGTCAAATGCTTTGCTGAAGTCAAGATATACTATATCTACAGCATTTCCCTGATCCACCCAGTCAGTGATTCTGTCATAGAAGGAAATTAAGTTAGTCTGACATGACTTGTTAGTTACAAACCCATGCTGACTCTGGTTAATCACTTCATTCTTATCCAGGTACTTACCTACATGTTGTTTAATAATTTGTTCAAAGATCTTTCCTGGTATAGAAGTCAGACTCACCGGCCTATAGTTCCCTGGGTCCACCTTCTTCCCCTTTTTGAAGATAGGAACAACATTTGCTCTTCTCCAGTCTTCTGGGACTTCTCCTGTTCTCCAAGAATTTTCAAAGATTATGGAGAGTGGTTCTAAAATTTCTTCTACGATCTCCTTCAGTACTCTGGGGTGTAATTCATCTGGACCTGGAGACTTGAACTCATTTATGTTAGCTAAATATTCCCTCACAATCTTTCTGTTTACAGATAACTTGGATTCCTCTATTCCTTTAAAAGGACAGTGAAGATCAGTTGATGTTACATTTTCTTTCTGAGAGAAAACAGATGCAAAATAGGAGTTAAAAAGTTCGGCCTTCTCAACATCCTCTCTTACCATTTCTCCATTTTCATCCTGTAAAAATCCTATAGCATCTTTGACTTTTCTTTTACTTTTGACATACCCCCAAAATCCTTTTTTATTGCTTTTGACATCTCTTGCAAGCCTTAATTCATTGTCAGCTTTAGCTAACCTGATACGTGCCCTACAGGATCTGCAGACTGCATTATAATCTTCTTTAGATGTGCCTCCCTCTTTCCATTTAATAAACATTTCTTTCTTTCTTTTTAGCATGTGTTTAAGTTCTGTGTTCATCCATCCTGGTTTCCTTAAATGCTTCCCATTCTTCCTACTTTTCGGGATTGTTAACGATTGTGCTTTGAGAATCTCATTTTTAAAAATTTCCCATCCTTCCTGGATATTTTTGTCCTTAAGGACATCCAGCCATTGGATCCCTCCTATTCTCTTTCTGAGTCTCTTAAAATCTGCCTTTCTAAAATCTAACCTTGAGGTTTGAGTCTTCACATGTCTTCCTCCTCTAGTTATCCAAAATTCTATAATAGCATGATCGCTGCCTCCTAGGGTCCCAGCCACCTTTACCTCCTCAACCATTTCCTCCCTGTTTATAAGGATTAGATCCAAAGTAGCAGATCCCCTTGTTTTCTCCCCTACCTTTTGGAAGATAAAGTTGTCAGCAAGAGAGGATAAGAATTTGCTTGACCTGTTAGTTTTACTTGAGAGAGATTCCCAACAAATGTCTGGATAGTTGAAATCTCCCATGACCACTACGTCATATTTTTTGGAGAACTTGGTCATTTGATACATAAAGAGTTCATTCATATCTTCAACTTGCCCAGGTGGCCTGTAGTAAATGCCTACAATGGTGTCCTTTCCGTTGTTCTCTCCTTGTATTCTTACCCAAACAGTTTCCACAGAACTCCCAGTCTCTGAAGCTTCAATCTCTGTGCAGATATTCGCTTTTCTAACATACAATGCGACACCTCCTCCTCGTTTATCAAGTCTGTTTCTTGCAAATAAGTTGTATCCTTTTAGCCTTTTATTCCAATCATGTGTATCGTCCCACCAAGTTTCAGTGATTCCAATGACATCATATTTCTTTTCCTGCATTAGTAGTTCCAATTCTCCTTGTTTGTTGCCCATGCTTTGTGCATTTGTATAAAAACATTTTAGTTTGTGATTGGTTTCTCTTCCTCCCATATTTTTATTATTTAAATTGTTTTGTCTTTGTTCTTCCTTTCCACTTCCAGTAGCAGAGATCTCAATAGTATTTGTCAGCTGTATGGCTTTTTCTGGCCTTTTGCTTCCCTTCCCACATTGTTCTAGTTTAAAGCTCTCCTGATGAGTGTAGCAAGGCGACTTCCAAATACATGTTTTCCAGTCTTCGTAAGGTGCACCCCATCTCTAGCAAGTAGTCCATCGTATAGGTAATTCATTCCGTGATCCAGAAATCCAAATCCTTGTTGACGGCACCATCGACGTAGCCAGTTGTTCACCTGTAGAATCTTATTCCACCTCATTGTTCCATGGCCATCCACTGGGAGGATGGATGAGAAGACCACCTGCGCTCCCAATTCTTTCACTTTCTTGCCTAAGTCTTCAAAGTCACTGCAGATGGTTTCCAGGTCCTTTCTTGCGGTGTCATTTGTCCCCACATGTATTAGCAGGAATGGGTAGTGATCTGTAGGTCTGAAGAGTCTTGATATCCTGTCAGACACATCTTTAATTTTTGCTCCTGGAAGACAGCACATTTCTCTTGAGGTTATGTCTGGTCTGCAGATAGCAGCCTCTGTTCCTCTTAACAGGGAATCCCCCATGACCACCACTCTCCGTTTTTTCTTCACAACATTCTTCTTTTTCCATCCAGGAGGATTCTGAGGGCTTACAAGGTTATTCATGGCTGGCAAAGTCTTATTTTGCTGTATTTCTTCATGGTTCTCCTGCGTGAGAGCCTGGTACTGGTTCCAGTGTATCTTCAGATACACTGAGCACTGAATGCCTCAGAAGGCCGAGTATTTAAACCCCAGACCACACCCTGAGGCAAAGATGTGGAGAACAACTCTTGGTTGTTCTCATAAAAACACTCCCTTTACAAATGGTGACTTAACGCCTTCTTGCACATAACATGCTAGAGGAAACTTAACGGTTTTAATTCACTGAAGTTAATAATAACTTCAGGGAAACATATCTCCCCTCCAGCACTTTACCAGTGACTTTGTCACAATATACACTGCTCAAAAAAATAAAGGGAACACTTAAACAACAGAATATAACTCCAAGTAAATCAAACTTCTGTGAAATCAAACTGTCCACTTAGGAAGCAACACTGATTGATAATCAATTTCACATGCTGTTGTGCAAATGGAATAGACAATAGATGGAAATTATTGGCAATTATCCAGATAACTTCAATAAAGGAGTGGTTCTGCAGGTGGGGACCACAGACCACATCTCAGTACCAATGCTTTCTGGCTGATGTTTTGGTCACTTTTGAATGTTGGTTGTGCTTTCACACTTGTGGTAGCATGAGACGGACTCTACAACCCACAGAAGTTGCTCAGGTAGTGCAGCTCATCCAGGATGGCACATCAATGCGAGCTGTGGCAAGAAGGTTTGCTGTGTCTGTCAGCCTAGTGTCCAGAGGCTGGAGGTGCTACCAGGAGACAGGCCAGTACACCAGGAGACGTGGAGGGGGCTTTAGGAGGGCAACAACCCAGCAGCAGGACCGCTACCTCCGCCTTTGTGCAAGGAGGAACAGGAGGAGCGCTGCCAGAGCCCTGCAAAATAACCTCCAGCAGGCCACAAATGTGCATGTGTCTGCACAAACGGTTAGAAACCGACTCCATGAGGGTGGTATGAGCGCCCGATGTCCACAGATGGGGGTTGTGCTCACAGCCCAACACCGTGCAGCTTGGCATTTGCCACAGAACACCAGGATCGGCAAAGTCGCCACTGGTGCCCTGTGCTCTTCACAGCTTCAAGCTCTTCTTGAAGCTCATCAAGAGAATGCCAAGAGTGTGCAAAACAGTCATCAAAGCAAAAGGTGGCTACTTTGAAGAACCTAGAATATAAGACATATTTTCACTTTTTTGTTAAGTATATAATTCCACATGCATTAATTCATAGTTTTGATGCCTTCAGTGTGAATGTACAATTTTCATAGTCATGAAAATACAGAAAAATCTTTAAATAAGGTGTGTCCAAACTTTTGGTCTGTACTGTATATATATATCATATAGGAGACATAGAAGCACAAAGACTGTGGTATACATCACATAGGAGACACCGAGACTGCTGTGTATACATCACATAGGGGACACTGATACCTCTGTATATACAACACATATGAGACACTGAGACTGCTGTATATAAATATATATACATATATTTATACTGTATATCACATAGGAGACATCCAGACTGCTATATGCACATCACATAGGAGACACTGAGAATCTGCTGTCTATACTTCACATAGGAACACCAAGACTTCTGTATATATCCCATAGGTTACACTGAGACTCTGCTGTATATAAACATCACATAGGATACACTGGGATGGGACTGGTGTATATAATCACATAGGAGACACTGAAACCGCTGTATACATCACATAGAATACACTAAGACTGCTGTATATACATTACATTGAATACACTGACTGCTGCATACTTCACATAGTAGACACCAAGATTTTTGTATACATGACATTGGATTCACTGCGACTGCTGTGTACATCACGTATGAGACACTGCAACATCATGTAGGAGACACTGTGACTTCTACTTCAGAAGCAGGAGCAGGACAGAAGCACAGAGATGGTAACTCTGCCCAGAAAGAATATCCTGATGCTGGAACTGGCAAATATCAAGTCATGATCCAGCGTTGTGTGTGCATGCGCTCAACAGAGAGATTAAAGGGCCAGTGGCCAGTAAACTGAACAGGTAGCCCAAGTACTGCTGCCCACCAGGGATCGACTCAAGGTTAGGACCAGATAATATCTAGTTCCCCACCCCTGATCTATCTACAGAATGGGTGATAAATATATGATTTCTGGGGGTTAGACTACTTTGCCCCTCATCAATCAAGAGAACAGGGGGATCAGCAGTACGGTGTATGCATGACCACTGCTCCGTTCACCTTAACAGGTTTGACAGCCATAGATAAACTGTCATTCCACAACACTAAATGAAGTAGTGGTCACACCTGTACACTACTGCACTAGGGGACTTAGGGATCCACGTAATCGGTGGAAGCCGCAGCAGTTGGAAGCTGGCGGTGATAAATTCCTATGAATAGGTGATAAATGTAACTCCTTTAAGGTAAAGTAGTAAAGAAACCTCATTGAAATGAAAAACTCATCTCTACTGCATCTGACAAATGCAGCTCTGCTACAATTGTACAACCAAATGAAATAATTAACTCATCTTAGGCTTGCACCAAAATATCCATTTAGGAATACACGTGGGTAATTATATCATTTAAAACCCATTTAACTATGGATATCACCACAGTAAATATGCATATTGCTAATAAGATTTGCACAATTACTCCAGTCAAACAAAAATGAGGAAAGTGTTTACTACTCGATCATTTATAAATCCAAGCTCATTGCTCTGTGCTAGAAAACCGAGCTGGGTATAAAGTGTGTGACTGTACAAGTAACTGGAGCTGTATATAAGGACGCCTGTACAGTACAAGTAACTGGAGCTGTATATAAGGAGGATGACTGTACAGTACAAGTAACTGGAGCTGTATATAAGGAGGATGACTGTACAGTGCAAGTAACTGGAGCTGTATATAAGGAGGATGACTGTACAGTACAAGTAACTGGAGCTGTATATAAGGAGGATGACTATACAGTACTGTGGCGCCCCTGAGGGTTCAGTCGCCACAGAGGTACTGCACCTCACCCAGAGGTGTGGTGTCTCCTTCTCTCAGGTAAGGAGGAAGTGCTGCCCGTAACCCCAACACCTGCATCCAACATTACACTGCTCCAGGCCGGCAGGAAGGGCAACACGCAATGTATGTGTTATGATCTGCAACATAAACTAAGGAAAGAATGGGAAAAGCGGTCCCTACAGTAAGGCTAAGCTGAATCCCTACGATGTAGCGGGCAGTCTGTTCCTTGTGAACAGACCCGCCTTCGTCCTCGGCTAGTCTGAACGGAGACCTATAGAATAAAGTGAGGGGTCCCTAAAAGAACTAAGGACTGGGACAAAAATGGGACACCTCCTAACAGAAGTTGTTGCAGAGCAAAAAGACAAACTGACAAAAAGTACTAGAGGTCCCAGAGGACCAAGCAAACTAGACAGAGATAGGTACCGAAGCACCAGGCTAGAGAGACAGGCAAAAAAACACTGAAGTCCAGCAAAGCCAGAAGGGCGGAGCTGGAATATATAGGCAGCTGGTCACGTGACCGCAAAACACAGGATAGCAGAAACTAACAGGAGGGTTCTAACAGTACCCCCTCTTCTATGAGGATCCTCCGGATCCTCCAGGCCCAGGCCTATCAGGAAACCTCCTGTGGAAAGCTTTAACAAGCCTAGGAGCAGAGACATCATCCGTCCTTACCCAGGAGTTGTCTTCGAGACCGAAACCCTTTCAGGAGACAAGATACTGTAATATCCCTCTATGCCATATTGAATTCAAAATACGAGAAATTTCATATTCACCGTCTTCCACCACAAGAGGAACTGTGACAGTGGCGTCCCTATTAGAAACGTCAGCCTTTTTCAACAAGGAAACATGAAACACAGGATTAATCTTCCAGGAAGTAGGGACATCCAACCTGACAGCAGACGGGTTAACAACCTGAAGCACTTTAAATGGACCCACAAACTTAGGACCCAGTTTTTTAGAGGGAATGCTCAACCGCAAGTTCTTCGAGGACAACCAAACCATGTCACCCACAGTAAACAAAACCTCTTTACATTTCCTGTCAAAATACCTCTTGGACTTCTTGTTAGCCTCTTGCAGGTTACAATGTACATTAGTCCAAACTCTCTCCAAATCACCGGAAAAATTCTCCTCCTCCGGCACCGCCGACCCCAATTTGGAGAACGAACCAAAAGACGGATGTCTCCCAGTACAACAAAAAAAAGGAGAACACCCAGCAGAGGAGGATGTATGATTGCAAATTCTGCGAGAGGCAGAAACTCAGACCACACCTCTTGATTGTCCGCCACAAAACAACGCAAAAACTGTTCAACATCCTGGTTCTTTCTTTCAGTCTGTCCATTAGACTCAGGATGATAACCAGACGAAAATGACAAATGAACTCCCAACCTGTCACAAAAAGCACGCCAAAAGCGAGCCACAAACTGAGGTCCTCTATCAGAAACAATATCCGTGGGAACGCCATGGAGCTTGACAATCTCCTTAACAAACGCCTTAGCGAGTGTCTTTGCACAGGGCAACTTAATGAATGGAACCAAATGACACATCTTACTAAAACGGTCTACGACCAGCCAGATGACAGTAAAACCCTCAGACACAGGAAGACCAGTAATAAAATCCATAGACAGATGCGTCCAAGGTGCAATAGGAACCTCCAGAGTGCAAAGCAAACCCGCAGCAGGAGTATGTGAAGCCTTTGACCTAGCACACACAGTACACTGACGCACCCACTTGATGACTTCCTTCTGCCATCCAGGCCACCAAAAACTGCGACTGATAAGTCTCTTAGTCTCCGAAACTCCTGGATGACCTGCCAACCGAGACTCATGACACTCCACAAACAAATCTCTCCTAAAGGCTCTAGGCACGAACAACCTCCCATGGGGAGTGTTAGATGGAGCATCATCTTGAGCATTCAAAATCCCATTCTCCAAATCGGAGTCCAATGCCACCACCACAACTCCTTTCTGCAAAATGCTCTCCACCTCCTCGGCACCGACCGTAGGAGAGAAGCTGCGAGATAAAGCATCGGCTTTAACATTCTTAGTACCAGGGATATAGGTAACAGAAAAATGAAACCGAGAAAAAAAAAGTGCCCACCTAGCTTGACGGGCATTCAAGCGCTTGGCAGCATCCAGATAGATCAAATTCTTATGATCTGTGAAAACCTGAATAGGAAATCTAGTGCCTTCCAAAAAATGACGCCAGTGTTCAAACGCAAGTTTAATAGCCAGCAACTCCCGATTTCCAACATCATAATTCAGTTCGGTTTCCAAAAAATTTTTCGAAAAGAAGGCACAAGGATGTACTCCACCCTTGTTCTCCTGAGACAAAACTGCTCCGACCCCCACCGATGAAGCATCGACCTCTACCAAAAAAGGTTTGGTCTCATCAGGCTGTATAAGGATAGGGGCAGAACTGAACCTCTCTTTGAGATACTCAAACGCTTCAATGGCCTCAGTAGTCCACTGGAACGTATTCGCACCTTTCCTGGTGAGATCGGTTAGAGGTTTAACAATTACAGAAAAATTCTTAATGAATTTGCTGTAATAATTGGCAAAACCCAAAAATCTCTGTATAGATTTCAAACCAATAGGCCTAGGCCATTCCTGCACAGCCTGAACCTTCACAGGGTCCATCTCAAAGCCCTCGCTGGAGACAATGTAGCTCAAAAAACTAATTTTCTGCACAGCGAACTCACATTTCTCCAGCTTAGCAAAGAGTGAATTATCACTCAATAACTGCAAAACTTCACGTACACTCTGCCAATGGGACTCTAAATCTGGTGAATAAATCAAAATGTCATCCAAATACACAACCACATTCTTACCAATCAAAGGTCTCAGGTTGTCATTAATAAGGTTCTGAAAAAATGCAGGTGCATTGGTAAAACCGAAGGGCATCACCAGATTCTCAAAATGACCTACCGGAGTGTTAAAAGCAGTTTTCCATTCATCACCCTCCTTCACACGTAAAAAATTGTATGCCCCCCGGAGATCAATTTTTGAGAACCACTTGGCTTCCACCAACTGGTTAAACAAGTCAGGAATTAACGGCAATGGGTAGGAATTGCGTACGGTAATCTTATTAATTTCACGAAAATCCAGACATGGGCGTAAACCGCAGTCCTTTTTTTTAACAAAGAAGAATCCGACTGCCACAGGCGACTTAGAAGGTCTAATGTGACCAGCAGCCAGGCTAGTCTCTATGTACTCCTCCAAGGCCTTTCTTTCAGGGATAGTAAGATTAAACAAGCGACTTTTGGGAAGAGTAGCACCCGGAACAAACTCAATGGCGCAATCATAAACCCTATGAGGAGGTAAAACTTGCGACTCCTCCTCTGAAAAAACCCTCCAAAAATCTTGAATAGGTACTGATAATTCCCCTTTTTCCACAGCCGCAACGCGACCATTACAACATTTATCATAGCACTTCGGACTCCAAGACTTAATCACATTAGTAGACCAGTCCAACAAAGGATTGTGCAGTTTTAACCAAGGCAATCCTAGAACAACTGGAGAGGGCAAATTATCCAAAACAACCAAGTCCAACATTTCTTGGTGAACACCATTGATAGTGAGGAGAAATGCAGCAGTCTTGTGAGTAATACATTTCAAAGGAGTGTTATCAATTGCAACCACAGAAATAGGAGATGACAAAGGTTTGGATTTCAATTTAAGTTTTTCCAAAAACTCTTTATCAATCACATTAAGTGTTGAACCACAATCCACAAATACCTGAAATTCAATCAAATCTCCCTGCAGAGTAGTACACCCAGAAAGGAACACTCCTGCAGAGCATAAACAAGCTATACGGGCGTAACTGACCTTTTTTTTTTCTTTACTTAAGCGACGCTCACAATACTTAATCAAATGATCAGCTTTACCACAATAAAGACACAAACCTTCGGCGAATCTCCGATCTCTTTCTTGAGAGCGGAGTGACATCGCCCCAACCTCCATTGGTTCTCCGCTGTCAGAGCAGATTTTCTGGAAACTAGGACCTGAAGTTACAGGAGTCTTTACATCATTGACCCTGGACCTTATTCTCCCGTCCACACGAACAGCTAACTGCATAGCTTCCTGCAGAGTCTCAGGTGCAGGGAATGCAATTAGCAAATCCTTAACCCTTTCACTCAGACCAGCAAGAAATAAACTTTTCAGCGCCGAATCATTCCACTTAACTTCTGAAGCCCATCTCCTGAAGTGTGTGCAATAAATTTCAACATCATCTGACCCCTGATTCAAACGTCTAAGTTCTGATTCAGCAGATGAGATTCGACCAGGATCGTCATATAATAGCCCCATAGCAGAAAAAAATTCCTCAACAGAACTTAAACACGGATCATTAGGTTGGAGAGAAAAGGCCCACCCTTGTGGTTCTTTGCGCAAAAGTGACATAATAAAACCAATGCGCTGTGATTCATTCCTAGAGGACCTCGGTCTCAAACGAAAATATAACAAACAGCTGTTTACCATAAAAAATATCAGGCAGTCCTACCTTTGGTTCCGCAAAATGCGCTCCAGGACAGCTACTCACGTGTTGCTGAAGCTCGGCCACCTCCAGAGACAATCCCTGCAGGCGTTGAGCAAACTCCTGGACGGAAACCATATTGATCCCCGAATTTCTTTCCTTTTAGTTTTTTTTTTTGGGGGGGGGCTGCACTTACTGTTATGATCTGCAACATAAACTAAGGAAAGAATGGGAAAAGCTGTCCCTACAGTAAGGCTAAGCTGAATCCCTACGATGTAGCGGGCAGCCTGTTCCTTGTGAACAGACCCGCCTTCGTCCTCGGCTAATCTGAACGGAGACCTAAAGAATAAAGGGAGGAGTCCCTAAAAGTACTAAGGACTGGGACAAAAATGGGACACCTCCTAACAGAAGTTGTTGCAGAGCAAAAAGACAAACTAACAAAAAGTAATAGAGGTCCCAGAGGACCAAGCAAACTAGACAGAGATAGGTACTGAAGCACCTGGCTACAGAGACAGGCAAAAAACACTGAAATCCAGCAAAGCCAGAAGGGCGGAGCTGGAATAAATAGGCAGCTGGTCACGTGACAGCAAAACACAAGATAACAAAAACTAACAGGAGGGTTCTAACAGTATGTTTCCTGCTGAGCCCTGACCCTGGCTGGAGTGGGGGGGACCCAAAGGTAGGGGGAACCAGTAGTGGGTGTGGGTGGAGGAAGTAGTTAAGGGAGCACTTTGGTAGGAGTATAAAATAGGGAAGCCATCTTAGGGTGGCAGATAGGTCGAGTTGAGGAGAGCAGTTCAGAAGAACAGCTCAGGACAGTTCAGAAGAACAGTCCAGGAGCAGAGTCTCCGTAGGAGCTCTGCTCCACAAGCAGGGCCCAGTGTCAGAGGCCCAGGAGGGGAGCAGGGAGTAGGCTCCGTTCTAAGAAGGAATCCTAGGGGGTACGGCGAGTGCAAGAAGGCACCCGTATGCCCCGCACCTGTCAGAAGACAGGAGGATCGTAAGCCGCATTCTAATCCCCGTGAGGGTCAAGCAGGTCTGTGAACTCCGACGGACAGGAGGGACTTCAGAGTACCCGAGCGGGATTGAGAGTGGGCAGCGCAGGGCAGGAGGGAGAAAGACCCAGCGTGAAGACTGTCTAGATAGGAACACGTGAAAGTGGGGTTCTACCAGGTACTCCTGATCTGCCTGAGGAAGCACTGAACCCCTGCCTGGGGAACGCAGCGCGACGCGGGAGACTGTAAGCCGACAGTGCACCCTGAGGAACTAAAGAACTGTGAGTAAAGACTCGGATGACTGCTCCGCACCGCCTCTGTCCATTATTTCGTCTGCACGATCTTCCCCCCTGCACTACAACGCCCAGCGCAACCATCATCTACCTACACTGCCCTGGAGCTAGCTCTACCTGTGGAGAGTCACACCAGCTCCAGAGGACTGCTCCGCAGCGGCAGCTCCCTCTAGCCGCATTCCACAGGTGGCGTCACGAACACTTTAAATCCCTTATAAAAATCCCCCCTTTTTACTGACCGCCCTGGGTCACGGACCGGGCCAGTCACCGTGATATCACCCGGCAACCAGAGGCCCGGCTGCCGAGTACCCCACAGCCCAGGGGGCGCGTCATGTTTTGGCGTCATGAACAGGATACGTGACCAGCCCGTACCGGCTGGTGAAGTGTGCCTAAAGGACTGTGTTATGTTACTGAATGTGGCGCCCGCCCCAGAAGAACGGGCGCCATTATGTGCGTGCTAAAGGACAACAGTATGGAACCTCCCATCGTGGGCCGGGTCCCGGAATGGCGCCAAAAGCCAACCCTGCCCCTTGCAACAGTGACTGTCCGCATAGATGTGTCCATCAAGGCAGGGAGGCCGTCACAGGGAGTGACCAACAGCAGATTGCCATTAGACCGCCCCCGAAAGAAGAGAGGAGGAGGAGAGAAGGAATGGAGACAGGGTGTGGTCTTAACCAGTCTAGACAGACCGCACCCGGCAGCCAGCATGGACGGAAGCCAGGAGCAAGCCTCTGCCTCTGGCCTGGAGCAGCAAGTGCCCCCCTCACCCTGGAGGGAGCGAAAAGCAAGCTGTCCCAGGAGGATGATGAATTCCTCCAAGCAGAGGTGCAGGAGCTGAGTCGCAGAGTCGAGGAGGAATAGGACATGCCCCAGCAGCCTGAGGCTGATGACCCGGCCGGGTCAGTCGGCAAGAACCAGGCCTACCCCAGGCGGGGACCCCACTACTAGTCCAGTAGGTGGGACTAAGAACTGTACATAGTCACCCGTAAGGGTACATTAGTTGAAAGTTTAAAATAGTGTTTTCTTAAAGTGAAGTGCCTCCCATAAAGGGAAGAAATGTTGTGTTTATGATCTTCTATGTAATGCATTCTAAAAAAAATTTGCATGTCAAATGTACCATGTTTTACTCTGTTCCAGCCCGCGGACGTGCTGTGTTTTACCAGGGAGGAGTGTGGCGCCCCTGATGGTTCAGTCGCCACAGAGGTACTGCACCTCACCCAGAGGTGTGGTGTCTCCTTCTCTCAGGTAAGGAGGGAGTGCTGCCCGGAACCCCAAACACCTGCATCCAACACTACACTGCTCCAGACCAGCTGGAAGGGCAAGACGCAATGTATGTTTCCTGCTGAGCCCTGACCCTGGCTGGAGTGGGGGGGACCCAAAGGTAGGGGGACCCAGTAGTGGGTGTGGGTGGAGGAAGTAGTTAGGGGGAGCACTTTGGTAGGAGTATAAAATAGGGAAACCATCTTAGGGTGGCGGATAGGTCGAGTTGAGGAGAGCAGTTCAGAAGAACAGCTCAGGACAGTTCAGAAGAACAGTCCAGGAGCAGAGTCTCAGTAGGAGCTCTGCTCCACAAGCAGGGCCCAGTGTTAGAGGCCCAGGAGGGGAACAGGGAGTAGGCTCCGTTCTAAGAAGGGATCCTAAGGGGTACGGCGAGTGCAGGAAGGCACCCGTACGCCCCGCACCTGTCAGAAGACAGGGGGATCGTAAGCCGCATTCTAATCCCCGTGATGGTCAAGCAGGTCTGTGAACTCCGACCGACAGGAGGGACTTCAGAGCACCCGAGCGGGATTGAAAGTGGGCAGCGCAGGGCAGGAGGGAGAAAGACCCAGTGTGAAGACGGTCTAGATAGGAACACGTGAAAGTGGGGTTCTGCCAGGTACTCCTGATCTGCCTGAGGAAGCACTGAACCCCTGCCTGGGGAACGCAGCGCGACGCGGGAGACTGTAAGCTGACAGTGCACCCTGAGGAACTAAAAAACTGTGAGTAAAGACTCGGATGACTGCACCGCACCGCCTCTGTCCATTATTTCGTCTGCGCCATCTTCCCCCCTGCACTACAACGCCCAGCGCAACCATCATCTACCTACACTGCCCTGGAGCTAGCTCTACCTGTGGAGAGCCACACAATCCCTGCTGCCGTAACACCAGCTCCAGAGGACTGCTGCGCTGCGGCGGCTCCCTCTAGCCGCATTCCACAGGTGGCATCACGAACACTTTAAATCCCTTATAAAAATCCCCCCTTTTTACTGACCGCCCTGGGTCACAGACCGGGCCAGCCACCGTGATATCCCCCGGCAACCAGAGACCCGGCTGCCGAGTACCCCACGGCCCAGGTGGCGCGTCAGTACAAGTAACTGGAGCTGCATATAAGGAAGATGACTGTACAGTACAAGTAACTCGAACTGTATATAAGGAGGATGACTGTACAGTACAAGTAACTGGAGCTGAATATAAGGAAGATGACTATACAGTACAAGTAACTGGAGATGTATATAAGGAAGATGACTGTACAGTACAAGTAACTCGAACTGTATATAAGGAGGTTGACTGTACAGTACAAGTAACTGGAGCTGTATATAAGGAGGATGACTGTACAGTACAAGTAACTGGAGCAGTATATAAGGAGGATGACTGTACAGTACAAGTAATTGGAGCTGTATATAAGGAGGATTACTGTACAGTACAAGTATCTGGAGTTGTATATAAGGAGGATGACTGTACAGTACAAGTAACTGGAGCTGTATATAAGGAGGATGATTGTACAGTACAAGTAACTGGAGCTGTATATAAGGAGGACACCTGTATAGTACAAGTAACTGGAGTTGTATATAAGGAGGATGACTGTACAGTACAAGTATCTGGAGCAGTATATAAGGAGGATGACTGTACAGTACAAGTAACTGGAGCTGTGTATAAGGAGGATGACTGTACATTACAAGTATCAGGAGCAGTATATAAGGAGGATGACTGTACAGTACAAGTAACTGGAGCTGTAAATAAGGAAGATGCCTGTACAGTACAAGTATCTGGAGCTGTATATAAGGAGGATGACTGTACAGTACAAGTAACTGGAGCTGTATATAAGGAGGATGACTGTACAGTACAAGTAAGTGGAGCTGTATATAAGGAGGATGACTGTACAGTACAAGTATCTGGAGCTGAATATAAGGAGGATGACTGTACAGCACAAGTAACTGGAGCTGTATATAAGGAGGATGACTGTACGGTACAAGTAACTGGAGCTGAATATAAGGAGGATGACTGTACAGCACAAGTAACTGGAGCTGTATATAAGGAGGATGACTGTACAGTACAAGTATCTGGAGCTGTATATAAGGAGGATGACTCTACAGTACAAGTAACTGGAGCTGTATATAAGGAGGATGACTGTACAGTACAAGTAACTGGAGCTGTATATAAGGAGGATGCTTTTACAGTACAAGTATCTGGAGCTGTATATAAGGAGGATGACTGTACAGTACAAGTAACTGGAGCTGCATATAAGGAGGATGACTGTACAGTACAAGTAACTGGAGCTGTATATAAAGAAGATGACTATACAGTACAAGAAACTGGAGTTTTATATAAGGAAGATGACTGTACAGTAGAAGTAACTCGAACTGTATATAAGGAGGATGACTGTACAGTACAAGTAACAGGAGCTGTATATAAGGAGGATGACTGTACAGTACAGGTATCTGGAGCTGAATATAAGGAGGATGACTGTACAGCACAAGTAACTGGAGCTGTATATAAGGAGGATGACTGTACAGTACAAGTAACTGGAGCTGAATATAAGGAGGATGACTGTACAGCACAAGTAACTGGAGCTGTATATAAGGAGGATGACTGTACAGTACAAGTATCTGGAGCCGTATATAAGGAGGATGACTCTACAGTACAAGTAACTGGAGCTGTATATAAGGAGGATGACTGTACAGTACAAGTGACTGGAGCTGTATACAAGGAGGATGCTTTTACAGTACAAGTATCTGGAGCTGTATATAAGGAGGATGACTGTACAGTACAAGTAACTGGAGCTGCATATAAGGAGGATGACTGTACAGTACAAGTAACTGGAGCTGTATATAAAGAAGATGACTATACAGTACAAGAAACTGGAGTTTTATATAAGGAAGATGACTGTACAGTAGAAGTAACTCGAACTGTATATAAGGAGGATGACTGTACAGTACAAGTAACTGGAGCTGTATATAAGGAGGATGACTGTACAGTACAAGTATCCGGAGCTGTATAAAAGGAGGATGACTGTACAGTATAAGTAACTGGAGCGGTATATAAGGAGGATGACTGTACAGTACAAGTATCTGGAGCTGTATCTAAGGAGTATGACTGTACAGTACAAGTAACTGGAGCTGTATATAAGGAGGTTGATTGTACAAGTACAAGAAACTGGAGCTGTATATAAGGAGGGTGACTGTACAGTACAAGTAACTGGAGCTGTATATAAGGAGGACGCCTATACAGTACAAGTAAGTGGAGCTGTATATAAGGAGGATGACTGTACAGTACAAGTAACTGGAGCTGTATATAAGGAGGACGCCTATACAGTACAAGTAACTGGAGCTGTATATAAGGAGGATGACTGTACAGTACAAGTATCTGGAGCTGAATATAAGGAGGATGACTATACAGTACAAGTAACTGGAGCTGTATATAAGGAGGATGATTGTACATTACAAGTAACTGGAGCTGTATATAAGGAGGATGATTGTACAGTACAAGTAACTGGAGCTGTATATAAGGAGGATCACTGCACAGTACAAGTTACTAGAGCTGTATATAAGGAGGATGACTGTACAGTACAAGTAACTGGAGCTGTATATAAGGAGGATGACTGTACAGTACAAGTAACTGGAGCTGTATATAAGGAGGATGACTGTACAGTACAAGTAACTGAAGCTGTATATAAGGAGGATGACTGTACAGTACAAGTAACTGGATCTGTATATAAGGAGGACGCCTATACAGTACAAGTAACTGGAGCTGTATATAAGGAGGATGACTGTACATTACAAGTAACTGGAGCTGTATATAAGGAGGATGATTGTACAGTACAAGTAAGTGGAGCTGTATATAAGGAGGATCACTGCACAGTACAAGTTACTAGAGCTGTATATAAGGAGGATGACTGTACAGTACAAGTAACTGGAGCTGTATATAAGGAGGATGACTGTACAGTACAAGTAACTGGAGCTGTATATAAGGAGGATGACTGTACAGTACAAGTAACTGAAGCTGTATATAAGGAGGATGACTGTACAGTACAAGTAACTGGAGCTGTATATAAGGAGGATGACTGTACAGTACAAGTAACTGGAGCTGTATATAAGGAGGATGACTGTACAGTACAAGTAACTGGAGCTGTATATAAGGAGGTTGACTGTACAGTACAAGTAACTGAAGCTGTATATAAGGAGGATGACTGTACAGTACAAGTATCTGGAGCTGTATATAAGGAGGAAGACTGTACATTACAAGTAACTGAAGCTGTATATAAGGAGGATGACTGTACAGTACAAGTATCTGGAGCTGTATATAAGGAGGATGACTGTACAGTACAAGTAACTGGAGCTGTATATAAGGAGGATGACTGTACAGTACAAGTAACTGAAGCTGTATATAAGGAGGATGACTGCACAGTACAAGTAACTGGATCTGTATTTAAGGAGGAAGACTGTACATTACAAGTAACTGGAGCTGTATTTAAGGAGGTCGCCTGTACAGTACAAGTATCTATATACATCAGGAATGCTGATTCATGACATGACATGCTTATAGCTATGTTCAGTTATGCGAACACTGTTTCTATCAATACATCCAATGTAGCAAAATAAAAAAGTTTGGCAAATAGCAAGCCTTGTAAGACATCTTCATAAATACGTTGCACATTTACAGGTCGTATAAGTCACACTTGCTCCTCCAGCTCCTTTTTAATCCGGTGGCCCTAGATTTATAGTGAATTTTAACCCTTGAACACCATAAAGTTCAAATCTCTGTTTATTTCTTAATCTACAATATTAGCAGTTAAGAGTAAAATAATAACCTTTTGTCCGCCTGCCGTCACCACTAGAGAGCGCTGATGAGCTTACAGCCTACCATAAAATCATGTCGAATTCTCTAAAATAATAAAATATATAGAATAAATTATACTTACCTAACTGATCGTCGGATTCCTCTGCCAATGCTACCCAGGCTTCAAACGCTCTGAGTTATTTCTGCAGTCAATCACTGTCCACAGCAGGGACCAACGCATCACCACTGCAGGCAGTGACTGGCAGCAGCAGTGACATGTCTATCCAGCTAATCATAAATTGACAGAGACCAACTCTCCACATCCTTTTCAGGGATCAGTAAGGTGATTCACTACATTATATTAATTGCATCTGAACCCAATTAATTTATTTAAATCAATAATTATCACATATATATTATAATCAACCATTATTATGAAATATTTTGAATTTGGACATAAAAATAACATGGTGTTAAAAAAAGGAGATTTACTCTAATGATTGAACCAGTGGTGACTATTGCTAATCTGTGGTGCTGAACAGAATTGGAAATTGGTAAGGAGGAATTGTACGTGTAGCTGCTTCAATGCTGATCATTGTCATGTAGCCGTTGCATTTTCACCTCATTATATTTTTACAGATATTATTTACAGAACTATTGTTTGCTATTGTTACAGGGACATGTAAAAGTTTGGACACGCCTAGTTAAAATTACTGTTATTGTGAACAGTGAAGTTGAAGATGAATTGATCTCTAAATGGCCTAAAGTTAAAGATGATAAATTTTCTTTGTATTTTAAGCAAAAAAAAAAAATATATATATATATATATACACAGATTTTCAATGATGTTCAGATCAGGGGACTGTGAGGACCATTGTAAAACCTTCAGCTTGTGCCTTTTGAGGTCGTCTATTGAGGATTTTGACGTGTGTTTAGGATTATTATCCATTTGTAGAAGCCATCCTCTTTTTAACTTCAGCTTTTTTACAGATGGTGTTATGTTTGCATCGAGAATTTGTTGAAATTTTATTGAATTCATTCTTCCCTCTACCTGTGAAATGTTTCCCGTACCATTGGCTGCAACATAACTCCAAGACATGATTGATCCACCCCCATGCTTAATGTTTAGCAAGATGTTCTTTACCTGAAATTCTGTGCCCTGTTTCTCCACACATACCTTTGATCATTGTGGCCAAAAAGCTCTATTTTAACCTCATCGGTCCACAGGACTTGTTTCCAATAATACATGAGGCTTGTTTAGATGTTTTTTGCACACTTCTGATGCTGAATTTAATTATGAGGATGAAGGAGAGGTTTTCTTCTGATGATTCTTCCATATTTGTGCAGGTGTCTCTGAACAGTAGAACAATGTACCACAACTCCAGAGTCAGCTAAATCTTTCTGAAGGTCTTTTACAATCAAGCGGGGGTTCTGATTTGCCTCTCTAACAATCCTATGAGTAGCTCTCACTGAAATTAATCTTGGTCTTCCAGACCTTATCTTGACTGTTCCTGTTAACTGACATTTCTTAATTACATTTCAAACTGAGGAAAGGGCAACTTGAAAACACTGCTATCTTCTTATAGCCTTCTCCTGCTTTGTGGGCCTCCACCATTTTCATTTTCAGAGTGCTAGGCAGATGCTTAGAAGAACTCATTGCTGTTGTTTTTTTGGCACAAGGTTAGAGGAGGCTGGGTTTTTATAAAGCTGGGACATCTGCATCACCTGGCCTTTCCTAACGATGATGGCAAACAAGCCATAACCCTATCAGGCTAATTAAGGTCTGAGACCTTGGTCAAAGTTATCTGAGCACACAAATCTCCAAGGGTGCCCAAACTTTTGCATCTACCCATTTTCCTTTTTGTAATTTTTAAAATGCAAAAGATGAGAATATATATACGTATTTTTTTTTTTGCCTAAAATACAAAGGAAATGTGTCATCTTTAACTTTAGGCTTTTAAGAGATCATTTCACCTTCAAGTTGCTTAGCTGTTCACAATAATAGTAATTTTGACCAGGGGTGCCCAAACTTTTACATGCCACTGTATATATAACATACAATATTTTCCAACTAATATCTGATTTTTTATTATTGATTTTCTATCAAAACTGCATTTTATATGTCTCAATTGTAAAGATAGACAGCTAGATAATATATATATAGATAGATAGACAGCACCGACTTATAAGCTCAGCACTGCTGCGTCCATAGGGTGCACCTGCTTCTACCACTGGTGTGTGGCTGTGTAGCTGCTGCCTGACGCTGAGCTTTCCCTCTTTCTTCCACTTCTGTCCAAGGTGCTGAAGTCCTGCGCTGTGATCAGAGGCTGCAGCCCTGGCTCATTCATCCTCATTGTCACTGGCTTGTACACCCAAGGCACCAACATAAATCACCCTCCTACCTCTCTATATAATACAGCCATATTTCACCATGTACAGCACACAGGTGCCACCCAGCTCTCACCAGCCACATGATGCCAGCCCTGCCTGAGCTCCAGCCTCATCCAGGAAATTCGCTTTATTAGGACATAAATCCCATCCAAAAAATAGTCATCTCTAACTTTTATAGTTTAGGATAATTTGTAACTTAGACTTTTGTAGTACTACAAGTTCCAGCATGCTTCACCATACTACATGGTGACTTTATATTTTGATGAGAGCTGTAGTCCCACAGTAACTGAAACCAATAGAACATGATGAGATTTGTAGTTCCACTGACCAAAACCAATAGGTCATGCTGAGAACAGTGGTCCCACCACAGCTAAAAAGCTATAGGGCACGCTGAGACCTGTAGTTCTATAACAGCAGAACATGTTGAACTGTTCAGTTCAGATGACACCAGTAGTCAATGGTCACACTTATACTGCAGTTCCACCACATGAGGGTCAAGCTGAGACTTGTAGTACATCATAGATAAAATCAGAGTATGCTGCAGACATGCTGTAAAGTCTTATATCACAGTGGGGTGAGGGAATATGACTATTCCTGATGGCAGACACCCTCATACTGGTATGTTATATAGATTACTACTGTATGAGCCATATTCAGTATATCCGAAGGCACAGAAAGGCCAAAAACAACAAGAGGAGGAACATTCATATATCATTAATTTCTTCATTCAAGTAGCCATCCACTCCCTTATAGTGCAGGTAAAGCAGTGTCTTCTCTCATTCCCCCAAAGGGTAGTAATAATGATACATATACATTATTATTATTATTATTATTATTCAATACAAAACCCGATCTACATTATGATGTGGAGTGAATCCATTCAAACCAGAATCAACCAGTACAAACACTAACTCTGTGACCTCTGACTATTCCGCTCCATTTTCCCCTATAAACAAGTTTTCTTATTGCTGAAAAAAACTTCACCATCAAATGTATGTTGTAAAAGTCCTATATACAGTGTGTGCAACATGCAGAGCAGAGTATCCATAGTGTGGTATGTTAGTATTATATACGGTATATATATATATATATATATATATATATATATATATATATATATATATATATAGAAAGGAAAGAGAAAGAAAGAAAGAGAAGGAAAGAAAGAAAGAAAGAAAGAGAAGAAAGAGAAGAAAAGAAAGAGAAGGAAAGAAAGAGAAGGAAAGAAAGAAAGACAAGAAAAGAAAGAGAAGGAAAGAAAGAGAAGGAAAGAAAAACAAGGAAAGAAAGAGAGAAGGAAAGAAAAGAAAGAAAGAAAGATGGGGATACTAGAAAGATAATCTGCTATACAATAGGCATTAAGATGATAGATAGATAGATAGATAGATAGATAGATAGATGATTGATAGATAGATAGATAGATAGATGATAGATAGATGATAGATAGATAGATAGATAGATAGATAGATAGATAGATAGATGATAGATAGATAGATAGATGGATGAAAGAATATAGTTGAAAAGTGCACATAGATAGATGGATTAAAGAAAGGTTCTATATCGTTATACAACCAAGAAAAAGAAAGAGGAAAAAGAGAAAGAAAAGGAAAGAAAGAAAAAAAAGAAGAGGAAAGAAAGAAAATGAAAGGAAAAGAATGAAAGAAAGAAAGAATGAATGGAAGGAAGAATACACCAGTAGTTGATGACATGCAGTAGATATATGTAGGTGTTGCGCTGGGGTGGCCTCTTAGCTCTCACCAGTCCTCACCCAGCACCTTGGCTCCTGTTTATATATATTAGGGCTATGGAGAGACACGTGCAGCTCTTCGCCCAGTTGGGCCAGGACTTGGTGCAGAGTAGCACCCAGCGCCAGATCTCTCAATATTCGGCTATTTAATAACCAGGCAGCTGCAGAGTGCAGGGAAAATCCAGGCAGAATTTGCAAACCCTGCTCTTTCGCTGACTTTGACAAATAGCACAAACCCTGCTCGTTTCTAAGAGGGGCTCCAGTAATTATTTCCCTTTTACCCTCCATCCTTCTATTCTTCCCTACATACTTTGTTACACTCAGCTAAAACTAACAAGCTGGGATTATATTAATATAACAGCAGCCAGCTAAGCATCAATCCAAAGGCCTATCACTTACCATGACCAAACAGATTATTCTCCTCCAAGACCCTTTAAGGTAATCCCATATCTCCATTCTGTGGACACCTACCATCCGTTCAGAAGAAAAAAAACTTGGAAGATCACAATAAAAAACATAGCCCCCTATTTTGTTCTATTAGCCCCAAACAAGATACTTTAATAGTAAAGTTGGAAATATCACTCCATCCACTTCTCGATAATAAAATGAAATATTTTAAAACTGACCCCTAATGCTTGCACCCTTTTCATTTAACCCCACTCCTTTTCCAAAGCTGCCTCTGATACACACACATACACAAAACATAATTAAACAAAAAAAATTAAATTATTAATTATTATTATTATTACATAGTG